>NC_134276.1:95609290-96846790 GCF_949628215.1 Phalacrocorax aristotelis | reverse complement strand
CATGGAAAACCTAAGTCTGGACATTAATAGCATGAATCAACTGTAGTATGGAAAGAACTCTACTTCCCAATGAACAGTGTGCGTGTGCGTGTATATAAATGACTGAAAAGCTGACGTATACGTAGCTGTAGCTGATTTCAGGGTAACACACTACTGTGTTAAGTATATAATTATTAATTCCCAAACCTACAATTAAATTGTTGGATGTTTAAATGATCTCTTAGCTATGAGCCAGTGTCAAGAATGGTAAAAGAATCCACTTTTATATTTATTTGTAACTGAGATTTTATTTTGGAAAGGGTAACCTTCCCACTTCGGAGGCTTCCCAGCTGTGGTAAAGTTTCCTCCTAGTTTGGTTTTCACTTGTCTTTTACAAGTGTTGCTACACCTATTATAGGCCTTTTTTTTTTTGTTAATTCCAAACTGCACTGTACATGTCACATCACACCTGTATAGAAAATTTCTCAATTCCTCTATGTAGCTTAATTACTAATAAATAGTTTTTAAAATCAGGAGTTCATTTGGAACCTGTGGAGAATGTTATAGACACTGAAACTCTGCTGAGACCCTGTTCTCTGAATACACTTTACACAGAACAAAGATGCAAGGATACAGGAAACGGCACTGCAAGCTTTTCTTGGAACAGTTACCCAGCCTCTTCAAAAACACCATCTCTATGGAAAGCGGCCAACTCCTACTACAATTTATTACTTGCCTACTTTAGGGACACCAGCACCACAGATATCTAATATAAAGCAGATACCTCTCCACCAAGTGCAGAACTTCTTTTATACAATACAGATTAAACAGAGAAGTGAATTCTAATTCAAGCAAGAGGTAGTGAGGCTAACAGGCTCCAAGTCCCCCTGCCATGTTTATAAACCATGTAAATAGTACTACTGATACAGAGGAAACTTTTAAAAAACTCACGCTACAATGCTGTTTTAGTTTTGGATAACCATGTTTTAAACAAGATGTTCTGGTATTATCTCAGCCTTTGCTGCAGTGTATGTGCAGTTAAGCATGTATGGATGTATGTCTGTACCACAGCCCACTCTCAGTTCTTCAGCATTAAAGTAACATGCAATATTAACTAAACAAGAAATTTAGGCAGTGTTGAGGAAGAAAGCAATATTGTATCAAGCTGTATGATCTGTCTGGTAAAAGTGAATTAAATCATTAGGATATCTTCCTACAGAACACCTTATTACATACACAAGGTATGTCTTGGAACATAGACATTTAGGCTGAAATAAAAAAAAAAAAGCAAAGAAAAAAAAGAAAAAAAAAGCTCTACCTTTAAGTTCTAACACACACATACACAACACACCCTTACTTACACACTTTAATCCCGATGGATTTTTACTGGCATGATAGTATTTTTCTGCAAGTAACTCTGTGGCACTGATTGCTAGACACTAACTTTGAAAGATCATATGGAAACAAAATATGGGTAATGATTACATCATGACAATAATGTAATGTCCCAAATGAACACAACATTCAGCTTCCCATGAAATATGCACATGAAATATACTACATGAAAAACAGTCACATTAAAGAAGCAACAAAAAGATGTGCAAGTATTCCTTTTTAAAGAAACTTTTCTGCAAAGGTAGGCAGCTGAGCAGTATGTAACTGCCCTCTTTGATTTACGATCATTTCCTTTACCCTGAAAGTAGTTAATTTAATACATAGATTTTTAACATTAAAAATGTATTGGGCAGGGTTAACCTAGTGTACGTTTTATTTGCATCTAGGTCATCAACTTCAGGAAACAGAAAACATGTTTACAAATGAGAGACTTCAAACAGCGACTTGCTTATCAAGCCTCCTTAGTGTAGCCTGTAAGTAAACTGAAATTGTATACCTGAGTGGAGTTAGATAGTTGGTTTTTCCACGGCTCCTCTGCGCTGCTGGTCAGGTTTGTGCGGTTATGAGGTAGAGAGAGTGCGTTTTGCTGCAGGTAAGGCACGTTTCCATTACTTCCACTTTCTGTTATGTGATTATTGCCTATCAAAATAGTGTCTGTACTACCCAGCGTTCTTGCTGTGCTGCAGGGAATGGGGCCTGCTGGAAAGGGTCCATTAGCCATAGGCTGCCCAGGGCAGGCGGGACGGATTCCACGCTGAGCGACATTAGGCACTCTGGTTAGAGCAACCTGCGGCTGCTGACCAGAGACAGAGTTTGTAGGCAGTGATGAATCAGCTGTTGGCCCATTAGGAATTCCAGTAGATCGTACCTGTGCAACTCCTGTTTGTCTCATCTAACGGAAGATGAACAAAGCACAAGAACATTAGCTGCAGAATTTGAAAAGTAAAGATCATACGAGGTTTATTGCACTGGTCAATTCCAATTTTATACTGATTTTAAGATCTTTGCAGTTGCTTTTGAGAAATGAGATGTCTGTCATGCTCACAAATGCGCTGAGCGAATTTTAAGGTAAAGCTATCAGCATGCTTTTCTTCTAGGCTCTTCAGTTTGAGCGTTAGCATTTTACTGCTAAAGTTGGACACAGAGAGAGAGAAGTGAACAATGAGAGGAGGAGATATGCTGTAATACTGCTTACTACAACTAAGTATTTTTCAAGTAAGACTGCTTTTAGATGTGTCCACTCACTTCAGTTTGGAAGAGTGGTTGAAAACTTTTACATTATCTGGTAGCCCTATGCTAAAACACAGCTAAACCCACTACATTTCAACCAGTAAACCACAATTATACTTTACACAAAAAAAGATGACTTGGTGTAACATAGTAAAGGGCATGGAAAGTCTGTACAACAGAAATTCTTCAGAATTCAAGAAATACCACAGACGCCATTACTGACAAATGTTTTGTAGAAGAGAAAAATGTTTTTGTTATCACCTGCTGGTGTTGCTGCATCAAGACAAACTGACTCTCCAGCTGTTCCAGCATAAGTTTCTGTGCTGGATTTAGATTATTTCGGTTTGCACGCAGCTGTTCCAAGTGCTGAAAAAACAGCAGTACAGTTCAGAATCATTAATGTTGCATGTGCTTTTTAATAACTTTCTTGCAAACAATACTAAAACTTATCCACGAAGACAAGATTTGTCAAGCTGAAAACATGATTGAGATTTCTGTTGCAGACTCAACAACTTTCCATACACTATTCTGTAACCAAACCTTACCACTAGTTACTAAAACTAAAGAGACTGTCTAAATTATTTGAGCGTGTAAGAATTATCACACTAAAAAAAAATTACACCATAAAAGAAAATTACATTCAAGTATGATTATATAGAATTCTTATTATAATTATGTAAGTTTTAACACTTGTGTATTTTTCTATTGTTTTATTAATACTGTTCAGCACAAAGTAAATTCAACCTATAGTCACACATGAAAACATAAAAAAAATCCCCCAGAAAACTGTAAAACTTAATTACAGAGAGCAATATCTTCAGTTCTGATACTTACGACTAAATTCATTTGCAAGAAATTTAAGTATCTATTACCAAAAATCTGATCTCTGTATTCATTTTAAACTACTCAGCATACACCATCATTCCACCAGTAAGTCTGCTGCTGTTAAGCGGTATGACATAAATGCTGAAATTGTGGAGCACAGAAGGACTATCTGAGAAGGAAGGGGCAGGGGGTTATGGAGAGGAGGGCAAAAGTTGTCTTACACAAAAGGTGACATAGACTTTTTTCTTATTTTTCTTAAATACTATGCTACTTCACATCATTGTAAATCCTTTAAAAAACAAACAAACAAAACACCCAACCCAAAAAACAACCCCTAAAAAACAAACCAAACCAAGTCCCACCAAAACCAAACACAAATCAGGTTTCCTTTAGTTTCCTTCAGGTCTGCATGTATTATTTTTCTAAATCCTTCTCACCTCCTTTGCTTTGATTATACTATATTAGTAATACATAAACGAAACTCAAGCATGTGTATTAAATGAAGTGTAGTTGATTCTGCTCTGAACACTAGTTGTTCGCACAGTATCAACTTAAAAAAAAACCAGAAATCCAACACTGTCTGAAAAAGTGGTTCAAGATAGTTCATGCCAAACTCTCTGGATTAACAGTAGCTTCCATTCTGAAGTCCCTCTGTAGGGGACTGCAATGAGTGAGACTAATCTATACATAGATATATATAATTGTGAGATGAAGACAGGGTCTCCAGGGGAGTGCATGCACTGGACACACAGAAGCCAAAACCAGTGCTCTTCGGTTGTTAATTTTGCTTTTAAAAAAAAGTCTAAGTAGGGTAACAGGAATCAGAAAGACTGACCTAGCACGTATGTCAGCAGAGGCAAGTCTGCACTCCTCTCCAGTGCTATGGGCGCAGAGGCTTTGCAGGTGGCACTGTTCTTGCTGCCCACCAGCTCTGTGAAACTAACACCCGTCCCTCCTCCACTGGCATGGTGCAGCCCTGGAGGCTACTGTGTGGCTATAGCCCTTTCCCCTTCTGCTTTTCTTAGCTGAGCCATTTGTTGTGTGTTATATGCCATACTCATCCAGCCTCTGAGCTGCCACTTTTAAAAGGCTGACTTAGAAGGTGTAATAAAGGTTTTATTCACTCTCCTCTTGCATCACGTCTTTTTGGCTTTCCTATTCATATATGCTGGAACCTTGTAAAGCTATTGCCAACAAATCCAGTATACCGTACTTAGGCAGACACACCTACTTGGAGGAAGCTGGATCTGGAAGAAGGTGAAACTAAAAAGTGGAAAAGTAGTATGACATAAAATAAGCAGACGGAAATAATAATGCATGAAGAGAGAGATACAAGAGTGATTAGGGAGGAGATTAGAAGAGGGATTAGGGAGGTTGGAGGGAAGGGAGGGGAAAATTATGCCGTGTAAAAAAGCCAATATTGTTCAGACAGAGAAACAGATGAGGAACTATATTGTAGTTGAGGGGAACACTGCTCAGTCAATCAGAATGCCTTCTGTCTCTACACTGTGTTTCCTTCTATTTTTCCTTGCATCCAAAGCAGTATCTGTGATACATGGAGTTTCCAGCTAGGCCTGATTTTCAAAATATGGAATTCCTGCTGAAGCTCACTGCAAGCCCTAATGAACTGAAGAGACAACAAAACATCGTAACACAAAAGACCTGAAACAAGATTTCAAAAATAAAGTCTAGCATTTCATGTAAATACATTAGGTGACATAAAATACAGAAAAGCAGTACCAGATTTCATCTGAATAACTGCATTTTGTAGAATGTGCATCTTTGTTTACACACTTTGATACAAGAAGCTACCTCAGAGGAAAAAGAGGATACTACAGTACTTCTACACCTCCTTCAATATCCCCCACATTACAGCAAGTACCAAAACTCAGCTGGCACACAAGTGTGGCAATTTGCATATCTATCTTTAAGACATCATAAGAAAGAATTACTGTATGTTCTTTATAAATTATAGAATTCATACAGTGTAAGTGTTCAGATTCTGCTAGAGATCATTTATTTTACTACAGAGCTAATCTCACGTAGAGAAGCCATAAATACTAGCACAACTTGAATTACACCATGGGAATTATTTGGGAGGTATTTCACATTAAATTTCAGAATTGTGAAACCAAAAAGTGTTCCAGATTTATTTTCTTAAAAGGAAGAAAGAAAGAAACAAAAAAATGTACCAAAGCTTCTGAAGATCTTCAACATACCTACCTGTAATTTCTGTGGTGTCAAGCACCAAGAATGAATTTGTTGCTGTACAGGAGGATGTGACACTGTATGGCCACTGCTCCAAACATCTGAAGTATTCTGAGAGAAAACATTACATTAAAATGTGTGACTATCAAAAGGTCAACATAATTTCTTTTACTATCTAGATTTTATCTTACTTATGAAAGAACTAGTCATTGTTTCAAGAACACAATATAAACAAAGAACATACTAAAACATGCCAAGTCTTGTTCTACCGTTCTCATACAGTATCAGAGTAGTTAGAAGGTTAAATGATATCTAATGTCATAACGAGAAACAATCAAATCAAATTATGCAATTAAATGTACACTACTTTTAAAACTGAATATTACTTCTTCTGAAACACTATTACATGATGATGAAACACTTGAATTCTAAATATAAGCAAAGGCAATAGACAGGATGACATGATCGTCTCCCTCTCTGTCTATCATCAGACTATGATTGTACTTTTTCATTTATACAACTACGATTGTAGTACAGTGCCACCAATCTGCGTTGCCCCTATGCGCTTCCTGTCTGAACTGTAACCTGATTAAACACATCACTGAAAAATGTTTTTTTTTAATTTCTAAAAACATTCCCCACCTTGATGCCAAAGGATTACAATTTACAGCACAAATTCTGTGCATGCTGCATAACTTCAATGCATATTTCCGTATAATTTTGGTAGGGGGCTCTTTATTTCATCAGAATATATACCTTTGTTGGACTAGATGTTCTTTTCCTCTTGGCAGGACTGGTCAGGTCATCTACTTGGCTAGAAGGAATCATGTGTAGTGGCAAGGATTGCTGTGAAATTGGTGTTTGAGTGAGGCCTAGTACAGGTTCAGTATTTGGATGATGAGGTTTACAAGCCTAAGAATCACAGAAGGAAGACAAAAATATGGTTCTATATATTCTTAATTCTTTCCTTTAAATTATATATTTTAACAGCCCACATATATTAAAAGGGCTGAGTAGATATTCTGAAGATGATCTCATAACTGAATAACTGAAAAATCAGTTTCCATATGGTCATCAATGGAGGAATGTGTACCTTTCATGGGATTATCAAACCACTGCAGCATTTCTATTTAAGATGAAATCTTTTAAAATCATGAAAATCCACAAAGGTTCTAAATTGGTACCCCCATATTTCTCCCATATTATAGGGAGCTTCTTGATCTAGTATCCCTTTGCAAATAAATCAAAGGCTTTTTATTAATAAAAGCCAGCCCTGTGCTCAATAAAATAAGCTTGACCACTACCGATTGTAAAGAACCCTTAAAGCTGGGCACCTGCAGAACATAACCCAACTTCTCACCTGCTGTGCTGTGTTCATGGCACCCTGCCTGGAGGTAAGCTCTGCGGGGATTGGTAGGCTCCATGCCTCCTCAATACTAGGAAGTAATTTAGTTTTATTCTGTAGACTACCTTGTGGAAGGTTACACAACTGAGCCTAGGAAAAATTATGTAAAAAGCAAATTTAACACAAGCCTACTTTAGTAAGAGCAAGTCCATGAAATCTTCCTAAATGCTGTAGCTAATTATGTCTTAAAGAGAGGACAGATTTAAAATTTGGGGTTTTAGAAAGGTGCTATGTATAAAGAGGGTAACCAGAATATAAACCTTTGTGAGAATCAGAACAAAGATGAGCTCTGGATTCAGAGGTCTCATAATTCCTTTTTTCTGAAATTGCAAACAAGAGTGAAAGATAGCGTGTGTGTATTCTCTCTCTATGTTATGAAAACTTAAAAATGTAGACAATACAAAGAAAAAAGCAAAGTGATGTAAACAGTATGCTTTGATTAAATGCGCAAAAGAGGGTTTATAAGGAATTAAGTTTCACTTAAAAATGAAGAAATAAAATATTACAGGCTATGATATGCTTACAGTACACATGAGAACAGGTTATACACACCACAAACAACTGCAAGTTAAACTTTTGTGTTACTTCTCCCCTCCCCTCTGCTGTGTACTTGGAAGAGTATTTCCCACTTCTTAAAACTTTAGTTTTACCTGTAAATACTTTATCCGTGCTGCAAGTGCAGAGGTATTACTACAATTTTTGCTCCTAGTTGCATTTAAGTAGCATTTAATGGCATCCTGAGGCTGGTTGCAGGACTCATAGAGTGTGCCTAGGTCCATCCAGGCTGCAGCATGGCCATGGTCCAATTGTACAGCACAGATATAGGCCTGTAAAGCATCCATAGGCTGATTTTGCTGTTGATACAGCACACTGAATAGAAAGATTAGTGAAGTTGAGAATTAATAACAAAGTCAAAATACAAACAAGTCAAATATACACATCCCCCTCAAACCCCTTAATAAATTTTGCCATTATATAAAGCACAGTAATAAGCATAAACACATAAAATCTTAACATGCAAAGCTCGTATACATAGCATATTCAGTATTTTAAAAAATTGAAAAAACAAATATAAATTATTTAAACTTCAAATCAGACAAGTCTGACAACATGAAGGTATAAATAAAAAAGCTTTACAATCCCCTTGAGAGCAAAAAAGTTAAAAAGCTGATATTCTTTATTTATAAATATTAGCATTGATTTGTATCACTGTATTACCCTGTATCATTCTTACCCTATAGAACACCATGTATCTGCACTTGCTTCTGATTTATCAATAGATTGCCTATAAGATATAAAGGCATCCTGAACTTTCCCAATACTTGAATAGCACCTGGGAGAAGAAAAAGAAAACTGTGGTAATATTTATAGAAGGTAATCATTGAGGGTGGCTTACCAAGACTGATCTGATAAATGTGAAGTCATGCAAATACATACTCATCTAGATGAACCTCAAACATTTGCTTGAACGCCAGGCATAAGCAGACTCAAACACCGTAATCAACATGTATTACTAATTATTTATTTGAAAAGTACACCAAACTGCTAAAACCCTAGCTTACTGATTTTGTAAGAAAAACAGAAGTCATACCACATTTTAAAGACATACATTTCTTTCATTTGTCATACTTATCAGTCAATAAGAACTATATTAATCTACAGACAGCATTATAAATAAGCAATTAAGTTACCTATTTTATCAAAACAATGGTTATGAAACTTCATGTTCTACAAGAATTGTTTCAGACTTATAAAGATATTTTGACGAACTCAATCAGGATGGTTCCTGATGGCCTAGGAAGAATTTTTATGTGCACTTCTCACATCTCAGTAAGATTTCAAGTAATGAGAAACATATCAGTTTGTTTTACTGCATATATAGAGCACAAAATTTTGTAGAAAATCTTGCTTTTCTGTTTTTTTTTGTAATTTCTTACTTGAATATTTTTCATATACAAATTCAAAGGTATTCTGGCATTTTAAGCAGAAATATCAGAACCATAAAAAGAACTACAATTATACTACAGGGAGTAATACCTACCTTTTAAAAATGAAAAGCTTCAAATAAATACAATATTAAAAAAAAATATATATTTACTAGTGTAATCTACAATAGCTCTGCTTCTTATATTGTTTGTAATAAGTTCCCCTGTTGGAAAAAGAACTGACAACTTTCAAAACACAAATAACAACGGTAAATTTATTCTAGTAGAAAATAAAAACCAAGCAGAATGGTACAGGCAAAGGTTTGTCAAACACGTTACTCTTTTTCATGTATTCTTGAGGCACACTAGGAAAGCAATACAATAAAATCTTGCCCAAACAGCCATTAAGTCTGAATACAATATTTCAGAAGATCATTTTAATCACAGTCTAACGCAAGCTCCAACAGACATGTTTCAATCTGTCTGCTTATCAGATACATGAAGACTCTGATCAGGGTAACACTAACATTAAGCACCCAACAAAGCTTAAAACTGGGTGATGGATTTTTTTCAGTGGGGGAGGAGGGTGGTGCTGGTATATTTTTGAAAGGTAGCTTTAAAGCAACTTACTATCCAGTTTGGACAACCAGCAGAGGAAGGAAAAACAAAAGGGAATACACAAGGAGGGAAAAAGAGGAAGAGTGAATGCACAGCCTGTAACCCTGTTCCTTTCCTCTTCTCCTTCCATCATACTGACTGAGGGAATGGGGCACAGAAATATTTTTGCTCTAG
Organism: Phalacrocorax aristotelis; assembly: GCF_949628215.1. Lineage (NCBI taxonomy): Eukaryota > Metazoa > Chordata > Aves > Suliformes > Phalacrocoracidae > Phalacrocorax > Phalacrocorax aristotelis. The sequence goes on along the minus strand of NC_134276.1, from coordinate 96,837,031 downwards.
CCCTTCCTATGCTTCCACTAGATTCTTTTTCTCCCATTTCCTGCATTTCTTCCCCTTGTTTGTATGGTCCTAGGTTTTATTCTAATCACGTGAAAGCTGTGGCACAGTAGGAGCAGGAGCACAGCAGCTGCACACACATACTTCATGGAGCCCTTGGCTCCGTCCTGCCACTGTGTAAGAACTCAACGAGCTCAAGGCATGTGGAACAGGACTACTGAGGAAAAATCGGGATTTCAGCCCAGCTGATGGCAAGATGAGCCAGATGATCTGTGGCCCATTTTCCCTTTTCCCTCCAAACCTGCTCTAGCCCTTCACACTCAGTGCTGGCGTCCCTCCCTTAGCCTGCAGACAGCTGGTTGAAGAGCCCTGTTTTACAGAACAGCTGGCAGAATATAATTAGGATGACAAAAACAAGAGTAGGTTCTAGTTGTATGTGACCAGAACCTCCAAGAAAGTCAGCTGGAAGATATTGAGGCTAGGATACAAATTTTATTTTTGCGTAATTCCTTTCTAATGTATTTCGCAATGGAACTGACCTGTTCACGTACGGACTTGAATTACCCTCAAAGCTTTCTCCAAAAACCTGATTATTTCAAGAGTTACTACTGGTTTGTATGAAGTACTCTATTTTCTTAAAAGGAAGACCAAGAAAAGTCATCACGTTTATATGATTTACATCTTGGAATACATTAATTTTCAAGTAAAAAATACTGTCTGATAGTACAGAATTAATAAAGCACTGAAATAGATATTAGAATGGATCAATCTGAGCTATCTTGGCCTAATATTTAGTTGCAATACATGCTGTTTGGAAATGGATGTATACCTGGGAAAATATTTTTATTTTAATGGAAAAATTGATTGAGATTAGAAGGGAGATTCTTAGAATATAAAGAGAGAAAGAATTGTGAAAAAGGCATGAAGAAAAGTAAAAGTGTTTACAGATCATTTACCAAAAAGAAAAAAAATTAAAAAAAAAAAAAAGAAAAAAAGAAGAGAGAGAGAACAGAAGATATGGTAGTAGCAGGAGGAACAGGTAAACCTAGGCAGGGCAGACAGAGTACTGTGATTCTATAGACTGAATAATAACTACAAAAAAAAGCAGGTCTGCTTGGGTAACATACTTCATTTCAACTTCTAATCTATATTCATCCCAAATATGTTAGCACTTTGCCTTTTTATACACTTTCCAGAAAACTAGACTTCAGTAGACACATACATACATCCTCCATTTTTCCTCTGAAAATATTAAGAAGAAAAACAACATAAGATACTCACAATAATGAGTAACTTCAAAAAATTTACAAATATAGTTACAGTGTCTATAAAGTCACTTCTCACCTTCCAAGGAAATACCAGGATTGACCAGAATTTGGATCTGCTTCTAGAGATTTCTGGAGATACTGTATAGCATAGCTTTCCTTGGTTGCCTTGTCTCCAAGCTGATCCACGGTGTGATGCATCCAGCCTACAAAAAACCCGTAAATGGCAGAAGTGAAATTCCCTAAGACCATTTAATTTGGTGCAGCAGGATATTAATAGCGTTAGATTCGTTTTGAAAATAGAAATATCAAACAATAACATAATTTACACATAATATTATGAATGAAACGTTTACAACTTTTAAAGTTCTATACTAAAATTACAGGACAAAAGGAGCCCAAGTCAAAATTACTTTCAAGTACTTTTAAAGCACTTTTTGGGTTTAAATAATTTTCGACGAGGATAGCAGCACAGTTACAAATGGCTCAGTCTTCTCTCATAAAAAGTTAATCTGAAAATGTTAACTCTTTCTTTCTCTAAACACAGATACCTTCCTTGTCATTGTGAAAAATGCCACTGTTCTCCCTGTCACACACATCAATCTTCTGTACATTATGTTCCGTTTACTCCTTTTCTTCTAAATCCTCGTATTTATCCCATATCTACATTTGGGCAATTCCCCAAAAGAACACTGGTAAGTATTTTTGTATCTCTACTTTAAATCTTTCTTACATTGTCATTTCATCTTCATTGCTACAACATCCCTTCCGTTCACCTTGACAAATGCAATTACCTCTCATCTACATAACAAATTCTGCTGAAAAGATCATCTTATTTCCTCATCTAACCACACATCACAGCCTTTCAAATGCCTTTTTTTTCTTTCATTACACTAGACAAATTATTTATCCCCACTTTAAAGACCTCCCACAATCCCTGCTCCCATATTATCTTTTACGTGCTGTTAAAACGCATCTCTGCTCTAGCACTGGTGCAAGGCTTGGTTACCATTTCAAATAAAGCACCTTCATGATCTTCTTGAACTGCTCCTCATCTACGTCTACGCTGAGATGGAATTCCTTTAAGCAGTCACAAAATCATCTCAGTATCATTCATATCATGAGTACAAAAAAATCCTTTGCAACAGGCTTGCTGAAAGCACTACATACCACACTGGTCAGCAATGTCTTGCTGTTTGCTTAATCTCCGTATCCTAAAAATCCACCACTTTTCAGCAAACGTTTCTAAAACTTAAGATGTGACAACAGATTATCCCTCTTTTTATAGTGTCCTGCCCATAAACAGTCCCTTGTGGAATACCATCACACCAATTTTATAAAATATCCATGGTTTGCATAAAGTTTTAGTTACCTACAGAGTTACACATACATCTGCACTGAACATCCATTTAAAACCTCCATCAGCTAAACCTCAGCACCCTGAGATTATTCTTTTTGATACAGTCTAACTACATGAACAGGTAATACCACTCAAAAAGATCGAGATCAAATTCAGATCTCACCTGAAATGCTAGATGGAGTAGGCAAGATGAGAACTGAACTGCTGAGTATTTGCAGCCTTACTTCACTCTCTGTAATTAGACTATACCTTAAATATTTTGTTCTACCTGTTCTATACAGCTTATATTTTATTCCATGGGCTTATAGTTTGCAAATGGAAGGCAAACTTCCAAGATTTAAAAAAGGTAACCTAAAAGAAAATATCTATTGAACAACATTTGTCTGAGGTGTTTTAAGAAGTATCACTTGGAATTTGTTGTCAGAAGCAGAAGTTTGAATATTTCATGGACTGCAAGAAATGTCAGGTTAGGAGACAAGTGGTTACAGTGCTTAAAAAAAAAAAAAGAAACAAAAACCCTACCCACTGGGGGGGGGAAACAAACAAAAAACCCTAAACAAACAAAAAAAACCCTATAATTTCTGCAGGGACACATAACATACGTAACTTACTTTCATGGGCTTCATAAACAAGCTATGATTTTGATTCAAATCTCAAGTCACTGAAGTTCTTAAGCATACAGAAAATACTCATGCTTTCAGAAAAAAAGGCTTATGTGAGGGTAGTTATCAGAATACACCTGCATAACTGTACACTAAGGATAAATGTATTGGGTGCAGTGCCAGGCAAAGCCTGTGATAAAGTTAAGGGATTATAAACAAGGGTTAAAAAACAAAAGACATTAAACAATTTCCTGACTCTTTGGAAATGTTGCGTGGTGATAACTACTTTCTGTTTCATCAGAACCTTGCTGGATTGAAAGATAACATGTTGTATCTTCAGGAGATCTTTACGGAGGTTCCCTGATAAAAAGAAAGAATCTATTCCTAGGAGACAGAAATGAGAACTAGCAACCCCTATCTAGTTTCACTGCTGAAACAAGGGTTGCTTCCTGATTTTATCTTCCTGTGCAGGGAGATGAAAAATATCAGAGAGCAAGAGAGCGGGTGAGGGAGAACACACAGCAGTTTTCTACTAGAATAGCGGAAACTGGATCTCTCTTCTCATGCACAAAATAAAGAACATACAGAAAGGTGGTGATGGAGAAACCCTGGTAAGCTGTGCAGTTTCCCTTTTGCCATATCTAACTCAAATTCTCAACTAGCATATTGACTACTCTTCTACTCTTGGGACATTTTTAACATAATAAACAAAACACACAGATTTTATCCATACTTAACAAGTGTTCCATGCTCTTTTCCAGGTCTTTATAATCTAATTTGTAAGAAATCCCTGTGCTGATTCAGCAAGATGACGTCCTAGCCTAGCTCATGCTACAGGGTTTTTTTAATGCTATCATTCACTCTCGTGCTGAACTTGTGGCAATTGCTTTTTCCCCCAATAAACATCACCATCTCAGTCTCTGAAGAGATGAGCCTCTTCCCCATTTTAGCATCTCATATGTCTCATCCAATTATGTAGGCACCACCTAGGAACTCCCCTAGCTGAAAATCATTGGGAGAGTACTTTGAGAACCTCTAAGCAGGTGCTTACATTGTTCTTACACTCTTCCTTATGCAACTGCTGAGTATAATTGGAGAAAAAATACTGGGACACATCTGATCCTCAGTCTAATTAATTTAATGTAATTTTACGCAATGCAGGGAAAAGATTTATTGTTTGGAAAGCGAATGAAATGGCAAACAAGAAGAAACACACTGTTCTTATTCAACTGCACAGATCTTGCTGTTAGATCTACCTGAACTAGTCAGCATGCCTCAGCTCAAATGGATATATATTTATCTGACAATCACTGGGTTCTTCTCCACAGTGGTCTGCTGTGGAAACCAGCAACAAGAGCAAAGATTTTAATAAATCTCTCACAAGACATCTGAACTTACCTAAATTTCAACTCTGGCTCAATAAACATTAACTAGCTAAGGAAAATAAATAAAGGGTATTTTCATAGCAAAATGATTTTTCTGTTTCGCATTAAAAAAAAAAACAACAAAAACCTTCAACACAGAAATACAAATATATTTTGATTGGGTTTTGCCAGTAGCATTCTGGCAAGCGTCAGGTATTTTCTATTATTTTTTCTAAGCAACAGTGCACCACCCGGACTACGCTGCCTGAGGAGGTGTTTTTATTACCAGCTGCTAGAGACTTAAATCTGCAAATAAACACCATATGCTGATAAATACCACTGTTAACAGCAAAGAGCGAAAGAAATGGTATCGTTCCTTCAATGTTCTGGTTAAGACCACTGCCCCTTTCTCCACACAGAAGCTACCCATACTACAAAACTAGGTGACCGATGCTGATTGAGTAAAGGGAGTTAATCCAGTTTTCACACAGCAAACAATTCTCAAAGTAATTGCTCTTATTGCTAGCACAGAGACTGTGGTAGGATGCTAAGAATACAGCCATGAACCTTTGCTCCTAATATGGCAACCCACATCAAATGGAGTTGAAAAAGCATTATTCAGCTATTTTGGGAAGCCTATCTTCCATTCATTATATGTACAGCCTTTCTGGATGAAATTGCTGACAAGTTATACTAGGTGGGATAATACCAAGGTAAAAAAAATTCAAAGGGGATAGTGAAATACAAGCAACACTGTTGTGTGACATCAGAAAGATCATCAGCACCTAGAGCCCTGCAGTGAACTCCTCCGGGAGTTTAATTTTTGATTTTGTACGGAAGAATCAAAAGCTAAACAAATTAGCCCACTCCAAATCCATACACAAACTGCATTACAAAAAAAGAAAGCACTGTGGCCATAACTTAGTGCCACTTACTAATTTGAATTAAATGACCACTATGTGAAAGGGGGGCAGAATGGGCATAAGCAGGCTAAATTAATATTTAGAGTAATAGATTAGATGAAGAACATGGAGAAAGTGAATGAAGAAGTTTTACACTGGGTTGAACAGTTTTAATAAAATGTTCTGGAAATACTTTTATAAGGAATATAGGACAAAAGTAATTTATTCTACCCACCCATTAGAAATTTTGGTCTAAAAATGATTTATAGAAAGCCAATAAATATGGGATGACAATACAGTCCCTTTTTATGTGGTTTCTTTTATAGAATCTGATGATAAACTTTTTAGTTACAGAAATAGGTTCTCATTACGTACTATAATAAAAGAAAAGGTAATTTTTTTCATTTGCCATGTTCACCTACTCTGCAAGAGGGAAGAGTATTTTAGTTTAGTGCATTTAGCCTAGCTATTCAAGAGATGTTCTCAGAGGCAGAACACAGAATACAGAATTCTAACTGCTGCACTCCTCCTCTGAAAGGCTGTCCCCTCATTGCCCAAAACCCGTAACGCACATACTGTAGCAAGTCTACAGTACAAGCTTTTTAATTTTGCAAGTTTAATTAAAATATTTTCCTCCTCTCTTATTTACTTAATTATCTACTGTTATGCATTCTATTTTGGGTGAAAATATCACGTATCATACCCACTGTCTATGACTCGCTTTGGAAATGGAGCCTTAAAAAACACTGCTGAAGGTGAAGATGGAAAAAAGAAACACACATAAAAATAAAAGTTAATTTTACATACCTAACTGCTGTAAGACAGTTGCTTTTACTTGTGCAGGAAGGTTTTCGATCTGCAAAAGTTGTTCATAAGCTTCCTTTGCAGAGTGATACTTTCTCTGCAAAAGGCAAAAAGTAAATGGATTAATCATAAAGCTTACAACAGATCACCAATAGCAATGATTTCACAGCACTGACAGCACACAAACACATTGCCAAAAACCTAGAACTTTTTTTTTGCATACAGTGCATATGAAAGTTTTAATGAGTGATGTGTGTATACAGTAAGAGAGAAACTTTCATAAATATAGTATTTAATATAAATTGGCTACTTAAAATAATTTATGGAAATTTGCAAATTATTAAATTTGGTCAACTCCTCATACATGTATTATGCTTCTTATACTAAAATGTATATACTGCTTTTAAGGGGAGTGCTTGACTATGAGTCTACATCTGAAAAAACCCTACACAAACTCCTCCCAGGAAATTCGTAACGGAAATGAAGATCATTGGTAATTGGTGACTGGTGTAATTTTGTCTCTCTCCTTCCTTCAGTATATGTGAACTACCTTTTCGACATCATTTATTGCCCTGGTAAGAGTCCCACCATATGCAGAATTAAAACATATCCACAGATTATACCTAGAGAATGAAGGTACGCCATCTTAATATTTGCTATTAAATGTGCCTAATGTATGGAAACATTCAATTCTTAACTCTCTATATAAATAGGTCTTGATATAGAAAACACATTTCCAGGTTAGGATCATGGTCTTTATTGACTTCTGGAACAGCATGAGCTGTTTGGTGTACATTAAAGGTTAAGACATCTTGATAGATTAATTTTTTAATAATAATGTTAGCGTTTACCTTTGTGTTACCCTAACAATAATTGTTTAAGAGTGAATGTATCTTAAATGCTTAATTATTCTGTTCCTCCTCTCCACAGAGGTCTAGAACACATAAATGGTGAGGTTTGCTACTAAGAGTACTTTTCCTAAACTTTCTAAAAATTTTATACATTTTTTTAAAGAAAGGTAAGCTTTCAGATAATTCAACATTAGACTTCATTCTGGCAAACAGATGAATGTACTAAAATAAATGGGGCCACCTAAATGCAAACGATCATGACGTATGTTACATTTTTTTTAATCCAAAGACCACACAGTACTGACTACTCGTGTTTTAAAAGGGACAACTGTGAGAAGAGTCTAAACAATATAAGTACCTATTAGAAGTTAAAAATGTTATTAGGTTCTTGAGCTCTCACAATCACAAAAGACAACTATGTTGGTTTTAAAACATTACTTTAGTCAGGGAAAAAAATTAAAGCATCAATTACATACTTTCAAATGCAACAAGGGGAAGTTGGTAGGCAAGATTTTTAGTTGGTGTTCATGAAATGCAGACAATTGGTAAGAAAGCAAGTATCATAAAATATCCATGGCCAGCAAAATAAAAACAATTCAGAAAAAATTTTAAATTTAGCATTGGGAGCAAAATTCGTGTTTATGACTATGAAGGATAAGCAAATGAACAGAAGTTCTCTGTATTACATGACACCAGAGGCAGCAATCCAGATGTCAAACAGGTAGATATTAGTGCCTAATATTCCAACTTCGGAAGAGACATTTACATGCTTGGAAGGATTCAGAAAGACCTATTAAAACAGGGCATGTTTTCCAGATCCAGAGTATTTTTCACTATTGTTATTTGTTGTATTATTTACCCTTTAGAAATCTGTCTACATATATGCCCTAAAGTATTACAGAAAACTGTCATAATGTTTACATTTGGTTTTATTTTCGATATGTTAATTCCAAAGATCCAGAGCCCTTGATATTGGCTGCATCATGAATGGTCTTAGAAATGGGAAGACGCAGGGGAACTCAATCCAACGTCTTTTTTTAGACACCATATAAGCTACCACCCTAAATAGCTAGAGAGACTCACACTGCCGCAGATTAAATAATAGAAACTAGCATTAAACACCATGAAAAACCACTGCTAATTCTTATCAGAGCCAGGCTATTTTCTTGTTCAGAGGCTGGCAACCCATCATTTAAACTCCAGTACTGTGAAGGTACATAATCAAGGAATGAATTAACTTTTTCACTGAATGTTAGAGAGTAGATAATTTTCAAATATATGGAGGGGTTCAGAAAACTGTAGCACTGAGTCCTTTAAAAGAAACCAAGCGACCAGCCTGCCTCCAAAAACATCTCTTCGTCGTGTCAGAGGTAATATCCAGAATGAAGTCAAAACCCTCTGTGCTTCCGAGTTTCTCTAATTCCAGAAAAGACAACACCCCTCCCCAGCAGAACTGTGAGACAAACCAAGTCTAACAGCAGAATGCACTGAAACTGTTTTGCTCTGACTTGTGTTGAAGTTCCCACTGCCTACAATTGTCAGTCAGAAAGCATAGCTTAAGCACTTGTAACATCAGTCACAGAATTATATAAGGCACCTGGCATGGCGACCTGAGATGTTCCACTTTCTGTTTTGCTCTTGCAGATCAAAAGAACTAACATGTTGAGGATGCTTTCTTATATAAACATGTCAGGTGTGCTCCAGCACTCAGAACGAAAACTGGATGGTGGCCAGGTAAGAACCACAACAGTCCATGAAGTTTCTGAATGGTGTTTTGGGACAGGGGATTTCTCTCTTGTCATACAGCTTTGCACCAAAAGCATTCAAAAGAAAAATATCTTGTTTATCAAATTTGTATCTTTTATTTATATATAAATTCCTGAAATAATTTTTCACTGTGCCATCAAAAGAGAGCACTTACTTTATCAAGCTCCTTTTCAGCTGACTGAAAATGTAGTTTATTTATGTCTGCATCCATTTTAATTATAACAGTTTTTGCTTTCATGTCATATCCCTTCCTCAGTCATATAATACCTATTAACATGATAGAAGGGCATACAATCTACATTATTTGACCAGTCAGTCAAATTGCAAATATACAATAGCTATGTCAGTAGCTACTTGTTTTTAACTTACTTATATTCTGGAAGCTCAGGAGGTGTTCTGTAATTTCCCAAAAGATTCACCTAAAACCTCTGTGATAGGACCCAATATAAAATTAATAACGCAGCTTTATGCGCTGTTGACCTCAGATCTCAACTATTTCTGTCACGTATGTTCAGTTAAATTTGAAAATTTCATGTCAAAAAGAGGCATCTGGGCAACTGGCTAGACTTGACTCTGTGTGTGTATAGTATGTATGCGAAACAACATGTATATATGTGAATAAAGAAACCACGCATTTTTTATATCCATGTAACTTTCTAAATACATATATAGTCTCATAAAAGAACTTCACTAAAAATTATGTTTAGGGGATTTTTTGCACTCAACTTGGAAGACTAGTAAATATATAAGTTTATTAAAATAGCTACTCCATTTTATAGCATGACAGTCCACATACAAGACATTTTTAATCTAGGCAAAGCCAATAAAGTTTCTTTAGCTGTTTGAGACATACGCCTAGTTTCACAAAAGCATCTATAATCTGAATTCCACACTTTGATTATATCATGTAGTTAGAAACTCAACCACACTTTATAAAAAGGAGCTTACAGCTTACCTGGATTTCATACAAGTGGGCGATGTGAAACTGGACTGTAAGAGTGGGAAATCAAAATTATTAGTTTTTATGAATGACAACAACAATTATAGTATGTTTTTTCAAGTGAGGGATAAACAATGTTTCAAATTTATCAATGCAAAACCAAGGTAAAGTACATTTTGAAGATACAAAAGTAGTATTTGTTTGCATTGATACTTTACACTTAATATAACAGAACCAACAGAGAATGAATATGTACCCTAACAAAGCATTAAGACTGCAAACAGATAGTGCAGAAAGGCAGCCCATGGATTTTATCTGTATTCTGAAATGCAGAGTCCATTAACCTTTCAGTAAACTTAGCAATAAAATCTCATTAAGCAGAGATGCACAAGAAGAGAACGTAGGTAATACTTTCTGTACATAACCGAGTTAGAAATAAAGACTTATTTTTTATTTTCATTCAACTGCCAAGGGACAGACTACCTGGGTTACAGAACAGAAAACTACATTATACACTGCCAGCTTTATACAGGATCTTAAATTTAGGTGGGATTTTTTTTTCCTGTTTAGAAATTGTCTTTCCCCTGTTAAACTGAACTAGAAGTGTTCATTACAGATATTATTCTGATCATTACCATAAAGCATCTTAAAATAGTCATACGAACAGCACAGAACACCATAATACTACTAGCAGCTCTTGGAGGCAAGAAAATTGCTGGCTGGAGAAAGAAAATGAGAATTGTTCAAGAGTAACAGCAGATGGAAAACTATCCTCATGCTGCTCAAATCATTAAAGAAAAGGTGGAATGCCTGAATTCTAAGGCTTGAGAACCGCTAACCTAGATTAGCTATGAAGTGCTAGGTAACTAAACCTAGTTGAGATGGATGTAATCCTGATTCTGATTTGGTGAAGAAAGAAACAATCCTTTGAGACACATTTTTGCCTGATGTTCTTGAGGACTACGAGTAAGAAAATAGCTGTGTTTAAGCCAACCTCAATTTCTTTCAATTACACAGGTTTCTTTCATGAGGGGAAAAGCTCCCTTTGTGCACTGCTTTGTCCTTCACTATAAAGAAGGTAGCCTAGTGCATGTCAGAAACCAGGTCACAATGAAACGCATCATCTAAAATTTCAATAAACTTTTTGTGTTCCTTGCTGAAGGGCACATAACACACCTATTACGTTCACCACAATGTCAAACTTCACATTGCACTGATGAAAGAAAAACCTCTGCTTTTGTTTCGGAAGTTCATTATTAAAATAAAAAAATATATCTCCTTCATTTTTTTTTCCCCTTGTAGCAAAACCCCTTCAGTGTGAAGCTAAGAAATGAAGCCATGCCTTGCACAGGAAAGAAATTGAAAGTGTGACATTAGAGACTGCCTAAATAGAAAGAAGCCATGCTTAATACTCAAACATTTCTGCTAGGCAGACACTCACTGTAATGCTGTTACTTACCCAGCCTTTAGAAATGCAAGGGGTAGGGATTAAGGAAATCTCAAGCGTTGATGCGACGGTACCTGACACCCTGGGCCAGAGCACACGGTTCTCCTTCCGCTCAGCAGTAGAGGAGAACCTGACAAAGTATCTCTGTTCCTCTTCACTCTCTTCTATTGGGTTTGTCAGGCACCGTGCCCAAAGCCACAGGGCAATGAAGCCCTAACGTGGGGACATACCTCTACATAAATCTGGGGGCAGAGGGGCCTATGAGGAGGGGTTAGGAAAGTCTTACAAAAATTCAGAGATACAGTGAAAACCGGTAAGTTAGTGAGAAGTAATATGAACTAACATGAAATATAATAAAGAATCACATATCTGATAGAAAATAGCAAAAGCCTATTGATTTAGGAAGAATTCTGCAAATAAATTTACAGAATTATCTGTGCCTGTTCCTGATAAGTGACAGAGCTTTGGAGAAGAGCTGGTAGCACAGCTGGCTCCTTGATACCGATACAGCCAGCAGTTTCACCCATGTAAACAAACCCCCTATGACTACCCTTGCTGACAGAATATTCACAATTCCATCTAGCTCTGAATTAAAGAAATAAAAAAATGCTTTTAAATAAATCCAATGTTTCAGAAGTTAGACTTGGGTCACTTCAGCTCAACTCCAAGAGCAGCATGAAGGTACCTTAAAAACTGAGGGAGTAATCTCCTTCACAACTGTCTGCTTTTTGATTCTTACATGCTCCAAAACATGCAGGAACATACACTTATTCTTGAATACAATTCCACTGACTATGGATAAATAACTGCAGGATGGTCTGTAACAGCCTACAGTATATACTGAATATGACAGATCATACTACACTAAAAAAGTAACATGTTCAAGTACAGACAAATATATAGTGGGCACCTAATCAAGCAAAAAAAACCAAATTACATTTTGTACTTTTTCTTGCTTCAGCAACATAAGACTGATGATGAATTTTAGATCTATACAGTTAACTGGCATTAAAACGATCACTGAAAAACTACATATTATCAAGATGCCAAAAAGTTTTAAATAGTTACTATTAAATGTGTGCTATGGCACAAGCACTATGTTTATAAATAAATAAATGAACAAACATACAGTCAAATAGTACACTTCCCTCAGAACTCAAGTCTTCAGGGCAATTAGTAAGCTAAGTCCCAATTTTTGCTTATTCCATTTACTAAATCAATCCACAATTCCACTGGAATATCTGTCTCCAGGTTTTGTCATCTTCCTCTCTCAGTACTAATTCTTTTGATTTTGAAGGATTGGTTCATTAAAAATTGATACAGTTGTGAGCGTAAGACTTAAAAAAAATCTACAACAAAATAAATGGAAATACTTATAGGTTACTTACTTTCAGCGTTAGACAAAGTGCAGGGATTGCAGTCAATCAAAGCTAACTGAAAATGCTGAAAAAAAAGAATGATTTGTTTTTCAAACAACGTAATACTAGCACTTTGGCAAATTACTAAGAATAAATCAATTTTGTACTTCAAGACGGATACTGCATTTTACTATGTGTCTTAAAGAAAAGAATTTTCAATCTCTGTTCATCTGTTTACCAGAGGAAAGTGAATTTTTTAAATTGCAAATGTAGCAATGCTTCTAGTAATGTAAGATGGCAACAGACATCTTCACAAAACAATCGTGATAGCATCTGAAAGAACGATTGCATCAAATGAATGGTCAAAATTGGAAGATCAAGTTTTCCTCAGAATACACCACCGGGAATGTAGTCATACTAGCTCATAGCCTCATGGAGATAAACATCGAAGCTCTCAATTTGTCTATCTAGAAAAAACAGAATACTCTTCCTTCAAATTGAGTGATTTGAAGTCTTTTCAAAAAATTGATCTCTTGTCAAAAAGCACTTAAAATGAATACCTCTACCATAAAACATGAGTTCATAAGCAGTTCATAAGTTCTTACATCCTCTCCTCCAGATATTAAGATAATTTCAGTTAAACATTAAAGCTTGTTTATTTTTAATCACTCTTCCTCAAGAGATATGAAAAACTTCTTTTAAAACATCTTTGCATTTGGAAGCTCTGAGCCAAGCATTTCACTCTTCTAGGAAGAAGGTCACACAAGCAGAGCAATGAATTCTGTCTGCCAGAAAGTCTGGATGTGAGCAATCATTTTGCAACTGTCATGCCAATTCACTGATCACTATTTAAAGTTTGAAATGCAACCAAGTCTGTTAAAATGAATGGAATGGGCATACAAACTGAAGCGCCTCTGAACTTTTCCAGAAACTTAATAGAAAATTCCTATACAGTGTTGAATTTGGATTAACCTATTAATTCAACAGAGAATAAGGCCTAGGAATATAGGAACCTAAGAGACAGCATATAAAAAAATACTGTTAATAAATACAGTTACCTACAAAATACAGTTTCAGGTGACTTCTACTACACAAAACATTACTTATGCTTCAGTATGTTTTATTTTGTTAGCAGAAAAATGATAGTTTAGCTCTGGCTGTTCAGGATGCCAAACTAGGTGACACCAGGAGCTTATTAGTGTAGCTGGGAAGAAAAAGAAAATAAACCTCATTAATGGATGTATATGCAACTTACTTTTGGTTTTTTCATACTCAGAGCTACTAGATACTGCATAACTTTCCTCATGGTCCTAATAATACCTCATGTGCAGCATGTCTATATAACATACATCTCAAAGATCTATAAGAAGAGTTTAAGAGATCACCAAATGTCTAAGTAAACATTTTAAACAGAAACATTATTAGATAATTAATCTATCATCCATAGCAATGCATTAGGAAAAAAAAAAAATGCTGACGCTCTCATGAGCTCTGCCAGGCACAGTGACACAGCTTAGCTCCTCAATGACTTCTATCAACATAATTCATAATACGTAACAGCTTTTAGAAAATGAAACAAACTCAAGTTGAATGATAACACAAAATTGCAATTTTTAATGAACATTTTAGCAGTATCATTCCCAGAAGACAGCACAGAAAACAATGAACTCACATGTACATTACTTGTAAAATAATTTTTTAACCTTAGAGCAAACAGTAAATAGTAGCTTATAAATATTAAGTATTAGCTTATTTCTCTGTCTTGCCTGTTCCTTTTTCTAGTGTTCAGCAGCCAGAGAACTTATGATCTCCCCTCACTTACATTGCAATGCAGGTTGTGTGTCTCAGAGACATCCTTTAGTCGGTTACCATAGTGATTCTACTAAGCAGGCAACTTAAAAAAAAGAAGACTAAATAAAAATAAAATGCTCTACTGTATATTGCATTTTGCCTGACAAAAGAAAAAAAGGAACATATGTATATACTTCGGCCTGTACATTGAGTATACCGATCTAAATGGTACAAAGTCTGTTTTGCACGGATGTGTCATCTTGCACTGTCACTAACAATTAATTTGAAAAGATAAAGCAGAAAGGAAAAGATTCGCTCTCACCTAGCAGTGCTATTACAAAAAATAAGCAGATCTAAAGAGAAACGACTGACAACAGTTCTGTAGCAGCTTTTCAGAAGGGTTATTGCAGTGAGACTCACTGAGAGAAAGCAGGCAATCATGTAAGAAAACCTAACCATTTTAATATTAAATATGCCAGTAATATCAGTGCTGTACAGTAAGAAAAAGCAGGAATATTCTCATCAATGCCTCCTAAAAATTTATTACTGCTTCACATTATCTGACTTTTAAATTTCAAAATCTACATTATGAAAAATTTCTAAGTGTAGTAAATTTCTGCCTGCCCTGTTCACTAAGCTACAAACAGTAAAGAAATGCATAAACCAAAGCTCATAACTACAGAAAAATTAACCGTTTGCACTCAACAATTATCACAAAGCAATACACAGAAAACCCAGAACCTTTCAAACCAAGAACCTTTGAAATGCACATACACGAGCAAACCTACACCTCTTGCCAGATAAATAATACATAGCTCCCTGTTAAGTATTCAAAATTAGACAAAAAAAAGCATGCATTCATTCTAACGCATAAAATTCATCAGCCAAAAGCAGATCCACTAATCACAATTACCAGAACCAAAAAATTAAAAAAAAAAAAAAATATGAAAAATCGTAATAATTTCCAACTTCCATTCTGCAACAAACAGAAGCGGCTAGCAAACATCTGCACGTCTCTCAAATATTGCAGTACTGAAGCTGGCTACTGCTGTGTGAAATAGTTATTATGCAGGAGAGGCCACTGCAGTTCAGAGACGACATACAATACCTCAAGGCAGACAGCAGTCTATAGAAATTCAAATCCCGAGTAAGAGGATTTACCTAGAAGGCAGCGTTCTGAATGTTAAAAAGTAACAGGCTCTCTTCAAGAGCTGCAGCTCAAGTCATAATATACCTTTATTTGTAGCCATCTGTAACTGCACAATTATCTGCAGCCTGTTTTGTCTCCTCTGGAGTCCTTGACTTGCCTCTGATTGTGGAAGCAATTCTGAAGGTAACCTTTCCAAGGAGTACAGTGGATGGCATATGAACAGAACTGATGAAAGCATTAGCTCTGATAGTAAAATAACAGTAACCTGATACCGATTTAGGTCACTTAATATGTTTTCACTACTAGAATTAAACACCAATTCTCCTAACAAATTAGCCCTTTACAATTTAAGAGGCGAGTACCCAGGTTTTTGTTGTTTCTTTTATCAATAAATGACCAACACAAAAAGAACTGTTTTCTTCTTAATGCAAGATTTTCAGTACTATCCCTGTTTACATCCAAGCCTGAGACCTCAACATAGTGATTCTACTCCCTCCTCCTCTGGAGGATGACATTAGCAAGTTTAATAGCTCTCCGTTCTGCATTTATTTCACAAACAAGGCAAGCCACCATTTGAAACCTGACAATTTTCACAGACTTACCATGAAGGAAAGCTCCATCATGACTCAGTAAAATTCTGTCAGGAGATGGCTTTTTCTGCCTATGTGACCTAGGTGTGATGCCTAAGCTCCTCAGAGCAGCCTTTGTTCAGATAAGTAGGACACAGAAAGCCTTGCATAATCAGCTGTGGCAGAGCGCCAAGCCTCCATTTGCCAGGCATGTTTGGGGCCAGGGGAGAGGGTCAGGAGAGGACGTGCTACATGTGCTGCTACGTCAGCTCATTGCTCCACTCTTCAGTGTCTTCTGAATTCAGAATAAGTTCATCTTGTAAGATGAAGGTTCGTGTAGAGTAAACACAGTTACTTTTGTCCAACATTAAAACCAAAACAAAACAGACAAAAAAATAAACCAAAAACCAACCCTCATGACTGAGGAAAACTGTTACCTGGACAGGGCAGAAGGAAGCTGCTCGAGGGCAGAAGAAACAAAGGTCACACATACACACAGGCTGAATAAGAGCAGTATGTCCAGAAGAATCTCGTTTTGACTAGCTGCATCTGAAAAATTCTTTTTGAGCAGAAAGGCCAGCACCTTATACAGTACACCAGAGTGTTTTTCACAAAGCTACCTTAACACTCACATTGCCTGCATGTTTTAACATCATTCGTGCAGTATCAAAATTCAGCTATCTCTGCATTACAGCCCGAAGGACAGCCAGCAGCAACAAAAGGCCACAGGGAAACGGGACGCCTGGAAGCTTGCCCCTGCTGCTGCACCACCAGTATCACCGCAGAGCTGAACCACCCTGAGCTGGGGTCGCTTCAGGAGCTGCAGCTCTCTGCCTCCAGCCCATGCAGCCGCCCGGGCTGAACTGAAAGCACAGCATAATCCTTGCTGGGATCTGTGGCTACATAGCCAGCGGGCATAGTTAGCTGTTACTGTGTGCCCCGTGACCTTTCAGTTACAGTGACAGCTAATAAACGTGGACCAAGATCCACCTCCACAAGAAGGTCCACAAATGAAGTGTACCAGCACCAATACTCATCAGCTTGAATGCTCAGCTTCTGAGACAAGTATATCTCTTCTCACGATGGAAGATGCCACGCAGCACGTTAACATTTACTCCTCTTTGTAAGCATGACATTTCTAAAATACACCTACAGTTTTCTTTTACAGGAAAACTCCAAAATGACTCAAAAACCCAAGCAAAACTAAGAGAGAACAAAAGAAAACACTCTGTAGGCCAGACACTGACATCGTGATCCACTGTCAAAACCAGCTGCACTAATAACTCTCCTGCAGTTTGATTACAGTGCCATGTTGCACTGAAAAACTTCCATGTTTTTACTTCTTGGATATGTCTCTCCATCATACCCATATGCAAACTACAAAGACTTAGAGAGCAATTTCATTCCCAAATGCTGTTTTCCATCCACTTACATTTTTATTAAAATAATCTTTTATCTTTTCATAATTTCATCATGATGAAAGTAATGTAATTTAAAATCATCATATCATCTTGCTTTCAACAAAATGTGTTTTTGGTGAAGTGCTTGAAATCCTGGATATTCACCTTGCAATAGCTAAAGCCCTTTGTTTTGTATTTTACCTAAAAATGTTGCTGGTCAGTTTCTGGTACGATTACAGACATAAAACTAGACAGAACAAAATAAAACTTCTCATAACTCTATTTTGGCTAGTTAATCTTTCTTTACTAACTAAAAATAAATACATAAAGTTTCAATTTAACATGTTTAAGCTTAAAAATTACTAATCCAAGCACGTATGAAAGATAACTAGGTTGTGAAATGGCATTGAAAGGCTTGAAAACACAATTTTTCACTTTCCTAAATATATTTTTATTTATTATTGAGAAAAAGAACATTTAAAAAATTAACAATATGTCTATAGCAGCAACATGTTGGCATGCAATAGCTGCCGTACTTAAAAATACCTTTCATAAAGATATAAACATACAGACAGGAGAATTATTTGAATAAATGGTGGAGAAGTGTCTGACTGAGTATAAATAAGTACTTTGAGCTGTTCATCTGTGTATCAGTATTTAATTTGTTTGTATTTCATGCATATTCATATAATTCATGCATATTTCCCAATAAATTCTAATTCTTTCACAGCGTTTTTCTTATCCTAATATAAGCAGTATGTCTTAACACTACTAACAAATGAGAATCTTTAGGAAAATAATTAAAAAATTAAAATTATATTAAATTGATGATTTACAGGCAAGATCAAAGCCTAGGCCTGAAGCAAACTACTAGGATACCTGTTTTCTGTATAAATAAGGAGGAAAAATTTCTAAAAGTGAAATGCAGAATCAGTATTTTAACTAAATGGCAGATAATTGAAAACGTGAGAAATTTAGTTCTCATTCTTCTAAGGGTTTTGTTGCTGGATACAGGACGCATCTGCAATACTTAAAACCCAAACAAAATTACCAAAGCGCTTCGCTTGGTTTGCCATAAAATAACCTGCTCATTTCCAGAGTCCCTATGGACCACCTATTATAACACCCCACCCCCCCCACCCCCCCACCCCCAAAAAAACAAACAAAAAACCCTACAAAAAAAACCAACAAACACCCCCTCACAAAAGCAAACCCACATAAAATCTCCCACTCACCCACCCACCCACTGTTCCCTCAATGTTATAGTTCTAATAAATATGAAAAACGAAGGTTTCTTTTTTTCCCCTTAAGTAGTCTGTCAGGAAACAATGGAACTGAACTGAATTTTACATTCAAGAGTCTTTCAGGATCTAAAGGGCAGTTTTCAGCCCTAACTTCACACCAAAATCACACTACGATACTTCAACACCACCAAGAAGAATGAGCACCAGACGGAAGACTGGTTTCTCATAGCTGCCATTTCCAATGCAACCCAACTACTAAACTGAATAACACCAAAGCTGTAATTATTTTTTCCCCTCAGCTTCTCTTTTATCAATGGTCCCACACAACACACCCAGCTCCCCCTTCATGTTCTACCTAGCTCTGTGTTCAGCATCTGGCTGGACAAGAGGCATCGGGGCAGCCCAATGCACAGCAACTCCTTTGGGAGGGACAGCGTTTGTCACAGGAATTTTTCATGTCCCAATGGACCAGACCCACAAGCTGTTATTTGATGCCTCTGTTGCAGATCAAGCCAACCAGATCACCTGGCCCTCAGCTCACAGAGCTCAAATGGCTGTGGGGCAATAAGTTGCACAGGAAGATTCTGGGAACTTCTCTTTGAAATCTCTTTTATTCTGGCGTACTTGCTAGAAATTGGTTAAAATTCAAGAGTACTTAAAAGAACTGAGACACATGTGCAAGAAAGGATGATTACATACATGTACGAAAAAATATATTCAATAAATAGGAAGATGATTAGGATAGCAAGTGACATGCCAGAAATAACGTGGCACATATTCAGAAGCTTAAACATTTTTCCCAGCTACATTTACCAAACCAATAAAAAGATATATTCCTAGAGATCATGCTTTATTCTCTTTGCAGATTATCACAAGTGCCAACATAGCTAACACCATCAAACACAGTATTCCTAGTTTTTTGTAGGAAACGGCAAATAGGAAGGGGGCAGCAGGACATGTAGTGAAGTGTGAATCGGGTAAGACTGTGAGGTAAACCTGGATAGTATATTGCTGCTATAGTAGTCTATAAAAAAATCTCATTCCAGCCTCCTCAGTCACTGCCAGTTGATTTTGGAATTAATTGTACTTTTCTGATGAATGGGGCAAATTCAGCTTTCACGTATCACCTCTGAAGGTAACACTGCTGTAACTGTCTGGTTACACGATGACTGTTTTCTTTTCAACCAAAGGGCCACTTTTTTTTCCTTCCCCCTTAATGTAAGCCTGAAGTCCAAGTAATTTTCAACAGCACTGGTGTTCTTGCCAGAGTTTATGGCAATGGGATAACAGAGCAGTCAAGGGTTCTCACAGTAATTTGCAAGTCTTAACTGCAGCAATGTTAAAAACACGAAAAAGCAGTAATTGATTTTGAAAAAACACTGAGAGTTGATTTTATGCTTGTTAAATAACACTCTAGTAATTATCTTGATCATCAACATCTTAAAATAGTAAAAATTAATTTTGTGTTTAAATTGCTTACATAAAATATAGATGATCTATGTTAATGGTCTAAAATTGTGAAAAACATGGAATATATGACCTTCAGACTCCCATCTTCCCCCTTTGCCTGAAGACTCTTACTGACAATGACTCATCTGATGGCATGGTTTATTCTTAGCAATTACAGACTTAACATGAATGTTTAAATACCATGAAAAATATTATGATATTTCAAAGTACATTAATGCAACGTTGGTACAATCTGTGAAATACAGAACAGTCATAAGCGAATACCCTATGAAAAGTTACTTCCAGTTACTGCCTCAGAGTCGAATAGGAAGCTCAAACTGGGCTATCAATTACATTATACAGAGCCCCGGGGAAAGGGTCTGTGCTCAAGGCCAGTGACTAGCAGGCCGGATCCTAAGCCCCATAACTGTCCCCTAAATCCTGGATCCTTTTAGAAAGGTCCACAAAACCAAAAAAGGCACGAGACAACTGTGTTGTTTCATTACTTTGGGTTACTTATCTTTCTTTTGTGAAGAGATAAGATATTCCGTCTCAGAACAGGACAGACATTCTGTGAAAACATCCTTTTGCACTCTTTCATCGTATCTCTTCCTGATTTGTTTCTCCCCATGCTTGTGCGTAACCACTGCACCAGAACTTTGTTTTGTTCTCTTCACTAAGGAAGTATTTTCTGACTTGCCTCTCATATTCTTGTCACTCACAAAAGTTCTGGTTAAGGGTTTTTTTAAACCTTAACTCAGGGATCAGTCAGATTGGCTTTTGAAGAAGCTACTGCCCAACTTGTTCTACTTAGTCTACTCCTCACTGATATCATCTGATGTATAAACTGATCTGTTTCCACCAGTAATATTTTGCTTCCAAACAAAGTAGATCAGCCTCAGGACTCTACATTAAATCCACAGCTGAGGTAAACTGAAAACAGCTGAAACAGACTGAGCAGATTGCCCTACTGGGTCTGCTCTTTCCTGCTCCTCACTGTTATTCTCTGCTAAGGATTGCAGCCTCCATAGCAAAGGGACCAAAACAGAAACTACCTTAGGTGCTTCAGCTGATAATTCCAGAGTAGAGTTTCGTGTTATGTTTTGCACCAGAAGGGGATAAGACAGCTCTACCCCCTCCTTCCCATCCACGCACTCCTGCCATCTCTCTTGCATTGGATCTAGCAGCTGGGAAATCCCAAGTTGACCTAGTTCAGACTTCTGATCCACCTCAGTCTAAATCACTCGATTCAGTGCAGCAGAGGATGCTGAACAATGCAATCAGGATTGCAAGGTGGAAAATGAGACAACCTTTTAGCAACAACCTGCAGTTGAACTGATTTAAGGACAATGTGAAACTATTCTTAATGGAACACCCTCCCCCATCATGTTTATTTCATCATCCTTTTGAAGATCTTCACTCTGCTCCAGGGTAAGCTGTTTTTGTTGCTGCCATTTGTTTTCTTAAGTGACTTAATCACATTGCACATAAAGTAATGGAATCATGATAATTTTGCATTACAAAATAATTAATTTTGGGTTTTTTTTAAATATTGCTTTGGTGTTTTTCCCATAGTTGGTGTACTGAAAACTAAGTTTGGTATATTCAAAATAGATGAGCTTTTTATTTTGCAAAGTTGTGAAGATCAAACACAGTAAATTATTTAGATTGAATTCTCATAATATCTATTTAAATACTTGATGCAGTGATAGAATTACATATTTCATGGCACAGCAGGAAAATGTTATTTATTTCTTCATCAATTTCTTCTATCAAAAATTAAAATGCAGAAGTTCCTTCCACTACTTGATTACAAGTTTACAACCTCCTTGTAAATTTACTCTTCTGTTTTGTCCCTGACTTCTTTAAAAATAAAACCAAAACGTACTTCTTCAGCACTTCTGTTACTCCCTACGTATCATGACAGCCGATACTAAATCTGGCCAAAATATAAGGAAATAGGACCACCCAAACTCACAAATAATCCCTTTGCCAACAACAGAGATCTACCTCTACTCCCCCTTGCTCTCTTTTGCCATTGATTGCACTGAATCTTTCCTACTCCTATGCAATATCGTCCTCTCTAATCGCAATTTCCAACTCCATGTGTCTCTGTAGGTGCAAGCTTGGACTCTGGATGAAAAAAAGCAGCCTGATGAGAGAAGTGCTTCCCATTATTACAAATACTGAAAGGAAAAGTTGGGAGTAACACTCTACTCTTTCAAATCTTGGACAATGTGATTCTCATGTCCTCACAAACACAAATTCCAGGAAAACAATCTGCCAGGAAAAGGAAGCCACAAGATTCTTGAAAACAGAACATTTACGTTTTCGGTAATTTTAGGAGAGATTAATACGCAGAAATATGTTTATAAATGATACTTGATTACAAATTACAAAATTCTTAGCTCTGCAGGTGTATTTCCCAGCACATGAAACTCTGTTAAAGAACACTTCCTTTTTCTGAGACACAAATACCTAAATTTAGAAGAAAAAAACATGGGGATAGAGTCGGAAATGGAAGGAGGAAAAAAATGGGCAGATATGTTGAATGGAGGGAGATAAAATGACAGATTACCATCAGAGACTGAAAAAGAATGCCAGTGGTGAAACAATTTAAAGGAGTATAGAAGAAATAAAGTACTGTATTAACACAAACTATTTCTAACTGGTTAGCGAGAAATTTTTGCCTTACAAGCTGACTCTCAAAACAGGAAATGAGTGTGATTAACTGCTAGAAAAGTATAAGTTATATAAAAAATTATAGGAGAACATTATTTTGCATAGAAGCTTTCTATTTTTAATCATTTTTAAGAACTTCCAGTTTACAATACTGCAGCTGAGGGTGGGGGAACAACCAAAAAAGAATGAACATCGAGAAATCCAAGCTGCTAATTTTTCCTCTTCTCTTTCCTCCGACTTTCTGCATGTCCTCAGCCTCCTCCCAGAATGTACTATTTTAATGAGAGCTCTACACCAAATTTTTGACCTTCTGGAGTATCAGTGCTCATCTATAATCTTGCTGGCCTTTTCCAGGTATTTCTAGCACCTAATGCACCTCAGATCTTACCCTTACTCTGTCTTTAGACTAAGATACTTCACACCGAAGCACTTCTATTCTAAAGCAGGCAGTATTTAACTGCTATATGCTTATGCATTCTTTGCAGTTTGAAGATGCAACACAACTTGTTACAAATGTTAATTCAATCTGAAAGGATTTAAACCTACCTTTAAACTAGACTCATAGTCTGTGTTCACTTTGAACATAAGCCCAAGTCGCAAATGAATTTCCTTGGCTCGACAAAAGCTGGGATCAACATAAAGCGCCTCCTGAAATGCTTTAATTGCCCTGAAAGAAAAACACAGATTAAAAAAAATTATTATTTACAGAAGTATTACTTTATAATTAATGTTATGCATATGTCTAGCAGAAAATGGGTCAGAAAGCACTGCTACAGAAGAATGTATCAAAATAATGGTTTACATGTGATGTTTTTGGTGAAGGGGTTTTGATTCTTCAAGGACTGGGTAATTTTGTACTCTAGATATCCTGGTATATTTGAAAGTCTAACCTTTTCTATTAATTTAGATAAACTAATTTTCTGCATGAGAAACAGTAACATACCTGCAATTTCAAAAAGATGACTCAGGAATTAGTAACGAAATTAGTGCAACTTGAGAACAATACAGTGATCATTCACGTCACAAACAACTGCTAGGTTGCTTTTGATTCCAGGTAGCGCGGAAACCTTAGAGCAGCAGCAGAACAGAAGGCCTAGAAGGAGGAATCACACACATCTCCCACTTGCACCAACCTGCTCCATTTTCCACTTTGTCCTCCCTTTCTTAGCACCAGCACCGTGTAGGGACTCAACTAATGCCTGTTGCTCCCTTACTTTCCAGTCACTCAATTACGTCCAGGAAAACACAGATATGAAATCCTGCCACTTCCTCCCACTGTAACTTGCTTTTCATTTTCCCATGAGAGGTGAAGATGGCTCTGATTTTATTTTCTTACCTTTAAATCCTCTCTACACATGCCCCTGTTGTTGATGGCGCTGTACCAGATAAAAAAGTAATGCTGTCTAACAACCATATCTTGGAGCAGGAAAAAAAATGTGATTCTAAACAGGACTGGTTTGCCTTGCAGGCCAACTGCACAAAATTAGGACAGCTGAAATGCAACTAAAAGATAATGGACTTAAATTCACAGAGGAATTAAGAAAGAAGCTAAGATTCGTTGTATTTAGCTCACCTGAAATCCAATGACAGGTTGAAAAAAAATACCTCTCACACGCCACTGTGCATACAATGACAGAAATCAGAATCAGTCTCCCTTAGGGTAGATTTAAGCACCTAGGCCAGGGAGGCCAGTCCCATCTGCTGTCCTGGGCAAACCCAGAGATTGATGCTGAGCAGGCAGACGACAGGCAAGCCTATGGGAGAACTCTACCTACTGTGGAGCAGCACAGGGATGCTGGGCAGGAATTACTCCAGTGCCTAAAATCACAATGTTTTGGCAAATTGATTTCATTCCTACTCTTTAAGTGTAGTATTATTTTTAAGGGCAAAAGGTTAGCAGATGCAACGGGAAAGTCAATAAATATTTTTCATACACTTTTTTATTCACAAAACACATAAATGATATTTTTCGAACATCAGCAAAAGCACTACTTCTGCTTTAAAATTCTTACATGCTCTTTTCTCATTCTTGATGGCAAAACAAACCAAAGACACAGAACTTCAGCCAGACAAAACTGTTTGTACCTAAAGCATTATCTGACTTGTTTAAATACAATTTAAGAGCAGATGGGCTTGAAAAACAGTGCATTTTTGTGGTGGAACTGAAGCTTCCTCTATTGTAATTGTTCAGAAAGGGTTTCCTTACCTTGGACCCTACTTTTCTAATTACAAACGAAAACGAGTAAGTGAAGTGCAAAAGGTTCAAACTTGCACTGGCTAAGCAGCCTCTCACATCTCATCTAAACTTCCCTGGAACAGTATGGATGGTGATGAATCACACAACTCAGTATCTACACTGAAATCATAACAAACAAGGATCCATGTCTCACAGCAATATGTTCACCATCATATACAACACCACCACTCAAACTGAAAGGCCGAAGACTGGACTGATCACTAAATACCAGCACATATTTTAAGCTATGTTTTTGTTATGCCAAAGTATAGATTTTATGATTGCATATTTGCAATTCTTGTCTTAATTATAATGTGGTACTCAGTATGTTAGCCACTGGTATTTAAAATCTATTATTTGCACCTTGTTCAAAGACAGCATCCTAGGTTTTAAAAAGTAAGGCAACTAGTATCTACGGTCCCTATCAAACAGAAGACAAAATCAGGAATAAAGGTATCACGGTTCTATACCACATGTGAGATTGTAACAATGCCTGTTGTGACCATGCCCATATACACTTTGTGAACTTCACATTCTTCACATTTTAGCTAGCTTCCTTGGTCAGAAAACAGTATTTCCGTATTTCCCCTACATCACGTGTCATTCACAAGGATCACTGAAACATGGATTTCTAAAAAAGCTTAAGAGAAACTGTAAGAGACAAAAATATTTTCGTAGTCTCTTGCTTACTGAACAGGAAATATTATTCGTCACCACAGCTGAGCAACAGAGTTAAACAAAGCCACAAAATTATAACAACTGACTTTTAAGGACAGGTTTGAAATTTAGTTTGAATGCATACTGTCATTCATTCAGAAGAACAAGTATGTTGCCTAGCCCTGTCTTTCAGAGAAGCACAACACTTTAAAAAACCAGTAAAATTATCACCAGTGGACAACATGAAGAGACTTGTATCACGTTTAGCACACAACCTACTAGTCACAGACAGCCCCTATGAGGTTTGTGTAATGTTTGTCTCCCTACAGACAACATGGCAACTTCATTCACCCTTGTCTAAGCTGTTTGTGGAGGGAGGTTCAACATTAGTAGTCAACAAGTCTTTGAGATAACGTTACAACCCAACACGATTTTCTAATGAAGACAACCCCAAAATGTACAAGGCGGAAGAAAATTAGTAGGACAAGACATCATTCCCCTAGACACCATCTATGCAGGAGGTTACAACATGTTTGTCAACCCACTTTGGTGGATGCTTGAAAAAATTTATCCAAGGAACAAAGTCAAAAGAAAAATCTCTGTACCTTTTAAGACACTGTTAGAGTTACCATGCTAACAGCTAAATAGTAATATTGTAGCTGTACGTTTCACTTGTATTTGATCACTCCTAAACCGATGGTGTGGGGAGGGAAGGCAGAGATGCTTTAAAAGCATTATTTCCTTGAAAGGTTAAAAAATTCAAAGGACCGTGGTCACGGAGCATTGATTGCTCCCACCAACTGCATTAATTTGGCAGTGGAATGGACACACTGGTAGAGAGTTTGGTGAAAGACTCTCCACTTCAATTTTTTCTTTCAGTTTCTAATACGTGATGAATTTACAATTAAAAATTAATCCTTATGCACTCGGAATGCTAGAGATCTCCTGGGTCCGTGTCTTGCTTGCATTGTAAATTCTGTATACTTGGATGCCATAATAAAAACTAAAAGAGAATTCTGAACATTAATATAAATTTAAACTTATAATGAAGCATAATTACATCAGTAAATGAAGGGGGAAATGTTGTAAAAATATAGCAAATATCACCCAAACCCACCTTTCTAACTAAAATTCAGATATTTTATCTTCTCCATTCAAAATATTGGTCAGCGTCTTACTTAAACTCTAGTGTTAATTCTATATTGATTATGCAATTTGTAGTTTTTCCAGGATGACAATCACTGATAGTAACAAATACAAATTACTTCCACTACTTCTGTGAAAAAGGGCATCATCAGAATTTCACAAATAAAGTGATCTGAAAGGCAGCATTTTCAGCAATTCCTACCAGTGGCAGGTGCTCATGACTAATTTGGTATCTACAGCCTGATTTTAAATAGCCAGTAGAATTTTCATAGAATAAAACACTCAAACTCTGAAAAGACATTTACTTTTTAACTCTTACACACAGACAAGTAATTCTACACCATAGCTGAATTAATATTGATCTAATTTTGCCTATGGGAAATGTTTGAACAAAATAGCAATGCACTCAAGATTATAGGACACATTAACAACATGGACTGCATAAAAACTCCGTTGTGGGGCTGCTCGTTTCCTAGCGCCATGCCCAGAGCTTCAGACTCAGTCCCTTACTACATCAATAGCAGAACATCTGCAACAACACTAGCATTCATTTCAGCTGTAAGCGCTCAGCAACATCCAATGCAGATGACATCACGGCTTGGTACAGGTTGGTACAACACGGAAGGGAATGGACATGAAAAGAAGTGGAAAGTAGTAGTAAAGGGAAATGAGAAAGAATGTGGCCAAATGTTGATAACTGCAGTCCTTCCTGGCCCATCTGTTTGCCTAAGTGGCCTTCCAGATACAGCACAAGTCACTCGATCCTTATACAGATCTTCCTTTGCTCTGAAACACCGCTAATCCCATTTCTGCCCTCCGCTCAAGCCTACATCCAGAAAGGTATGGGTCTAGAGGATCCAAGGCACCCAAGTTACTCAGATGTTTTCCCTCAAAGGTCTCTTATGGTTTGACCAAAACTGGAAGAGCAGATGTAAGCCAGCAGCTTGCTGATCTGTCACATATGAAGCAGGACTTGGCTTAGGAGGCTAGCAGCTTCCTTCAGAGATGATGGCACACAGCTTTCCTTGCGTAGGCTGTGAGTCTCCACTCCACCGCTCATTAACTGGCCTTCATGCACAGACAGAGTTTTTAATTTTAATCCTTCAGCAGACTAAACATACATTAGTACAAAAGATAAATTATCAAATGAAGGGCTGGGAGCTCTCATACTACAGAAATAAATGACAGTAGTCTAAATTTTGGTTTGTTCTCTGAAGATACTGACCAACTGCCTGATAAGAAACAACTTTAGTTGAGTCTACTAGAATTTATTTAAATTAAAAATGAGTTTTCTCCAAGAATGGGAGTATTTCCACTAACAGGCAGGAGAGGCTATCTAACACTCGACAACATGGGAAAGCAGGACTGGAAGACAGACACTACTGAGGATGAAAAGCGCCTCTGGGCTTACACTTTGCACAGCACTGCTACAGTAATTCAGGAAAAATAAGAATGACATGAATCTATCAACTCCAAATCAAGACTTCCAAAATCAATACTGCAGCTATCTTTCCACCCACTCATCTACACAACAATGCCTACCATTATGAAAATGAAGAAAGCAGCTGAATAACTCTATTAAACATTTAGTGAACTCTCATAAGACCTTTTTTGGAAGGATTTACTTGGATAGACTGTGAGTAAAATCAGCTTTGAACTAGGCAAAAGAATGTAATAAAATAGCACCGATTTAGCTATTCAAAAGTTAACACTCACGTTTCAAACAAAAAACATGAAAATCAGAATGAGTCGCTAAAATAAAAGAACACAACATTATTCTAACACATCAGGAAAATACTTGATGCAGCTGGAATGAAACGTCTTCATATTCTTTATCCTTTCAATTTTCTGACCACCTATTCTAAGTCTCATGTCATTTCAGAGTGTCACTAATGAAAATGACATGGGGCTATGATGGACAAATTTCTATCTGAAACTCATAATCACACTTTGAACATAAACAAAATGCCTGTATACAGCAGTAGTCAGGACACTGCAATTTTATGAAATAACTTTTAGAGTCTTTTAAAATACTTTTACAGTCTTTAGATACAACTCCTCTGTCCACAGGGCCATAACAGTCAAATGGTGAAACATTTTGAGCAGCAAAGTATTTAAATATTTCTCTAGAACAGCAGCTGAGTGTACTGTTTTTTTCCCAGGATTAGCAGATATTATGCATTTTCATCAATCCAAGAAGTATGTTTCATAGACAGTCAGAGGAAGATAAGACAACAAAAGATAATTACCACTTTGTTAACTTAATTACAATTAGTACATGGAGTCTACATGTACATCCTGTATTTCTCCATTTTACATACCTAAAAAATACGTATATGGACCCAGCCACCTGAAACCTGAGAATTATTTGGCAAACCACTACCTACACAGTGTGTGTTTAAATTCTGCCTTCCTTATGAAGAGAACTACAAACACCAGACCAGCTGAAAGGACTCTGACGGAACAGGGAAAGAAGCACCAATACAGATGTGCACTTTAAAGGTCATAAGCAAGCTGTTCTTCTACTCCCAGATTACATCCCTCCTGGACTTTCCATTGCAGGTGTTTCCAAAGCAGCAACACCACTGACTGACAATTTCCAGTGCAATGCCACTGTCAGTTGGATGAATCTCAGAGCCTTTCATGCAAACCACAACCACTGGACTATTTCATCAAATGCCATGCGTCCTCCACAATGGCACAAACTATTGATACACCTGGAGGCGTGCGGAGCAGACATCTCATCTGATGAAGTAGTCCAGTGGTTGCTATCTTCATGATGGGTGGGGTGTTCCAGCACAAGTGAAGGAGATCCCCACTAGGCGGTTTGCATTCCTATACACCCTGCTATTCACTCCACTACCATGTGTGGAAAAGCCCAGTTCATTGGATCTGCCAACCACTAAACTAACACAGACAGCTTGAGAACGTCTGAAGGATCTGGTCCTGCTGGAAAAAAAAACCAAAACACCCAAACAAAACCAACACCCCCCCCACCCCCACCCCCCCCCCAAAAAAAAACCCCAACCAAACCAAACAAAATACAAAACCCTCAAAGACAAATCTTACTGTGTTACTAACAGCTTGCCCCTGAAAAAAAGTATATGTATTGATAGAGGAAGGGCAAAGAACAGACTTTGACAGCACAGGACACTCCCACTCTCATAGGCAAACAGCAACCACCATAAGACAACAGTTTCTCTGGTAAATGAATAAGGCATGCAATACTGAAGATTGTCTACTATTGTCTACTGAAAAAGAAGTTTATGTTCCACTGTAGACCTGGGTACTTTAAAAGTAGTTTAAACAGCTGCTTTACTATTTCAGGATGACTGTGAGAAGATCAAAACTTCATTTGCTGGAAAAAGATGAAAGAGAATGACAGCCAGAGAGAGCAAGAGAGAGACCAGACTCCTTCAGCCTAAGTAAACGGTCCAATCTGATCGGCGCTAAAGCCATCTCACGGGCCATGGTAAGTTTTGTGTGTTTTCCTGTAGGCACATGGAGAAGAATGCTCCTGCCTCATTTAAGCCTTCAAAGGACTTCTAGGAGAAAAGTGATTCCCAGGTGTCTGGAGGGCTATATGGTGACAAAGACGTGAGATGCAGTACCACAGATAACAACTAAGGGCTGTGTTCCGCTGCCTGCTTGGCCTTTGGAGGGTTGTGGCATTCAGCAGCAGCAGCAGAGGTGGGATGTGGAGAGCCTGCTCAGTGCTTGTATGTTCGAGATGGAGGTGCTGCACTCTCCCAGTGCTCCCTCCTGCCCATTAGATATCTTTACCTGAATTAGGTAAGAATAATGAAGCACTGCAGCTGCCCTTCTTGACATCAAGATCCACTTTTGAATCAAAGTTGAAGAGAGGAAAAAAGCTTTTTGTGCTGAACTCCATGTCCCTGTTCCAAAGAGGCAAACTTATGCTAACAGCAGAAATCCCAGTGTACAGAACACCCTGGCCTACAGAAATGCCAGGATGCAGCAGTGCAAACAGACTGGGTTGGCTGTGACGTTACTTTAAAGGAGCCAGAGATGGTGGTTCTAGATATCACTTGATCTTGAACAGATGACAGTGCTTCAGTATGGGAAAGTATGGCTGTAGAAGGGCCAAGAAGTTCCAATCAGAGATGACAGATTTTCCTCAGGCAGTCTGCATCTTTAGCCATGATGGAGGTGAGGAAAAGGGTCTGGATCATCTCTTGCATTAGTCTTTGGCTTGTCAATGCTGAAGGACTGAGTTTTACATAACACTTAACTTCCACAGCTGATAAGGAATCCTTGACTGGAGGAGCCTGAAGGATGTCAGTCCCCTGTAAGGTGTTTCTGAGGAACAGTGTGTCTTTCTCACACACACTGTCCAGCAATTTGCAAGATAACAGTCAGTGAAAACACTGCAGGCTGGCCCTCGAGCAAGATGGTTGGTACACAGGCATTGAAAGAGGGTGTCGGAGCCAGTTTCAGGTCGCAGTTGTGGAGCTTGTACTCCATCTTTCTATCTTAGTGTAACTTAGTGCAAATCAGCAGATGATAGAC
This sequence comes from Phalacrocorax aristotelis, assembly GCF_949628215.1. Taxonomy (NCBI): domain Eukaryota; kingdom Metazoa; phylum Chordata; class Aves; order Suliformes; family Phalacrocoracidae; genus Phalacrocorax; species Phalacrocorax aristotelis. The sequence goes on along the minus strand of NC_134276.1, from coordinate 96,805,520 downwards.
CAACCAGGCTCAGAATCCTCACTGAAGTAAAAGAAAAAAATTGGTATCCAAGCCACTACACTTGGAAGCCACTATTGCACAGAAATGAAGGGTAGCCTTTGATGAACTACTGAAATTCTTTAAGTGTTCAATATAAAAAACAACTAAGGAGGATATAAAATTATTTCAGTTATGTATCTCAGCTATCTCTAATCTACTGGTGTTCTACCCTACTTAGAGAAACAACAGGGAACAACAGCCAACCACTTTACTTACTGCTTGATGATAAATGGCATAAAAGTACAGAGTAACAAAATTTAAGACCTAAAAGACCTATTTTACTGTACTTGATTCAATTTATGGAGTTAATCCCTTATGTCACATCTTACTATAATAAACGCATGAAATAAGCTTTGGTGTGATCACTCTATTGCAACATTTGTATATACGTTGAGAACTTTCAGTTCTTACATAAACAGTCAAACAAAATCACCAATATAAAATGATGTATCAGCTAAGATCCATACTTAAGATAACACTGTAATGCTGCTTAGTATATAGAGAGGTGTATGATATTGAGTTACAGTGAATTGCATATATGTCTTGGAGTCAATCCAACATGTCTTTTTATGAAAGCTGGAAAACTTAAAAAATAATGTAAAAATATTAACAAGAATTCTAAAACTGACCTTATTCCCACTTGTTTTTTTATTATCCCTTTTTATGTGAGAGATGAAAAAGCACTTCCTCACCCCTTCCTTTTAGGAGGACTATATACATGACTCATTAATATCTATGAATATCTAAAGTGGTGTGGATAAAGAAAAAAAAAATGTTAATGGATGAACCACGATTGCTTAAACTACCTTAAAGAGCCTGGAGTTCTCGTCTACCTGCCTGAAATATTCAGATTTGTTGTACTCTATCACAATAAATAGATGGAATAGCTGCAGCAGGAAGTAAGACAGTTTGACTAGCATTTTATTCTGAAAGAAGCGGGATTCTCCTTGCGATCTGCAGTACAGTACTGTGGAGCATTAAGATCTACAAAGAACAACATACGTTTGTTTATTACGATTTTGTCACACCTAAACACCCACAACCACACATCCCACTCCTCCCATCCCCAAGAAAACATAGTAAAGTGGGTGTGTGTGGGTGTGTGTGGGGAAAGCACTCAAAGGGATGAAAAAAATAAAAGGCGCACACAAAGGTGTAAGTTTTTATCCATGTTAGATTTTCTTTCTCTAAAAATTCTACCCAATATTCTAATGATACACAACTTCCTTAGTACCACACCATATATAACTTTGTTATATGAATGAAATGGCAAATATGATTATTCTACACAACCTTAACATAAAACTCTATGTGCAGTTAAGACATTGTAAGTCAAGGCATCCATTTATACTCATGTTCTCAACAAACTTACTCAAAGGCATGGAAGAAAAATCTAAATTAATTCAAAGCTCTAATTTATTAATACTTAGGCCTCACAATCACCTGACTTTGCTGCTCCACCCACTGGAAGGTGCTAAATAGCACGATTCGCTGATGGCAAAAGTCTATGTTGACCAGGTGGTCTTTCAAAAAAACAACCACTCTAAACCTAACTACTTTGTCTTTTTTAATTTTATCTTACAGTTTTCTACCATTTTCACAGTGCAAATCGTAGCATGATATCCCTTGTAAGAAGAAATGGCGCACAAAATACTCTTGAATGTGAAATGATGAAGTCAAGCCTGCGTAAGAACAAGAACAGTCTGAATCTTAGTACAATTCAACCAAGACTGATGGCAATCTTAAAATAGTGGATTCTCAGGTTTTCCAAAAGCTTTTCTGTTCCTCTCTTGTTAATTAGAATGCAATAAAATTGCATGCCATGTAGAATAAATGGCATTCATTTCACCACTATCAGTAAAGCAAGCAGTAAGTTGCAAGATCAAAAAAACCCAAATCCAGGTTCTGAGCTCATGATTTAACCAACGCATCTTAATTTGAAGGATAAAAGCTTGTTTACATGATCCTGAGGAAAGCACAAATCTTTTGCCTTAGAGACACATAGAAACAATTATACCAGGGGGGAAGGGGGATGGTGTTTTCCCACTTTATCATTCCAAACCATCAGTCAGTAGTCACTTTTTGCCTCCTTAACAGCAGTCATGCTTAGTCCAGTAAGATGATAAACTTTTTAGTAATTGATCAGGTAGTAAAGTCACACTTATTTTATTAACAGTTTCCACATTGAGTGTAAAAAAGCACTGACTTAAACACTGCACCTTTCTGACTTTTTGCCAATGACACTAACTAGATAGATCTCTGCAACAGTAAGCCCCAATGAAAGTCTGAGGACATTTCAATATAACCCCAGTGACCGAGACTATTGCGTTCATAATTCTTCTCTCATTTTTGATAAAGCAAAACCAAAACCCGACTGAAAACCACCCACCCCCATATGCAACAGCAGCCCCTTTCAGTCCCCAACTCCCTGCCAGAATTTAAACTCCTGAGTTTTTACATCAGTTTTAAACGTTCTGATTCAAGTCTGAGTGTACTGCTTCTCACACCCAAAACTTTCACATTATACAGCTATGTAAAAATTACTGAATACCAAGCTAAATGAAAACAAGTACACTTTGCCACACCTTTTCCAAGAGAAAAGTGAAGTTTTTTGTAAACATGATTTCTAGCAAACACAGGCTACAGAGTATCAGTAACAACAATTCACAAAAACCTGTAGAGCCGTACTGCTCCATCCCCCTTTCTGAATCATACTATAGGGAGCTAAAATTCTCTTCTAAGTACTTTCCTTTTGAAGCAACTGCTGTCGTTGCCACATATATGTTACAGTTAGTCAGATATGTGACCCAGGACAGTATGTCTGCCAACATTATGTCTGTAATAAAAAAAAATTGTACACTCACATTGAACTGAAGTTGAAATATTCACCTACCAATGAAACACCACACAATACTGATACTGTTAGTTTGTTCCAACTTACCATTGAAAGGCATTGTAATGGAAGTAGACCAAACCAAGGCCATATAAAAAGGCAGCATTCTGTAAAGGAAAGAAACAATGTTTAAAACCCAGGTATGACAACCATATGCTGTGAAACTGAGTTTCCAGTATTTTATTCATCCTTTGACATTCTATTTCCATTGTAAGACAAACATATTTGAATTTCACCTTGAACCGAAAAGAAGGCATGAAAAGATAGGTAGACATTTTAAAACAAAGTCAGTCTCCACAAAGTATTTTTGGAGGAATAGTAATAACATTAATATTCCAGTACTTTTACATCAGAGAAACTGATGTGCTCTGTTCTACTTGTACAACAGCAGGGAAGGAAATGACAGAGTAGAGGTCTTTGGCAATTTAATGTAATAAAAAATGTTTTATGACCGAACACCATTTCACAGTCATATTAATTTATACTCATGTAAAAGTAAACAAAGCTACACACTCTAATTTCAGTGTCTAAAGTAGAACATTAATTATATTAATCTGAAAATACGCTTAAGGAAATTTCAGTTTTCTGAATACCAAAAATACAGAGCATCGGCTTCAAACCTAAACCAACCACATTCCTTCATCGTTAATCAAATTTCTATTTTCTATTTCCCTATTTTGCAGAAGGGGAAAGGAGAAAGAAAAAAAAATAATAAAAAGAACCATTCTCCTTCTGGAAACCCGTTGCCCTCCATTTTCTTTTCACAGAGAAGTATGATTGTCTTCTAAAGTGACATTACTAAGGAGGTTTAATGAATGTTCAACTATCCAATTCTATGAATAATTATTACATATTTCCTAAATCAGGAAAAATAAACAATTTGCTTTTTCTTTTTAAAGTTATACCACAGCATAGTTGTTTTCTATTTAGCAGAGCGATTCCATTATTTACAGGAGGCAACATGTACATGCTGCCTATGACATATTTTTAGGCTTTTCTTATGTGTAATTCTGGTTCTGAGAGACGAGGAATACATCCCAAAGAACACAAAACTCTGATGCAGGGATAAGAGATGCAGTTTCCATGGTTGAAGACTGTAGTTCAAGATAACCCCTCTCCCTCAACAAGTCAAATTTCTATGAAACTCTAGTTATGCCTTAAACCCAATCCAAATATAGAAGGTATAACCAATTTTCTCCTAGACTGTAACTGGTAACCAGAACACAATTCAAAGAGCAGCATTCATGAGAAACAGGACCCAATACTACCATTTCATTGTACCTCATCTGCATCTTCTAAATGCAAATGAAAACCAGGGGAAATGCCAAAGATCCTTTCATGAATACAGTCAAATCATAGCTTCAGCAATGGACAGCTTCCAAGAAAATGCTGTGGTATGACCAGATACTATGGCAATCAGCACTGGAAGATGTTTAACAGGAGGAGTGGAAGTACATAAACAACAAAAGATGACACTTTAATACTACCATAAAACCACATTCCTGTTTAATTGAACAAAAACACAACACAGGCAATCAAAGATAAAAGATCTCTAATTCCGTACCCCATGTATTTCCTGCTTTCCAAGCATTGTCTGGCAGAAACTGACTAGGAAAGAAGGCAAGCTCAAAAACTGAGCATACATAATGCCTTGATTTAGAAGTAATTTTAAATGAAGAAGTAAGATAGAAAGATTTGCATGTGTACAACATGGAAGCCTGCATAATACAGCACACACCCAGTATAACCTTTATTGTGTTCAGGCAGGCTCATTTGTAGAACAGAACTTAACAAAACTGTCCACTGTTACCTCAGAGACCGACCAACTACAGTCAAGACCAGATCATCATAAGCATTGAGAATAATAGCAGTAACAAAAATCCTTCACCATCACACTGCAAAATTCAAGTGAAAATATGCCAGAAAACTAAAACCTCTTCAGTCTTCAGAGAGTTTAATTTCCTCTTCTGAAACTTATTAAAATTCATGGTACAAACGAGTTACAGATTAAGGAGATTAATCTAGCTCATATTTTTATCCTAAGGGTTAATAATAATCAACTTTTAAGCCACAGCAGGACCAAGATGCAGGTGATTTGCCCAAATGTAAATATATATCACATTCACATGAAGCTTTCAGGTTGCCCCTGCCCCAGGAAAACACAAATCAACCATTACTGCTCTGTTCTTTGTTCTGTGACCACTTTTCCCATTTTTCTCTCATTCTCATTTGGCCTTACAGAGCGTTGGAGACTGACCTTAAAAAAGCCTTTTAAGCTACCACTGTCTTCTCAATAAAAAACAGGGCAAGATTTAAGACTCCAACACTTGACTTCAAATGGAAAGGTGCAAATTCTGAATTGTCATATGGATCATATTTATCTACTCTGAAATACTACGGCTCTAACAGTAGGTAAAACTATTGCTACTGCTTATTGATTGTTTATTAGATTTGTCTTAATAAAGATTAAAAAAACCCCCACTGTTAATCTGTGTTTGAACCTGGATAGGGCTTTCACAAGGACTGGAAAATATCACAGAGTTTCATTGTATGCAGTATTTTCGCACAAACGATTCAAGGTGCGAAGCATATAAAGTTCATTACTTTAGCAACTAACTTTTCTGCCTGTATTGCAGAACACCATCAGGTTCAATGTGCAGTCAAGTTCCTAATGGCAACAGCCAGTGTGAAAGGCTTGAACAGCTTAACGCAGATCAGGACCAAGTGGGATCATTACATGAAATTTTCATCTACAAAACTTCCTTTTTCTTAACATTGTAAGGTTCTGTGACTCTGTTTACCAGGAACACGCCCCATCTTAAGTGTGTTCAGTTGCCTCTGTTACTTTTATTTGGACAAGTTTATCACACAAAATAGCTATTCCATGTTTTCCAGTGAAGATGTCTTTTTAAATTTAATCCCAGCTATTCAAATCTTGCTATAAATAGCTGGTGAGGTAAAATACAGGCCCACTTTTTTCTCTCCAATTATTTTTCAGAAAGAAGTAGAAAACAAAATTATCTCATTACAATCCTTCCCTTGAACTTCTTAACAACCCTCACAATTTCTGAAGATCTAATGCTAACAAAGCTCATTCTTTGGCTACTAACTTCTAATGTAATTTTTATGTTATCAGGTCTCTCTCTTCACTAAAACCTACAGTAAATTGAAAAAAACTGCAAACCAAAATTTTAAGTTGAATGGCTGGGTTTTTTCATTCTACAGCCACGCTATTAAAAAGCAGACAAATTATAAATGCTATTTCCAAGACGATGTCATTTACATTTTCTACAAACTATCAAAAAATGTTTAAATGTTTCATACCAACCACTAGATGGCTCAAATAACTCTGTCCATTTTTACACGCTTATGCAACTTAAGAAGATTGTCAAGTTTATAGTGTGTATCCTGCTACTTACATACACTATTTCATGCTGAGCAACATTTCAATTATATATTACAAAATGTATAAGCCACAGTATTTGACTGACAGGTAACTCAGAAGGCAAAAGTATATCTGTATGTACCTTTTTATGTAACTGAGATGAATACACATGTTGAAGACTTTTCGGTCTTGTTTGTTTTAAGCAGTCAAGAAATAAAAATTAACCAATGAGGAAAACTCCACTCATCTCACACACCTTCTGTATTAAGCCATATAACTAGCTTACAGTCTCTTTGAAGCAGCAGATGGAAACAGATCCTAAATATTTCATGTGCTCTATTCTGTAGCTATTTCAGGTCAAGTTCACAACAAAGCCTTTTTTTCCATCTTCAAGCATGCGGCCAGTGCCTCGGAGAGAAAGACATCAGACTAGACCACCACAGTCACACTTTATCTATAGAAACAGGGTCAGAAAAATGCACCTGTCCTGTGATAACAAGTGGCCATGCTCACATTCAGACTTACAAATGGCCACTTAGACTGGCTATAGAGATGTACAGCTACCACATCTGGGTCCAGATATTTTTCACCAGTAACATTCCTATCTGCCACAAGCAGTTGAGACCCTGTTATCAACTCCAAATTTGTGTTTTATAAACGTAAGAATATACAAAGAAGTTATGCTTGCAAATGAAATTCAGCAGGCACTTCTAGAAAGTCAGAGAGTAGAAAAGATGCTGAAGAGTCAAAGCAGCCTCAGGGCAGCATCCGGTCGGGACCTTCCAACTTAAAATGAAAAGGAACAGTTTTTGCCATAGTTTCATAGCATTGCTGATTCACAGACATTCCCTAATACTGCCTCTCATTTTTGCTGATACAATCATTTGTACAGTACTACAGCCAACTGGATGCCAGAACTGATCTGAGTTATTAATATCCAGATAAAAAAAGGATTATTTTTAACTGGATCAGTTTCCCAGCCAAGCCCACTGTGTAGCCCCCTCCATTAGCACAAGTTAAAGAGTGGAATGTAAGCAAAATAAGTAAAAGCTCTTTAAGCCTACACTGTTACCAACAAAATGCATATGAAACCTACAATGACTTTTCAAACACAAAAAGTGAAATCCCAGATAAAAGATTTAAACAGGCAACCTACATTTAAATTTAAAAAAAAAAAAAAAGGCAATACTTTATTACCTCCTAAGCCACATATAAATGTTTGACTTCAAGAAATCAACTTCTGTGGGTCAGTACAAGATGGATAAAAAAATGAAATAACATCACAGCCTGTCTGTCAGCCTTCTCCATGCAGGTCCTTAACCAGTGAGGCACACAGACAAATACACCATTTCTTCTTCATGACTGTAAGGGGCAGGGCCAGACGTAAGTAAAATAATCCCTTTATTTCACTGAAAAGTTGATAGTATTTAGACAAAGAAACCAGAGTATGTCCCACCATACTACGAAACAGAAAACAAATCAGGAGAAACAAGGTCCCCATGACGTTGGTTGGTGGAAGTCTGAAGGAAAACTATGGGAAAAAGATGACGTTCAGAACCCTTGTGGGACCAACGACTGTTTTTCATTTGCTTACTATTGCCAGAAATCAAAAAATCTTTGATGACGTATTCAAACTGCTTCCAGCAGGGCTCTAAACACCCCTTCCACAGCTGCCCAAGTTCCAGTGGAACCTGCAGTCCAGCCCACATCACACCAGGCTGCAGAAGGTGCACACAGGCAGGGGGCCACTGCTTTTCATAAAACCTAACTAGGAAAACAAGGTTTTACAGTGTAGGCTGCATACTGTGGTCACAGGGTCTCTCAGCCACCTGTCTGAAGGAAAAGAACGGTTTTGCGTTCAAATGTGTGAATATGTTTATTTCTTTACTGAAAAAATGAAAGATGAAGTTTTGACACTATGGTGCCTCACACTTCCTCCTGACACTACTCAATATAATAACAGTTCCCTGGAGAATATGTATTCTATCAAAAATTCCACTCTGGCTCTTGTGCATAAACAGCTACGTCTTTGGGAGCTGACAAGCTCTAGTAGTTCCAGTCACAAAGACACTAAGTGATCAGGAGAAAGAGGGGAGCGTTCAAATAACACCTGTTTAGATTTGTACAAACATGAACAAGAGAACTACCTATCTACATGTTCTACACATTCCGACACCTGCAGATCCCTGTAAGGGGTGTATTAGAAATTAATATTGTTAGTTTTGGCTTCTTTGAGGTCTTCAGGAAATTTTATAGTACCTGAAAAATCATTAGGTTTATATAGGATCTTTCAAATACAGCTATATGTAACACACTTGCACAACCCTGCTTCTTCAGCAAAAATCACAGTAGTCAAAAAATTGTTACTCGTTGTGTGCCTGCATCCCAGCAGCCATATGAAAGCAATTAATATATAAAAGTCATTATTCCTGTGACTAACATACTCTGGCACATCAGATTAATTAATGTAACATCTTGGTAAATAACCACAAAGTAATTTCACCTTGTCTTTAAGAAGTTGATCTTTTCAGAGAGTAAGTATTACCAAAATACATCTACTAATTGTAGAAGAAAATTGGCTAACATATCTTTGTTAATTCATAAAAACTATTTTTCCCCCCCTTTCACAGGAAAGTTCTCTAGAAGATGAAGCACAAAAACCAAAACAAAACAAATAAAAACCAAATAAACAAAAATCTCACACTATCCACAAGGTAAAAAAAAAATTCCTCTAAGTGGTACCTATCTTTAAAATTACTACACCCTCGTCCCCCCATCCTGCTCCCTTCTCATCTCTGCTTTAGGAAAGAGAGTACATTGCCCATAGCCTTTGCAACTCCCCACTAGCGCTGCATTTCCCTAGTCCCTATAGCTCCCTCTGAATGAATACCACTCTTTCAACTTCTCTGAAACACTGCTGTCCCACCATTTTCACTCATGGACTAAGACATGGCAAAAACCTGCTTAAACAAGCTGAAGTGAAGTCTAGTTCCACCACTATCCATCAAGTGGCTTTCCAGCACTACCTGTAAAAAGCTTTTGTCACATAGGAAAGGACAGGGTACACCAAGACAAGACTACTAGCGAATTATCAAAGACCACATAAAGTAACTAATTCAAGATACATCAATAATTTCAAAACCCCTTGAGTAAATACACTGTGCCACAATCGCTTTATAGGGAGCACTTTAATATGAAAGGCAAAATGATAAAGCAACATTAAATAACATAAAGTCTCTTCATTAATGATGGAATATACGCAGTTTTGTAAACTGGGTATTCCTTTGCCCATAAGTAAATTTAGGTCTTTGGCAAAATGGAATACTGATCAACTAGTGCACCTCCTCAATTTTGTCATAAGAACAAACAGCCACGCAAATGTCTAAATAGTGATCGTTGCTATGGGTATCTGACATGTGCCTTCCACTGAAGCTTATAAAATTTCACTTGACGTAAACATCTTCCCCTTGTTGCAAATATTTTCAAGAATATAAGTATTTTAACAGAAAACACTATTCTTCTGAAACAAATCAAGTGAGCAAAGGTGTTGTGCAACACACAAAGATTAAATTCACCTTGAAAGACATTTTATAGAGGCAATTCATGTAACCAAATTTAATACTCTCCCTAGAGATTCCCTGAATGTTATTAACAGTCACAAAGTTTATAATTTATTTTGTATGATATATGATTTAAAAAAAAAATACTCCTGACCCCAAAGAGAAAGTAATATTTGAGGCTCAAGACTTTATAGCTAAACAATTTGCCCAAGGTTTGCACAAAAACTGGAGATGATCTCTCTGGAGATCACCTAGTTCAACCCTCTGCTCAAGAAAGGGTCAACTAGATCAGGTTTCCCAGGATGACGTCCAGTTGGGTTTTGACAGCCTCCAAAGACAGAGGGTCTGCAAACACATGCAAAAATTGCCCTACATTTAAAGGGAATTTTATGTTTTCAATATGTGCCTGCTGCCTTTTCATCTTTCACTAGTCACTACTGAGAAGAGTCTGGCTCTGTCCTCATTACTTCCTACATTGGGTATTTGTACACCCTGATACCTGAGTCTCCTCTTCAGCAGGCTGAACAACCCCAGCTCCCTTAGCCTCCTCTCCTTATGTGACCGACGTTCCAAGCCCTTAATCAGCCTCATGGCCCTTTACTGGACTTGCTCCAGTATTTCCCCCTCTCTGTTCTCCTCAGCAGCCCAGTACTGGACCGAGCACTTCACATGCGTCTCACCAGGACTCAGTAGAGAGGAAAGACCATCTCTTCAACTTGATGGTGATGCTCTGCCTTATGCAGCCCAGGATGCTGTTGGCTGCCTTTGCTGCAACAGCACATTGCTGGCTTCTGATCAACTTGTCCATCAGGACCCCCAGGGCCTTTTCTGCAAAGCTGCTTTCCAGTCAGTCATCCTCCAGCCTGTGCTGGTACATTGAATTGTTCCTCCACAGATATGGGACTTGGCATCTCCCTTTGTTGAATTCCATGAGGCTCTTGGAGGCTGTTCAGGTCCCTCTGAACAGCAGCATAACTATGCTGTCTCCTAGTTTTGTATTCTTTGCAAACTTTCTGAAGGTGCGCTCCACCCCATAATGCAGGTCATTAACTGAAGATGCTGAAGAACACTGGCCCCACTATCAACCCCTGGGGTACACCACTAGTGGCTGGCCTCCAGCTAGACTTTGTGGTGCTGATCACAACCCTTTGAGACCAGGTTAGCCAGTTTTCAATTCACCATACTGACCACCTATCTAGTCTGTACATCATCAGTTTGTCTACGAGTATATTACAGGAGACAGTGTGGAAAGCCTTACTGAAGTGAATACAATATCCATGGTTCTCATCCCCTCCACCAAGCTAGTCACTGTGTTGCAAATGCCTAACAGGTTCATCAAGCATAATTTCCCATTCATAAATCCAAGCTGATTACTTCCAATGACTTGCATGCCCTGAGTGTGTTTGGAAATAGTTTCCAGGATAATTTGCTCTATCACCTTCCCAAGGATGGAGGTGAGGCTGACTAGCCTCTAGTTCCATGGATCTTCCTTGTCCTTCTTGAAGACAGGAGTGACATTTGCTTTCTTCCAGTCCTCAGGAACCTTCCCCCACCATCATGCCCTTTCTAGGATAATTGAGAGCAGTCTCACAGTGACATGGGTGAGCTCCCCCAGCACTCATTGATGCATCTCCTCAGATCCCAGGGACTTGAAGGTACAGACTCTGTTTACATGTTCCCAAACTTGTTCCTTGTCTACTGAGAGCAAGTCTTCCTTCGTCCAAACTTTCCCACTGTCTCAAGGGTCTTGGAACCCTGAAGGAAAGCCGTACGAGTAAAGACCAAGGTGAAGGAGGCATTAAGTACCTTGGTCTTTTCTATATCCTTTATTACCTACTCCATTTAGCAGCAGACTCGCATATTCTTTCATCTTCCTTTTACTGCTGATATACTTGTAGACGCCCTTCTTGTTGCCCTTCATATCCCTTGCCAAATTCAACTCCATGCAGGCTTTGGCTTTCCTTATGCAATCCCTGAATGCTTGGATGATGTCTCAACACCTCCCGAGTCATCTATCCTCGCTTCTACCTCGTGTATGCTTCCTTTTTATGCCTGAGTTTTGTCAGGAGCGCCTTGTTCATCCATGCAGGATTCCTTTCCTTTTGATCTAACTTCCTGCAAGTCAGGATGGACTGTTCTTGAAAATTAACAACTTCTCATGGGCCCCTCTTCTTTCCATGGCCATGTCCAAGGGATTCTTCCAAGCTGATCCCTGAGCAGACCAAGGTCTCCCAAGACCAGGATTTTGATTCTACTATTTGCCTTGTTCCCTTGTCTCAGGATCCCGGACTCCATCATTTCATAGTCCCTGCAGCCAATGTTGCCCTCAACCTTCACACATACAACCAGTTCTTCCATGTTTGCAAGCATGAGATGAGCAGACCATCCCCCCTTGTTGGCTCCTCCACCAATTGTGTCAGGAACTTGTAATCAATACACTTCAGAAATCTCCTGGATTACTTGTACCGTATTACACTGCCCTGTCAGCAGGTATCAGGGTGGCTAAGCCCACTATTAGGACCAGTGTCTGCAAATGCAATGCTTCTTCTGGTTGTCAGCAGAAGGTCTCATCTACTAGTTCTTGACCAGGTGGGTCTGTAGCAGATAACCACCACAATGTCACCAACATTGGTCATCCACTAATCCTGACCCCTACTCTCTCAACTGGCTTCTCAACTGTCCAAAATCAGGGCTCTGTGCATCCTAGCTGCTCTTTCATAAAGGGCTTCTCCCTCTCCTCACCTTCCCAGCCTGTCCTTCCTGAAGAGCCTGTACCCATCCGTTGCAGCACTCAAGCCTCCTGAGCAATCACACCCCACCTCTGTGACTCCAGTGAGATCATAGCTCTGTGCTTGCATGTGGACCTTTAACTCCTCCCGTTTTTTCCCCATGCTACATCAAGTTGTGTACAAGGACTTCAGAGGGGCACCCATTTCTGCCGTTTCCCAGAAAATGTAAGAGATATTCCCCCGCTTATGCTGTCCTGTAGGCACTTCCTTATTTTGTCCATACTCTTGAGGTGGGGCCCCAATAATGATTAGCACAAACAAATCAAACACAGAAACACAGACCAGTTCTTCTCAACATATCTGTTTGTTTTTGTTTTGGACGACTACTGCTCTTATTTCATATCTATTAAAGGATCTGGCTTTTTTCTTTTTCCAGCTAGATATGCTGACATAACAAAAATTATTAGATCGCTTCACAAATGTTTCAAAGTACAGAAATTAATGTCTTTTCATGTATACACACAAACATTACTGAAACGTCTTTTTTGGAAGGTGACATTTGGACAGTTTATTGAAATGTTTTATTCCCTTTTATATGGCAAGTGATCATCACTATTCATACCCATCATCTTCAAAACATTTTATGAAATAGTACTATTGTGGAATTTTACATTCCTGATTCACCATTTTTCCAACCCTTTCCAGCAAAGACAGGAATCCCACTGAGTTTACAAGTAGCCCCATTATTTCCCTGTCAGTTTGTCACTGCTGGAGAATCACTACTGTGCTGGAAAAAAGCCTTAATATCATTAATTACACAGCTGCTCTACCTGAGACACTCCACATAAAATGGCAGTGGACAAGCTGAATATACTAAGGCATGAGTGACTACAAGTGATTCAAATACACACAAGTAAAACAGTAAAAACACAAAGAAAAACAATCACAAAAATTAAGTAGCAAAACTGTCCATAGTTGTTCCCTCAAATCTTAAGTCATGTTATGCTGGGCAATAACTAGAACCAAGTTGAATCTGGAACTCTGCTTAATAGAAAAATTTTAAGGTGAATTTTTAACCAAGTTCCCCAAGAATGCTGCTGTTACTTATACGTTGTTCTCTCTAGCTGAATAACTCTTGAACCTGTTAAATGCATTCAAATGAATTTTATCGAAAGCAAGACATCTCAAAAATGAAAAAGTTGAAGAATGTCACTGAAAATACCTGCTGGATAGAGAAAAGAGCCCCAAACCAAGGCCTGCTTTCAGAAAGCATAAAGAGTTTAATTACTGTCTCCTCTTTGGGAAGAGACACTTAGCCCATTAGCACAGATTTAAATCAAGCATGTGCTTTTCCTGCTCAGAGTTGTCATAGGGAACAAGATGTCATGCAGGATGCTTCACTAGGAAAACTAGTGGAATTTGAGTTCATGCGTGCTTAAAGAGAAGTAGGAGAAGAAAGGACAGGAGGTGTGAAAAGACAACAGACAGCAGCCCATCATTACCCAGGCTTCATTAGCTTTAGCATAAAAACAGTCTGTTCTGTAAACTGCAAACTGAATAAAATCCCACATTTGGATCAAAATTCTGAGTATCAGCTTTAGGAAAAAAAGAATCTCACTGGTCACTTCAATTTTGACTCTATTTTTGCATTAGTAACATCTGAAAATGGAAAATGTTACTCGATAGCATATTTTGGTCTATATATTTTATGTGTTTTTATAAAAATAAATAAATAAGAATGTGTTAATTTTTTGAAGGTTTATTTGTTTTAGGTATTGAAATGCAAGATCATGCATTAATGGTTGCTAGTTAGATATTGATCAGTTATCAATGAAAATGATTTTCCAATTAAGACTGTAGATGGTTTAGTAGCAATCACTAATTGGTGTTCTAATTGATGATTTGCTGTTTTATTTGTTAAAATGTACAAATACTTAAAATAGGGTACAACAGACAAGGCAGCAGGCCCACATGACAGGCAGCTGGGGGAGCAGACAAGATGGCCAGCAGCCAAGAGCAAAGCAAAGCAGCTGGGCAGCCCACCAACCATTCCCACAGAACATTTCAATTCCATCAAATCATAATTTCTTAACAGAAAACTGTACATCAGTAAATTTTCAGCCCACTCTGTGAGTATATATACCAGTGAGTTTAAGAGGTTTCAATTTCTGAAGGCAAAACAAACAAAGAAAAAAAAAAAACAACAAACCAAGCCAAATGATAGGACACTTCTTTCACTCTCCACCATCTCCTCTGCTAATTCTGCACTGCTCTACGTAGCTTTCTTCATCTGCTCCTGAGCTCAGCTTGCTTTCCCTCACTAATCCTTCTTATTCTATCACTGTTGCTGTACCTGATGTTACTTAATTGCTTCCATCAACAGCTTAACTTCTGAAATATTTACTCAGAAAAACTGCAAATGGAAACATCACAACTGTTCTGAATGAGGAACCTGAACATTTTTAAATCCACTAGTCTCTCCTCTGTTCTGACTATCACCTCATCTTACAAGGAAAGGTTACAAGAAACCTCTCAAAGTTGGTAATTTGAACATCTTTTCCTCTGGGGCAGCTTATTCCTAAACTCTGTTGCTTATGCAGTTAGCTGATAGCCTGAAGGAGGAGGGTGGAGAGGACAGAAGAGGGCCAATTAACCAACGCCATAGCATGGGGATTTTCTCCTCTGTTCATTTGTCATCCTTTTGCAAGACTCTAGGGAGCTCTTATTTAAAGATACCTTGCTAAGCTGAGTTCCATGAATTAATTGTACATTATAATTGCTGCTCCTCAGTGTGAGTGGATACCCCCTCACTTTTGTATTAAGAGTCAGCAGAATCCCTTTCTAACCCATACATGTGGTATGTGTTGATTCATCCTCCCTCCTGTCTGTCTCCTCTGCAAACAGTTTTTGGATATGCTTTTATCAGCTATGTGAAATTTCATTCTGCTGCTTTGCGTTTGAGGGGATGGTGACTAGATTCTAGCAAAATACTAAGTTGAACTATACTTATCTTTTATATAAGACTATGCTTTCCAGTATAGGCTTCTATGTTGTTCTTTATTGAACTAAACATTGTTTGGGCTTCTAACTTTCTCTTCATACTTTTTACTTTTTCTGATACTCAGGTCAATTTTCTGTACGCCACCAACTATGTATACATGAGATGGTGGATACAAATAGTTTCAAATACTTCCATTCTCAACATACCATATGAAATTCTACCTGCTATCTTAATTCTCCATAATCTTTTTTGCACTTCCAAATTTCTACTGTTCAACATCCAAAATTTATCTTCTATTTTATAATATACTCACTTTCACTTCAAATCATTAAAATCATTAAATTATTAAAATCACTAAAAATTGCTAAAAGTATTTAAAACTAGCCCCACATTTACAACTCTTCCATATGACACTGTCTAATGTACTTCAATTCAGAATTATTTTCCTAGATCAAAGATGTGGGGTTTTCCCCCCTCACAACACAAATAACAATTTTCTATCACTTCAGAGAACATTAAGGACTGCTTAAACTTATATCCTGTATGCTACTTCCCATCTTTTCTGAAAATGCAACTCCTTTCCAGCATAATCTGGACCTCTCTACCTTCTTAAAGTAACCTTTTCAAAAAAGACTTTACAGCTTTCTTACACATAGTCTTAAGGTCCAGTTACCTATTGCAATGGAATTTCCAGGAAGAGGATCATTCTTTAAGTGCGGCTATCAAAAATTAAGTAAATTACACCCAGAGAAACACAGAGATAGTTCTAAGGCATGAAGACAATGATGTGGGCAGCTTCATAAACCTGCGATGATCACCTTGCCGTCACCTAACAGATCTCCAAGTGAGCAGGCATAAATATCCCACCTTGAAAGTATCAATACTCTTTACAGTACTTTGCTTAACCGAAGAAACCTGACTCTCAAATGTACAGGAGAATGAATACTAACATGGGAAGATTACGTGAATTAATTAAGAGTACTTAAGTACTGGTCTGCTAAGCAGAACTCCCGACATTTAAAAAGAAAAGAAATAAAATCTACTCCTTAGGAGACCCCAAGGCCATTGAAGGCCTGCTCTGACAGACAGGGAATATGACAGGCAGGGAGGATGAGAAGGTCTCTTCACAATCAATGTCAGTGAAAAGGGGAGAATATGAATTCATTTTCTGGAAAGTCTAATTTGTGCTTGGTGCCTTGTGGAAGCACATAAGGTAAGAAGTTTTGCAGAACACGTCCCTCTCTTTAACACGCCTTTGACATTACATTTGATCCTTTTCTTAAACACAAACACATTCACTTTAGGATGTGCTTTAGGAAGTCCAGATTATATTTAATTGTTTAATGTGGCAATTCAATATCTGATTCTGTATCAACTGGTCGATATACTCTACTTCTCAATTTCTCTTAAGATTTCACAGCATGATAGCTATGACTCTCAATCATTTTTAAACCTTTGTAGTGCATTCACTGTGTGACTGGCCTCCAGTAAATACTTTCCAGGCCTAAAATTCAGATCCTCTTCAGTAAAACAAAGAGAATCCTCAGGCTGACAATCTGTTTCAGCACTCCCAAAACCCCTGAGAGAACTCTGCTGTCTGTGCAACATGCATGGGATGAAAGGAATAAAATGGAAAATCCTACTTTATTCACTTGCATTTAAATTAAGTGGGAGTTTCTATACCAAGAATTTTGAGTAACTTGGCTTTACGATATCCATGTCTTAGGTCTTCTTACACATGGCCACTCACACTTCTTGATTTAGATCAGTTTGATAACCCAGGCCAATGAACTGCTGTTCATCTCACACTTGACTGACACGGCACAGAGACAGGAAACTTTGTTCTACTTATGACAAAGTAATCCTTTGTCAACATGGCAGATTGCATTCTTCCCAATAATTACAGAACTGTCAAGCACGTTCTTTTCACAGCCAGAACAGATGAGTTACCATGGAAAGGAGCAGTGTTTGAAGACAGTGCTCCAATACCTCAGTGATTCACTGTGCTCCAGCCAAATAACAATGCAAAGTCCTATCTCTGGTACGAGCTCCCTGAACCTGAATAATCAAAATATCTCAGAACACATACATCTCACAGTTTGTATGTACAGGCTGTGAGACTATATTACCAAAACTAGAATCCCAGGAAAAGATAAGAATCAAGATAACACAGAAAGATGCCACACGAATTTGGAGTTACATGTCTACATAAAGTATCAGAATTAGCAAAACAATTGAACAGGAGCATTTTAAAAAATCCAAAATATCAACTGTGTTCCTTTAGAGCCATTTTTATTTTGTATTATTTTTACAAGGCAGCACTTAATATTCATTCTCTGTTCAAGACTAGTTGCCTTCCTGTGGCATCACTCATCTGGGTTTGTCTTGAACTCAGCAGTGACATTCATCATCTGTTTCCTTCAGTTTTCTCTTTACTCAGCCCAGGTCAGAAGAATTCACCAGCAAGGAATACCTACACATTCTCTTTCTATAAAAGCCAGCGTAACAGCCATCATGATTGAGGAGAGACTCCCAAGGAATTTGTTTGACATTAATGCCCAGGCAAGAAAGTTTAGGAAAGAAAAAGGCTGACATTCCTCTGAAAGACATATTGTCTGAGTGAAGCAGAAGTGCCTTCAAGACAAGCCTTTCTTCAGAACTTATTTACAAGTTTCAGACAGATAGAGGGCTCTGTTTGCCTAGATTTTGAGATCAGAAACAGAATTGAGACAGGGTTATAATGCTCCATTATGAACTAGATGGACGATTTCATTTATGTTATTATATTTTTATGGATTTCGGAGAGAGAGAACAGGATAAAGCATACTGAAATTCTTGTATAGCTCCACGGAGTAATTCTGCTCTCCACAACATCCAGTGATGGCATTTAATGAGAAAACCATCTTTCCTGTCTGAAAGGTAAAGACTATGTCACTAAATGGAAACATAATTCCGAGTAGGTGATCCTGGAGGGAAGGGGCAGGCTATGGTACAATTCAGCAGTAACATTTAACTTTTAAAATGTTGCAGCTGAAGTTACTGCTAAGAGTAACTTTATCATTATTTTAAGCCTTCCCCTCCCAAGAATACCCCTCCCAACCTCCAGTGATTTGTGGTTCAGAGGCTTCTAAAGCCAGACAAAATGTCTTCATATTTAATTGCTCTTAATGGATCTTTCTTCCCTGAATTTGTCTAGCTGCTTTTTGAAACCATTAAAACCTTGCGAGCCTGCAGCATTCTGCAAAACTGATGCAACTTTCTATCCAACCAGTAATATGAAAACTTCTGGAAGATGCAGTAAGCATGAATTTCCTGCAGCAGTTGACAACGTAACAGAAAACACAGAAAATGTCACCATCAGCCCTAGTCTTGTTTAAAGTGATTCCTCCTTCTCTGTCCCCAGCATGGGTTTTCATCCCTTAGCTATAATGAAAGAGTCATTTGAAATGATTACCAGTTTATCATCTTCTTTGCTTTCCTAAAACAAAGTTCAAGCTAATATGACTGGAATCAGATTTTTCAGTTTACTTGTTTTCAGAAAAAGTTCACTAAGTTCTGATTACATCATTAAGATAGCTGGGAATGGATCTGTGTCTGACATGTAAATAAATGCATTAAATGGATCTCAATCCTCTTTGGGAGGAGACAAAAACAATACCCGAAATACTTTTAGAAGGCACATTAGACAGCATCAATGTAGTATGTTGTGTGGTAATACAATTTTATTGCTATTTTTCTGATAACCCTGAGAATTCAGAAGGAAGAGGCTAGAACAATGCCTGCAATAAGAAAAACACTAAGTAAAAACCTAATCCAGAAAGAAAGACTCAATGAGGAAACCAGGAAAAATAGCTACATTTATTTTGGCTGGTAATAGCAGATAAAATTTAATTGAGGAACTTTTGGCCTTGCAGAACAAAGACTAGGCTGGGAAAGAAGAAAACAGGGTGAAAGATTCCTAACTGATTATTATTTCTCCAATATCCGAGATGCTGGATCTCTCATCAGTCCCATTCCTCTGCCAAAAGAAATGAGATAAATGACACAGCGTAAGAAATAAAAGTTATGAGTTATCCCTCAGAAGTTGGGATGGATAACTTGTACAAAACAAAATGATACTGCACAGTGACTTAGCAATTAGTGCCAAATAATTCAAATATAGGAGCCCAGAGAAGTGGCTGAGAGTAACAGGCTTATATTTTCCCAGGTTCTTCTGAATGCTGATAATTCGCTATCTACTTACTACTAACTTGCAAGCTGCACAGAAACAGATGAGTAGCTACGAGCTCTCTAGGTAGCTGCAAGACCTTCTCAGCATGTATTTGAAATACTCCTGCTTGAAATTATCTAAACTCAAAGGTTTTGCTTGTTTGCTGTTAGTATGCTTTAGTATTTGAATCTCCAGTATTCTTTCAGTATCTGGGCTTTCCTTCAAGGAGCACTCTGTGGTTTCAGCACTGATCTCACTTGATGGACTCCACAAAAGCAAGCAGACACCAGGGATTACTTCTTGCTACAGCTTTATGCAAGTAAACGGATTTCTGTTTCTCCTCTAAATACTCATCCTTGTGAGGGTGCTTCAAAGAGCAGAGCACAATCACACTCAAACACTGCTCTCAAAACATTTTAAATGGTTTGCCTTTTCTTCAAAGCATGAGCTTGCTAGCCTCACACGAGCTACTTGTCGGATCTTTAAGAAAGAGACCCCAAGCTCTATGTCTCCCAATCCTCCCACCTGCTACCTTCTCCATCTATTTGTACTAGGTCCACTCACACTTCAGCCACTCCTCCCCCACCCACCCACCCCCATCACACAGAAAAGACTGATTCTGTATCCCTGGGAAAAGGAGGAAACAATGCAGCAGAACACATTAATTAGGTGTATGCTTGAACGAGTATTTTAAAAACTAGAACTGAAACGTCAGTTCTGGAGAGAGCAAATTCAAACACTCCAAAAATTTTGCAAATTTCATTTCTAAAACTAAACCAGTATTGCATCTTTTAGAGGAAGGACCTTAAAATGTAAAAGACTCATTTCTGAAGAAGTGCCACTCTTATGAGACACAGTATCTACTTATAGCTTATGATCAAACAGGAATCTACAAACAAGAAAAACAGGGAGATGTGTTTTGTTTTAACCTTTTCCATGCAAAGAAACAGCAATCATATGGAGTATGAAGTAATTGTACCATGACTGTGGCTTCTGCTAACAACAGACTACTTGTGAAAAAGCATCACATCCATTGTCAATATAGTTGTTTATGTTTAGAAAAATAAACATTTGGTCATGCAGTTATTATCAACATTCAAATAATATTCTTGCCTACTGAAGATGTGTTCTCCATTCAAGTCAGAACTGTTCAACTCGGCTAACTACATCTCTCTTCGAACAACCCGAATTGATTAGTTTCTCCACTGCCACACTTCAGCATGTCTCATATTTTAGCACCCTACATTCTCATCATAGGGACTGAAGAAAGGAAGCATGCTATTATTCTAAGTACTAGGAGATGAAGCATGACAGTTTTTTATTCTGCACAAAGGGAACTTCTGCAGTAGGAGAATTCAACATGCATAAAAAGCTTTTCTGAAGAGACTTCTCCATCAATCCTGATGATACTTATGTTATTTCTACCCAGGGTATTTGGACTTCCAGAGAGAGACAAGAACAACATTCCTGCTGGATTTCCAGGGTAAAGCATCACCATCAGAAAATGTTATGAATATTGTTTGGAAACAGATACCATATCTAGGATGAGGGGGGAATGTTTCCTTTGAGATTCTGTCTTGTCTTCTCCTTCTCCTGACCCAAGCAAAGCTTCTCCCCAAAGCACATTCATTCCTCTTTTACCATTAACATTCTACATACGTTACAGATTTGCCAGTTTTGAGGTCTCATAAGTCCACTGATTAGAAGGGATGAGTGGCTTAATGAATGAATATACGCACAAAAAAAAAA
This sequence comes from Phalacrocorax aristotelis, assembly GCF_949628215.1. NCBI lineage: Eukaryota > Metazoa > Chordata > Aves > Suliformes > Phalacrocoracidae > Phalacrocorax > Phalacrocorax aristotelis. Next base: position 96,783,954 of record NC_134276.1, on the reverse strand, counting down.
ATCAGAACTGCAGACATGGAAATAAAAACTTTTTTTCTAATTTAGTGCAAATGCCAAGTATTGCTAATCAAACAGTAACATCCATGCTCCCCCAAAAGACCTAATACTTCTTGTGACCCAAACAGGTACATGGTTTATATGTGCAGAGGAGGGTTCCTTTGTTTTGTATGGCAACAGTTAATAGAAAGAGGCATTAAAGAAGAGGCAATTTATAAAATTTACCTGGAGGTCAAAGGCAACATGCCAAAATGTATTAGTTAAATTGGTCAGCCTCATTCTTTTTATGATTTTACACCTACTCTCGATTCTTTTTAAGAGGAGTGAATATGGCCTCGTGTCGTAATTTCCTTAGATAAATCATCTAATAATAGACTTAATTATGAGAACCTTGTACAATTTTACTGTACACAAAATTGGACATGCTGCATTATTTGTCTGCATTAACAGTAAAAAAACAGTGCTTCTTCCTCTGTCATGGAACTAGTTAAGAATTCTCTGTGTTTCAGCCAACAGAGGGACAGAAGTTTAGGCACACACCCATCCTCCAGAATACACAAAATCCAGAACTGTAACTCCTCTAAGATTTATTATCCTTTGAGAAATATCTGGACAAATGTATCCTCTTTTCTAAACTAGGGATCAGCTGTGCTTTACTCTAATTAACAGCATGAAATACAACACATTTTCTCCTTGATCTTTCTAGGTGGCATTCATTTAACAACACATTTTAGGAAAAAAATGTGTGCTTCTCTCAACCTGTCTGCTTTACTGATTTACACAAAATAACATTTATTTTTAGCATCCAATATTAAAAGATCTTTTTATGAAACTCAAATACAGTTGTCCATTTGCTCTATTATTTATCTTATAGATGACCAAGTGTTATTGGTAACACAATCCAGCATTCCAGAGTTTATTTATTAATAATTTTCTCTGAAATATTTTGAAAGTGTACACATAATTCTTTTACCCTCAGAAGACAGAATTCTAATTAGTCATCATAAACATAGGTTGCATTTGAGAATCCCACTTTTTTAAACATCACTGAGTAATCACACTAACTGATCACACCTATGGGATACTGAAATAACCTCATTTACAGTGTTACCAAAGCTACCAAGTGTTCCGATACAGAAGAGAGATTATATTGTACAAAACTCTAATTTAGCCCTTCAATTTAGCAGTCTTCATCCTCAATTTCTCTTAGGTCTTCTTCTTTTAACAACTTCTCTAGCTTTTCAAATATCTTCTCAAATGCAATTTCTATCCATCTTGACACAAGGAAGGGACAAGTTCATGATCTAAATGTATTAATAACCTTTAAAAACCTTTGGAGAAACACGTACTGCTTGCTATGGGCTTTGGTGTAGTTTTTTTACTAATTTTTCTTTAAAATAACGTTTGGTAATGTTGTATTCACTTGTTTTGCCCCTCTTTGTTTTGCCAGTATATCTTAGGATCAAAGCGTAAAGTTTTCACTGATAGAATTAATCACCCTTACCCACTGCACCTCCAAAATTTAAATATTATGGAAAGTATGTCCTCCAGTATTTTTCACCAGCAACTTAGTAAAAGACTGTGCAATTAATTGCTCGATCCTTTGTTTGCTTTCCTGTAAAACCCTTTCTTTTGTGACAGAAAACTGTTATCACCAGTAGCAGTAACAGCTACATATATTAAAAATCTTCACAGTTTAATTAGTAAGGCAGGAGTTTCTGTCATCTTAACTCAATCCTCCCCTTACCATGGACTCTCCAGCAAGTTCAGGACAGAAAGTTCATTTTTATTAGCTGTAATTTCCTCCACTCACTCTAAGCACACCAAGTTTTTATTATCTTCTTATTTCACTCCCCAAGTGATCCTCAGTGCTTCTCACTCTATGTTCTTCTGCCTTCCTCAAAACAGAAGTCATCCTGGTCCTTTGATGGAGAGTGATACTGTGCTCCTCACCTGCACAGTTACTGTCTTCCTTGAATTTTTTTTCTCTCTTCAACTATGCCTGGTGAATTTATGACACAGAGGTTGCTGTTGGCAAGAAAGCTGGCAAAAGTCTCATTTCAGACCTCCCACAATCCAATATAATAATATATATTATTATATATATACCTTCCTACCTTCCTCCCTTCTCCCATATGCTCTTAGCCTTGAAGTATGTGTCTACTTCTCTCATTTTCTTTACATTCGAATTCTCAGCAGGACTACAATTTTCCTTCCCCCAATCCCTACGATTCCTCCTCTAGCCACATTTTCTTCTTCCTTATATTATTACTTGTTCAGTCTCACTTGGTCTTACAGTTTTTTCTCTCCTCAGCCTTCTCCCTCGCTTTTCTTATATTCTTTTTCTGGACATAATAGCTTGCCATCCTATATTATCATGCTGTATCAGACTCAGACTGTATTTCCAGATTGTTTTCCACAACAGTCTCCTGAAAATGCTTACCCCATTATATCCCATAAAAATGCTTTTTATCTCCGTTACAATGACCTACTGCCTTCAGTATTTAAAAATCAGGACATTCGTTTCAAACTTATCTCTATTTTGTATTTGCTGTTCCATAACACATAATTATATCATGCTTCCTTCTCCCTCTTAGTCTACAGTAGGTGTTGAAACAGTTATGTTTCACTCCTTCTCAGAGTATGACCCAGAATGTCTTTGTCAGAATCCTTCTAGTGAAAGGACTGCAATCTAGTAACTGTTGTTTTAGTCAAAAGTGAGAGATGGTACAGAATCCCATGTGCTGCGCTGGCGACCATTATATCTTCAGACAGAAGTAAAGAGCATGCAGAAGGTATTATTAATGCCTCCCTTCTTGATGCCTTCTAGAGCTGCTGAATCATTATTCAATTTCTGGTTTTACTTTTCACCTTCTGATTCTCCATTTTCTCTGAAATTCCTATTTATTCCATTCCTGCCCTGTCACTTTGATTTATTTTGCAAATATATTCTGAATTGCAGGTTTTCACTTTACCCATCTTTAGGTCACCTACTGTAACTCCCAACTCTTTCTATAATACTCCTGGTCTCAGCAAATTTCACTGATGATTTTTGAAACTTGCTTTCCTGATCAAGTTGTCTGAATGCTTCTCTGATTAAGTCTCCTCTGATAAAAGGGACTGTTTCTGTCTGCTTTTCCTGTACATGCCCTGTGTTGCTATGTGGCAATAATTTATAGTAAAGGCTTTTTGTGTCATTTTAAAATTTTGTCCTCTGAGGACTCTTATGGGGAAATCTGTTTCCTTATATGGGATACCTACTCTCTTAAAAAGAAGTTCCAAAAAACTAAGGTCTTGAATAAAAAGCAGTGTTCACAAGTCATTCTACTACCTTCTCCAACTTTCGTTTCCGGAAGGAAATGCTCCAGCAATTTCTACTGATCCTATACCACTGTACTGTTTCAATTAAATTAACCATTTCTATCTAATTAAAAAAAAATAATGGAAGTTTTGATGAATTCTGTCTAAACACACTACTTGGTATTTTGAGGTTACTGCAGAAAATAAAACAGTTGTGAGTCAATGAAGTGGAAAATTGCTGTCTTATAACAGATCCTCTAAAGTGCAAAATGTTCTCTTATTTGCTGTTATCAGTATGTCTAGTAATTGCTTTTTGTCCAGCTATTTAAGAAGGGGGAAATAGACTTACAGTCTGGAGAAAGAGAGACAGCGAAACACACAAAATTAAAGCATTAATGTTTTTCTAATTGTTTTCCTATTTTATAGCTTTAAGAAAACATACCAAAAAAAGGGCATTTGGCCTATCAAAAGAGAAAAGGTAGAGAAATTAAAAGAAGCTGCATTAAAAAACCCAAACAAGCAACAGGTCACATTTAAGAACAAATACTCATGGCCTTTTGTTACTTTATTTCTTTTTTTATGGGGGGTGGGGGAGTGGGGGGAGGTGGGGGGTGGTGGTGTGTGTGTGGAGGGGAAGGCTTACTACTGATTAAAAAGTGGTTTAGCCATAAGGTTGAGAATACTCCTGGTAACATTTCTACACAAGTTTCATTATTAAGCAGCATCACAGTACATTACCTGGTACTAAATTACACTTTAGGTCTACATAACCAGGAACATTATAAAATCACTTTCTGTAACAAACCAACAACTCAGCACAGACTAAGATCACATCCCTCTTTCATGACTAGCATGCACATACACAGACGCATTTTCCTGGGCTTTCTAAAGGGAATTTTAGTTTTTTGGAGGGTTTTAATACCTCTGCATGGTTTTGGATTCTCCTCAGTTCTATAAAGACTAGTTGAGAAATGTGAGAGGAAATTTTGTTATTTGCAAACATAGAGCCAAAATTAAATTTCTAAGAATCATTTATTTTAAAAGACAAATATGAAGGTGGCCTGATGTAAGCTTCTGAACTCAGACAGTAGTTCTAATGCCCAGTAAACATGGTCAGATGAGTATCAAATAGCTGCTTACCAGAACTAGACTGATACCTTTCCTTGCTGCAATATAACTATGGGATTTATTTCCCCCCTCTTCAATGTAAATTTTTTTTTAAACTAGACCGTTCAGTTTCTAGAGTATAGCCTTGCAACTGTAAATTCAGTTTGTACCATACTTGCACCCATATATTCTTAAAATTCACTGGAACACAGAAGGTGGTCTTTGAAAATCCCCATTGGAGTTTACTAAACTTCTCTGATGTTTTCACCCTGACCACATAAATGAAATCCTTATTAAAAAGAAAGGTGATTAGGACCATTTTCACAACAATGACAAAGAGTGCCTGACAGATTTACTTTTCTGCTAGGAAGCTTTCCAGCCAAAGCTAACAAGAAGTCTATCTCTGAATTCATGCTGGAGGATATAACTCACTAATTAAGTGTTCCTCAAACATTTCAAGGCACATTCAGATTTTCTGACTGACCCACTCCCAGCACTTCTCTATAAAGAGATACTACAGTTGAGTATAACTGAATAAATTGAGGTTTCGTTTCTTTTCAAGGCATCCTCAATCTAAGTTCTAGCATCCTTGTCCATGGTAAGTAGTCTTCCTTGATACAGGAGTAACTCATTTTCACACTAACTCCTATCATTTTAAGGTTCACTTAGGTGCCCTTCTAAATACTGTGCCCTGACAATCCTCCAACTTATACACACATAGCTAGAAATGTTTAAGTATTGTGTAACCTCTGTCACTCCAATGAAACACAGCTTTTTATAAGGATCCTTGAAGACAGACAGGATACTACTTCTTTGATTAACACACTCAGAATAAGGTACAATGGCAGTGCTGTCCTCATGCTCCTCATAACTTGTCCACAATCCCCTGCATTTGACTAAAATCCTGTCTAGAAGGCTACATATTCATTCCCCAACCACAGAGATGGCAATAATAGGTGGCTCATGGAAACACCGCACAAAATTGGCATATGGGAGCTTGCCGCTACCTAGTATACCCGTACAATAAAGTTTTATTTACTCAAATTCTGTGTTGCAACAACTACTGGCACACAATTTCTAACTGACAACATCTGAACGCTCACCTACCTGCAAAAGGCCACAATATACTTTAATCAAGATCATCAAACCACATAAGGGCTGCCACAGCAGTGTCGTACCAAAGCAGAGGAGATCTAATCAAAGTACCGGACAACCAGGCTCTTCTGTAAAACCCTCCCAGGAATCAGTCCAGTGAGCACCGAAACCTCTCGTAGCCCCACACACGTACAGGAAGGTTTCTAGGTCCCCCCTGCCCTGGGCAACCATGCCGATGCAACAGATCCAGATGTTTCACACTTACACACACTCAGTTCACTCATGTACTGAAATTTTTGTTAGGACAGCCCTACCCGAACCCAGACGTTTATATAAAAGAGCTCAGTATGATCAACTGCATTATAATACAACCACATGAGATGATTAAAATAACTTTTTCCAGGTGCCAAATATCTGCCATCATGTTTGGATAAATCAGGAATATCTTACTCCTTGCTGAGCTTCTAATCCTGCCTCCTCAGAATATGTCAAAACCGATAACCATGGCAGACACTTACACTTGGTATCTTTATTTTCTCAGTAGCATCAGAATCCACAAACTGCAGTTCTAGATGTTGTCTCCCTCTCCTGAACTGCCCTTCCTATCCATTCATCCTCCACAGTCCTCCTCACCTCCCCCAACATGTTGACACAGGGGAGTTTTAAAAAGAAATGAGAATGAAGTACATTGCACAGAAGGGAGATTTATTTTAGCATAGGCACATAAGAAGAAGAAACATTGAGAAAACTGCGTGAATACAAGAACTCTATTAAGTTATCTCAGCTTTTATCCAAGTTGAGATATTTACTTCATAAGATTTCAAGTAAAATAATTTTTTTAAATGCAGAGTTAAAGTACCACAGTGCCTGCGCAGAACAAAAAGTGCAGAAACTCAGTAATTTTGTGGGATATTTTACGTTGATCTGTGGGTGCCCAAAGACATTACTGCAAAAGTGGTCTATTCAGGAATACGCAGCATAATGCAACTCAGCTCTTTCAAAACTACCTGTACAGGTATTACTTCTTTGAAAGGAAGTAATATCTCAACAGAATTGAGGGAGTATTGATCTGGTAAATGGCAAAAATACAGCATCTTCCTAACCTTTCATCTTCACTTCTGTCACTACAGTATACATTCAGAATATATTTTCAAAATATATTTTCCAAAACCTGGTAAGAAATTCAGACCACCAGAAAAATCTATGGGAACGAAAAAGTAAATGTAAAATGTTTTTCTTCATGAAAGGAAAAAATATGATGAATTGTAGAATGAATGTCATATAAGGAAAAATGCATGAGAATAATGCTCAATTACCAACCCCATGCAACAGTGAAAACCCAAAGTAGCAAATACTAAAAATACAACATAAGGAAGCCATACCCAAAGCAACCTAAAATCTCTCACAATCCTTCTAGAAGTTTTCCATTTATAAAACAAAGATGATACAGGACACTTCTTTCAACCACATATATTTGCACTGCACCACAGTAAGTAATTTCAGATATGCTGCCTAAGTTTGTAAGACTGTTCCTGTCTGGTTTCAAACCTGCCTTATATAATAACCTTCATGTGATTCAGCACTCTCCATCAGTTTCTCAGTACTCTCACACAGCTCTCCTCACAGCTCATAAATACCACCCTTTCTTCACACCCTTCTCTCTCTTCCTTTCTTTACCACCACAAGCTCCAGCAACTTAATTGATGACATCTAACCCTGCAAGAACTTAATTAAAAAAAAAATTATCTTAGAAAAACCCACAACAGTAAAAGGAAGAGATGTGACTGCTTTTTCTAAAGTCATCTGTACCTCTCTGAAGAAAAGTTAATTACAAAGTGTAAAAAAACAGCCTATAAGGGTGACCAAAAATACACCACAAACCTACTGTTCTTGACTAAATAGTTTCTTACTGATACAAGGTATTAAGGATAACAAGAAATAAGAAATCCTTTCAGTTGTGGGGAGAGGGGGGAGACCTTTCTCTAGACTGAGTCCAGGCAGCTTCCCACTTTCAACTCCAACTAGCTTCATCGTCCGTTAATAAGATGAAATATGATCCATCTGTGATTTTTATCAGTTTCAGCAAGAAAGTTTTTAACTGATTATGTTTTTGGACTCTTTCAGGCTCTTTTTCTTGCATAGAAAAATTTAAAAAATCTCCAAAATGATTATGGAAAATAACCCACTTTGGATGGCACATTTATAAGGAAGCTCATAATGAGATGAAGTGGCACAGTACCCTTCCCAGGTGAGGCCAACTTGAAGAAAAATTATTGGGTTTTTTTTGTTTTTCCTTTGTAGAAGTAAAAATTCTCTTTCGTCAGCTCCAAACAATGCTCTCAGTGCTTACAACTGGAATTGTTTGAAATAATCTCTGCATAGTAAAACTCTTGAGAAATACACAAGAAACAGGTATGTTAGAATATCAGTATATTGCATACAAAGAGAAACTGCATTCTGTAAGTCAAGGACAGATCACACATTTTAGTGTCATCCATGCTCTTGAAATGGAACTGGAAAACAATCAGAATTTGTGTTTATTTTAATTACAGGTAATATTCGGAGCCATGCAGAAACACTCTACACCTATGGAAATATATATAATCATTTACGCTTCACCCTGAACTCTATGAAAATGCAGGGGAAATAATTTACTAATCATTTATTAATTCTTCTAATAATGAGCCATTTAAACAAAAGCCAGAAAAAATAATTTAAGTCACAAACTATTCTGAAATGCTTAACATGGGAAGAGTAGAGACAACAATTGGCAATAGACAAATGGTTTTATTGTTGTAATTTTTAAGGTACAGGAGTTATTTCTGGGGAGAAAAATACCCAAACAAACAAACAAACAACCAAACCCAAAACCTACTTCAACTCCAAAATGGCTTAGTGTAAAAATGGCACTCATACAACATACTGGAGCAGGGGCTTTACAAGACAATATGGACAATCTTCCTAGGACCCACTGACTGGACCTCTCCCCTCCATATGCCAGGAGAAACCTTTTTCAGTCCATTCTTCTAATCCTTTATTTACTCTGCCTTTCTCCCTTTCCAGCCCCAAAAATGAGAGAAGTTGTCATAGGGACTGCAAGCACGTTCTGAAAAATCCTGTGACAGAGAAAATGTTTTTTCTTTAATGCCGGCATATACATGGTATTGATGTCTTTCCGGAGGGAGCCCTCCCTCTTTGAAATATGCACTTACACACAACTTTTAATGACAACAGCTGCTTAAGACCACACAAGTATCTACTGTGTTACAAGCTTTCTGCACCTCTGCCTCGATCATGAGCTTCAAATTATTTCATGTGACAATGTAACAACATTAGCTATTTTTGACAATATCACTAGAAGAACTTTTACCTCATTTAAAGTACTGACAGCTCTACATGGACTTCCAGATAAGCCAGCTATATTAACAGGATTTTTTCCTGTCTTACATAAGAATGTTATCTAAAATACTGAAAGGGACTTTGAACAATTTGGCATCTGTGGAAATAAAAAGCAACCCAAGAACATTTTTCCTAGTACAAGTCCAATGCCGGTGCAGCAGCTTTCAAGTGGTTATGATTCTCTGAATACTCATACGTATCCAAATATCTATGCTTACGTATGAAAAACCGAAGTAACGGATAATATAAAAATCTAAAATGTGTCAAGTTAATTGATCTGCCGATTCAACAAATGGTGTGAATATTTATTTCCACTTAGATTTATAACAAGTTGTACATATAGGGGAACATTTCCATTAAGACCCAATTAATACGCCAAAAAGTAATTGCAGGTAGATACTCCAAACTTATACTGAAATTAATCTATTTTAGAAATTAAATAATTTACTACAATATGTAAAAAGGAAAAAAAAAGAAAGCAGCATATACAGACCTTCCAGTAGTCAGATTGTAAACTGTAGTACCTCTGGTATGCAGATAATGCTGTAGGAAAGAAAAATGAATATTGAATTTGTTTTGTTGCATTTATTTGAAGAAAAAGATAGAAAACCTTGAGAGTCAGAATACACAACATTAAAATGATAAATGGTTTAATAAAAGTAACACTGCCACAATAAGTACACTGTTGTGGATAATACATTCCTTAAGATTATAATTTTGTTTTATGAAATGTCAACACAAAAGTATTTTATTATTAATCTTACAAATGTAAATCAAGCAATATTTTAAAGAAAACCTATAACAAAAGAAATAATTTGAAATTTTGGGATTTTCGTCCTGGACAAAGCTGTTGTAAGATTTAAAAATTTAATCATGTAGCTCATTTACCATGCTCCCTGATGTCCTGTAATTTCTAGAGAACTGGTGCGGAGGGACATACAAAGAGAAATCAATTTCACATGCCCTTTCATTCAGCAACTAGAGAAACAAAAGCAAGCAAAAAAAAGCTTACATTTTATTCAACATCTAAGACCAAGACTAACCTGCAAAACAGAGCTAAGAGCAGCTCTCTCCAGTAGAATATTAGCTCTGCTTAGCAATGAATTTCTCAAATCACTATTTCTGCATTCCTCTTCCCCACTAAAAATTCTGGTTGATTCATCTTGCCCTGTGGCTAACTGGCCACATCAGACTAGAACGCAAACAGGCTTTATGCTCTCAAAAGAACATTGCACTAGGCATCATGCAAAAAATGAAGAATTTTGAATAATGATTCACTGCAGTAACAGCAAGATTTTTATTTTTTCAAGTGTTTGCTTCTTAAGATTTAAGAATGGTTTTTACACAGCATGCATTTTCGAAACAACAAAAGACAACAACCTCTGCTTTGAAAAACTACAAACACTAAACAAACACTACACAGATTAAGACAGAACAACATGAACTTTACGCGCAGGTTCATTTCCTGCAAGTAACATGGATAAACGACATCCCTAAATTTTATCACCCTTCAATGCCTGCCTTGCATATTCATTTCCATAGCTTTACTGAAGTCCTTAAGTTTACGTGAATAAGAACAACAGACATAATGACAGGGCACACAGAGCTTTCTCTTCTTAAGAATATACCTTTGCACTCATCTGCCTACGGAGACTCACAACCTCATCTCTTTAAATACCTAACTGATACATGCTGAATCATGCCCATAAGGTGACCTCACTACTGGAACGGCTTGTGAAGCCAGCTTCTAATTTTGGTGCTCTGAACTGTGATTTGTTTAGATGCCCAGAGTAGAAAAAAAAACCTAGAACACTCATCATCCTTACACTATCAACATGCAATATGTGTAAATGTTTACATGCAACTTAAGACAAATAAAATCACTTAAATATCTAGTCAATCAGGCTGTCTTTCACAACTTAAGAATACAGCTCCTTTCCCTCACCCCCTCAAAACAAATTGGTGCAAACTGAAGGATATGACTGCAGTCTTAACAATGTAAGTTTAAGAATGTTAAGACTAAGCGTATTTCAGTTGCATACTGCAATTATGTTATAAAGGATGTTCACAATATCACAAAATAACCTCCTACCCCAAATATTCCTTCTAAATTCACCTTCTCCCAAGTATCATTAATGCTTTTTCAACAGAAAGGCAAAATTAGCTTTTGAATGTGGGAATAGTTTTTCTTTCCCAAACAGGAACACACGCACACACTCTCTATGACATAGTTTTGTAATGCACCACACTTAAATAAAAGGAATTTTTTTTTTTACTCAAGCAGTGCCTATCCCAATTTTAAAGGTTAAAGCACATTTTGAATGCTTAAGTCAACAGCACCATATTATGCAAGATTTAGGAAACTAAAAACTTCTTGTAATCAATTATTTTTTAAAAAAACTATTGCAGTAAATTATACAGGGAACATGGAGAAAATAAAAAGACAAAATAAACATTAAATACAATGCTAAGGATTTATGCTGGAAAAGGAAAAGGAAGAACTTTTTCAGTGTAGCTGTTAAAAAAATAAGGGAGTACCCACATGACCAAAACATTCCTTATGTAAGTACAGCAAAAAGGTGCACATCTCAAGCCTTTCTTCTTGCTCTTAACTCTAGCTAGTCAGAGCATGTCCAGCCCTGTTCCAAGCCAAACAGAGACAATGGAACAGAGGTGAGCAGCACTGAAAAAAGGGAGAGAAGTCTCCCTTCATACCTGATAAAGTGCTGTGCCAGGGGAGTGGAAAGATTGGGAGGCACAGGAAACTAGGCTCAACTGCTGTCACTGCTTGCAAAGAAACCGGCCCAGAGAAATTCTAGCACCTCTGTTTAACACAGGGAAAAGTTCTTATATTAAAGAAAGGAGTCTTTGCTCCATGATATTCTACCAGTTTTCCTTAGAATGCTGATGTCTGCAAATTATTTTCTTTTCTACCTCTTCCATTCTTCAATTAAATTTAGCAACTCCCCATAGTAACAGCTGAAATGACTGCTTTAATGTGCCATGCTCATGCTACAATTAAAAACAAGTACATGGAAAGCATGGACTGCTGAAGCATAATCCATGTTTACATGGTAAGAAGGTAAGACCTTCATTCTAAGGAAGGCCACATTACTCTTCCAAGGAGCAAAGACACAACATTCCTCCCCTTAAGTGTCTGACGTGCCCAATCTTACTTTTGGGTTCAGCAACCTCTTCTGCGGACCCAGCCTTTTCTTCTAGGTTAACAGTATTCTGCTTCTACTTAACTTCTTAAGATGAACTGCTAAAATTTTCAGTGTTGTGTTGAAAATGCATAACAATGAATCATGGGGGGATTCCTTCTACAGGAGCTAAACACCCCTTTCCTCCTCATGACAGACAACTAGAACTGCTACTGATGTACATCTTCAGTATTTAACAAGTGCTCATCTTACAGTTAGTTACCTGGGAAAGTTTATTTCAGCCCCCTTTAGTCTAGATTAAACATCTCCTCCACAAGCACTCAAGCTCTGCTGAAAAGGATTGAAGGAACAGGCAGAAAAACAAGAAAACAAAATAAAAAGGATTAAAGAAAGCATTTTTTTGCCAGAGCTCACATGAAACATCCCTAATCAAGCATCTCCCTAAGATGAAACTCACACATATTAAGATGCTAGAAATCAAATTATGAAAGCAAGAGTTTTTTGAAAACTAATTTTTAAAGCAGCAGGACATGAACCATAAATCTGAACCCTACCATACTTTCCACTCCCTGAGCGAGTCACCAGTGAGCAGACATTTTTTCTGAGTTCTATGTCGTAGAATGAGTATCTTATCTCAAAAGTATATTACGGAATTGCAAGCAACTTCTCCCTTAATTTAAGTTTATAACTATAAGAAATGAGTGCAAACCCCTCAAATTACAAACTTCATCCTAGATTAAGAAGAAAACAAAGAGCAAATGAATCTGCTGAGCAACAAAAATTTTACACAAGTCCCTGTCTGAAACACAGGCTATGCTTCATCAGTGCTACAATTCCAATTTTGGGTGATATTCTCTGCTTTATTAAAAAGTGAAAAGGAAGTTAATTGTATCATGCGTCACATTAGCAGCATACAAACAAACAAACGAAAAACCCACACCAACATTAAAAGCTGCACCTTTACTTTTCATCCAAGACTCGTCATTCCAAGGTGAGACAATTTTTGTCAGAAAAAAAATTCTATGAACTACTGCCCCTCTTTCAACATTCAGTCAACTCTCATTTGTATGGATAGAAGTGATTTGCCCCATTTCTGTTAAGATGTCCTATTTTAAACATAATGAAATGAGTGCTGATTAGGAACTTCTTATTGAACTTCTCCAAAGTTTGCCACTGAAATTCTTAAACCTATGGAATTGCAGGCCAAATACATAGCAACTTTATTTTTCAGCTTGCAAAATACTCCTGAGCATCTAGAAAATGCATGTCCCGATTCGGAAAGCACAGGACTGAGTGTCAACAGTAGGACAACATTTCCTGCTTCACTCTCAACTATATTCAGAAAATATTCCTGTCAACCGCAGAAAACTCTTAAAAGTACCAAGCTGAGAGACCACAATCAGACATCTAAAACAATATTAGATAAGTGACTCAAGAATTCCTAAAAAAGGTGCTCATAGTTAACTATCTCCATCCTTCTGCCCAGTATTTCATTACTTACGGGATCAGCTTATACTCTTCCTGTTAACATCTCTCTCCAAAACCCGGCAACTTATATTATTTGCCTAACAGGTAATCCTTATGATCAGACTCTTGAAAACCCTACAACCTCCTGAATGGCAGACACAGCATTTACCATCCTACCCTGAATGGGTATGGGGGTGACGGTGTACGCCTCAAAGGTGGATGTAGCTTTTCAGACCAATCACAATCATCTATAGTGCTTGATGAGAATAAAAGAATGTTTACCTAAAATAGCTCTGAAAAGAATAGCTCTTTCTACCCAAAGAATTAAAACTACTGGACAGCAAGAAACCTCCTCAGCTCAGGCTCACTTTGGAATCTGTCTCATAAGCCTTTGCAACCTACTGCAGAGCTGACCCCCAGTGAGTTCATACAGTCACAATCTACCTGTTTCCTCTTCTTACAGGTTTTTACAGACACCCAGGAACTAGCCACTTTGTAGTATCTGCAGTTACTTTAACACTGACAGACTTCATTATTTGCCCCCTAAGAGTTTGCCTTCCTCTCTTACTATAACTAGGGTCAAGGGGCATCTCTGAATCAGGACAGCGATGATACTGCATTTCTTATTCACCCCTGTTTAAGATTCCTTGATTTCACATAGAGAATACAAAGCAGATTTTACGTAATTACCATATATGTGGTTTCAGGATGCTATTTTTTTTAATCAACATAATTTCATAAGAGAACTTTATAAACTACATAATTTTTTCAGTAATACTATAGACAATCTCTCTTCATATCCATAGTCTAAATACATAACCTAAACAAACAAGTGAGGTGAAAATGGGGAGCAAAACGCCTAGACTGAATCATATCCACCCACCTGTCATTACAGACACAGAAGGATGGCTTTTACGATCTGCTCTAACAAACCTACTTTATGACACCTGAAAATTTAAGAGGCCTTTGAAAGTGATGCAAACATGGAGCAGCTTGATTATTTAAGTGCTTGAGTAAGGAAAAAGTGAACTAGATACTGACACCATCTAGTGGCACCTTGCAAGGCTAAATGTGACTAACACAGATTTTTGGCAGTTAAGAGCAAGCATTAATTTGATGACATACCCCTGAAAAGAGAACTTTAAAACAACCAAAGCTCCATATTCCTCTGTGTAAATCAAACACTTGTTTTCTTAGATAGAAATATTTTTTTTAGTGTTAATTTTTAAACAAGCACTAATATTTCTTAGTGCCTATCTGATGTGGCAACAAATAGTGAGATAAAAAATTATCCAGAAAACTGCACAAGGGAAGCAAGGAAGGGGCACATGCATTGCTTGAAATCTTGACAATGCTTCCAGGAAAAATAAATGTTCATTAAAAACCTAGGAGACACATGCAGGTTATGGAAACAGCTTATAACGTAATGCAGGTTTTATCCACAACAGTGTTTTCACCTAGCAAGATGAACGCGGCTGGGCCATAAAATTAAAGACATCAAAAGGTGAGGAAATTCCAAGGATGAGTCAATGAGCAAAAGAACTGTGGAAGCCAGAGCAGCAAAATGCAGCTCAGGTCTTTTGTTCCAAGGCCAAGAAACAAAACGAAAGAGGTGGTTCTCCACTTCCTCCAGAGATTTGTGCTGAAAGTACCCAGGAGACGATCAAAGAAGCCTAAAGCATGTCTGCCTTTTAACACAAACACACAAAGGCAACAGAACTGTGTATTTAAGAAAGAAAAAAATCACCAGATAGTCCTCTAAGTCATTTTATTAACAACTACACACCCTCGTCTGGAAATATAATGCAGCAGCGAAGTGGTGAAAAACCCTCTGTTCCATGATCATGTCCAACTATGAGCTGCAGAGAAGACTAAGAAGTATTGAACGTGTAAGTCATACACATGTTTGACAAGGAGTTTACTGTTACAGAAATCCTTTAGATAATGAACTCTGACAGGTCTTAAAATATCGAGAATATCGGTGAAAGAGCACAATGGAATCACACAAAGCTCAAAAATCCTTCAAAAGAGCATATTCCACAAAATGACTTTCAACAATTGTAGAACACTGCCCAAAATGAAAATTTTTAGACAATCAGTCAAAAACCATGGTCCAGCTATATTCTAAAAACAACAATATTCTACTGCTAACCCACCCACCCACTATCTATTAAGAACATTGCAATGTTCTAAGCTTAAGGTTATCTTACTTCTTTCTATAGGAATTTCACATAGTGGTTTGAACTGCCTGAAACTAAACCGCCCTAAAGTTAACAGCAGCAACCTGAAGGTGAAATAAGCAGCTCTAAATAAAGGCATCTCAATGTCTGCCAGTTATTAACAAACAACAAAATAAAAAAAAGACCTTAAACCTAAAAATCACACTTATTTGAAACACAGCCATCTCTTCCTCAGCTCATTTGCATTGCTATGCTACTTGAAATTCATTCTAGTTCTTCAGGACTCATCAGTAAAAGATAGCCCAGCAGCAACCCTGCAGCAACCAGCAGAATCCTATCTATGCTGGGAAGTTCTCTCTTACATTTTATAAGATGACTCCTACTACTCTGTACCTCAGAACACAGCACATTCAAATGCTTCCTAACAAAGCTTTCCTTCGAAGTCCTAAAAGGCTAAGACACTACAGAGAAATTTTAAGTACAAAGGACCACACATACATTGTTGAATTTGAGAGCCGTTCTCGCAACCAAACAACTTTACACAAGAACAATCAAAATGTATTTAAACTGTGGTTTTAAAATTAACAACTCAGTATACATTCCGTATTGTTTTTTCAGTTATGTTTTAAATTTTAGCCTAACAATTACTAAAAAATGCCCTTGGACTAATTATCATTATCTTGTAAATGACTTACAATATTTTTGTTACTGTTTTTAACAACGCATTCGCTATCTACAAACAAGTATTATTAAAACTGATCTGACATAGTACATAAAAAATGTGATCACCACTTGAACAGAGCAATAAGAATTATTTTAGTACAGTATTTTTTGTGCTTTAGTAACTGTGACGTGAATAATTGCATGGTTTTCCCAAATCATTCATTAATCGCACTATCTCCTTCCAGGGATTTTAGTAAAAGAAGAGCAATTCAAGGAGGCAAATGATAGAAGTATGTCTCCACTTGGAAGACAGCTAATGGTTGCACAAGTCACAGGCTGGAACGCAGCCTCTCTCTATATATATATATATGACCCTTCTACAAAATAGATATAAAGATCTCCAAGGAAAACACAGATGATGGCAGAGTCCATGAGCTCATTAACAGCATTCAACTAGAACCCAAACCTTAAAAAGATCACTGCCTACACTCTGTACTCCTTATGGAAACAACAGCCATGGCTAAAAATAAATAAATAAATAAATGAAAATGTTCAGCTACTGACAGAGCACCAGTTTCCTCCAAGACTAACAGCACAGTGATTTTGGTAAAACCCCGGCCCTCCCAAGGAATGCAGCAGCAAACAAAATTCACAGGTATATACCACGGAGTCCGAGCTGGATTCATAATACTGCCAGCATCCAAAAGCCTACATGACAACTCATCAGCCTCCGGCAAAACTTGAGGCTGAGGCTTCACATTCTGGGGCAATTGCGTCACTTTTCTTCTGCTAGGTTATTTTTCAGTTGGATCAGTTCCCCACGCAGCTGCACATTCAGCTGTGCCAGCACAAAGCAGAGAGCAGCAACAAGCACATGGGGGGTGCCATTAAAGACACGCCCAGGGAACAACGGGTTTGGAAACCTCTGAAACAATCAAACAGCTGGGGACTGTCTCATTAAAAAAAAAAAAAAAAGAAAATAAAAGAAAAAGAAAGGAAGAATACATCAGATTAGACTTAAGAAAATGCTACCGAGGAAACAGACTAGTTTTGACTGGGAGGAGCGAACATTCTCATTTTGGGAAATCCTGAAGCCAAATTCTGACCAGAAATGATCAAGATGATAGAAGGTGGGCACAGAAACCACCTTGAGTATACACACTAAACTGAATCAATCTGCCTTGGTTATAATCGTCTGAATACAAAAGTCAGTGGCTCACAGTATTCAAAATCTGCAAAAAGGTTGATGCCTTGCCTAGGACCTTCCCCTAACAGTAGCAGAGTGCAAGTAACAAGACAACGCAATGTCACAGCTGCAGAGAAAACCCTTTAGCTAACCGCAGCAATTCAAACACACTGCGTTTTCAGGAAACTACAAGCTGCAGACCAGCTTCAGATATTTTAAAGGCTAGGAAAAGATGTTGTGGTATTCTAGTCTAAGCTCAGATATAATACAGAGAAAGAAAGAACCTCATCCAGTAATTTCTGATGTAAACTCACAACTTTTGTTGGAGACAAGTACTTTTTTTTATGAGAAACAAAATATTAAATCTGGACTTCAGTGGCTACAAGTGACAAAAAACGTAATACGCTTCAAAAGAAATAACAACCACATTTAACAGTTTTCATTAAAAAATATAAATACATAGGCTAGATGTATTTAGACTTCAGCAGGGCATCAGCCATCAACTTACTTCACATTCAAAGGTAGCCTGCCCCTAACTGATATTCCCTGTGTACATGCAGCAAGGGCAGTATTTGCCTGGTTAGTTCCAGTAATGACACGCAGTAACCTGCTATGAACCTTTCTCAAGGTCCCTCTTTTCTGAGGTACTAGCCCTAATTCTTATAATGAAGTGACCCACAGTCTTTTTTACTACATTTGTAAGAAGGTATTAGCTACATGAAAACACTAACATGCAAAGAATACACCCAACAGAATGATCCACATTTGTCAACTATTTGTGAAAAAATGAGACAAATCAAACCAGAAGAAGCAACATACATGAAGCCTAACAGATCTCCATCAGCTAAGCATTGCTTCATCTTGATCACTGATCACACTTCTGCAATCAACAATTTTGTTCTGCTTTGCAAAAACTTATTGTGAGCATTTTTAAACAAAGAACACTATCACATTTGCCTTTAATAAAGACACACCTTTCTACATTACACACAAAGGTGTAGACATTTATACAAGACATTACATAAACATTAGGCTTCCAAGGTAAAAACGAACAGTTGTACAGCATTAGCCATGCTGCTATCTTGTGATATTTTATTAATTACAACCAATTTATTAAACATATCAAGTTATCCACAACTTTGTCCAAGGATAACTTCAAACTAGACAGATTTATATTTCTGAACATCATCCTGCTTTAGCATTTTACAACTCTGGAACTTCAGGACTTAAAAACTGGATAAAATATACTTTAGTGAGATCAAAACATTTCTGAACTCCCCTTTACTTTTCAGTTCCCAAGCACTTAAAATTTAACAATAATTGCAGTCAGAATTTATGATAATTAAAATATACAGATTATTGAATGTAATTAAATTTATTTTTACTTTAAATTTATAATGCAATGCACCATCATTCTACTTCTTTTCTATTTCTATTCTTTCTTTTCTGCTAACAGTAGTAAATTAATTACAGAAAACATGCCTTTTTGCATTGTGCATAATACTTTTACAGTCTTTGGTACTGGAGTTCAACAAGTGTTTTGAACAAGAACATGTGTCCCTCAATAAAAAAACCCTTTCACTTCCTTTTTCCTATCAATTAAAATTCCTCCAGTATTATTTTCACTGATACCCCATTACTTTTAAAATACAGATACACCCTTTTTTTTTTAATACTTCATTACTAACAAAGTTTCTTCACTTCTTGAGACTTATTTCATGATTGAGATGTGACTTTAAACAGGCATCTAAGAAAATACTAAGTATCTGAATTCAGGTTTTTAATACCTAAATGTTTCTTCCCACACGCTTGCGCCTGTATACCACTCTAGAGAACTGGCATCTTCAACCACCATTTGTATTTTTCATGCTTATTCTTAAAACTATATACACAGTACAGAGTGGGCTCCCCATCAGTAAACCTCACCTCTGATCCATAACACCACCTAGTCCTATCACTCTTAACTGCTATCAACTCAACAGCAGAGATAATACAATTCAGCCCACAACCCTGCACTGTCTTTGCTAAGTAAAACATATCCAAAAAGCCATACTGCACTCACATCATACCAAGTTGTATAAGGCTAATCAGAAACAACAGTGCAAGTTGTTTGCAGAGGGGCTGGTTGAATTTTCTTTAGGAAATAAAAATAAAATAAAAACAGAACAAAGGATCAGATCATTCTTCAGGAAATTCTATAGCCAGCATATTACAGAATCACAGAATGGTAGGAGTTGGAAGGGACCTCTGGAGATCACCTCGTCCAACCCCTCTGCTTTAGCAGGTACGCCCAGAGCAGGGGGCACAGGACCACATCCAGGCAGGTTTTGAATATTTCCAGAGAAGGAGACTCCACAACCTCTGTGGGCAGCCTGTCCCACTGCTCTGTCACCCTCACAGGAAGAAGTTCTTCCTCAGATTCAGGTGGAACTTCCTGTGTTGTAACTTGTGCCCATCGCCCCTTGTCCTGTTGTTGGGCACCACCGAGAAGAGTCTGGCCCCATCTTCTTGACACCCACCCTTTACATAGTTACCAAGCATTGATGAGATCCCCCCTCAGCCTTCTCTTCTCCAGGCTGAACAAACACAGGTCTCTCAGCCTTTCCTCATAACAGAGATCCTCCAGTCCCCTGATCATCTTGGTAGCTCTCCACTGGACTTGCTCAAGCAGTTCCACGTCCTTAAACTGGGGGCCCCAGAACTGGACACAGCGCTCCGGATGTGGCCTCACTAGGGCAGAGTAGAGGGGGAGGATAACCTCCCTTGATCTGCTGGCCACGTTCCTTTTAATGCACCCAAGGATACCATTGGCCTTCTTGGCCACAAGGGCAAGTGCTGGCTCAGGGTCAGCTTGCTGTCCACCAGCACTCCCAGGTCCTTCTCAGCAGAGCTGCTTTCCAATAGGTCAACCCCCAAACTATACCAGTGCATGGGCTTGTTTCTCCCCAGGTGCATGACCTTGCACTCGCTTTTGTTGAATTTCATGAGGTTCCCCTTGGCCCAGCTCTCCAGGTCTCACTGGATGGCAGCACAGACTTCTGGTGAAACAGCCACTTCTCCCAGTTTTGTATCATCAGCAAACTTGCTGAGGTTACACTCTGTCCCATCATCCAGGTCATTGATGAATATGTTGAACAGGACTGGACGCAGCACAGACCCCTGGGGAACACTGCCAGTTACCGGCCTCCATCCAGACTCTGTGCCATTGATCACAACCCTCTGAGCTCTGCTGTTCAGCCAGTTCTCTATCCACCTCACTGTCCTCTCACCCAACTCATACTTCCTTAGCTTACCTGTGAGGATGTTATGGGAGACAGTGTCAAAAGCCTTACTGAAGTCAAGACAGACAACATCCACTGCTCTCCCTTCGTCAAACCAGCCAGTCACACCATCACAGAAGGCTATCAGGTTGGTAAAGCATGATCTCCCCTGGGTGAATCCATGATGACTAATTTTGATAACCTTCTTTTCCTCTACATGCCTGGAGATGACCTCCACGATGAACTGTTCCATCACCTTTCCAGGAACTGTGGTGAGGCTGACTGGCCTATAGTTTCCCGGGTCCTCCTTCTTGCCCTTTTGAAGACTGGAGTGACATTAGTTACCTTCCAGTCCTTGGGCACCTCTCCTGTCCTCCACGACCTTTCAAAGATGATGGAGAATGGTGTAGCGACAGCATCCGCCAGCTCCCTCACCACTCATTGGTGCATTCCGTCGGGGCCCATGGATCTGTGAGGATCCAGTTTGCATAAAAGATCTCTGACCCAATCCTTCTCAACCAAGGGGAAGTCTTCCTCTCTTCAGAGTTTACCTCTCTCTTCTAGGGGCTGAGATGCCTGAGGGACAGCCTTAGCAGTAAAGACTAAAGCAGAGGCGGCGTTCAGTAACTCTGCATCCTGCATCACCAGGACACCCACCTCGGTCAGCAGTGGGCCTACAGTTTCCCCAGTCTTTCTTTTACTACTGATGTATTTGAAGAAACCCTTCTTGTTATCCTTGACGCCCCTCGCCAGATTGAGTTCCAAGTGGACCTTGGCCTTCCTTGTCGCATCTCTGCATACCCAGACATCGTTCCTATATTCCTCCTAAGTGGCCAGTCCCTTTTTCCACATACTGTAAACCTTCTTCTTCCATTTGAGTTTTCCTAGAAGCTTTTTGTTCATCCATTCGGATCTTCTGGCTCCTTAGCTTGATTTCTTCCTCATAAGGATCCACAGATCTTGAGCTCAGAGGAAGTGGTCCTTGAATATTGACCAGCTCTCTTGGACTCCCCAGCCTTCTAGAGCCCTAACCCATGGGACTCCTCCAAGCAGGTCTTTGAAGAGGCTAAAGTTAGCTCTCCTGAAGTCCAGGGTCATAATCCTACTTGTTGCCCTGCTTCTACCATGCAGGATCCTGAACTCCACCATGTCATGGTCACTGTTGCCAAGACTACCCCCAACCCTGACATCCTCAACCAGACCTTTGTTGTTTGTTAGGATAAGGTCAAGCAGCACATCTCGCCTCGTTGGCTCCTCCAACACTTACATCAAAAAGCTGTCCCTTATGCTCTGCAGGAACCTTCTGGATTGTGTATGGCTCGCTGTGTTGCTTTTCCAGTAAATATGAGGGTGGTTTAAGTCCCCCATGAGGACCAGGGCCTGCGATTGTGAGGCTACTTCTGCTGTCTGTAGAAGGCTTCATCAACTTCCTCTTCTTGATCCCATGGCCTGTGGCAAACACCCACAACAGTGTCATCCGTATTTGGCTGTCCCATAATTTTTACCCACAAGCTCTCAACTTGTTCTCCTTCCACTCCTAGGCAGAGCTCAATACACTTCAGTTGCTCCCTCAAATATAGAGCAACTCCCCCACCTTGCCTTGCTGGTCTATCTTTCCTGAAAAGCCTGCAGCCATCCATGACCACATTCCTGTCATGTGAACTATCCCACCTGACCACACACAGACCTCTAGTTCCTCCTGTTTATTCCCCATGCTGCATGTGTTGGTATAAAGGCATTTCAGAAAGATGCTTGAGCGCATAGGTTTCCCCAGAGGGGTGCACAAGGACCCACTATTGCTGCATTCACTTCAGGTTTTTCCATGTCTCCAGAACTGGAAACACCAGTGGTCATATTACACCAGTTGGATGGGATATATGTGCAAGTTGTGGGTACTAAGGTCCCTAATCTCCCCATACATTCAACAGAAAGACAGATGTCTCAACCACTCAAGGCCTCTAGAATTTACATACTGAATTTAGGTGACTGCAAATTCCTCCCTAGGAATATCAAATCGAACCATTTCTCACCTAAAAATCTGAAGGCAAGGTAGGTTTCCAGGAACCCTAACTCACACTGTTTTATGTTAGAGTGAACAAGTAGACACATAGACAGACCGTTATGAAACGGTCCAGAGCTAACCTGAATGACTAAGCAGTGGTTTTGAACTACCACCAGGTATAATTAATTACCCTATTTCTACATCCCAAGGTAACTGTAAATCAGCGTTTGTGTGTTTTGAAGAAGGGGTTGGGTGGGAGTTGGGCATTTTCAGGGTGGGGGTGTTGTTTCCCTATACAAAGGCAAACAGAACTGCATTCATCTTAAAACTAAAAAGCAACAACAGTGAAAAAAAGACATCCCATGAAAAAAAAAGAAATATTCTGACCTGTTCTGATTAGCTAGGTAGAGTAAGATCCAAAAAGGCTTTCTACTCATCCATACCTCCCACAATCACTGGATGGGAGGCAGCTGTCAGACAACGGGCCTGACAGCCAGTGTGACACGAAGTAGAAACAGGACAAGCTGAAGATCTAGCCCTGTGTCTTAATCAGCAACACAGCAGAGTGTCTCTGGGAATCTACACCACTACCAAAAAAGCATTCTACTAACCCACACACAACAAAGCACAAGTGTACATCAGGTTCTGCGTTCACTGGTTGCAATGACGGCACAAAACATATAAGCAATTCCAAAGACTGATGAAGCAGAGACCTAACCCCACCTCACGCCACTTACCCCTGCCCTGCACCAAGCCCCTACACCCATTCTTCCACTCAGTATTTAAAACAGAACTTGAAACACACTGTAGCTGCAGATTTTTGCTTTTGAATTAATACTTTCAGCCTAGCCTTACCTGCTGAGATTGTGGACATATGTGAAAGCACTACGGCTCTCATCCTATGCAACTATGTCTCCCAACCCCCACAGGAAACCTCAGAGGCATGGCTTCAACTGTTTGTACAGTCATGTAACAATGAACCAGAAAAATGAAGTAGGCAACGTGGTACTACTCTATACACTAAATAAAATTCACATTCATACCTGAACCAGTAGTGTTTTGGTTTGGTTTTTCCCAATTAAAAAAAAAAAAAGTAGAAGAAGTTACAATACAACTGTTTTCATAAAAACATCATGAGTCTTGTTCCATTACGGGCTTTGAGATATAGTACAAACTGAGAAAACAGCGAGTTATCCAAATGTTTTTCATTTTGTTGTGTCAACTCCATCAAACGACAGTCCCCCAATGACATTTATCGTAAGTATTAAAAAAAACCTTACCTTTTGGATAATCTTCCAATAAGAGGTTGAAGTGACCTAACTGACAAAAGAAATCAGACTCGACCTTTCCTTCAGCTTTCAAAATTAGCGATTCATAGCAGCGAACAGCCTGGGAAAAAGAAATATAAGGTTTTCAAAATTCTGTATTTAATTAAAGCAAATAATATATTTTCTGTGCACTTTCTGAGAAATAACAAAGTTTTGTGTTACTTTGCCAGGTAAGTCTACAAACACTCTCAATAACTTGCATTTAGCATTACTCTTCAAAGAAGAAATATAATACTTAAGATGGAACAGATTTGGAAGTTCATAGACTCATAGAATGGTTTGGGTTGGAAGACACCTTTAGAGGTCGTATAGTCCAACCCCCCCTGCAGTGAGCAGGGACATCTTCAACTAGATCAGAAGTTCACAGATTCTAATGCAAACTGATGACAAACGAACACTGAAAGTTTTCTCTAGTCTATTGACTCCAGAAACATTCAATTTCCCAAACACAAAAAAAACCTCTAACATACCTGACGATTTTTAACTTACAAAAACCAATGAAAAGCAAAATGATTGATTTTTTCCTTTCCAAACTGCAAGAAACCAACCTGTCTGATTCTATTCTCATTCTATGTTTGTTTTTTTTCTAAAGGATTCACATTTCATTCTATCAGTTGTTTCACTAGTTTTTGCTAAACTGAAGAATACACTACCTCAACATGTATTTCCCAAGATCTGATTCTTTTCACATACCTCTATCATGTCATAAAATGCAGTGTGCTACCTTCTACTTACTACACGTTTACTGCAAACTAAATAAATCTGAAGTTAGAAACGTGAACCCAATTAGAAGGCTTTTTCTTTGACAGAAGTTGCCCTAGAAGTTTTTAAGCAGCGCACGTGACGTTCTGTACTGCAAACACACATTTTAAATAAAGTGAACTGATAACCTTTTATATTCCATAATGGTCATGATCTTCAACCTGTTATAACATTACTTCATGACCTTATTTACACTTTGAGAATGAATGAATGAATAAATTGGTTTCCCAACATTTTGAACTTCTAATTTCTTGATTTTGAACGTACTAGCCATTAAAATGAAGTAGCTGAATAAACTTAAGCGGGAGGGAAGGTCCTTTGCACCAGCAGTAGACTTTTGAGACAGTTCTCAAGAGCTTGACAGATGTCCAATGAATTCTAATTCCAGCTGGTTAATCCATGACCTTCACCAACTTATGGTCTATGTTTTGAATTTCGTTACAATTATGAACCGCTTGATTTTAATATATTACCGTAATCAAAGACCTTAATGCTTAATCTGAAATTACGATCTTCCCTAAGTCCTTTTATTAAAACTGGAAATTCAAAAGGGGAAAAAAAGATCAGTCTATCCTGTAATACGTAAGTCCAAATACTAAATTAGTACTCTTGCCGATATTTGTGATTTACTTTGTGTACAATTGTATTAACCATTGAAATGAGAAATGCCAACAGTAAAATGAGGAAATATTAAGAAACAGTTAAAACACACCTTCGGAGAGTCCAAATTACTGATCTAATCTGTATTTTAACTTGCCATTTTTACCTTGCTACGCTAGTTTTAAAATTATTTTCTTAAATGGTAAGCCATAAGATAGGCCTTGCTATCGGCACAAAGCCATATATGGGACCAGATGAGTGGGTCTCAGTTTGTGCCCCAAGCTTGGAGATGTATTACATATGCTTTCACCTACTTCCAGGTTCAGAATAGCCTTATTTTTCAGTTGTTTTCAGAAATAAAGTTCTCATCGATAAAAACAAAGCTATGCTGCTGCATACTGCAGCAAAATGGGTAACATCTATATCAAACCTATTAGGTGTATGTGTGGTATTAAAATGATTTAATAAAGCCATTTAAATTACGTATTTCAAACTGTAGCTGTTTGGCCACATTCTGAAGACATTAAATTGAGACGTGTATTTGCCTCTACATCAAAGAACTGCTGCAGAATTGTTCATTCGTGCTGTGAGTTTTGCCTTAGCAAACTGCACTGGGAGGACTGGAACTCTGCTGACAGTCAACCAACTGCTACTCCTTTAATTTTATTCCCATCACTATGAATACCTCTCAGAGTCAGTCAGCTCTCAATCAAAAGAATATGATCCCTGGAATCAGAAGCAAAGCACAGGAGTCCAAGTGAGTTTCTTAAAATTACTATGTGTGTGTGAACCGATTCTCGACATTGAGGCTCATCCACGGAACCTATTCCCATCTGCAAATGTTTTAATGCAGAGTCTTAATTTTTGTGCCCTGCTTCCTTTCCCCGCTTTTTGGTTTCATCTCTAGATTGGTACAAATTGTAACGCAATTTTTGCTGGTGCCTCTAATGTTACTGTCACAAACTGATTTGCAGATAGGCCTTCCATTTTCTGATGATATGCAATATCTGCTGCAGCTACTAAAGAGAATATTCACACTATGACACTTTCTTAAACTAATATTTTATCTTCTACAACTCAGCCACTGTTCAGAGCATATAGAAACTGCTACCACAACAGGCAGCTTATAAAAACTATTGAAGAGGAAGTTAGGGTAGTTTATTTCCTTAATTAGATGGCTACAGGTATTTAAAGGGAGCTTGACTTTATGAACAAATGTAAGAGTCTTTTTTTATACAGAATGTTCAAGGAAATTATAAATCACATGCACTTAAACAGCTAAGTATCTGGGGACCCTTAATACTTCCCAGCCCCTTTTTAAGTAAATCCTCACTAAAAGATGTATCACAAGTACCTGAAGCACTATATACAGTAGGGATACAAAAAGCTGGGCCCAAGTCTTTCACACAACTCAGATCAATTCTCAACAGGGCAGACCTTCCCTTTGCCTTAGAATACACTTTAAGGATGCCGCTAAGCCATCTTACTAATGCCAGCACAAGGACACCAGAGCTGCAAAACAGAACTTCCCCTTTAAGTAACAGTTAACTGTTACTGTAAGAGCAATTCAACCGCACCATTAACTACACCCTCTCAGTTGGTCTCTGATTTGCAACATTATCAACTGACGTGCAACATTATATTTACGCAAACTTAAATTGTGATGGTTGCTTCATATGAATTCTTAAAATTCTTCTAGCACATTCTAACAAAATGAAACAGAAACTAAGAGCAAGCTTTACTTCCTTGTTGGGAACAAAGTCAACCTGTGAGTCTCTGGAGGATGAGCAGGCTGGCCAGTACGGGGCTCTTGTTTTTCCTAGTAGCCAGAGCAGATTCATCTAAACAAACTGATTTATCCAACTCTGGTTTTGGTCAAGAAACTTTCTTCCCCATCAAACCCTCCAAAAACATCTTTAGAAAGGAACAAGTATTTTTCTGCATAAATAAGAATTCGTCTCTTAGTTGAATGAGCAGATGCAAAGTATTCTGAAGAGGGAGGTAGGGAGGTCACAACTACACATATCTGTATATGGTTTCTTGGAAGGAACAACCAAAAGATCTCATTTCAGTGGATCTGTAACTGCAAAGGCCATCTATGGCACCACTTGTGCAACCAATTTAAATCATCCTGAGACACTATGAATTCTAAGGAAGTTAAAAACCCCTCAGGTTTTTAAGTATTGTTATTTCTCCACAATGTGTGGATTTTTAAGTGCATTCAATAGAGCCAGCCTTGAGAATTGCTAGTATTGACAAATTAACAAGAAAGGGAAAGACCCTGACATGAAAAGGAAGATTGCTACACAACATCGTACGCTTCCTTCCCTTTGTTCAAGGCTGCATGAAGATAAAAGGGAAACCTGAAGAATTTAGGAACTTGGCAAAAATAATCACCCGCAGCTGCTTTGCAGTGTGGCAACCAGAGCCGAAGCAGGAAACAAATACAGGAATGGCTGTAGGAAAAGAAGCTGCTTTATATGATTAAAATAATATAAAACAACAATACTCATGTTTTCTGCCACCTGCTTGATTAAAAGCAAACAGAAGTAATACGCTATTGTCAACGCTTCTGACATGACAGTTACAAATGCCCTCTAATGACATCATAGTTCACAACTGAGGGCATTCTGATTTCACAAATTCAACCACCAATTCTTAGGACACGTTTAAGTACAATATAGTGAAAAAGAAAACGGCTTAGTGTATTTGTCAACTTGGAAAAAGCTAGCAGAACATTCATATGTGTTCACAAAAGGAAAAAATAATTCCATTACCATCCTTAAAATGCACTACCAAATCCCTGATGTTCACTAGTTATTATTCCAAAGGGAAAGGAACTGGAATGTTTTTCCCTCTGTTGTGAGAGGAACACTTTCCCTCTAGAAAAACAGAACCAAATAAAAACAACCCCATATAGCAAATGTCAGTTTGGGCTATTAACAACATGATGTCTTTTCAGGAAGAAAAAACCCTAGATTTGGGAATATACTGCAACCAAAAGAAAAACACCCTCAATCCAACAGATAAAACCAGAATTCTAAATATTGCATACAGAAGTGGCTGATACATATTACAGCTCTACTTCATAAAGAAGGAAGGACTCTGTTATTTCTATTTCAACTAATATGAAGAAAAAAACTTTACCATTATCAACGGCTGCAGATATCTGTACTTTACAGCACAAATTCAAAATTACCATTAAACAACTGCACTAAAAAGAAAAAAATTAATAGTTTTTTGAATAATTTCTCAACAACATGATGTAATGATGACCCTTCCTACTCATGACAAGAATGATTGACTAAAATGAAAGTACGGGGACTAAATGGTCAAATATAACAAAATGTTAATTCTTTAATGTATTAATGATACACAGAATCACTGGTTGGAAGGGACCTCAGGGATCATCTAGTCCAACCTTTCTAGGAAGAGCACAGTCTAGACAAGATGGCCCAGCACCCTGTCCAGACGACTCCTGAAGGTGTCCAACGTGGCTGAGTCACCACTTCCCTGGGGAGATTATTCCAATGGTTGACCGTCCTCGCAGTGAAAAATTTCCCTCTCGTGTCCAATTGGAATCTCCCCAAAAGCAACTTGTGTCCATTCCCTCTTGTCCTCTCCATGTGACTCCTTCTTTGTAGCTACCCCTTAAGTACTGATAATGACCTCATCACTGTAGTGATCAGTGACCAGTAAGGCTGATGGGCCTATTATTACCCGGATCCTCCCTCGAACCCTTCTTGTAGATAGGGGTAACATTTGCCTTCTTCCAGACCTCTGGGACATCCCCTGTTCTCCACGACTTCTCAAAGATTACGGAGAGTGGCCTTGCAATGATGTCAACCAGCTCCCTCAACACCCTCGGGTGGATGGCGTCAGGGCCCATCAATTTGCGGGGGTCAAGCTCCTGTAATAATTCACATACTAACTCTTCCTTCACTGATGGTGGGAAATGATGGGGATATGAAAATGAAGGAGTACACTGACTCAGCAAATTTTTACTTAAAACATAGAAAAACCACTGACAACTACAGAAAACCAAAAAACTAGCAATATAAATTGCTACATGGCAACAACTGGGCAGTAACATACAGTGAAAGATATTATTTGTATTTTACTGGGTAATAAATCAACGGTTCAAGAAAATGATAGTGTTTCAATGCAGACAACATAGTGTAAAATGACAAATTCAAAGACCCAAGATGTTCCTAGAACCCTGAAGTTCACAACAGAAAACACTATTGTATATATAGATAAACCTTCCATCGGGGGGGTGGGCAGGCAGGGAGACAAACAAACAGTTCCTGCTTTTTTTTTTTTTTCTTGTTTTCTAGAACACAATAACCTGAATGGATGGGCTCTGTAAACAGGTAATGAGAACTGGAAGCATGAAAAAAATTCCATGTGAAGAGAGAGACATCAGTGGACTCTTCACAAATGACACACATACTACGCTAATGCTTAGAAAAGAGCTAATTAACATTTCATAAGGGATATTTTACCCTTGTGGAAAAGAAAGTAATTACGTAGACAGTGCTGGACACTGAAGCTATGATCATGCTGTCTGCTACCAGTCAGTCTGAGGGATATCTACAGACCACAAAAGCAGAAGTTCATGTATATGCTGGGCTCATTCTCCCTAACTCAGTATCAGAAGAGGATATTCTGAAAGGCTTCTCTGCCATTCCTTTCTCCGTGCCACAATTCACCAAAATGCACGTGTGATTTTTTAGTAACAGTGACAACAGCTACCATCCTGTGAACCTCCTGACTCAGTTCTAGCTCCTGCTCTGCAACAACACAAGTGTGAACAAGGCTTGCTTCAACTAAGCAAGGAGAAAAAAAGACTAGCCTGAATTCTTCAGAGGTTAAACTCCCCCCCCCCCCCATCATTGACTGGCTGGATAAACACCACCTCCTGGGCTGTAGATGGCTTAAAAGAACATCTCGTTTACTTCTGCAGAGAAAAGCATACAATTCATAATTGACTGAAGATAACCTATATTAGTTCAACAGATCCTCTACTGAAGGCTCTCATATGAGGTATGGATGGCACAATACTCTTAACTTCCTTTACTTTCTTAATGTCAATTCCCACTAAAGAAGCTTTCAAAGCTTCTTTATATGCTCTCTCTCTTTGTGAAGCTCATACTGTGTTATAAAAATGTCTCTCTCAACTCAGCACAAGTTTACCCTCCTTGTATTTCATGTATGGATTGTATTACATAAAAGCCTCAATAAGAGTGTTAAAAGTACAGCATGCTGGACACAAACATGCTCATGCCCCAAAAGACTTAGGCCTCAAGAAGGAAAAACATGAACTGGCCTCTTTGGTAACTTTGTTCTTGCAAAATTTCTATGCTATATTGGAACATCAGGAAGTTACTTTAACCTGCTAATAATATTGATGCTGTGAAAAGCTGAAATCAGGACTCAATAGGCTGAACAACTATTAAGCAGGTATTCTTTATTGCCATGCTGGATGCACAGGGCATCACTCCTAGTATGCGTGTCCACACAGGGTTAGTTGCATAATTTATACAAGCTTTACATACATACTCATTAGTTTTCCCCTGAAAGGAAAGACATACATATTCGTTATTTTCCAAGAACTCATTATCATACGCAAACGTCTTTTGTGCATGCCTGCTGGTGTCTCCGGGTGGTCATCAGGGGTCTCTGGATGAAGGATATACTCTTCCTCACTGTGTCCACTACTTAACTTTTGCTTTCACACAAACTCAGTTCTGAGATCATATATATACTGTCCTTGAAGGATAGTCTGTTCTGGTTTAGTGTTTGCAGTTCCTTATCTTTAAGGTTCTGTACATCTGCTTCTTCTAAGGTCAAACGTTGTCGTCATAAGTTTTGTTTAGGCGCTTCTTGTCTTGAAGCCTTTCTGACTCCCGCAAAGCAACAAGTTTTAGTCACAACAGCTCTATCTCTCGAGGGTTTGTAGCTTACCTACTACAGTCCTCAATATAAAAATTTACTATGTTTCAAACAGAGACTATTACAGAAGTGTTTTATGTTTGTTTACAAATTTCATAATAATTCATCCTTTTCAAGGACCCGAGTAAAGTATTTCCCTATTTCCACTTGGTGTCTAATCTTATTTCTTTTCCAACCACCGAATGTCTCAGCTGGATTTTGACAACAGCAAAGAAAACATATGAGACACACAAACAAACATTCCTAAAACCATTAGCGTAACCAATCCAACGAATACGTGTTTTAACCATCTTAAATTAGGAGGCCAAGAAGTCAATTTATCCCACAAATCTCGAAACCCTTAAGATCAAAGTCCTTATCATTTCAGGGGCAATAAGTAGTACAGAACAATGGAAACTGATCCTCCTTGTGCAATTCTCATTAAATGTATCATCAAATTTTGGGCAATTTTTTCCCCTATGATTACTACTTCATGAAACAGGACACAAGAATAAACAGTGCAGGCAATAAAGAAGAAAAGCAGTTGTACACGTTAGCTACATGCATAGCTTCATGATAACAATTAAAATGACTTTTCTTTAAAGGCTGCTACTGTGGTCTAGGACTTATCTACCACTGGCATCATTAAAAAAAACCAAAACAACCTTGTAACATCTTCAGTGTAATCCAGAATTAGGAGAGAGGATGAAGCAGCAAACTGTAGAAGTAAGGTCAAGGTTGCTAAGTTTACAAGTGAAAATTAACATGAAAAGTAATTGAAAGGTAAACAGCACAAACCAAAAAAGTTCTAGGGACTAGAGTGAAAGAAGCACACTATCACCGTAAGAAACAAACACTAAAATGAAAAAAAAAAAAAAAAAAAATTTGAATCCTACTGCAGAGAATTAGTATCACCAGAACAAATGCTGCAATCAGATGGAGAACAGGAGACACTAGTAACTTAGAAATAATTCTTCCTGAAGCCATTTAGCATTGAAAAATGAGGGATACCGCTTCATAAAAAGCACAGAACAGCAGAACAGAATACAAACTAGAATATATGCAAATCAATGATAAATGGAGAAAAGTGACATTTTAGCGGAAGGGGAAAAAAACCAAATTGCCACCACTGAATAAAGAACACTTATTATCAACTCTAAGACATTATTTACAAGTGTTTTCTGTCAGACAGGCGTAAACTCAATAGTGTAGGTTTCTCAGAGAAAAATACAGAAAGAAAGCTTAGCTGTTTTCAGCCAACAGTGTCTATAACCAACTGCACTTTGATGAAAATTTCTTGACTGGAGTTAATGTAGTGAATCACTCTGCATTAATTCTGAGATCACCTTTAGGATGCAATCCTGTCCCCCATTACTTCTTTTAAATGCAGTAAGAATAAATAAATATATAAATATATATTTACAAATAAATATAGATGTGTACGTGTGTACAGACACACCTACACTATACAAGAAATGAAAAGAAACCCTAGATGATCAGCAAACAGAATGCTCTCTATTTTGTCCCTGAAAACATTTCATAACCTGAAGCTTCAAGAGATTATGACAAATTATTTATGGAATGTCATCATTACAAATCCTGCAGGGTTTTTTTGTTGGTTTTTGTTGTTGTTGTTGTTGTTGTTGTTGTTGTTAAGTAGCAGTAGATTTTTCATAGGCAATTGAAATGGCTGGTTTTTATCTGGGAATATAAGCTTTTTTTTTTTTTTACCATAATAATTCTATTTCAAGTAGAATTGCAGCTCTTTCATTTAGCAGTTGTTCTAGATCTAATGAATAGTTCTCCATACACTAGAATTTAAGACCACTAAATCTGATTTTATTCTAGCAATTCTTAACTATACCAACATAAAACATCACAACTGAGGTGCAAGCATGTCATACTTCAGAACATTTAGACTGTTAAGTTTGATAGATAACGTTATCTTTTTTGAAAATGCTAAATCAGTTTTCTCTAGGAGGCTACAGGTTTTCGGATTCTCATGCAGATTTTAGTAAGATATCATACATCAAATAAATAGCTTTTTCAATTTCATTGGGAAATAACTTTGGAAATACAATTAAAATCAATGTAGAAAAGAAAAAAAAAGACCATTTAAAGCCACAGTCTGCATTACTAGCTGCCTGGTTTACATAAGGAAAAAAAAAAACCCCAAAGTTTAAAACTGAATAACTGTTACTTATGCAAAGATCTCCTGATCTGGGCACAAGTCTTTGGAAATGTAACACTATCAGCTACCAAACATAAAGACAACAATGAAGCAGTGAATAAAGAAGCTTGAAAAAAAGGAAAAGTATTAAACGGAGAACAATGTACATACATATGCATTAGAAGATGTCTACGAAGACTGACACAAGAAGTATGTATTTGTGAAAATACGTAGTTTCATACTAAATAGAATGATCTTACATGCTGTTGTTTGAATACAAGGTGGTATGAAAGAACAACTACTGTAAAATATCAGAAAAACTACCACCAATTGCTCTGCCAAATCTGCACAGTCCAAAATTCATTTCCAAAAGGGATCAAGCACCAGAGGTGGCCTGATTTTCAGAAATAAATATTTTTGGTAGAAAATATCAGGAAAAGAAGATTTATTTTAGAAGAATGGAGATGAGAATGGGTCAGGAGCTGTTTACAAAGAAAGTGTGAAAACTAATGCTAATAGGGTGGGAAGTATGGAGTTTTCAGCACCACAGGAGACATACAATTGGTAAAGGTACATTAAGACAAAGGACAAAAAAACAAAGCATCTAAACGGAAGGAACCTGGTTTGAAATACTGAAATACAATTATCTCAAAGAGTCTCAGAATGCTGGTACTTCTGAAGTTAGCACAGCCAGTATACCAGGAAGTGTGCCCCACAAAGATTTCCCATCACATCACCAAAGTCTCACATGAGGTACCACTCCACCTATCATGCTCCTTTTTCCATTGTCATTCACATATACTTCTCTTGTGGCTGCTTAATTATGCTCAGACAATGAGGATGCTGTTCATTTATAAAAGTGAGCAACACCAGAACATAACCAATGCACATGGAAACCTGCCTGCACAGAAAAATATTTTGGAGAAGAACTCTATGCCCGGTAAACACCTTGAAAAGTGCAACAATAATTTTCATCGAGAGCTGTAGCTCTTCTCTGCTTATGCCT
Source organism: Phalacrocorax aristotelis (assembly GCF_949628215.1). Lineage (NCBI taxonomy): Eukaryota > Metazoa > Chordata > Aves > Suliformes > Phalacrocoracidae > Phalacrocorax > Phalacrocorax aristotelis. The sequence goes on along the minus strand of NC_134276.1, from coordinate 96,749,334 downwards.
GCAAACACCCAGCCTTATCCCTCACCCTTCCTACCTCATGTAGCAGTCTGAGCGGAAAAAAAAAAAAATTGCAATGAGGAAATAAGAGGAATACAGTCGTCTGGAAACAGTCTCACTACTAACAATCATTACCACTTCTGAATGGAAGAGCTGGTGTACCTCATTCCAGGAAAGAAACAGTGTCTACTTGCGCCACGTAGCAATAACAGGTACAGGGGGTACATAGAATTCAGAATTCGTATTTATGCACTACGAAGTGCAAATCCCAATTATTTTAGCTACTAGTGTGCACTTGCATCATAACAGGCATTGAACACCAAGTAAAATTACAATACACTCAAACATTGCTCAGGAACTTGACAACAGAGTCTTCTGATAAGTAAAACTTCACACTGAATTGTCACATGCACACATCCTGAAGAATCCCATAGCTGCAGGGTAAATAGCCATGCAGGTTGTCAGACTGTTTTCATTAACATTCCCGGGGAGCTGGACAGAAGACCTCCTTCTTGAATAATGATTCCCAAGCCCTACCAATTTTGATATCCTATACAGAGAAGAACATTAACGAATACCAAGTGGAAAAACATGCATGTATCAAGCTTAATACCAATTCTTCATGTATCTCTACGTGCTGTCAGGGATACTACTGAACTAGAAGACAAAGCCTTCTTCAAAGGACACAGTGCCTCGTAAGTATAGCAGGTGAGAAACCAATTCTACTATCAGGGAGGGCTGCAGGGGGGAAGAAAAAAAAAATGCACAAAAGATTCACAAAAAAACATTAAACCCATCTAATAAGGATAGTCATCTAGGATATGAAAGACCAGGATTCAGGCGTTTGCCTGATTTGACACAACAATTTAAATCTGCGTTGTCCATACTCATAGCAAGTGCCTTAAAGATCATATTCCAGAGTCAACCTCACTTTTAAGCCAAACGTCCCCATGATGATTCACAGCAGGACAGAGGCAGAATGACAGAGACTAAGCTTGCACCTGTATGTGGAGAACAGAGCTCCACCTGTCCCTTCCCCACCACAACTACAGAATGACCCTGTGCAGACAAGGTGGATTTAGTGATTTAAAACAAATAAACAACTGGATAAAGAAGAATGCAATCCATTAGAGGAAGGTACTGAGGACTTTGGGGCCACACAATCATCTGTCCTGGTTGAACACTAACAAACATAGCTTAAATGATGAGTTCTTCTCAATCCCACCATGCTGCTATTACTTCCAACAGAAGGATTTGCAAATACTCTTTTCTACCATGCCTAGCTGGAAAAGGTACAATATCCTCTTCCGTTGGACCTAACTTTCCATTACCACATACCCTGACTACTTGATGCACAATACTCTGATACTTGTGGACAAGAAGCCACCAACTCAACAACATGGGAGCTGGACAGAAGACATGGGTTATACAACCAGTCATGCCCAACTCCTTAATATGTAACTCTGATTTAAAAAAAAAAAAACAACAATGGTTAAAGTTGCATTAGGTTTCAATTTTAACAGCATAGGTTAAAATTAAGAAATAACTGAAAATCCAAAAGTAGTATCGTCATCTTCAAACCATGATTAAATATAGAATTTTATGAGTTTATCACAAAACTGCCTCAAAAATGAGTATCTACACTTTAGGAAAAGTAACACACATCCCCATCGTATCTATGGCCAAAGGCCAATCCTCTAAACTAGCTAAACTTCTCAGCTTAACAGGAAAAAAAAAAAAAAAAAAAAAAAAAAAAAAAAAAAAAGGGGCAAGGAAAGCTTATGTGCAATTCACTATCCTTACACCGTTGATTACGTTTGCCAGTCCCAAACCTCACAGATAATAGCTAACGGCCATCTTATTTCTTAGAAAATATCTATTTGTAGACTAAAAATTTTAAAATTGCACAATATAAGTGGAATTCCGGTTTATGGAACCCAAATCTTTAACCTGGCATTTATCTTGTGTTGCACCCATACTGCCTTTCAGAGTGACTAAATTAGTACCTCCAAGCTCTAAAGCTGCTGCTTGTCTCTCAGAACCAGACAGAAAACTCAAACATCTTTAAACAATCAAACTGTTAGAATGCATTTTATAAACCCACTGAGGTGCGAACTCCATCACCAGAGATCTGATATGGGACAAAGTATTCCAAAAGAACAGATGTGCAGTATGGCATTTGACATTAGGAAGTACTGGCACCATTCATAAACTAGCACGTGTATGTGATTCAGACACCAAATACCTTTGAAGACCTTCTTATGATGGATTACTGTATGGTCTGCATTTAAAATGAAATAATGATAGAAATAACTGAATGATAAACATTTTAGACATTTGTTGAGAAGCTTTTATTTTTGATGAACATGCTGTACTCCACAGGACTCACTCCACAGAAGGTGAGGGGTTTTGCTAAGTGAAGTATCTGACTCTTCAACTGAAGCTGTAATGGCTCAGGCCTTTAGGTGATCAATTTCTGTATTGTTTGCAGTGGCAGACATCATCAAATTCAAGTCTACATTAATGCAAAACCTTAGAAGGAACTTCAATGGTTTTACAGGCAATATAATTTCCAAAATGCAACAGACTTGAGGCTGCAAAAATGCACCAACATAGTGCAGGGCATAGTCACTCAAGAGTTCTTCATTAAAAAGGCAGTTCCTTCACACTAAAAAGTTGACTGTCCTCCTTTTTAAGGTTTTGGATGAATAGGGCATATCCATGTCTCCCATTTCACTGTCAGTAATGTATTCTACCTTTGCTGAAAGGTTAAATTCACCTTAAAGCACTCAATGGCCTGATCATAGATCTTTACACTGCCAGAATACACCAGTGTGAGAACTACAGTCAACAAGAACACTCCGCATTGTAAGAAAAGCTTATTTCCACAGAAGACTGGATTTTTTCAAGTACTGGTCCCAAACAGAACTCATCATTGTTAGAAAAAGTATGCCACCAACAGAGGGTATGTGGAAAGGTGCACACACTCTTACATTCACCTTCATTAATATACATAAAACCCCACTGTACACTGTAGAAAACATCCCTGTCAAAACAGTATGTCACCATGAACAAACAATTCCCCTAGAGAGGAAACAAGGAAAACAGCAAAACAAAACAAAAATCTATGAACCAAGCACGATAGAGTCAGACACTGAATGAAGTTCTAAAGAGCACACTGGGCACAACCACAGAATCGGCAAATAAAAGCTCACAGAGAATAAAGGAGCAAGTGAGAGGGGACATGCAAGTGAGAGATGAAACCTTCGTCGGGGGAATGGCAGAGAAGGAAAGTAGACAGATCACAATTTACTCAAGCCCTGAATGAGTGCACCCTCTTCACTGTGTTATCATTCCATCCCTACTCCATCTGGCAGCACAACAGCTTCCCCATTATTACTCATCCAATACATAGCATCTCCACATAATAATCACTTCAATCATGCCAGTCACTCAGAGAACAAGTCATTAGTCCTCTGTAGAGAATGTTTGGGGAGGATGAAAAAACACTGAGAGTTTAAGAACATTTTAAAATGTATCAGATTTAAATTAAAGCCATTTTCAAGTAATCATAAAAGGCAAAGGGTAGTATGCAAGTCATTCCCAAATGCCTATCTTTTTAATCCCTTTGAAGTGCCAACTGTAGTACAAAAGGTTCATTTTTCATAGCTTTCTGCAGTAACAGATTTATTTATATCCAAAAAAAAAAAGCAACACCCATCATTCTGGATCACCTGTGGTCTGTCCTGTGCAAGCAACAGGAGGTGTGCAAGCTGTATGCTTAAACTTGGAAACGTGAATAACACTTGCAAGAGAGATTATTTATGTTGTTTTCAGGCCACAGATTAAGAACTGGCATTTTATGAGGTGCATGTGGCTTACAGGAAAAAACTCCTAACTAGCAAGGACTGTGCTACTGCTGTTCAGTGCATGGAAAGGCTGCAACTGCTTTCAACTTCTTGGCCAATTAGCACCAAATAGCTACGGCAGAACCAGCTCCCCCAGCCAGCAGAGTCAGGGCCAGGCAGCACTGACTGGGGGAGCACAGCACGGGGGGTGGGGTGGGGGAGTTCCTCTCATCTGTTGTTCCTTCCCCTCCACCTGCTGAGCAGGTGAAGAGCTCCTTAAGTGAAGCCTTTGACAGCTGGAGACAGGAAGGCCCAGCCCTGCAGAAAAAGTAGAACCAGGAAGCATGCAAGTAAGCCAAGGAGATGACAAGGAGTCCTAGAATCAGAGCAGAGACAGGGGAAAGCATATTTGAAGTATGTGTTACAAGTCATAGGCATAAGATTTAAATTTTTAGTTGATCTATTTGCAGGCTAGTAGGACAAACCACACAGACCTGACTCATAAATTTATGCTAAGATGAAAAAAAATAGAGTATACTGAAAATAAGTTTGAAACTTTTTTTTGCTGTAAGATAACTTGAAAAACTGAAAGTCATTGTGGAATATTAATATCAAGTTTGCAGCTCCTGTTAATTTTATTTCCCTGCCTCTCCAGATGTAAAGACTTGGCTGCCAACTTTATGCTAGTCCCTCTCACACCCAGGCAGACTTAAAAGAGCAGAACTCCGTCCTTACTGCTGTAACGCTTAACAGTACAGTTACACCGCACAACATGCAGCAGGCATAAATACAATTTGTCAAAATTGATTCCTTCTGTGTAGTAATGGAATGAGACTTGAAACTCTGGATCATAGTCTCCTGCGCTTGTTCCACATACAGTTCAACATGCTTTCATTCTTCCTACGAGTCAGACCAAGCTCTACCTAAAATCCATTTTCACAGGTATTTAAAAGTGTCCAAGCAGCACAAAATTCAACATAATATTACAGTAGTTCACTTGTTAAGTACACTTATTGGTGGTAGCCTATCATTATCTCCATAATTTGCAGTGATATGATATTGGCCTTTGACTGAATTTAAAGTATTATTTTAGGTCTATCAACTATAAATGAGGTGAGAACATTACAACTTGAAAACACACCCAATCAGCATGCCACAGATGGATTTTTCAAAGGTAAATCTAGGAGGCATGTAGTAGTGAAACATTATACAACTATATAAGATCCTGAACTCTGCAACAGGCTTACTAAAACTATTCAAAAAACCCTCAAGTATATTAATTATTAGATTATGAGGCAACAAACCAAGATGAGTACATGCTGCCAACAAGAAGTAGATGAAAGAAAGCATACACGATTCTGGAGTTCAACGGAGGATAAATTTCCAACAAAGATAAAATAAGATGACCATGATAAGTCAGACCAATAGTCAGCCTAGTGCAGCATCTGCAGATTAACTGCAAGGAACCATCTTCCGCTTGTTCTGAATTTGCTTCCTGGTAGTGTCAGTTAATGCTCCCAAGCTCTTGCAGTAGAAGAGACAGGGAGCAACCTGTTCTAAAAGCAGAAATATTAATACCATCTCAGCAGATTTTATCTGCAGCATTCTATAAAACTTCCCTGTGTTCAGAAAAAAAAGAAACTTAAATAAATTCGGAAGAGAACTGCAGGGATAAGAGGAAAGAAGAAGAGTCTCTCTTGCAAAAGGAAGTCAAACCAGCTGAAATTATTTAGCTTAGCAAACATCAAAAGCTAGTATGACTATTTTCTGCAAGTACCAACAGGACAAACACCAGGGAAAGAGAAGAGCTATTTCAGCCTAACAATAATGTTGACAAACGGATGTGTAGAAATTTAGACTGAAACTTTAAAAAAGGATTTGAAGAATGAGAAAATTAGGACCTTGCATAGTATTTAAATGGAAACAGTGGAGGCAAAAGAGCACTCAAGTACTCTTTTTTACCACTTTTAAGACAGCAATTTTCATAAATGTGATGACATTACATGTATCTATGTATCTGTGACATAACCGCCTGCAATGTGAAGGGATAGGCTTCAAAAACAGCTGGAAACCATCACATAAACCTATGTATTATTTTGTGTTCCCTCTAAAAGACTCTGCACAGGATTTCTGAAAGCAATTTCTATCTGAGTGCAGCAGACCAATACCAATTACTTACTGTAAAGAGCTAAAATGTGAAACAGAGGGTTTATGCCCTTGAGGTACTTCTGGATAAAAGTATTTGGGAAAGCTTGGGTAAAAGATTGAACCAGCTTCTTAAGGCTTTGAACTATGGCATCCCTACTGTCCAGACAGGAGGTAAACACACTGTCGGTACATGGACAGTGCAACTGCAGACCCAAAATCCACACACAATATTTGGAATCTGGCCAGTTTCAACAACATAAATACATGTGGGATTCAAGTGCTTGGGTTCTCTCTAGAGAATCTCAATTTTAAATTTTAATTAATGAAGGAATGCAATTTTTTAGCAGATACATTTAATGTATTAAGAACCAAACCCACCTATTATGGTCTTTCAGATTATATTTTGGCTTTAATTTCAGCATTACTCTAACAAGACAAGTACTAACTTCAGGTTATGTCTGCAGGTATGTCAGTATCACCTAATGTTACAGCTGAAGCTTCCTGCCCTCATACAAACTAGCTTTCCGTTACGCAAAGGTAAGTGCTTTTCAAAACTCACTTGTGAAATAGTTTTCTCCTAAATTTGAAGTTTTATTTTAGCAACTCCTCAAAAAAGAAAATGAAAGAGTAAAAGAGTAAGAATATTCACAAAAAAGAGTCAGCAGCATTACATGTTCTTGCAAAACTTGATGTAGAAAATTAGATGGCTTATTTGTAACAAAACATGCCTTAAAGAGGCAACAAAACACAACAAAAGAGCACCCCCATCCCCCACCAAACCCAAGCATCAACAGAAATGAGACTGGATATAACTTTTTAAATAACTTCCGATGTCTCATATCCGACATTCATTGCCACCCATAGCATAGTACCAAAAGAACGACACCTCTCTGACCTCAAGAGCTAGCAGTAATATGCTACAAGAAAAAAATGCATTCAGAAATCATGGCAGGTACATTAGAAAGGGTATTTTAAAAATTTTTATAATGCTAAGCTACCATTTCAAGTTCTCTAAAAGCAGTATGTTCCAAGTAATTGTTCACAGCATATTTTTTTTTCCAAAGATGTTTCCCCCACCCACATTCAAATGGGTAGAGGCATGCAATTTGCTTTCTGCTGCGTCATTTATCTAGTTGATAGGCTTCTAACTCAGACTTGCTCTTTTTTCCAAAAGGGATATAAACAGCCACTGTCACTTATTATTTTGAAGTGTTCCTAGTTCTCATAAAGCCCATGAATGACAATTTTTCTCTCCAAAACAGAAATGTTATCAACAAGATCAGAAGCAAATGACAAAAGAAACAGATCCAGCAAAATGCAGCAGTACCATTGGATTCTGCTGTCATTTCTTGTCAGGATTCAAGAATCAAATAACTAACTTATTACCCATTTTCATCAACCCAAGTCTCAATCTGGCATGGTATTTTAAAATATGAAAAGTGCTATTTTCAGTATTGATATCCTAAGGCTACTATTTACTTTCACTATCAGAAAGCTACCATTGTCTAAAGCTACAGCTGTATGACTACAGTGAAAACTAGGGAGAATGGTATCACTATCACTATTTTTGTAAAGCTTATCTGAAAAGGTAATATACCTCCATACAGAAACTGTAGCTCTGGGTTGGTAAAACAGGTTTTCAGAGTGACATGCCAAGTATTAAAAATACTAAGTGAAAAGACCCTTGTCAATAAAATTTAACACAGTTTGTTAGCAAGTGGAATCTTGTGTGAGGCCTTCCAGAAGGCTTAGAGCAACTAAATAATGTCCTGAAAACAGGAAATACATGTAACCACAGTTCTGTCCACAAAGATCTGACAACAGTCACTGGGAAGCAGCTGTTAGTACTCTCACTGCATAAGGGCTAGCTGTACTCGATAGCCAAGGTATTAAGCAAAAAAGTATTACTTGTTGTGTTAGTAGTGAGGCAATGCAGACAGACTTTCCCTTGAGAAACGCCGTGAGCCTGCCTGCTAACATGACCAAATGAAATAACACTTCTGTGCCTCAAGAAAACCACTATGATTTACTTAGCGCTGCCTCGTACAGGCAGGAGGAACGCTCAGGGACGCCTAAGCCACCATGACCATCAGCAGTTGCATAAGACAAAGATGACATGCAAATCTCAAACTTAGTGTAGAGAGGCAGATCATCAGGTATGCGGAGAAAAACCAAGTTTAGAAAAAAGCACAGCTGAGTCTTCCTGGAAAGCAGCCTAAGGACTGAGCTGTAGGAATGCCATGGGCAGCTCCTCTTCAGTTGCAGACAGTGGCAAAATGAGCACATGCACATTACAGATGTGAAAAGAGGGATTGCCACACTCATAGAAGTCAGAGTTAAAGTTATGTCCATAGGCATAATTTCATTCCCTGGTTTTAGAAGTCTTGCTAGACCAGTCTGGAAGGACACAAGATACCACCAGACAAAGCTCACTGCATAAACCAAAATTTTGTGCTGTTAACATTGAATTTGCAGGGGAGGGGAATGACAAAAGAAGTAATTCTCTTACTACAACAGTCTGAGCAGTTGTATTCCAGTGGGACTGCATACAGCAAAGCCATCACTAGCTAAAGGATACTGTGCCAGTCTCAAATATCCTTCCCCCCTCCTGAAAACTCGGCTACAGTTTAAAAGGACTTATGGGTTATGCATTCAAAACTCCCCCAAAACAAGATGGACTTGTCTCTCATTCATTTCCAGGACTCATTTACAACAACTGGCACTCACCTACTCCATGGCCTCATGTGCAAGATGCAACCACTGGTCAGTTTGTGTCTGATGTACAGGTTTGCAGGCAAGGCAAATTATCACATACAGCTCTGCTGCAACAGGAGGTTTGCAACTTAGTGCTGCCTTAAAACCAAAAAAACAATGCCACTACAAGGTGTACTTCTTAACCCAAGTTGAGCATTGCAAGGCTTCTCCAGCCTACAATTTCCTTTCCCTCACGTACCATACAGCCTGATGGAAGCAAAACCTTTCATATTTCAGAGGCCTAGAGAGTACACACTTAATGGGGACATTTCTGTCCTGAATGGGGCCTACTTGCCAAAACCTAGGGAGATCCTCCATCCATCGGTTACAGTAGTTTTAAACGTGACAGAAGGTAACCATGTAACTTTCCCATTTAATTACATGGCCCAAGCTATATGCTACCTCCGACTCTGCGACATACCTGGGCTGTCTTCCCTACCTTGCTGAGACCCCTCCAGAAACACTATCTGGCTACTTACTCTTTCCTGCATTAGAAATCTTCCCACTAGCCACAGTCTGCTGTTATCCATCTGCCCTTTCTTCCCTTCTCCCATTCCCATCACAGTCTTTTTATTATTTTTCCTTTCAGAAAGAAAACTACTTCCAAGGCCTCCACCTGTTACATAATGGCAAAGTCTCACAACACAGCTGAACTCAGCTCACCAGAGAAAGTTCTAGGTAATCGTATCTACAAAGCCTTTGTAGTGGTTCAGATATGCTTATAGGGTATGAGGTCTCAACATTTCATTCACTGAGAACACAGAACACGACTCAGACCTCTAAGAACTCAGGCATAACACTAGTCAAAAACTGAAGGCTTTTACATACTGACTGCATAAAAGTAGCTGATACTAAATTAAAGATGTCTCCCCACAGATAACGCAGGGTACATGCATAGACATAAAACACTTAATACTTGCATGATAGCAGCCATGAGAAAACTATTGAAGATAATTCTAAAATATATGTGTATATTAAAAAGTGCTATTACCAGAATTAATTAGGTTCTTTTTGCATATTTATTTGTATATTAGTTGAAAAGCACAGCAGTAGACTTAAGGGAAGGTGGAGAATTTGATTAGTAATACTGAAAATAAACATTGTTTGAAACTAATTTTCTAAAATTAATGAGTATGTGCCTCACCCTCACCCACACCCTTTCATATCACTACATGCAAACTTATGATGGACACCTCACACATCACAACACTCACATGACAAGGGGCTAGGTCTATGCAGAGTTTAGGATAAGCAGAGCTAGAAATGCTGGGGTAGGCGTGTGGGGTGTGGAACAACAGGGACACACACATAAAAAAAAATTAATCAGTTAACCTTGCTGGAGAGGTTAGGAGACCAACATTACACAGCAATGGAGCTTTAAGCTTTAACTGTTTCTAACCAGCGAAATAAAAGACAACTTAATAAAATCTACAGCTTCATACAGACATGTAAGTCCAACTTCATAGGCACTTTTCTGCAGTAAATGCTGCTTAGCAATAGAAACTTCACCTCTCATTTCAGCTCAATCCCCTGACCAAATGCTGTGCAATAGTGTCTCCCAAGAAGTATCCCTTCTCCAAAGCTAAGAGAATTTTCCTTTAAGATGGGCATGCAAAGCAAGAGATCCAACCACAGGATTAATCAAATGCCAAGATTTTGATATACGTGAAGGGAAAAAACCCAAATGTTTCATTTTTAACATGCATTGTAAGGAGTAATACCTTTACACAAAGAGCCAAAATTATTCAGAAGTAGCAATTTAATTCCCTTCTCTAGCTGTGGAAGGAGACGCAGTACCACAGTACCTGCCCTACTCATTTAGTGTGTGTTCTTTAATTTCTAAACAAAACGTGAATTTGTTCTACTTAAATTAATTACCCATTTAACAAGCAATATGAAGTTACATAAATGTTGCATCATCTTAAGAATGTATCTGTTTAATGTTCTTCTACCTGCCATCTAAGTAACACTAGTCATTCCTCCTACATTGCAGATTTAATCTGCAAAGTATATTTTCCAATGTTTTGCCCAAACCAAGTTAAAAACAAGGAAAAACATAGTAGCTTAGAATTAAAATGTAAGTTGATACAGCAGTTACAACAGAGTAAAGAATTTACAAAACTTGTGATATACCTTTAATTAAGGACAAAAAGCAATGGCTATGAAAAATGTTTCCTTCCTTAAAAGCTATCACTTCAGAATAGTTTTCCTGTAGAGAATATTCTGTCCTAACCAGAGTCAAATCCTGAGCAAGCAGTACAACATTACATAGTTTTTCTGGTCATTGGAGATAACATATAGCAAGATCCCATTGACTTGGGCTCTAAATTACATTACTTGCAACAAGATTTAAGGCTGATTTGAATTTTTCATTCTTTAGAAAGCCTGGAAGATACTGAAAGCTGAAATTAATACAAGCAGCATCACAACAGCACATGAAAGCCCCAGCTACAGACAGCATTGACGTTTTACAAAAATCAGCTCTACCATGTCCTGTCTGCTCATACACTAGGGTAAGAAAAAAAAACCACACACCTTGGTTCAACCTTCCAACTACAGTAACAGTAGAGAGCTCTTAACGGGTTTTGATTCTGACATTGCACATAACTGTGCAATGATGCTAAAAGAATTACTTCTGTCAGCATACGCTGTGTAGGGATTGCCAAGGTAGAGAAAATGCCAGCACAGCTATAGCAGCAGAGACTACTGTCCAACTGAGATCCAAGCGTGAACATAAAAACAAAGAGGTTACCTAAACTCAACAGCACACTCATTCTTAAACCCAGGTACCAATATGTACACGTGCCGATAACTACTACTCCTCAGTAATTATTTTATTTATTTATTTAGAAAAGGGAACCACTGGCAAACAAGGCGCTAAGTGAAACAGGTAATCTGCTTATAAGAACATATGAGTTAGTCAATTTCAGCACTGACATGACAAAAATCTGGAAAGGTTCTCAAATACTACAGAAAAATAATGAAAATTAAGTCAGAGCAGAAGTGTGGTCCTTTCCAGCTGTCTGAAGCCTGACAGACCTTAAGGTAGTCATTAATGAATTGCTTTGAATCAGTTTGTTCCATTTCTGAGTTCTGATTGTGGAAGTGAGAAAGCCCTAAGGAAGAAGTTGTGAAATGACCTGTAGCTGGAACTTGTTTTCCTGTTTCACTTGGTAAATCTGTGTATCTGCTTTACCTACTCCTCTTGAGGCACAGTTTCCTGGTGTTCAAAAATTGCCACCTATCCGTGATGAAGAACCTTTAAAATAAGTGAGTTCTAATGCACTGAAACCAGTGCTGTGCTATTAAGGAAGCTCCACTCCAACCTCACTGCTTTAAATAAAATTAAAAAGTCAATAACAAATTAAAATAATCTCCAAACATCCACAAGCTTTCTCTAGAAGACCCCTGCTGCTTTGTTCTTATCTGGACAATCTGAAATACCTTTAATCCTAAATACAGAAACTGAAGCAGACCGGTCAGGCAAAACCCGTAAAGAGCTTGGGAGGGGGCAGGTGGTGGTGTTAGGCCTTCTCAAGCAGCACAGAAGTCCTAAGCTGCTCCTCAGTTCCACAGGCACCACATGTTCCCTGAACCCCGAGAGCTTCTTGTGCAGAGTGAGTGCTCTTACCCATTTTCACTTTCTCAAGAAGGTCACTTTCATCTAGAAAACGTAACAAAAATCACCCTTTCCATCATTCTCCACAACCCAGTAGCAAATACTGGTCTAAAGTGGAGGGCATAAACTATTGCATTCTTTCAAACTACCAAGGACTTAGCTTAATCAGCAATTAAAAGTAAGTAGTACAAAAGATTCCTTTCTCATTGGATATAATGGAGTCATCATTGTTCTCAGATTTCTGGCCACAATGCAAGCAAGCTCAAAGTTTGCAACTGGCACTACAAGAAAACATCCTACCATTCAAAAGCGAAAAACAAGCTGCCACGGGGGAAGAAAATCAACTAATTAAAAAAAATACAACTTAAGATGACAGCATTTTTACTGGCAGGGAATAAAAATATTGTGATATTCCAATTCCAGCTTTTTCCTCATACAGTTTGGAACACATCCACATTCCCAGATTAACTGAAGACAATCTTCAAGATTAGGCACACAGTGCTACGCAACAATCATATCCCTACCACACACTATTATCTAAGGAATCCTTACACAACCTTCCACGATTCTTCCAACTGTCCCAAACACATCCACCTCCCCTAGAACAGATTTCCATACTACAATACAGCTTTTGCTGTGCTTTCCATTCTTTTCTTAGCAAAACAGATGTCTCATTTCCAGGTTCCATTCAACCATTAATACTTTTTCACATTATTTATATCAAATAAGCTTTTAAAAATGTCTTGTGTTGAGACTACTCATAGAAAAAATTCCCACCAAGACAGCAAAGATGGACAGTGTATAACTAAATCCAGAAAACTGTCAGAACTAATGTATTTTTAACACATTAAGTTAGCAGAGCCCTTTCAAGGTTGAAAATGAGACCTTATTCTGTTCATTAGTTAAAATGGGCTCTGATGATCTCTGTGCTCTCATCTTACTTAGGCAACAAAAATGAACTCTGCTAGAAGCATAAACACCTCTAAATCCTCCCCACATATAACCAGAAGAGGCATTAAAGCCATTTCAGCCACTTCCTCCACATAGTAACTACAGTTAAGTAAGCCCTCCGCTACAAAAACTTAACGTGCTAATTAAATTATGCATGCTCCTATGCTAAAGGTATATTTGAGTATTTTCATAAAGACGCGAGAAGAGGCTGGCTCAGACGTGCACATCTCTCATACCGCCTAATGCTTAGTGTTCATGCACAAAGTTTTTATTCATTTCCTGACCTCTTACACAATGAATAGAGGAATAGGTACTGTTCTGATTCAAAATTAGCTGAACAGTTTCTAGCTAGGGAATCTTTTTCAGAAATTATAAAAAGTAAAAGCTATACTCACCCTTTAATTTTAATTAAGAAAGGAACAAATAAACTCATTTCTTCTTTAAAAAAAGAATTCATTAAGAAGCAAAAAAGACCCTTAAGCCTAATTTGTTGATCTTTTTAACAGGTAACACTTGAAATCAGATAGTCCTTCAATGAATTTTGTAGTCTGCCATCTCTGAAAATTTATAATGTTCAAGTGTTAATGAAATCACAAATTCAGAGGCTGTGCCCTTCTAACCATTAAAATTCAGGAGAGATTAAAAATACTCAGAAAACAACACATTTCTGTGTACCACACCAAAGACTAAGAAGCATAAAGTTTTAAGAACCATGGCACGTATAATCTACCTTTAGTTACTATATTTCTAACATGCCCAGACGCTCCATTAAACTTTACCAACCAATGTACACAATTTTTATATTTCTTTATTCTTCCCAATATCATTCCACTTTTTCCTTCCTACCAGAGATTGCTTATGACATGCTTTATGATGTTATATAACAAATGTTCTCCATTTTTCTTATCCTTCCACTTTGTCTTACTCTCTTTCTACACACTGTTGCATTAAACTGTACCATTACATTCTCTAGATCAACATCATTCTCCCTTATACAGGCTTTCAATCTCATATTTTAAATGACTTCTTGCCCTTTTAACATATCCACCTACATCTTCCATACTTGATCAGCTTTGTTTAGCCTTCAAACCTAAAGGCAGCGAAATGCGACATAAGAACAGACGCATAACAGTTCTTGGCCTCCATTTTCACCTCAAGGAAAGAGCAGAAGCAGTAGGTTTCTTTACTCTTTCCCTCCTTGGGTGTAAGGCGGGAAAAGGGAAGCAGCAGCAGAAGATAAAGACGTAGACAACGCAGCCAACACTGTTAAAAGAGCAGCTTCCTCTACCGTGCCTTACTTTTCTTTCAAAAATGGGAGAGAGCAAAACTTACAGCATATAACTCTTACTAAGCTTTTTCAAACCCTTCACAAACCCTCCTCAGTTTTGTTATCTCTATTTTGTTCCTGTTTACATTTTTTTAAACCTTTTGAGGCAGGGACCAACAACATCAAGAGCTTAAATGCTACTCTAAGTTAGCAGTAAGTTAGATGACATCCAGGAACAAGACTCAGGTCTGAGCTGGAAAGAATAAATACGCTATGATTTACACTGCTGCCTGCCCTCAGCATTTTGTCTGCGTCACTATATCACCCCTTTATGCTGATGGTTTCTCACTCTTCCTCACATCTAATATTTTAAGTATCCTTTTTCAGCTTTTCCTCCGCTTCCTTTAACTGAAAATCTCTTCCTTTTCTTATGACACTACATTCTGAAAAATCTGCCCAGAAGACTGTTTCATTTCTCCTCTTCCCCAAAAATCAAATGGAGGACTGATTTCCAGCAGGTGTAGGTTCTAACATAATTCATTAAGTACTCAGCCTAGATCCCTCAGAGTCTTTCCTTCATTCAGAGCCACGTCTGCAATGACATAAAACAGCTTCATGAACAAGACTTAGTTTTCTTCTACATATATTCTTGCATTCTCTGCTGCTGCACAGCAGAAACAGCAACAGCAACACTCTAAGCAGGACCCACCCTAGCCTCCCAAGCCTCTCTCTTCAAGCACCTGTACAGCCTTTTTTCAGTCTGCTCAATGAACTGTATTAATAGAATCATAGAATACCAGGTTGGAAGGGATCTCAAGGATCATCTGGTCCAACCTTTCTTGGCAAAAGCACAGTCTAGACAGGATGGTCTAGCACCGTCTCCAGCCGAATTGTAATAGTGTCCCATGTTGGAGAATCCACCACTTTCCCAGGGAGATTATTCCAATGGCTCAGTTCTCATTGTGAAAAATCATCCTCTCCTGTCCAGTCGGAATCTCCCCAGGAGTAACTTGTACCCACCACCCCTCCTTTTTGCCATGTGACTCCTTGCAAAAAGAGAGTCTCCATCTTCTTTGTAGCCACCCTTTGAATACTGGAACATGGTGATAAGGTCTCCCCTAAGCCTTCTTTTCTCAAGGCTGAAAAAAACCAGTTCTCGCAGCCTTTCCTCCCATGGCAGGCTTCCCAGTCCTTTGATCATCTTTGTGGCCCTTCTCTGGACCCTCTCCAGCCTGTCCACATCTTTGTTGTATAGCAGGGACCAGAACTGGACACAGTACTCCAGGGGTGGCCTGGCAAGAGCTGAGTAGAGTGGGATAATGACTTCCTTAATCTCTGATCTCTGATGCCTTGTTGATGTCACCCAGCATCCGGTCGGCTTGCTTTGCCGCAGCAGCACACTGTTCCCTCACATCGAGTTCGCTGTCCACCAGGACCCCCAGGCCCCTTCCCACAGCGCTGCTCTCCAGCCGGGAGGATCCCAGCCAGTGCAGCACTCCTGGATTATGTTTTCCCAGGTACAAGACCTTACACTTGTCCTTGTTGAACTTCATAAGGTTCTTGCTAGCCCACTCTTCCAGCCTATCCAGGTCTTCCTGTAGGGTGGCTCTCCCTTCCCAAGTGTCCACTGCCCCACTCAGCTTGCTACCATTGGCAAACTTCATCAGGGCACATTGAGCCCGTCATCCAGATCACTTAGGAAGATATTAAACAGCATTGAGCCCAATGTCGATTTCTGGGGGACCCCACCTGCGACAGACTGCCCATTTGAAAAGGAGCTATTTACCACCACCCTCTGGGTGCGGCCCGCCAGCCAGTTCCCCACCCAGCGCACAGACCACTTGTCTAGAACTGTAACGCATCAGTTTCTCTAGGAGGAGGCTGTGGGAAACCGTATCAAAAGCCTTGAAGAAATCCAAGTAGACAATGTCCACCACTCGACCCACATCGGCTGAGCAGGTTACTTTGCTGTAGAAGGCGATCAGGTTTGTCAAGCACGATTTCCCCTTGGTGAAACTGTGCTGGCTTTTCCCAATCACATGCTTCATTTGACCCCCAGGAGGATTCATTCCATAACTGGCCCAGGAACCAATGTAAGACTGAAGGGCCTATAATTTAAGACCATCTTGTAGATGGGGGTGACATTAGCCTTCCTCCAGTCTTCTGGGATGTCCCCCAATCTCCACGACTTCTCAAAGATTATGGAGAGCAGCCTCGCAATGACATCAGCCGCTCTCTTAACACTGTCGTGTGGGCCTATAATTTCCTGGATCCTCCTTTAATCCCATCTTGTAGATGGGGGTGACATTAGCCTTCTTCCAGTCTTCTGGGATGTACCCCAATCTCCACACCTTCTCAAAGATTATTGAGAGTGGCCTTGCGGTGATGCCAGCATTGCACCCTCAGGTGGATTTTGTCAAGGCCCATCAATTTGTAGGGGTCAAGCTGCTGTAACAGCTGGTGGTGGGTCTATGTTTGCATCAACCTGGATTTTTGTTCTCAAGGCCTAGGGCCCAACAGTGCTGAGTGTTGAGAAACTCCGCCTTTTCAGCGTTGTTGGTGATAAATTCACCTCTCCTGTTTAACAGTGGGCCAATATTTCCCTTCTGTTTCTGTGCGTTGTTTCCATAGCTAAAAAAGCCTTTCCTGTCATTTTTGACATGTCTGGCCAATTTCAATTTGAGCCAAGCTTTTGCTTTTCTAACTGCATCTCTGCACTTCCTGGCAATGCCCTTGTAGTTCTCAACAGGTATTCATCTGCTTTTCCACCTCTGGTACACTTCTCTTCTGGTTTTGAGCAGACTCAGAAGCTCACAGTTAAGCCAAGGGGGCCTCTTGCTCCACCTACTTCCCTTACCTTTAGGGAAGATGAACTGTTTTTGCACTTCAAGGAGAGCATTCTTGAAAAACTCCCAACCCTCACCAGCTCCTTTATCATCCACGGAAGTTCCCAACAGAATCCTTCCCAACTGAGCTCTGAGCAAGCTGAAGTTTGCTCTTCTAAAATCCAAAACCTTTGTCTTAGTACTAACCTTCAGTATTGGTTATTTAAAACTGATGAGTTTTCCATTTTTACTAGGTTATTTTTGGTCTGATTCAGTTCTTCAGCCTGATTCGCCAAAAAGGCCCAAAATTGGTTTCACTAGCATGAATGAGAAGCAACAGGAAGTAATTAAAATTCTGCTACCTGGAGAAAAAATATACATAAAACTAAAGCCTTAACTTCAATTCATTATTCTACTCTAGATTCTTGTGCAAGGAAGTTTTCAAATCATAAGATAATGAAAACTGTGCTTAAATAAAAAGTTAAAATGCCAACTGCAATGGAAGTAATATAATTCTACAGAAAAAAAAAAAAAAAAAAGAGACTTATTGGCTCTATTTTAAAAGCTGTTGCACTGGCTCTTTTGGCCAATGCTGAAATTGTTCAAAAATTTTAAGTTCTCAAAATGCAAGCAGAAATTTAATGGAAAGCACACTCACAATTCAATCTGCTTTAGACTTTAATAACTAATCTATATTGAGAAGTGAATCATAATCCTCAAAACGCCACTGCAAGAAAAGGAAATGACTTAAAGCCATTTTAACAAACAACAATTAATTTAACAACTCACCACAAAGGAAATTCATATGTAGACATACAGTGTTCTGGTTGTAATTCATAACACACTTTTAGTCACTCCCTTTACAAAACTATAAATGAGCTCTTGATTCTACATCTTAATTAAACAAGCTTCTTCCGTGAACACTACGTAGGAAAAACAAGAACCATAAAGGAAGCTATTTTGTCAAAACAGCCCTGATGGTAATCCATGTGTACTCTCATATTCTAAAGTATCTGAGAAAGAATATCCTTCAACTCCCAAACATGCTGAAGGGGCATTTTGTTCATTAACACAGTATTTTATTTACATAAGGAACACTTTCTTAGCATTCTTTAGATATATAAAATAGTATTCAGTATCAAGAATAATACCTGATCCACTGCAAAATATTGACAAACAGAAGGTCATTTTAAAAATGTACCATTTAACAAACTTTATTAGGTCCACAAGCAAACTATGAAATGGCCCACTCTAGCTTTGACAGCATCAGTAGAACTAGTCTTGAAAGCAAGCTTTGAACAGATTAGTCTTGAAACAGGCAAGTCTTGAAAACAGCCTTTCCACAAGAGGAATTATAACCACTATGGCTATTTCTTTAATGTGCCTATCTGTAAATCAGAAACATAATAAAATAATTACTTTCTCTTGCTTTACAGAACTTCCCTGATCCAATACACTCAGCTCAGACTATATCAAACACAGTTTCTCTCTCTCCTCTAACAAAAATGTTCTGTAAGGTACCAAGATCACCCTCTCAGATACACCTCTACAAACCCTGGCAGCCTTCTGTGGGGTTCCATACAGGACCACTTAGTTCAATTTTGTCTCTTTTTAACTACAAAGAAGTATTCTGCTAGTGAACTATATTAACATCATTAACAACTGTAACAAAGACAGTCAGCTGGTCTCTATAATGACATGTGAAGTTTAATGAATATCACGTTAACTGTGAAGATATATTATCCAAACGTTACACTTCAAACACCATAGCTGCAGAAAAAAAAGTAACTTACATGAGTTGTACATGTAAATTACAAGATAGGTGTGAAACTAAAGGGCTGGAAGTTGTATACATATACCTATAGGCATTCAGCGTGAGCACAATAACGGCTCAGCTTCTGGAATTATCTGAATACTAAAACCTGCCACCTAGCTCAGATATATATTTACCTCAGACTCACAGTCATTCTGCTTAATTCACATCTGCAGAAGCTGATCGAAGCCCTTTATATCAATAGCTAGTTTTTACACAACTATTTTAGTATTCTCAAACTACAGATACACGCATTTCCTTCCCTTTCAGTCTGTTGAAAATACTGCAAAATCCCTCCCATTACCCAAAAATAGTATCGGTTGAGGACCAAGAACAACAATATTTGTTCACTAACCAGAGATGAACCTGAAGTTTAACTCACTAATCTGTAGGGCTGGAAACCAAAACTTAATTTCCCCACAGAATGTAAATTTGCCTAATTCTCAGTGGAATAAAGAACAACAATGGGCTATGGCATATAATTCTAGAAAGTCTCGTGACAAATGTCAGTCAGTCTAAAAACACTTCATAGCAATAAACGTTTTCCATGACTCTGCTTAATTTTGTATCATCTTACTAATATAATGAAAACAAATGGTTCTACATGCACAGAGTTATCCGAGTATGAAACATCTACTCTTTTCTAAAATGGTATAACAAACATATGGTATAGCTTTTAGATGATGCTTTCAACACTTACTTCAGATGGTATCAACATTTGCAGAGAGCCTTACCTCTATAATTATCAAGTCCACTCAACCCACTACAGTGAACAAACAGCTATAAAGGCTGGCAAGAGGCAGAGCGCCATGCTTTTTCATGAGCAGAAAGCACACCTGAATACCATGTATAGACAAAAGCTTTAGATTGGCTGTTTCTTCTTCACATATGGTACCCTGAGATTACCTGTATGGAAATTTGAAAGCTAGAGTCCACGAGTACCGTGACACGCAAATGGATCAGTGGAAGGATTTCAGTGGTTAAATTATTGGAATGGGATTGAAGGAAAACAATTTTGTCCCGTCCTTGCCACAGGTTTTCCTTCACCGTTTCAAAAATTAAATAATTTATCAGAACTTCTATTCCTCAGCTGCTAAAACACAACAATATTTCTCTCTCTTCTTCATCCCGAATTGTTGCCCGCCTAGTCTGTTTGATTATTAAGTCAGTTGGGCGTGAATTATCTTAAGTCTATGCCCTTGTATCACTTAAAGAAATGGACCGCTGCAGCCTCCAGACTCAGTAGACCAGCACTACAATATGCTACAATATGTAACATTTATTCCATAAGAAACACAAAAAGCTGCTGTAACGAAGAAAAATCTTATATTGTATTCCCTATTAATAGTCTCCTGACGGTGAGGATAAAGCTGACTGAAATGCAAGTACCAATATGCTAGCTGTCCTGCAATCATCACCACATTTCTACAAAAGCACCACTGTTGGTAGAGATAAGGTCTGTCCTTGCCTTTTCCTTAACGTATTAAAATGACAACTGTAATATTTGTAACTTTCTTGATTTCCTTGCCTTCAGGAGGTAGTAACAAGACTGCACTTTAAACTTAAACATCCAAACCATTCAAGAATGTATGTTCTGAGCAATAAACCCCACTATTTTAAAGAAATATGCCTTGAACACTAGTTTTGAAAGTATCAAAACATGCCAAGTATCTCATACTTAAAAAGTACTGTGCAATGTCCATTAAACAAAAAAAAAAAAAGGTTGTTTTTAATACCAGATGAAGTACAAATATTGCAAACCTATAACTAAGTCTTTAAGTACTAGGACACATAAATATCGCATAGACTGTAATTGTAATTTTGAAGTATGAACGTGGTACATCCGTGAACTATAGAATGTGTCATCCATTACACCTTAACTGGATCCTAAAAAACCCTACCCTATTAACATAAAGCCCAAATTGCAAACAGAAAAATACTGATCTTAAAATCTATATGTCAGCCCCAACTATTTAATAAACATGCTTAACTTCAAATCATTCCACTTCCAGACAGCTTCAAAAAAGGCTAGAAAACCAGTTCCACCCATAACCCAATTTACAAATTTTTAACCAACTTTAACTTGTTCCACATTAACAGACAGTATGCTAGATAATAAACAAATAGTAAGAAATACAGAAAGTATTTTTAAAAAACCAAAACATAAAGGAACAGCTCAGATATAAACTTACAGAAATTGGAGAGGCTGCCCACTTCCTGGAATGCTTTACAAATGTCTCATGGTACCAATTCCCAGTTTCTCAATTCCCAACACTGCCATTACATAAGGCAAACACTATAATTCTTTTTACAGCAATATTTCTTTGTTTTGATGAGAGTAAATTAAGCTAAAATGTTTCCAAAGTTATTGAAAACGTAACTTTACTACACCTAGACTAATGGGCTAAAATGTTTTCCTGCATAATTATTTTTCAAGCAGTCTATTAGAATTAAAACTGGTGGTATTTAATTACACATTAGTAGAAAATTAATGTTAATGGCAACACTAAAGCGACAAAGCCAATATATACTAATTCGCACTGTCCAGACCTATTTTTAAACAAGCAACACCGACAATTTTAAGAAAGATGAAAGAATATTGTCACTGTGCATTTATTTTGTATGCTTAATAAAAGCACAGATAATCACTTCATTAATTTTGTCAACACGTGGCCTTTACACAAAGGAAATACCATTTTTTAAATCAGCTGGAAAACAAAAGGGCTGCAAAACCACAAGAGGTAACAGAGATACCAAAAACCGGCATATTGCATGGAACTACTTCATCCCTCTTTAAATCAACTTCAACATCAACACTTTTAAATGGAAACATGCTTCAGATTTTGTCTGCAAGATATGACGAACTGATTAAACTCAATGAATAGGAATTAACAAGCATCTTATACCCGATGCATTAGAAGAGCTACATCAACCTAAATCTGTAAAGAAACCAAATAATTATAGCTTATGAAACGAAGGTCTATCGCTGAAAGAAAGGCAACTGTGGCTAAACACTGGAAGTGCCATTAGAAAATAAGAAGAAAGAAAAAGGAAATGCTTTGCAGTTCACTTCCAATACAATGGATGTCCTCCTCCTCCCTCCCCCCGCCCCCCAAAGTGATCTTTAAGCTTCCCCTCCTGGGAGAAGGTCTTCCTGGGAGAAAGAGACATCAAGATAACAGCAGGGTTTTTGTTTTTGTTTGGGGGTTTTTTGCTCCTTCACATTGATGTTCTTGTCAACTACAGAAGCATCACAGTGAGCACTTTCCCCTATACAAGGCTGGCTACATTGGATTTTCAGCTTTTCAACCAGTTTGAAAGGTGACCTCTCTCTCAATTTCTCTCTCTTCTCCCCCAAAACCACACTAGCTGCAAACTATGATTTTCAAGCTCCTTTTCTGTAAAATAAACACAAAATTTTGGGCAACAGAAAATTCTTTTCTGCTGTCACACATACTAACAGCATGTACACCATTACAGAAAAGTTTGATTTTTTTCTGGCTTATCACATATCCAATCCAATACATGGATCAACAATACAATATTCCTGACCTTTACTCTGTATCGTCAATAATTCATAAAACTGTATAGATCTGATGTCTTCTCTGGTCTTTTGATTTGCTACACCCAGCAGCAGGACTCAGTTTAGTTCATGATCCTACAGCCATACATCCTACAAAGCAAAACTACCAAAAAAGGGGGATTGCAGTCCAGACCCAGGGCATGAATAAAACCCACAACTCTATTAAAGCTCCGGACACAAAGCTTCCTTCATCCCTGAAGGAGATCCCAGATTTCTTCTTGTTAAACTCTGTCAGGGTGTGGCTTCATTAAACCAGATCTCCTACTGCAAAGGCCTCACGAAACCTCCTGGTCGGCCTGCAAGTGGCTTGAGCCAACGCACTGCCTCCTGCCGAGTGAACCCTGGCAAAAATGAGATTAGCACCTCTTCGTAATGAGGCACCGAATTTTAAATCCAAATCAGAATCGTCCTGCTGCACAAGTGCCTGTGTGGATAACAGAGCAGCTCCCTCAGCGCTTGCGGCACAGGACCTCACCTCGCCCCTCCACCGACAGCCTCACCAGGCACGTACGCTGCTCCTACCACCTTGGCCACAGGTAACCAGGGAACACTGTCAGGTGCTCTCAGAGGAGCCACTGCTATAGCCTGCCTTTCTGAAAGGTTCAACAGCGGGTCTACTATTCTCCCATCAAGGAAAGTACCGATAAATTTTCACCATTGTGAAGGATTCCTCTTGAAACATGACTCAATGGTTTTCCTTACCTACTGTACTTGTACATAAATCTCACATTACTTTATAATGCACTGGCTTGCAGACTCTTCAATCACTCAGTTAGGATTTCATAATTATGGAGCCTAGGGTCTTTGTTAGCTGTTGTTGCTCCATGCACAAAAGGAAAGATTTTGTTACTGTCGCTGCAAAACCTATTAATTAAATGCACATATACATACATATATGGCCACACTTGCTACAGTAAAAATAACTGTTACATGGAATTAAAGAGATCTGCTAGATTAAATTCCTCTAACCTTCCTGTACAGTGCAGACTGTATGAAGCTTCACATACACAGAAAAGAATTAAGTAAAATACACTTTTAAAATAACAACTTATTTATCTATTACAGTAACTGAAATGTGCACATCCCCTGCAAGTGAAAAGCACAAATAAAACTGAAGCTGGTTGAGGCCAAGAAATTGCTCTCAAATATCTTCGCACTGAACAGTAACATTTTAATCTTCCTACTTCCTTAACAAGCTACTTTTCTCAGAGACAAGTTTTACTAAGAACATGCTTCATGAGTTAGTGTGCAATTCACAGATGTACAAAATACCTTCAGAAAACTGAGATGAAATAGCAAAATATTGGGGGGAGGGGGAGGGGTGTGTAGTATTCCCTGCATGGATTCATACATTGATACAGTAGGAGAACATATGGTGATATTTCTAGAAATATACTTGAAAACTATCAAAATGCCCCACAACTTCAGCCATCTCATACAGACTGTCTGTATATTCTAAAACTTTAATTGACTGCTATAAAAAAGAACACGCATAATGTGCGAGAAAGGACTCAAAACTCAACTAATGTGCTGAATTGCTGCCTACATTACTTAATTTTACAGTACACAAAATAAAACTTAACGTAGCGATGTTATGTGGCAAATGCTCCATTATATATGAAGCTTTTATTTTCTACCTGACATCCTTAAGCTCTACCCCATATACGATCCTCTCTAATATTTCCAAGAGCCTCAAGAGCATTCACAGAGCAGACGTTAATTCTGGTCCGCTAATAGTTAACGTACATTATTTAACTGGTCTGACGTGCCGCTCCCCTACCTTTTTGATTTATGGGAAGAAGTATTTTTATAAATAACTCTGAAAATCAAAAGATAACCACGAGATTTTTTAAAATATAAGCACAAAGAAAAGTGTACTTGCCTTTCCTTCCATCCCTCCCACCTCCCCCCTCCCCCCACGTCCTGACATTGAGCTTTTCCAATCGTGCCAGAAATAAACACCCAAACACAAGTAAGGGCCTAGGCTACCGAATACAACACTCTTCAGAGTTAGGTCTTCAGATCAACCAAGACCAGCAACAGAAAAAAAAATTCTTCACGTGAAAATACCAGCTTACAGCACGGGCACAACAATAGGATGAACAAAGTGTCAAATTCAACGCTACTGACAGGAACAAGTCAGGAAGCAGGAACCAGAACACAGTCCCCTGCATCAACCCTGTGGTATTTCGGAAACAGTTCGACTTAATTCTGTTACCCAAACGTTTTCTTCGCGTTCAGTCTTTAAATACAACCGGCAGACGCTCAGCCTGCACAGCCTTTGTCAAAAGCTCACGGATGGGCAGCAGAATGTGCTACAGGTTGATAAGAAGGACACCGGCGCTGCAAACGCCCTGCCTGCAGCAGGAAAAGCACCCAGAAAGAACTTGCAATGCGCAGGAGAGTTTCCCTCAACGTTCACCGGGGGCTTCACGCTCCAGGCGACATGCATATTCGTTCCCGGTGTTTGTTTCGTGTTTACCTCCCCCCCCCCCTTCTCTTTCTCCTCCCTGTCCGGCCATCTTGGGCCGACAGGAGCAGCCATTACTTAACTAAATGACAGGGCCAACAACTTTTCACAGAAAACAAACATCTCTCTCGAAACACCGGGAAGGCTCCGGCAACCTGCGGGCCGTCCCGCTCCCTGTCAAGCCTCTCGGCGGCGGGGACGGCGGGGGGCCCGGCGGGCGGGACGGGGGCGCTCGGCGACGACCCTGCACGCCGGAGGCAGCCGGGCCCGGGCAGTAAATAACTCACTCGCGGCGAACGGCTCCGGGAGCCGCTCAGCGCCGCGGACCGGACCGGGCCGGGCCGGACCGGCCGGGCCCCCCCGCTCCCCCGCTCCCCCCGGGGCAGCTCCCCCCCGCCAGGCGCACCCGCCGCCGGGCAGGGCGCGCGCAGCCGCCAGCCCCCGCCGCGCGGGGCGAAAATCACGAGGGAGGGTCCGGGGAGAGGCCAACGTCAGCAGCGACTCGCGCGCACCCTCCCCCCCCCCCCCACCCCCCCCGCCACCGCCTCCTCCTCCTCCTTCCCCCTCCCGCCCGCCCCTGCGCCCCCTCCCCCGCCCCGCCGCTCGGTGTTCGCTCCCGGCCCGGGGCTCCGGCCCCGCCGCGCGGGCACTTTCCGTCCCAGGGCCGGACGGACATCCGCAAAGTGTCCGGAGCGGAGCCCGCAAGGCCGCGCTCCCTTCGTCCCACGCACCCCCGACCCCACTCAGTTCCCTCCCGCGTGGGGGGGCCACGCTGACTGCGCGGAGTGGGGAGGGGGGGAAGGGGCAAAAGCGGCAGCGACGCGTGGGGAGACCGCGGCGGGGGGCGAGGCGGAGCGCCCTACCGCCTGCGGGGCCATGCGCCCGCCGATGTGGCGGTGTCCCGCACGCACACGCACAGTCACAGGCACACACTCACCGTGTGGACCCGGGGGACCGGAGGGAGGGGGCGGCTGGGCCGGGCCGGCTCCCTCCCCTCCCCCCCTTCCCCCCCTCAAGCCCCGCTCCACATCCACCCTCGCGCTTACCTTTAACAGCAAGGCCTTCGTTCTGGCGCCATCTTCATGAAGCCTCAGAAATCCGAAGAGTCGGCTGCAGAAGGGGAGCGGGCGGGAGGGAGGGGAGAGAGGCACCAGCGTTAGCGAGAGTCAGCCCCCCGCACGGGCAGGCAGGCGGGCGGGCGGGCTCGCTCCCGGCGGGCAAGGGCAGAGCGCGGCGGCGGCGGGGGCCGGGAGCCCGCAGACGGGCACACACGCACTCCCGAGCGGGGAGCCGCGGGCAGGGGAGGGGGGGGACACGGAGGGAGCGCGGGCCGAGCCGGGACACGGAGGCGGCCGGGGCGGAGTAGGGAGCGGGTACCTGTCGAGGCCGGATAGGGCTTCTCTCTCCTCGGCTGTCAAGCTGGCGAAGTCCTCCTCGCTCTGGCCGCTCGCTTTCCCCGCCGCCATTTTCTTTTCCTCATCACCGAAAGGAGCAGCAGAGGCGGCGGCAGCGGCGAGCGACACTCCGCACGATTTCATGGAAACGCAGCGTAATTAACTCACGATCGCAACCCCCCCCCCTGCGCGCCCCAACACCCCCCAGCGCCGGGCGGGGCGGGGTGCCCGACACACACACACACCACAACTTTTATTACAACAACAACAGCCGGCAGGGAGGGGGAGGGAGGGAGGGAGGGGAGAGGGAGGGAGGCGGGGGGAAGCCCCGCTGCTCGGAGGAGGAGGAGGAGGAGGGAGAGGGGAGGGAGGGAGGGAGCCCCAGCGCTGGAGACTCGGGGGGGGGGGGGGGAGGAGGAGGCGGCGGCGGCTGCGGCAGCGGATGGCGGCGGAGCGGTGTTTACATCGCGGCGGTGCCGCTCGCCCCGGCGGCGAGGGGTGCGCGGAGCCGGGGTGACAGGGGCCCCGCCCGCCCTGCCGCGCGGGGTGTGTTTGCCGCCCCTACAAACTTCCCCGGCAGCTGCCCAAAGTTGTTGTAATTGTGTCACACGGCGAACCCCACGCCGCCACCGTGACCCCCCCCCCTCCCCGCCCGCCCGCCCGCCCGGGCCCACGCAGCCAATCGCCGCCTCCGTGGCGCCGCACGTGACCTTTGTTGACTTACGTCAGTCATAGCGCTCTTCCACCGCCGAGCTTAAGCTTGGTTGGCCTTCGGCGCCCGCCTCCCTCACCGGCCTCACTCCATTGGTTGGGGTTTGAAGTACGGGGCGGGGTTTCGGGGAGTCTCGCCTTACGAGAGGGCAGGCGGGCCATCAGTCAGAGCAGCTTTTCGATTACGCAGCGCCAGCAGTTTCGTGTCCGCCTTTAAAAACCAGAGGACGAGCTGGGCGGGGGAGGGGAGGGGGAGTTTTCGGGAGTGGTGGGTCTTGGGGGGGAGGAGGATGATGGTGATGAAGGGCGGGCTCCCGCTCACGGGCGCAGTTGCGTAACGGGGGCTCCGGGCTGGGGGAGTGGACGTCGCTGAGGAAGTGGGCCTCGCTGACGCCTCGTGGGTGGGGGCCTTGCCGCACTGGCTGGGGGAAAGCTGCACTCGCCCGCCCGCTCTGCTCTGCTCTGCCCTGGCTTGGGCGTGGGGCGTGGCGCTCTTGGCATTACCGGAAAATAATGGCTTCCCCGAGCAGGGAGAAGGGACGGCGCCGGTTCGGGCTCCGTGCGGTTGGGCCGCAAGGAGGAGGAGAAGCCGGCACCCGAGGGGGTGGTTGGGTGGCGGGTAACGCCCGCGCAGAAGGGCGGCGGTGGCCGAAGCTGGGCAGCCCCCGTGGCACGGCGGTTTAATTCCCCGCCCAGGGAAGGCGGAGGGGAAGATGCAGCTGCGCCAATGTCCGGCCTGCGCCTCTCGTCGCCCGTCCGCCCAGCGGCGGGGCAGGCCCTTTTTTTCGGCCACGGGGGAGCGGCCGTTGGCCCGCCCGTGCCGGCCGCTCACCCCCTCCCCCAGCCGCCAACGTATGGGCGCGTGGCGAGGATCGAGGCGCGCGGATTGGGGGGGGGAAGGGAGGGGAGGGGCGCCCGGGGGAGAACCTCCCCTCCCCGCGAGCCAGTGACAGGTGGAGCGGCGCCCGGCAGCGCGAGCCCCGCGGCCGTCACGTGGGGCGGGGGCGGGGCGGGCGCGGCGCGAGAGCGCTGGGGCGAGGCCCCGGCGGCCTCCCCGCCCTCACGCCTGCGGGACCGGCGGCTCCCTCCGCCCGCTGCCTCCCGCCGGGCGGGCGTTGCCCGCTAGCGGCTCGGGCGCGGAGCGGCGGGCTGCAGAGGGGCTGGTTCGTAGGAAAGCGCGAAGGACTGAAGTGGGGCTTCGGAGAGCGTCTCACGCGTGAGTACATCTCTGCATTTCTTTGGACGCCGGGGGGGAAAAGGGGCATTGCGGGCTCTGCATGCTCGCCTTTCTTTGTTAGGCCAAGCCTACCCACAGTCCTCCTTGTGGCTTAAACGTTACCTGGGCATCTGTGGTTCCCCTGCCCTTCCCAGCTTACCCAGGAACTCGAGGATCCTGGTTTCTCTTCACAGTCCCGTTAATTTGCTCATAGAGCCAGGGAGCTGTAGGGTTTTCTCAGAGATATTTTGCAAATCATTAGCTCTTGTCTCTGCTGTGATGCTTATGAGGAGGTGAGAAGGCCAACGGCATCCTGGCTTGTATTAGGAACAGTGTGGCCAGCAGGAGCACGGAGGTGATTGTGCCCCTGTACTCGGCACTGGTGAGGCTGCACCTCAAATACTGTGTTCAGTTTTGGGCCCCTCACTACAGGAATGACATTGAGTTGGTGGAGTGTGTCAAGTGAAGGGCAACAAAGTTGGTGAAGGGTCTAGAGAACAAGTCTTATGAGGAGCAGCTGAGGGAGCTGGGGTTGTGTAGTCTGGAGAAGAGGAGGCTGAGGGGAGACCTTGTCGCTCCCTACAGCTACCTGAAAGGAGGTTGTAGTGAGGTGGGGGTGGGACTCTTCTCCCTAGTAACAAGCAATAGGAAGAGAGGAAATGGCCTCAAGCTGTGTCAGGGGAGGTTTAGGTTGGGTATTAGGAAAAATGTCACTACTGAAAGAGTGGTCAGGCATTGGAAGAGGCTGCCCAGGGAGGTGGTTGAGTCACCATGCCTGGAGGTGTTAAAAAATGTATAGACATGGCACTTTGGAACATGGTTTAGGAGGCATGGTGGTGTTGGGTTGATGGCTGGACTTGATGATCCTAGAGGCCTTTTCCAACCTTAATGATTCTATGAGATCAGTCTTCTGCAGGTGTGTGGTGGCACAGCTCACTGCTCATACCCATTTTGCTCAAAATCGATTGGCAACAATCTTCTGGGACATTACTGTATCACTTCTCCAACATATAGTCAAAGCCCCATGAGTGGGCAGACTCTCTCTGCCAGCTGAATCCCCTCCCCTCAGAGAGGGGTCTATTTTACAACTGCCAGGTGCTCTGAAGCATCTAGTGAGCCTATTAACTGCCTTTGGGAATTAGATTAATAAAGTCAAAGGCCAAGCTACACAAGGGAGGTTCAGTCACAATGCTGCTGCTAGCCCCTGTTTTTTAACTGCCACCATCAAATCATGTACTCATGAAATTGAAGCATGTTTCTGCCTTTGTAGGTGTTACAGCCAATGTTTACATGCCAGTGAAGTTTTCCAAGTGGATCCTCAAATATTTTCTGGTCCTATGGTGTCTGTAGCACAGAGCAGAGATGGTGGCAGAAGTGTGCAGGCCTGTGCTGCTTCCCACCCTACCAACTGGAGATCTGGTCAAGATTAAGTCTTGAATAACGCAAAAGACGACTCAAACTAGTATGTCCTTCCTACTTTTAGAAGCAGAATGTTGTCAAGTAGCCACACTTTCTGATGCAGTTAGAATAAAGTACCTGAGGTTACTAACGTTGCATAGCTTTATAAAAAAGCAGCAGCCAGTTGGTTAGAGTATTGGTATAAGAGGCAGGTATTTGTGTTTAATTTTGAGTTTGGAGTCCAGATAAAAATCTAGTTGCTTTTGTTTCTGGGAATGGGCCATAGTCTATTAATGGTGAAAACACCTATGTCGAAACATCTATCTTCATCTGTATTTTACATGGCTTCTTAGTCACATATTTTCTCAGCAATGGTTCCTTAGGTGCCTAACTCAGGGCCAAGGACTGTACTGACTGGTAATGTGCCGAAAATAAGGTATTTCAGCAGAGATTGTTTCTGAGGATCTCGACTGTGAGTTCTTAATGTTTCCACTTTGCAGTATCCCAAGTATAAATCAACGTAAGGGGCAGTAGACAAAACTATTTCTTAGTACAAAGAAGGTAACTTCTAAATTACAAAGCAATTCAGGAGACTTCATAGAAGCATATAGATGTCTTAGTTGCTCATTACACTTTGAGTTGAACTTCCGTGCACCTGAAGTCTCAACACCTGAGTTATTCCTCTAGCACTGTCTATGCCACTCTTACTCCCTCCATCCTGCCCATGTTGCTTGAATTGAATTTCCAGATGTGCTTTTTTGTGTATTTGACCTACTGTTTGGAAGACTTAAAGAGGTCCTATAAAGGCCTATTTATTGTTTCAATTCTTCAAGATGTATCCAAAGCTCATCTGCTTCAATGGCAAGAAAAGTAAGTACTCTCAGTAGGTTTGCAGATGACACCAAGCTGGGTGGAAGTGTCAATATGCTGGAGGGCAGGAAGGCCCTACAGAGGGACCTGGACAGGCTGGATTGTTGGGCCGGAGCCAAAGGCATGAGATTCAACAAGGCCAAGTGATGGGTCCTGCACTTGGATCACAACAACCCCATGCAACGTTACAGGCTTGGGAAGGAATGGCTGGAGAGCTGCCTGGCAGAGAAGGACCTGGGGGTGTTGGCTGACAGCCACCTGAACATGAGCCAGCAGTGTGCTCAGGTGGCCAAGGCGGCCAACGGCATCCTGGCTTGTGTCAGGAATAGCGTGGCCAGCAGGAGCAGGGAGATGATCGTGCCCCTGTACTCGGCACTGGTAAGGCCGCACCTCAAATACTGTGTTCAGTTTTGGGCCCCTCACTACAGGAATGACATTGAGTTGGTGGAGTGTGTCAAGTGAAGGGCAACAAAGTTGGTGAAGGGTCTAGAGAACAAGTCTTATGAGGAGCAGCTGAGGGAGCTGGGGTTGTATAGTCTGGAGAAGAGGAGGCTGAGGGGAGACCTTGTCACTCCCTACAGCTACCTGAAAGGAGGTTGTAGTGAGGTGGGGGTGGGACTCTTCTCCCTAGTAACAAGCAATAGGAAGAGAGGAAATGGCCTCAAGCTGTGTCAGGGGAGGTTTAGGTTGGGTATTAGGAAAAATGTCACTACTGAAAGAGTGGTCAGGCATTGGAAGAGGCTGCCCAGGGAGGTGGTTGAGTCACCGTCCCTGGAGGTGTTAAAAAAATGTATAGATATGGTGCTTAAGGATATGGTTTAGTGGTGGACTTGTCAGTGATAGGTTAGCGGTTGGACTTGATCTAAAGGGTCTTTTCCAGCCTTAACAATTCTATGAAAAGCTTGAAAATGCTTACTGAAACTGACACTCTGTGCTTGCAAGCAGATAAGAATTTGGGGAGCTAACATTGATCACTATCACCTGTATGAGGAGAGAGAGTCTGTTTCAGACAAGTGTGATGCTGACCTCCCACTCTGAGAATGCCCTGGAAGCTGACCCCAGAGGGAGCATGTCCTTCAATTCTTAAGAAAGAAGGAAATGGCAGTGTTCTGCATCTGTCAAGTATTACCTAACTTGTTAGGTTTTAGCTTATTTTAAATTCCAAAGTCACCTGTGAGTCTCCAGAGCCACTTTGCAGCCTTCTGCATGAATGTTGTGGACCAATGAAACTCTTCGACTGAACAATACTCTTTGGATCCCTCTTTCCCATGTGTTTTCACCCCTATTAATTTTCCATGTGGAGTTTCTTTGTGTATTCCTAGACAGTGTCAGGTGTTCCCGTGTCATGCTGCAAGACTCGCCCAAACTGTGAAGAGGCTGAATGCTGTTAGTATGTGTACAGCTGTGGAGTAGTTCATGCCAGTGAGAGCTCAGTTCCAGGTAGGTGTTGGCATGCTGGCCACTCTCTGCAGCTTGAAATTGAGATGCAAAGTTAATCCACTGCTTCTTGAAAAGTAATGTTAGAAACAGCAAAAGTTAATTCTAGAGTTCTCTGTATGAATACACACACATCACCTGACACCTTGTTAAGCTGAAACACAACTCCTGAAATCAGTGCAAAAGAAGCTGGTATGGAAGAGAGATTCAGCTTCAACACGGGGATTCAAGCTGTCATCTCACTTGATGTCAACAGTAGTTGTGGTATCTTGAGCATCCAGGTTCACTGGCCAATAGGACAAGCCTGAGCACATACATAGGAACTTAGTCTCAGGAGACTAACTTCATGTAACATGGCATAGGGGAAGGGTGACCTGCTCCAGATCCACTCTTCCTTTTTACTCACTTCAATATTACTTTTCACTGCCATCAACTCCAGCAGTCGAGTGCTTAGCTTGCCATTGCCAATTAAGGGAGGACCTCTTTGGAGATGGTGGTGATCCTACCATCTTTTTTATTAGTAAGAGTAGGGAATTCTGTCACAAATGTTCACCACAAATTCACTGGAAATCTGTTGATGGGAAGTCCTGACTGGAGGCTGGTTTGCTACAATAAATACTGTCTAGCATCAGGAATGCTGCTTCTTGCAAAGCATGAAACTCCTTGCTGTGAGTCTTCCGAATGACAAATGCATGAGGTTTGATCTTTTTTTTTTCTATGTCATTGTCTGGGACGAGATGAAGCGGCCGGCAAATTGAGTAGTTTTTTTTTTTCTGGAAAGAATTATACCTTCAAAAAAGATTTGGTCTTCCAAAATGTAAAATGTTTTGCATTGCTTATATGTAAAATAAGAGGAGCAAATGGACTCATAAATATTAGAGTTTTAATGTGTACATCTCTTTAAAAAGGCAACTCAGAAGGGTTACCTGGTGGGAGTGTACCACACTGGTTCATTTTAGCTATACCAAATCTTATCGCAGCTCAGGATGTGGAGCTGTCCGCATCCCTTCTTTGTACTTGCTTTTGGACTTAAAATGAAGAGAGCTTTTGCTTGAACTCTCAAAATATTCTGTACAGTACCATACAAAAAGAACTTTTTCTTTCCTGAAGGCAGTTACTTCAGTATGTTGTCTGTAGGCTGAACTTCCTTATATGTCTTTCAGCATGGACAAGCTGGTGGAGGAACCACTCTCCCTGTTTTCCTTTGATATAGAACCCTTCTTGGACAAGGCAGCTACCACCAACTCAGTTTCTCAAAACCACATCTGTGCTGGACAAATACAGTTTCATTTTCTGTGTCTCTAGCTCTTGCTGTAGGGGAAGGGCAGAGGTTCTGTGCAGCACTTCTGTGATCAAGTGTATTGAAAAGCCAGACTTGCTCCTTGAGACTTTCTGGGTCACAGTGCATTTATGCAGACAACTACTGTTCTCTTACTATCTGTCTGACCTCCTTGTCAGATCCATTCTCAGATACGTGCTTATTTTCAAGAACAGCGATTAACAGAACCTATTGGTTATTATTACCATATTTGATGTGACTTCCAAGTCAGGTAGCAATTTGAGCAATAGATCAGTCCCTGCTGGATGCAGCTGAAATCTCATGGTCTT
Organism: Phalacrocorax aristotelis; assembly: GCF_949628215.1. Classification (NCBI taxonomy): domain Eukaryota; kingdom Metazoa; phylum Chordata; class Aves; order Suliformes; family Phalacrocoracidae; genus Phalacrocorax; species Phalacrocorax aristotelis. The sequence goes on along the minus strand of NC_134276.1, from coordinate 96,715,425 downwards.
CTGTAGTCCAAAACATACTCACTAGTCACCTACATCATGATTTATTATTTCAGCCCCTGGAAAAACTATGTTGTGTGAAGTTAGGCATATCAGTTCAAATTGGTCTTTCATTCCTGCTTTTTGAAGTTCTTTGCAGCTGTGCTGGCAAAGAGCTGGCTAAATTCTGGGAGCTGTTAGGGGAGTGAGGGTGACAGTCACTTCCTTAGTGTGGCACAGGAGTATGAAGCAGCTCAGGATGCACATGTGATCTCCACTGATGCTGCTGTTTTAAAAAAAAAAAAAGTGTGGAGTCAACATTATGCTTTTAATAGCTCAGAGGACCTCTAACTGTAAGGCAAATCCTTTTGCAGTAGCCCAGGAGAAATGTGACAAGACAACAGTCTTGGATGTGTGTGACAAGGTATACATGCTGGAAAAACAGGAAAAAAAGGCAAGCTAACCAAAAGAACCCACAGGATGCCATTTTGTGCCTTACAAAATATAAATTTACCATTGCATTACTGCCACCTTGCCAGATTTTAGTCTAGCTGCCTGAAATATGTGACTATTGGGCATATAAGGGAAAGCAGCATAAATTAACACAACCTGGCAATAGGTTAGTCAGGGAGAAAGTAGCCCCTTTGTTTAACCTCCCATATTAATTAACATGGGTTTTTTTCCTGCATCTTTTTTCTTACTGCTCTTTTCTTCATTTACTCCAAGGTAAAAGCAGAAAGGCTGAAGTTACTAAATTATGTTGTTCTTGAAGTTGGGAACAAAAAACCCTGCAGTACTTTGTTTTTGCTTTTTAGCAGTAGCTTCTATATTTTCCAGGAGTTCAAAATAAAATGATCTGCAATTTGCATGTTCCCTGTACTACCCATATTAAAGTTCTGATGAGTGTTGTGCAATGATCCATTTACATTTTGATAGTGGATGGTGGTCAAGAAAGGGGGAACTGATTTAAATCCCAAGGGTTTGGTTTTTTCCTCCAAAATGCACAAAAAAAGACAAATGTCTGTTGGTAGCTATAAGAAAATACATGTGTAGAGATAATTATTGAAACTAGAAAATGTTTGAAAAATGTCTTTCCCGTATTCTTCATTATGTTGATGAAAAAATTGCTCTTCAACCTCAAATACCTTACTAACTTTGAGTGGTGAGGGGAATAACAGTGAGCTAAACTAGGAAGTTGTTATCATGAAGATTTTTTTTTTAATGGAAGTGTTAGAAAAATAGTTATAGACCTTACTTAATACTTCTTTGTCTTGCTTTAATCATATAGTCATTTTTGTCTCTTGCCCTCTCCTCCCCTTGGTCAGCTTGATTTTAAAACCTGGATTGTATCCGAAAGGCTTAATGCTTGAATTCATCTGGAATTCAAGTAGTAATTCATAGTCACAAGAAGTACACATGGTTATCAGTTAAGCAGTAATATCCATCACTGTGCAGCATGTCAGCAGAAATCATAAAACTTCTCTTGAGCAACTAAAACTGCAAAGGAATTGTTACTTATTTTAAAATAATAAACAACATAACGATTTAATCTAAACATGGAAAGCCATTAATTTGTACGCTTAACCTTAACTGTATTTTGAGCTGTTTCATGAAATTCAGAAATCAGGGTTTTTTTCTAGATACTCTGTAGATTTTCTGTGTCAGACTAATTCTCTGCATGCTAGCGTGAACACACATACCTGTTTGCTTAAGTTCTATCAGTAGAAGAGCTACCACTGTATCATATTTTTTGTACTCTAAAGATCTCTAGTATTGAACTAACTGACAATTTCTGCAGAGTTGGAGAAATAAATAATACAGAAATTAAATTTGTCCACGAAGTCATTCCTTTACAGTGCTTCCATTAGACTTTTTTTTAACTGTGCCAATTCTTTCCCCTCGTCCCGTGTCGTGTGTGTGCCCCCCCGGCATCTTGGGCTGTGTCCATTAGTGTGTGTTCCAGATGTGGTCATGCTTTCATTTATGTTAAGAGTTTCAGAAGGTAAGTAGGTAAGCGTCCACCCTCCCTCTAGGAAATGGATGTGGCAGCTTACGACATACCACCTTCCAAAGAAGTCACCTGTTTGACAGAAAATTATAATGAACATCTCTGTTCTTCAAAAACAGTTCAAAGAAAGTGAGATTTCTTGCCTTTGTGACTATGCAGGAATTTAATGCAACTGTTCAGAAGTTGATAATAAAGATATTGTGTTTATATTAACTTATCTTCATCTTCAGATTGACAACTGTAGCACCCCTGTGACTTTATAGAATTTAGCAAATGCTGTCGAGGGGGGGAGGGGGGAAAGTAGCTTTGTGTTTCTATGGCTAGGTATTTATATATGTATTGACCTCACATAAGATGCTAGGCTAATACCTTTGTAGCCTGCTGGTTTTCTAGCTTGTAGGTAAAAACAAGTAAATAGCATTTCTAAAATAGCTCTGAAGCAAAGTCGGGGGGTTTTGTATAAACATTTGAAAGGATCTGTTCACGACGCTCAGCAAACCAGATGAATGGATATCTTGTTTCCTTTAGTAAATATTGGAACAGAATGCAATATTATGCAATATACATTCTTATCTGATATTTTTGTTTTTCTCTTAAAGCAGAGGAAGTCACATGCTCTTACTGGATTTAATGTAGAGCTTTGTAGACAAATCTTTTCAAGAAAGTAGCTGAGAACTATTTCTTTTTAAAGCCTCAACTGTTGTGTATATTGCTTTTTGTTAACATTTCTTGTGGATGTCTAAAATGATAGAACCTTCAATAGCCAATCTGAAAAACTGTTTTGGTTGTTGTCTCCAAGTCTTTCCTATCCATTTCCTACTACATCTGCCTATACAACAACTTTTAAAATCCGGTAGTTTCCACAAGTAATGGTATATATTCAATCTTGTCATCATGTACAGATGAAAGTTGTAAAGGTACAATTAGCAGAGGGGGCTCTGTGCCATTGGGTATGTCTTGTCCAGAGTTAAGGCAGTGGCTCAGGAAGCTCCATCATACACTTGATAGGTACAGACAATGACAATTCTCTATCCTTGAACAAACACAGTTCAGGATTCCCGTAGAGCAATTGGTGAGTCGGGCCATTTCAAATAAAATCAAACATGATGCTTAAATTTAAAGACTGTTGCTGTAGGGCATGCAACTCTCTTTCTTCTCTTACATCTTAGCATTTCATCAAAATAAGGTGGTATCCCATCAATTTTATGCATAGGACTCAATGAATAAGGAAAAGGGTTGTGGCCAAAGCATTTAAACCTGTTCATCACATGTGGCTGGAAGATAAAACAAATCCTGTACTAAAACACCAAACTGAAATAGGATTTTTTTTCCATAAAATTGCTACTCTCAAGAGGTATATCCTAATTGGAAGATCTCTAGTGGTTTGTGCTCCACTGTATTCTGCATGTCCATAAGAGCTGGATCAGGCCTCTAACAGAGCTGAGAGTGTCAGGAGGGCATGAGGAAGACAAGTAGTTTCTGCTATAAGCTTGACACCTTAAAAACAAAAGCTAACCCTGTCTTTAAGCATATATTTTTCCCTTGCTTCCCCATCCCATCAGCTGCATTTTACTTGAGAACCTGTGAAACAGGAAATCGCTAGTTTAGGCATGGTTTGGTGATTTTCCCATCTTAAACTTTCTCAGGGTATGATTTGGTCTCTGTTTAAATGTTTGCAGTTTTGTGTTTGTATAAATATACTCACTACTACTAAAGTCAGTTTGTGAGCAGTTCTCTTCTAGTGAGATTTTTATTTTTTGGTCTGTAAATGAGCCCTGTGGTGGTTTACTCTTGTGAGGAGCATTGCATTTCTCTCCTTGGATATACAGTCCCAAACTGAAAGCTAGGTGAGAGAGGAATGAAAATTGCCATTGGTCTCAATGGGAGAATAGCCTCTTGGGAAAGGGAGCAGCAAAAGGCAGCTTCGCTAAGAGTGGGCAATATTTTCCAACGTCTTGTTATGTTTAAATTGGTACTTTTTTCTACCAATAGTGGATTCACAGCATTTTACTGTAAGTTGTGATTTAAATCTTCATACAACAGAATCAGTGTTTGTCCAGTGGCTTCTGCAAAGTCCCTTTAATACTCTTCCACCAGTTAAAAAAAATCCGCTTCCCCTCTTGAATTCACATGCTTACCTGTAAGCATCCAAGTTTACTGCTTTACTATAGTCTCAGTAGCATGACAATATCAATGCAATTAGCACTATTTTAAAGACATCAGGTTTTTGTAAGCGTGTGGATACACTTCTTCTTTTCTTCTCAAGCATAGCCTATATAAAAATGACCGGGGCATAATCTTAAGAAATTTACATCGGTTCTGCTCAGGTTATAGTTGTTTCCTGTACATACAGGAGGACTAATGATTTATTATAAAATCTAAATACTATTGTTGTCAATCATATAATTGGTTCTTTTAATAAGTGAATGTTTTTGCTTTTATTACACATCCCTTCAGTACAGGCACATTTCTAATGAATAATCCCACCTTGCTAAGGACCTGAACCTGCAAGTTACAGAATGCCATCTGGAGAGACTTTCTGTTCAGTACTTGGCAGGATCAAGTCCCATTTTTAATGGATGAGTTCAGATAAACTTTTAAAGTTTGAATGCTTATCAGAACTCCTTTATTCTGGAAATTGGGTGAGAAACAGGTTTTATGGCATATTCATTTTTGTTCCTAGTTTCTGTGAGCGCATGCTAAAGGAGATGTCCTTTACTCTTTATGCTTCTGTCCTCTGTGAAAACATAATTTAATGCAATGTGCAACATTAGTGAAGAACAACTCTTCCATATCTACTGTTAAGCCTCTTTTATGAATCAACTGGGTTTTTTTCAAGTGTATTCCTATTTAGGGTTATTAATTTAGCAATGTAAATGCTGTCAGTGATCTGCAAAAAATACAGGGCAAAGACAAGTGGGATGATTACAGTTTCTGTCTCCTGGTTGGAGAGGTTTGGTTTCGAATACTGCCGTGCGTGTGGGTGGTTTGACAGCATACAAGAAACGGAGTTCATGGCAGCAGCTGGAGGGTCACGAACAAGCAAGTGAGGAGAGAGCCAAGCATACCGAGAGGTGGATTTGACCGCTGGTGGTCTGCTGGATTTGGAGAGGCTTCTTCTGTGGCAGTATTCATGACTAGTCACTTACTCCAACTCGTCTTTCTGTTGCTGTCATAGTTTTCCACTAGTTGTGTAAAACCTCAATATTCTGTTAAAATTACAAGGTGACAGGCAACAAACAGAAATGATCAGATGGGTTGTTTTTTTTTGCCTGGGGTTTCTTTTTCCCCCTGTCTTAGTCAAACCAGACACTATGAAGCACTTTGTCAAAAATTACTCAGCCGTGTAACCAACACGAAGGTGCCTCAGAATGTCGTCACGTGATGTTTGTTCCTTAACAGCGGCCCCCGCCTCTGAAGGTCCCTTCCCAGTCGCTGTTACCCAGCCCTGCCCCAGCCACCCTGCCATCATACTGGTTTAACTGTTTACAGTGCCATGCTGGAAACTGAGGTGAAGTCAGCGAAGTAACCTCAGTTAAAAAAAATAAAACAACAAACCAGCTCCTACCCTCCCACACAAACACAAAAAACCCAACCACAACAAAAAACCAATAAAAAACCACAAACAAACAAAAACCAACAAAAAAACACCTCCCAGAGGGAGGTGAAAGCAACTTCCGGACAACTTTTATGGTAATTATTCACTTGCAATATTGTGTATTACACTAAAAAAATTTAAGACTAACATCATTTTAGTATGAAATTAAATGCCAGAACAGATGATACAGTGACTGTATTATTGGGTAGCATACTGAATTCAATTAAAGCTTTTCTTGTTAATAAATCTTACATCATTGCTGGCTGCTGCTGTGAAGAATCCTGAGATTCTGTTGTAAGGAGGTCCAGCCTGTTCATAACAGTGCTGCGGGAGCTGGTTGACTGATGCACAACACAGTAAAATGATCGCATCTTGTGAGGTTGACTGGTGATTGCTGTCACAGGAATAAAAACCCAAGTTAAAAATTACACAAACCTGGCACCTCTAAAAGCTTAGGAGCCATAGAAATGACCTACTAACTCCTTATTACCTCTAAGTCGTTATTAATTTGGTTGCCAGTTAGTTGGATTTTAAGTTGGGAGAGTTGGACGAATTGCCGTTGGTCTTTATCACGAGCTCTCTTTTTGTACTGTTCCTGTACGGATGTGGCAGCTGTTGCTGGGAATCAAAACCCCTGATCTGCATGCAATGAGAAAGAACTCTTTTCAAGATAACGCTTTTGAATGCTGTGTTACCTGTGCGCACATCTCTCTCCTAATGGAGCAAGGTCACAAAGGAGCACGATTCTGAACAGTTGGCAAGGCTAGAAAGGAAACAGCATCTACGAAATGATACAACTGTAGATTATATTGGAGAGCGACCCACACGCTTCTTTCATTCTAAAGAAAACTCTTACCTGGGTTTCCTCATTGGATTACTGTTCATACACTTTTTTTTTTTACATGTACCATGTTTTACAAATCATGTCATTATTTACAGAAACTTTTAGGAAAGAACTTGTGTCTTATATTTTAATTCCTAAGTTAAGAAATATAAAGATTATCTTATTGAATTAATCACTCCCTCTTAAGTCCAGCTTTGAAATGTTTCCATTATGCCTATTCAGAAGTGTAGGAATCATATCGAAGATGTTATATTTGCAAAGTGTTTAAAGGAATGGTAAATAAATAACAAATAACATAAGGGTTAAAGATTAAAAATTAAACTTTTAGCTACTATCTGCTTGCTTTGCAGCCTTAACATGTGAGCTACGATTCCTGCTCTGCATTAACATTCAGAAAGTTTTTCACCATGAACATGTAATCGTTTGTGTTAGAAGCTTAACTGTTGTATGCGAAGTGAGAATCATGCCTATGGGTATTTAAAACGGAAGAATAATACCAGCTAATGACTTCAGTGTAACTAGTAAAATTACATCAGGGAGAGTATTTTAGATTTCGCAGATTGGCCAAATTTATATTGATGAGAAATATATGAGATTTAGCTCAGTAAAATCTAATGAAACCAAGCATATATTGAGGAAATGAAAGTGTACAGGCTTATTTGTTGCAATGTGTGGAAATTGGTTAACTTTTTATTTTGGAGGGAAACGAAGTTCTGCTTTATGGACATTTCTGATTATTTTTCCAAAACATTGTTACTTCTTTTGACGTAAACAGTTATATGGTCTTACGGATGGGCTTCTTTAGTAAATTAAATTTATGGAACCTGCTGTTTCCTTCGCAAAAAACCATGTTTCTTTACCAGGAGTACACAGAGGCATATTTCTTTGCAGAAAGAATGGTGTCATTTTGAAATACAGAAGGAAACCAGAAGAGTTCCTGTTCAAAGTTCTGAGAGTTTTCTAGAGAAATGCTCCATCACTTTTCTGGCTGTGTTCAACTTTGTAACATTCTCTTCTGCTCAAAGATACACGCACCTGCTCTGAAGAATACCCAGCTCATTACGCTGGGTAATGCCAGTAGGCTCTAGCGTTCAGGCCCTGGCAAAATTCATTTGTGTTCACCACCTGGCTTGCCGTGTGAGGTATGATTTGTATCGTAGGTTTTGTTTTAATTACTCCAAGAAGTACAACTGCTTCTCACTTCTATCTTCAATATGTGATGTAAGGGCATCCTCCAATTTCAGCAAAGTTTTGGTTAATCTAAGCTGCCGGGTGCTACAACTAACTTCTTGCTGTGAAAGAGAGAGCATTTTCGATCTTGATATTACTTGCAAGGAACAGAGAGGTTCAAGATGAAAATAGGATCAGTATTTTGGACTTCCTAGTGAAGATATGGAATCTGAAAAGATTATAATAGAATTTATTTGTTTGTTAATTAATAGAATTAATTGGAGAACTTACAGTAAAATACTGGACACTTGAAAAGTGTTAAAAAAAGAGAGATGCTGATTCAAATACACCCATGCTTTAATGAACCAGATACAACTTTCAGGCAATCAGTTGATGCATGAGTGCTAAAACAGAATGAGATAAATCTAATTTTTAAAGTTGGATAGTTTATTTAGAGATTGAATCAAATTAAGAGCCTGGGTGTATGTTCTACTAGCACAGAAATGGTATAATGAATGAATAAAAACATAAGCCTAATAATGTTATCCATAGAATATCTGAAAGGAAGTAGAACAGAACAACATGTTTTAACCAACCAGCTCACAAAGCAGTCCTCTGGTACATCAAAAGCTAATTAGGACAGAGTCCAACAATTACAAAAGATACTTAGTTGTGAAGAGATACCCAGCAATGTTTTGTCTTATCTCTTAAGCAGATCATTAAAGGCCTCCTGTTATATTTCTTCATGACTTCTTTGCAGGAGAATCTATTACCCTCTCCTCAGGAGGAGTTTGAGACCTACCAGGACAATTCATTTGGTTTACTCTCAGCGACCCCGTCTTCTGAGATACAGCTGGGGAATAATAATAGCCTGCATGAATCAACAGCAGTCTGCTCTGATTGTTGCCTTTCCTCATCTTCCTCATCATGCTATACAACATAGGTTCCAAATTTTGATCCAATCAAATCTGTTGCACATGTGCAGACAAACTTCTGAACGTGTCGGGGGTGTCATCGCAGCACAAAGCTGAGCGGTGAGTTTTGTCATAGCAGCAAGCTTGGATACTGCTGGCACAGCAAAGTCTCAAATTCTCGCGGAAAAGATAGAAATTATCTGTAACAGGTAATGTAGGGCGAAGAAGGGGTGGCATCATACGAGAAGTTTCTCGAAGTCCTCTGTCAACACCTTCTTTCATATGATTTGGCTTGTGATAGTGTCCTTGTAGTCTGGGGCACAATCCTTAAGCAAAGCAACAGCAACTCTTTTTACAGTTGAACAAAGTCTGGCGGGGAATAGAGGTAATTATTCTGTATCCCAGACTGAGGCCTAAAGGTATCATTGTTTATTTTTACACATAGATATCAGTATTTTAAAAACAACTTTTCAGCGGAACCTATTCTCATGCTCTCAGGTGGCGCTTCTTCTTTTGTCCTTTTTTGGCCTTCCTCCACGGCCTTCTAATGGAAATCATGGCTCAGCCTTTGGATTTCTAACTCAAATTTATCACTTTTGGGGGGGGGGGGGAAATGTGTGTGCTCCACAAGTATGTTTTTCCAGGCTTCCTCTGTGTCGCACTGTAAAATTGATGCAAAGCATGTCCTGCCGTTTTTCTAAGCAGAGGGAGAAATTGTATAATCTCTCCAGAACAGATGCCTCATTGCCACTTGACCTGTCTACTATCCACTGTTCTGAAATCCTATCTGTAGGTGATCTTACTTTTTAGTGAAAAGTGCTTTGGTCTAGAAGAAGACAGATAATGCCTCTGTGTTTTTAGTGTGGGTTTTTGCCCCTGGTCTACTTCAATTCATCTTTCAGTAACAAAGCAACTGAATATAGTATTTAAAACTCAGTTTGAAATCAAGTGAACTTCATCCAAGCTCAAAATCCTGACAGTCAGTTCTAACATTTGCAAGTACACACTGGAAAAAAATATTTTGACACCTAGGCTGTCAAATAATCTGTCAGTAACAGTTATATCATTCAGGGAGAGAAATTATACGTTCCAGAGGAATTTATTGGGAGAAATAATACATTATGGCAGTGAGGTACCCTACTGGATGCTAGAAAAGTTACTTAGCATTTTTGCAGGGGAAGTAGTCGGCTTCAGAACATGGGTTATTCCTTTGTGACAAAAACACAGAAAAAGAACTACTGGCCAGAAATCATCAGTGAAGAGCACGTACCTGCTGACAGCAGTGCATTCACATATGTTTAGGAAGCATTAGGAACCTCTTGCTGAAGGATGTAATGCATGGAGAAAAGGGAAGGAGTGCTCAGCGTTGTCCTTATAGACAAGGCTGGCGGGGCACAAAGGGTCATACACCAACTGCTTTACTTGGAATAATTTTTAAAAGCTAGAGAAGTTCTTTGCACTGTTTTGCTATGGCTGGAAAAACGGTGCTGTCTTTGGGCAGAGGTGTTTCCTGGCACAATGCAGTGACTGCTCTGTAGGGCTTTCACAGCTGTTGGTTTTACATCTTCCAATTTTGTGTCACTGACGTTTTTCATTTTCCTTTGTCTGTTAAAAAGTAGTCTTGTTTCTGTAGAGAAATGTCTGAGCATTATGTGTAATGACAGTAGTAATCATTTCCAAAGTGCTCAGAGGACTAAAGCCCAGGTTTTGTCGGCTTGCATATTGCTGTTAGATGGTATCAGTCTGAGGCTACATAGCATGTCTGCTTTTAATCTGGCATAATTTGTGTCCTATACTGATTTACACATAAAATTTAAGTAATAATTGAGGCTTTTTGGAAAGAAAATAAGTTTTTTTCATGCATTTTATCATGTAATTAACAATTAGCAAATTTGTTATCCAAGTTATAGCTATTCTTGGCAATGATGGCAATAAAAGCCACGATTTTGCAAGGATAAGCAAGACCAGGTCATACAAGGAGATTGGCAACTTTAAAGATTATTCAACACTTGAAGAAAGGTGTTTGTAACTTAGACAGTCTCAGCTTTCAAACTCTTCTTAACTCTGCCCTGTCTAATTCATCAACCAAGGCTCATTGGAACTTACCTTTCCCTTGATGGTTAACATCACTAGCAGTGCTCCATTAAGCTGCTTCTTCCAGAGTCTTTTTTTCAGTCCTTTTCCTGATGCAGGAGATGTTTTCCATTTTCAGATAGGCTAAGCTGTTAGATTCTGTTGATGACATTTGCTCTGAGCTTCAGGTGTTCTGAGTCGCTTGTTAGGAGTTACAAAATATGTAAGACATGATCTTAGATTGTTACATCTTACCACATCTACATCAACCTTTTATTCTCTTGTCATTTTTACTGGAAAGACAACCTAACAAATTATTGTGGAACTTCTTGTCTTATATTTTCATTTGTCTTCAGTGAAACTAACAAATGAAAACCTGTTGCCATATTCATCTTTATTTGTCCTCCTTATTTGTTCTTCTGTATTGCTTCTTCTTTTTCTGAGGCAGAACAGAAGAGGGGGAAAGAGAAGGCAGAAGGTAAAAGGAGGAAAGGAAAGGGTAGAAGAAAAATAAAACCAAGGAGAGAATAAAAAGAGTTTTGATACTTTTTCATGGAAGCTTCTAACTTGAAAAAATATCCTATTTAAAGGGTTTACAGTTATTTCATAAGGAATAACAGTAGTTTTGTCTTTTTTAAAAAAAGATCTCTACCATTTCTAATGTAAATCAGCATAGCTCCAGCCAGGTCAGTTGAGGACAAGTTACGCAAACTTTAGTCACTGTATTAGCCCATACTTAATATGTTTTAAAATACTTCATCCAAGTTGACAAGATATGCATATGGTATCTGAGTTACCAGACTGAAGAGCTGTAGCCTTTAGCCTTCCTCTCTGTCTCCTCACTGTCATATTTCACTCACAGTCTTACTCCACCAGACTTACATTATCAGCCCTTTTTTGTCAATAAAGCATCCCGCATATTAAAATGTTTTGTATAAATTATAATTGTATATATTGAAAAAAAACGCCAAGTTTCTATCTCGCATTTCGTAAATCAAATTCTCCTGTATACAAAGGACATGTCTGAAATTAGTATCTAAACAACATGCCAGTTGGCTTCTCTATGTGGCAGCTTGTAAACAAAAATATTTGAAGACTGCGAGTTTGTGACATGACATGTAATGGAATGTGCAGGCACCAGTTATTTGGAGGTATCCTGTTCCCCTACAATGAAAATAAAATGATAAATCATGCTTACGTTGCTGTGTCACGGTTCAGTGGTGGAACTTTCCCAGTTCAGGTGGTACTGTTGTTTTTTCAAAATAGGTGTACCAAGAGGTTAAGTATTTTATCAGTGACCTATCTTTGCATCAGAGTGATACATCAAAACTGACATGGTGTTTTGTGCATTTACCTTTAAGCTACCTGGAAATTTTTTTTTTCCCTCCCTAGTAATTGCGTTTCAATCAGAGTCAAATTCCAGTTGTACTTAAATCAGTGAAACATTTTCCACTAGCTTCAGGAATCAGCTGTCAGAGGACAGGGGAAGAATACTGCTGCCTGCTGAAGCTGATCTAAAACCATGCTCTTGCGGAAAGGGGAAGTCGTGTTCTTGTTTCCACCAATGGCCATATTTCTGGTTGCATCTTTCATGCAGGCTTAGCGATCATGTGGCTGTGCAAAAAGGAAGATCGTGTTGCTGATCCGCCTGAAAAGTATCCCAGGAAACAAAAAAAAATTATCTTGTGATAATTGCTAGGGCAAACAGTGCCAGCTATTGTTCACGTAGTACAGATTCTGAGCTGTGAATCAACATCCATGAAATATTTAAATTCAATACGAGAAGAACTGAGAACACAAAATGCACTGCTGCCAAGGTATTTATTTCACGAAAACCAAAACAAACAGGCCGAGTCTTGTGGAGAAGACGTACAGGCACATTATTACATTTTTCCAATAGAAGTGAAGCTGGAAAACGCTAAAGAAAATAATGTTTAAAGCACAAAAGGGTGAGCAGGCTATAGAAGAGAACTAGAATTAACGAAAAGTAGTTGTTACCTGATTGAGCGGCTATTTAAGTAAGCATTGCAGCGCAGAAGCTTTCAAGCAGGGTTGAGGATCAACTGGCCTAACACATTAGTACATCATAAAGTACAGTGCATAAAAGTAATTTTAAAACCCCAAGCATTTTTATTATTACTTAGACAATGATGTAGATCCTTTTAACATTTTATCCATTTTTTGTTTGTTGTCAAGCCTGCAAATATACTAAACATTTATAAGATCCTCTAGAAAATTATTTCTTCTTGTTCTTTTGCAACTGCATCTAGTAAAATAATCTCGCGTTTGTGTGTCATTATTTTTTGCGCCACATTCATTTTTGTGAAATCAGGAAATACCAGCTAAGAAAAATACCACTGATGAACAGTGCAAAAGGTAAGTAGCTTCCTAGAGTGGTGACCAGAGGGGAAAAAAGCTGGATTTATTCTCCAGATATTCCCGTAAATCAAAGTAATCATGGAAGTATCTGAACCTTATCTCCTTCATTTGCTTTCATAGGTTTCCAAATCTCTCTGTTACTTTCAGCCAAACATAAACTAATTATGGTTCCAAATGCTTATATCTTACTTAATTAAAACAGAATAAGTTCTTTCTGCTGTTTCAACTAAGTGATAAAAAACAGACTTTGGAGGGTGAATGCCAGACTCCAGATTCTGATGTTCCTAAAACATCTGTATTTCAAGAATTTTACTAAATTCTTTATTGTTTTTGTCTTACTGTATTAACACACTCTTTGGTGTTTTCTCTTTATAGTAGGCATCCGGAATCCCAAATCATGTTTCTATCAAAGTTTTGGTTTTGGGGGTTTTTTTTGTAGGTGAAATGTTTTTTTGCTGCTTTTTAAAGTCTGATTATCTTCCTAGTGTCTTTCTGAGGACTTTTGTAGCTCAGACTTATTTAATTGATAAATAGTTTTGCATACAATTTTGTATTCCCAGTTATGCATCCTTTGCATAGCTAGTTTTGTAATTGTTTCGAAAGAAGAAAAACAAGCTTGAAAAACTCAGTAAACCTATCCAGTTACGTGACTACCAAATAGAGAAACACAGGATTAGTCAGTGAAGCGAACATGGCAAGTAAAATATAACTGGGACTTCAGTGGAGCATTTGACAATGTGTTGTTCAGTTTTACATGGATTAAGTAAAGGTTATGCAGCATGCAAGCGCTCTCCTAAACCGAGGATGAGGATAAATGTCTCAGGCTGGAAGGAAAGCTGGGAGGCATGGAGCACTGTTATGTCCTATTTGGTATCTTGATAAGTCATTCAGAAAAGAAGGAAGGAAGTTGATCGTTATCAGTTAGCGTGGATCCCAACATGCAAACACCAGAGAGGAATGCAATAACGCAAACACCAGACTGGAAAAAACATGACAGAAGTCTTGGCCAAGCGCGACTTAGTGCTGCTGAGGCAATGGGGTCAAGAACAACGCTGTTCCAGGGGAGGGACGGGCCTGGACGACAGAAATGCCGAATGGAACCTCGAAGCGGTGTCGGGCGAGTATCCAGCAAAAGGCCAATGCAATTTTGAATAGCAGAGGTATGACCCAAGAGACCAATGTGTATGGCCTTCTTTTCACAAGGCTTTTGTGATCACATTTTTGAAATACTGATTTCAATTTTGTCTTGACAGCAGAAAAACAACTAGGGGATTTACAAAAGAACAGAAAACTGACAGGGAGATTAAAGTTATGATTTAAACAGCAAGATGTAAAAAAAAACAAACAGATGAAACTGTTACTGATTATCCTAAGTAGCAATCTCTTGAGTAGAGACTGGAGTGGAGTTAGCAAGCTCCCTAAGGTTTGATGTTATGGTTTTATAGTTTCAGAGACTAAAATTGTCAGCAAAAAAGGGAATATTGACCATGTTTATTGTGCTTCCTTGTTGTTCCATTCCCAAAATTTGCCAGGTGCTTGTGTGTTCTTCTGAAACAGGTTTAAATATTCAGGATTGATACACAACTGAAGCCCTACAGCACCAAGAAGGGAGCTAGAGTGCAAGTCATTAAATAAAACAAAAAGAAAATAGATGAAATTTTAAAATATAAGATTCAGGCTAATTATTAGCAAACGTTTAGTTACTGATGTCTACATGGCAGCATAAATCAGCGCTTTGAACATTTAAAACTAAATAGGAAAAGACATGGAAAAATCATGTAGTGATTCATTCTGCATTGGTCAGATGTATTAGGATGACTAGTAAAATAGCGTTTTAATATCTAAAATCTGTTCTGCGTCCAGCAAATTGCAACTGCGTATACATGCATGCAAGGGATACCCGAATTTGACCCTGTAATTGGTAAAATCCAATTACTTCAGTTTGGCAAGACAATCCCAAAGTATTCTGTGCTGCATGAGAATGAAGACTCTAAATAAGTAACGTATTTATTTTTAAATAAATGGGAAAGAGTAAATTTTCCCATATTCCTAAAAGCTTATAAATCATTGTAATTTATTGTGTCAGTCTTATTTTTCAGATCTGCCATCTCTGAGTTCAGCTTAAAGGCTGTACATGTGGACAGACTGACTACAAGATTTTCGATCTCTGGAAATCCAAATCTGCCAGAAAAAAATTTCTGGAGGCCAAGCTTACCCCTTTACCTACAGGAAGAAGTGGCAGCACTTTTAATTAGGCAATGTCCCAATCAAAAACTGCATTCTGTTTATTAATTTGGGTCTATGGGATATAGCTCTACCTTTGTATAAATGTGTCATCTGAGGATTCACTGGAAGGAAAGCAAATAACAGGCCAGTAGCAGCATTTTATGCAGTTTTGGTGCTGCGGAGGTGGGTTGCTTGGTTGGAGGTTACCCTCTTGTAAGAAGGGGCACAGAAGCACACACAACCGGCCATTGGTTGGTATTTCTGCTGACCGGAGTGCTGGGAGTGAATAGGCAGACCGGAGCAGAATTTCAGCTTTAGAGTGTGTTTTCTATAAAAAGCTCCCTTTTGATGTCTCTCTCAGTTTCATTCTGCTCATTTTTCATATCAAAGCTAAAACTTCCTTTCCCTTCCTCCATTTCACATCAGTTTGAGCAGAGTGAATTAACTCTTCCAAACCAGGAGTGTGTAACGTCTTGCTCCAGGAGATGCCTAATCACTGCGATGAATTGTCCTAAAAAATCACGGACCTTTACAGATGACATTTCCATCTGCAGTAAGTTGAAGAGGGGTTTAGCAAACAGCTGCTTTCCACAACAGCCAGGATTAGTCATCTTATTCTTACATCAAGCATAAAGTAGTTATTTTATATGGGGAATTAGGAAAGAGCCATATAATTCTGGATTATTGATCTATTTGTCTGCTGGGAGGTTGTGAGTGAAAAATCTTTTTCTCTGTTCTTAATTCAGATGCCATTAGTGCAGGGGTTACTCTAGGATCACTGTGAAAGAAATTGATATAATGCCCACGGTGCTGAAAAAATGTTTCTTTTCCAAATAAAAATAAATGGAAGTTAACACAGGAAAAAAAATGTGGTGTTTGGTAACTTAGAAACCACAATGTTTTACAGTAACAACATCAATCAAAAGCCGCCACAAAACATGGCTTAAGACCTTGTAGAACTGTACTTAATACTTCAGACCTAAACAGCCTAACTACAGAGTAATCGGTAATTATTACCCTGTCTTCTAAGGGACCTGTTTGCACTTACTTTCTTTGACTACCATCATAAAATATAGACTAGCTCAATTTTATGTGTGGTGTAAATACGCTTTTTCTGATTTCACAATAATTGCCTGAGGTCGTTTAATTTGTCACTGTGATTGAGATCTTTCCTCATTTACACTTCCAAAGTCCTACTGGCTTGATGTAACAGTAACGTATCGTGTAACTATGAAAATTAGTGCAGGGTATGATGCAGTAAATAGTATTTGCAATAAAAAGTGGAACATAATTTGTCCTTATTTATACCCAAGTAATCGAGAGCACTTTGTAGTAATTTCTACAGTACGTTTTTTCTATATTTAGAAAAACAACAGTGTATCTTTTATAATGATGAATAAGAAACTGCAGAAATCTTCCAGCTCAGCGTAGGTGTTTACAGCTTTTTGCCTTTCTCCTGACTTACGTGGTGCCAGTTTGTGTAATGGATGAGCGCCTTCCAGCGTGCACCTTTTGGGGGTGCCCAGCTGAAGCCCTTGAATGCACTTGCCTCCCTGGATCACATCACGCTCCCGCTACATCCCCTTTTTTGCTCCTCTACCGTACTTTGCTGCCTGTTTTTATTTTTTTTCACCTGAAGAGCGGAAGCAATTTAGCTTTTTAACTTAACTACTTTTTTAAAGAATTCGTCATATTTCTCTTTGTGGCTGAATACTTCTACGTGTCTGTTCGAAACCAGGCCAGAAGGTGGTTTTGGCCTGTCCGGAGTAGCTGGCAGGAGCTGTGCCCTGGGGAGCTGTGCAAATTTGTGAGTGAGGAGGGGGAGTGGGACTGAATCTGTATCACCCATCGAAGGGGGAAGAGGCACACCAGGCTTCCAGACACAGAGGGAGGGCAACTCACTAGAGAGAGAATCCTAGAGGCCCCTGAAAAAGTGGGCCTTGGGGCTTGTGGGTAAAGGAGAAGGTAGAGACTTCTGGGAGACAGCAACGTGAGCAGGTACAATGACTTGCATTTGGGAAAAGGGCTAGGCAAGACCTCACAGGCGTGTGTGGTTTTTGTGGGTGTTTGGGGTGTCTTTCTCTAAGCGCTTTGGATATCTCATATGGTAAAACAGAGAAAAGAGGACTTAAGAGCCATCTCAGGCTGCTGGAGGCACTCCTGAGTACGTTCACACTCTTCAGTTTCTCCATGGCAGACCTTTATTTACGTAGCTACAATGGACAACCTGCAATCTGTTCAAACTGTGCTGCTTCTACCACCTGCTTTGGGCAGTCCCCTGCGTGGAAGGTGTTTGTGGGTTTTACCTACGTCCACATGATCCCAGTTGTGAAATGATGACCCTTGGATTCTCCCTGAAGTTCAATGATGGGCTTCCATTCCTTATTTCAATATTGTTATTGCTTGAGCAACTTTGGTCACAGCCTAGCACTAGATACAGACCTCAGCACTGCACAGGAATCTCGGTTAAGAATTTAAAGAGATTTTACAAAACACTATTAAAATTCTTGCAATGTCACCATAAATGAACATGCAGAAGTGAAAAGGCATGATACTATATGTAAACAGGGCTTGTACCAGCCTGCCCTTTAGCGAACACAGTTACTCAGAGCAGACTGTTGCTGCTGTATGTGTAAGGTACCAAAGGACTTTTTAACAAAGTTTGTTTGGAAGAAATGAAAATTCATATCTCATTTTTTCTTTATGCTGTGGAAGGTGCCATATTCTTTGTAAACAGAAAGCAGCTGTTTGCAGCACTAGGCATTAAACCAGGATCTCTAGCTGTTAACTAAGAGGGTTCAACAAGTTCACAATGCAAGTGCTAATGAATGAATTGATTTTAATATGTATCACATTCCACTGTAGAAACATCCTTACATTTTGTCTACCCACGGTTTAATTTTATCCTCATTTGATATTCCCAGTAGGCAACGCCAAAAGTAACCTGGGCTAGCCAGCATTACCAATCCAGATTAAAAAAAGGAGAACCCTGGGATAAGTCTGAGCCAGTTGAGAGGACAGGGAAATGCCTGAACCCGAAGCAGCATTCCCCGGCTGGCGAGGATGCAGCGCAGGATTGCCTACCCCACCCCAAAAGTATGACGGAGTGGTCAAGGCTGAAAATGAGCACAGTCAATTTCAGGATGAGAAAGGGAGGCGTGGGAGTGAAAAACCAGGAGGGAGAATGGGGATTGGTTTTTCATCAGATTTTCTGACCTTGTGGATTTGCCAGTCCTTCTGCTTGCCAACAGGGGAAGTCCCCTTCTCCCCACTCCTTTATGCTCATTCCCAGCCTGGCTTTGTGTGGTGAGGCAGTGACATTGTTCACTGAGGAACAAATTTGAATTCTTTGATCTTAATATCCTAACTTCATATTTGCCAGGCAATTAAAACCAGACAAACACGCACGCACGCGTTAAAATACAGCAATGTATTTATAAGTGTAATTGAGCTGTGATTAATTCCTCATGTTTCATTACAAACTAATAAAAATCCATTACAGGGCAATGAATGGATCCTGCTAGCAGGAGGCACGTATCTCCTCTATTCTCCATAATCTGTAGCCACATAAAACTTTGCAAAGAATGGGCAAATGCTAACAGGATGATTTGGCAGTATTTCATATCTGCGTTGCACATGTGAAAGCGACAGTGCAAGCTGTAAGAACGTTCAGCATCAGAATACCAGCAGATCTTTTAAGTCTTACATACACTTCTGCCTCTGTGTAGGATAATGGCATTTCTTCTGTTTCTGAGATAGAGAGAAACTTGCTTTTCTCTCCTTTCCTTCAAAACAGACACTATAGTGGCAGAGGGATGTTATCTTCTTGCTAGTGGCATGAAGGCAGCATCTCAGATATGGATTACTTCAGAATTATCCTTCTTGACATAGATGGTTGTGAAACCATCGCTTAGCCTCTTGGCAGGTCCCAGCCCTGCCTTCACCCAAGGAACCCTGAGCAGCTGCTGCCTTCTCTCTACCACTGCCTGCATGTACGTATTTTCCTTTCCCTTTGTTACCCTGTGCATTTCAGGGGGGTTTAATCCATCTGATGCAAGGTATGTAACTGCACAGAGCACGCACAGTTAGAGGGCTTTATCTGCTCCTTGTTCGGTTAGCTCAGTTAAACACAGAAGCACCTGCCAGCTATTCCACCAGAGCCACAGCCCATCTGCATGCAGCTCCAGCTAAGTTGTTCTTCTGAAATACTCCTGTGCTAAATATACTGATTCCCTGATGGCTTCTTGCACCGTTTGCTCCTGCCCCCAAATGGACACAACGGTAGCATCCATTTGGAGAGGTACAAAGAGGGAAGAAAAAAACCCCATATTCTTAGTTCCTTTTATTTCATTTCAGTATGACCACTTTCTGGTGTTAAAGGAAACATAACTGAAACCCAGTGTGGTTTTGGAGTAAGGAAAATGTTAGATTAAAAATAACATTTTAAATCGGGGAAAGGATTTGTGAATTAAAATACTTTCTTCTTGTGGCTTTGCAGAATCACCTTCCTTTTGCTTTCGGGGTAGCCAGAACAATTTTCAGGCCAAACCAATATTTGAATTCTTGTTCTTCCCAAAGAAATATAGCGGGTGGGTTTCTGTCTAGGAGCTAAACCAGACATTTGCCGTAGGGCTGAGCTGCAGTTCAGCTTTGGGGAAGCCACAATCCTGTCCGTCCTGCTGCCTTCCACCAAGAGCAGGCACGCGGTGCCATGTAGCAGGCATAGGGATAACGTTATACCAGAGTTGCTACAATGCCTGCTGTCCCACTGATCATGCTAGAAACATGGTCTACAGCAAACACAACTTTGTTTTCATAAAGGAGTGATCCACTGCTTTAGACTAACAACACTCAGCGGTGTGTCCAGTTGGCTGTTCTGGCTAGCAGAACCCAAAAGGAAATGGGGAATATTCAACATGAAAATACCCTGCAACAAGCTCAGCGTTGCTTTTTTTTTTTTTTTTTTTTTAAAGTTGCCTATCTTTTTGGTAAGAGAGGTTTCTGTTCTTTGGCTTGATTAACAAATACAAACAGCAAGAAGGGCTATGAGATATGTCTGGTGATGAAAAAAAGAACGAGGAAAACTGCTGTGTCTTTTCTTGATGCATTTCCCTGCACTAAACTCATTTTTGGGGCAGAATGGCTTTCAGCTCCAATCCCTTCTGCGACCTGCGGGCAGTGTGGCATTGCAGGCTGCAGCGCTGGCGTGAGGAAGGGCTGGGAAGCTCCAGCGAAGGGTCGGGAGCAGGCAGCTGCTCCAGGGGGCCGGCACCACACAGGCTGGCTTCCCTGCTGGAAGCACTTGCGAGGCTGTGTCCCAGGTTCCTGGCCTCATCTCCCTAGGAGCACAGAGACCCGTGACTTTGGCCCTCTGGAGACAGAGGTTTCCAGTTAGATGTCTGCAGTGCCCAGCGGTGGCGGTGTGGGAACACTCCAACATGGCCTGACTCGTTTTTTAAGGCTATTGTGCTTTACCACGATGAATCTGGACCAAAACCAATGCAAAGCCAGGAATACAGCTTCCCTTTCCTCAGTCAACGGCCATGACAGAGTCCTTCCTTCACACAGCCTTTCGAACCCCATGCTGCAATCATATCAGCCCAAAAGTCAATGACCAGCAAAAGATACTTCTGCAGGCCAGGAAGCATGGAGCAGGAATTCCCACAAAAGAATCCTTCAGAAAAAATTGCCCATTATTATTTTGTTCATCTAAGGTATCTAGCTAGCCCTGATCACTATGGATTTGAGGTTTTCATTCTTTATTTATTCTCTTAAATTCTTTGTGAGATATGTTAAAGCTAAGGCATAGAGACCCCCACCTAACATGACGTAGGAGGTCTGAGACAAAATAACACCTGAACTCAGATCGCAGGCTGTGGCTTTGACCACTGGGCCAACTTCCTCTACAATCTTGCTGGATTATGGAGAAAAATAAACAGTTCATTTCACTAATCATGTAATAATATGGATTTTACGCTAACTATATTTTTATATATACACAGACACAAACAAAATAGAAATGCATGCACATTTATTTCAGGTAGTATTTATAACCTAATAATATTTGTATAACATATGCATGATTTATATAACACTTAAATGATATATATGCATATGTTTTCAAAGTGCATTAGTATGGCATTTAGTATGACATGTTGTCTCTCACTGCAGAATTAGTATTTTCAACTTTCCCCCGCCCTGTTCATTTCTTATTGCAACCCACAAGAAAGCAGCTTCATCAGTAACTTATTTAGGCTGACGTGCACCTATAAGTGTGTAGCATTTATTTGCCATATTGCTGCTCACAAAAATGTTGCCATGCTATTGCAGTCCTTTGTTTAAAGTTCTCTAAAAGGCTCTCTGCAAGGGCTGCGTAGGAGGCTTTGCAGCAGAGAGGTTTGAAATTGTTTTTCTGAACATTATCCTGGAAAGTCTGTCCTTTTCAAGGTCTTGGCCAGCTGCACAACTATTTTCTTCTTTTTATTTTCTTTACTTCTGCAGCACTGAATAATAGTCCCTATCTAATATTCATATATAAAATGTATAGTTGAATCTCTACCATATACTTCCCTCTTTAGCAGCTTTTACTGAGCACTGAGGCATTTTCAGCAATTCTCCTTTTGCCAGCGTAGTGTTCAGTCCCTTAGAGACCAGCCACTTTAGGGACCAGTTTTGCCACCATTACACTCATCCTGCATTCCTTCTATTGCATGTAGTCCCCCAGATGTCAACAAGTCTCTCATATTTATGGAGTAAATTGATACCATCTATGTCAAAACCTTGTCTTCAGCAGTTGTCTCTTGCTCACCTGCAATGCCAAACAGTCTCACAAGGTATTTCCAGGAATACTGACCAGCCAGCATCAGTATAGCTGCCAGTCCCCCCGCAGGAAATTCCCTCCAGTTTCGACCATGGCCAGGGAAAGGCCAACCAAACGCCCCAGCACCCGTAGTCTGCATGGGGTCTTACACTCGGCTGTCTCTGCAGAGAAAAAAGCACTAGATGTTGACTTAGAGACAACCTTTTTCACCAAATGTTGTGAAGTAGGTGTTTCACCGGGTTGGTGTCCAGGAGTTTGGTCCTACGCTCCTAACGGATGGGAGCCAAATGGCCCACAAATGAAAACCCTTGTCTGCCTCAAACTGTGCCGGTTCCTTTATTTGTGGAGGTCACAAGTATCCAGCACAAAACCCAGCACTGATCTGGTTCCTGCACACCCCCCTAGGCGATTCAGCCATCTGAGCAGCGACACTTTCCTCAGCCTGTTCACCCGGGAAATCTACCTGTGTTCAGAAGTCCTTGTAGGATCTGTCCTCTGCTATGCTGTGGCACATTTCACATGAAGATAGGAGCAGCCTTAAGGTTTTTGCCTATGTTGACATATACATGAAAAAGTGGATACTTTTCCTCGTTCCAGGCACTAGGACTATAAATCCATAGAGAACTTGAGTAAACGTAACTTTCTTAGTATGTTAAAAAGTTCAGACTGTGGAAGGAAGACATTTCTGAGAAACAGATTTTAGCCTTTGAAATAATTAGACTGAGCTAAACAGATTTTTGGCATTATTTGTAAGCCAGTCATTGTTCAGCCTTTGTACTTAGAAGAGCAATTATGACTCCTTTGGAAACATCCTTAGCTGAACTCTTAAAATAATAAAAACACTCCTCCATAAGACCACATCAACATATGGTTTTCCTAACGACAGCACAAACAAATCACCCACTCATCAAACACATTTAGGAAGAAGACAGGAACAAACAGAACAAACAAATTTTCTAAAGACTACTTACGGGTCCTCATCAATCAGAAAAAAAATAAAAACCCAACCCTAAACTGAATTCAGGAACTGCCTATGGGATACAGAAGACGCATAAAATATGCAAAATACAAGTAAGCAAAAACATATACCACCAAACACTGTAAAGCAGCTTATAGGTAATATGCTGCAAAGTTGTATTTCAAAAATACTGAGCTGCTGATGCCCAGCTTTCTGATCCACTCACTAGTTTACCTTTTAACTTTGGTGATAGGTCATGAGTAAGCAAGAAAGAGTTAAAGTGTGTCTACACTAGTGATCATTATCAGAACATCCTCCCTGGTTTCACCACCTTCCTGGTAACTCCAGGGTGAGGTCCCAGCTGAACAAGAACTGGTGGGTGATGTGCATCCCTGCTGTGGTTCCCACTGGTAGATGCTGCCGCGTGGTGACTACACGGGTGTTAATTGTTCTGAGATTCACAGACCCGTGTCACCTTTCTGTGGCTCCAGCCAGCTTGGCGTAGCCCTGTGGTGCATACTGATGAGTTAGTATCACTTCAGAGCAGCGGAGTCCCAAAGCACATCTATCTAGGCCTCTGGAGCTTCAGCTAACACAGAAAATATAAGCATCCACGCTTTCTAGGAGCCCAGTCTTGAGGCAGTCCTGAAAGAATCCACGTCTTTAGAAATGTGGAAGTTGGGGTAAATGGACACAGAAAGGTTTCGAACTATGGGTCACTCCTGATCTTACCTCATGTAATGTATGTACATGCACACACAGATACAGAAGGCCTGTACCTTTTCATAGCTTTAATTTTCTCACCACTTTTGAGCACCTTTTAGGTACCAGTCAGATTCTTCCAGAACCTGGAAGGACTCTCCTTTGGATCACAACATCTGTCTCTCTGCTACTGCATCTTTTTATGCATATGCTGGAGACAGTGCCCAACAGCTGCTTCTCCATAACCTCTTCCTCCACCAGGCAACCTACAGAGCACTCCTCCCACATGACCTACGCCCGTGCAGTACACGTACGGCTTCCCGGAGTGGAGCACTAAGAAACAACTTGGCTGCCAGCAGCGGCCAGTGCAGCTTCCACGCAACTCCCTGTGAAAACTTCAGCTGAACATCGGTATACAAGAAAAAGGGAGTAAACAAGCTCCACATTCAAAATGGGGTTTGCCATCTGACAAATACCCAAAGGCATCAGTATGAAACAGAATTTTAAAAATGAACACAAGCAGATTCCTCCAAGAAGCGATCCTGCCTGCGTGTAGGTCTCTTCTTGCTTGACCTCTTCCAAGTGAGTATGTGTTTTGTGAACAGAAGAACAGACTAGAAAACTCTACGTGCTAGTTTTGATTCCAGTTGGAAAGTGGACCAAGCAAATGTCTCACACTTGTCATCCTACTCCGAGTAACTCCACACAAAACTGAATGAGAACAGCATTAAAACACTGGTGGCTGGAGTCCTTGCTACCACGCTTTCACTGTTGCTGCAGCCTGTGGGACTGGGCAGATGGTATCACTGCCAGGAAGTACATGGCAACCAACACTTCTGTAGATAGAGTCAGAGTGTCTTCCTTGTTGTCAATACAATGAGTTAATGACAGGGAGAGAAACTAGGTTTTGTCCTCTAATCCCCTACCCATGCCATTTTCAGGTTCGGTCAAACTCAGGATTGCTGTTGCTACAACGTTTAGCTCAGAATTATGTCCCAAATAGCTTCAGGAGATGGCACTGCCTCTGTCCTGCCATGTGCTGAAAGCTCTGCATAGCAGTGCTTGGTCTTCGTTAGGGGGGCGTAGCTCTCACTTGCAAAAATCATTGTCGAGTCCTTGGAGAGACCGTAAGTGCTGAAGATGATCAGTGGTGATGAGTCACGATGGGTGGAATAGTTCCTCGGAAACAAATATTAATGAAAATCAGGTGGAAAAGGTGAACATTATCTGTCTTTGAACAGTTTTATCAGAGGCTATGCATGCTTTCAATTTTTGTCAAACTGTGTTACTATTTCAACAGAGATTTGAGTATTTAAAAACCGCAAAAATCAACAGTGCTACTGGAAACAATGCTGTGATATAGTCTATTATTACTGGGCTTTGAAAGGTAACTAAATGACAGTCTGATCCTTTGGGGAATTTCTCAAGACTTAATCTTTGTTATAAAGAAATTATTTAAATTTTATTTGACATTGCTGTTGTGATGTTAGGATAAATCTTGGTGACGAAGTACCGTGACTCTGTACGAGTGCAATATGGAATGCCTCTCTAATTTGTCAGTCTGTCTCCCCGGTTGCCAGGGGCCTCAATCTTTGCAGGAAAATTACCCTTGAAAACCAAATCCAGCTCACCTTATCTCAGGGCCACTAAAGTAAGCTAGTCCTTTGGGCAAAGAAATGTTATTTTGAGATCTGCATCTAAGAAGGGGATACAGCCACAGGGACTGGGGCAGTTGGCAGCAGTCCTGTACTCTGAGAGTCTCCTGTTTGACTATGTTGGCCATGTGCATGTTTTCAGTAATCTGGGGAAACTTACTTAGTTTTATTTCAGCCAAAAGTAGGAAGCGCTGAAGAAGCTTTAGGAGGGCTCTTCATAACCACTTCATAAGCTGAGGTGAGCTGAGAGCAGCCAGGTGTTTCAGTGAATGTTACCTATAACTAGCAGAGCAGTATCCGATGGAAGGTTTTTCCTTGCCAGCAGTGATGACTCACATGAATTATCTTTTCTCTTTGTATACTGCCTAGTGTTTACTCCTTACAGTTGTGTATTGTTTTCCATTCTTTGCAAGAAAATCAAAAACATTATTGCCACACTTCCCTTCAGTTTAGGATTTTTAACCTTTTCTTGGTGCAGAGCTTCACAAACGGAGAAGTCTGAAATTCTTTGGGCTCCTTGCCGCTCAGATGGCATTTCCATCTTTTTCAGTGCGGATTGTTTCTAAATCTGCCCTGCCCAGTTGTTATCAAATTACTGTTAGCTTTGTAAAAAGCTATGCAAAAGAGTTTTATTTTTCTCTTAATTGGTTATGTGCACTTACACTGCAGAAACTTAATAGGAACATCTGTTATCTGTGGAAGTGGTATGTGTGATTGATTCATCATCATAGCTTCTCGAGAAAAAGTAATTCCTTACATTTTCCTTGTGATACACACGGCCAGAAGGTCCTCTGTCAGTCTACGTTCTCACTCTCTCCACTGGTTTGTCCGAGTATTTGAGTGACAGCGGCAGGGAACTCCTGAATACCTACAGGATATAACAAGGGAGTCCGATATTTGTCTCTGAAGGACAACTTAAAAATAAAATATATCACTATATTAATGATCAGGGCTAAGTGCTGTTTAAAGAATTTCTCTAAATACAGTACTACAGTCAGTACCCTTTTCTGAAATTGTGTAATATGGATATACAGTAGACAAAAAGTTACCTCCAGAAAGTTAAAGACCTTTTGGTTTTTTACTTATAACAAAACTAAAAACTTAGGAACACAAACTTTGCAGAAACCTTAAAAAAAAAAAAAAGAAAAAAACAGAAGTCACTTCACATATACATAAGGAAAGTTTTTAACAAGAACCTGACAGGAGCTGCATCTCGTTGAGACCTGTATCACATTAGAGACAACGTTCCAGTGCCTTGCAAGACTTTCTGCTTTTTTAAGACTCTCAATTCCCCTCGCCGCCCTCTATTTGTCTAGGTATTCACATGAAGCCTCAAATTTAGCTCAACACTCCAGTCTTTATTAAGCATTTTGACTGTGCAAGATTAACCTTCATGAGTCACAGTAATCATCTCCTTCTGCAGTCTGCTCCCACCGCCTAAGTATTGGCTACATCCCGGAGAGATCCTAAAGCAATAATGGGCTCAACTTCCCCAGACGTGCGCTCTACCGCAAAACCTAGCTCTCCTCTCGCCACGGTCTCAGCACTTACAACATGCATGGCATACAGGCCGTCCAAATGCATTGATGGGATTTATACAATAGCGTGAGGTCATGGTCAAAGCTTTGTCTTTTAGTCCAGGTCTAGTAACAGGTCAGAGGTGAGATCAAAAGCTTGCATTATTAACAATGCTGTAAATAAAATGAAGTGGAAAGATCAATCTTTCCTCTTAACTTTGGATTTTTATTTCCTCATGATTCCAGGTTAGGGTCATGGGAATGTATCCCACCGCAGCCTTACCTGATGCTAACTGTTGTTTTTGTTTAATAATTAAAATGCAGGTGCTGTGGATTGAGTGCATCTTGCTTTGGAGATGCCTTTGGTTCTTGCCTGTTTAAAAACCTCTCACAGCACACTACACTTAAGGTTTTTCTTTTTGTAGCTATTAGTTTAATCCTTTGGCAAGGGACAATTTAAACTCCTGTTTGTTAGTTAATCCAGACAACAGACATCCCTTTCTCTGCCCATTCCTCCTTTCCTCATGCACGGATTGTGGTGGGAATTTCTAACCGAAATTTCATTAGGATAAACAAATTAAGATGAAAGAGATTGTTACAGGATTAGAGGACTACAAAATGGAAAAGCAGAATTCATATGATGATCACAAACGAGGAAAAAATTCTCATAACTATGTAACAGTTTACAAAGTTAAGAAAAGCAACAAAGGAAGGTTGAAGGCAACCAGTACAAGCAAGCCACCAAAAGTCTCATCTGGAGGCAGCACAGAACAGAAGGATATGTATCTCTTAGCATAATAACTGCAGCGAGGAGGATCTTCAGTTTCACATCTTCCTAGTGCATCACAGTTTGGATTATGGCCGCTCTCTGCCAGGCAAACAAGAAAGAGCTGAGATAACTCCTGGTGCAAGCTTTCACTCCTGCTCCAAAAACAATCTGGCAGCTGTTGCAGAAGGGACATAACCTCCAAGAGTCAGAGTCTGCTGCCTTCAGCCCTTGCCCAGGATCTTGATGGACTGAGAACCCAAATCCCTTGCCATATCTGAGACGACATTTCTCTGCCATTTGCCGGCCTATTAAGCTTTGAATAACAGCATGTCCACTCTGGTTTTTTGAAAAGGAATCATCTACGCCTTCCAATACATTCATTGCCAGGTTATTCAAACTGTATTTATTAGGTTAAATTTGCTGAGAATGTAAGTTTCAGTTACATATATGGCCTGGTGAAGATGGCCTGCAGTGTGTGTTGTCTTTAGCTTTTATAATTAACCAAGATGGTTAAAAATTCAAGCGTGTGTGTCCCAGGTTGGAAGTCTGGTCAGCAGCACAAAGGAGCTGTTAGGATTGGAGTCATGCAGGTGTTTGAAGGTTAGGGGGCTCTCCTCTGCTTTTTGGGGTTTGGGTTGTTTATTGTGGGGTTTTTTTTAGTATCTGCAAGGTAAGCATGCCATGTATCTTCTCTTGCAAGCTGTGGTAGTGAACTTGCTTGTCACAGGTACATGGTCAGATGGTGCGTACACAGCCTGAACTTGTAGCCAGGGAATACAGAGCACAGACAGCAACTTTCCTGTACAGTACTTCTGATGCTACAGTGAAACTCCTTGTTTCTAAAGAGCCTTTAAGGGTGAAGCCAAAACGTGGCCTGAGTTTAAATTGCCTAATCTTTCCTTGAAAAAGTTGTCCCCGTGGATAGCTTGAAGAAGACACCTGTGTGCACTTAATTTGAACAGGCCTGGGGTTTTTTGTACAGCTGCAGAGCTCGAGTAACATGTGGTCTCCTCAGGAATAACATGTGGTCTCCTCAGTAATGTCTAACACAGTTATGCCAAAGATCATGGTGGGGCTGTTCAAAAGCCCTCCAAAATATTCTGGGTCTCTGGAGCCACTAGGTTTGCTGCCTCTGCACAGGTTGTGAAGTTTGCAGAAAGCAAGAGCAATCCTGATGGCATTTTCTGTGCTGGCATCAAACCAATGCTGCAGGCAGTGCCTGCAGATCCCGTGCAGCCGTCGGGCGTGCTCAGCAGCCGCCCAGGAGCCGCTGAGGACATGGCTGAGCTGCCCACCATGGCTGTGGTTTCCAGAGACATACTGCACCCTACACAACAGGTACCCCAATGGGAAATGCCTTGTGTTAGGAAGTGGGTGCATCCTGATCCTAGAAGAGAGATACCACAGTCCCACAACCTGCTGAAAGGTCTTCCTTTCAGCTTGTCACACTGCCCCTGCAAGAGTGGTGCAAAAGGAGGCAGGGCTGCCTGGTGTACTTGTGTGGTACACCCATGTAGGATCCCAAACAAGCGCAAGGACGGTCTTGCCAAAAATGATGCAAAGGCACATGGACCAAGTGACGTGTAGTGTGAATGCACTTGATGAGACGTGGGTACCCTGAGAGCGCAGCACCCTGGGGCATGGCCGAGAGAAGGGTGCAGACGTAGTCACTGGAACCAACGAGGAGAGTGAGCCCAAAGATCAGAGGGACCTCAAGACAGTGGCATTAAGTTTGGAGTAGTAGTTGGACCGCTAATTGCAAGTGAGAGGCAGACACAGCCTAACAGGTAAGTCACAACACTTAAACTTCAGACCAAATTCAGCACCCAGCATTTTGTCAACACACACTTCAGTATTTAAGACAAACTCCATTCAACACGTACACTACCGCTTTCTAGTTCCAGTCCCCAAATTGATGCAAACAGAAGTTGCATGTAGAATATAATGCAGTTTCTAATATTAATCTTTAAAAAGTATTGGTCATATAAATCCCTCCATTCTGAAGGAAAATTAATATAATTGTTTGTACAGACATGAAAAGAGTCATCTGAGAAGTGCTGCTGCACGATCAGATTAAAATAGTGAAACCAAATACCAAGAAATTGGGCAACAGAAAGTAGAAAAACATCTCAGCCAGCAGGCTCATACAATCCAAGCACAACTTTCTGGTTGCCTCCCTTACCTTATTGGCGTCTGACCTCCAAATCTTGCACAGACTTAAGACTGTCAAGCTTGGGATAAGAAATTTCAAAGCAGTGACAGAGATGATACGAAACAAGGTGGCTATAATGACCATCCTGAAAAGCCTTTCTCTCTATTATCTATTCAGCAGTCTTGTCTACACAATGAACAAGAGAAGTGAATGGTTGCAGGATCTCCACAGGGATGCACTCAGCCAGAAGAGTAAACAGTAGTAAAAAATTATCTTCTGGGATCTCCCCAAGAGATAGAAACAGAGGTGAAAGCCAGCCATACAAACTGCTGAAGCATTTGCAATTCCATCAGCAGTCGTGAAACCGAAAAGAGCCAACAGGTCTGTCTGCCTTAGACGAAGCACCTTCCCTGTTCTGGCCAGGAGATCATCTGCTACAGCAACCAATATCGTGCATGCATATCCTCAGGGATAAACCCAGATTGACAACAATCATGAAGACCCAAAA
Source organism: Phalacrocorax aristotelis (assembly GCF_949628215.1). Classification (NCBI taxonomy): domain Eukaryota; kingdom Metazoa; phylum Chordata; class Aves; order Suliformes; family Phalacrocoracidae; genus Phalacrocorax; species Phalacrocorax aristotelis. Next base: position 96,685,156 of record NC_134276.1, on the reverse strand, counting down.
TACCTAGATAGTGGGAACCTTTTCTAGAAGTACCACGGACGAGGTAGCTGGGTTGCTTTTTGTGCAGTCTCAGCATCATGAAGGAAACCAGGAAAGCAGCGTCTTTAGTTTTGTTAGCCTCCTGCCTTCCGCTGTTAATTACAAGGACTGAATAACACACTCCAAACTCTTTTTTTTTTTTTTTTGACAAACTGCTAGTGTTAGAAAAAAGACTGTAATTCATTCAGCAATAAAAGTCAACAAGCTTTTTGTTACTACTTGGGAAATCCATTAAAAAAATATGCTTATACATGAGAAGTCCAAAGATGTTAGGTGTTTGTCACAACAAATAGTAAGAGACAAATTTGTGTTCCATACAGAAAGAGATTTATTGAAAATCTTCAGGAAAACAATATCTTACCTAGTTCTGCTATCACCTGATTATCACATTGGCAAATATTTGTAATAAAAATGAGTTAATAAGCAAGCCACTATTATATACACTAGCTTCAAATTTTATAGGCTAACTTCAATCTCAGAGCTGATCTAAGAAGTACCATCATGTAGAATATGTTTTCCTTTTTTTTTTTTTTTTTTGGCATGTCTGTTAAGGCTGGGGTTATTAAAGGGTTAATTAGAATCTTAAATGCTTAGTGCGCATGTTGCAAGATACATCTCACTCCATAAAAATAGCTTTATGACATGGGAAAAAGTGAGGGTTTTTAAATTATAATTGCCTGTCTTGTATATTGGCAGCATAAGAGTCCAAATGACAGCCTGTAAACATTTTTAAACAATCCGTTTCCAATTTTCTTTTATTATTTATAATAATTGAACTCTCTTGCTTTCTTGATGTTAGTATTGCCACAACATTCGTGAAGCTGCATGTACTGCGTCAGCTACCTCTACACTATGACTATAAAGGTTGTACGGAGCTGGACACAACAAAAACAAAATAAATGCAGCGAAATAAAATTGTGTGCCTTCCAGCCCACCAACGCAACACCAACAGCACCCACCTTTGCATCAGAGGGAGTAAACTGGGGTCGAGCAATTCCAAATTTCACTTTTTGTTTGTTTGTTTGTTTCACGGCTCCCACTGACTTTACCCTTTGTTCTTTGCCTTGCATTTTGTTTTCTTTCCCGGTTATTAATTTTTATGGGACACTTAATGCCCGTGGCAACGCGACGTGCGTCTCCCGACGGCCCCGCTGCCTGCACTACGCCCGCTGCCGCCCCTTTACTTTTCATCCACAAAAAGAGACATTCTGAGGCTTTTTGAGGACCGCACCCGCGTAGCACCGGGGTGGATAAGCCTCCCGCCGTACTGGCAAGCAGCCCCAGGCTGCCAACTGGCGGGGTCACCGCCACAGTGGTCGGGGGAGGAGAGGCGCCCCTCGGGCCTGCAGCCTTAGCGCTTCCAGGGCAGACGGGACGGACCCTCCTCGCTCAGGCACCGACGACGGGAGACCAAACCCGGCAGCGCCGGCCCGGCGCTAGGAGAGGCGACCGGGCTGCCCCCCTAAACGGCCGCCCCTCCCCGGGCTTCCCCTCCGGGAACTACAGCCCCCACAATCCTCCGCGGCGCCGGGGGTGGGTCCCCACGTGAGAGGGCGGGAACTGAGGGAGGGCGGCGGGCGCATGCGCGCTGCCGCCCCGCGGCCCTCCGGGGGCGGAGCGAGGCGGCCCTGCCGCCAGGCTCCGCTGTCAACAGCAGCCAAGATGGCGGCGCGGAGGCCCCGCACCGCCTCAGGTCAGTGGGCTCCCCGCGTGGGCTCGGGCGCCTCCGCGGCGATGCGTCCCGTCCCCTCCGGTCCCCTTACGGGAAAGGGGAGGAGCGGGCGTGGCGGCCGCCCGTCATCTTGGGAGCGGGGGGCAGCCTGGCGGCCCTGCCGGCGCCCGGGGGCGGGGGAGGGATGGCCCGGGCTCTGCCCCTCCCCCGTCCGTCCGTCCGTCCGTCCCCCTTCCGTCAGTTCCCGGGCCTGGTGGTGGTGTCCGGCGGTTAAACTGCCGAAATCGCCGCCGGGCGGGAGCGGTGCGGCAGGAGCGGGGAGGAGGCGGCAGCCCTGAGGCGGGAGGGCCGGCGGAGCCCTGGCAGAGCGCGGGGGGCTGAAGTGACGGGCGGCGGGCCCCGGCGCCGGCGGGGCCTCGCCGGAGGAATCACGGGATCACAGCGTCGTTGGGGTTGGAAGAGACCTTGAAGATCATCGAGTCCAACCGTTAACCTTGCACTGCCACGTCCATCACGAAGCCATGTCCCTAAGCACCACATCTACGTGTCTCCTAAATACCTCCAGGGATGGTGACCCCACCACCTCTCTGGGCAGCCTGTTCCAATCCCCGACAACCATTTTAGTAAATAAATTTTTCCTAATATCCAGTCTAAACCTGCCCTGGTGTGACTGTTTCCTCTCATCCTATTGTTTGTTACATGGGAGAAGAGACCAACACTTGACCCCGCTACAACCTCCTGTCAGGTAGTTGTAGAGAGCAAAAAGGTCCCCCGTGACCTTCCTTTTCTCCAGGCTGCTGAACCGAACCTGCAGAGCACACTGGGGAAATGAGCGGTTTCCCTAGCCTCCATCATCTCTGCATCTTTTAACGTACTGATCTTTCAGTGTATCGGTATAGCCTTATGGTGTAACGCCTTTTTGCATAGGCAGAGTTTTAGGTGCCTGAAGAGTATGTGTAATATTGTCCTGCACGGAAAGGAATATTTTTTTATTGATAGAAAATGCTCCAGCATTTTTATTTTCCACACAATGTGTTATACTTCAATGATTTTTTTATTTGAATAATATTCATTTAGGGGCAGAATTAATGGAACTAGCAGTCTATGACAGCGTTTTTTTGTTTTGTTGCCATTTAGAGGTTAAACAGTTTGCTGTCAATACCTCAAAGTTGGAAAGAAAGAAGATTCAGTAATGACTTTCTAGCATTATGGGTGTTGCTATTTATGTTTTAGTACTCAAGAACACTTATGTGATAATAAAGGGAAGGAATGAATACCTACATGTGTGTTTCTTGCATTCTTGATCCTGTTACCCATACTTGTAGTAAGAGTTAAAAAGAGTTGCTGACATTCTTAGTAGAATGTTTATATCTACAGTCTTTCTTTGTAATTCTAGGTAGTAATTTAACTTCTCTTCCTCTTTGGAATGTCCCAGCATCATTGCTGAACTTGTACTTCACCTTAAATATATCTAACTGAAGTGGACCTTAATTCATGTATGTATGTCCATAAACTATGATACTATTTTAAAACTTTTTTTTTTTAAAGAGTTTTAGCCATCTCTTCCCTTTGATGTTTGAGTATACATGGTATTTAGGACCTCTAATTTGAAGTCACAGAAGGCCTGTTTTGAAAATGTTGATGGAATTGTACTGCAAGTATGGAACTTAATTGAAGCTTCATCCATTTCATGTGTTGTGGAAAAGGAACAGAAGTGTCTGCTCTTGGCTTATTAGCATATGCTAATGTCTAGCCCCCTGAGGAAAACACTTAGGCCGGAAGTTATCAATCTTTCAAAGTTTTGTTCTATCCAGAAAATATGTGTGCTTTCTCTTACGTTAGACATGTTTCACATTGCTTAAGATCATAAAAGGAATTGTAGTAGGTCAGATGAAAGCCATCAGGAAGAGCTAAGAAAGATGTAACAGCATGAGCATGTAGTGATACCTTCTCAGAATGTTTTTAATGATTTTCAGCTCAGGGCATCATTAAGCATGGTTGCTGTCTTTGTCTCTGACAGCCCTTGGTGGGTTGGCTTTCCCCCGCCTCTAACTTTGTTCTGTTGTTATTTGGAGTCCACATCAGCTTTTGGTATCCACAGCATCCTGCAGCGAGCTGTTACATAGGTTAAGCAGAGCTTGCAGGGGGTGGGGGTGAAGGAGAGGAGAGGAAGACTTCCTTTTTTTGTGCTGAACCAGCTAACTTCTAGTTTCACCTGATTTCTCTCGGTTTCTGTACTTGAACAGGTCGGAGATTCCTGTTCACCTTTTCTATTCCAGTCATGGATTTTATAGATTATACCTTCCCTAAAGCCTTCTATACCTTACGTTGAAGATTATGGCATACAATCTCAAAATCCATTGATCTGTGAGCTGCTGGACCATAGGTAGCCTGTATGTTGCAACTGAAACCATTGGATTAGCCAGTTAATACCAAAAACAGTTCTGTTAATGTTTGGCGTTTTTACATGGATTGTTAATTTACTGTATAACTGAGAAAATAACTTTTTTCTTTTTTTTATTTAAGAACGTGAAAGTGATGATGATTCCTATGAAGTGTTGGATTTAACAGAATATGCACGGCGTCACCATTGGTGGAATCGTGTGTTTGGCCGGAATTCAGGACCAATTGTGGAAAAATATTCTGTAGCTACCCAGATTGTGATGGGCGGCGTGACTGGCTGGTGAGGGAGCATCACTTCTCATAAATGTGCTAGACCTTTTGCTGTTCTTAGAAGATCCCTTTCCAAGGCTTTTTGAAGCGGATAAATGTATCCTCTCTAACTGGATTTCCTTTATCATTGATCAAGATTATTCATGCGTGAATAATTTCTTAACTTGTTACTCTGACTCATCGTTGTAAAGTGTTTTGTAGTATTAGTAAAACACTAGTTAGCTGAGGGAACTCATACCAGTTACTCTGAAAAGCATTTGGGGAAATGTCAGAACAGTAAAAGTACAAGGAATAAATAGAAAATTACTGCATATAATTTTTGTTTGTATGGGAAAGCATATGTACTCACTAGTATAGATTTAGAAACCTAGTTATGATATTATAGCTAAGACATATTTTATAGATAAAAGAAATACAAAAATATGTGTGGCAGAATATACTTTTAATTAAGAGCCCTGTTTTATACTTTTTTTCCTCTAAATGCAACTGGAGCCATTTTGAACAAATTAACAGTCTGCTCTCATGTTAACTGAAGAGAGATACCACAGCATAATTACGCTAAAATAATTCATGATGAAGGCTAGACAGTAAAGATGAGAACTTAAATGGGGAAATGTGGCCACAGTCTTAGCGTCTATGTCAGGGTACTTGTTATTTGTCAAAGGTATTTGAATGGTATTAGTCAATTCCGGTATGGTGAAAATTTTAAGTTCAGTGAAAAACAACGTAATGGTAGTACAGTAACTTTTCCAACAGAACTATGCAAGATTTGGAAGATAAAATAGACTAAAAATGAAATTGTCACGTCCAGGCTCAATGTGGCTCTGAGGAGTGTAGGCTTACCTTTCAGTCTGATTTTTTTATTTGCCTCAGTAGCCTTAATATTATTTTTAGAAGTTAGATGCGTATGCATAAACTCTGAAGCTTCTAGGGAATAGTTCTTATTGAAAGATCTGGAAACTGTATTTCAGTATCTATAGATGTATATACCTCTGTGTGTGTTTCCATGTTTATAAATACGAATTCACTGTTGATCTGCAGGGAGGAAAAAATTCCCCTCTGTGTTTGGCTGCTGGGGGGGCAGCTCAAACACCAGCAGAGTTGCCCAGAAAATTTATGGAACCATCAGCTTTGGAAACATTCAAGGCCTGCCTGAGTTAGGACCCTGAGCAACCTGACTGAGCTTGGAGGTTGGATCGGACCTTGCAGCTGGCCCAGTTTTGGGAAGGTGGCCAAGCCAGACGACCTCCAGAGGTCCCTTCCTGCCCAAACTGCTCTATGATACCGATATCTGTGCAGTTCTCTATTTGATGTGGGAGTGTTTGGAGGCTGCGAACAAGATATTAGTTTTCTGGTTGCTTTGATCCATTAAAAATGGACTAAGGCCATGTCTCAGCAGAGGGGCCCCACTGATTTTAACTCTTGTGGTAGGGATGTTTACCTGAGATATTTAAGTTATGGGTTGTGTAGTTAATATAAATGATGGTATAATATATTTATCTTCCATTTGGGATCAGTTATAATGGCACTTTTATATTATTACGTTGTGCTTTATTAACATGCTACATTTATTAGCAGCATACAGCTTTTTTATATAGACAAGATCTAGAGATCTTAACCTTACTTTAAAGGGACCATCGGACAGCCATGAACTAGCAACCATTACTCATGTTGTCTTGTGTTAGGTATTATTAATTAAATGTTATTTGTATTAAATATTCTGATTTTAAATTTAAAAATGTGAAATGATACATTTGCTTTGTTAAATGAAAAAACAGTAATAGTTGTAGTCAGGAATTTCGAAGTGTGGCATTGTTCAGCAGACAAGTTCATTGGACTGGGCTTTTTCTTGTTTTGTTCTCCTAAGGTGTGCGGGATTTTTGTTCCAGAAAGTCGGAAAGCTTGCAGCAACTGCAGTAGGTGGTGGCTTTCTTCTGCTTCAAGTACGTAGTACTTCATGCTTTATAAGTTGGCAAATGTTATTTACTAAACAATAGGAAAAACACAGCTGTTGGGTAAAATTTAATTAGAAAGCCTTCTTATCTACTTCCTCTTTTTAGTCTTATCAATCAAAAACTACATTTAAGCTCGAATAATGTGTACAAAAGAGACATTTCTAAAAATCAGTGGTAAATCAGAATCTACTCTATCATGTAAAATAGTTCGTAGTAAGCCAAAAGAAACCTCTGTGCAGAAACTGAGATGCTGTCTGTGATTCAGTATTGCCAGATTAGAGGAACTGCCTGTATACTATGGTTAGGGAGATCAAGGAATTTAAGCTGTATTTATTTTCAATAGGTTTGAGAATTTTAATAGTGCTTTGGAAGAAGCAGGCTTCTTTGGCAGTTGCTTGGAAGGTGTGTTCTGGTCCCATTATGAAGCCATGTTTTTGTCTTTTATCTCTGTGCTGATTTACTAGTTATATCTGTTGAACCTCTGAAGCTTTGCTGACTTCTGATAGCTTCATTGCATTCCTCCATTCAAGTGGATTTCGAGTCCAAAAATTTTTAATGATGTTATCTGGCATGATCATTTGCATTTTTCATCAGATACTGTGGTTAGAGGAGGGCATATTTCCAAAGAGCCTTTAAATTAGATGAAAAAACTTCAAGTGAAGGAGAAGTCACACATCCTTCTGTAAGCTGCCATATAATTCTTAATTTTTTAGTGGCATTTTTGATGTCTTACTACCTGTGAGCTTGTTATTTTTCCTCAAATCGTTCTAGAGGAAATAGACTGGTGCCTACTTAGGTGCATGCAGATAATATACCATTTTTTCAGGCAGGATGTTAAAGATACTTTTTTTAAAATTATTCTTTCTAACATCACCCCGCAGGGTTTCTGAAAAGAATGTCCCACTCTTAGTTATTTCTGTGATTGTAACAGCTGTTGCAGTCAACTATTGATGAGGAAAGCTTTGGTGGTACCTCTGCTGCTGTGTGATGCATCAAAATGTCACAGTTGTGCGAAGTACACTTACTTCCTTCATGATCGTGTTCTCTGCTGGTTTTGGGTTTTATTTTTTTTCAAACTCCTCATTGAACACATAACTGAACTGCGGCACTTACATGAGGATGTATGTTCTTGGAACTCTCTGGTTTAAGTTGTTTTGAACAAATATAAGGTATATTTTATTTTTAATTACTCACAAGTAAGCATCAACAAAAACGTAAAAAGTCAAAGAGAGGTAGTTTTGATAGGAAGCTTTATAGTATCAGCATTCATTCCTCTTCACCATTGTGCATTGATGACCTTTTCAGATCTCCTGGAAATCACTGGTTACTGGGCTTGTACCTAAACATAGGGACGACTTTTACAAGGGTGATGAATCTGAAATGGTTTAGAATCATCCAGATGCAAATTTTTGGCAAAATGTGCTATGCCAGCAAATGAATCAGTTTGGTGGAGTACTCTGGACTTCTTCAGCCCATAATGTGTATTTCTGGATCATGAGGGAAGAATTAAATATATATGTGTATATAAATATATATATATATATATGTGCAGTGGATCTTGAAGTACTTGTCATGCTTTTCATCTAGGTGACTTCAAGTCCAGAATCTCTCTGCCCATATTCTATGCCATTGCTCTTAATTCTTTTAATGACAATTCTTATCTAAATATGACCAAAGAGCCTACAGAACAAAAGCCTATTATCCAGGGGCGTCAGGCAGAACATTGCCTACAGGTGCCTTCATTAGTACTTCTGACTACAGGAAGCTGAAAAGTTAAAACTAAGACCTATGGACAAAGGAAACAGAAGTTGCTTAAAACACATTACTGGTGCAGTATTTTTGCTTATTGAGCTGTGAAGTTTGGGGAGCTTTTGTGTACATAAAATAGATTAGCCATGTGTTTGAGTGTCTGATTTCTTAGCTGATCTCATTTACAGTGTATCTGAAAAGGAATATTATCCAAGAGGAAAAATGAGTTGCATATTTTGATTGAGTTGTCTATATCTTTAATTAAAGTAAGATCAGATTCTCTTGGAAGGGAATGAAGTAAATGCCTTGGTCTTTCATTTTAATTCGAAACGTTTTGCATTTTAAAGCTGAGTCATAAATTCTATAGTGTAATTACATTTCTGTAGTCTTTAATTTTTTCATTTAAAGATCACACATCGTGATTTTAATTTCCCTATGAATACATGTTTAGCGCTTCCCCTGAGTGGGCAGAGGAGCATTTCAGCACATGACTAGAAACTTCCTTTTTATCTGTAAATTTCTCTGAAGTTGCAGATTTCATTTCAACTCCTGATTGCAATATTGACGTTGTAATTACCTGGTAAACCAAGAAGAACTGCAGAAGGCAAAATTCTTGGCTAAAGCCCATTCAGTGGAACATTTCAGTCCTGAAACTAAAAAAAATGCATTTATTCTTCAGCATGAGATGGCTTCATGTCATGAAATCTAGTCGGAAGCCGAAAGCAATTTTTGGAGTGTCAGTTTGTACAGGAAACAAAAAAGATTTTTCAGATTTTTGTAAGTGATCTAGAAATTTTTCAGTCTTAATACAAATGAAATGAAAAGTAGTCTGAGGAAGAGAATAAATAAAAATGGCATTAAGGAATTTGTGTAGTTTTTCAAAATTAAGGTCTGTTATCACGACTGTGTGCTGGGTATGTCAACAGCTTAATTTGTCCAATTAACTGTCCTTTTTATTGAAACAGATGTAGCTCCTCAAATATGCTGGTATAAGACCAATACCCATGCACTCTGTTAAGGAAAATGTAATTAATTTCTCATAGCAAGTGAGGGATTTCCTTGTATACCTTCTAGTTTGTACAGCATAGGGTTTAGTGAAATCCTGAAGAGTAGGAAAGTATGAACTCACGTGGTTCTGCTATAGTGAATTAGTTAAAAACAATTGTTCTTGATGAGTTCCTGTTGTCTATGTGTTTTTAAACTCCTTAAATCTTTAATAATGGTTTTGTTGCTTTTTGCTGTGCAGTCAGCATACAAATTGCAGGTTTTTTCATTGTGTCTCGACTGTTATTTAATCATAAAATTGTAGTTTTGTTCAGTTGGTTTTGCTTGCACTAATATACTTTGCCTCGTTCCATTAGCATGTCTTGAATGAATTCAGTTCACTTCTTCATTAAACTACTTTCTAACCTAAGAAAAGTATATCTTTGAAAACAACACAAGAAGCAAAATAGTAGTTGGAAGTTAGCTTTTTAAAGAAATACCCTATTTCTGGCAGGTTTTGACATGAAATGGAGGGGCATCGTTTCTCTGCCTTTGTAAATTGGAGTAGTTTCACTGGTTATGGTGGAGCTGTGCCAGCAGATGGTGGCTGAAGATACAGCCTCTGCAGTTTAACTCTTACAAAAAATGTTGTCTCATTTCTCAGTCCCTCCCTACCTGTATACTGAAGTTAGAGACTTGTCAGATCTGTTCTGGGAACTGGTTGAGTGTGATGAGGGTTGCTACCCATCTAAATACCAGACAATACCTAGAAGTATACATGGCTTCTGTATGCTGCCCAAGCAGCTGAACACAGGGAGCTCGCCTGTACCTTCTGGGCTTGGCTGGGCTTTTTTAGTGCGAGAGATTTTGTCTTTGAGGAAATTAAAATTCTTCTGTCCCATCTTGCCATACAACTTTTTTGCTCCAAAATTTTTTTTTGGGCTTGTTACTCTTAATAATGTTTCACAATAGCAAAGTACTTGCATGCCCCTCCAGTATCACCCCCAAAGTGAGGTCTTACCTTTAGATCTCTGTTTTCTTTGATTAGTGTAAAGACGCACGTATTTTTAGTATTCCTGACCTGATGTATTTTTTCAATTGCCTTTTGGGAAAAAAATCCATTATCCTTTCAACAGTTCTGGAAGATCTTGAACAAAACCAAATTTTATTGATGTGCTATATGAGAGAGATATATATAATATATATATTATTCTGTTATCATACATACACGTATAGAGATTTTTATATATATAGATATGCACACACACCCCATATGGCTCTTTGAGGAATCTCTCTCTATGTATAGACTTTTCTGACTCTTTAATATATTATTTTAGTTTCCATGTTATTGTAGGGGCTGGGTTTAGAAACAGTAATGAACTTTAAGATTTTGTCTTTAAGTAAATTTATTGTTGTAAGCTAATAGGTTTTTCATGATGTGTTAGAGCCAAAAAATTGGAGCCTGTCTTAGCAACGTTTGAGTTCAGTGGGATTATTTCTGCGCTTACACACAAAGTTATGTAATTGGTAGGATTGCAGCCAAAGTCGATGTGACACAGGCTCTGACTATCACTGCAGTGAAGTACAGTTTGGAGGGTTTTTTTCCTTCTCAGTTATAAGTTTTATGTTCAGTTATAAGTTTTATGTTCAAAGCATTGCCCTCTCTTGCTTATTTCATACATGTCTACAAAAACTGGAAAGCAGAATTTAAGATTTCTGCTACTAAGTTCAGGGACAAAAGTAGTATAATTTTTACTGTGTAAACTGGAGTGTTGATAGAAATGTAAGTTGTGACTACTGGAAAGCTAAACAGAACTTGAACTAAAAACTTCTGCCTCATCCTTGTACTGAATGGATAACTGAGCTAAATGAAGTGTTTATTTTAAGTCCCATTTATTTGTATTTGTTTACAACTTTCAGGCAAGCAAATACATTAGCATTTCTTACAGTGTGTTGGACTAGGTAGGTCAGTCCATATTTAGTTTTCAGTTTTATGAGTTAGAAGGCACCAGTTCAACACTTTGGCCTTTTTGAAATTCTTGGGGTGATGTAAAATTTATGTTGTAAAAATTAGCCAGTGTGCAACATTTATTCTCCTGGCATGTCATCCAGTGACTTGTTCATGTGCCTGTGTGGATAAGTGGTTTTAAAATAGACAGGCAACGTCAATGAATTTGTTATATTCTGAGGTATGACGTAAAGGACAGTACAATATTTAGTAAGTTCATTTTGCATTTCTCCAGTGAATTGTTTTTTAAATCTCATTCAAAGATGGAAACTGAAGTTTAGTTTCTTACATAGGTGGTCTTTTAGGAGCTTTGTTTAGGAGCTTTAATTTAGACAAAATCTGACACTTGCTTCATTTTGGGGTGGTTTTTTTTCAGGATCATGAAATTCATATTTGTGGCAAAATATGTTGCTTACTTATTGTGGCTGTTTTAAAACGAGTCAGATGGTTGAATTTTAGTTATTTGGTAGAAAGAACTATGTGAAAAATAAAATTCACTGCTGATAAACAATGTCAAACATTTCTTTTTATGCCATACCGAATCCATTGTATATTTAAATATCCATTCCACAAAACTTCATTATCCGTGATTTTATTTACCAGTTTTACCATTCGCATAGAAAGCTCTTACATCAGTTACATGAATTTGCCAACCTTGACCATAAGGAGGACCTGAGAAATGCTATTCTTCATAAACTGTTTGTGTGTAACAGTAATTTACCTTTAGTGGTCTGTATCTATTTGTTTTAGCCATTAAAAAAAGGAGTAATGCTTAGTTTTGATTTTTCCTCTCTTTCTTCCAACTAATGAGTTGTTTGTTAGAACACTCTAGAGCATGCAGTAATTGCATGAATTGGGTTTTTTGGTTTTTTAAGCTACGACCTTAGAAACATTTAAATATGTTTTTCTTTTGTGAATATCTTAAGGAAATTGATGGGACTGTCAGTGTTGCTCAAGTAACAGAACATCTTACTTTTTTCCAGGATAAAATCTGAGGAAGAGAACTAAGGCAAAGGGTTAGGACGACAGTTAAATGGGCTAAACGTCTCATGGATGTTGTTTGGGGAGTTTGTGTGTAAATTGGTGTGAACAATCCCCCAAAACATACCCATTTTGCTGATGTTATAGAACTTGTGCTGTACACAGGCCATGTTATTTTTCAACTTACTGGTTTTGTAGAAACTGTGAGAATTCCCTTGTAATAAATACTTTTTTCTTGGACAGTTTAAATGATGTAAGATAAAATAATGATTTTCAGTAGTTCTAGGGATGATTCTGATTAGTCCCAAATACGCCATCACAAATCAGAATTCCACAGTTCTGAAAGAAGCTGAAATGAGACAGGCTTCTTGTTGTTGTCCTATGAATGTGCTTTTCTCTTTCCTTTTCTTACAAGTAAAGTTACAGTAAATGGTGAAGGAAAAATATTGTTATTTCAAGTTTCTATAACTAAAGGATAGAGAAGTGGTAAAATCAACAGTAATCTACTAAACTTTGTCATTGCTTGTTCAAATTTGAATTGTTACTGTGGAAAATACTAGCGTTTAAAGCAGAGTACATGCTGTATTTGGCACAATGTCTTTTACTGTATCTGTAATTAAAAATGAGAAAAATTTTAAAAAATGTGTAGGCACTAAGATACTGTATTTTGACTCATAAAATTCTAGCTACAACTGTACTAAACCCCCTTTATTTTCCTAGATTGCTAGTCATAGTGGATACGTACAAGTTGACTGGAAGAGAGTTGAAAAAGATGTAAACAAAGCAAAGAAACAGTTAAAAAAGCGTGCAAATAAGGCAGCACCTGAAATCAATACTCTAATTGAAGAGGTAAGTCTAAGGTGCTAAACTGTTTTCTACCATTCACTTTTTCTTACCTTACACTGTAGGTTGAAATGCAGGTGCAAAACTGGAAGGCATCAGAAATGGTCTGGCTGTGTATTTTATTAAAAGTTATCAGACTGTACTCTCTTCTATTCATTTAGCTTTCTATTTTGTTCACTCTTAAAGATGACACAAACTTCAAAGTTAATGCATTTCTACAGCTGATAAGGCTCAGGGACTGCCCTTGGCTTTGCCATGTACTCGGTGTGGATTCTTTGCTCGTGAGAAAGCAGTGAGGTCGTGACAGGGTAAAAATTTGAGGGTGTTGTGGTTAAAACATGGTAGCTACAAAGACAAAACCCAAATCATCTTAGTCTGCTGATAATAAAATTACTTGGTTGGAAAAGACTGACCTTTCTTCCTGGAGAAAAGCTATAAGTGCTTAGTAACTAGAGTTGTGGTTTTTATCTCATTTTTATACAGTTTGAAGAATATCTGTCTTCAGAATCTGTCAGTTACGTACTATGTGGCAAAGAGGTAGCCTGTGATACTGCTCAGTGTCACTGAGGCTATTTCATTCTGTCATATGAAGACTTTATTTAATAGTCTTATCTTTTTTTAAAAAAATAAATGTTTAGTCTGGTTTTACGTATTTTCAAATTTAATACAGATGATCTAAGTTTCTTTCTCAGTAACTGTGAATCCTGACTTGGGAGTATGTTGCAGACAATGTAACAGCAGCCACGCTAGCGCTCTATAATTAAGAGTTTTGACGTCTCAGATTTAACCTGTACGGAGTTGCACATAGGTTGATAAAAATTAGCTTAAATTTTACTGTGATTGTGAAGTAGAAGCTCAAGAAAGATGGTTTTCTAGCTTCTTTTATGCCCCAGATAGCTTAACCTGGCCTTTTCCATAGTCCTGCAGAAATGGGTGGGAGAAGTTGGGGTTTTTGGTGGTTTCTTTTTTTTTTTTTTTTTTTTTTTTTTTTTGTAAGATTGCGCACTAGTAGCCAGCCTGAAGTGTTTGAGGTGGAGGATTTATGACCTGGCACGTTTGATGTAACTTGTTATACTCTGAGCTACCACTTAATAAAAAACTGTATACAAATGTCATCCTACATAAGTCGTCGTCGTAGCATTAAGTTGTCAGGAAACTGGCTCATAATGGAGTTCAGTGTATTTCTTTTTCAATGACCCAGTCTTCCAAAAAAAGGATTTTAAAAAAACGTTTTTCATGTGTTTAAGACTGCAGTGATGGTGGTGCTCATGCATTTTTGCCTAGGGAGTTTGTAAAACATCTGTCTTGTTTTAATCAAAACAAGACTGGCGTTGGCATGAAATTGCTAGGACAATTGCTCTGTATTTTGATTTTTCAAATGCTAACTGTATTTTAAATAGATTGTTAAAGACAGGCAAGAGTCAGTTTTCACTCCATTGGAGCCAGCAGTTGCCACCTCGCTTTGTATGTTTTACGTTGCTTCCCCCCTTCCATAATCTTAATATCCCCGTTTCCAGGCAATTGTGATAAGTATTAAATGTTAGTCAGACACAACTGACTCAGTTCTTTACGAATATTATTTTTCTTCTCAGTCAACAGAATTTATCAAACAGAACATCGTGGTGTCCAGTGGATTTGTTGGAGGCTTTTTGTTAGGCCTGGCATCGTAAGGACCCAAATCGTCTCGTCCCAATGGCATTCGTGTCAGCAAAGAACAGTTGTGGTGACGCGCTGTCTCGGAGCAGTGCAGGTCCCTGGGCCTTCCAGAGCAGGACAAGCGGACTAGCTAGACAATTTGGAAGCTTTTACATTTCAGGCTTTTGCCTCTTGAAGCTTGGCAAAACTAGGATTTGCTGAAAAACTGTGCAGTGTGCTCATTATAGCATTTCTGGACAAAACTGGTTCATCTTCATCACGACTCTTTTGATCTATGACCTTTCAAGATCTAGCATTTTTTAAAATGTTATTCTTGGAATATAGATATGTAACCATACTGTAAGAAAGAAAGCTCCATTTCTACATTTTCAGTTAAATATTGTTTATTTTAAAAGTATTTTTCTTCATGCTGTAGTAGGTAGTATAAATGACTACATAATGTATATATTGTAGTTTCAGCCTCATGGCTGTCCATGTTCCTTAGAAGTCACTGCAATAATCTATCAATCTGTAATACCTTTTTACAGAGTATGAAATAACAAAGAATCATGAGCTTATTAAAGGTGAAAATTAACTTTGACTCTGGCCTTTGTGTACATAAACATGAGACTTTCTTATTTTCTACAGCCTGCAGGCATCTCGTCCAAATATTTGCAGAGGTACTTGTGATATTTGTGTGCTAAGTAAATGTATATACATTATTTTTCCCAGATGTGTAGATGTGCATAAACTCATTGATAAAACTGTAGTACACAGATAAACATTGCAAGCACAGACTCCACAGGGATCTGATGCTTAGTTTTTTCACACTCAGTGAACCACAGAGGTCATTTCAGACGTCAGTAGTTGGTGAGGTGAAGGGAGGAGGCTTCTGTCTGGGCGCTTTGCGAGGGCCGGCACTCCGTAGGGCTTGATAGTGCAACGGTACAACGTGCCTCCTATGTACCGAGGGCTGCTCTCTCAGTCCATTTTCACTGGATATGATACTCGCTTTCATACTGACCTCTCTTGCCATTATGTTCTCCCCAATGTAGACATAATTTTTCTTTTACAGTTGCCTCTTAATTTGACTTTAACTGTCTAGGGTGTCAGCTCTGGAAAAACGAGGGTACAGATTGGCTTCAGCTGGTTTATTGGAGGAGTGCCTATTTCTCCTGAAGTCTGGGAAAGCAAAGGGGTCTTAATCTGCTCAATGGGTTTGCTGCCTCTGCCTTTGACAGATCAAAGCAGGATTCTAAAGGAGATTGGAGGCATAACTGTGGATGGGCTGGAAAACTTAATATCAAGTAGGTTTTTAAGGTGGTTTTGGTAATTTGTTACTAGGTGATTGTAAAGAAGTTAAGAAACCAAACAAATGCTTGATGCATTTTTCTGCATTCCAAACTTGTCAACCTTTTAGAAATTTCTACCCAAGAAGGACTGTTTGCTCTGCCCCAATTTCTCTGCTTTTTACTGTACCAGCAAGTTAATGTGAAATGGAGTGTCTCTCGCAGGTTCTCTTGGGTTCTTGTTCACGTTGCCTGAGCAGCAATAGTGATTCACTAGCGTCAGATGGATGGATGTCAACGTCTGATGTGCAGGACATGGGATGAACATCCATCACCTGGGCAGTATGTGAAAGGCGTTTGCCATAGTAACCTAGCATATATTTAGATCAGTGCATCTGTAGACTTCAGAGATCCATATTATGACCTCATATATGGATGCTTCTGGCCAAGGTGGGTAAGTCACGAAGCACATCATGCATATCTATGAGTTTAAGGGTTTAGTTAGGCTAGAGCCTGTTTAACGCTTTTGAAAATAAAACTTAACCCCCTCCCTCCCCCGCCTCCCCGCACCAAACCCCCAAACCCAAGGAGCATAAATGGCCACAAATAACATGTTAGCATCATAAATATTTTGTTTTAAGGTGAATATCTAAAGCTACATAAACACAACTGTTGAAGTTTATCGGAAATGGGAAGCCCGAGGAGGAATGCGGGATTTTTGGGATTTAAAGAAAAATTAAGAAAGATGAAAATGTTAAAATGTGGAATTTTCTTCGCCTTAGTGTTCAGTCCGAAGGATAATGGGAAGGTAACCAGTCAGCTCTTTCCTGCTGATGAAGCTAATGGATTTTTGGCATGTCGAAAGAGTTGCTGAAGCCAACTGATGTGAGTCACCCTCCCGGCCTGGAATGAATTCGGACATTCTGAAGGGCTTTCGGAATGAAGTGACCACCTCAGTAGCACGGACCTGTAAACTTTTAGTGTGCATGCTAAAGAGGCTGCTCACGTGACCAACTGAGACAGCTGACATTTATCAGGACCTGTAAGACTGGAAGCCAGTTTTAATTAAGATAATTGTGAGGTGGGTTGGCACAAAGCACCCAGTGCTGATCCAGCGCAGCCTGAAACCTCCATCAGGTTTGGGCCCACATGCAAGCTAAGAGGCCGTCTAAATCTTGGAGTGCCGAGGAACATGGTGCAGAGACTTAACGTGGGCTGTTGTGCTCGCAGGCTGGACTGGGAACAGCATGGCTAACCTGGGCGCAAGTGGTGCTATGCTTTAACTAAGAAATATTGGTGGACCCAAGCTGGCTCTCGTTCATAGCTTGGGTAAACCAGTGCAGCATTAATGGATTTGAGTGGCTCATGGGTTCAGCACCCAGCGATCCTCTGCCTCCTTCACCCTCTACTCTTGTCCCCTGACCTCTGTCCCCCCTGTTTCTCAGTGCGCTGCGTCTTCCTGCCCTCTGCTCTTCTTGTTCCTGTCTTCTTTTTCACAGCTGCTAGAAGAGGGCACTGCCACATACACTACTGCTGATCTGTGAAAGAGGAAATTCAGTGCTTGAAAATGAGGTGAAGTTGGGGAATAAATCCCACACGCCAATTCAGCTGTTGGACTATCTGCCAGCTAGTGCCTCTGGGTTAGAGAGCTCACAGAATCTGGGGACCACCTTCAGTTACCTCTTCCTGGGAGACCTCTCCTGCTTCCTAGACCAGTACCCTGCCTACCAAACCATAGGTATTTTGGCACGAGATACCTTTGGCTTCCCCTGCAGACGCGTTCCATTGTGTGGGTGTGTCTCAGCAGTCATGGGAGTGAGGACAGAAACTTGGGTCTCATCTCCTCAAACTTTACCTTAAATCATTGCTAAATATGCTGCTTGAACTGGAAATGCTCTAACAGGAAGGAAGGAAGGACAGATGGGTGGACGGACAGTAGGTTGGTAGGAAGGAAAGTAGGTAGGTAGGTGGGTGGGAAGGTTGATTACAGCCAGGATATTTTGCTGCCTGTTTGGTATGTGAGATCTCATCCATGACACAAGAGTTTTTGGCTTCATCAAACCCCCCACAAAATCAACTGCTCACAGCCTTAAGCTGTAAAAAACCGTTTCTGCATACATGCACTGTATATTTTAAAAATACTTAATAGAAAATGTTAACAAAGGAAACTAATGAGTATTGAACCTTACAATTCCTGTTTAACATAATGCTTTGAACTTCCATCGCAACAAGCGGCTATCTACATACGCTTGCCCATACGCACTCATGGGACCTAGAGAATTAAGAGCCAACATATATAGTATGATTTTTAATTAAACATCTTACTTTCTTGAAGTATGAATTGTGAAGTAAGGGTTTTGCTGTTTTCTCGTGTGTTTAGTGGAAAACAAGCTTGTACTGCAGCCAAATATACAGATCTTTATTTTCAGTTTTCAAATCCTGTCCAGTGAGAAAATTGAAATGCTTTGATAGCTGACGTTGCTCAGACAGACATCTAAGCCCAAATACATCTGAACAACTCTGTAAATGTGAAAAACCTGCAGATGTATGAATGTATGAAAATCAAGCGTTGGCCAAATATTGTTTCAGAATCCACTTGGGACAATGAAGACGAGGAATGAAAATGAACAGCAGTAAGGGAGTCTATATTTCAATGTTCCTATAACAGTGTATGATTGTTACAAAATACTGAGAAATTTCCTTTTGAAACACTGATAATATTTTTTCTATTTCTGTGGCATCGAATATGATACTTAATTTCCAAACTTAAAAGCTTCTTGCACCAGCTAAATTGCATGCTGGCTCCTGTAGGAGCTTTGTTTTGAGGCTGCTTGTGCAAGAAAAGCTAAGCATATTCTTCAATGACTAACTGGTTTGTGCATGAAAGCAAAGGTAGAACAAACATTGGAAGTGATATATACATATTTTTCTGTCTTCATATTGTTACAGGAATCTCTAGTTAGGCTTTGAGACCCTCAGGTAGTCTGCAGAGAATCAGAAAACCATGGACTGCGCAATGTGTAGGGGTTGAAGGTAAGGCACAAGAAGTGGAATTTGTCTGTCTGCATATGGATGTCGAGCTAGGTACCCTATGGCCTGCTTATATAAATGAAAGGAAATGGGCATTTCTGTGGTAAATTACCTTATTCTAAAATTGACATCTACAGTGGCTCAGATGAATCTGACCTAGAAGGGCCCACTTTTCCTCACTGTTTCTAAAGGCAGCCCAGGCCACGGCTTGCTCACCTGCAGCTACTGAAGGTTGGGTGAGATGAATTCCATGAAACATGTTTGCACTGCCAAGGGCATGAAGGACGAGAAGGTGGTTTACCAACAGTGAATGATGCTTGCCTGGCCTGTTCTCCTCTGATGAAATGACTGGCTATATAGAGAAGGGGAGGCTGGTGGAATAGGCTCTTACTGAAAACTGCCTGTGCTGCCAGGCCCCAAGGGCAGCGATCCGTGTCTTGGTGTGCAGCTGGCAGTGGTAACAAGCGGAGTACATCAGGGGTTGGTGCTGCATTAATATCGTTCAATATCTTCATCAAAGACCTGTGTGATGGGCCAGAATGCAGCCTCTTATCAAATCTGTGGGTGACACCAAATCAGGAGAGGCATTTGGCACACTGAAGGGTAGAGCTTCGATTCAAAGGCAAAGCTGGGGAACCTGAGCATTGTGCAATGGGCAGTCTCGCGGAGTTCAGCAAGAAGCAGAAAGGGCAGTGCCAGGGGCAGGTTAACCCCACAGACAGGCACTGGAAGAGCAGGAGCTATGCTGGAAAGGGCATGGAGGCTATGGTGGACCTCAAATTGAATTTGACTGAACCCTGCATTTCACTGCAAATGAAGGAAATCACAATCTGAGGTGCCTTAGGAGGAGCATGGTCAGCAGTTATGGGAAGTTGTGATCCGTCTGTCTGTACTTAGCACTGGTGAGGCCACACCTGGAATACTGTGACCACTTTTGGGCCCTCCAGATCAAGCAGGATGTGGAGAAATAGGAAAGGGTCCAGAGAAAAACAATTAAGCTGATTAGGGGTCTAACGCGTAGGACCTACAAGGGGATCCAAGGTTGTTCAGCCTGAGGAAGAAGAGGCTATGGGGCAGTCTAAGGCAGCCTACAACTACTTGAAGGAGAGTTACAAAGACAATGGAGCCAAACCCTCCTCAACAAGGGGCAGCAGCCACAAGTTGTGGCTTGGGAGGCTCACACTGGACATTAGGAGAAGCTCTTCCACCAGGAGGGTGGTGCAGCACTGGATCAAGTCACCTAAGGCGGGTGTAGGTTCTCCTTCCTCAGGGGTTACAAGATTTGGCTGAACAAAGCCACAGCTGACCTGCTCCAGTGTTGATGACCAACCATCCTGCTGTGAGCAGAAGGCTCCAGTGGTCCCATGCAAGCAGCACATCTATGGGACTGTGAAAGTGGGTGTTATCCCACTCAGCCCCTTAGTGATTCTCCTGGGTTTAGCCTTGTATTCCTGCACATCTGAACATACATCTTCAGTGCTCTTCTATGGCTTGTCTCTTCTTATTATTCACACTGAACAGGGAAAATAGTGTTGAAAGTATGTGGTACTGCAATTAATTCCAGTTTTTAACTTAAAAAAAAATATTTATTATTACAGCACTGGAAAGGTTAGAGACCTGCTGAATGCTTTTTGTGGTATTAGATTTGCTTTTAGAAAATCAAGATCCTCTGGTAGGTGACATACAGGAATTTGTGTACAACGTGATTTGCTTGGAGTCGTTGCAGCAAATTGTCAAATATGGAACAGCCTTAAAAATGCTTTTTTTTTTTTTAATAGGCACTCCTACATTAATTTAAAAATAGTAAACTGGAGCAAGGTAAGTATCACAGAGTCTGACGTGAAAAAGTACATTTATAGAAAATAAGGAATAGAATATGTGATGAAGATTGACATTGCAAATGAAAAAGGAAGAGGAAAAAAGTATCCCAAAATAATGGAAGATGCAAAGTGATTAGGGAGCACCGAGGGAGAGATGGGAATGGAAAGCTGGTGACAGATGAGGTTGATAAGGCAAAGGGCCTAAAGGAATTCCTCGCCCCAGTAATCACAGAGGCAGCAGAAGGCAACATCCCAGGAACTTCCTGAGGGAAGGAAGGAAATGTCAAAAGGTTTTATTCTTGCACTGGAGTGGATAATAAGGCAATTAGTACTATTAAAAGTTGTCAGCGCACCCAGACTGGAGTGATAAATCACATCCTAGAATTGTAAAGGGAGAGGGAGATGCTGGAAAGCTTTTGTGGAGCAGTTGTGATAACTTACTGGAAAGGGGATTACTGAGAAGTTTACACTGAAAAATGAGGAGGAGGGCCGCAATCCTGGCATTTACAGATCTGTAAGCTTGACTTCACTTCTGCAAGAGAAACTAAATACTGGTGAGTCATGGCTGTGTACATTTTTAAGTGGCAGAATGAATATTTTGTTTTAACATACATGCCACGGGAGTAGTACATATGATACAAGTGATTTGGAGTCTGTGGCACAAAAGATTTATGCAAATAATCTCTATTAATAGGATTTCTCAGTGCAAATCCTTTCTTGTCAATATGAGAAGAGGTCTTGGCAATGTTATGCTCATGATCTACCTTTCCAAAGGGTTTCTGATGTTTCTACAGTTTCAAATGTTGTTTTTCCCTACATTAATATATATTATCAGGAGGTAACTGCTAACCTTTTGCAAAGCTCTGTAAATATGGGAACTATGCAGTTTATCATCAGCAGGTTGAGTAAGAAGGTAAAGGAATACAAATTCTCCATATACTATACCTCTACACACCTTCCCTTGTCTGGTCTCCACACCTTTTTATTACTTGATCTATCTTAGATGGGAACGTTATTCCTTCATGAAATAGTTTAACTGCTGCCAATAAAAATAAAATAAAAATTGCGGGCAAACTTCTCTGCTTGGTATTGCAGGCTGATTAAATCCTGTGTTGCCCAGGGGAGCAAGATCCTGTTACCCACATTTATCCCCAGGGACCGGGGCAGTGGGGGCTCCCTATGGTGGGGGCAGCATGGCAGGCCCTGGCATCCCGGGCCCATCCCACCGCTGCAGCACTGGGGCAGCCCCAACCCTGGGCATTGGGCATATCCCTGGGTTGGGGACGTGGGCCTGTGGGTGGGGGTCAGGATAAGCAAGGCCCTTGGCCGGTCAAGGCTGCACCACAGCTCAGGTGGGGACCAGGTCGAGGGTCTGCACCAGGCAGTAGCTCCCCAAAGAGGCTGCCAAGAGCTCCTTCTCCCACAGCCCTCTTCCCAGCGCCGGCTCCAGGGTCAGGTAGGGGCTGCCCTCAGGGACCCAACCATCAGCCTGCATCGCCAGATATAAAGAGGGCCCGAAGGAGTGAGACCAGGTAGGAAGAAGGTCACAAGCTCTGGAGAGTGTTTCATATACCTTCTCCTAGAGCTGCATGTAGTACCTTCCTCAGAAAGCACCAGTGGGATCACTGCTCGAGGGGTAAAAAAGGAGAGGAAATGGGCTGGAAAAATCTGAAGCTCTTGAAGGGAGCAGTCTCTGCAGAGAGCGGTTGAATAAACCAGTCCATCTCCAGCTGGCAGGAGGAATCGCCTACCAGAAGATGTCAGCCGAAGGGTGGCAAAGATGCTTTGCAGAGTGTTTCCACGGTGCCTACCACCAGCATCACTGCTCTGACTGGGCTGGCTGAAGAAAACCAGTGAGGCAAGAGCTGTGGGAGCAACAGGCTGTGTTAGAATAACCACCACTGGGAAAATGAGAGGAGCATTTACGGACACAAAAGCATCCTTCAGGGTCCCCCCATCTACAGCGACCACCCTGCCCAGTACACTCACATAGCACCTGCCATGAGGGTTTTCTTCTCCAGGACTTGTGCAGGCCCAAATCCTAAAGAGATGTCAGTGGGACATGGTCATCACCACAGGGTGGCCAACAGACCCTCATTAGATACCCGCAGTTCTTGTGTGGTTCAGCCATGTGCCCAAGGCTGGGAGACCTCATGGGACCAATGTGCAGCTGCACTGCAGAGGCAAAAGAGCTGCCAAGGCCAACCTTGCCAGGACGCCAGAGGCACAGCCAGGGCTGCGACCTTGGGCAGTCCCCACATCCTGCTCCCATCTGAGGAGGAGCTCCCCTCCTCCTCAGCTCCCCACGGACGGTTCATCTTCCAACACAGCCTCTGTTCTGCTTGGCAGCTGCTGTGCAGGTTTGGATGTCTAAACTCATCTTTGGCTGAATTTCAGGAGTTGGGGGAAGAACAAAGGCACAACTGAGTCCAGCTGGAATTAGCCTGCTGAGGGCCAGGAAATCTGATGGCAACCCTGTGTGCATGCGCGTGTCTGCGCACATCTAGGAAGGCACCATATTCCTGGGGTTTATGCACTGGTCCAGCAAGCATGACCCACCTGCGTCCTTGCTTCACCTCGAGGTGTCAAAACTAATACCTGCTTTTCCACGCCGTGCTGCTCAGATAGGACACGGCGATGCCCCTGGTGCTGTTGCAGCAGCGTCCCTCCATGCGTGGAACAGAATCCCTGAGGCTGGGAGGGACATGTGGGGCTCAAAGCAGGCTCAGGCACCTCACTACAGGGGATGAAGGGCGTTTCAAAAAGCCAGTTATCCCCACACAGTGAGAGGTAACCCCAACGACGTGACCCAACCATCTCCTAATTTCTGACTAGCCCCCAAACAGCCTCACTTTTTTTTTCTTTTTTAAAAGGATTCAATATCTTTCCCTGCAGGTGTTTCCCCTCTTGAATTCTTGTGCTCTACAACAAGCCTGTCTCAGCATCCCTACCTCTGACTGTAATTTTACCTCTCTTATCTGTGTGCTGACTTTCTCATGGCTCTTTCTCAGCAGCCTGACTCAAGGTTACGCAGCTGTGCCGTATCAGAGCTGGGCCTTGGGTCCTTGATAAAGAGGCAGCCGAGCTCCCGAGGGGGAGGTTACAGAGACAGGGGGCTGTACTGCACTGTACTGCCTGTGTTACAGTATGGGTGTTTCAGGAATGAACACCAAGCCTTCAAAACCGTGCTGTACTCCTCAGGTCACATAATGGGTTGGCATTGCTTCAGTTCCTATTGACTTGTGGGTTACAAGGCAGTGCCCACCACTGTCACCCATCACTTTTGCTCCTCCTTGCTATCATGCCACACCACTGAAGAGCTATATATCATGTAAAACTGGTGTTTTCTGAGTGACACTTGAGCACAAGTATTTCTACAAATAGCTAGAAGTGATACCGTTCCTGTGCAATATGTATTATTCTCATTTTTGGGTTTGAGTTTCTTCCAGCCTGCTCATCATCAAGAGACATGCAGTCCAATTGCTCCTTGCTTCTTCCTCAATCCGATCCTCTTCAAGATAACGAGCAGTGATGGACTCGATCTCCCCAGCTCCATAATCTAAACTGGAACGGTAGTGTGAGGCGCCACTGCTTTTCAAAGGCTGCCGGCCCTTCTCACAGATGAACGGCAGCAGTGCCAACTGATTCTGGACTCCAGACAGGGTTCCTGCTCCTTGACAAACAGGTTGAATTTTTCAGAAAGGGCAAATCGAGTTTTGTGCAGGAGTTTTCTTTCTGAAGAGAGAAGGAGACGTGGACACACGCAGCCCAAGGTTTGCACCAGGAGCCAAACACGCACAGTGGAAGTGGCAGCATCAGTCCTACACTGCTGAGAAAATGCTCCTGAGTGATTTCTAAAATCTGTGTATTTTGGTTTTGTTGATAATCTGCGCTGCTTTTCTTAATCTCCAGCTTTGTAATAAGTGGGAAGTCTATTGTGTTACTATCCAGATTACCTAATATAGCTTTCCTTGGCTCAGCAACTAGTCACTTAGGCCACTGCAAGTTCAATAAGGGATCAGAGACACCAGTCAGTTAAAGTCTCCAAACATTTTTGTTGGAACAAAATTGCAAACCTTTATCTCACTAGAAGGATTTACAGATTACACATGACACTGATAAATAAGAGTATCAGTTTAATGTCTCACAGGTTGCCTCTCAGAGGACTAAAACCTGTGTTTGCAGAAGGATAGAGATAGTTATCAAATGATCGTCCCTGTCTCTTTCTTTTATGAAAACTGCCTATTTTGTGGCCAAGTGGTAGAAAAGCAAAATAATTTGGAAGAGTTATTTTAAGGCCAAACCAAGTTCTCAGAAAATCTGCCTCCCAGTCTTCCAGTACGTACAAGGTTGTTATAAAGAGGATTATGATCAACTGCTGATCATGCCCATCAAAAGAAGGACAAGAAGAAATCCGCTTAAGCTGAAGTAAAGAAGATTTATGCTAGGCAATAGAGAAAACTTCCTAATGACGGGAATCGTGCAGCACTGGACGACATAACCCAGAGATGTTCTGTTCAACTTTTCAAAGGAAAGATTAAGGAAACATCCAGCACTGGTGGTTCAGAAATGCTCGGCCCTGTCTCAGTGCATGAGTCAGTAAGGGTTGGGAGGGTGTCCCTTCCAGCTGTGAATTCCCATGACCTTGGGATGTGCTAATCTAATGCAGTGAGAGGCTTTTCAGGTAGCCTAGTGTTGCTGAGGGATTCATTGAGGCATAATGAAGTCCTTCAGGCATTTTGACCTCTTAAGAGTCCAAAATTTCACCTGATGGACCTCTTTAATGAAAACTGCCATCCCTGCATGCATGCTATTTGTTGTCCAGGATGTTGTAGATCTGGGTACCACCTCATCTCTGGTGAAACAACAGAGGGGGCAGGACTCAGGTGCCTGAACAGGGGGTCCAGCACCCCTGGGACACCTCAGGATGTCCAAGCCATCCACATGGGCCTTTGTTGCATCTCCACCAGCTATATATGGATGACTTGGATACTGTAGAGTGTTCCACATGGGACAGGGTGCCTCTGTTTAGAAACCCAAATCATAGCCCTGAGAGATGCAACTTGTCTCTACAGCTGGGAGTCTCACCCTCACCTCTATACAGCTCTTGTTTGAAAACACGCAACCAACTCCCAACCCGTCTTCTTCCCAAATGCAAAACTGCTACACCTGAAAAGTTTTTTAAAAAGGGGGCTGGGTATTTTTCCAAATATCGTCATAGTTACTCAAACCTCCTGTAAATTATCTGCAGCGAGACAGAGCAAACGTTGCAGCCTGAGGAGTCTCCCAGATGAGAGAGGAGTCATGACCAGAATGACCATACTCCACATGGAATGATGTCCCTTCCCTTTCTCAGGACCTTGAGCTGGTATGACATGAACTGAAAGGCAGATGTTTTCTGTGCTCAGCTCTTGCAGCTCAGCCCTGCAAAAATCTTCGTGTTTTAAATTACCAGTGCCACCATAGCAATCCTCACCATGGCTAACCGAGCACTCAAAACTTATAAGACTGTGGTCAGTCATAGCACAGGACAGAACATGACCCGTTTTTCTTTGTAATGGGCTGACATCACGCTATGCGCGACTTGTCACTTGATGTGCAGACTGTCAAGTTGTGATGAGACAACCTCCCCTCACCTTCATGCTCTCACCTAAGAGAGACACTTGACAAAAAAATGGAAGATGTGGTTGCAAAGCTATCTAAATTAGCAGAGGATCCCAGGATCTCTTAGTTCCTGAATTTATTTAGAATGATTTTTTTTTTTTTAACTGCCTAACTTCAGTTTGATGGGTCCCTTTGAGAACTAAGCAGGTCATGTAGCTAAACTAAGCAAGAGCTTGTCTTCTTTATGAACTGCTTCTGAGTCATGTTTGTACTCAAAGGGAACAGTGTCATGCATTAATTGAGTCTCACTGGTTTAATTTCCGATTGACAAGTAAATAGTGCTGGTTCTTGAAAAATTACACAACAGAAAAAACTCTCTGAAATACGCCGGTGACTGTCTTCCCAGGTACGGTTTTTTTTTTCTTTCCAGATGAGCACAAACTGCAAGTGCAGTTGATATTGCATCATCCTGTTCCCATGGATGTTGTTATAGTTCATTGTATTAATCTGATTATACTGAATTTTGGCTCTTATTTACAGTTAAATTAACTTTTCTTATTTAATAGAGCCGCATGTTTAACACTTAATAAAGTTGCTAACTATTTCAGTGAATCTGTTTTTGTCCCAAAGCAAAATTCATTAAATCTGCCAAACTGCAGGGTGAGGAATCCAGAAGAAAAGCAGTATGGACACGGTTTAAGGGTCAGCATTTCACAGCTGTTTACAGATGCAGAAGAAAATTTAGGCCTGTTGATATCTCCACAGGGAACAAGAAAGTTGGAGTGCTTACTTTCCTGATTATAGAAATTGCAGAGAAATCAGCCTTTCCTTTTGCCAGTTCTGAGATTGTGTTAGGGTGAACGAATCCTGGTGGGGGAAGACAGGTGGTAAAAGGGGATTGCGGCTGGGATCTTCTATGTATAAATGTCAACCCATCACCCTAGCTGGGTAGCACAAACCAGCCCAGGCCACTTTAGCCTCAGCTGCATACTTGCTCCTGTTAGGAGACTGACGGCACAGGGGAAATGCGTGAGATGGCAATCACCTGAACACAGAATTTTGTTAGAAGCCTGGTAGGTACTTCAGGAGCATGTGCAGGTATATGCAGAGGAATGGACCTCTCTGTTAGGGTGTTCAGCCCTGGAGGTCTGTGGGCTGAGAGAGAAAGTCTCCCGCTGCCTCCACCCTCCCCACACCCTCTGTCCACCACAGCTGGGAGAAGACCAACGGGTGGTGGTGGGCATATCCACACCTGGAATACCTGGAGCTCTGCACAAAAAAAACCCTTGCTAGCAAGCATGAGGTCCCATCTGTGCATGCACCCAACTGGCTGTTACTTTATTTCAATATGACATTGCAGCTAGGAAGAAGACTGCTTAGTTAATTGTGAATTTATTTATATCCCTGGGACAGGAATCTCACTGATTCCTATAGACAGAGTCTAACTATTTGAATAAAATGTAAAGTGGCGATGATCACAGTATACAGATCGCTGCCTCTTGATATTTGCCTGTCCCTCTTGAGACAGCCGATGAAGCAAGAAGGCTTTGGAGGGATCTAGCACTTGCCTTCCCACACGTACAGGAGGTCAATGAGATGAAGGAGATGGGATCTTCACAGAGGTGCATGGCAGGATGGAGAGAGACAACAGTCACACATCGAAACAAGAGAGGTTCAGACTGGAAATAATAAGGAACTTGTTCCCCACGAGGGCAAGCCCAAAGCAGAGCAGGTTGCCCAGAGACTTTCTCAAGCTGCGACCAACACGGGTTGATCTCAGAGCTGATCCTTCTCTGAGGCCCCCAAGGTCCCTTCCAACCTGAGTTATTCTGTGATCCTATGATTACTTTAACACTCGCTATTGGCAATGCATCTCCCACAGGTGGGATAAGCCTGATGGGTGCTCTGCCCGCAGCCTCTCTCTCTGCTGCTATCTTCCCCCCTGCCCCTCCCCCCCCCCCCCCCGCCCCCGAGAAAACAACTTATCCTCTGGCCAAGGGTACCTGGTGTTGTGTCGCTTGTTGCAAGGTTGCTTGTAGGATCTAGGTGAGCAGTAGTAGTGGCCTGGGAGTAGTAACTCACATAGAGCAAGATACGGGACAAGTTGTGAAAGGGGGAAAACATATGACAGGCTAAATTTGAGCCTTGTAACTTCAGCGCTGTAATTTCCCCCTTTGGTAAAACACATCAATGAGCTTCTCCTTCTGTATTATGTGCCACATTGTGGGGCACATTCTGCAGGTCATCTGTGGACGTAATTCCCTCATGTCAGTGCAGTTGCACTATTGAGTATGTCGTGGAACAGCTTTTGCAAAAATAACAGAACTGATTATTGGCAAAAATGCCTTTGATTAGGGATATTAGTAATTTACTTCACAGAGCAATGACAGAGTGTTGATGCCATTTAAGAATACATAACATTAATTTCGAATTGATTATGTTTTCATACCTTGTTTTCCTTGACCAGCACATGATCAAAAAATAAGATTCCATTCCTAAGAAACTGTACATTTATGAAGTATTTTGCTTCACCCAGAACATATTTTAATTTACTAACCTGTATGAATTGTGGTCTTGTAAATTACTCAAAACTGTCCAGTATCTGGGCTGATCATTGTAGCTTAGCTGTGATGGCTACCAAGCACCACAAATATTTGCATTTCCAAATCTACAACTATGATGAAGCAGGCACAGAACATAATTACTGTGTTCCTACTTTATTAAAGAAGGTGGCAGTTCCACTCATCTAAACATGTCCTAAATGGATAGGTCTTAGAAAGATGACCTCTCTCCCCTCTTTTTCATAAAATGTAAAAAAATAAAGTCCAGGAGATAATCTTCTACTGCACCTTGAAGTCCCTTTTATGTTGCCTGTCCAGCCAGCATGGATCAGAAATGGTGCTGCATATTCTCTGTGCCCACGTAGTGATAGTACATTTACCCAGAGACTGCATCCTTGGTCTGAAAAATAGTCCAGCTGGTCCAGAATCTACACTGCCTCCTAAATGAGAAGGTGTCCTCTAAATAATCATCTATATACCCATGACTAAAACCTATACTGCTGTACAGAAGGATTTAGATCACAACTACATAAGAAGCCTTAATCCTGGCATCTCCTGTCTTGGCAACTGGAACATTTTTTCAGTAATTTGTTTTTTTAGATCCTGTCTTAATATTAATATGCCAATGAATTGTATGACACGATGAGTGGTATTTGCAGTATCTCTTTCTGATCTAGAAAAGAGGTGGGGGAACAACATTTGAAGGTGACACAAAGTTATTTGGGTTACACTGAGCCAATGGAGAAAAAAGAATTCCCAGAAGCTTTGTCCAGCCTGAGCATAAAGCCAGCATAAAGCTGTAAGTGCTCATTAATGCAGAAGCGTGTCCAGTGGATGGACTAACCTAAAGCACTCTGCACAGTGCTTGGTCCTAGATCACAGACAACAAAGTCAGGGAGAGACTGGGACATTAACCTGGAAGCCCATCGTAAACGAGTAGTCAAATCACAAACAAGATGTTGGGGTATATAAGGAATGGGATGGAAAATATACTAAATATTATGACTTGACAGTGCCATTAAGGTTTAATTATTCACCTGGAATATTACATTTGGTTCTGGTCAGCCTAACGCTCCACAGAGACCTACTCAGAAGAGCTAATTTAGCTTAAGGATCTTACTCTCCCTGAGATCCCTCTGCAGACAAGAGTGAGTTTTAGGCTCTCTCCTAGGAGGCATTTCAAGCACCTCACATTTGGTTACTGTTCTCCACCACCCTTCAGAATAATCTGGTTTTCTCCATTAAAACAGAGGCTAATGTTAGTCCCTTCTCTATCAAGACACACAGAAACGTAAGGCACAGATAATGGAAGTTGTTAAGGAACTTGGGGAAAAAAAAACAAATCAATGCCGAGGAAGCTGTTTGATTTACATAGGGAGCAATCAGAAGTATACAAGCTAATGAAGTCAAGAGCAGGTAGACCTGGCACTTCTCCTGACTTTTTCATAATAAGACACCAAAACCCATCAGTGACATCAAGAGGCAGGGGATGAGAGAGGAAGGCTGTTCCACTCAACGAGGGGATGAAGCTTCACTGCCTCGACAGCCTTGCAGGATTAAAAAAATGTCATCCACTCCACAACTGATGAGCCTAACAGCAGTTATGCTAGCAAGGGTTAAACCGCGAGCAGTCTCAGGGCTTGGATATTCTGTGCTTCAGATCTGTGCTGTAATTTGTGCTTCAGGTTATGACTTAACTTCTTAATGTAGAAGTCAGATTCTTATATTTGCCCTTCTTCCATGAACACGCAGTTTATTCACTGGTTACCCACTCACCAGCTTCTGTGTTTCTCGCTGAGGCGTCTGGCACAGCTACCTCCAGAGACAAAATATCCCACCCACTGGATCATCCTTGTGATCTCCTCAGCCATTTCTGAGCGAGTATACAGCTGCTAGCTGTGCAGAAGGAAAAAAGACCTCAGGGACAAGCCTGTATGTGCACCTTAGAGCGAACGATGAGACAGATTGCCGTGAGTGAAAGGCCACCCATTCCCTCACCTTTCCAGCAGGGTTCCTGCTAGGCCATTACTGCAGATACCCATCACAATATCCTGGGTGAAAAACAGTGATGAAAGAGACTGCACAAACTCATTTACCACATCCCTCTGACTCTGGGGTGGATCAGCTGTACCTAAGCCATACCTAGCAGAAATCTGTCTAACCTCTTGTTACAAGAACTGGAAGATGAGGATGCTCTGCTCAGCAGGGGCGTGACACTTTTTGTCATCCTTACCACAAGAGCATTCTTCTCATATAACTGGATTACTTTTCATCATGTCTTATCCACTATGGCTATTATACATAGATAAAGAATCACAAGCTCCAGAGAGATACTTTGAACCTTGGGCTTTCTTATATGCAGCATCCTTCCTCACATTTGGTGGTCTCCTTAAGGCGTTGGCCCAAGCATCTGGGATGCAAAAGCACAGCGAGACAGTGTCAGCACTGGGCAGGTTGGCTCCCTCTTTTCTGCAAGGCTTTTCAGGTCTTCTCCTTGGCCACACCTTTTCCTGCTGTTCAGCTCAGGAGCACAGGATGCTCAAAGCTACACAGCAAACAGCCCCACCAGCCCACAAGTGCTCCTTGTGTCCTCCCCTCCTTGCTGTGCATCGTCTTTTTGAAAAGAGCCGCAACTGCTCTCAGCTGCAAGAGCACTGTGAGAGCACACCTGCCACTCACATCTCTCCCTCCCAGCTCCCTTCAGCCCTTGTGCTCCCTGCATTTTACAGCTACTACAGACCGCACAGTCTGCAGCGTAGGCAGCTGCATAAGCCCTGGTAGTGGGAAACAGAGGGGATCTCACATTTTGCCTCTGTTTGAAAGCCCCCTCCAAGCATCTTTGTGGTAGGCCTGTCCAGTCCTACCTTGACCCCCAGCACCCATGCACACACCCGTACACACAACCTTGTGTGTGTTGTTTCTCTTGTACCTACAATGCTTGTTTCCTTGTCATAAAAGGAAATCAGGTGGATTTGGAAAAAGGCAAATCGTTGCAAGCTGTATCTCATTTTTTAATTTCATGGAATTATAAATTACCTGATTGGTTGTTTTAATCTTTTCTCTGGCAGGAGTTACAGGGATGGTGATTATTTCTGATTCCCTGTCTCCACAACTCCCTGCCCCTACTTTTAACAGAAGCACTATGTTCATAGTCTTCTAGTCTTCTTTAAAAAAGGGACTAAGCTTTATGAGCTTCTCAGCATTATCTGCCAATTTTCCTACCCATGGAGTAATGCTTCCCTTGGTTTCCTTTTTTGTTACTATCAAAAATGCCCTTAAAATGCCTTATTAGTATAAGCAAAGATCAGAAGTATTTTATTTTGTGCTTTAGACTTTCTGATTTTGTCTCTATATGCTCACGCTGAGGGTTTTTTTTAACATTCATTTTTAGATATTTGACCTAGTTTCTATGTTCTGTACACTCCCTTCTTGCACTTGAGATCATTGAAGAGCTTGTGTTTTCACAGGTATCTCTTACTGCATTTTCTATCCTTTCTAGACACTGGGATATTTTGTGATTCTGCTCCTACTGTCTTTTGTTTATTTATTTTTTTATTTAATGAACCATCAACTCCTTCTGGAGCTCTTCTCTTCCATAGATATTCCCAGAGGAATTTACTTGCTAATATCCTCTGTGTTCATTAAAGTCTGCTGCCTTCAAGTCCTTTGCCTTCAGGTATATGTTGTCCTTTTTTCATTCCCTGAGGCTTACAAATCCTGTAACTATCTCACCAACATTGTCCTCCACCTTCACACTCCCCAGCTGTTCCTCCCCTGTGGTAGGAACTGACTCTAGGATCGTCACCTGGGAAGCTGCTTTCTGTACTGCTGCATCACAAAATGCCAGTGGCACACTCGCTGAGCAGGCTGTGCCCTAGTTTATCACGTTCTTCATAACTATCAGAGTAGTTAAAGAGACACCCCCCGACCAATCAGCCCTGTTTTTTAAAAATGGTTCTGCTCAAGAAAGAACCTCATCTGTCTGAGTTTCTTAGTTAGGGGAAAGAAGACGAGAGTAATGGACGTGATTTTTTACCATATCATTTCCTGCTACCATTTATAGATCAGGTCTATCGCACTCTATACTCTTTGTCTGAGAAGAGATGTATGTATTTGCTTTTCCCTCACCAGCTCATATTTCTCCAGTTCACTGCTTTCCATTTCTTCCTCATGCACACAGTCTCATGTAGACTCTGCAAAGCATCCGAGTAGGAGGGGAGGGCAGAGCTCCAGCAGTCGCTGAACCTTCCCTGCTTGTGAGCCGTGAGAGTTGCACGGAGAAGTGCCTCTCCACAGGCAAGACCTCTAAGGGAGATTACTTCACCCTTCCAAAAGGTCACATAAATTAGGCAGTAAGATTTTGCCCAAACCAGCAGCCACGATTTGACCATGGGGACCACTTTATTCCCCGTTTCTCTAATAGGCGGCTTTTCTTCTTGAACCTAGACAGTTTAAAATTTGATGCTGAGGCCATGCTGGATCACTCAGTTTAGCCTGATTTAATCTTGTCATCTTCATTATGAACTGACACTACAGTCTGGAACAGAAACATCATAGCTACATTAAATACCAATAAAATTATGTGCAAATACAAAGATTAACTCATTCTAACTTGACTTTTCGCTGCATGATCCTGTCCTCCTCATCCACATAAAAATTATTCAGCCGCAAAAGGCCCTTGAGCATAACATGACATTTACAGCATCTCCAAGTATTTCTTGTTTATTCCTCATAAATTTCCTTTGGTAATAACTTAGTCACTCAGCACACTCTACAGTATACACATACATTACATGATTATCTCGTATTTTATACAACACATGTTAAAGTAATTAATTTTCCCAGGCAAATGTCATACCAGTTAGTTCATCGTTAGAAGCCAAATATTTGTGCAACCGTTTGTTACAAATATATGCATAACTACAGAACACTTCAGCTCCGTGGTATTTATTAAGTGTAATTTAAAGGGACACTGTCGAGGTTGTTGCAGTCTCAACTTTCACATTAGTTTTTGTTCCATTTGAAATTCCCTTAAGGATTCAACCTCAACTCATTTATTTATTTGTTAACTATCCTTGCTACAGCATTTAGCACACAAAAATAAATATGGTCTCACTGTGGGGTGGAACGTGCTAGCAACCAGCTAGTGTCGTCCCCTGGCACGACAGAGGGGTTTCATCTCTCATTTAAACCTTCTTTACCCTTTATATTGACAAGGTCTGGAGTTCACCCCATCTTTAAAGTAGTACCATAGCAAATAAGAATAAGTACCTCCTTCATAAAAAGAACCGAGTTTAATCACAAGTTCAAACTGAACTTCAGGTTAAGATATTTCTTTCTGTGCTAATACAGGTTACCTCCAAACAAACAGACAAAACCCCATGAGGACAGCAGCACTAATTTCAGCAGATGGAAGGCAAGTTAGCCATGCAGCATCGGGACCCATTGCCTTGAAAAACATATTTTAAGGGCATGAAGCCACCTCTGATAGATAGTGAAGTCTGCTTCTCCCATCCCCTAAATTAGGTCTTACCTATACTCCTCACACACTGATACAAAAGCCCTTCAAAGCACACTCAGAGAGAGGAAGAGCAGCAGTGGAGCTGTGCAGTACGAAATTGTGCTCAGGGACTTGACAGGCTCAGCCGGACGGCTCCATTCAAGCTAGCAGCCCAATAAATCCTATTCCCCACAGACCACTTATTCTCCAGCACATTCAATCAACAGGTTTGGAAGGAGGGACCTGACACTCTTCTCACTTATTTTGGCCTTCGATGAGAAAAGCAGCAGTGAAGAAAAGAAGCAGAACCAAAGTACAAGGGGAATGAGAAGGGGTAGGAGGAAGTGCAAATCCAAGAAAGCAGAAAGACAGGAGAAAAATATTGAGAAGACACAGCAGAGAGACAGCAGAGGTGAGAGTGACTGGAACAGTGCAGCACCTTGGTAAGACTTCTTTTAGGTTATTGTGAATAGCTACCTTTATTTAAGGAAGACGCACTCACACTGGAACAGGCAGAGAGAAAAGCAGGCCTGGGCGTTCAGAAGAAAGATGAGCTATCACACAAGCAGAGTGCCAAAAAGTCTGGTTTGCTAAACGTGGTGAAAAGCTGAAAGGAGATGTGATCGTGATCTACCATTATGTAAGGAGCAGGCTTCGAACGGCAAATAAGAGACACGTTATTCAAAGGACAATGTCAAAACAAGGATGAAAAGGATGTTTCCCGTTGATGCCTTTAGGCTGGAAGTTAGAATAAAGTCCTAATCAGCAAAGGGATTAGGTTTAGGGTAAACCTCAATTCCTAACCTATTCATCATTGACTGATTTCAGTCAGTTTTGAGAAGCTGGTATTGACCAAGACTTTTGATCCGTACAGATGTCCTCGCTATTATTAAAACAGAGCTTGATTAATTTAAGAAGCAATTTCTGGTGCAGTGCCTGCAATTGCCGATGTGTAGGTCTCTGTGACAGAGGGGATTGCTGTCATTTCCGTACTGTTATTATCCTGGCAGACTTCACCAGTTTTGAGACCACTGCTTGGAAACCCAAAATGTACTTGCTGCTTTGATATCTTACACTGCCTTATTTTTTTCTATGGACAATGCGCTATCATATTTGAAGCAGAATGGATGAGTTCTCAAAGCAGCTTTGATGTGTCCTAGATCCTCAAAGCAGCCTGCAAGGATAGCCTGAATGCTTTTTATTTAAAATAAGTGGCATTTCCTCCCCTCTCATTTTAATTGAAATAGATGCTGAAGGAGGGCAAATTGTATTGTAAGCTTGATTGCAGAAAACAAGAATACTTTGAAACCGGCCTTGATCAATACCAGTTTCTGGTAATTGACTGTAATCTACCTATTTATTGCCATGGGAATTTTAAAAATTGTTGGGTTTTTTTGTTGTTGTTTTATCCATCAGCTGAAAAGATTAAGCTTGAAAATGGAGGATGGGAGGAGAGGGAGGAATTGATCAGTCATGCAACCTCAACTGATGGCATATCCTCAAGGCAACTTGCAAGACCTGGAGAAATGCCGACAGAATTTTCCTAGTCAGAAGGAAGCAGACTGGTAAGTCTGGATGAATAGAGCCAGGGCTGGGGTTTTTGAGTGTCTTGCAGTGCCTCTTTGGCTGGATGGGAGAGCTTTGACAACGGGCATGGAGATTCAGGCTACAGGCAAGTTATACCACTGGCGGAAAGGAGGAAAGATGCGTATTGACACTTCTGCTGAGCCAACCCCCCCCCATTTTTGTCAGCAAGGCAGTGTCAGGGCAAAAAGAGGGAAGTCAGAAAATGTTCGTGACATGGATGGGTTCAGTCCCATTGACATCCCAAACAGGTCAGAAGTAAAGGAAGAAAACCCAAATATGGTCAGGAAGGCAATGGCTGCCTCCAGTCTTTATTGTGGCCATGCGTGTAACCCACTGTTCTGCAGTGACTGACACTGTCATCAGGTGTCTGGATGCTGTCACTGAGGCAACAGTGACATTTCCCTGACTTTTCTGGGGCTGTCTGTAGGTGGCTGCCCTTTTAAGCCTGTTAGAGAGTCACCGTGCCCCCCTTCCATGGGGGCTCTGTGTTCCCAAGTGATTTGTCTTCACTCTGAAATAGATGTTATTTAGAGGGAGGAACGCATGATTCGCTCTTTGCGCAGGTGACAACATAACTTGGAGGCCTCGACTGCATTTTGACGAATGGTTATATTGCTGCTGAGTGCTGTATTTGTACTTTCCTCCTGTCAGTGGTGCGTTACTTATCATGGGTTTTTCCTACTCTTCCCAGCAACTACTGCGTGCTGTATTAAATGTGTGTCTATGGTTTAATTGCAAAAAATCTGCATTCCACTTCTGAATTAAATTAGAGGCTTTTCTGTCAGGTTCATTTTACTAGCGTGGCTGCATCTCAAATCAGCCCACGTAAGGAGGGTGAAGAGGAACCGAACAGCTACTCTCTACTGCAGATCTCACTGAATATATGCAGCGGGGGCAACTCAAAGGTATCTACCAGGCCCAGAATATTTCTTTTTCAAACATCCCTGAAAAGCTCACACCTTATGTAAAAGAGCTGGGTATCAGATGAGTAGGAACTTCAAAATGCTTTAAACAGGCATGGCAAAGCGAAACATGCCCACCGAGCTTGTTCTGTGAGACAGCAAACTTCTTCCGTCAAGCTTCCAGAGGCTGACAAATTTGTAAGATGGTGTGATAGGGTGGGAACGGAAGGGAGGAAAACCAGCCTGCTGCACGGCCTCTGGCGCACAGGCTGTACCAAGGAAGTAGCACCAACGGGGGTACTACAGCTCCCACCCTTCTCCCTGCCCAATACCTCGCCTCCCCAAAGGGCATGGCAGATCTCAGTGAGGTGACTCATGTGCAAACATGCCTTATTAGGACACACCAAATTGGGGCAATTAGCTGTGGAAGGGTCATTCTGTCTAAGGAAACCTTCCAGTGAGACCAGGCTGGACGTAACTGCTTTTCTGTTCTCCTATCCCCTGCAGTACTGCCAGGAGAAAAAGGTTTTGGGCCATGAGCTGATGAAATCCATCCATCTTTAATACCTTGCCTTCTTGGGGCAATGGGCAGCTGCAGCAGTAGTGCACCAAGCGCCCATGCAGTACACGGCCCGCACAGGCTCGCGGCTGCAAAAATGCCCAATTTTCCCTGTGTGGGTTGCCTGGAGCACTCCACAGCTCCAGCCAAAAACTACGGTCTGAGCGTTGTTTTCTGGCCACTGAAGCAGTATCTTCATAGACTACATGTTCATTAACTGGTGAAAACAGAATGAATGAGGTAATAGAAGACCTGGGGAAACAGAAGGAATTGGAATTTCTAAGGATCGTTCATTGACGGTATCGGTTGACCCACACTGCACCGCAGTGAACAAGCCACGTTGGGATTTGCCCTTTTTCCCCTACACTAGTCACCTACGGGTAGGGGCTGTTGCTCTGTGTGTCTGTGTGATTCCTCTAATCCTATCCCCTATGTGATTTCTGTGATGACTATTACAGCATTTGATGTTTTTCTAACAATGGCCTATGGAAGAAGGTATTAATAGGTAATAAATTTCCATTCTTAATTTCTGGTACCTAATTAAGCGTATGTCAGAGTTCAACTTTTGTTCAAGTTTTAGTGTGCTTGTGTGATGATCCACATAGGGCCATAGTTCACTTTAAACTGCGCAGCCTGGGAACAATCTAATTTTGGACAGCCCAGCCTTAACATGGCCTGCAAAACCAGTCCCAGAAAGAGGGTGAAGTAACACGTATGACAGAAGCAGAGACATGTCTTCCCAGTGGAGTGACACTAAATTATGCTGATTTGAGTCAAACTTCCCGGGTCTCCTCTTCTTTCCAAACTTTCCTATTCTAAATTGACACGACTGGGAAGTGGAAGACCTGGTCTTCCACTCAGACAAATGGACTAACATGAGCCTGGAGCCAACGGCATTTGGTCAGAGTAAAAACCAGTATTTTTTAAAAAATTAAACCTTTTCTGGAAAGTTTTGGGCTGCTTAGAAGTTTACAATTTGAATACCCTTACTGATTTCAAGTTTGCTAGTAAAACTCAATTCTAAAACAAAGAGACTAGAATCTGTTCTTTTATCACAAACCCGATATTTTCCATGTTTTCTCCAGCTTTAGCTTCCCTCCTGCTTTCTTCCTCCTTTGAACTCTACAGCTAATGCAGTCTTACATACATTCACCACTATTATCTGTACTGTCAGAATATAC
Source organism: Phalacrocorax aristotelis (assembly GCF_949628215.1). Lineage (NCBI taxonomy): Eukaryota > Metazoa > Chordata > Aves > Suliformes > Phalacrocoracidae > Phalacrocorax > Phalacrocorax aristotelis. The sequence continues at coordinate 96,646,584 of NC_134276.1, read as the reverse complement.
AGTTAATTTACTGCTGCCAACGGCTTGCCTTGTTGTCATTAACAATCTTCATTTAATAAAAAGCTTTCATCAAAAATGGTTTTCCTGTAGTACTTTTATTTTTCCTAGAAAAGGCATTAATATTAATTTGTTTGCATTTGGTCTGTATTCTTGACTGAATATAGCAAGGAACAAAAAAGATAAACATGTGAGAGAAACCCCAAAGGGAAGGTAATGCAGAAAGAAACAATTCTGTTCTGAAGTTGAATATAATATCTTTTTTTTTTCCAAACTTTTGAAAGCAAAAAAATGATTGAAGGCTAGTAGCTAACATCACATTGCAACCGTGCTCGTAGCGTACAAGGAAGACGCTCCTGTTCTCCACAGCTCCCTGCGGCTTCTTCACTGGGTGAGGCAGAAGGTGATCCTTCGCAAAAGGATTTGGCCTGGAGGTTAGGGGCGATTTACGGGATTTTCTGCTGGAAATGCACTGGACTCTCTACTGATGCTGCGCACTTCACTAACCTTCCCAGAGAAGCGCTGCTGTATCCCTTGCAAGGTTTTCACGTACAGCCTCTGCCCATACTGCCTGAAACCCTGGAGCAACGGTTTATTATTGATATCAGAAGAGCATTAAGACATTTCAACTGCCCCGCTATGTAATGAGCCACAAAAACTAACCAGGAGATACCAATTCTGAAGGATAAACACAGTGAAAAGAGACGCTGACCCCTCACTATCGTGTTTTGAAGACGGCTATGACCCCAAATGAGAAGTTGTGCCATTAGCTGCAAGGGGCCTACGGGGAATCTGCACGAAGCCGCAGCTAGGCTGGCTCACTCATCTCAGAGAGACGCAGTGGCACAGACGCGTTATAAAGTGCATTGGATCCACTTTTTGAAGATCCTCGCTCACTAATGACAGCTGTCAAAACTGAAAGGTATGTTTTGTGAGTGTGCCAGCTGTCTCCCGTGCAATGCTTGTCAGGTACATGCAGACATACCGAAAGGATATCGGGCGATCACGTGAGTGTGCAAAGAACAACGGGCGATGCCGAAGAGCTTCACTGCTGAAGTACGGCAGGGCTGCGTGCCCTGCAACGTCCCTTTCGTAATCTGCACAGCTTCCTTGCCTTCCTTCCTTCTCCTTTCCTTCCCTTCCCCATCTCAAACTTTCAGCAAAAAATAAAAAATGAAAGAGTTTTCACCGAAATGACAGTTTTTGAAATCAGAACTTTTTGGCTAAATACCAATTCAGATAGCGAATGGTGCACAAGCGCTCCACGGGAGCTGCACGGGGAGCGCCTCCTAGGCTCGTGCAGGCTGAGCACACCGCCCATGCTGTTCCACGAGCCTCTGTTTCAGGGAGGAGAGACGGTACATTATGGGAACTTCATGGCCTGATCCATCATAGAGTATGAAATATGGCAGGGGAGATCCGTCCCATCTATGAGAACAAGGACATTAAGCAACTGAAGTACAGCTCCCCTGAGACAGCGTGGTGGCATATCAGAACGGAAATATTTGCATTTCAGCTAACTATTTTATCCATAAACTCATTTTCCTGTAAAAAGCAGTTCTAATTAAAAAAATATATTAATGAACAGCTTTATGTAAAATGGAGGAACATAGTGTAGCACGGTTGCTGTTTTCTGGAATAGGCTTTGGAGGCGATCCGGGATGCATCTTCCCTTATTAACAAGGAAAATGTTACTTCCATTAAAGAAAGAAACAACCCTTTCCACACACCCCCCAGCCATCCGTGAGAAACTCTCAGTGTATTTTCTGTTTGAAATTTAAATTTGAGCACACTACCGCCCACTGTATGAAATGAATGTGATTAAAATGATGGTTCCTTTTATTTTCAATTAAAATATGTTTTAAATGTTTACCTTTCTGCACTAAATGCAAATGCAGGTGCATAATACGGCACTGGGAAACCAGAGAGTGGAAACCCGCTGACCTAGTTTCACCATCCCGATGGACTAAAATGCAAAAAAACCCCAAAAAACCAAAACCCAAACAAAAATATGTAAAAGCATGCCACCCCCCACACCCTCAAGCCCGCCAGGGCCTCGGAGTAAAACGTGCTTTTTAAAAGTCACAAAACGAAAACCATTAAAAATGAAACCGTGCAGAAAATGGCAAATGAGGTGGGCTTTGCCCCCCTTCACGACCCCGGTTCCAGAGTTATTTTCTGGGGGGAAAGCAGCATGAGGGGTCACTGCACCCGGCAGGCGGGAGGGAGGGAGGGAGGGGAAGCGCACCGATGCGGACCACGCAAAGCTTTGGGCCTGAGGTAAATTTTGAGAGATTCTTGAAGAAGACGGCAATGAACTCTGAAAAATTAATCAGATGGTTTTGTATTTAGTTCCACTCCGCTCCCAAAGGCCGCACACCCTTCCCCACCCCCCGCACCCCGGCTGCGTTGTGGTCCCGCCCCGCCACTCCTCCCGCCTTCCCCGCCCCCACCGCCGCCGCCGCCGCGGGGCGGGGCCGAGCCCGCCAGCGCCCCGCCCCCTCCACCCCGCCCCCAGTGACGTCGCCGGCCGGTCTCCAGGCAACGGCGCCCACCGCGGCACGGTGCTGGCGGCGGGTCGGGGCGGCCATGGCGCTGCCGCTCCTCCCCGGGGCTGCCCGCGGCCGTAGCGTGAGTGACGGCGGGGGGGAGAGGTCCCGTCCCGTCCCGTCCCGTCCCGTCCCGTCCCGTCCCGTCCCATCCCGACCCGCCGCCGGGGCGGCCGTGCCGGTGCCGGTATCGGTGCCGGCGTCGGCGTCGGTTGCGCCGGCGTCGGTTGCTCCGCCGCCCTCCCTCGGGCCAGGCCAGGCCAGGCGAGGGCAAGAGGGCGGTCGCCGGCAGCGCTCCGCCGGCCTGAGAGGGCCGGCGGGGGACACGATGCGCTGTGGCTGTCGGCGGGGCCGGCGGGAGGGCGTGAGGCGCCAGGGGGTCCCTGCGGAGCCGGCGCCGGCCCCGGGGCTGGCGGGGGAGCGAGGGCTGGTGCTGCGGCGAGGCCTTTCCCCCCAGCTCCTCTCACCGGGCCGAGAGGCGTGCCAGCCGCCTCCGGTTGTTCCGTGGGAGGGGGGGATGCTCTGCACAGCTCTGGCAGCTGCTGCGGGGCAGTTTGAGCTCTTGGTGCGCCTCTAACAAAGCAAAACGGGGAGAAGCGGACACCCTCTAAATCCAAAAAGTCTTTGCAGAGGAAGGAGAAGAATTCTAGGGATGCCAACCTGGTTCTTCAGAGTACTATTAGATACTGATGGCAGGCTGAATATATAAAGATGGTATTTTTATCATGAGCTACAATAGCAAACAAAAGAGAAGGCTGCCATCGCCACTTCAAACTTGTTTGTCGAGAATAGCTAGAAACTTGCTGAATACAATCTGTACTGTGAAATGGTGCAGGAGGTAAGGAAGGATTCAGGTGCTGTAGCTAATACCAACAGGAGGCAGATGAAACAGTGTAAACTTTCTTAATAATGTTAAAATATCTGGAAGGGGATCTGTTGTTTTCACATGATGAGCATGGTGTGGCCCTTGTTTCTGCAGCCTGACTGCTGGGGTACTTTGCTAGCTCCTGAGTCCGGTCCACCCTGTGAGGGAGTGCGTGATAAAGCATTTCAGGGACAATTTGTTAATGATTTGTCAAGATGCATGTATTAATGCCAATGATACCATGAGCATCAGTACCCCTTCAATACAAGACTTGTCCATGCTGGTAGCATCTCTGGGAGCCCAGTTGATGAGTTATGAATCAGTTTGCATTAAGTGTGGTCCCGTGTAAAACCTGGCAGCTCTCTAAAAAACAAGACAAGTAGAGGCAATTGCAGCTGCCTTGCATGCTGGTACAGGGAACATGAAATTGTGTAGAAATACGTGGACCCCCCAGCCTCACTTGGTGTAAGTGTTGGACAGGTGTGCGTACACACAGGACCTCTTGCAGCAAGAGCCCAGCTTACCAGTGGTGAGGATCTTTCAGGCAACTTCTATCCTAAAAACAGCAGGCTGGCTGCTGTTGTTTTAGAAGGAGAAAACAAACAAACAAAAAGGCCTGGTGGTGAATACTCAATCTCTCTTGGTGAATTCAAATTTGTATTGTGAAGAGTTGGTTGTGTATATGATGCTTCAGGTAGCTGCCAAGTGGGCATATCAGCAACATTGAAATAGGTGTGTACCATTTGTATCTGCTGGGGGGAAGCAGAATAGCTCAGCTCAGTCTTATCTGAGACTTCATTGTTCTCCAAACTTCAGTTTGACTTAATTGATAGGGATTATTGTTTTTGGAGTACGGAGTGAGTTGTTTCCCCCAACGCTCCATGCTGAAGTACATATAGAGCGTATACATGTTATGAGAACTAAACGTGTGAAAACCAAGTCACAATTGCCACAAGACAGCTTTGTAAAGCCGTGGTTACACCATTCTCTGGGCTCCGAATTGCTCTTTTTGATGATCCTTGAGATAGTGGAGGTAATACTGATGACTTGCCTTTCTTGCAAAACATTTCTCATCTCTGCTTAGTTGTTAGCTATTAGATTTAGTTTTATTTTCATATAGTTCTACGAATGAGAGGCCAAGAAGCGCATATTTAAAGGAGAAAAAAAAAAAGCGTCACTGCTGTAGATAAACTGAAAAGGAAAAAAGTATTTTCACCTGTCAGCACTCTGAGCATTGCCATCAATGCCTCTTACCGCACTGAAATGACAGTAGTGAAGCATACCCTGAAGAAGGATGAGCAGGGGACAGGGGATTGCTGTTCCTGTCGGCCCTTGGTTTATAATTACGGGTATTAATTCCACTCTTACCACTGTTCAAGCCACTGCTGCAATCTTCTTTTCTCTACCCCTAATGCTTCCACCTGCTTCATACATAGGCCCACAAAACGCACTGGAAGAGGAGTACCTATGCGTTTTGTCTACCTTGGATGTGTTTAACAAGGTGGCTGGACTGTCTCTGGAAAATCAGAGCTTTAAGGTAGTTAGGGTCACGGAGCCTAACTTCAGGGCAGCGGGGACTGCATGGCAAATGGGAAGGAAGAAATCCTTTTGCAGTGCTTAGGCCTCTGGATCTAAGAGCCACTAGCCCATGTATTACCTCTCTGTTATGATTATTAATTCTAGCTAGCCCTACTGGGAGCACATACTTCCTCTCCAGCTAGGAGCAGAAACGCTGCATCTCGGGCTGGCCGGGAGCAAGGGCAGTGAGGCCAGGCAGCTTGCAGCCACCCCTGGTGCCGGCACTGCAAAAGGCAGCAGCCGCTGGCTGGATTTTACTAATTTTCCCTCACTTAACTGTAACCGACGGGTGCCCAATTCAGCAGCTCCCCCGAGAGTGATGCTGCCTGCATAGCTGGGACAAAATCTTGCTGCTTGGGCATCACAGCTAATGAGGCTGGAGAGAAACACAGGGAGGTGACAGGCGCTTTTAAAACAGCCGGAGTGGTTCCTATGGTAACGTAAGGTAATGCTTTCTTTGTGCTACGTGAAGAGCAGGGATGAAAGGGACAGGCATAGCACAAGCAGTGCCACGTTTGATGTTTGGTTTGATGGGGTGGAGAAGAATGATGGATAGCAGAAGGCATCAGGAGTATAAAATATTTACTCTCTACAAAGAGAGTAAAAGGAACTGCCCCTATTTTTTTCAAATATCTTTAAAATAAAAATTACAGTAGTTTGTGTACACACAAGTCCAGCCGTCAAATAAACCCCCTTCACTTCCTTTAAAAGTCCTGTTCCCTGAACAGAAGTCCAAAGATAAGCTGCTCATCAGCAGTGCCTATCCTGTTCACGTGTGGGTGATCAGGAGATCTAATGATAGAGCAGGCAGGCTGATATTTTGAGCACGGATTAGCCCATCTCCTGCCCGCTTGCGAGGGCCCTCCCTTCAGGGGGCTGGGTAATGGCAGAAGCCAGAGCTTTCCCCCTTGCCGAGGCTGGGGAGGCCAGAGTCTGTGCTGGGAGTGCTGCTGCCCCTCGGCAAGGCTGGCGCTCCTCTGTCCCAACAGCCTTAGAGAAGTGTCCTTGTTGGCCCGGCAGTGGTGGGATGTGGTACTCACGCATCATTTACCATCCTGTTGCATTAAAGAGTTTGTTAGTTTATTTTTGCAAACAGTAACTCATGGGTTACCTGTTTGAAAATGTCACTACCTGTTGCATACCCTTGAAAAGGGGAATTCTGCATTTCTCTTCTTTTGCTCCTGCCACTGCAGCCAATGTTTAAATACTGCGGGGAGACCTAGGTACTGTAGCTTCTGCCTGCAGAGCCCAACTGATACTGAAATTGTGCAATGGCGAGATTTTCAGCTTTGTCTATACAAGTTACATGCATGTCGCCTGTTTTTCAAGACAGAAAATCATGTTTCTCGATAACCGTATTTAATCCTGCATGTGGTGGAAACGTAGCATAAAATAAGTTTACTCTGTTACCGCAGGAAAAAGTTTGCGCATTCAGAGTCTGGGCTGTGTTAGGGATGACGCTGGTTGCAGTGCAACAGCATCGTTACTTCCTTTGTTAGCGTTACTGGCCTACCTCCTGTTGTCCAAGGCAGCTGTCCCTTCTGATACCAGATTGATGTTCTTGCCTTATATCAGCAGCTAATGGAGAGGAGCGCATATTCATGTAGGTCAGAAATACCAGGTGCTAGCCCACCAGTGTATTTTCTTGCCTGGGGTTTGAAATCCCTCTCAGAGAGAGAATCCTGTGCAACAATTGGGCATGGCATTTCTCAGAGAATTGGACAATGAGTTTATAGATCTTGGGGAAAATACATCCTGGAGAATATCAGTTTCTGTTGCGAAGTTTAGAGGCGCAGCAGAAATTCCACATCTTCCTTGTTTATTGCAGGAGATGGGAATTGCCCTCAACTGTGCTACTGTTGCTGTCTCTGTGTTTCCTGGCTTGAGTATTTTCTGCTGCTCTCTAATCATCAGTGCCAAAATGGGACATTAGTTTGTCTTGACAGAGCGCTTGCCAACCTCTTTATAAGTAAGCCTGCCTGCTGTGCCTTCCCTTTTTCTTTCCCTGTCCCTCTTTCCTGAACCCCTTCCACTACCTCCTGCCCCTCAGCCCCACTCCCCCAGGTCTCTGTCTGTTCATAACCCCCAAACCCAAATCTTCCTGTAGCTGCCCATCAAGGTTGCATTTGGGACCCTTTACTTTATATCCATCTGTTGTCTTCTCTCAGGCTGTACCAGCTCAGGCTGTAAGAGCTAATAGAATCACAGAATCTAGTGATTCTGGGTTTGGGTTGGAAGGGGCCTTTAAATCTCACCTAGCCCAACCCCCTGTGCAATGAGCAGGAACATCTTCAGGTTGCTCAGAGTCCCGTCCAGCCTGGCCTTGAGTGTTTCCAGGGGTGGGGCATCTGCTACCTTTCTGGGCAGCCTGTTCCAGTGTTTCACCACCCTCATCGTAAAACATTTCTTCCTTATATCTAGTCTAAATCAACTCTCCTTTAGTTTAAATCCGTTACCCCTTGTCCTATCGCAACAGGTCCTGCTAAGAAGTCTGTCACCATTTTTCCTATAGTCCCACTTTAGGTACTGAAAGGCCGCAATAACGTCTCCCTGCAGCCTTCTCTTCTCCAGGCTGAACAACCCTAACTCTCAGCCAGTCCTCACAGGAGAGATGCTCCAGCCCTCAGATCATTTTTGTGGCCCTCCTCTGGACCTGCTCCAACAGGTCCATGTCTTTCCTGTGCTGATCCAGGCTGTTGGTGATCCACCTTTTTCTGGGGTGTGTTACATGGGCACCACAGTTGCTGGGAACAATGTTTTGAGGTAATCCTCTGTTTACAGTATGACCTAAAAGATTTGAAAATCAGTAGCTGAAATATGGCTTTTCACTAACCAGCGAGTGCTAACTTTGTGAGAGGTACTACTTATAAGTATTGCAGGAACTTGCTGTTTGTCTCATCTCTGGTGGTGACCTGCGCTTTCCACAGGGCAGGAGGTCACATGGATGTGACTAGCCCAGTGTGCAGCATTTGCGTCTATTTCCGTTGCTTAGTCAAAGCAACCAGCAGACTGTGCCAGCACCCTAGAGCAGTTCAGAAACGCCACAGTTCATCCTGACACAGGATTTGAGTAGGACCTCCACAGTGCATCTGCTGTTCTCAAGGTGGGAATTAAAATTGGATATGGGGAGGAGAACTGCACTGCTACCGGTGGCTTCTGCCGTAACATTCTGTGGGACTTGGTTAAAAGCACATAGCTCCTGAGATGGTGTGTGTCACAGGGCTCCCTCATCACTCCAGCTGCTGTGGTGAGAGATTTCCAGTTGTGTTTGGTTCAGCTGAAATGTTCAGCTCCCCGATGAGTTTGCTGTGACTCCGTACCAGAGTATTAAATAGCAAGATGGAGAGAGCATGAGGCAGCGTTCCCCAAGGACTGCAGTGGCTGAGTTTGCAGAGCCAATAGCTGCAGTCAGAGAATCCTGACCTTTGTATTAGTCACTATTGAATGTATCCTCAATATTTATTTCTGGCTCACCGCACAGAAAATAGCCAACTTCATTCAGCAGATATACAGCCTGCTCAGTTTAGCTGCATTAGCACAGGAGACACAGTAAAGCTCTTTCCCTGCACTCTCACAGATTTCTTTTAGAAGTCATTTAGTATTAGTGTGGAGGTAACATGATGTTCTGTCACTATTTTAGGCTGGATGTGGTCTTAGTTCATTAGCTGGTGTTTCCTAAACATCATTTTTCTCTTTTGTCATCTTCAATTACAATTACTCTTTTTCTTAAACTTTCTTTTGTTTTTTTGTTGTTAATGTTTGGATTTTTTTTTCCAGAAATAACTGTACAGACTTTTGGAAGAGATTATTTTGCATATGGATTTAGCTGCTTTTTGTGGAAAAGGGGCTTATAAGTAATACTAAGATGAGGAATCTAAAATAGCCTTTCTATCGAACCCTAAAAAGTTACAAGATGCCACAAAAGATTCTTAACAGAATTGCAGCTCTTGGGCCATGGATTTTTCATATCAAATTGTGTCAGATATTGTGATTTCATCCCTAAATTCTGGAAAATTTCCAGCAGGAGCGAACCTGGATTACTTTGATGAACAGTTTAGCACATGGTAGCTCCCCAAAACCCAGGAACAGATGAACAGCAAATGCTTCTAGAAGAAGCTTTGAGGACATGAAAAGCTTTCCTTTGCTCAGGAAAACTGCCACCCTCACTGTGCATTGATAACTATATGCCTTTCTCCCTAACTCATGCTTTGGTTATAGGGGGAAAATAATTAAATACTTGCTGTGCCAAAAAAGTGGAACTGTTCCGTAGCACCTTCAGTATAAATCAGATGTTTCTGCCTACAAATTTCCCTTTTAAAACTCAGCTTGACTATAGTTATTTCACATTTGAACTGATAAATGCAGAAAGCTTCCTCCCATTCTGACTTCTCCCCAACTCTATCGGCTTACTGAGGAACAAAGTTATTAAAGAAAGAAAGAGGAGAAGAAAGGGCAGCTCATTATCACCCAAAGGAGAGGGAAAAACCATCCCAAGTGTTGGTGTGTTACAAAGCAGGTGCCAGACCCTGTCAGTGCCTGTCTGTTCTAGAGTCCCGTACCAGGAGAGTGCCTGTGTTCACTTCTTCAGGGAAGGGTGGGATGACAGCATGAAGATCTGCTCGTAATGCCTAAATGTCAGTTCTTACACTGCCCACTGAAGCATGAAATCACAGCTCAAAAAAATGTGATAGGAAATATTTTATTTTAGATATTAAACCTGCAAATATGCAGCGCTTTTAAAAATCTTGTTAAAGTCCTGGCTTGAGCAATGCTGTGTGGCGGCGGGGGGGGGGGGGGGGGGGGGCGGGCGGAGGGCGTGGGCTAACTAGTCATTACACAAACAAGTATTTCCTTTTATTGATTTTCTCTTTTATTCCTTTTATTGATTTTCTCTTTTATCAGTAACCCTTGTTCTTGAGTAGTAAATATGGTTCAGGAGTACTTCTTGTTTTCCTTTGTATTATTCTTTAAGCTATGATACTTGCTATCTGCCCTTTTATTCACATCTTTTCAAAACATTGCTTACTTTTTAAATATCATTTTTGGGGAAGTGCTTCCATACTGCCAATCGTTACTGTCCCCAGTGTATGAACCTTATCTCATTTTGCAATGACTGTTTCAAAGAGTGCTGGCTAGCCCAGCTTTTGTTAACCTAAGCAAGGTATGGCCATTGATTATCATGATATTAAAAATAATAATTTGTAAAAATAGCAAGTAATTTATTATTTTCCATACCACCGCACTTGCAAAAGGACACAAGTGGTATGCAAAAGGGTTTTAAGCTAAGGTTAAGCTAAGGCAGTGATTGAGCTGCTTGTGTCAAGGGCAGCTCTCTGTCCTGTATCATTGGATTTAGAGCACTGCAAGGCAGGTGAACAGTTCAGACTGTAACTTCCCATGTGCAGTAGTTTGTATATATGAGCATTGAACATTATGAGCCATGAGGTTGTTTAGCTGCCTTCAGATTCCTCAGTCTCTTTCATATTGGCAGAATGAAATAACTACTTGGTTGCTTTCAGGTTTTGCTGTTTCCCTGCTTGCACTTGTTCCCAGAACTGCTGTGCTGAGTGTGTTACATTACCTTGGAGCACCTGAACTTCACCATGATGAAAAACAATGAACCCTTCCTTTTCTTTGTTGTTTTTCTTGGCCATTGTTTGATTCCTGATAGTAACTTAAAGTTGTCTACACCTTTTAGGGGAGTACTGGTTTAAATATATATGCATGTGATACCTAGTGTTGCTCAGTCTTCCAAATGAGAGGCAATTTTGGCCCTCTGCTACTTTGCTGATGTACCTGCTCCGGTGCTACTATGAAAATTTTGCTGTCCAGCCTTTTCCTCTACCCAGGGCCTTCTCTGTACTCATATGTAACATCAGATCCTCCCCCTTCAGCCTCGTCTTCCCTCATGTTCACCCAGACCCAGGCTGAGGGCGGGCACAGCTACGGTAGTCTCCCTCTACCCTTAGTAGGTGTGTCAGGGTGCAGTTACCCAGTGACCCTTCTCCACCTTCCCAGACAAAGTGTTTTGAGGATTTGAGAGGGCGAGGAAGGGAGGAATAGCAGAGCGAGAGGAGCTAAGTCAGAACAGCTGCTCATGGGAGAAAGGGTTAAGGGAGCTTTCTGTTGGCTTTTCCTATTTCCCTGTCCTCTTCTGTGAGACTGATATGTGGGGTCGATAGAGGATTGCTGCCTGAGTGCAGCTCACACCGGCTGCCTCCACTGGAGGGAATAGGCCAGCAAAGCAGGCAGCTCATTAGGAGGGACATTCCCACAGGCAGGACTGATGTTCATGTGAGGCCGGAGGCTTTTCTGCATCACTTCAAGACTGGCTCCAGCCCCAGCCAAGAAAGGCGAGTAGGCAAGATGGGTTTCTCTGCAGTTGGTTGTGCATGTTTTTTTAAGCACACCATCCTTAATTGCCTGAAAAAAATAGTAATAATATAAAGAAATCACTACTGAGACCTTCTTTTGGAATAAGCCCAGATGGAATTAATATTCTGTCTTTTGATTCAGATCCAGCCTCCCAAAATGTAAGTGTATTCACTAGTACAAAGCTATTAGTTTTGCACTCGGGGATGCAAGTTTAAATAAGATCTTTGACATAAGTAATGAGAGCAGGCTGTTCTCTGGGTATTCCTGAAAAGTTTGCTTTTGTCCTCTGGAGATCTACAGAAAAGGCTTTTCGCCTCTACCTTTTGCAACAGTTCTCATGGGTAACTTGCTTCTTTCTACCACACACCTCAATACATGTTGCAGGGAATGAGGGTGGGGGAAATGGCCGGTATCATCCTGTCTCTCAGCCTGGGTAAATTACTGGAATATTTTTCCATTTTCATCTATAAGACTAGCAAATTGAGCACTGAAATATGTCACTTCACTTGCAGCATTCCAGTTGCTACAGGTTTTTAGACTCTGTATTAAAAGTAATTATAGAAAAACTTTTACATGTTCATCCCCCTTGCCTAGATAGTTAACTCCTATGGATTTAAAAACAAACACACAGATGTTTTTTTCTCTCTTTTTTTCCCAAACTTCTGACAGATAGGGAAAGAAAAGTTCCACAAGTCACAGCACTGGGGTTACTGCAATAATGTTGCTATGCTGGTTGGAGAAGATAAACCTGGAATAGGAGGTGAACCATTACCTGGTCAGAAGCTGAAACCTAAATACAGTGTGTTTCCTGAAGGGATGGGAAGTGATGCTCCTGCTTGGGTAGCATTTGACAAGCAGGTATGTAGAAATCTGTATTGCTATGTTTTTTATGAATAGCTACAATATGACAAAGGTGATATAAAGGTGAAATTCAGTGAGTCAAATACTTCAGAAGATGATTTTGTGCATGGAAAAAAAAGCTCCTAGATAGACAAAAAGAGTGGTAACATCTATTTCCCCATCATATTGGTATATTGGACAATTAATAGAAACATATATATCATGCCATACAGCAACATATAAAAATATTTCTGTATTGGAGCACATCTCCTACAGGATATAATAAGACCGAGGGAGTGGTTGATATATTTCTTTTTAGTGAAAATGGTGACAATGAAGGAATTATTTGGCAACCTGGTAAGAATGAATGTAAGGTAGGCCCCAGTCCAGGAGAAAATGTGCATGGGTACTCGGGAATCATTAACCACAGTGGAGTGCTATAGGCTTGGATTCACTTATGCCATCATGTTTGCTTGCTCAAAGTCTTGTTGACTTTGCTGTGATCTGTTCATGTGTAATATAGGTAGATTGTGTCCGTTACAGGCACAGCAATTTAAAATCAATATTTTCTCATTTTGTAAGGGTGTAGTGATGCCTTTAAAGTCAGAGTCATTAAATAACTGCAATCAGTAATGATATGAATTTTGTAGCACACTGTCATTACTTTCCATGTTTAAATTTACATTAAATTCTATTCAGCTATGTTTTATTTCTAAAGCAAAAAGCCTACCATCAGAGAAGAAAAATGATCCAGAAAAAGAAATCATTCAGGAGATCACAGAAATGTTGCATGACTAAAGGATTATGATATTTAAATATTGGGAAGAATGGCTAATCTCACAATTTTTCCTTTAAAAAAAAAGCCATGCAGGTAATTGCAGTACAATTATGCATTCATCTCTTTGGCAGACTAGAACTACTACAAGAAAATGTAAGGCTTGAACAGATACATGTGACTTGGGTTAGCATTACTTCAGAAGTCCTTAGTACTGCTCACATAGTTTTCAGTGATGTGCTCAAGTATGAATTCATCTATGTACCAAAGTGTTAAGGCTTCAGCCAGACCTGCACTTGCTTTATCTGCACCCTTCTTTCAACGAGAAGGTATGCATTGGCTTCTCCAGGCCATATTTAAGTTAGCAGGACTTGGACCCAAGTTTATAAAATAAAGGGGTTAAGCAAGACACAGCGAGGACCTGCCAATGAACATGGCTGGTGAGATGGACTAGCTAGACTTTCCACTTTCCTTCTTTAATCAGTGTATTCCTCCACAGGGTAATACTGGGCAGGAGTTTGCAGGTTTGGAATTGGCCTCTGGAGGGCTCATGTGTTTGTATTAATTGCAGACAGCTAAAGGTTTCCCAACTAATCTAGCTTCCCCAGCTAAGAGCCTAGAACACAGCCATTTCCTCCAGCGCTGCAGTTTGTGATGGAGAAAAATGGACTTACGTGAAAAATGGTTTGAGTAGGTGTTTATCCATTTAAATATAGTCTGCTTTCTTACCATTTTTCTTTGGTTTCTAAAGTTCAGCAGTACCATAATAGCTGGAGGAAGGACAGGCATAAAACTTCATTATTAATTAGGTTAAGAAATAGTTTTTGCAATTTCATATGCCTAATAGGAAGCAGGTGTAAATTTAATTTCTTCTACAATTAAGTAAACACACAAGGCTGCCTGGGCTTGAAAAGGTGTTTATAATTTGACTGCCGCAGGTGCCAGGCAAACCTTCTGCCAACTTCACAAAATGTCGCAGAGTTTATTCAGTATTTGTTACTTTTGGTTTTGATATGTAACATTTAATTTTTTGAAGAGTGGGATGGGAACTTTGCACACAGCAACATACTACTGATGAGACATGAGTTAGGAAGTGTTACATTTCATGTATTTTTAAAATTAACCTTGCTTTAAAATGAAAACTAAGTCATCTTCTTTTCTGTTCCTTCCCCTCCTCACCCTTCCTGAATCATCTGTTGGCTGCTGCATATATTTAATACACTGGCATGTTGATAAGGGTATAAAGACAATAAAGTTTAAGTGCAAAAGAACTTGCTCAAACTCCTCAAATGGAGTAAGCCAGGACATAGGTGTATGCTTGGGGAAAGGAAAGAATACAGTGTATCTAGGACCTGTTTGTGCTTGGAGATCTGTGCAAACAGACTGTTTCACCTGGCTGGTGTCTCACAAGACAATCATTCTCAGAAAAGTTCATTGACAACATTAAGAATGATTAGTAATCAAACAGGGCACTTGAATAATATGTTTGTCAAACAAATATACTCTAGTGGGACTAACAGAATAGGGAGAAGAGGGTACAGCGTCTACGTAAGTTTCCAATGGTTGCATGGCTTATCAGCAGCTGAACAAGGAATGAGATTCAGCTCCTTGTTGCTGAACCCCAGGATCACAGGATCACAGAATGGTAGGGGGTGGAAGGGACCTCTGGAGATCATCTTGTCGAAGCCCCCTGCTTCAGCAGGTACACCTAGAGCAGGGGGCACAGGACCGCATCCAGGTGGGTTTTTAATGTCTCCAGGAAAGGAGACTCCACAACCTCCCTGGGCAGCCTGTTCTGCTGCTCTGTCATTCCTTCCCTCAAAGGTAAGAAGTTTTTCCTCATATTCAGGTGGAACTTCCTGTGTTCCAACTTGTGCCCATCGCCCCTTGTCCTGCCATTGGGCACCACTGAAAAGAGTCTGGCCCCACCCTCTTGACACCCACCAAGCATTGATGAGATCACCCCTCAGTCTTCTCTTCTCCAGGCCCTTTGTCCAGGTCATTGATGAATATGTTGAACAGGACTGGACGCAGCACAGACCCCTGGGGAACACCACTAGCGATAGGCCTCCAACCAGACTCTGCCCCATTGGTCATGATCCTCTGAGTTCTGACATTCAACCAGTTCTCTATCCACCTCACTGTCCACTCATCCAACCCACATTTCCTAAGCTTACCTATGAGGATGTTATGGGAGACAGTGTCAAAGGCCTTGCTGAAAATGAGGTAAACAACATCCACTGCTCTCCCTTCATCTACCCAGCCAGTCACACCATTGTAGAAGGCTATGAGGTTGGTCAAGCATGATCTCCCCTGGGTGAATCCATGATGACTAATTTTGATAACCTTCTTTTCCTCTACATGCCTGGAGATGACCTCCACGATGAACTGTTCCATCACCTTTCCAGGAACTGTGGTGAGGCTGACTGGCCTATAGTTTTGTGGGTCCTGCTTGCCCTTTTCAAAGACCGGAGTGACATTAGTTACCCTCAAGTCCTTGGGCACCTCTCCTGTCCTCCGCGACCTTTCAAAGATGATGGAGAGTGGCTTAGTGACAGCATCCACCGGCTCCCTCAGCACTCATGGGTGCATCCCTTCGGGGCCCATGGATCTGTGAGGATCCAGTTTCCATAAAAGATCTCTAACCCAATCCTCTTCAACCAAGGGGAAGTCTTTCTTCAGATTTCCCCTCTCACCTCTGGGGGCTGAGATGCCTGAGGGACAGCCTTAGCAGTAAAGACTGAAGCAGAGGCGGCGTTCAGTAACTCTGCCTTCTCTGCATCCTACGTCACCAGGGCCCCCACCTCGGTCAGCAGCGGGCCTACAGTTTCCCCAGTCTTTCTTTTACTACTGCTGTATTTGAAGAAGCCCTTCTTGTTACCTTTGACACCCCTTGTCAGATTGAGTTCCAGGTGGGCCTTGGCCCTCCTTGTCGCATCTCTGCATACCCAGACATCGTTCCTATATTCCTCCTAAGTGGCCAGTCCCTTTTTCCACATACTGTAAACCTTCTTCTTCCATTTGAGTTTTCCTAGAAGCTTTTTGTTCATCCATGTAGGTCTTCTGGCTCCTCTGCTTGATTTCTTCCTCATAGGGGTGCACTGGTCTTGAGCTTGGAGGAAGTGGTCCTTGAATATTGACCAGCTCTCTTGGACTCCCGTACCTTCTAGAGCCCTAACCCATGGGACTCCTCCAAGCAGGTCTTTGAAGAGGCCAAAGTTAGCTCTCCTGAAGTCCAGGGTCATAATCCTACTTGTTGCCCTGCTTCTACCATGCAGGATCCTGAACTCCACCATGTCATGGTCACTGCTGCCAAGACTACCCCCAACCCTGACATCCTCAACCAGACCTTTGTTGTTTGTTAGGATAAGGTCAAGCAGCACATCTCACCTCATTGGCTCCTCCACCACCTGTGTCAAAAAGTTATCCTCGATGCTCTGCAGGAACCTCCTGGACCGCGCAAGCGTTGCCGTGTTGCTTTTCCAGCAAATAACAGGGTGGTTGAAGATCTGCATGAGAACCAGGGCCTGTGATTGTGAGGCTACTTCTGGCTGTCTGTAGAAGGCCTTGTCAACTTCCTCTTCCTGATCAGGTGGCTTGTAGCAAATGTTCAGACTGTGATATAGTGGTTCTACCATAGTACCTTTTAAGTCCCCATAAGCATTCAAGACAGGGCTCCTGGTCCTTCCAGAATAGTAGCTGGAGGCCAGGAAGGATACCTTGGTCATCGAAAATGGCACTATACACCAATGTTTATAGACAAATGGAAGGAAGAAGAGGTGTTAAAGGATGGTAGAGTTGTTTGTGTTGGCTTTGTTGTATGTCAGATGTTTTATCCAGTGTTTTGTGTTTGATACATGAAACTGAAATCCACAGTTAAAAATTACATGTGGCCAGAATGAATTTTATTTATTTTCAAGTACTTCATCTTTAGGTTGTTCGGAAACTTGCATGTTGTACTACATAAACAAACCATAACTGACAGTGTCTAGATTCTTTTGTGTGAAGATGTAATGCCATCAGGCTTAACAGGTAACTGTTAAGTCATTTAATTATAATTTGAATTTGATTTCTCGAATGGTAGTGGGTCACAGTGCAGGAGTGTTGATGCCAAAAATGTATCTGTCATATTGTCTGATGCGTGCTGAAAATAGGTGGGATTTAGCCTTTGAAATAGTTTGTAGAAACGGAGTTTTTCTCATCTTGCAGTTACCCTGCCTGAGAGAAGGAAGAGTGGCCTATTGAGAAGTCTGACTAGGACACAGGGCAGCTGTTCTTGTGTGCTCCTGAGCAAGCTGTTAGCTCTCTCTTCCCAGATGTAGGAAAAGAAGTTGTTATTTTTCTATTAGGATGTTTTAATATCTCTGTCATTAGTATTCATGGAAGTACTCTGAGCTTCTCAAAGACACGTGCTAAAGGAATACAGACTATTAACTGGTCTGTTCTGTGCCATATAGGGATCTTGGCTAACTCACTAGATTTCAAGCATTTTCAAGCCATAGTCTGCCAGATGCTCATTGAAACATAGGGAACCTAAGATGTCTTATTTCCAATGCTTCAGTTCGTCTAATGAATTAAGAATAAAGGTAATTGCATATATCAAATAGAATAATTGAAAGAAGTGAAGTATGGATTACCACTGATTTGACCCAAATGTGTTGGGGGGCAGGATGAAAACCTTGTTTTAATTATTGCCTCCTTTCACATTCCTACTGCAGCAACCACCCTGGTAGGTAATGCACTACTAAGTAGACAGTTCTTGCACATTCCCTTAAAAATGGTGTTGGTGATTAAACACTATAAATGATACCAAGAACTGTAAAACTGTGTAATGGTTTGCTGAGTTTGAGTTGGAATCTCCAGACATAAAGGCCACTGTAGTAAACCACTGAGCACCTCACCTATGAAGGCTTTTTTTCTTGCATTATTCCTATTGCAAGATACCATGAAGACCAGTTGGTATACTCTCTGAGATTTCCCCACTTGTGGAATTGCAGACGCAGGTAAGTTTTGAAATGCCAGTATTGCACAGCCTTAAATGACTCCTGAAAAACGTCATTTTTCTTTGATAGTCTTCGGTGCCATTCATTAGATTACAGGATTTGCTTAAAAAGAGCTCTTCTTTCCACTTACCTCAATGGTAAAGCCATTACTGTCATAATGCACTTTATTTTCCAGGAATTCATTGAATAGAAGTCTAAAATTTGCTTTAGGACCTAGGTAGCTCATTGTGCTATCAAAAGTGCTTTGTTCAGAAGGTTTTCCAAGCAGCCTGCTGATAGTTTTATATTTGATTTATTTCTTTACTTCAGGGTTCCATCTCTGCTTAGATGTTGTGATAATATAAATGCCAGGCAAAGAATTTTAAATTTATGTGACTTAATGTGGATTTCTATATTTACATTTCTGAGAAATAAATCTACCTCCTGAAATCCATCCCTTTAGCTACTTATAATCTATATAAGTTTATTTTATTGACATATTTTGCAAAAACATTGAAGATTTTGCTGCTTTATATTTATTTATTGTTTTTAATAGGTATTGTCTTTTGATGCCTATTTTGAGGAAGAAGTGCCTGACAAAAATCAAGAGCTATATAGAGTCAGACATTGTAAAATATACTTCTACCTTGAAGATGATACAATTCAAGTGATTGAACCCCAAGTGAAAAATAGTGGCATAACTCAAGGTATCTATTTTTAATAGCACTCTTTTTTCTGCTCTTTATATCTTTCTTCAGTACAGTCTTGGTCCATTCCAATGGATATATAACATGACTTCTTATAGTTAAAATGGGCTGTAAGTGAATAGCTATAATTGTCTTTTCTTGTTACGGATCATAATGTGAACTTTTTTGCTGTCTTAGTTTCTGAAGATACAGGTTTTGTAAGGCAGAATCCCATCCTGCACTCACACATACAATTTTTCTGTAATATAGCTGTATGAATTAATATAATAGCGGGTCTGCTGTCAGTGTTGTGTCACTTCTGAAAAAACAATTTGTGTTCTAGATCTTCGTTCCTGAGCCTGGTTCCTCCCATCTTGGCACTGGCAGGAAGTTCTCTAGCTGCAGCTCTGTAATTGTTCATTAGCTGCTGCAGTATCTCTGCTGTTGTTGAAGGAGAGCGCCTTTTGTGCCTCCGGCTGTTGGTTCTTCTATGATTAAACTGCCCTTGGCCCAGTAATTTTCCCTTGACGCCTGTAGGTTAAACTGCCTTGCCTCAATGTGACATCACTTCACTTGGGCCAGCCTGAGGACTTTTGGAGGAGGGTTTACTGGGCTGATTTACTGGAGTATTAATGGACTTGGTTTACATTAAAAAAATGTAATCTAGTGGTCAACATCCTGTTGCAGAAGGGGAGCACAGCTGCTGCTTCTTGGTGTTTATGTGTCACTGCCAGAATTAAAAGTTTTCAAGGGTTGTAGTCCATATAAGCAGGATGTCTTGTGATGAGTACCTTGGGATGACTGCGCCTCCAATCCCCAAAGATGTTTTGTATGTTCTAGTGGATCTTAGCACAGCAATTTTCAAAAATAAGTTAACCATTTAACTACTGTATTATTTTCCAAGGTGAGCAGATGCTATCAGTTTCTCTGTCTATGGAGCAGTATAATATTTAAAGGTGTTATGTGCACCGTTATTGTTAGACCTGGGATAAAATTACCTGGGAATCTTTTCTTAAACCAGTACGTCAGGCCCTGCTCTCCCTGTGTTGAGTGGCTCTTCAATAGGAACTGATTTTGAATTCAGAGGAACCGTGTCCTACTCCTACCTGGGCAAGTGTTTTTTCAAGACCTGAAGAAAAGCATGTCGGATCTCTTGTCCTGGGAACTTACAACTAACTTACCCCATCCCTGCGCTCATATGTGTGAGGCCGGAGATGTCATTAGGTCTAAGTTTTCTTTGACCTGTGTGTCATGAGAGCGGGAGAGGCTCTTTCTGGATTTTGTGGAAATGGCAAAGGAAGTACAGTTAACCTGAGAGGCAGGAGTGACATCTTTGAGAGGGAAGGTGAAAGCCAGGTTCATTAGAGCAGGATAAAGCAAATTCAAAGCTGATTCCTTTGAATCTAGCAATAGTAATGAGTAATTTTCATCGTCTTGGTAGTATGGGTTGTGCAGGCTGCCCCTTCAGGCCTGACGTTCCTGTCAGTCTAGTCATGATCCTGTGGTGACAGGAAGGCTACAGTTTCCCCCTATTCCCTTGGTTGTCTCTTATGTTAATGGTTTTGGAGTCACCTTTGGTACTGGATCTAAAATGAACTGAATAATGTTAGTGAGAAGCAAGAATTCTCTCAGTCTTCCATGCAGGGATGTTTTGAAGGTCTCTGTGGCTTTGAATGAGTACTTCCTGTAGGATAAATGAGTATACACAATATATTAAACTGATGGATTAAAAAAAAATGCTCGAGGATGTCAAAAGTGCACTTAATATATTTGTTGCTGGTACCTGGGCTGATAAGTAAGCTCTGTATGTTGATTGCATTTAAGAAGGAAGAGATGCTTTAGATTGAAAGGCCCGAGGACTACTGGGGATGTGTTTAGGCTTCACAGTTGATCAGATCATCTGCGGCCTATACTTTATCATAAACCTCTTCATAAATATTCTTATTATCCTAAAGGTTAATATGATGTGGAGAGAAAAAGGTGGTGGAGATGCCTATCAGAGGATTCTTTACTCACATGTGCTTGGGCAGTGACTTCTTTCCCCATAATTGAAGAACAACCACAAAGTTACATTAAAAGCACTAAATATTTGTTGTTGACTATATGCAAACAGAGTGTTTCTTAAAAAGAAATCCCAGACCATTAGCTGCTAGTCTTATTCTGTATTTAATTAAAAATTTGTCCATTGCCTCTTTTATTATAATTTTATATATCTCTTAGGTTATTCAAATTCCCTGTCCTGACTGGGGATTTGTAAGCCTCAGAACAACAGAAGCATAACTGTCTGCGTGTGAAGCTGGTGAACTGAAGTGCAAATGAATGAAAATCTTGCCCATGATCATGCAGAAAAGGTGATTAACAGGATGAGGGACTGAACTGAACTAAGTTCAGAATCTTCACCGTAATGCTGTCCTCTGCACATCTGTGAAATACAATGTTCCAGTTAATTCAAAGGCCAGGGGTTTGTAGTGTAGACTTCAGCTGTGGGAGAGCTTGGATTGTTGAAAGGCAAACTGCACTGAATAAAAGAGCACAGGTGCGGGGATGTGGGTGAAGAAGGAAGTGCGGGAACGTCAGGAGCAGGATAGGCTCAGTCTGTGTGAACAGTTGGAGAGCTGCAGTGGTGGGAAAGGGGTTCTGTAAAGGAGGGACAGCAAAAAAAGGTAATGGAAAAAGTGGAAATGAACTGTTGAAGGCAGAAGGTGGTGGTGACCTTAACTTGGATGTTTACCCTGGTGGAAAAGATGTAAAATAGACAGTTCAAATGGCTGTTCTCAGGAGTCTTCTAACACAGTAGTTATAGCACTGGTGGTGTAGATCAAAGGCAGGTAGCAGGGTAGATCAAAGGCAGATCTTAGCTTGGCTGGTTAACGCCTTGAGGCCACAGGATTACCACTGCTTGTGCCATAACCCACAAATGAGAGCTTGGTGGTCTGAATGGGTGTCCGTGGGCATGGTAGGATCAGAGAAATGTAGTTGTTTCCCACTGTACTCTCCACTGTGGGTAGCACTTGTGGCTTTGCAGAAAAAAAAATAACTTGGAGAGACTTAAGGACTGCAGGAAGATTTGGTGAAGGAATAGCTGTCAAAGGAGTTAGAAGAATTTCCAACTTTCATTATGATTTTACAAAACTAAAACAAATTGGCTTTGGGAAGAAAAGCCAGAAAACATGCTTTTACCATTGATCAAAGTCTCAGAGTGACAC
Source organism: Phalacrocorax aristotelis (assembly GCF_949628215.1). NCBI lineage: Eukaryota > Metazoa > Chordata > Aves > Suliformes > Phalacrocoracidae > Phalacrocorax > Phalacrocorax aristotelis. The sequence goes on along the minus strand of NC_134276.1, from coordinate 96,624,731 downwards.
AGTAAATGATCTGTGGGAAATGTATTTCAGTGAGTTTAAAAAGATGCATTATGGAATTGGGTGCTGTACTTGGACAGATAAGGTTGCTAACAAATAACTGATATTTAAACTTCATTTCATTTTGGAACCTGCCTTGCTATAGTTTGAACTTAGGAAAATATTAGAAACATTAGAAGAAATTTATACAAACCAAGAAATTCAGTGCAAAACACAAAGGAATGCAGAGGCCAACCTGAACTTGAGAAACCAGAATCAAAGCAAAAAATACCAGCACTATCACAGTGCACAAAAACTAACTAAAGAAAAGGGAGTACAGAGTGAAGAGAAGGACAGTAAACTCAGCTGCATAACAAACTGCACCGTGTTCTTCCAGAGCCAGAATGCTAATTATTCTTCCCATATAAAAAGAAATTCTCCCATAGAGAGCCAGGCTAGATATGGCAGTGCAAGTGTTTTGTAGATCTAATTCCCAATTAACAGGACTGTGGCTGGCTGATAGTGCCTTATCAAAAGGTCATTTATGTCCCATGGGGTTGAAAGTAGCTTCCAGTGCAATCCAGGCCCTGCAAGCCAGAGCAGAGTGGAGCAGCTGGCTGGTTTCCCCAAGGTCAGCCAGCTGAAAAAAAGAGTGGAGCTGCGTGCTGGCAGGGTTCCCAAGGCTGGCTGGCTGAAGAGGAAAGTACAAGCGGGAAAGTGAAGTTGCAGTCAGTTCCTCCAATATAACCGATTATCTAAGAGTTTAAGACCTCCTCTGAGGCCTTGAAGTAATTGTGATTTTGCCGTACTTAATGGCAGCCAAATCATGACCTTGCTATGTTCTAAGATGGGTGAATAAGGGAATGTTAAGAATGCTCCTTGTTTATTGGGGTGAACTCTTTGTGTTGCAGGAATAGTAGTGGTTGCTTCTCCTCCTTTCTGTGCAAGCAGTCAAAGAGTGTACAAACTCCAGGTGTTACCCATTCCTCTCCTCCCTTTAATGCACTCTTGAGTAGTGCAGAGGGAGTCGGAAAGCTGTGCTGAGGAAATTCTTGATACCACTTTATTTCTTCTTCAGAGCAGTGTAGTGGCAGACACCAAATCATTTGCTGCCCAGCTTCATGAGCTGTCCCACAGTCAAAAGGCCTTCACTACTATTAAGGTCTCCTTAAGCTGCTGCTGTAGTTGCCAAATAATCAGAAGCCCTGAGAAAAAAAGAAGATATGCTACAAATTATGATATGGAAACTTGATACCACCACTGTCAGAGAAGAACAGTACCCCAAATGCCTTTACAAGAGCGCAGTAGAGGAGAACTTTAGTCTGACCAGATGCAAATATTTAAAATAATGCTTGCTGGTGCAGTAGGATAGGCTGTTCAATAAACTGCCAAAAGATGAAAGAAACATCAAGAGCCATCCATCCTGAGCAACCTGAGTGTTGCACATGCCCAGATCCTCCTTTAATAACCTGTAGCAAATTTCTAGAAGTAGAAATGTAATTATTTTCCAGAAGGAAGGACAGTTTAAAAAATGCTGAGACCTAACCTCAGCTGATCAGTTTTTATTGAATTTCAAATTCAGCGTTATAAAATGTATCCTCTACATGTGTAGATCAGGCACGGTGATACCTAATAAAAGCAAAGGATTGCTACAGATATTATCTTTACAAGACATTTTCCGTTAGGAAAGAAATTCTTATCCCTCAGAACAAAATGGACATGTATATTATACTTTGAAAAGTGAGGTGAAAAACTAGCTGAAGGCTTATTCACCAATTCTGAGGTGAATATACCCTCAGAAAACATATTAGAAAATTGTCAACCATTATCTTTTCACTAAAATGATGATTCAGCAGGATTTGCATTTGTGCAAGGACTGTTCTGATTTAGCACATTATCTGTTGATTTTTGTAGGAGTTACCCAAGGATTAGCCAAAATCAGGCAAGGTATTTTAAAGTACATGGCTTTGTTAGTGGTAACGTGATGCTGTTTTGCATCATGTTAAAATGTGCTAATTGCCATGTTTTCTAACTAGTATTTCCATCAGGATGCATCTTAAATATGCGTATAAGTATGTTTAAGCAGATAGAGGTTCAAAGTTATTTTACAGTCAAATGTCAGTAACCAGAATGTCAGATTTGGTACATGTGAAACATCAGGATGCTGAATGGGTCTTAAATAATTATTTTAATGGGAACATAAAGTAAATCTGCTTTGTTGCTTCATTCCCCTGAAAAAATAAGGGTGTATTTTCATTGTAGGAGTTAGAATTTAACAAACAACTCAGATAAAGTGGTAGTGGAAGGTATTTCATACAGATTAGTCCTTAGGGAAATAAAGCAAATGATAAATAATTTCCATGGACTAACTCAGTAATAAGGCCCTTCAAACACCAAACAAAACCACACAGTGATATCTTTTTCCTTCTTCCTCTGCCTCTCTTCATCCTGTCTCTCCCCAGGCCCCCCTCCACTCCCACCTACCCCCAAAACAAAATAGCAGTGCTGGAAAATCATCAAACGAGACTCAGTGGGAAACACTACCAGATGCATAGCTGAAGGGCACTGGAAAGAGATCTAGTTCTGTAGTGAGAGATAATGAGACAGACCTTTTAGATAATTGTAGCTAGTAAAATATTATTGTAGTAGAAGGTCAGTGGTGGAACTATTTTTAGTTTTGGAATTTTTGTGTGTTTACTGTAGTTGTCTTAGAGTTCCACCTTTTATAATTGTGATTTTAAAGTTGCTGAGAACTAGTGTTGGCAAAGAATTGTTATAGTAGTATATGGATTGGTGGTTTCTGTCTGGTCTTAGCCAGTGGATATCTGCATTACAAAACTGGTGTTACAGAGATGTCCGGGTTGGTAAGCACAGCAAAGAGCCTGAGGTTGAAGACGGGACCATCTTTTTATTCTCTGCAGGGTATTTTCACACAAGGTACACATGATACCTGATACCGGTATCATATACACTAAGGTACTGATGTGGCAAAAATTTGACTGCTGTCCTTTCTGTTGTCTCATAATGTTGAAAAAAAGAGTTTAGTCCCAGCTTTGCCAAGCTGCTGTTCTTTGTGAACTCTAACTTCACTCACAAGAAATCATAGCTGGTCATTTGTGCAGCTGCATACTTTAATGTATGCGTTAAGTATTTGCTTGTAAGTTGTTTCTAAAATACTTGTAGTATCATAGAATCATTGAGGTTGGAAGGGATATGTTAAGATTGTCTAGTCCAACGCCCTACTCAAAGCAGGATCAGCTACAGCCAGATGCCCAGGGCCCCGTCCAGTTGGGTTTTAAGTATCTCCAAGGATGGAGACTCTACAACCTTTTTGGACAGTCTGTTTCCATGTTTCTTCACCCTCACAGTTAAAAAGTGTTTTCTTGTGTTCAGAACAAATTTTGTATCTTTTAATTTGTGCCCGTTGCCTCATGCCCTGTCGGTGGGCACCATGGTGAAGAGCCTAGCTCCGTCTTCTTCATTCACTCCCATCAGGCATTTATAAACATTGATAAGACACCCCCCCCCCCAAGGCATCTCTGCTCCAGGCTGAACAGACCCAGCTCTTTCAACCCTTCCATATGAGAGATGGTCTCTTAATCATCAGCAATGAGTACTTTTGAAGCAATACCCAATTAATCTATGTATTTGTGAGTTTTCAGCTGATAGACCAATAGTAGATTCCTTCTCTTTTAATGTGGTAAATGTAAAAAAAATACAGTGCTCCCAGAATATTAGTCCTTTCATTTAAAGACTATAAAGAAAAAAACTTAAGTGTGTACTTACTTTAAGAAAGTTGAAATGCCTCTCTTTTTAGTTTGTTCTTTGTATTTTCCCTTTTTCTTTTGAATAGTGTTCTTGTTAGACTATGGGTTATGAGTTCCTGGCTTTGTATTTCTGAGATGGATCAATATTTACTTTTCTCTACACCAGCCCAGCAGTCAGCCCAACTCATCTCAGTTGTCTCTACTCTCAGTTTGCTCCTTTAGGAAGCTCAGTTGAATGCACCTGCTTCCATGTTTGATCACACTTTTTTCCTTGGTAGGACAGGTTTTTTTTTCTCTAACCGTAGCTATATATGGCTCTCTTCACTCTACAGAGTGTAGACAAATCTAGTCCCTCCTATACACCCCTCCCACAAGTGTTGTTTGCACAACTTTGTATGTGTTTTTGTTGTTGTTGTTGTTGTTGTTGTTGTTGTTTGTTTCTTTTTTGTTTTTTTTTTTTTTTTTTAAGAGTACTGGAGATTGTTTTGCTTCTCAGAAGAAGTGAAAAAGACATCTTTTTCTTAATGAGAGCAGCGTCTTTACTATTTTTGTTGAAAAAATGCTAACCTGTTATACTTGCAGTAACACATGGGGATTTATTCCAGTGATTTCCTGTTTGCCCCAGAAGATGGTAGTTTTCTGTATTAAGTCAAATACTTGAACTTGAGGTTCTAGAGGACGATCAGCATAAAGTATTGTTGTTAATAAAAAGGATCCTCTTACCTAATAGTTCTTTTGCCAAATGAAAGATAATTTCATTTGTCCCATATAGCTTCCTCTGTTTTGGTCATATCAGCATAGAAAATTGGCAAGTTTGTAAAGTGATCCTTAGAGCAAAGGGTGTTCACTCAATGAATTTATTCTAATTCTTTTACAGGAACTATTGTCCGACGGCATCGGATTCCACTGCCACCTCCTCATGAAGATCAGTTCTATACTATAGATCATTTCAATATCAACATAGAAGTAATCCTTTATGCCCGAAGATATAAGATTATAGATTGTGACCAATTTACAAAAAATTTCCTGAGGAAGATGGGAGTTAGATTAAATCCTCCCACAGGTTGTCCAGATGACCCGTACACCAAAGCACGGCAAAAGGTCAGATGAGGCAGTAATAGTGAGAACTTGATTTTAATAAAAGTGCCATTGCCATTAGTAATATGGACTGTGTAAAGTATTTCTCTAATAGCAAGGAGAAAGTATGTAGAGGTAGCTATTTCAACATAATGAATCACAAGAGAAAACTTGCTTTTAAAAATTTTGTTATATGGCTCATTGTACTAACATAGTGAGGCCCCAAATATAATTGATTTTCTCCTGATATCTTCACACACCTTTTGAAGCAGAACAAAATTAATTGGTAAAAATAAAATAAACCGTTCTGTGTTAAGCTGAAAAGAAAAAAAAAAAGGGGCCTATTATATGTTTTACTTATGATTTTGCTTGAGCTAATTTAATGATAATAATGAACACTTTTAAAGTGTTTAAAAGAAGATCTAATTGGAATTGTGGTTCAAGCACATCTGTGGCTTCCTGCAGACTCACTTGGTCTATTCATATGTCATCCTTCATCTCTACCCCACGTGTTATTAACAGCTCTTTGCATGTGTAAAGCAAATTCTGCTGCCACACAGAACCCAGCTCTCTGCAGTTTTAAGACTTGTGAGATTTCATTTGAACACAGTTCCCTCTTTTATGAGTATATAGGAACACATACACACCTCCTCCAAAAATCTCACTTGCAACTCCTAGATGCTACGTGAATTCTTCTTCGCAGTATTTGGGGTCTTTTCTCTGGGAATAGAGAGAATATCCCCTTTTCTCTGGGAATAGAACCTCTGCCCAGGGAGGGTGTGGAGTCTCCTTCCGTGGAGACATTCAAAACCCGCCTGGACGCGATCCTGTGCCCCCTGCTCTGGGTGTGCCTGCTCAAGCAGGGGGATTGGACAAGATGATCTCCAGAGGTCCCTTCCATGCCTTACCGTTCTGTGATTCTGTGTAATAGTAGTGGGAGTGATGTTTTCTGTAGGGGATAATGACAGTTTCTTTCACTCCTGTTTTTATTGGTTAATATGAGTGCAGATGGCACTGTGTTTTTCTCTTGACCTGATTCTTAGGACTGTTGGCCCACAATATGCAGTCTGCTGTGATAGATCCAGCCTAGTACTCTGAAAGCAACAAGTCCTATGGGTCTCTGTTGCATTCAACTTCTGTCCTTGCATTCTATTTCTTCTATTGAGAAAACTGCTGCAGCTCTCAGTAGTGAAAATGGAAGGTAATTGTGACTGGGATGTGTAGGACCATTTGCATGTCTCTGAGGCACTCTCGGGCCAAGGTGTTGGTTTCCCTTCATTCATGCTTTCAGGCTTTTTGCAGTCCTCACTGAAAAGTAGTATTTGTAATACCTCTCCTGGTTCTGCAGTGTGGTGACTCAGGCTAGCCATGGGTTGGTTTTCCCTTACTCAGGCCTTGTAGGTAACAGGCGTGTATTAACTCATGCTGAGTTGCCTTGATATTGGCAGACCACATCGACATTATATGTGGTATTGCATAACCTGCTTAGGTTTTTTGGTTTTTTTTTTTTCTTTCTTTTTTTCTTTTTTTTGTAAAAACAACAAGCAAAGCATTCAAGTATTGTGCATATGTGGGCCTAAAGAGAATGGAGAAGAGAAGAAGGTTTGAGAAATAAGAGCATCAGAATACCCGGAATTACTGAAATCTTTGTCTTAATATTCTCAGTTGTTGAGAAATTACAGAAAAGTTATCTAGCAAATTCTGGCTGCTATATGCTCTCACCTTCCTGTGACTAATCTGTGGAAGGTATTTTTTTTATTTATTTGGGGTGGATTGCTCTGGGCTGCTTTGATCAAAATTAAATCGGTATGCACCAGACTCCTGATAGTGCAGATGGCCAAAAAATGAAGGTATGAAGGAAAGGAAGGAATATGATGAGATAGAAAATGAGACCAATGAAAAAATATAGCAAGACCCTTAGATTAATATTTCTGTATTGTTGGAGATGATATCCCATGGATGGTGGTGTTATCTGGCTCTGTGTCTGCTGTTTGGTTGTTCACTGCATCTTCAAGGGTCAGGAAGGAGGAAAGATAGTACTGGGAGGATGATAAAAAGGATGCATATGAGCATGATGATGCCTGAAATTGAAAGAGCATGGACATTGACAGGCAAAACTTGGTTCTGCTCTCCTATTTTCAGATTTGATGCTCTGAAAGAACGGGCCTTTTGCCTCTCAGATTTTTAAGGCCAGAAGATGTATCAGTGGATAAATAGAAATTTAGACAATGATATAAACCGCCTATAGTCAACAGTTCTTTCTGTTCAGACAGCGCAGCTTGCATTGTATCATTGATGTCTGTCACCATTCTCCTTTGGAAGCAGTTGTGTATGATTTTGTAGATTAGAAGGACTTCTTGCCCCTTTAGCCCATTTTGGGCATGATGGATTTTGACTTAGGAAAAACATCTTGTTCAGAACAATACTTATATATGTGACTGTAACTAACAGTATATAAATGCAGTCCTCGGATTGAATCATCATCATGGGATCCAATTTAATGCAGTGCTACTGTTTTGCATCAATCATGACTGTAGATAGCATCTTGTCACAAATCACGTCAGCCAGAATATATTTTTAGTTGGAAATTTCCTACTCTGTTTCAGACCTATGGGTGTACATTGAGAGGAGTACATACCCAGGACCTACCAACTGTATGATGTGAATCAAAAGTTAATGAACTATGTTTTAAAGCTAAAAGAAAGGAAAGCCAAAGGGAAGAGAAAGAATTAATTCTTTATACTACATCATCTATTAAAATAATTTTCAAGGAAGTAAATCAGGAAGGGTGATGCTATTTGGAGTTGTAGTCCTCTGATTATCATGGTCAATTTTTTGGAAATGTGAGCTGTACTATAAATAATTTAACAATTTTCTGATCTGAAGGACGTTATTGCAAGAAAAACAAGGATCAAAACCAATCCAAAATTGTGTTCATATATTTTCTGAGGGCACATCAACCCTGTAAATAGTTCTTTGGTAATGGCATAAATAGTGTTTCATGTATTGTAATTGTGTGGTGTTATTTGGAAATCCTAAAAGCGTGTTCTAAGATTAGATGGTACCCTGCAGTTAGGTATCCTGTTCTTAAGAGCAAATAAATAAAGAGGTGTATCTCTTAATTTCTCCTTTACCTGCAGAGTCTAGATAGTATGAAGCCTTTGCGCCCTTATGAGCGCATTGACACTTTGAAACAATTTCTGGAGCATAATGGACATGTTTTACGTTTTTTCTGCGTGTGGGATGACCCAGAATCGATGTTTCATGACCCACGGGAACTTGTTCTGCACTATTATTTGTCCGATGATACTATTGATATAAAAGAAATTATACCAGTAAACTCAGGCCGGGATGCAGTTCCACTTTTCCTCAGAAGAGATAAGCTTCCAAAGGTGAGGACTGAAAGTTTCAGCCTATTTCAAATTCTTCTGCTAATTAAGAAATATTAAATATCTTGTTTTGAGAATCCTGTTAGGATTGTAATGATATTTAGAAAGTGTTATCAGAATATTAATCATAATTGCATGATTCAGGTTTTACACACATATTCATATAATAACTTAATAAGTGATGGAAAAAAATAAGTTTAGGCTTGTCATGCTTAAATTAGAAGGAGAGAGAATTTAGGCAGAAAGATACCCTATGATTTCCTTTCTCCCATATTAGTATGTTAAGGTAAATGTATTAATAAAGCTGTGCAGTAATGGAAGTCCAGAAAATTAATTAATATTGATAGATAAACTAATGTAAAACTGAGGTGAGTTCAGATTTGATCTATATGATTTGTGTTTGGAACCTTTGGAAAACTCCAGTTTCAGTACTCCGTAACTTCTATGTAGCAGATCTAGAGTCATTTCTTAAAATTGAGTTCCTAGATTTGGGACCTTATGGAAAGCTAGTTAAAATCAGTAGGGATCCATGAATAAGCTTTGTTGGGTATAAATCAGGTGCTTATTTGAGGAAGTTCCTCACAGAGAAATCTTCGAGGGGTTTGAGTCCTCTGTAACCTATTATGATTATAGAATTGACAAGCTGGATACGCTTCTGTATCGCTCCAGGCAACTCACTGGGGCATCTTTTCCCTCCTTTCCTTCTACTACTGGTAATCTATTTGTGATGCTATACATGTACATGAGATTTTATAGCAAAAACCTGATAGCAAAATACTGCTCTTTTCTCACCTCGTGCATCCTGTGTTCTGAAGTGCTGATTTAGCAGTGGTTCTATGCTAACAGACCCCTTCTACCACTGAAGTGCACGCTGCAAATTTGAGGGCTGGCTTCTTCCTCTGAATTCAGTGGAAATTTTGAGAAGGACAGCAGAGGACATCAGTCAAAATTTGGGGTGTCAGGGAAGGTGGTATGACGAAATAACCCACTTTGGTTACCCTGCATCAGCCGTTTGTTCATGGTTTAAAAAAAATGTAATTTGTTGGCATGTTAAGTTTGCTATTACTGGGAAAAATTACTACTGTAATTTTGAAACTTACAATAGAAACAAAAATACTGACATTTTTGCCAATAGAATCACGCTGACTTGAATCCCCTGTATTTGCACAGTGGTTAGCGCAGCAGGACGAAGCCTGAGTGGTTCTTTTGCATGTTTCCATAATTATTATCAATCAAAATAATAGCTTTTAGAGGAGATTTTGACAAGGATGTGCTACTTCGGGTGTGCTAACCTTTGCTTTCTGTTTGCTTCCAAGAAAAAGGAGACTTTACTCTTGGGTACACAGTAAGATTCTGAATGCTGCTTCTGGCATACATACTGGCTTTTGACATATACACTGGCTTTTAGGTTCAGTGGTGTAATCTTACCTTAGAATTTACTAAAAATTCTCCCAAGAAAATACTACGATAGCAGTCAGACTGTAAAAAAAACCCTGCTAGTTCTAAGGTAACTGGGTTCTCTTTCTTCACTGTTAACTGTATTTCTTAAGAGTTGGTTTCTTTTCTTGCAGTATGCTCCCACTGGCCTGTATCAGCCAGGCACAATCACCAGTCGCACTATTCTCAATGTGTTTGGAAAGTTAGTAGGAAACAGAGGCCGTTACATTCTGGACAATCGTAAGGTCAGATACTATTGAATGCCTCCAGCTGTTGAATGTCTTTATAGTGGATTTTGTGATTTCTGTAGTTGTTATCCTCTAGAACAGAGTTATTTATAAAATTGTGTTGCCACTGGAGAAAAGCTCAAATGAAAACTACTGAGATTTATTGTATGTAAATTCCATGTTTGTGAAAGTGAAGTAGCTTAGCATGGGGTGAAAAATACTTCCAAATGGACTATGGAGGTTATATTTTAAATCACACACACTAAATGACCTAGATTTTAAGAAAGGTTCTGGGATTTTGAGGTTTATAGAGCTGCTCTTCTCTCTTATATTAGACAGGAGCAGTGCATCAGGAATTTTACAGAGAAAGTGACCTGAAAATAGGGGCAGTAATTAATGTTTGGGGAAGGAAGGTAATACTCTGTGATTGTGATGAATTCACTAAAGAATATTACAGAACAAAATATGGAATCGGTAAGTAGTGATAATTGTCCTTTCCTTATAAGCATTTTTATACTTCTGAGTTTGACAGAGCTGTCTTCGAATTTTATTACTGACAAAACATGTTCATTAAAACCTTTAGCAATAACAATCTGTTGTAGGCTGTTAAACAGCAAAGCAGTAATTTTGCAGGTGATCCAGAAGGGCTTTCTTATGTGTTACTCCATTGAAAACTAACACATAATGTGCATGTTCTGTTCCTAACTGCCTCTATTTTAAAACTAGAATGACAAAGTAGTCATATGGATAGACTGCCAATTCTTCTTCTCTCCTTCCCCCTCCCATTCCAATAGCTGTGTTTGCAGTCAGAAAAATAATAAAGAGCATGTAGTGAGCAGGTAAGCAGAATGAGCTCAATTATTCCCCATTATACTATGTTTCATTTTATATGGATGTCAGAATCCTCACATAATAAGATTTTTCTGACACAACAGTAGTAGTCTATAACATTATTGGTTTTTACAATGCAGTTTTGTGTATTCTGGACCATTAGAGTATGTATCCTGTGAAGTTTCAGCACTGAATTCTGGAAACATTTAGCAACTATGTCCATAATGGAAAAGCATTTTGGAAACATATAACAATAGGGGCTTTCCTTTATGTATCTCTGAATTCCCTCAGTCAGACTTGCTAAGGTTTCCATTATGGACATCTTCCTGCAAAAACAACTTGGTTAATTTCTGGCAGTTTATTCATTCCATAAATATAGCTAAGTGTCTGACTGTTCAGAAGAATCCTGCTACGGCCTTTCTCTGACATTGTGAAACAAAATACCTGGGTAGACTGTTCCTTTCAGCTTGTGATCAGATAGAGTGTAGTGTTTGGATCAAAGCTTGTCTGCTGCATTGGGGGAATGAAACGATGTAGCGCTGCCATTACAACACTGAATTTCTTAATGGGCAAAGCATATCTTGTTATGACTTTTTAAATAATAGCTTGGCATGTCTGTACCAAAATAAATCTTTTCTTATACTAGGCAGTGTGTGAGGAAGCCATATTCGATAACCATAGTATTATCTTTAATAATAGTGAGTCTAACTCCAGAGAAGCAAAACAGGGGATTCTTCCCTGAGAATTTTTTCAGCCAAGACCGCTGCCACTGTTTGGCAGCAATATCCTCTGTTTGAGCAAAATATTCTGGAACAGTGAATGGGGATTTCTTACTCACAGCAGGCAATAAATGAAATGCAGCTGACCGTTCTGTATCAACCAAGCAATGCAACCAAGTGTTACACAAACAATGTTCCCTTCCTATAATGCTGGCTCAGTAGTTACTGGCTATGTCTCAGGATGTTAAACTTCGGTGCTTTGCAAGTTAGGAAGTTGCTGATGTGTAGAGTTCTAGAAAATTGGGACCACAGATGATCCTAGTCCATTGTTATTGTTCTGAGGCAGGATACTGTGTATGCACAGACTGTCACTAACTGATGTTTGTATAGTCTTTTGTCAGCATCCTCCAGCAGAGGAGATTTCTTTGCCTCCTGAGGTAACCTGTCCTAACCTCATAGTTAGAAATGCTCCTTAATAGCTACTCTGAAGCTGGTTTGAGTAAACTGAGTTCTGTCTTACTTTTGTTGGACACGGAGAACAACTGCTCAGTATCCTCTTTTCATAACAACCTCGTACATATTTGAACACTATTCCAATGCAGCATCTTACCAATCTCCGCCCCCCCCCGGGACATTTGCTGCCAGGGGAAACCTTTCAGTCATTCTCCATAGTCCATTCTTGTATAGCTATGATAATTTTTCTGGTTTTTCTCAGTGCTCTCTCCAGTTTGTCTACCCCCTTAACATAAGACACACAAAGATGTGCTCTAGCTGAGACCTTCAGGAATCTGGGAAGTGGTTTGCATGTCGCTTTAAGGATACGTGATGGCAGAGACTCTGGCTAACATGAAAAAATCATCCATCTTGATGCAGCCTGTCTTGTTCACAGAAAATATACACTTTCTTAGAGCTAAGAGATTCTCACAATTTGTTGGGAAATCCTTTCCTGTTTTCCCCATCAGGATTTTAAAAAAGTACATATGACTTTTTAGCTAGAAGGGGCTAAGTGTAGAATCAGGGTAGTTTTTGGCTTAGAAGCAGGTTTTGCGAGAGGAAGGGTTTAGGGTTCACCTTTCATTGTTAGTGAGTTACAAATTTTGTTTGTGTCTGGTGGACGTACAAGGTACTCTCAGTGGGCTCAGCCCCACAAAGTGCCCGGCATTCTGCTCCCATCCAATTAAACGCTGAAACGTGCTTAATTGCAGTTTGAGTCCAGGGAGACCATTTACTGGAGTAAGAGTAAGCAAGTGGATGAATGAGTTCTGACATCAAGCCACAGTGCTCAGCACCTCACGGCATCAATCCAGCTGTTTGTTGTTGTGTTTTCACATTACTCTCCTACAATTTATACTCTTCTGCCAAAGCCATTAAAGAGGCCGACATTTATTTTTGACTCTGCAGTTTCAGCATAAGTTGCTTGCCGAAGGAATTTGCCCTTTAGGAGAATTAAGGGCAGTTTAGACTTCCCTTGAAGTGCATGATTATATCTGATATATTTCCAATGTTGGTTTTGCCTGTTTTGCTCTTTATACTGTTTGTGAAAAGCAAAGGAGAGCTTTTCCATGGGTAAACAACAGCTAATGCCCTTCAATAGGAAGCTAATGACATTACTGTCATCTAGCAGTGCTATGAATGCAAGAGAAAATGCCTTAATGTGTGATATTATCTGTCCAGACTTGCTAGTGCAGCCTCAGAGAAGGAGAAAAATATTTTACAGCCGTGTAAGTGTTGTGGTCACCCAGCTGAAACGTGAAATACAGTGATGGGCAGTGGGAAGAAGCTGATACTCGTTCTTCTCTCTAAATACGGTATCTCAGCGCGGAGTGGAGTGTGAAGTGTAGAGTTGAGTATAAAGTGTTCTTTCTTAAAAAACAGATTGTTCCTGAAGGAACAAAACCAGTGAAATCTAGTTTCCCACTGATTTTTATTCAATGTCCCGACACCTCCCAAGCCTGTCTGTTACGCCTTTCCGCAGCACCCTGCGATCCCTCTCCTGTCCCAGCTCTCCTCGCCCTCCCACCCCCTCATTTCTCAGGCTCCCTCTCTGACCTGCTGCCTGGGCAGAGCTGCGTGCGGGGTGATCAGCTGGCCAGTATATGTGCACTTTTGGCCAGGCAGCTGCTGCTGGATAACAGCTGACTTCTTGCTTTTCCCTCAGTGGGGGCATTAGAGCCTGCTGCCAATTTTCAGTAGACTTGTCAGAGATCAGAGTCTCTCTGGCGTCTAACCTCTCTGCTACATGCAGTGAAAACTGAACAGAGGCTTCTAAATATACTTGTGCCTTTACTGATGCCTTTTTTTCTCAGGTAACTGGAATAATCATGAAGTAAGGCTCTGTAAAGGGAGATTTCCTTTGAATCAGAATAAACACTGTCATGTTTTAGCTGAATGGATGGTTCTGTGAGCCCTAGATTTTCTTTAATCCTGCATATAGAAGCTGTGAAGATGGCGGTATTGCCTTCTTATTTTCCTTCTTATGTAAATTGTGAAACAGACTCTCACAAAAAACAGTTCTCAGCTGTTTATTATACATCTCCTCTTATGTATAGAGAACATCATGTTAACAATGTTATCCCTCCAGGTTATCGCCACCTCTTATATTGTCCAAGGCTAGCGGGATTTCCCTCTCCTGTTCTTGTCTGTCTGTCCTCTTCCTCTGAAGGCAGAATTTCTTGTCTGCCTCCTATATACTGATACTCAGTATGTTTATCACTCTAATCCAAAATATTTATCCAAAATCCAGTATCTATCCAAAATCCACTTGACTTTTCCTTGAAATACAGTTTTATCTAACACATGATGGTTTTCCTACAGTTCTTTGACCGAGGGCAGAAGATAATCTTACAATGTATACCAAAATTTTACGAAGTATATTGAAACTGAAAGCAGACAAGTTCGTTCAAGCTGGTTAATGCTGCCTCTGTGGCAAAAAATTATTCTGGAAGAATTTAGTTTTTCTTTACTGAAAAGGCTGCTATCTTCAAATTGTTTATATGCTAAAGATGTGGCCGGGGCTGCTTTGTTTCTTGCTGTTCCCAGTGCTTGTTCAAAGGTCACTCAGGTTTTGATGTCATGAGAAAAATTTACTAGTGTGGGGTACCTGTTTGATATACTAGGTGAAATAAACCCCCTAGTGCCAGCCCATCTCCTGCTAGGCATCAGTTGATGCAGTCACAAAGGATGAATCTGTCCGTGGGGAAAATACCTGTGCTATTCTTTCTGGAAGCAGAAATTTGTAATCCCAGACTTTCAATTTACCCTCTACCCACTGTAAATTCACACTGAAAATGTTACAGCCTGGAAGAAGAGGGCATTGATTCCTTTTCCAGACTGGACAGAGGTAATTTTCTTAAGAAACAGTGATAACCCTGAGAGGAGTGCATTTGATGTGTGAGTGCAAGTTGTCTGTCTGATTCTACCATAATGGTGTGTGGCAGAGCAAAGATGAAATGAGTTTTTACCTTGGGTAAGGCTATTAGTCTACTGCACCTAGCTGTTTTTTCAAAAGTTGCAGAAATTAGTTTTTAACTAGTTCACAAGCTGTATTTTTCCACAGCAATGGAGAAATCCTGGAAACTGTAGGTGGCAAGAGGCTGGATGTTTGTGTTCAGCAAATCTGAATGAAGCAAGGTCCCATTTTACATCAGGGAAAGGTTGGGACCCAAAGCGCTGAACTTCTCTTTGGACTTTGTTTATCCCATGCTTGAGTTATGAGGGATTTAATGTACGCTCTGGGGCTAACTCAATATTCCTCGTACTCTGTGGTTCCGTTTTAGTTTATACAGATGATTTTCATCCATATGTGCTAACGTACATACAAAGGGGAACACTTCAGCGTTTCCTAATGAATGCCTTACGTGCGAGCGTTAACGTGCGCGGGCTGTGACCTGCATGTAAGCACACTGGCGCGTCTTCCGAGTTTGTCAGTTCAGCTGAGCGCCCTGCCTTCCCAAACTCTGTTGGCGGGAAGCGGGCTGCTCGCAGCCGTGCGCAGAGAAGGGGTTTGTTCCCGCTCAGATACGCTGTTACAAACCTCCGGACGCGGGGGGAGAAGATGTTAGCGCGGATTAACGTACCGCATAATTAAAAAAAACTAACGTCGAGGTTTATCAACAGCATCGAGGCGCTGATTTGGAAGAACCCGCGTTCCGGGCCCCCGGGCGTCCACGAGGTGGCGCTGTGGGAGCGCGGAAGGCGCGCGCCCGGGGCTCCCTCCCCTCCCCCCGCCCCGCAGGGGCCCGATCCTGCGGGACCCCCGGCTCTTTCCCGCCCGGCGAGCTCGGCCGTCCCCGCCGCGCCCCGGCACACCCCGGCTCCCTCCTTCAGGGCGCTGGAGTTTTCCTCTGTCCCCGTATGCCTCCATCCGCCTGCGCCGCGTTTCTCGCAACAAGAATTGCGCGCGCAGGTTACGTGACGTGGCACGCCAACGGCGTCTGCGGAGGCAGTTTTGTCACAAACGGTGTTTCGAAAACAATATTTCGGTGCATGTTTGCATGTGCTCTTTCATGGTGAAGATTGCTCTGAAATTTTCTGAATGGACTTTCTTTTGCGTATGGGCTTGGCCTTTGTACTTCTGAATCGCAGAAGGGACACGTGTAATTTTTACGGAGAAAAATGTTGGCATGGTTTGCAAAACCCCTTTTTGACTGATTCGGGTGAAGGCATTAGCTTTTCGAGTCAGACCATATTCTTCTAAGATAGTGGAGGCTGAAGAAGATTTCATTGTGTTTTCAAGTTAAAGAACAACTCTGACATCTGAATGCTTTCTGTATTTTTCAACTTCATACTGCTGTTAGGCAAGTCAGATTTTAAGAGAGTATGTTGCTTTGATCTTCTGATGTAGCCATGTTAAAACATTTTAATCACAAACTAATTCAGAAAATGTTCCAAGTGACAGCAGTTTTGTCATTCTCCTTTATTTGCACTGAAACCCATGCTACTAGTTTAGGTTATTAATCTCTCGTCAGTTCTGGGTAGAAAAGTTAAATTTTAAAGAAAAAACCTTTATTTCACGGATCCACTTTTATACGCTGGTCACTTACATCACTCTCTGCCCCCTGGGCTGTGGTCTGTGATCCATCTTCTTCCAGTTTGCCTCATGTGTCTGTGTTTCACTCACTAGCCCAGCCAGCTCTCCCTTCCTCAGGGCAGCATCTCCAGCCCACCAGGTGCGGAGGCGATGCCGCTCCACGCCGGCGGTGCTGCGCCAGTTGGCTCTGACCTTCTCATTGCATCTGTGTTGGTGCAGGAAGGGCTCTGCACGTTATAGGGGTGGCAAGCAGGGCTTGGTGCCACAGCAAAGGGGGCCAGCCACAGCCTGGGCTGCCCAAAAATCGAAGGAAGTGATTATCCCCCTCTGCTCAGTGCTCATTAGACCCCATCAAGGTACTGTGTCCCCTTTTGGGTCTGCCAGGACAGGAAAGACATGGACCAGTCAGGGTGAATTCAGGGGAGGCCCCAGGACAGTCAGGGCTGAGGAACACCCCAGGAGCAGGGCTTGCTCAACCCGGGAAGGGCCCCGAGCAGCTGCCTGCACCCACCCATCGGGCGGTTGCTGAGACCAGGCAGCCTGGCTCTTCACAGGGGTAAACGGTGGAAGGGCATGAGACAACATGCATAACTGAAAATAAGGCTCAGCATTGGGTATCAGGAAAAACTTTCCTCCCTGGGGCAGGCTGCCAGGGCAGGCTGTGCAGGCTCGTCCTGGGAGGTGTCAAGCCCCAAATGGACACAGCCCTGAGCAGCCTGGTCTGGCCTGGGGCTGACCCTCTCCTGAGCAGAAGACCACGCTAGAAACCTCCTGAGGTCCTGTCTAACCTGAATTGTCCTGTGTTCCTATGATTTATGCCTTCATTTGCCTCAGGTCTGCCCATTTACTTTCTCCCATATACAAATTAAGTTTTTCCTCTCACCTTTTCTGTTTTCCATTAACCTTATTTAACCAGCAGACTGTATTACTCTGTTGAAGTTTTTTGTGAACCCCAGTGGTAGCTGGAAGCTGCGGTGAAAGAGCAGTGCAAGGAAGCAACAAGGGGCCAAATGGTACAGCAAGATTTTCACCAAGAGAGGATAAGAAGGGACCACAGGGCAGCAGGGCTTTTGGGAGCAGCCCCTGTGGGAAGTGAGTGCAGGTCCCTGCCCAGGCATGTCTCTGCTGAATCAGGAGAGCTCCTGCTGTTGATCTGGGATAGTCAGGACCATTGATCACTGCGAGATAAGACTTGAGACTGGGGAAAATGAGGAAAAGCACAGCTTCTGAAACTCTGGATACAGTGCTATGTGGACTGAAGCTATTGGCTTCAATGTACCAAATTCTTCACGTATATGTATGATTTAAATAATGAATAAAATTTTATTCATTTATGTATTTATTTTCCTCTTGCAAAAGCAGAGGGCAGGAAACCCATAAGCCAAGTATCATGTTGTCTCAAAGGATAAAACTGAAAAATTAATTTAGAATTGTTAATTTATTATTTTATCCCATTTTGAAACTGTATTTGTCCTTTTGCCTGTGATTCTTAATGATATTTGTCAAACATTTTAAGATTATAGATGAAATCCTGAAACACTTGAAGAAATAATAATTTTGCTGTTGGCTTCTATGGAGTCTTCTTCTACCCTGTAACAGCAGGAGGGATCCTGCTTTGACTTTGATCAGTGCTCTGTTACAGAAATAGACTAAGAAGTATTCATAATGAAGTTTAAATTCTTAGTAGAATGGCTTCATCAGAACAGTAATAAATAAGTCTTGCTGTCTTTGTTGTAGAGGATTTCACCCCAGTTCAATATAAGGCTCCACCACCTCCAAAACCAGAAAAAACATTTCCTCCTTATACTGGATTTGGTTCCGAAGAGGATTCTCTGTGCTCCTGTATGGGTTTGCTTCCCAAGCCTCCCCAAAAAGATTTCAAGAAATTCATGGAGAAAGACAGGTATTTCAGTGAAAAATAATTCCAACTTTTTAAATTATGTCTTTTTTGTGAAGGAGATAAATGTTAAGCAGGGATGTACATTTTTCAGCAAAATATGCCTCGCGTTGGACTTTTAAGGGACAGGTGCATGTGAGGACTGGTTTACTGACGTGGTACTCCAATTTTCTCTGAACTCAGCAAAATTTCTCTTTTGAGAGGGCAAATATTGTGACCTTCCCATCCTCTGTCTCCTTCTCTTCTGCTGTCTTCAGTGGGAGTTTGATGAAAGTCTTAGTCCAGGAATTAGTCAGGAATCTTGTTAGCTTCAGCAGTCCAACACTGATTTGTTTTTCTGTTTGACTTTCTGGCATTTACTTTTTTTGTCTGCTGAATTTCATGCTGTCTGCTGTAGCAATATTAAAGCATTAACCCTTTACTTTCCATTATAAAATGGTTTGTCAGGCAGTGGTTGTTGAAGCCAAAGTAAAAAGCAAAGTCACATGCTAGACATTCACCTGTAGAACCTCCATAAAAGAAGAAAGCTTTTAGAAAAAGGCTTGGGAATGTATTGATAGTGCATATAGCGGTAATGTAAATAATTTAAAACACAATTACTCAACAAATATCCAACTAGTAAGATCATCTGGTGGGCCTCATTTTGTGGAGAAAATCCTGGTATATATTGCTATTCAGAATTTGATTTGAAAATATACATACCTAATTGTGTTTTTCCTTTATAAATTTTCTGGAAAAAAACTTGGAGCTTGATTTGCAACTGAATTTGAATACAAATTCATTCCAGACCTGTGGCAGAGAAGTAATTTTCCCCTGAAAATGATTCCTTTCTATCTGGCTGCCTCTAGCTGGTTCTGTTAATTTAAGCAGAAAATGTTTTTTGACAAAGTAGGGAATCTTATGCCATTTTTCTTCTTGGTCCAGGAGTAGCACAATTAATGTATGTTACAAAACTCAGGAGAATGCATCTCTTAGTGATGAAAACTTTTCTCAGACTCTGTTTTTGACTTCTTACCTCTTCTTTTGCGTTTTAGAAGTGGTATGGAAAGCAACATACTGCGCTTTCTTGCAAAACTTGTCACAGATAGTCCTATTGACAAGGATCGGAAATTCATTATTTCCTACTTCCTGAGTGATGACACCATTTCAGTTTTTGAACATATACAGCAAAACACAGGTAAGATGTAGTAATGTCTTGCAGTCAGTCCCAGTTACCCTGCTCATTTGATTAGACTTTACAGTAAATACTGTGGCCATACTCAGCACTAGCAGAAGCAGGGATGTGGGTTTTTAAATGCACTGGGAATTACATCAGCAGGTCTACTGCATTATCTTGCATAGCTGTGTGTCATAGTAATTTATAATCTTCATCACTCAGAGTAACGCTGTTCATTGTATGGCAGTACTTCACAATATCCTTTGGGAACTGGAAGTTTAACGCATTAGAACTTTTATTACATTTTAATTTGCAAATTTGGCCTCTAAACATTTGCTTTTGTTGTGGATAACATACAGGAATTGTATTGTAACTGATGATAAATAGGGACAGGAAATGTAAGACATCAAGAATGAGAGTAAATCCTCTGTTTTGCAAGATTGTCTTATGGTGTCATGAAACCTATATAGCACCCATTGTATAGAAGGAGCTCATGAAAGCAAAGCAGCTGTGAGATTTTTTTAACATACTTTATCATTAATCATGTAGTGTTGAGCATATAAAGACTGAAGATTGCCCTGTGCTAGCGTCTGTGTGCGTGCGTGTGTGCGTGTGTATAATACTGAACTGAATTTCAAGAGCCAGACTAGCCGTGTTTAAGTGACAAATGCTTTGTTGCTTCTCAGTTGCTTGATCACATTTATCCTATTGCTGGAGCATGGTCACCCAGTGTTGTCATGGTTAAATTCTTTTGACCACTGTGGTCTGTTGTAGGATGGCTCCTACTGAGGGTATGAAAGGTTTTGTGATTTTCAAGCGTCTTTTTATTTCTGTGGAGTGTCTTGCGCATGGATGGAAGGACACAGCACTGGGAAGGACATCAGGAATTCTTTCTGTAACTCAGAGAGATAGGGAAGCCTTGGCTAAGCATGACCCTGTTGGAGAAATTAGTGTATATTTGTGAAGCCCACAGAAAATCTGCAGCAACAGTTTCAGCGCAGTTAACATCCAGAAGTGCTCTGGCACCTCTCAACATGTGCAGTCAAAGGACTGATTCTTAAAAGCTGCTGTCAGCCTCTGATAAAAACATAGAAAGAAAAAAATTAGGAAATTGTATTCTCTCCAAGACAAGGGAAAAAGAGTAATTGAAGGTTTCCTTAGTTACCATGTTAGTCTCTTGTGGAACCTCGTGACTGGCTTTTTTCATACTACTTGAATTGCCCTATATCAGCTTCTTGGCACAGCATGCCTTAGTATGGTATTTCAGGTCCACCCTGCAATGGTGACCAGCTCACTGTGCTCAGTACTGACCTATTTAGTACTCCCAGCTCACTGCCTAGAGCAAAGGCTGTCCTAGGGAGGACTGTTCACTGCCCCTTTGGTTCAGGCTCTGGTGCCAGCAGTTGACTTTCTGAGGTCCAGTTATTCAGCTTACAGTTAAGGATGAAGTACTCTTGCGACCCTACACTTAAGCCTTTACTGAAAATGATTTCTGATGTTAATACTTTTCAGACCTATGATGAACTTTGATAAACAATGAAGGTGTGGTGAATAGCTAGACTTCCATATTCCTAGAGAACTCTTTCTGTGCCAGTGGTGCTACTAAGTCATTCTGAGTGCCCTGCACGTGAGTAGGTTTTTGGGAAGGCCTGAAGCTTTTCAATGCAAAGAACTTCTAAAGGCATCTCTGCTTGTATGCAACAAATTATGAACGCATAAATGAACCTCACCCCTAACTAAAATACAAGCAATTCTCTGAGAAATGTTTTGAAAATGTGTAGAGTACCTGCCTAGGCTTCAGTGAGCATTCCCAGTTAGCCCTGCTGCACTGCAACATCAAGATTTGGCACTGCTTATGGCAGCGTTGTCCTGTCATCATTATTTTACTAGCTTCCTGCCATCCAGTGGCCTGTAATTTATGCACCTTCTTCTATTACAGCTAAAGACACATAGCCTTATGTATATATTATGTAATGCTGCTGTAAGGCTCAAGAGCAGCTCAGTTCTCCACTAGTGAGTGACATGTTTAATTGGCATTCTTTATATCCAGCACATAAAGGATGCTAAGGGTACATCTGCACTGTTAAGTTAAACAAATCCAGGGAACAGTTTGAATCTTGGACCTCAATAATATGTATTGCCTGTTCGGTCACTCCTGGTTCTCCTTTGCACCATTCCGACTAGACAAGGCCCTGAGAGCCTGGGTCCCCTCCTAGAGGGTGCTTAACTCCAGAAAACTCTCCTGCAAGGCAGTAAGGACAAAGCTGCACCGGGTTTGGCTTGCTTCACTCTTATCAGACGTCTAACACTATCGCAGGCAGTTTTGCACACTGAAAAATTCAGGTCCTTCTGCCACACCCAGGGGCTGCAATAAATACCCCCAGTTTCATGTGGTGAAACACCACTCTGTTGGACTGCAGCACAGCCCTCACATATCTTCAAACAGTTTGAACACACAAAAATAATAGTTGTGTCTTAAGACGCCAGATTTATCACACAGCACCCAGAGCAGAGCCAGAGCCACACACTGTGCAGTGCAGATGTGGTCAATTGGTCAGGGTCTCAACAACAGGGGTGCCAGGCCAGAGGTTGCTTCCTGGCTTCCTTTTATTTTGGAATGAGAATATATGCTGGGATTGCAGCTGGGAGCCCACTGAACATTGCTAGTCAAACAAAATGTGAAACAATAAATGGGCAAGTTTGCATACCAACAATAACAAATGCTTTAAGACAAGTATGAAAGGCAAGCATCTGTAAATGGGGTTTTAACTTCCCTGGGATGTTTACGTGGATAGAGTAGCTGCCTTTCAGGGGTGGTAGAAAGGTGAAGTGGAAGGATGTGGCTAAGAACTGGCCATTGGAGAGTTTAGTGAGAACAGCCCTGAAGAGGCAGGATAAGAAGTGTGTGTGTTGGTGGGGAGGTAGAGCAGCAGTTGGAAAGAGGCCTGGGACTACAGAAGTTTCTTTGTTCCCACCTTCCTTCTTTTCTTTCTTCTCCCTTTCTCTTCTCCCTCTCTCTCCCCCCCTCCCTCATTTTAGTCATGTCTGAAGGAAAAGTGAAAAGTTTCTCGGAGGTTAAGAATGAGAAGGCTTTGCAGAGGTCAATTAAGAACAGGTAGGAAAAAAGAGTAAGGCATGAGAAATGGGAGTGAGAACATTTGTGTGTGAGAAGGAAAAATGTTGAAGAGGATGGGGTGGGAGAAGAGTAAGTCTGAGCACATCTTACAGAGCGGACGAGTTAAAACAGTAATTGACTCCCAAAATAACAACTTGACCATCCTTTTGTGTGCAGATTCGAAGGGCTATTTTCAGCTTTTTATTTGCATGAATTGATACAAATTGGCAGGTAAAAATATTTCTCAGTACTAAGATAGAAGTAATAGGTTGCTCTTACTTTTCTCAGTCCAGCAACCTGAAGGTTGCAGAGAAGTACATCACACCATTAGTAACACTGTGAAACTGTATCTGAAATGCACAGGGCTGGACATATTGAAGCACTTGTTGAGACGGGGGTCAAAGCATGAGAACTTTGGCTCCCCATGCAGAAGATCACAACCCCTTTTTTACTCGGTGTAAGACCAAGCCAACAGCTGTACAAACACCTGCAAAGTCTGATCTGATCTTAATGGAAGAGG
Source organism: Phalacrocorax aristotelis (assembly GCF_949628215.1). NCBI lineage: Eukaryota > Metazoa > Chordata > Aves > Suliformes > Phalacrocoracidae > Phalacrocorax > Phalacrocorax aristotelis. The sequence goes on along the minus strand of NC_134276.1, from coordinate 96,601,591 downwards.
GTCTTTGGTTGTGGTGTTTATTTTGTGCTTTGAGCCTGGCTCTTGTAGATTTGCATCAAATGTTCTCATCAGGTTTCATTGTAGAATCTCTAACCTAATGAGATATTTTTGGTTGTTTTCCTTTATACCTCTTGAAATGTACTAACCCGTAACATTTTAAAAACAATTATGGGACAGAGGTATTAAGGTAAGTTTCCAATCCAAGCATACAATTTCAGGGAAATAGAGAGATGAGAGTGAAGTTCCAATCTTACAGAGACCAGTTCTGTTTAAATATTACGAACATTTGCCAGGATTATATAACCTAAAATTTCATATTTGTTTTAATAGCTAGGTGAGAATGAATGTATTAAGATTAGAGTTACATTAGTGATTTGAATTGTTTTTTGTTTCAGGCTAGATCTGACCATTACCGTAGTGTATTTTTTGTCTTTTGCTTTTATGGTGCTAGTAAAGCAATTAAGACAGACATCTGATCCAAACTCTGGTTTAATAACTAGTTTGTGTTTCACATTCATTTATAATTTTGACTATAAAAGGCATTTTATTACACTGTTCATCAGCCTTTTATTGGACTTGCATCACTACCTAATATGTAAGACATCATTAAACGTTACTAAAGTATGCTTTTTGGCTCTTGGCTTGGAAGCTCACATATAAACAGGAAATGAACCTCAGGCTCTCCAGAGCTGTTGTAGGGCCCATATCCTGATGAAACTGAACATGTGACTGTTTTCTAGAAAGCGTGGTACATGCAATGCAATCTTGTGGTGCACCAGAAGATACTACTGGAAAGTGAAATGTTCCTTTTAGCATCTTACATACCCTTGAGTACTGCGTGCAGTTTCCAGTGGCACAAATAAAACCATTATAATGTGAAAATAAAAGATGTGACATACCCAGCTCACAAAGGAAATTCGCAATTAAATTGCACTGGGAGAACGGTATGTGGAAGATAGTGTCATGTCACTCCTACTTTTTTTTACATTCAAAAGCACTTAAAAACAAGTTAGAATTACAGCGCACCAGAATTCATGATCTTTGTAGGACTGTGCTATCCTAAGTTGTGATTTTTTTTTTCTTTTTGCTTTAACAGTTCAAGGATAATTGCCTGCATCTTACATTTTGCATCTTAACGTTTCTCAAGGGTCAGTCCCAAGGCTGGTGACAGGGTTGTGGGAACGATTTGAAGAGGCACGTTGCTGTCTCATTTTAGAGAAAAGAAAAAAAGGGAAGGTGTTTGGCAGGCGTTCAAATGAGACATGTCACAGAACTTGCACAATGTAACTGTTGCTGTGGACACTGGCAAAGACAGTTCTTTTAGCAATGAGAGAGAGCGGGAGGGTATATTATGAGACCAGAAACTCAAGGACAAAAAGTAATATTTAAATACAAACCAGCTGGTTTGGGGTGTCTTTTGGGTTTTCTTTTGTGTGCTTTTTTTCCCCCAAGTAAAGCCACAATTAATTATTTACAATTCTGTTCCCATAGGGATACTTGGTGGGAAGTTCTTGGAAAGAGGTCGCATTAAGAAGCCTGGGCAGCAGCTCTTTAAGAGTGAGCCATCTGAATACTTCAAGGCTCAGAATCTGTTTGTTGGAGCCAGAGTTTGTTTCTATGGTCACAACTTTCTTTTGGTGGATGCTGATGAGTACACGTTCAACTATATGGAGAAGCATGCAAATGAGGTGAAGCAGACTCTTGTTACTTTCTATTATCTTTAAGGACTGTACCTTATCTGTATATTTTTTCAGAATTATTTATACCTAGTTTCTTTACCCAAAGTTCACAGCCCAGTGCTCTCTGTCTAGCGGTGGATTTAGAAGACATTAGCTAGGGATTGCATGCAAGCCTGGCCAGTCTTTGTCATCCATTCCCCTTCTACTTTATCAGCGCCCACTCTTATTGTATTAGGGGCTGTTAGAAGGTACATCCCTGCCTATTCCTTCTTGAGACTGTTTATGGACCTCTTGTCCCTGAACTGGTCTAACCCTCGTTGAACCTACAGATACTGTCTGCTTCCGCAGCTTTCTGTGGCAGCAGGTTGAAAAGTTCACAGCCTACTATTTAAAAAAATATATGATAAAAGAAGTAAGTGTCTTTTATCTGTTTTAAACCAACCTCCCACTAGTTTCAATGCTAGTTCTAATGTTCTGGGGCTTGGTGAAAATCCCCATTCACCTTATGCACCACCTTCATAATTTTGTAAATCTCAGACATTCTTCCTCCTGAGCCTAATCCTATCCAGTTAAGAGTCTTATCCTTTTTAGTCTGTCCTTGCAAGGCCACTGTGAGATGTGGAGACTGGAACAGTGCGCAGTACTCAAGATGTGGGCACATCCAATTTAGAGTCTTACCGATGAGGCTATTTTATTCCCTGATTTGATTTTTTCGGTGCATACGTATTTATTATAGAATCAAAGAACCATAGAATGCCCTGAGTTGGAAGGGACCCGCAAGGATTATCGAGTCCAACTCCTGTCCCTGCACAGGAGTACCCCAAAATTCACACCATATGTCTGAGGGCATTGTACAATCTGCCAAAACGTTTCCTTGTAATATTAGAAATTCATATCACATATTCAAGCTTACAGTTTGTACTAAGTTTCACTATCTTTTGGTGTTGTCTTCAGAGGGGACAACAAGAATAAATAGAGAGCTGGGGTGCCTCTGCTGATGTATACTTTATACTACCAGTCATTACAGAAATGGCTGGTAAAGAAGCCCTCATTCCCCAAAGCCAGAAACATATCCAAGAGGAGGAAATTGATTGTCCTATAGCAATTGTCACAGAGGTCAAAAAAGAAAGGATACAGGGATGGAGAACCACAGAAGAGTCACAGAGCATTTTGTGGGATTTTATATTGGTTTGGTAAGAAATGTAGATTACTTTTTTTTTTTTTACAAGGAAGTTTGTGCTGCAATATTTGAATAAATGTATGCAGGTATATTTGGAAATTCCTGTTATGTGCAGCTCTGACTCAGTCACTCTGAGATGCATCTTGAGAATTCATCAGCTCAGGAACCAAGGCATTTCTGCATCCCAGTCCCTCTTCTGGCTTGTTGCTTTGTCACAGTGTGATCCTGAACATCAGCCTTTGGACTGGGCTGTGCTGTGAGGACTTTGGGGTAGTGCCTATGCTTCATAGCTCATGGTGGGGCAGCAGCATGACTTGTGCACTCAGCGGACCTTTTCCAGAGCTGGCCTTTTGCATAGGCTTGTTGAGAGTACCCCTGGGGACAGTATCCAGAAGGGTTTATCAAGCTACGATCCCCTGCCTGTTTGTCCAGACCTTCTGTGGATGGAGAAGGGAGAAGGTTCTTAGTGCAAGTTTTAATTGTTCTCTGTCTGCTGGCTCACCAAAGTAAGTCAACCTGCAGGACTCCCAAGACATCAGTATGCCTAGCGCAGTCTTGGGGACTGTGAGTCTTGAGGCAGAGGTAGATGCAGCCTGACCCTGGGCTGCCTTTGGGCCACACGTGCTGGGCCACGTTCTCACTCAAACGAAAACAGCAGAACAGTGTGATTTCTTTGTAAGTTAACGTGGAGTTAGCACCACCTGCCTTCCCCTGGAATAATGAGAAAGGTCTGCAAAATGCATGTTGATGTAAAATGCTACAACTGCTAAGTGCTTTAAGCAGTAAAATGCAAAGCTATATACATTATGTTTTCTTACTGCTGGACTGTTTCTCCTCCTAGGAGAATCAAAGCCAAAGCTGTTCTCCAAAATGCAGAGTGCATCATTAGACTGTAAATGTTCTTTGGAGCTTCTGTTTGCATTGATTATCTTGGATCAAGCAGATGAGGTCTTAGTTTTCCAGACTGAATGATTGTATATTATCAAAATAAAATCTGCAAAATGGGAAGAAGCAACACTAAAAATACTTCTTTAAAGTGAACTTTGAAATGTTCTTTGTACAGTTAAGATTTTAAAACAGCTGGTAGAAAAAAAAGGTTTACTCTCCCAGTGGTAGATGCTTTATTCACATCCTTTGAATAGAGCTCTAGAAGTAAGGGCACACCTTGTTTGCCTCAGTTTGTCAGGGAATTGCATACTCAAATCACAAGAACTTCAGCAATTATTAGAGAAGAGCAGAGCTGGAAGATTGTTTGAAGAAAGGGAAACAATTTTAAGATGACTATTTGTCAGCTATTTCTAAAGTTAGAAAATAAATAATTTTCCGCCTGAATAGACAGAGGTTTTCTTTCAGCAGAACACATCAGTATGTTTTCTGAAAGCTGGTGAAAGAATTCCAGATGGAATGTTTTTATTCTTGATTTTTGACCACATTTCTATAGGCATATGTTGGTTTAGATGAAATTTTGATTGGTAATCGTAGTGCAGGTGGGAATTGATTTTGCTATCAATTGAAACATTTGTTTGACACCATATAAGATATTTCAAGATTTCGAAATATCTGTTTCAAAATTGTATTTATTGTATTGTTAAGTTATGGGGAAAGAAGAATCACTGAGACTTGTTATTTTGATTTCCACCTGTACTGAAAGTAACTTTAAGGTTCTAATTCTCAAAACTTTTCAGCACTTTTAGTTTCTTTTCCAATTTGAGGAAAAAAGATGTATTCAGAAAGCGTAAATTTGCTTGCAAAGCACATATATGTGTTGTGGCCAGTCCTACTGGTATTGTCAGGTTTGAGGAGGAGTCTCAAACAAGGCATCACTGTGTCTCCTTAGAAATTAGTTCATAATCTCTGAAACAGTCTCAATTGTCCAAACATTGTAGTCTTCTGCAGCACAAACATGGAGATTGATTTTATTTCCAGTGAATTAAACATAATAACCTCTGACTTAAGCAAGGCAATCAAACAAAACTAGATTGTGACTGCTAGCGTTTCAGCAATTACATGAGGAGGGGGGGAGTCAGGTAAAGATTTATTGCCATGCTGCTCAGATGCTCAGTGTCTGTGTAGGTGTTTGGAATATGTAGTTTAGAAAAAAAGATGTAAAATAACTGCTTTAATAAGGTAGAGAGGGAAGTTTTTTAAATAGACAGAACACTTTGTCCATCTTTAAATATTCTGCAGATTGATTCCTTCTGCCCCGTCTTTTCTCAATCTCTGTTCCTTGCTTTTTCAGCAAAAAGCTGTGTGTTTACGGCCCAGACAAGAAGAGCTTGGGAAGGGGATTGAAAAAGTTGCTGTCTCTCAAATGTTTTGTTTGCTGGTCCAGCTGCTCCACACCACTGCCTTGCATGGCGTTGCATGCCAGGGTTGTACCTGGAGCAGTTTTGGCATATGCAGCAGCTGTTTTCTCTAAATCTGAGCATGTTACCTGCAACCACTCATGTATTTATTAAACTTGGATCACTTTATACTGTTCTGGCAGTGTCACAGAGACTTTAAATAGCCTTTTCTAGAAACCTTTGAACTGATACAATGCTGTAGACAGACTTCAGCATAATTGAGAGTGAGGCCCAATCTCTATTGTGATTAGGTCCTTAATACCAGTCATACCAAATTTCAAATAATTGCTAGTTAAAACAACATTGCTTACTGGAAGAAATGGGAGAAAACTATTTTTGGACAGTTTATTGTGCTTTGTAAATTAGGTAGAGCATGTCAGATGTAAGGGCATATCAGATACTCTTGCTTGGACTCAACCCCTATTTCATGACTAAATACATAAATGTTTTGTTCAAAATGAGTAGAGCGAATAAATCTTTGGTAGAGCCCTAACACAACAATCTGAATATAGGGTGGAAGCTTAAGTGCTCCAGTTCATCTAAATTTCGTTTTATTTTAATGGCCTATATTTAGAAGAAATAAGCATTCTTCTTACATGACAGGAAAAAATGGTTCCTAACAAATTTCTAAGCTGATAATTCTGATCATGTAAAACAGCATACTCAGTCTAATATGAACGAGCATATCTGTTCAACAGTTCACCAGAGCCAACGGTGAAAAGATTAGTTTTAAAATGGTGAATTTTATTAATCAAGAATTAAGTGAGGTGTACCAACATCAAATGAGGACTGAGTTATTAGAACCGTACTTTAAATATTTCTGCTTCTGCTTTAACAATTCAGTTTGAAGCAAAAGTGGATGTCCTTTTATGTAGCTGGAATAAGCTTTCTGAGAGCGCATGATCTGATGATTTTTGTTTAATTTTTATATTCTCAGTAGGAGGCAATTTTTTTCAGTAGCAAGCTTCCCTCCAAACTTAACATAGTGCTGATTTATGCATTTGAAGTGAGACAATGAAGAAACTAATAATACTTAACAGTTCAACATTGTCCAGCATCCTGACAGCTCTTGCTGGTACATGCATGGCTGCTCGCATAGTGCCTTTCTTCTTAATCTATGTCTTGCTTTCCTTTGTTAAGTTCTCTGTGGCTGATATTGGTGTCATCCTCAAGAAACTGAAATACATAGCTGAACCTCGTTCCCGAGAAATCAGACAGATGTTTGCAGCCGCTGACCCTGAGCATACCAATGTGATTGAGTATGACCCTTTCAGGTAAGACAGTGGATTTTGTTTTTTAATATTTAATGAAAGCACGTTCCCCAAAAATGCGTAGAGCATGACTGTTTCTTGATGCTTTCTGCATGTGCTAGCTGACAAATGGGATACATTTGTTTTGCATTTACTTGGAAACTGTATGTGAAAAAGAAAGTGAATCCATGCCCCAGAAAAAAAGAGAAATGCATTAGTTTCAAGTAAGCTGAAAAGCACAACTAAAATCTGCCTGCTTTTGGTGGAGCTGCCACAAGGTGTTGTGAAGAAGGGCAAGTCAGCAGTAATATATATGCTGAAGGATAAAGAAAAGCCTATCCTGAGAGAGTCAAACAAATTAGTTAGTAGTTTTGAAATTCAAGAAGGAATGTTTGAGTTGGCCTCCTGAAAATGATGTTATTTGGGTTTTGAATCATTGATAGAGTCTTGCAGTACCACAGCGTACTGAAGTTATAGGATGCAGGGATAAGCATCTTCAAAAATGACTGGAAAGCAGTAGTGAGAGCAATGATTAATGCTTGGATAGTAATTTCAGCAGAGATAGGGTGAGTAGATACCTGGAATTTATCCAGATATGGCAATGGGCAAATGTATAGATACTTGAAAGAGGAAATCATGTTCAAATGCAAGCTGATTTCAGTTTGTCCACAGCCAGAATGCTTAGGCATATGAACTGTGTTGGGTACTTGGGAAGTTAATGATGGGGAACAGAGGAGGAGATTTTACTTAGAAGCATTTTGGTTTTCACAGTGGTAATGTACTATATATTTAGGAAATGTCATAGTAACTGAAGCATATAAGTAGATGTATATTGTGTGGAATGTCATCCCTATAGGAATGTTAACTAAGGCAGCAATCGCTTCTGAAATATCTCAGAAGATACATAGATCAGCAGAAGGTTCTTCCAGCAATTCAAAGTGAAAGTAGTGAGAAATGAAAACAAGCTGGTATCCAGAAATAAAAAAGAAGTGATTAAAAGGTAGGATTCAGACTAAGAGAGGCCACAGCTACTGGCAGTTTTTGGTAAAAATATTTCTAGACTCAGATGTTTTACTCAACAGAAGCAAGAATCTGAATTGTTAACTACATTAAGAAGGACAATGTTATTAGAATACGACATGGAGAGAAAACTGAAAGTTAATGTACATCTGGAGAAACTTGTAGCACTTGGAAAAGGGTTTTGAGTTGTATACACAAGAACTTTTTAAAATCAAATAATTGCAGTTTTGGTTCAAACTATGAAATAATCATCTGCAAAACTTTGTCTTCTTATATGCACCAAGAGTACATCAGTGTTTGGAACATGTGCATGACGAAATTGGTCGAGCACATTTTTAGAAGGGATGATTGCACTTTTAAACAGCAGGGAAAGATTTTTATCAAGAAGAGGCTCAGTTCACTGTAAATTTAATCACAGCCATACTCTATGCAGCTGTGAACTGCCCAGCTGTTTAATTTAGGCTAGTGCTTTTCTGTGGCATGGACTAAGATGTGTCTAGTTATATGGTATTGAGGCACTTGGTTTCAGCAACAAAAATGCAGTAGCCCTCTCCATGAGTAAGAGAGAAAGCAGGGGAATCCATGTAGTACTGTTTTTTTGGCCTTGGTGCTCAACTGGCCCTGTCTGAACACCTACTAATGGTCTACATCTCTCCTGCGGTGGGATCACAAGAGGTCTAACAGGAAACATTTACACTGCCAGAGGAAGAATTTGCCTCTAAGGAAAATTTAACTTTTGTGCTTTATAGTGATAGTAGATTTTGTTTCTGTTAATTCATATTATATCCAGAAATCTAAAGGCTCTCTTCTTTTTATTTTTCACGTATCTTATTTTAGAATGAATTAAACATTTTTCATGATGAAGATGAGAGCGCTTCTTTTCATCTATGAAAAGTCAAAGATATTTGTCTGTGAATAGAATAGATATTTTTCTTTCAGTGTTGTATTTTCTTGTGTACATCACTGTTTATTTTTAATCTGTCGTGGCATTTCATGACTATTAAGTAACTACAAATCATATTTTTAGTACAGGCAATTATCTGTGTGACAGCTTCAACCAGAATGATAATCCTCTTTTCTTATCTTAAATACAGCTAAAGCTTTACTGTGCTCTGAATTGGGCTGTTCATATTTCTTCCTTTCTACCTGTGTATTTTTATATGAGCTGCATTTAAAAATACACCTATAAATACGATGTAGGTGAAGCAGAATTATAATGATAAAATTTACTTTAACTACTTTCAGAACTACAGCACGTCATCCAGGAAATAAATACATCGCATGCACTGAAGCTACCCCCTAAGCTGTTGTTAAAACTATTGAAAGCTTTGTTAAAAAGAGAAGAAAAAAATAACTAAAACTTAGATGCCCATGCATCACATGGTCCTTCCAGACTGCTTTTTCTCATAAGCTGCTGGCAAGACTGTTCCATTTTAGAGACAAAGAACCATGTGGGTTTAACAAAGATGCCTATCTTCAATCCAGCTTGAGAAACAGCTCTCTTAACAGTTTATTATTATGTCTTCTTTCTCTACCAAACTCAGATTGCAATCTGTCCTATTCTTCTAGAACAAAAAAAAGTAAAACAAAAGATAACTACGCTGTTGGTACAATTGTTGCAGCTTGTTTCTATTTGTCAGGAAGAGTTTAGATCTAATTCTGTTTGTGAATCTTGGGTCTCACTCATTAGTCCCTAGCAACCACTAGAATATTCCTTAATTCCCAAATGAGACAATAATCTTATCTTGGGTTTTTTTTTCACTGAGTGGCTTGAGAAAATAAGAATTAAAATCCCAACACTGGAAAAATCTGTGCCATGTGTGGAAATCCAGTCTGTGAAAATATTCAAATGGGTGATGTTATCTACATGCTTTCACCTTTGCCAGCCCAAGCATTTAGAGTAGCAGGCTTATCAGGCAGTATTGTCCTCTTCTTTGTGCTTGCAGTAGTATTACGGCAGGCTCCAGGAAAGAGGCTCCAGTTTGACTGGATCCCTGAATGCTGCTACAATATAAATAATAATATTCAGTAAGTGGAAAAATAATACTGATAAGAGAATAGTAATATTAACAGATGGACCAAGTTTTGGTCATTGAATTTGCATAATCTCAAATAAGGTTTGCTACTGTCACAGCTTGTCTCCTCCTTATATTTATATCCTACCACTGCAAATAGATCTTTCTGATTTATTCAATATGAAGAAAGCAGCAGTTGAGTCAACGCAGCCACTACACCGTGTTTAGTGTCCTTTTTTGAATAGCTGTGTAAGTGCAATCATATTCTATGAAGAGATATCTTCATTTGAACAGGACCGCACAAGTCTCTGAGAGGAAACAAGTGAGAAATTATGTTTGTTGATAAAATTTTGCAATTTGGAAGGGTACAAAGTTTCTGCGCTTTCAGTTCACACATGGGTGTTAAGAGACTCATTATCAGATTTGTTCAAGAATTTAACTGTTCTCCAGGCAGAAGTCTGGGGCTTGTGTCAGAACTTTGTGCATCACTAATAGTTTCTTCCATTTGTTTTTGAAGGTCGGTGTAGAATCACAATGATGCAGTACCCTCAAGGGTACTACAAGGTACAGCTCTAATTGCATCAGCAACGATGGTGAAGTTTATTGTCAGTGCAGTTTAACCACAAGTATTATATATAATTAATCTAATTTTGATTGAGGCACATAGGCTTATGTTGATGCTTGCTGTTAAAACAAATCCTGTTGAACATGAGTTCACCAGAGGCAGGCATTTGGGTTCATAGCACCGAAGTATAGTTACACAAAGCCAGGTTTCATAAGAGGCCTTGTAACAGCTGAAGTAACCTACAATTCAGGCCATCTTTTTTCTAGGAGACCAAGAAGCCTCCTAGGTTTCCTTGCATACCTCACTGCTGGTGTTATTCTTCCCTTATGTTGCATCAACATCCAGGACATATGAAGAACCCTGTAATCATTGAAGGCAACAAACCCCCTACTACAAAGACAATGTAGTCTTTAAAATTAGTCCTTCTCCTTCCCTCCACCAGCAGTATAAAGCAGATAATGGAGATTGTTCTGAACTGATGTTACTAGTCCTGGTTCTTAAGATCCAAAGCTTGCGTCCATTTGCTGATACACTACAAGGGCCTTCAGGAGCTTACTCAGAAGTCACTCCAGCTCTATTGCCAGCAACAAATTCTTGATATTAGCAGGAATGACTAGTCATTCAGTGCCAGCACTGGCCCATCAGATGGATCTCAGGAGCATTTCTTCTCCCTTGGGTTGGGCTGATTCTTCTTAGCAGCACAAGCAGTCTTGGGAGAGCACCTCTCAGGCTCTTCTCTGCATGGGATCTGATTCTCCGCTGACAGTGTCCAAGCATAAAGTGGTCTTCATACTGCCTCCTGTCTTCCATTCTTGCCAGGAGGGCTTGTGATTACAAGTTGGGTGTAATTTTCTGCCCTCTCTCTGTGAGCAATTTCTGTTTCCTTTCCCCCAGCTTTCCGCTGAAAGCTACCCAACAGGGCCGGCTTTAACAGTGCTGCTAATATTCCATGCCAGTATGGCATCTCTGGTAAAAGGCTTCAGTCATGATTATTACATATTTTTGTATGTATAGCCAACTACTGAGCAAATGTGGACATCCTGCAAAAGTTTAAGAGTTCAGGTAATTTCCATTATATCTCCTTGAACAGATCGGGATTTCAAATTTAAGTAGATATATTCTTTAAAGATCTAAATACAGCATTTTATAATGAGTGCACTTTAATCCTTCCCCCCCAGCCCCCAAATTTAGTGATTATTAACTGGTTTTAACTCCCTTACTTATAACTAATGTAGACTGTTGTTTTTGTGAACAGAAATTTGATTGTCAGTGTCACTGATGGAGTGTTTTCAGAACATGAAATTATGACTCTTGGGCGCTATTACAGTGTGAGAGATGAGTGTGAAATGGATCTCCGCTTCCTCCTTGCAGTGGCTCAAGAAAAACTAAAGAAGAATAACTTTGAGAATTTTGAACAACTGTCTGCAGTGCTTATATACAACGACCGTGAAAAGTAAGTTTCCTCCATTTATCCTAAACTGTTATTTGGGAAGCTCTGCTTGTAAACCTACCTACTTTCTGCTTGTTGCTGAGCAAATGATACACTGCAGCCAAGCAATATTATTTGTAATGTTAAGCCCCTCTCAGCACTTGACAGTAGACAAGAAAAGGCTAGCCTTTTTGTCTCTTTTTGATTTTGTTTGTGGACTTTTTATTATAGCTGCTGTAATGAACATTCTGTGACATAATCAGATTCCTGTTCACAGGCAAAACGCAGTATTTTAAATCAAAGAGGAAAAATAGTGATTTATGGGGAAAAAAGAAAGGATTTGTAGCTGATTCTTTATACAACTCATTTGCCCTTTTTGTTCCCTGCTGTTATGGATAAAGAATCACAAGAGAATCACTAAGGGCCTCAGTGTGTGGGAGAGAGGCCACCATGTGCACTTCAAGTTTCTCGGCTTTGTAGTAGCAAAAATTCATGCAACCTTGTTGTCTTTACCTCTACCCCAATATTCCTCATGTATTTTCCTGTTCAAAGCAACATTCACTTGAAGTAAATCTGGAAAATACCTAATGTACACTTCTCCCCTTCTCTTTCTGTTTGTGTAGATGTGGAGTGCTGCCTCATGAGATTTGCTGGACTATTTGCAAGTCCTTTAAGTTGCCAGTGGCTGATGGTGATCTGCAAGCTTTACTGACCATGTAAGTTAAGGGCAGGACAGTATGACCTGCATGCATGGGTGCAAATCAATGCTAAATACCTACTGCAGACACAGTTCTTAAGAATCTGTCATTTATATAATACTAATCATTTCACAATGCTATTTTGTCCCTATAAATATGTGGACTTTCCTAGTTCTAGAATATTTATAAATGACTAAGTTGCATCCATCCTAGCAACATCTCTTCATTTTGTCTGGCATGGTAGATCATCTGGGTTTTGCAAGTATTCAATGGAATTAGTCTTACGGGAATCAGCTTCTGATACTTAGCGTTATCAATGAGATTCACTTTTATTGCATTAGTTGTTCCTGTGTATAGTGATGTAAAAACAATAATCTTATGAAAGCACATTATATGGGCGTTTTAAGAAACATACCCAGATGAATACAATGAAACGTTCTTCAATGAAGTAGACAGCATCACCAGTAAATAAAAGTGATGCTACTATTAATCTCACCTGAAACATATTTCATTGTAATTTTTAAAAGGGAAAAAGGAGTATTGGCATGGTTTTGGTATTCTTCCATAGCACATCTAATTGTTTTGAGACAAATTGCTTGGCTAGCTGTATTAATGGGAATAAAAGTGAAAAGAACTAGTATTCAGTGCACTAGTATTAAAAGCTAGAGTTCAGAGTAACCTGTGGTGTTTTGAACACTCATGTCATGTTGAGTCTGGTTTTCATGACCAGATTTTCTGGTAATAGGTTTAAATACATGCTCATTGGTTTCTTCTTTCCCTTGTGGGAAATCCTGAAATGTTTTGTCTGTGCCTTTGTACTGTGTTAAAAGCAGGAGGAGGTCTTTTCTTCTGTCATGTTTAGATGCTTTCAGGTAGATAGGCTTCTTGATTTCAGGAGGAATTGCAAACTAAGCATCTGGATTTATCAAATAATGAAGAGGCTTTTGTCAGGCAGAAATGTGGAATACATTTTAATAAAGCATCTTTGTACTGCAAGCAAGGCTTCCTACTTAAATCAGTATCAACGAGACTGCTTTAAGAGCCTAAGGGACTATTTTTCATAAAGCCCCTGTTTCCAGCCCAAAAGCTTTCAGAACAGTTCCCCACAGTAGCCAGATAGACAGCTTTGGCAATTTGCCGTTCATCACTTCTGGCAGGTTACAAGCATTAGTCATCAGAAACATGTCTGAATTTTAGCATTAATCTAAACTAATTTTTTAGGACTCCCACTAAGCTGCCGAACACAAAAAGTGTTGGAGGACAATTGACATCCTGTACTAGGCAAGGGGTTCTCGTAGTTTCCACTTCATAAAGCCTGAAATTGAATAGATGCACAGACAAGGGACTGGAGAATTTCCTTTATGCACTAATTCAGTGCTGATGAAAAACAGACAAGCCTGACACATCATAGGCTCCAGAGACGTGTTTATTGTTTGTGAATTTGTACCACAGAAAGCTTTTGTGAGATGAACCTCTTTTCTCCTAAAGAGTCTCAGTGTAGGCAGTTAAAAAGAAAAAGCCCAGTACACTATAATAAAAATTAGAGATAAGCTTTGAAGACAAGGAGGAGACTAAGGTTTGGATTTCACGCAGCTTTAGGCAGGTACTCATGACAGCTGAATTAGGATTCAGCTGCTGTAGGTTCTTTCTGTAGGCGATGGAGAAGGAAAGAGTTACCTCCTCAGCCTGTGTAAAAGCTGGATTTCTAAATTACTATCCGTTTTCCTTTGATTCTAAAGGGGTTGTAGCCAGCCTGTATTGCAGATTTCTGTATGAGAAAGGTAAATGGTGTGAAGCTGGGCCTCAGAAGTCAGTGTGAGAAGTACTTCATATGATGGAGTGCTATGTGTAATGCCAGTTCTACGTTACAGTATCAGCTGCTTCGAAAAATGGCAGTTTCTGTGGTGAGTCACTGCACTGCAGATAAGAAGGAAGATTGTCACATTCTTAATAATGCATGCAGCTGGCACTGCTTGAGAAGTTTATTGTTTCATGAGGGTGCAGAGTCAGGGAAAGATTTTTTTGAAGTCTAATAGGAGCTAGTAAACTGGAAATCAAAGAGTAGAGTTGGCTGAATGAGATTTAGACTTTTCCTTTCCTTCTCCTTTCTGTAGTTTTCTCTGAGACTGAAGAATCATGAAACAGGCAGGTTTATTGTTAATGAAGAAGTCTCACTCCTGGGGAGTATGCAATTCAGTGTGGGCGACATTTGTCAACAATATTCTTTCCCTGGGTTTTTTTTTTTTGATGACGAAGCATGTAATTTTGTGTCCATTGATGTTTCTGAAGCAAGTGGTTGTGGTGTTCCTACTCTGTAACTGGGTTTATGAAGGAAGAAAGTGGAATGATAAAAGTTGTTGGATTGATTCCCACAAAATTAGTGTATATTACTAATGCACTAGTTGGACCCTATTCTGCTATAAAATGAAGCTAGACAATGTGATCAGATAATACTTGAAGACTGAAGCTGTATGTTTATTCAGCTTTGCTATCTGAGATTAGGTGGCAAAGACTTTCTGTAGGACTTAATGGTTCTGTTTTTCCATTTTGAAAGGCAATACTCTTAAAGTATTTATTAATTACATTGTAAATTATACTGCAATGATCTGTCACTTATTAAAAGCATGAGATGGGACTAGAAGTTACTGTCTAATTTTGTGGTCACCTCCAGATGACCCGAGACTTTGTTTACTGTACCCAAAGACCATTCAGTTTCCACAGAGTTCAGGGAGAATTAGCACAAAGACTGTGCGGTTTCATAAGACCCTTTCAAATTCTCTGTCTAGAGTAAATTTATATTTTTAATTGTGGGATGGTAGAATAGTAGGATTTAAGTACCCAACAATGTGTCCATTTTTCCAGTTTACCTGAGCTGGCTTATTAAAAAGTATTTCCTTTCTCCATCAGCATTTTCTCACTTAGTTTTTTTAATCACAGGGCAATACAGACTTCTAATCACAATGTATTAAGCAGTGCAGATGGTACACAATTGTTTCTGCCAGAAAACTGCAGTAGTCATTATAAGCATTTCTTTAATTTCATGCAGGCATAATGAACAATTATAGTTTGTTTAATAAATAAATGTTGCTAAAGTGCTTAAGTAATGAATTTAGGGTATTTTTTTCTGTTATTTTTATTTACTGCAATGCTAAATATATGCTAACAAGGGCTTAAAAAGATGCAGTCCTTCCCCAGAGGGTGTATAAGCAGCTGGCAGATAAGGAAAGAAAAAATGGAGGGAAGAAAGAATGGATGACAAGTTTACAAGTATTACACATTGATTGTTCTGCATTAGTTCAGTTGTTAAGCGTATGCCTGTAATTTTTTTTAAATATATATTTTAATTTCTGTTAAAAGCAGCTGTGTAGTTCTTCACCTCTCTACAGTACCAGGGTGAGGCTGATGGACTTTGGAGGGGGGCTTGTTGTTTTGAAGAAGTTAATCCCTAGTGTCTCAGGTAGCAGTGCCTGATAAAAATGGGCCTCCTACATGCTCACCCCAGTTCTTAAGTCACTAGTAGGCCAGGCCAGGCCAGGCCAGCCTGCCTGCTCAGCTTTCCCCTGTTTTGTGGCTGGGTAATAATTTTTTACCTAATTGCCTACCTGTAATGTTTTTTTAGGGTTGACCTGTTTCTTTCAGGAGGCAAATGCTCTTTTCCTGCTACAGCAAGTGTCCTTGTAGCAGGAGCAAGGTTGGAAATGCTCACAAGGTCTTTCTCCTGCACTGTCTTCTGCTCATTACCTTTGATGCCTGACACTCCTTACACCTTTTGTGATGAAAAGACTCTCAAACATTAATATTTGGCTTTTTTAAAAGGCACTATTTCTGTTATTCAGTATGCTGAGGAACTGGTGGTTCAATTTATAGTTGTTCAAGGTGCGAAAAACTGTATACACAAGATGGTAGTCATTACTTAAGTCATACCGATCAGCTGCATAGACTTGTCCATGCTTGCTGTTTTAAATCTTTTCGTATGAACAGTTTATGACAATTTAGGTATATACCTCTGTTACACAAAGACTATCAAACAGGCTGAAGAATCCAGACATTTCTCTAAAGTTAAAGCAGCATGAGGCTTCCTCTCTATTATTATCAGATTAACTTCTTAAAAAATGTTACTCAAAACATAGTACATTAACCTTTCACATAAGTGTTGGAGTTACAGATTTCTTGATGGGAAAGAAAAAATATTTCTAAGTAGCGTTTACTCAGCAAAGCATCCTCAGGAATGGTCACAATGTGGTTTAACCAGATTTCACATACGTGTAGTATTTCATTATGTATATATTTTTAGAAGCAGAAATGGGTGATTATTTCTGTACTGTCAAAGGAAAAAAAAAAGCTCTTCAAACTATGATAGGGATGGGAGAGTGACTTTCATAGTCTAAAATCACATGCATTGGTGAAGTCATAGGGCAAAACTAAAGAGAAGCGTGTTTTCAAGAGATCTTTGTTGCATCTTCTTGATAAGACAAATCTAATTTCCTTTCCTGAAGAGCACTGTCAGTTTCAGTCATATTAACTCCAGCCACTGAAATGTATGACATCTCTGTCCTAATAATGCACAAACTGATAACATCTCCTCAGTCCATCTGGATACTCTGTGCCAAATTGCAAGTGTGTGCTTTTACTACATTGATACTGTAAGTCACAGCAGAAAAGAGATCTAAAGAGTAGATTTGTTTCTTTCTTTCTAGATTATTCTAGAGTAAAATTTAAGCTGCTTTCTATAGCGTTTTAAATATGGAATTTAGGAATCCTGTTTTCTCTGCCCACATTAAAATCTTCGGTTATGGTTAACTTCATGCCCATGTTGTCATCTCGGTTTGCTAGTGCTGTCACATCAAAGGACTTTTCTCCTTGTTAATGCTTGTCAAAAGCAGAAGCAATGCTTTCCTTGACTTCACTGCCTCAACACAGAGTTTAAGTAGTTACACACCTTCGCTTGTTCTTTATTTAAAAATCCTGCTTGTACAGCTCCGCATCTTGGCAGCAGACTTAATCTTTTGGTTTTTCACAATGAGCAGAAGATAAATACATAGTCATAGAATCATAGAATCATTAAGGCTGGAAGAGACCTCTAGGATCATCAAGTCCAACTGCCAACTCAATGCTAGAAAAAAAAATTGTTATGATAGTTCTGAAATTCAAAATCTGTGTGCAATAGGTTTTTTTACAAGAGGTGTAAGCTTTTTTATTGTCTTGGTACTTCTAAGGCAAAACTCCTTTCTCTTCCCAATTGCCACCTGCAAAAAACATGAAACAAGCAAGAATACCCTAGAAGTGGGAATGCTAATTTTATTGTATATTGGATATATTCCCCAAAAGTAAAGCTTTGTGAAAATGTTAACTTGCATGTGAGCTATTATAAAGAAGCAAGCTGTCATAGGAGAGTTTCTCATGGCAATGTTTCAGGCTCCTCTTTAATACTAGTAACAGTAGCATTCTTCTCTGACTTTGCTTTCATCTTCAGCATAACTCAATGTACTTAACATTCCAGTTTATCGCTAGCATCTCTGTTTATGGCTCTCAGTGTATTTTATTATTATCTCTTTTGCTGACTATTAAGTGAAAGGTGTGGGGGGAGAAGAAGAGGATGAATTGCACTTTATTACAGTTTGGTTTTGTCACTAGCTTTATTTCTTCTCTTCTCTGGTATTGTTTTCCAAGTTTGTGCTGTAAATTCTCCTTTAAAGTACCTTCATGATTCATTTTTACCAGAACCCTCTGCAGTGGTTGAAGGGTTTTGAGACCCATGCTTTGTGCAGTGCTATTTCTATAAGAACAAGGTAAAATGATTTTCTAAAAGACTTGTTTCCTGGAGATGATCTCGCTTCTGTGCAATCTTGTCTCACCAGATTACAGGGCAGAATAGTTTAACCTGATGTTTCTGACCAAAGAGTAAGTATTGAGTCTTGCTAGTTGTTTATATCTCCCTCTGTGGACCCCAATGAAGCACAGACACTTCCAGGGTGTCCTTATATGCCTAAACCACATCCCTTGTATATGTAGATAGTGTTAGGTGAGACAGATGTCATTCACAAAAGCTGCTAGTACTGTATTTGTGAGCAGAGCAGTTCAGCTGTTCATTTCAACAAAGATTTGCATGGTAGCTTCAGCTTGCTAATACCTTTCAAGCGTTTGACTAGTCCCACTGAAATAACAGTGGTTCCCAAGTGCCGTAATCACCTAAGTGTTTTGCTGAATTGAGGACTTTTTTTCTGAAGCTGCTTCATCCAAATCAATGGCAGAAGATGACGTGGCTTACAAATCTGCTCCCATGGGGTTTATTAGTGCAGGGTAATGATTTCAGAAATTTGAGAGAGGGAGATAGCATGTTCCGCATGTACCTGTAGACCTTAGCTGGCAGCATATGTATCTTCATGCATTTAGGGGACCCTCATAACTGACACAAATACATATTTATTCCATAGAAATAAAGAACAATGCCGTAAAACAACTACCAAATGACAAGGCTTGTGATTTTCAGATCTGGCTGTTATTTGATTAGGTTAGAGAGCTGTATGTTGGTCAACTCTAAACTGATCCCAAGGTGTATGCAAACAGCTTATTTTCAGGAAGTTATTTTAGAAGCTATATAAAGCAGGTCAGCTGTGTTATAACACAGCTCTCTCACATGATTCTACTTGTTTCTTTTCTACACAAAGGAATCAGACACTGATCATCCCACATCTATGTTTGTCACGAGTTGTGAGATCCCAGTGTTGGAAAAGGTTAGGCGATGCTTCAAAAGTAAAATGAAATTAGTCGAAATGTATTAAACCTTAAAGAAGTTGAATTCTACTATGAGAGACAGTAATAAGGTGTAAGAATGTGGAATAGAATGTTTGATATAGAGTCCTGAGAGTTAGGTAGTGTTTTTCTGTACTCCTGACAGTGTTTGGTAATAAAGGAGTGAAAAATTATTATCCAAAAGGTAATGTATTTGTGTGCTGTAGATAACATGATAAACTTTGTTAAAAATTTCCTTTAACCTTGAGTCATCTTATGGATATTCTGCTTAGGTTTGAAGATGACCATAAGCAAGTGGAATATAAAAAGTTTGTAGATGGGCTGAACTGGAGAGAGAATCAAATCCCTGCCTTCCAGACAATAAAGGTTCCTCTCAAGGTAAAACCAGCGTATCTGAGCAAAGGAACAGTACAGTACATAGATATAACTTGTCCAACTTTAACATGGGTGCTCTATCCAATGGAGACCACAATAGTTTTCATATTTGTGTATTTGTACCTTTATTCTTCAAGTAATTAATTTTTTCTTGGAGGTTTAGAATGAAGCAGAGAAGCCCTTTAACACACCCATGTCTACTAAGTGTTACATCTCTGTGACATTTTTCTAGAAGAGGAAAAAAAAAAGAGAAGGGGAAACAGGTGTATTTGTCCATGAACAATGGGCGTGAATACTGCTTCACCCACAAATATCATTGGCACATGTCAAACGATCTTTTTGCTTGCTGAGGTAGTCAGGAAATACTTTAAACTCCACTGACACTGCAGAAAATAGCTATGTATTTTTTATAACTCTATAGAAACTTGTACATAATACACCACATCACTGGTAGGCGTACAGCAGGAGCAGTACCGATAGATCAACTTTGTATATCTCCACCAGCCTGCCACTTAGGATAAATAAAAATGCAGTATCAAAAAACTGCAGAGATTGAACTTGCCATCTTGTGACGAATGGAACATTTTAAAATAGATGGTGCATAAGGCAATTATGCTGATTTTTAAAAACTTCGGAACAGATAAATCTGAAGCCCTACTGCCAACGCACAGTTTCGCTGTTCTGGCCAAGCCAACATGTTGCTATGCTTGTACAGAATGTGTTTGATTGTATTTTGACCGTTTAGAAACATAGCATTCCTTTAAATTCAAGTTCAACTGTGACATAGTTTAAACCAATGTTCCTCAAGTGCTGTGCTATTAACCTGACTCCTCTCTCTTACTTGGCTTACCAGCTCTTTCTTCTGTAGCATCTCAAACTGTCAGTGATGTCTAACAAGGGCCCAATGCTGATGCTTTGCTCTGCTTTCCATGGTGGTTTATTTTTCACTTTGTCATTGAGAAGAATTTTTCCATCTTCTACAGATAAAATCAAAGCCCTGCAATGTGTTTTATACAACAGTCCTGTGGTTCAAAGTATGCAGTAGGTTTTGTTCAGTGGGTTACTCTTTGTTTTTACAGAAGAATTCTGTGCTTAAGTTATAACTCAATATTTAAACAGTGACTGCTCTCAGGAGATTGTGTCAGGATAAGGGGCCTTGTAAGCCTCAGTACCACAGAAACAAAAAGAAGGTCAGAGCCTGTGCCTGGAGGATTTTTGCCTTGAAGGTGGTGCTAAGCTCTGACCAAAAAGCAAGGGTGAAAGAAGCACAGATACACTTGCTGTTGAACATATTTGACTGTTTTTTCCCCTCACAGAATGACTTACCTAGCCATTGAGCATGACCTGATTTCTGGCAGGTGAGGGGAGGAGATAGCTCCTGCGGGGTCAAGGTGGGGTGCAAGTGGTGGTGGAACCAAGAGGTAGCCTTCACAAGTTGAAGGTGGAGCACTGAAACAGGCTCCTCAGGGAGGCAGTCATGTTGCCAAGTCTGACAGTATTCAAAAGCACTTGGACAACACCCTCAGACTCATATGTGAATTTGGGGTTGTCCTGTGCAGGGACAGGAGCAGGACTCGATGATCCTTGTGGGTCCCTTCCAGCTCAGGGCATTCTATGATTCTATGAGGTGTGGAGGAAGAAGTGCGT
This sequence comes from Phalacrocorax aristotelis, assembly GCF_949628215.1. NCBI lineage: Eukaryota > Metazoa > Chordata > Aves > Suliformes > Phalacrocoracidae > Phalacrocorax > Phalacrocorax aristotelis. Next base: position 96,580,635 of record NC_134276.1, on the reverse strand, counting down.
GTGAAACGAGCAGGAGGTTAAAGTGGACATTTGTGGTGAAATGTATGTGCTGATCAGCATAAGAGATGAGGTTTGTTTGGGTATGAAGAAGATGTTCTCTTTGCTTTTGGACAGCCAGTGGATGGGCTTTCCAGGAGTGGCTGATGCCAAGGGTCCCAGTTAAGAATGGTACATGGAATTATGGGAGGAAGGGTTCAACTGAAGTCAAAAAGGAAGAAAGAGCATCAATAGAAATTATAATCAGTCATCATTATGCTGAGAATATCAGTTCCCCATCAGCTCCAAGGCCTTGCTGTAACAGTCATACGAATATATAGCACTGTTTTTAATGAACTGCGCCTAAATTGGTGCCAGTATAGCTTACTGAGTTTTATTAAGTTTATTATTTGGTTAGTTAGCTGCAATACCTAGGCTATCTTTGGTACAGTACAAGAATATTTTAATGAAGAGATCAATATGAAATGGAAAAAATCAGAGAAAGTAAGGAATTTAAATCTTGTTAGCTTTAGAATCCAATTGTCATTCTGTTCATGACTTACCATCACCTAACAGCAAGCTCTTGGGGCTACAGTACCTCTATTTGACAGATGGATTTTAGCAACAGAGTTGTGCTTGTTTAGCTGATTTTTTTCTTCTTTCTGTCTGTCTCGTTATTTTGTATGATTTTTGGTGTTGAGATGTAGATGACTTGCCAGACTTTGTAGTATAAGTGTCTTAAGGAAGACAATATAGCATTATTTAATTTGAAAATATCTGCAATGGGCTAATGATAGAAAATATTTTTAATAAAATACTCTGCAAGATTGATAAAAAATGTGCATGTAGTGATCTTGTAAGAGAATGTGCTATATAAAGTTCCACTTTTTCACAGCTTTGTATGTGGAAATGAAGCAGCTCATTCAATCTTATGTTGATGAGCTTTTAATTATTATTGTTTTCAATATTAGATTCTAAGCTCTTCTCTGGGTTACTAATTTCAGAATGAAGATGACTGGAGCAGAGAACCACCATCCCTTCCTGTGAAAGGGATCAAATATTTACCTCTTCTGGATGATCTATTTGGCAAGGAAGAATAATCTCGTCTGTGCAAGGCACTGCTTTTGGATTCAGCCCCAAAGCTTACTTAGATAGTGAAAACATTCCTTGTAAAACAACAAAAAAAATCAGATATAGGTTTTGTTGCATTTCATTTCTTATAACATAATGTATACTTTGTGTGTTTTTGTAACTCCTTTGAAATCAACAGTACTCTTTCATACTTATACAGGCATAATTAAAACTGTATCCTCTAATCTTTCTGTCTGGTTATATGGAGGATTTACAAGTACTGACAAATCTTTGAATCAAACAGGACAAAATCGACTGACCCTGCTTTGTTCTTCAAACAAAAGAGGTTGTTGGATGATCTCTTAAAATATGAGGTAGGACTATATTATCATGATAAGGTAATTACGTTCAAATTTCCTCTCATGGTCTTTAGCTTGTATCTGTGTTTTTGCTATATTGCTGTCGTGATGCTTAAGTATTGTTTGTGTCAAAGTTTGTTATTTTATGGAGGAAATACTAGCAAGGTTTTCGCACAGTATAAAGTTCCTCTGGTGTCAGAGATAATTATAGCCTTCCAGTGTCAAAGTAAATACTTTGTAGGCATGGCACGGAAGCTATCAGTTCTTGCTTTTTGTTTAAATGTGGCTCAGATTAGTAGCCACCCAAGTTTACTTGGGTGACACATGTATGAAGAGAAGGTGTTTCAGTACAATTTTAGCGTGCAGCTTTCTTGCAGTAGCACTGTACTTGCCCTTTGAAAATTAATTGATGCCTTTCTCTTTGCTCAAAATTGCCATGACTAAATGCAGTTCCTGTTAATATTTGTATATCTTTTTAAGCTTATGCCAGATCAAAGCCATGATTAGATCTGAATTTACTGCATGCTTTTGTGAGAGATGTAATTACCCCAGTTAAAAGACTGGAAGAGCTGAGGTGAAGGGGGGAGCTGACTAATCCACAGCGATTCCACAGGGGAAGGGGAAGAGGTGTGATCCAGCACACCTCTGCGGGTGGCTGGGAAGCTCACACATTCAGTAGACTGAGAACCCTGTGCTTTCTGTAATCTGAAATTACAATTCAGAGAGGAAGTGTTTGATTTAGAAGGATGAGAACTCAGAGTATCTAAATCCCCAAACTGAGGGAAAGGCAATAGTTCAATGAATAATTTAATTCAGTAAATCTGTATCTTCTTGGTGACTTGGAGATCACTTTTAGAATTAGGATTCCATTAATAGAAATACCTTGCTGCACTTTTGCATGATAGTGTGAATGAAATTTTTAATTGTGTGGCTTCTCTCTAGTCCCCCCCCAGCTCCTGAGAAGAAATAATTTTCCCTCCATATGGCAAAATATGAAGCTTTCGGCAGCTTTTTACCTTTTTTTGTAACCAAAAAAGGACTTGAGACAAGGCATAATTATGTGTGTTTCTGCTACTTAGAAAGATGTTTGCAATAAAATGGGTAAATGATGGTCAGTGTCCACAGGGTCAAAAAGAAAACTGTGAAAACTTGTTAAAGTGCTCCAAGTTGTAGACAAGAGCATGCATTGCTTTTTGATCCAAAAGAGGAAGGTGGTTTCTTACATGACAAGAAAAATGTCTGACCACGGGGATAGTGTCAGGAGTCAAACAATAATAATTTGCATTTGAAGCCAGTTTGATGAAAGCTGGAGATTTTTAAAACATGCCACCAAGACTGAGCTTGACACTTTAAGTGGATGCAGTTGCCCGTGCAAATGTTTAATGTTCCTCAGGCTTCAGAAGAATATATTTCAGTTGTGGAAATCTTGTACAGCTGAGGCTTTCCAAGAAAGATTGGCTCTGAACATGTAGAATTTCCCAAGTAGCCTTTAGAGGTGGGAAATTCACTTTAGTTTGTTTCCCTTTATGTGTATAGGACAAAGAGGAGCCTTTTTCAGGAAAAAAAAATTACAAGAAATATAATTTCATGTAATTCCAAGTGGAACCTGGTGTATAGGTCTAGTCAGTCATGGTCTGGTCTGGTCATGGTCAGTAAAGGTGACTGCAAACTGGAACCAGTGGAGAGAAGTACTAGAAAGGTGACCAAGAGAATGGAGATAAGAAAGGGAACTACAGGAGCTTGTCTTATTTACTGAAATAAAATGAAGTCTCGGCGAGAATCTTCTCTCTGTAACTACATTATGGCCAGGTGATGAGAATGATCTATTTCAGTTAAGAACATTGATCGTCTAAGAACAAATGGGTATAATTTGCCACAAATAAATTTAAACTGGACAGCAAAAGATGGTTCCTCATTTCTAAAACAACAAGAGCCTCAAACAGTCTTCCGAGACTCAGTTAGTTTTAAGGTTGAGGTGGGTCATCTGATGACAGTAATTTTAGGATGTTTATTAATACCCTTCAGAATGATTCCCACTTCTCTTTCTCCTCTTTTCCCATGCATCTTGCATAACCCTAACAAGCACAAAAGGATCTCCTAGGAGCAGGGCAGACAGGGCCTGAAAAATATTTTCAGTGCTTGTCACTGTGCTCACAATGTGTCGTATGCTGTGGTCTGATGTGTTATAAACACTTTTCACCAGGTTTCCTTTTTTACAAGGAGCAGTGCTTCCAGAAGGGAAAGCCCTAGCCAATGAACAGTCCAATAATACTCTTTGTATAATGTGACTTACAGCATATGCTGCCCAGAATATTTCAACCTCTCTTCTAATCCTGCCACCAGCTTCTTCTCTCTTTTCACATGGCTGATGAGGGGCCTGAATGAAGACAATACCACAAGATTATGTTTCAAGATGGCAGGAGGCCACAGCTTTAAAGCATGCATCGCATAAAGGGGAAGGCAGCCCTCACAGTTGCCATTAATCTCAGCTCTCGATCTCTGTAGGGGAGCCAAAGATATCTTCTTTCCACAAGTATCTGTGCCGTCCACGGCAGGAGCAAAGAGATTCACATTACAGTACCGGCTCCCCATCTCACTGCTGGGGTCTGCTGTGTGTTCAGTGTTAATTTTTATTTCCTCAACTTGGCATTTGAGAATAAGAGGCTTCAGGTTCTCTGGAATAACTGCTGCTGCAAGCAAATGGCAGGCTGCAAACAGCAAAGAGGACCAGTCTTCATGTACAGGCGGTGCACTGGTTAGCTCATGGCCTCACATCAGCTTCTGCTCCTATCCAGTTCAGAGTGCCTGCTCTGGTTGCCGGCAGATGGGCCCCCTCAGGCATGGTAGCTACAAGCAGCCACAGACGATCTGTGGACAAAAATGAAGTTCCTCAGCAGGCAATATTTTCTTGTGTCCTGCCCATCATACAGGCATCTATTGTATTTTTCTAGACAGAGCCAACATCAGACAGATGTTCATCTACATAAATGAGAAGATGCTGAAGTCCTCCTTCTGCATTTGTCCCTCATGCTGATGTGAGTTGATCCTACTTCATGGCAGGAAAGCTCTTCACAGAAGAGGTTTGAGGCTCAGTTGACTCCCATCTCTGCTCTCTCATCTTGTCCTTTTAGCCCAGGAGACACTTCTGCCTCCCAAAGGAGAACTTTCCATGGGAAAACTGCAGGGATCCTAATTCCACTATAACCAAAATATTGGATGTTTTCAGTCACTTGACAGCGTTCAGAGAACAGCAGCCCATGTGTCAATGGTAATTCACTGGTCTCTTGCTTGCTGGACCCTTCTATGTGTTCCTGTGGTTTGAACATGGACCTAATCATTAGGAAAATTTTCCAGTTTTTAACATCTTGTAGTCATACGTAGGTTATTCAGTGACATGGAGGGAAACATTAGTTCTTTAAGCAAGTTACCCTCAGTAACTTACCTGTTGCATATTTACTTGTAGCATTTCTTCCTCTTCGAGGTGGCTTAGCCAGCAAGCCGCAGTACCGTGAGAGAGACAGAACGGCAGCATGGTTGTGAAGAAGTTACAGTATGAGGAGGAAAAAATACCACTATCCAAGCTCAGACAAATTTTTAAAATTAGTTTTAGGTTTTAGAGGTCAGTATAGATAACATTTGAGAGAAATCTAGCTTGAAAGAAGACTTTTTAAAGTTACTGTTTGCTCTGAATTAATTTCTTGTTGTTTGTTTAGGGTGGTGACTCAGAACCAGTCAGAAGCAGCAGTGATGGTTTAGGCAATGGTCAAACAATCCAGATAGGGGGGTGGGGGGAAGTCTGTGTCCCTGCCAGTTTCCAATGTAGAGTTTAAAACCAGTAAGACAGTATAACTAAGACCAAGAAGGAAGTTAATGTAGATACCATATATTAAGGGTATAGACTGATCATATAAACTCTTTCTCTGCACAGTTTGTAATTTCTGAATCATCTGGAAGTTTCTTTTGGGATGTATTACACATAAATAACCCAGCTGTCCTCATCTGCCCTTCACCCTAGCCATATGTCCTCTTTGCTCTCCTCTTTCGTCAGGCTAGTTGCATAGTAAGAACTACGAACAAAGAGAAGTAAAGGAGCTGATCCACAAACTGCTCCGAAATCTGATGCAGATCCCTGGCGAGCAGCATGGTGGGATGATCTGTAACAGCAAAAATTAATTGCATCACTTAACGGTACTTGAGAGAGCTCCCACTTTCAAAGGCAGATCTGTCAGAATGGCGTTGTCTTGAAAGATAAGAGGAAGACCTTTTGCAGAGCTGCTGTGGCACAGGTGGGGCGCAGCTTCCTCTAAATCAGCATGAGGTTTATGGGTGAGACTTATGTCCCTTGCCTTCAGGTGTCTACAGTGCAGATGTCTGCACCTCTGCTAGCTTTCTGGATCCCTTACTTGCTGATGGAAGGGTGATGGGCAACTCTAGGGAGTGACTAGCCTACAGGAATATCTACAGGATGCCTTTTATCTGTACACTGCCCCTCCCTCCACTCTGACTGTGAAGGGATTTAAAACAACCAGCTAAATGTGGATGTTTGCATTGCTGCCAGGTGAGGTGAATCCCACCCTTGGGCCCATCAGCATTGCTAGAGGAGCACTGAGGTCAAGCATGGTGACCGCTTGACTGCTCCCCACCCTTGCTGCAGGTTGCGGCCACACTGCAGTGAGTACGGTATGTGTAGGAAAGGCTGAGCTTCAGCCAGCTCTAGGTAGTCCGGTTTGAGCTGGGCAGAGGAAAGCGTGAGTCCACGTTACATGCTGAACATGCATGTGATCCCTGTCGTGGGATATTCTGGAGCTTTGGCTGAGCAGAGACTCAGTGCCATGCTTAGCAGGTGGACCTGACTGTCCTCAGTGATCTTGCCTCAGGCTCTGGCCAGTGGGTCTTGGTCAAATTTCACTTTAGCTAGGTAAACAGGAAAACCTGGGTTGGTTTAAATGGAACTATGATTTCTCCTGTTAGAGCTCTCTGAGAATCTAATCTAGCAAAGTATTTAAGCATATGCATAAGGCTGTTGCTTTTGCACAAAGCCAGTCGAGTGTGTGCAGGCGGCTTGCTGAAATCGGTCAAATGAAGCACTGGTGGAAATGCTTTCCTGACAAAGAGGAATTCCTAATTTGAGGCATTTAGGAATTAAGTCATTGTAATAAAAAAACGCTACCATACGAGAAGGTAGCAGTGAAAGGAGGTAATACAGAATTGTCTGGACATGTTTATACAGGCTATATATTGTGTGTGGTTATTGTAGTTCTTCAGCAATATAAGCTAGCAATTAGCAATTAAATTCCCATTATGGGATCATGTTGGTAATTGAGATAAACTGTAAGTGTGTAACTGTTTTAAACCTTTCTTTTAACTAACCCAAATACTGTAGTACTTATATAATTTAGAGATAATATTCCCATTAGTAGAGTTTATGACTCAATAAACAGCTCCCACAAGTTCATAAAAGCCAAAATCGTAAACACCAGGACTATTAATGCAATAGAAATTCTGTGCCTCCCTCTTTTCTTGGTGGTCTAGATAGAGCAAAGGGAAATGCTATCTCAGAAAAACAAAACAAAACAAAACAAAACAAAAAAAACCAAAAACCCAACCAAAACATTTATTCTGGCTATATAAATATAAATGAATTGTCTTAAAACCCATCTGGAAATTTCCTCTCCTCCCCGTGTCCCAGGTGGTCTGGCAACAGTGATGCATTCTGCTTTCGTCTGCAGAGAAGAGCAAGAGCTCCCATTTGAAATCATTTACATGAAAGGGTTGCATGTAAGAGCACTGGTGGTATCCTCACCCTGCCTCTCCCTTCTGGAGAAATGGGAACAAAATCTTCTCTAGGGTTGTGTTTCAGTGTACTTTTCTATTATTACTATTATTTTTCTAAAGCAAAAGCCTCAACGAAGTGCCTGGACTTCACAGTTTTTGAACCTTTCTGCTGCTGGCATTTTTTCCCCATTTTGACAGCTAAATGAATTTTAGGGAAGAGTGTCTGCTTGCCTGGAGGTTAATACAAGGAGAGCTTTTGTAGACCAAGCCTCATTCCATTTGGAGCTGAGGCAAGTGATTAATTAAGGCACTTGTAACAAAAAATGAACCCTGTTTTTTGTCCAAAAGAGCTTTATTTCGCAGTGTGGTAGAGTGCCATTCTGCTTAGCAAACCATTGTGCAATGAACCACCTCTATCTGGTCACTTACTTTGCTGCCAAAGGACATTTCTTCCCGTGTTGTTAAAATCATATTTTTCCGTTCATAAAAATGCAGGAAGCTTTTGTCATCACCAGCCATCTGGGTTCAAATGGATGTGAAAAGCTGGAAGTCCACAACAGAGCCACTGCTCTTGTCCTCCCTCTCCCAGTAGGTAACTCACCCTGGGACGAAACACACAGTTTTCATTTGTTTTGCTGTTGCATCGTGTCTTCTGTTTTTGCCACTTTTGTGTAAGAGTTTGTTTCCGGAGTAAGCATCTCAAGTGGCTGTTGGGATCACCTCTACACTGCTGGAGTCCTGACCTTTTATGCCTACGAGGGAATTTGGCCTTTAGGACCCCAGGAAAGCTCGTTTTCACAAAAGGCAGAAAATCAGACATTTTGTTCTGTAGAAGAGTGGTAAGTAGTGAGCAAATATGCAAATAGGTCTCTCCTGGGCTTCGTGCCATTTGCATTTCACTGGCCTTCCCGGTTTATCCTGAAGTTTTAAGTTTCCATAACAATGGTATCAAACAGGGAGGCGCCCCCTCGGGAATGTGCCTGCCCACTTGCTCTCCCCCACATGTAACGCTCCCTCGCTCCCTCGGTAAAGCTTCGCGGTCTCGCAGCAGGTTCCGAGGTGCCCCTTTTGATGCCCTGTTGGCACCCACATAATGAAGACAACGCAAGACCCAAAGTAAATAAAATATTCGAATTAGGAAGACTCAGCATCTTAATGAAGCAAGTGTCTTTTTAGGAGGAAAACAATCACAAAGGACTTGAACTGTCACTGCTGAGGTCCCAACAGTTTCTCCATTGATTTCTGTGGGAACAGGGTTTGGCTTTACTTCCTGGTAAAGGGCAACTGCTTTGCTGCTTTCCTACCCTTGCACACCAAATCCTCAACTCATCTCAGGGTAGTCCACATGCTTCAGCTGCAGCAGCGAGGTCCTAGGACTGGGTCAGATCCTGGCAGATTCCAGCTCAAAATGCAGTATTGCAGATATGCAGGTATGGGGGTCTGTGAGAGATGCACTCGACTCCTTAACCGAACTAGCAGTAGTTTGGTACAGGCTCCAAAGGAGGTAAAGGCCTAAATTGTAACCAGGCCAAGAACATCCCTAATTCCAGTCTGTTCTTTGAGAATCCACAAAAGAGCCGAGTGACACAGTAAGCATTGATGCATGTGAGCTTGGAATACGCATCATGCCATTAACACATGAATAGCGGGTGGCTTTTCCAAGACTCATTTATCAAGAAGCAAAGAAAGTTGTGGGTACAAGGAGTCTCATGCATACCTTTCCCATCGCGTGTAACCTGACTATGAGCCAACCAGTTTATTCCATAAATATGACAGCCTAAGTGAGCCTTCTTTGAGCTCTCCCTGCTAAGCAGTCTGGCTCTATGGCGGTGATCTCCCCTTGTGTCGGGATGCCTGCCAAGATTGGTCCTCAAGGCAGAGAGACCTTTCACTAATGGCAGATCTTTGGTAAGCAACCGATGTCACACATAACTTTGATTTGTGTCTTGGTAACTTTGATTTTGCCTTGGTAACTTTTCCTCTGCCTTGGTAGTTTTGAATCATTGTTCAAATGATTGTGCAGTACAGTAATAAAGCGAACCTTGCTATCAAACTTTGTTAAGTCGCACTTTTACAACACTGTATTTCAATAAAACTGCTTTTGCTGATACCTTTGACAGTGGTTCTTTAAGAGATCTAAATTGCCCATTCGTGACAGGTCGTACCGCCTCCTTCCTGGCTGCACCATTAGTGGCTCTGGCTCCTGGCACCTGGTGGGATGGAGAGCCAGGAGGAGCCGTGCTCTGGCTCCTAGCAAAATGAGAGGCTGGAACAAAGCCTTGTGCAGACAGGGAAGACAGATGGTGACTCCAGTGCCAGCTCCAACCTGTGAGTAGGGAGGTTTTGCAAGTAATGTTAGCAAGACTGCACAGGGATGGGAAAAGGAGTAATTCCTAGGTATGAGATAACGTTCCTCCTGCCATGTAAGTATGTTGATGAGCAGGACAGGATCTGAGATTCTGCCTCACAGAAAAATGTCTGTAACATTGTCTGCTTGATCTACTACATCTCTATCATCCTGTGTCAACGGAGGGGATCGATGGAGTAACAGAGACATTTTCATAAGAAACTCTTGTAAGAAGAGAATTAATGACTTTTCATTATCTTAAAGTACACCTTAATCTAAGTATGTGGGTGGGCTGTTACATCAATTATAGGGAAGAAAATTGGACTTCTCGGCTTTGACTCCATTGTATGCAGCTATGAAATGTTCCAAAGCCTCCTGAGAGGTTCCTGGTCATTTAGAGGGAGTGAAAGCAGGCCCTTCCCTCAGGTAAGAAACTTGCCATTTGAAGTCTCAGGTGACTGTGGGTCTCATGGGATGCCCAAGTCCCTGCGTGTAGCTCGGGAGGCAATGGGGGGCTGTTGTCCCAAAGCAGGCCCAGCAACTGCAGGATTGTCTCATCACCAAGGAGAGGTTTCAGCTTTCTGAGTGTCCTTTTACCTCCTGGGTTGCTCCACTCATCAAACCTACCACTTTCCATAGGTAAGACGCAACGCTCCCTTTCTTGTGGTCAGGGCAGTTGCATAGTCTTCCTCCTGCTTCATCAGCTGAGGCTTTCAGGAACTTCAAGACTGTTTAGCCCTGCCCTGCAAAGCCCGTGGCTGAGATTTTCCTACTGATGGCATGTGGAGAGCTGTAGAAAGAATGAATGGTGTGAGTATTAGTACCCAACAACCAGGATGAAGAGCCGCACAACTAATGCGCGGATGTTGATGAACGCTTCCCTCCCCTCACACTCTTTCTGTAAAAATGTCCCATTGTTGGCATTTGAAGCGCCTCTGCCTCAGCAATGCAGAAGGCTTCTCATATTGCACGAGGTAAACCATAAATCATAGTGCGAGATGCAATATTTGGATTTAATATTGCTAATTAAACCATGTTCGTGATGCTGAGCACGCATCAACTAAGGAAAGCAATTGATTAGTCATCTCTGGGGAGCATTTTCAGAGTGTTTTCAGGCCCAGAAGGTGGAACCCAAGTTTATGGAACAGGACGTTTCCAGCACAGGTGAGTGCAAATCGTTCTCGGGGTGATGCGGTATAATGGTGCATTTATCTCAGGAGTACATCTAATACATAATGTACCAGTGCAAATAGATTTTACAGTATGATGTCATAGCAGCCTTTCATCTGTGTGCCTAAATATTCAAACCAGAATAGCATCCTTGAGGGAAATGGTTACTGTCCTTCTGGAAGATAATAACGCAGGATTCAGCATAGAAAGTTGGCCTCATGCTGTAGGCTGAACCACATCAGTTAAAACAATGGTGGTAATGTAAACAAAGGATAGGATATTAGGATAATGATGGGACTGTTGCCTCTTCCCTCCCCCTGTTTGCATCGCTCACTGTATCTGCTCTGGGTAATAGGGTGGAGAGAAAACACAGACCTCTGAGTCTGCCAGGAAAGAAAGGGTGGGTTGCACCAGGGCATGTTGTTTCCAAGAGTCAGGTCATTTTAGGAAGGATGGGCAAGAAGGACTGGAAAGACTTGCTGTACAAAGATGATTACAGTTAGGTGAGTAAGCCTTGCTTTGCCCACTGGGAACTCATGGCTTTTGTTTCAAGAAAGCCAATGTGTGTCAGATGGCTGAAGGTGGCTTGTTAAACAGCATATGCTCAAAGCACACTACTGTTGTTGTGAAAAAGATCAGGGATGGAAGGAGAAAGAGATAATCAACATTTATTTTCTTTTAAGAGTACTGAAATTAAGCTTTTTTATTTTCAGGGCCAGGTCCTGAGGCTGCTACACTCTCTGAATCTCTGTTCATGGCTGTTGCTGTCCTTACCCGGAGCGGTCTTCCGCATAAGGTGAAAGCCAGCATTACGAGTTGGGTACTGGCCGGTGTGACCAAGGCAGGCTGTGTCTCTGCCAGGCTGCACTTGCCATTTAAGTGACCAAGATTTCAATCTGTATTTTTTTCAATTCAAAGTGTGATGCTGTAATGTTGGACTGGTGGGAACACTGCTGCATGCAGTTGCTAGGGAAACATCTTCAAGTTCATTTTCCTTTGAGTTTTGTCATTCAACACACAGCGTGGCCATAATTGTTCTTTTAAAAGTGGGACGTGTGAGCCATGAAGGGGTGCCAGTCACTGATGTAAGAGCTGGCATTGACCAAATGCTCTGATGTGAATCTCACCAATGGTCTTAGGGTCAGCAGAGAGGTTTCTGCAGGTGCTGGAGGGGGGTGGGAAGCAAAGCAGCATCCACACGGATTTGAATAATGTGTCGAGAAACCCCTTCAATTATAGCTGCAGCAATGACTCATGTTCAAGCTTCTATGCTTGAGATGTTTTGCTAGACTTTGTATTTATATTTGAGTAGCCTTTTCTTCTGGCAGTGATGCTGGTTGTTTTGTAAATGAGTCTGTTAGCAGTGTATTGGTAGGCTCTGTAATGAAAGAAAATACGGCAGGAATTATTGACACAATACTCGAAACTGATCAGAAAATTCCCCTCTAAAGAGGAAGTGAAAAGGCAAGCCTGCTTCTATTATTCAACCTGGAACGTCATTAAAATCATCCCTCATCATCGTGCCACAGAGGCAGTGCTGGAAGTTGTAAACACCAACCTTTGTGGAAGAAGAGGCCTTTCGAAATAGGTGTGTCTCCCAACCATCTGTATGTCTAAAGTCTCCCTTGAAGAGATAGTTAGGCACAAAATCACTCACCCCTCTGTAGGGACTGAGCTGGGGACTAATTTTCTAACGGACAGTTCTAGGAATTGCTCTGTAAGCAGAGGCAAAGCAGGTATTTTGGAAAAGCAGTTGCAGTTTTGTCATCATCTCCCTGTAATGCCTGTATGTCAGCAAAGTTGTGCGTGGAGCCTCATCTCGTTGCACAGAGGCAGGACCTGGCTTGAGATCCAGAGATATCGCCCTTGAAGTAGATCAGACAAAGGTTGGGAAGGAAGGGGCCCCGAGAAGTGAGATGAAGTGGCACATCCAAGATCAGCATGGCAGACCTGAGGCAAAATCCTGGCCCTGAGAACCCCTAAATTTCACCTTCTCCAGCAAGCTTCATCTTTCCTTTTTTCTTTTTGGGTCTACAGCTCAGATACAGCATCACACAGAGAGGAGGACACAAGGGAGGTCCCCACAGTCCCCACGGCCATGCAGGATAGTGACCCCCTCGGGGCCACGAGCCGCTCCCGGCAGGCTTGACCACTTCTCCTGCTCCTGTTCTCTCTCTCCTTCACAGCCATGGGCTGCCAAGCACAAGGAGGCTTTTTTTGGAGTGAGAGGGGATCCTGGGCATCGGGAGGGAAGAAGAATGATCCCGTACCAGCTCTCTCATCCCCGCCCCCAGCTTTGACGAAAGCTGGGTCAGTGTTGTTTTTGTTTCTGTTTCTTTCTCCCCTGCCAAAGAAATCACTGTGACTAACTGCTCATCATACGCATCCGACAGTGTTTCTGGGATCAGGTCCTTCTCATGAAAACAAAAATAATCCCTCTTGCCTCCTCCCAGCTATCCTGTAACATACATAAGTATTCAAGAAAGCCAGGAATGTATTTTAATTCAGATCATTATTAATAAGTTCGGGAGCTATGAGTTTTCCCCTCTTCATTCAAAATGAATTATGTTTTGGAGAAAAATATATCCATCTTACACAGTTTTAATCCAAAGGGACACCTCTTAATTAAATTAACCAGTGAAAAGGAAATACTTCTAATAAGGGTGCAAGATAAATATTTGTACCGTGCACATTCTAATTTATCACAGCCTTAAAAGAGTCCATAAGTTTTGTTTTTCTTCACTGAAATGTGACGCATTCAGATATCATCCTCATTTATAAATTAGTGTATGCCACATGGGATACCCCCCTCTGGGTTAAGGGTATTGGCCTGTGAGTGATATACTGCAGCTGAGAGAGCTGCGAAGTGAAGATGAGTAGTCCTGAAATGCAAGCCCTGAATTTAACATTACCCAGAGGCAAACGCAGCCCTGAGCTGACTCAAGGGTGGAGGCAGAGGCTGCACAGCCCTGATGTATTATCGTGTGGGAATGCACAGTGCGGCGTTGCTGCTAATTTTGAGGGAGAGAGGTGAAAGTGCCCACACTCCCTCCATTAATCTGCATTTGTTTACCTAGGTGGTACCGTGATGGCACCCACTGAAGCCCTTCCTGGGTAGGCAAAATATTTAAGCAGGAGGAGCGTGTTTTTAAAGCACCTGATAGGTTTCATTAATTTCATAGACAGTGCTTTCGTATGTGTAGTTATGTTCATGATTAAATACTTGATGCCTTCACTGCTGTAGGTAACTTCTACCTCTTTGGGGTTTATTTAGCGTTTTTTGAAATAAAACACAATTCCTGTACACATACCTTTTTTTACGCATTTACCTTCTCTAGCGTCTGCATGATGCATTATGCACGCACACGCACGTGCGTGCACTCAGGTGTATGAGAGGCAGACGGGTCAAATATAGACTTGCATATTTTTACCCTATGTTATACATTTGGCTACATTTTTAAAGTATGCGGATTTCTACTTTGTAAAACTGGGGGTAATCACGCTGAAGGAAAATATGCTAAACTGTCAAAAAATGCGCACAATTATTCCAGGAAATTGGACCAGCACAGGGAAAGCTCTGATTTAGAAGAGAATGGAACAGACTGTTGCAGTTGAAAGGGACCCACGATGACCAGCTCGTCCAACCGCCTGACCACTTCAGGGCTGACCAAAAGTTAAAGTATGTTGTTAAGGGCATTGTCCAAATGCCTCTTAAGCACTGGCAGGCTTGGGGCATCGACCACAGTACCAATATAGCTGAAATCATAGAGCCAACATAATGGTAGTGCATTCCCCAGTGTAGGAGGGCTCTATTTAACTGTGAACTCAGATCGCAGCATTAATTGCAGATGCCAAACTATATGACAATTTCTGGATGTTCAGTTGATGCCATGTATAATGTTTGACCCAGGAGAGAATATAGGAGCAAAATTGTGAATGCAAAACTGGAGTTTATGGGGGAAGAAGTTGCCAGTGCATTTTGCAGTGCAAAAACTAAATCAACACTGTTCAAGGAACAGGGGCAACTTTCCAAATATTTTAATTGTGGGTGTACTTTGGCCCAGTTTGTAGAAGAAGTTACGCTTTTAACAGGGAAACTAGCACTTATCTGAACTTGTCTACAGGGAATATTTGTTGCCCTTCTAAGTGATAGTAAAAACCTCACATTTGAACCTTTTATTCCAGATATATTAATGATAGCTAGAAATAATTCAAGAATGAACTCGAGAACTGCAAACTAATGTCCTGGCCTTCTATACCAGGCAAGGTATTGAAAATTATATCACAGATGAGAATTGATACACATGGGTGGATCCCATGTGTGTGAGAGAGACGGTGAAAGGAAAGAAATGTTGCTTCTGTGGGGGGAGTCAGGCTTCGCAAATCTGTTGGCAGTCTTTGCACACGTCGGTAAGTGACTAAGCAAGGCATCACCAATAAAGCGTATCAAGCTTTCCAAAAATGGTGCTTTGCCCTGGGCATATTGGAAAGCCAAGCTGTGGAGGGAAAAAGGCCCAAGTCCTCTTGCGGAGCTACTCTAGCCTAGGAAACAGTGTAGACATATGTGGTATACTCCAATGTATTAATCAGAGATCTGGAAGAGGGGATAAATAGTGGGTTAACCACATTTGCGGATGATGCAGAACTCTTCAGAAGAGCCAAGAGCAAAGAGTTGCAGGAGGATTGCACTCTGCTGAGTGGCTGGGATATAAAATGTCAGGAGAAAGCCAGTGCAAAGTAATGAAATAGAGGGAAAGCAACAAAATGACCACTGCTTATCCAGCAGTTGGCTCTCGGCAAGCTGCTGCTGTTTAGAAAGAAGTTTGGAATAAAGATGGAAAATTCTCTGATGGCATTGTCTGCTTCTCAGCAATGGAGGAAAACAAAAAGGCAAATTAAGTACTAGATACTACCAGGAAAGGAAGTTGTTGCCTGAATCCTAAGTCCAAGCCATGCGATGATTCCGCCCCCCTAAAATGGATACAGGAGAGCCAGAGGTACAGAGAGAAGAAAAACAAGAATGAGGAGGGATATGACCAAGCTTGCATGAGAGGAGTGATGAAACAGCTTATGAAAAAGGGCCTATTCAGGGAAGGAGCCTATTCAGTGTTTCTCATAATGTAAGAACTAAGAGTCTTCCAAGGACATTATCAGGTTTAAAAAGAGGGCAGCAAATTATTGATTTCACACGCAGCATAGCTGCCTCGTGCCTGTGTCTTTGCCACAGGAAGCTGCGAAGGCCAAGAGGGTAGAGGGGCTCAAAAGGGAATTTAGGCAAATTCAGAGAGGGCTGGGCTGCTGGAAACTGTGAAATGCAACAGCCCAGCTGCAGCTCCAGCTGAGGAAGCAGCGGGGACACCAGGAAGGGCCCCCGGGCACCAGTCCTGTTTGCTCTGTGCTTTGCTCTGAGCATCTGCTACTGGCTGCCCTCGGAGGCAGGATACGGGGTTGGACCAACCCGTGGTCTGACCTTGCAGAGCAGTTCTTATGTTCCTGTCTCACAAGGAAATACAGATGTGCTGTGCTGACATCTAAATAAAATAAAATAATCTAACTCCAAATAAACTGAATGTTCTCCCTGAACTAAAAAAAAAAAACACCACTGCAAAACAACAATAAAAACCCCAAAATAAAACCAAGATAATGTTTATACTGGGAAATGTGCATTTCTTTTTTCTTCCTGGATAATTCAAAAACAGCTGTAGGGGTTTTACTCAGACTCCCCCACTCCAAAGTTCACTTTTAAGTTGAGACAAATGTTTTCAGTGCCAAAGACGACATCTGAAGAAGGCTGTAAATGAGAGAAAACAGAGTTAAGATGCAAACTGTGTTTTGCTGCAACCTTAACCAGTAATCTCACAATTTACAGTAATTTTGCTAACATTTGCTTATCTTCAAGGAGAGAATGGCTCTGGTTTAGCAGAAGCTGTGTTTTACCAGGAGGATAAACAATGGTCTTACTGACTAATCAGGATTTCCCAATGTTGTCTCATGAAGATTTCAGGAAAAATCTTCTCAGAATAATGCTCTTGATACTAGGGCTGAGGGATGTGAAAGAGCATTAGACTTGATAGTGCTTAGCAGCTGCTGGGACAGGCCCCGTGCATGTCACAGAACCTAAGGAAATCTGGAATTAATCTTGGTGGCAGGCACAGCAGGGGATTTTGCCTTCAGTAAAGACAGGATTGCCCAACACTTCCCATTACAAGCTCTTGCTTATGCTTTCTCATAACATGACAAGCTTTAGCTTTTTCTCTAGAATTATGCGCATTGGACATCTTTCCCTAGCTTACAAGTTTGGGAAAATGTCAATGCAAATGGAAACTTCTGAGGAAGAGGAGAGAGCAGAGACAGAAGTGAGGCTTACAAGCCACCTGCCAGCTCGTTCCCAGAAAGGTTGCTAAGTCCCTATGGAGGTGCATCAAAGACTTGAAACCTGGCAAAGGAGCTGGTGTCAAGAAAGTGTGTTTTCTTGCTGTCCCCACAAAAACTAGCTCTCAGTTAGTTATGTGATCCTCTAAAGTCCCATTTTTACATCCTTAGAGATGAGCAGACAGGCAGCTAACGTGTCAGCAGTACTGGGAACGATCCTATCCCGTTACGCAATTCCTGTTTGGTGGGCACCATCCTAGAGATGCAGAATTACCCTGAACAATGTTTTGGGGGGTAGGAAGAATCATGCAGTCTCAGTTTGGCTCTTCCCCTTGCAGGTAACTAGAAGCTGATTTTATAAGAGCACCAGAGGCCCTGCTGCATTAGGGAGTGCTGGAACTGAGTGTGCAACCTTGGCAAGGCTGGACTTCGAGAAGAAGGTGCCATAATATCAAGGAGAAGTCCCAGCCCCCTCCCATCTTCCAGGTGCGGTCAACTTGGTGCTCCAGTGGTAATGTCAGAGGCAAGACTCTGTGTTAGCAGCCACAGTTCTTCCCCTCTGGAAGGGAGATGAGAAATGACCAAGGGTGATAAGTACCAAAAAGCTGTTGACATGCATTCAGGACTCTGGGAAGGAACGTAGGAAATTTGTGTTTCCTGTTCTGCCAGAGGCACATTTGATGAAACTACCATAATATATATGTTTGAATGAAGGGTCATTATATGTTAAATTAACTGTATTGCAAGAGCATTAAAGAAAACAAGAACAGGAGAAACTCTTCAATCCATGAGAGGATTTGTGTGATGCCTCAGAAAAATAGCTCTTCTTGTTAGCAGGAGGCCTATCATTCTTGCGGGGTCATTGGAAGAGACCCAGGGCCTTTTGCACTCTGCATGTGCAGCGTAAAATAGCTTTCCATTTGCTTGATCTTTTTCATTATATTATACAACCTTGAGGAAAGAAAAGCAAGCATCGAATTTGTGATTTATGGCTTGATATTTACTTGCTGTATCCGGGTGCGAGACCTAGTCCAAGAAACAAAAAGAGACTGTGAGCCCAGAACAAAAGCTACATGCTTAAGGACTAAATGTATTTTTCTTGGAGCGCTGTCACCACTAGCTCTGCTTGGAAAGCCGACCGCCTGCTCACCCTGCGAGGGCTTCCAAGCTCATGTGCTTCCATGTTGAAGTCTCTCTCTCTCTGTGCTCTTTGCACTTGGCTCAGTGGACCTTAACCCCCATCTTCACTACTCCTTGTGGAGGAGATTCCTGCACCCCATGGCTGGGCTGAGAAAACCCCTTTTTAATAAATTAACACAGTATGATGGGATGCGGGAGCATCTGGTGCTCCCAGTTCTGATTTATTTCTGCAGCAACACACAAAACATCGAGTGATAAATTATTGAAAGTCGATGGGCCCTTAGAGAATAGGGCCATGATGAATAGTGAGCAGTTGGCATCCCACATAACCGTGAGTCCCGGAGGGCTACCTAGGCAGACGGTAAGGGGAAAGAAAAGTCCAAAGCCTTTGAAGGATACAGCTGTTTGGAATGTCTTCCTTTCAATGGGAGATTATTTTGGTTTTTAACGCCTTATTTCAGCGATGGGAAATGGGATTAGGAGTCGCTGGGAACAAATAGTAACCACTAAACTCACTTTCACCTGCAGCCTGTTCTGATATAGGGTGACAATGAAGCTGAATATCGATTTACCCTAAATAAATTTTTCATTAAGGACACCAGGGGCTCCCTTAAAAGAAGCTGCAGATACCAGAGCTGTCTTTTGCAACTTCCAAGGCAGGGAAATTCAGTCTGTGCCTCACCAGTAAAGAAACCACAATGTGTTTGTTTGGTATGGAAATCAGAATCATTCTGGAGTCAGTATTTAAAGACATCAGAACAAAGGCCAGATAGTGTAAACACTTCCTGATTGCCCTGGCTGTGTAGGATTTTCACAAGGAGCAGTGGAGAAACCACTGAGAAATACCTTTCCTTAATCATCCCGGAGCTTGTGCTCATGGGGAAAAAATGTCCAGGCAAGGGGATGTGGTGACCGGGATCGCTGCAGGGGGCTGCTGGCTGGGGCTGCGGGGCGGCACTGGGGCAAGCAATCACCCTCTGTGCCTCCGTCCTGTAACATGGGAGCTGGGTACAGAAAACGCACTGTCAGTCATGAAAGACCACTTACAGAAGGTTTGCTGTACATCAGATTGTTACAGTGGCCTTTTCCAAGCCTGGTCGTACCGTGAGCTTTACTATGTCCTCTGAAGCAAAACATGCCCATATATTGTATACATGGGTGTGAGAGTTAAAATGAGCCCTGTGCCCAGATGTGAAAAACTGGGGCCAGGATGAGAGCAAGAGAGGGTAGTGCTCTGGGCCCTGACCACCTCAGCCTCACTCCAGCTTTTCCTGCTGGGTTTCCTTTCAGGAGGGCATGCAAGTAGCCGTGCATGGCCATCGAGAGGATGCTTGCGTAAGCACTTTGAAAATCTTGAATGGGTGCTTCAGGCTGTCATGCTTTTTGGATGATACGACTATTTATCAGTATTACAGCTGGCAGTCAGGGTATATCCCACAGCCTTATTTAGGAGCACTCGCGGTTGCAAAGACTGTATCTGGCAGCTAGCGGTAACTTCACTTTGGCTCCAAAATTTTCATTTCAGTTGCCATAGAAGCCATCAAAAGCTACATCTTCCTGTCCACTTCTGCTTCAGACAGCTCTGCTTTCAGATACATGAGTTTGGGGGCGATGTTCACATGCATATCTACCTCAATGAGAAAAAAGTCAGTACAACACTTTCATGTTTGTTTTCTCTTGTCTGCCTCTTGTGTTCTTTTCTCTGCCTCCATCTTCTACTGTAGTAGGTATTTGTATTTATTAGTTACTATTTAGTAACTGGGGAATTCCTTACTGGTAGTGTTTTTTCTGCTTTGTTTTTGGCTGAACTGCATGTTTTGGAAGTCTCTAAAAACGGCTAGTTAGATGATTCTCATAAACTGCTCTTAGTTACTCTAAACAGAAAGGCAGAAAACACCAAAACACCAGTGTAATTTATAATCGCTCTTTGGAAACCTCTGTGTGGGTTTTTATTGTAACTGTGAGCTGCTCAATGGGCCAGTTGAGTTGTTTGTTTTAAAACATCGTGGGCAGTTGCAAAACTGCAGGTGTGGAGCAGGATGGGCGCCCGCAGGGTGAAGGGGGTGCGGGAGGAGTCGGTCACGTATACCACGTGTACATCAGCGACAGCTCTGGCTTTCCCTGCCCAGCGCAGGCTGCGACGGCATGTCGGCCGATGAAAGCTAACTTGGACTGTGCTGACCTGGGAGTCACTGGGTACGGTGTGGTGTCTGGAGTAGAAGAACTTATGTACTTCTCTGGAGAGCTTTACAGCCCAGGCTGGTCTTTGGGCTGGCAGGGGTCAGTTCAGGCTGCCTCTGGTGTTTCAGACTTTATCTGCTTCTGTTTATACCCTTAGCACTATCTTTTTGCATCTATCACAAGGCAATGGCTACTGAGTTGCTCCTATGAAGGCCTGTATAGCACAGCCATGTCAGGATATTTTGGTGCCCATTTAAAACCTTCCTCCTTGCCTCTTACTCTCCCTAACTCTCTCTATTTCCAGCCTCTCTTTCTTCTGCAGTGTCACTGACAAAGACTGGCCATATTGCCTCACCTCCCTCCCCTCCATCCTTGCTGCCAGCCTGTGTTTAAAGGTCCAGCAGAGACACCAGGGTCCGAAGGGGAATTAGAGACTGAATTACTTCTGACAACCTGTTCTCTTTGCCAGGCCTCCGAATGCACCCAGCAGCACTGACTCTGCCTCCTGCGCTGGGAGACACCATTGAGGTGTTTCAGGTACCTACTCCGCTCATGCAGGACTCTGTTTCTTCTGTAGCTAAACCAGTGGTTTTCATTAGTGCACTGTATGAAAGAAAAATACAGCACAGATATGTCATTTGAAGTACCTTAATTAGAATAAATCCACCACTGATGATATCAACAGTGTCCTTCATATAGCATGAAAACAAAACATTTATTCTTTTTAATGGAGCTTTTTTCCCTCCGCTTCTCATATGAACAGGGGCTTATTATCACCATTTCCACTCCTATATTCCATATGGGACACCAAATCAAATACTGAGTTATTTCATCTCTTGCCTGGAAGGGTCAGTTTAATGTATCAAATCAGCCTCCCTTACATCTGCTTTGCAGATCATCACTGGCATACTTTTAAAATTGTTATATGTCTATAACGATGCCTTCTTCCCCTCCCCCAATGCTTCAGTAATGTCAAGATTTATTGAATCTGAAGGTCCAGTTGTGACCTTGGCTCCCACTCGCTAAATCTGAACCTCTGGGGTCTATAAATCTTTGTGTGCTGGTCAATTTATAGAAGTGAACATCTGCTTATCATACAATATTTAAGTTGCAGGTGTATTCTACCAGTAAAATAAACACATGAGTTCACGATTGCCTAGGCTGTAGGACATTAGGCAGATGTTGAAGAGATGGCGATGGTTTTGCCTGTTGGGAGAGCCCTCAGCAGGAGCGCTCGCCATTGGCACAGCTTCTGGATGGCGAGGCGGCTCTCAGGGTTGTGTGTCACCAAGAAGTGAAGGCGGCATAGCTTTTATCCCAAAACACCAGCCTAATCATCTTGCTGGGTGGAGAGCAATATCTGGCTGAGATGCACACAAATCACGTAAGGAAAAAAATCTCATCTTCCTGCCTCTCCGACGTCTGGTGGGAAAGGCGTCAGCCCACGTAAGGACGGTTAGCTTTCTGCACAACCTGGGGAATGAGAGGCAGGGCAGTGGCTCTGTTTCTTCACTCACAGGATGAAAAATACAGTGCACAAGAGAATGCAATCTCAGAGCATGCACGGAGAGGGAGAGACATACGAACACCCGAATGTGATGAGAGAGGCTGAAGAGACCTGCTCTGCAGTGTGAGGAAAGCATTACTGACTACAAATCATTGGAAAGAGGAAACAAAAGGAGCAGAAAGTATCCTCTGTGAGTGGAAAGGAGGAAAGAAGAGATGACCAAGCAAATATAATCAGTCAGTGATGGCTAAGGGGGGAAAGAGAAGGGCAGCACAAAACCAAGGTGACTTAGTAAGACCCATAGGAGATGACCAGGACAGAGGATTTTTGACAACAGCTGAGGAAGCCAGGGGAGACAGCAGTTTCACTAACAAAAGAAAGAGGAGATAAAATGAATGACTAAAATGACCGAAAAACTTCCTTGTTTGGAAGGAAAATGCTGAGCTTTAAATACTGCTTATATTTTAAGGCTATCTCACACCAAAACTCCTGAGTCCCAGCAAGCATCCTGGCTAGATCCTGATTCCCTGTTGGGAGCTTATCCTCCTCCCTGTCTCCTTGCCCTCTGGGAAGGCACCATGGCCATGGGGGCCAGCCAGCAGCTGTGTTGTTCCCTGGGAACTCCTCGGGCATGTGGCCTGATGCCCCACAGAGATAAAGGAGGCTGATATAGCCACTGGGGAGAGTGGGATCAAACCACCCAGCTCCTCTGCTCTCCCCATGGCTTGAGGCCAGTCACACCATACACAGAAGTACCACTCCAATCAGTGCCTGGAAAATAACTGAACTCAGAGCCGTGGTGAGCGTGCACAGAGGCTGCAGCAGCATCTCTGGTTGCCCTCCATCCCCATGGCTGCCAGGGGCAGAGCCTTTCTTGCAGCTTTTTCCAGGAGATTCCTTGTAAAGGACTCTGGCCCAGCACTGGGTGAAGTGTCAACTGCAAGCAGGTAGCAAAAGTGCCTTTTGATATGAAGCATTTGAAAAAGCATATTTACATTTTAGAAAGGGCTTATGCTTTCTTTTGGGGATAAAAAGCCTCTGTGCAAGAAGCCCAGCTCTCATGCTGGAGCATGGGGCATTCTCCTCCCAGCTGGCAGCTGGCTGGGGAGGGAACTGGCTGTGGTGGATGCAGTTATGCAGCATGGAAAGGTGCTCGGCTGAGAAACTGGTTGGGCTCTGACAAGCCATGTAGCTGTGTCAGCAATGGGCTGAACCTCAGCTAGGTAGCTCTCTTTTGCAGGAAAAGAAAGGAGGACCAGCACCAGAATATTTCTGAAGTAGGAGCCTGGCCCCTATTCTGCCCAGGCACGTGGCTGGCCACTCTGCTTCTCCCTGCTCCCTTGATGCTCCAGGGTGTACAGGTGACCCTGGGGCAGCCCGTGACACTGCTGGAGCCACTTTACACAGCTTTGCACTGAAAATGTGAATTCACTAATTGGAAGGGTTGGACACGACATGAAGAGTTGTAGTGGCATGGGATGTATTTTGCTTGGCTTTTATTCCTGCATGTACCTGTGGAAGGCAGAGCCCTGCAGCTAGAGACAGTCTCATCAACCTATTTCACGCACTTTGGAGGGTGACCATCTCAGCTCATTAGGTTGCCCATGAAGGAGGGCAGGAGGCCATCTAGTTAACATAACAAAGCACCTGAAGAAAAAAGAATGTGAAATATTTTAGCTCTACTTCTATCAAAACTTCTATTAATGTATTTCTATTAATAAATTTCAAGACCTTCCATAGCTGTTTTCTCCTCCCTCCAGGCTAGTCTAACCCCAGCCATAATTTAGCATGAGGCATGAATATCTTCACTTATTTTACCCATAAAAGAAGAAAATTGGGAATTTGTTCAGACTGCCAGGAATCTGGAATTTGTTGATGAATGGACATTTGGCTGAACATAGTGAATTCCCAGCTAATTGAAAGCAGATAACAAAAGTAATGCATTTACCTTGAAAAACATATTTTTTTTTAATAAATAATTGAAATGGCAATCCTCTGACACATGAAATAAGAAAAAATACTAAATAAATTCAGGATTAATTCCTGTCCTATATATTACAGCATACTTAACAGTCATACCTTATGAGGAGATTAAAAACTATAAATCTTTTTTTCAGCACAGTCCCGGAGAGTACTTTGGTCTAGAAAGTGCAAGGGCCATCCTGTTCAGGGGAGCGTGGTTTCAGTCATCACCAGCCCATGTTTCTGCCTCCAAATACCATACCTAGGGAGAAGAATGCAGAAGCTGGGGGAAGAAACCAACCTCAGAAAAATGTAGAGGGTAGCCAGTGTGATCACAACCAATTGAATTAGCATCTTTGCAGGTGTTCACCCTTCCCATCTCCTTCCCCTCCATAAGGGTGAGCCAGAAAACCTATTTCACATTGCACTGGTGGGGAACGGTGGCTAGACATTACACTTCAGTCAAGGGGCAATGATTTTCAGCTAAAGGGAGGTTAACGGTTGAAAATATGTTAGCTTGAAACACTTGCAGATTATCTGAGCACGCCCTCCATTTTAAGGAAAACATAGCGAAGGATCCAAACAAAAGCATATGGGTCCAAATATCCTGATCTGGGTAGGGCTATGACTTGGAAACACTTCTGGATCTAGAAGCAGGTTCCTCCCATCTTTATGCAACAGGACAAAATTAAACTGCGGATCTGACCTCCACCAAAGTGTAGAGTTTTCAAAATGCAAAGGTGGACTTTTTTCCTAGCTTTAGTTTGGCGATAATAATTTGTGGTGGGATTGTAGTTTGAGTGGAACAAAATATTCACAAAGAGACAAGAAATCTGACAATTTTTAATCTGTTAAACTGCAAAACTTGACCATGCTAATTGGAAGCATTATTAATCTGGGTTAAGTTTGGAATTACTTTTCAAGAGTTTGCAGCAGGTTGTGGTTTTGGGGAAAGGCCATGGGAAACTTGGTAGCTTCACAAATCTTTAATGGGAAAAGGGGAAAAATGGTGGTGATTTTGCCTGAGTTGTGATTTAAGGCTTTAGACTTCATCAAACTGATGGGCTGCAAGGCCATGTGAACTAAAAGAACAAGTCTTGCAAATGGAAACTTTCCCACCAAGTGCAGCAAAGCTGCTCACAGCGGTGCTTCATCAGCTCTTTAGCTGATGAGCAGCCAGAGATGCATCCAGCTTCTTCATAAAATCAGTGGGCAAGAAGTTTTACAAGGCCACAGAAAGAGCTGAGGAGTATGAAGAAATGGGATAAATGGTTTTGAACTCTAGCTTCCTTGCTACTAAATATTTGCTGATTTGCAACATCTGTAAGTCCTATTGGCATGGGGAAATTACCATACTCTCAAGCTAGAGTTAAAAGAACAGCTGCTGAAAAGCTTCACAGTGGCTAAACATGGTGGCTGCACTAGCCAAGACATCTCTTTTTTTGTTTATCTGTAAGAGCAACTAACTGGTAAAAGCAAACAGTAACTTTGGGAATGTTTGAGCACTCTACTGTGTAAAGAAAGGTCTTCCTAGTTGTCTCAGTGGTGGACTAAAGGCCCGCTGAAAGTGTGTGTCATCACTGACAATCTATTTTCTCAGATTTTTTAAGGTTAGAATAGATCTGAAGATCTTCTAGACAGATCTTTACTGGAACACAACACACGGGACCTGCCTGTGTTTCTTCCTGCTTGAAATTTCCTGATTTCTTCCAAACTTTATTAGAAACTGATCGATAACAAGAAGCCTATTGGTAAGCAATTCCGGCAGTTAATTATTCTCCCCTCTGAAAATAAGTGTCTGTCTTATTTCTGTCAGAATTAGTCTAACTTCAGCATCAGACCATGAGATTTGTCAAACATTTGTCCAATAAGAGAAGGAGCCCATATTTGTGAAAGTTCTGTCTCTGTGGCCTTAACTCATTAATATCAAGTCATCCTTGAGCCTTCCTTTGGACATGTCACATAAATTGAGCTCTTGGGTCTCTCAGGATAAGGCATGCTTTCCTATCCTTTAATGGGGTTACTGTGGCTTTTTCTGAATCTTCTCAATTTTTTTTCAGGACCCTTTTTCTGAACACCAAAACAATTGTAGGAGCCATCACACCATTGTGAAACGCAGCGAATACCTTGCTCCTTAATAGACCCTGCTTTGCACAGCCAAAGGCTGTCTTGGCCTCTTTAGACACTGAGCTCGTGTTTGTCTGACTTCCTACCAGGATCTGGAAATCTCTTCAAAATCACCGATCTCCTCACTTGGTAAGTCTGGCCCTCCTTGCTGTCCCTTACTTGTGCTGTGTCACAGTTATGGAGCAAACCGGATTCATCTCCCAGATTAGCTGTTACATCTTTGCAGTTCACCAGTCCTTTCCAGTCTTTGTGTTATCTGCCAAATCCATCAGCAGGGAATGATTTTTAAAGAGAGAAGGGCCAAGAACCCAGCTCATGAGATTGGCAGATTCCCCAAAGACAGTTGTATTTGAGGACCTATCAGTTGGTAAAATAGTCCAACAGTATCATTTACATCAGCACTATTACCTTTACCAATTAAACTTGTACATGCTCCAACATTACAAAATCATTTGGATAGGGTCTGTTTTTAATAAGTTCATGATAATTTCAATGTAATTCTATTTCTTCCCCTTTAATTCTCAATAGAGTCCCCAAATAACCGTTCTACTATCTTGTTCAGAGTGATGTCAACCTGACAGGCCTATATTTATTCATGTCATCCTAGTTACTCTCTTGAAGTCCTGGCACAACGTTATCTTTCCTTCACATCTCTAACTTCTCTAGTGTTCCAAGACTTACTTAAAATCAGCAGCAGGGGTTCGATGAACATCTTTGCCTGTTGGACGCAAATTATTCAGGAACTGCCAATTAAAAATTTCTAAGTTTGGAAATTATTGTTATAAAAGAAAGCCTTGTTTTTCTTACATAAGATGCAATGCATTATCTGGCTTTTCTCCAATATAAGTGGGAAACTTTTACTCAACATTTTTACTTCTTTGGGTTTATTATTGGCAGTCTTAGCATGCCCATTTAGAAGCAATGTGGTACCTTTGCGATGAACCCATTTGTAGCTAACATATTTTTGAAACTCCTGCTGACCATAGATTTGCACTTGTGTCCTTTTCTTACCATACTGCTGTAATTTACAGCCTATAATTTATATTAATTACTATCAATTTACTCTTTTTTTATTAGTGACTTCTTTGGACAAAAGTCTTTGGTACAGTTTCTTAACTTATTAGACATCAGAGGACCCACCCAGAGAGAGCCCTTATGAATAGCTAGCAATAAGCAAAGCTTTGACCAAGCTCAAGCCTTATCAGATACCAACAGTCACTTAGTGGTGAAAGACATTCCTCACAAACCAAGATTCATTAATCTTAGTCATCACTGATCTGCTGTCATTAAGCAGTTGTCAATATCCACATTTCCCTCTTTTTTTGTCCCTATGCATCACAACCCAGTGAGCTAAATTCACTCTTCCCTGTAGGCTTTGGAGTTGATGCTGGTTGTACCCATCTGAGGCGCCATTTCTGAGGACACTAATCCATAACAACGTGAGAACATTTGTTCCTGAGTTGCTGATAACTTGGAAGCAGGCCAAAACCCTTTTCACAGAGAGTGCAAGTCCTCCTTAGGTTTTGCTGGGCTGATTCTCCTGAAATACGCAACAAAGATTGATTTAAACATTCCAGCCATGGGAATCTTCCTGTCAGATTTCAGCGATAGCAACCAGGTCAAGCTTGTGTTTCTAAAGGAACAAAAATTGTTCCCAATTCCCTATACAAGCAATTACAGAATTTCTTCTCCTGGTATAGAAACATGTTTTTTCTGAACTTTCTGATTTTATGCTAAAGGAATGGTCAGATCTTGTCTTGCTTGTCACCCTTTAGCTCCAGCAAGGGACCTTCCTTCCTTCTCAGGAAGGTCAGTTCCTTCCTGAGATGGATGCTTCCCAGGCTGCCGCAGCCCCTGCACTGGAGAGCAGAGACAGCCGAACCACAATGTAATGATAGTTGCTCTTGGCATTTTAAAATGGCCAGTGGTAATTTTGCTTATGAAATAAAGTTTCTAGCTGTTTCTCGCATAGCACAGGAGACAGCCTGTCTCAGTGCAGATTGAATTATTGTAATGAAGCAATCATCCTTTTACTGCCATTCTACCCTTACTCTGACGGGGTTGTGCCAAGTGATAAACTGAGACAAGAGCAAATGAAGCTAAGATATTGGCTGCCTCCCTCCAAAAAGTCCCCTGAGGTCTTTACAGAGGCATGGAAAGAGAGTCTAGGTTGGGCAAATGTTCTGTGATAATTAGGACGAGGATAATGAAGTGAAACATGAGATCCTTCTTCTTTGAACACCTAATTCATTCATTAGGTTTATTAACATAGTCTGGCTGGTTTTCATATTGATTTAATGGCAATGTGTCACTTCTTGAAATTCCCAGCTTTATTGTCTTGTTGAGATTCAGTTTTGGATGAAAAGCACAGAGAGAATAAGTTAACTTGAAACAAACTGGTCATCTAGTAGCAAAGGCTTATTCTGCCTTTTGTATGTGTATGTTGGATAATAATGGCGAGGCCGAGGTCAGTCATCTCAAAAATCATTCTCCAAAATGAAACCACATCGTACCTGGGGCTGGTGGCTTGCTCTAACTGCAGAGGTGGAGTCTACCTGAGGCAAGTAGACACCCAAGGCTTGAATAAACCCAGGGCAGGATTCCTCTCTCCTGGCTTTAGGAAGATAGAAGGAAGCTTTTGTTATCACTGGAGAAGAGCAGGTTTGCCCAGGGCCTCAGTTTTCCTTTCCTATCGTAGGTGTCCACACAGATGTCCACAGAGTCTTCAGTTTTAATTGACCACTATTACTCATTCTCAGCAGCCTCAAATTCTGTGGGCAGGACTGGTCCCCTCAGCAGGACTTCCCAGGGAGCAGAGTCCTGCCCAAGCCGGGCAGGTTGGCAGATTGCAGGTCTAAGCCAGCCCATGATTTTGCACTGAATATGTGGTGATTTGATCCATTCCTTTAGATTTCAGAGTTTGAGAAAGAACAATGCAGTTCTTGCAGCTCTTCCCTTCCAACTGTCCTGCCAGACTTGGAAAGCTCTTCAGCCATTTGGGAAGGTATTATACTTGCAAATCCACTTATTACTTTGACTTTGGCATTCTCATTAGAGCCCTGGCTGTACATCTGAACTATTACCCCAGCTCAGTTCACCTCCTTGTAAACTTTGCTGATATGTGAAGTGTTGGATGGGTCCTGTGTAAAGCAGATTGTCCTATTAAAACACATTTAAAGAGTCTTGTAAACCCTGGAGATTAACCCCAATGTTTATGGAGAGTTATAGATGCTAATTCTTGCATACTTGTCATTCCAGACCATGGCCTGGTGGCAAACATTCTTGCTACCCCACAGCATTTACGTCAATGGGATTTGTCCATGCTCTCGTTCCATAGGTCAGAGAAAAGAAATGGTGGGAAAGTGAGGAATATGGGCTTTTACCATCCTGGACTACATTAGCGGGTCATAAAATCTTATAGCTATCTCATAACAGGAGACCTCGGACTGGGAAATAGAGGGACCTTCCCCAGAGGACAGTTTTGGTTAAGAGCATATTGATGAGGTGGTCTTGTCCTGTTGGAAGAAGAATTTTCTCCTTCAGTTTTTGTTAATGTTCCTGTGATGGGGAACATCTGTGTATGATCTCCTCTCCTCCCTGTCCTGCCAAACACACTGAGTTGGCAGCAGCAGGCCCACAAACCTTCAGCTTCCTCACCAGCTGTAGGCACCTTAATTTGCCCAGCAACCATCAGTTTCTTCTTTGCTGGGTTTAGCAGATTTTTAACACCTACAAGTTTCTGCCTGGTGGTAAAATAGTAAATAGTAAATAAAAAAGTGATGGACTCAACTGTTTGGTGTATATGGGTGTAACTGTAGGAAAATATGTTCTGTGTGTTCATATAAAAAAGTATATATATTGGTTCAGTGCATTCATTTTTGTGGGTGTGCATGTGTGTATACATGCATGTACAAACATGCATGGACAGTTTGGTGCGTATTCATATGGCTAAAATAAATCTGAGCAAATTCAATTTGCCTGAGCTGACACCTAACTATACCACTCCCTTTGCTGATATCTTAAACAAGTAACTTTGTTTAAGTTAGTCCTGGCAACTTTTTTGGTGGAACAGAAGGCACGTTTTGGGTAATATAATTTCTTTAGGAGACAACAGATATATCAATTATGACACTCGGTGCAGCCACAGCTAGCTCAAGAATTTGAACTTTATGGATAGATGGGCTTTTTGTTGAGGTTCTCAACAGTTTCTTCACCTCTGTCTTTACCAGCACTGTTGGGCACCAGGCCTTGGGAACAAAAATCCAGGTTGATGCGAACACAGACCCACCGCCAGCTGTTACAGCAGCTTGACCCCTACAAATTGATGGGTCCTGACAAAATCCACCCAAGGGTGTTAAGAGAGTGGCTGACATCATTGCAAGGCCACTCTCCATAATCCCTGGGAACGCATGGAGATTGGGGGACATCCCAGAAGACTGGAGGAAGGCTAATGTCACCCCCATCTACAAGATGGTCTTAAATTATAGGCCCTTCAGTCTTACATTGGTTCCTGGGCCAGTTATGGAATGAATCCTCCTGGGGGTCAAATGAAGCATGTGATTGGGAAAAGCCAGCACAGTTTCACCAAGGGGAAATCGTGCTTGACAAACCTGATCGCCTTCTACAGCAAAGTAACCTGCTCAGCCGATGTGGGTCGAGTGGTGGACATTGTCTACTTGGATTTCTTCAAGGCTTTTGATACGGTTTCCCACAGCCTCCTCCTAGAGAAACTGATGCGTTACAGTTCTAGACAAGTGGTCTGTGCGCTGGGTGGGGAACTGGCTGGCGGGCCGCACCCAGAGGGTGGTGGTAAATAGCTCCTTTTCAAATGGGCAGTCTGTCGCAGGTGGGGTCCCCCAGAAATCGACATTGGGCTCAATGCTGTTTAATATCTTCCTAAGTGATCTGGATGACGGGCTCAATGTGCCCTGATGAAGTTTGCCAATGGTAGCAAGCTGAGTGGGGCAGTGGACACTTGGGAAGGGAGAGCCACCCTACAGGAAGACCTGGATAGGCTGGAAGAGTGGGCTAGCAAGAACCTTATGAAGTTCAACAAGGACAAGTGTAAGGTCTTGTACCTGGGAAAACATAATCCAGGAGTGCTGCACTGGCTGGGATCCTCCCGGCTGGAGAGCAGCGCTGTGGGAAGGGGCCTGGGGGTCCTGGTGGACAGCGAACTCGATGTGAGGGAACAGTGTGCTGCTGCGGCAAAGCAAGCCGACCGGATGCTGGGTGACATCAACAAGGCATCAGAGATCAGAGATTAAGGAAGTCATTATCCCACTCTACTCAGCTCTTGCCAGGCCACCCCTGGAGTACTGTGTCCAGTTCTGGTCCCTGCTATACAACAAAGATGTGGACAGGCTGGAGAGGGTCCAGAGAAGGGCCACAAAGATGATCAAAGGACTGGGAAGCCTGCCATGGGAGGAAAGGCTGCGAGAACTGGTTTTTTTCAGCCTTGAGAAAAGAAGGCTTAGGGGAGACCTTATCACCATGTTCCAGTATTCAAAGGGTGGCTACAAAGAAGATGGAGACTCTCTTTTTGCAAGGAGTCACATGGAAAAGAGGAGGGGTGGTGGGTACAGGTTACTCCTGGGGAGGTTCCAACTGGACTGAGAACTGAGCCATTGGAATAATCTCCCTGGGAAAGTGGTGGATTCTCCAACATGGGACACTATTACGATTCGGCTGGAGACGGTGCTAGACCATCCTGTCTAAACTGTGCTTTTGCCAAGAAAGGTTGGACCAGATGATCCTTGAGGTCCCTTCCAACCTGGTATTCTATGATTCTAAGATTTTTGGGGAGAACTGAGGTTTATGAGAGAGACCGCTATGAGACCATCATGGAATGAGATGATGAGGATGGAAAGGTAGCGCATCTGGCCAGAAGTTTTGGGAACAGCTGCTGGCCAAAAACATTGTGAGGAGTACCTGCAAGGAACTCCTTTCCTGATGTTGATCGTTCCTGTCTTCAGGAGAACAGGTGTTTTTTTTATTTCTTTTTGCCTAATTTGATAAATAAGCAGAAGCTATCAATGAATCAGCTGGCTTTATTGCCTTCTTATTTTGATACAATCTTCTGGATTCCAAAGTTTGACTGACTACTGTGATTAAGATGAGTGAGAGAGATGGAAATTAGTCATCCTCACACTAGCCAACTCAAAACCATTTTTTTTTTGATGGAGAAGGATTCTTTGAAGCTTGAACGAAGAGAAGTGCTCTATATGAGCAGGAAACCAAGAGGCAATTCTAGGACAATTGAAGGAAAGCAGATCATACAGTCCTTGTTTTGGTTAGATTGCTACTTGTCAAAGCTGGGCTAATAATTTGTCAGCAAAAATCAATTGGTTTAATTTAATCTTGTTTTTCTTTTAAATGTGTTTCCAAGAGAACTCATTATCTTGAACACATTCATTTTTCAACAACACTTTCTGGATAACTTCTGAAAAATATTTCTTACTCTCTTGGCCTGGGGCAGGTCACAGCGAGTAACAGATATTTACAAAGCTTTGGTTGTATGCTTTGCCATTTAGCATGCTTCTGCTAGCTGCCTAGGGAAGCACAGCTTAAACAATCAGGTTTCTAGTAGCTATATTTAATACCCAGCTATATCTATGATGTTGTAAAAAGGAAGGTACACTCACCTGTATAAGAAGATTTTATGTAGATGGTAAAAAAGACATGCTCCCTTTTGCTTTTGGAGAATGCTGGAGGTCCTGGTTTCTAATAGCAGTTGAATCTCAAGAAGCCCTTTGCTGTGGCTAGCCTCAGTAAACAAATATGACTAAGAGAGGTGTGGTGAATAACCCTTGCCTCCATGGTGACCTGTCTTCATATCCTTAACATTTGATTGTCCTCCCAAATTAGAAACCTAGAAGCATGCCCTTGTAAAGAGCCACAGGCATCCAGCTCCAGGTGGTGCTGAACACAGTCATTTTACACAGCTGGGCATGCAGCTAGTGTTTTTTTCCCCAAATTTTAGTCCAGTCAGAAATACCTGCCAACTACCTTATGATTGCCTAGTGCTTCTGAAGGCAAGATTTACACTGCCTTGTTAAGAAAGAAAGAAAGAAAGAAAGAAAGAAAGAAAGAAAGAAAGAAAGAAAGAAAGAAAGAAAGAAAGAAAGAAAGAAAGAAAGAAAGAAAGAAAGAAAGAAAGAAAGAAAGAAAGAAAGAAAGAAAGAAAGAAAGAAAGAAAGAAAGAAAGAAAGAAAGAAAGAAAGAAAGAAAGAAAGAAAGAAAGAAAGAAAGAAAGAAGATATGAACAAAATGCCATCAAGGGTTCACTTAGTATTTGAAACTGCATCTACACTGCTTTGCTGAGTGATTCTTGGGGCACTCCTGAGAAGACTGTGTCCTGGCTGTGCTACTAACCTTCTGACACACCCTCAGGCTGGACTGTCTTGTGGCTCCTGGGAGGAAACATGGGTGCACATGGTGTTTCAGGCCCTGTTTATAGCGCAGCCTGTGAGCAATAATGTAAAACCTACCACTTCCTTCTATTAGGTTTTTTTAAAATATACTTTACAATAATTACATTCTCCTGTGAACAGTTTTGTGGGAAATTTTACCGATAATGGTTGAATTTCACCTCTTGTCCTTCCACAGCATCTCATTTAGGAAACTTGCTTTGTGTAGGAGCAGCTTCTGTGTCTTGTTTGCACCCGGAGCACAGGTTACAACAAAAATGAAGCCATAACACCAGCAAAGAGCTAAGGACAGTTTTGCCTTTGGATGACTAAGAAATTTGAATTTGTTACCTCAAATAGCTAAAATGCAAGGAGCCAAAATTACTTCATCTTGGACCAGTGCAGAGTTGGATGAACACAGCTCCTCCACAGAGGGAGAAGAAGAAAAGCTCACCTTCCCAATCATTTATTAATTTCATGCCTGACATGAGATGGCCGATAGCTTTAAATAACAAATCCATTCATTGCTTTTGCTTATGGGAGCTGACTGCGGTGGCTGATCTCGCCGCAAGGTGTGGACCAGGGTGCCACGTGTGTTTCCCGTGGCTGTGCAGCATCGTTCCAAGGACCACAGCTTAGACCCTGGGGCTACCAAAACAGCAGCCAGGCATGGGCTAAGTGTGCTGCACCCTGCCTAAGCATAGAGTCTCCCCTCAGTAAATGAGAAAAACTATATAACTGGTAAATGTAACAGAAGGCTGGCAAGCTTTGCTCATATTCTGGGAGCTGTAGCAGCCCCTCGGGGTTGGTCTCTCAACTATTTTTCTCTCAGTGGAGTTAATTTAGAACTTTGTTTTGCAAAAAATGTTGTGTTCAGGCCCCGTATGCTGCACTTGAGCAGGAATTTCTTCTGTGGTCAGAGCAGGTCTTTGCAGGAGCAAGGGTGGCCGTGGGAGTGTCTGCAGTCTCACTCCTTGCAGGTGCCCAAAGGGAGTGGAAAAGCCTCTGGGCTGCTGTGTGGTCTCTCTCTGCAAAGACTTCAGCGGGAAGGTGAGGCGGTGGGCAGCAGAGATAGGTCTCTCAGCATTATGGGGAGAGCCTGAAACTTCAGGATTTCCTAGTTACTAAGAAATGTACCTTTACTGGATCTGGCTTATTTCTTCCTCAGTGAAGAAAAGAGAAGATTTTGTTGATTGGGTCTATAAAGAAAACTATTTGGGAAGAAACCAACAGAGCTGAGCGGCTTGCAAGCTAAAGCAACACACAGCTATTGAGTTTGGTCTGGGTGAATGATTGCTCGATTGTGCTGTTACTGGAAAATGTGGCTTGAGTGGCAGCACAGGCAGTTTGTTGTAAAGCCTTGGGAGAGGCTGGGTTCCCACCAACGGTAGGCTGCGTTGTGTCTGCTGATGAGCGGGGAGCCTCTGAAGGGCCATGCGGCAATGCCGGCTGCATGGCAACGGGTGGTGACCAACGTGGACCCCGAGGATGCCGGCCGGCAGCAAGCCAGACGGCGTTCCTGTTGGAAGTGCGGGCTCGTTGTGGAAGCAAAGGCTGCAGCATCACCAAGCGAACAAAAAGTGGCAGCCTCAAATGAAAACAGTTTGTTGGATTGAATGAAATTGGTAAAAGATTTATGTTGCTTAGAAACATGCCACTCTGATTTTCTGCTTGTGAGGGTGTTGAGGTTATGGCCCATGATGACAACCACAGAGCCAGCAACCAACAGTTTATTGTTTCCAAGGAAGGCCCCGTGTTAATTGCTTGTTGTCCCAGGCAATTGCTTCTTGCAATTAGTCTGTGACTGATTGTTAAAAAATGTGTTGCCTGTTTTTAAAATAGAATCTTTCTCCCATACCTGAGCTTGTGTGCTCCTGGCTGAGCACAGGAAGGGGAGGCCACTCGTAGGTTGATTTGACTGTAGCATTCGTACCAGCTCCAGCCTGCCTGGGCATAGGTTAGCACTGAATGCGCCATGGCTTAGCTGTAGCTGCCCACAGCTGCTTCCCTGCTTTGGCTCAGCCCAGGGACTCCTTCGGATGAGTGAGGCTGGAGGGATGAGTAAGTCAGCTTGTTTGGTCTGACCCCTGAATGGTGTTTTCCTGCTTGGATGACCATAGCAGAAGAAAGAAGGTGCAGATCATGGGAAAGTGGTGAGAACCTCCCTTGATGAGCCAATTACTCAGACTTTCCCTGTCTGATTGTGTCAGGTGCCTCTTTCAAAAATCTTAACTCACACTATTAGGAGTTTAATTTTAGGTTCATGCCTCCCACATATGGCTTTTATACTGTGGGAAGCCTTCAGACATATCACACTTAATCTGTTTATCCTTACTCATTTTCTTGCCATGCTCGATATTTGTTTTTAATCAAGAAAAACTTCTCTGTCTCATGCATTCATCCAGCTAAATGATAATGTGCAGTTCTCCTTCAAGAAGTCACTATGTGCTTGCTGCCTCAGTTCAAAGCCAGGCTTGCTGAGTTGGGTGGCAATATGGCTTTTTCTTCTGCCACCCCTGAGCAGCCAGCACAATTCTGAGGCAGTAAAATAAATTGTATTTTATTTTTTGCCTCATCAAAAAGAAATGACAGATCAATTCCTTATCTGTGGCCAGCTGTGTGGCACTTCGAAGATGCTTGTAGGACTTTTCCTAGGAGGGGAGTTAGTAAGGACAGAAAGATCCCTGTTTGAGTGACACTGTCCATCTGCTCATTAGAAAAACCACACTGAGTGAAAGCCTGACCCTTCAGAAAACAGCAAGGACTTTGCTACCGTCTATCATAAAGCCAGGATTAAACTCACCTACTTTTAACACAAATAAAGCAAGTTTTGCACTCCATACATCTAACACATTTCCCATTGAATTTACTAGTAGCTGAAATGGGATCTTGGGTCTGAAAAATAGTAAACTCAGAGCCACAACCGTATTTCCCTGAGGAGCCTACGCTCTCATACTGCAGCTGATGTTGCCAAGGCAGAAGGACGTGGAAGACAAATGCAGACATTTTAGCTCTTTAAACCTTGGAGTCAAACTGGAGGAAGAACTGGATTAAAAGAAAATACACTCTTGCTTCCCTCGCAGTCATTGAAGCCATGACAGAAAGAAAGGAAAATGCTCATCCACAATGTGTATCCATACAAACATGAGTCTGCAAGGTGTTAGAGGAAATAACTTCTATGAAAGCAGCTTTGTAAAAAGATAAGGAAAAAAGGCGTATGTGTTTTTTCTTTTTCTGTTCAGCCATCACATTTTAATCTGCTGCTTTACTTCTGTTGGCTATTTCAGGGAATGTGAGCTGCTTGGGAATACCTGACACACACATCAGGTATTTTCCATGTCAGAATCACCATTAGGAGATACTATGTTTTTCAGCACTCATTTTTATCTGTTAATGAAAGAGATGAGTGAATGAATCTACATTCCCAGCAGAGCTGCCCAGGTGGGATGGATGTCCCATACAGACAGCCTCCTCACAGATGCTGCCAGACACCAGCGCTTTAGAACGGCTTATCTTTCACCTTCCATTTTTGTGTACAAAATTCTCTGAAAAAAGTATATGCTCTGGAGGGGTCAAGGGTTAGGCAAGACATAACCATACCTAATTTCTCTTTTAACCCTCCCGCTCCTGCAGAAATCATCCTCCAAGTCTCTTCTTTTAACATCAGCCTTGCTTTGGTTTATAAGGGGTGTTTTTCTGCATGGCCAAGTTTTACAGCACCCTGCACCAACGTTGGTCTGTTCCTTCTCTGCTCCTTGGAGCATCAGCTCACATGTGGGTGACATAGAGAGGGGCCACACTGCAGAGCTGCGGTGTGACACTGCCGGTGCACGGCGGGAGGACCTACATTTTGCTTCCTGGAAGATGGTACAGTCATGAGACGGCTGGGAAAGTGGTGACATTACAAAAACCCAGAGAGTGACCACGGGGTAGCTGGAAGGGAAGAGATGCTTAGTCAGAGGGTTTGCTCTTCTCTGGGCCAGAATTTCTCCCCTGCTGAAGAGGTAGCCTGGTATTAATTCAATGGGTCTCCTGTTGTGGTAACAGACAGTTTTGGTTTTGGCTTCTGTCAGCACCCACATAACTCAATGACTACTTTATAGAAGTACCATTGAGGACTCAAGCTGCCTGACGCTCCACAAGCAGGTATAAAAAATGACAAACAAAACCCCATAACATCAGTAGAACTTCTAGAACAAGGACAAAACTTGAATTTTTTTGTATTTCAGAAAATGTGTCTTTAAACTTTGCTCTTCTTATATGTCATTAGCTAAAGTGACTATAATCCTAGGTTAAAATAAAGTATCCTTCTTAAGTCCTCTTTAAGTTAGTCTTAGCCACATTTCAGTCAGGTACCGAAGAAGCAAAACAAAGCAAAGCAGTTTTTCATTCTCATAAATCAAAAAGCTTTTCTCATCATACTAAATAAAGCTTTGTGCCAGAATTTATTTTACAGATAAATGTGCACATGTGCTTTGCCCGAAACACCCACAATTGCTAGAAACCACAGAGACGCTTTGAAGGATTAAAACAGAGCATGGGACCTGCAAATAGAGCTTGGCTAACAAGGGTTTTTTTTCAGTTCATTGGCAGTACTGAAAGAACTAAAACACAATTTGATTCAGGTTGCCCCAAAATGAGAATATGCAAAGACTTTTGGATGAACAGAAGAGTGAAAAAAATAATTTGTGGCTGAACAAAACAGCTTATTGTGCCTGACATTAAACACTACAGTCATTTAAGTGAAGCTGGAACCGTGTTTTCAGTAATGAAAGCATAGCATTTCGTCTTAAAAATACGAACATTGAGTTGTTTTTTCACTTTGTCAGGGTTTTTTAAGGACTTACTTTTCTGATCAGTCCAACTAGGCAATGTTGGACATAAATTAGAAGTTATTTTTGTCGATCCGTGTCAGCATTTTCCAGGAAAAATCTATAGCCATAAATGCCATCCATCTGTCCAGCCAGAAACCATGATGTTACCTGCTTCTAATTTGTATAATAAGTGTGACTCAGTAATGACATGCAACTGCTAGGAAATTATCATGAACTCTCACTTTTACAGCAGACCTCTAGTTTTCATCCTTCTAGGGTAATATTGTACTGAAAAAAAGAAGACACTGGTCTCCACTACCTCTTTGGAGGGAAAGTTTTTCTCTGAAGAGTCAGCTCCATCTCCCATGCAGGTACCTGGCATGAATAAGTTTGTAGACCCCAAGCAAACAGGTCTTGAATGTTGTAATCAACTAGCATTTTTAAAGGTGGGAAATATTCCATATCGCAATGGGCTTTTACCTAATATATTTTATACAACAAACTTTTACCATCCAATCCTGAGGTTATGCAGAAAGCTATTGAAAACGCCTAATACATGTTATTTTACATAATAACATTTTATGTGCAGCACATATTCTAGGTTATTTGCTCTGCAAAGACCTGTGGTAAAGCACACATTGACCTTAGTAACATTGTAACATTTCCTTTTCTTTTTTTTTTTTTCCCATCTGCAATGTATATTGTTGCTGAAGAGCCAGCACTTTCCTATCTGTGACAGCCTTGCATTTGAGAGCCAATATGGGAACAGAAGACTCGCACAATGGGGAATGAATATATGTGTCAACTTCATATTTCTTTCTGGCATATTAATGCACATCAAGGGGTGAGATCCTCAGTTGCTGAATATTGGGCCCCTGTGTGTTTCCTCTGCATAGTGTGCTGTGAAGTCCAATGGTTGTAATGCAACAACAAAGCAACCCCACTAAGCCTGGAGCAACTGCAATGTTTCATAAGCCAGAACATGAACACAGTGGTGTTGCCAGGACTGTCAAAGCAGCTGTGCAGACTCCCAGCCCCCGGGGGGGTTTGACGTTGCACCTCAACCAATGGAGATAAGGACTTTGTAAGAGTCAGCGTTTGTGTTAATTAGAATAACTGAGACACTTGTCTGGTTTTTCTTTTGATCTCTATCATCCATGGATACGTGTGCTCAAGCTGCAGAGCATTCCTTTGACTAGGAAGCCCACAGTGCTTTTTGTTTCTTGGTATTGTCCCACAGGACTAGCTCCCTGGACACAGTGGAGGAGTATTTTCAGAGGGTTACTCAAAATCTTTTCTTTGCTGGAGATTGTGTACTGCCCCAGGAAACAAACACAGAGGAGGGCATGGAAAAGCAGCAGACATTAAAAGCACTATCACATGCTTCTTTTCCATTCTCAGAAACCCTGGTTTTATACTCTGCTTGTTCTCTATGAGGAAAAAGTCATGGGGGTGAGGACAGGGGGGGCATCTTTCAGTTCACTCAGGAAATAACTTCTCTCTGCCCTTCTCCATGTAGGAATGGGAATCCTCCAAGGGAATCCAAAGGGATGCACAGTCCCAGAAGGATGTGCTGTTGGTAAAATACGATGCTTTGCACAACTTAAGAAATGTATCAGACGTGCATTAAATCATGTCCATTGATGGGAAAGACATTTCTACCCTGAGTAAGATCACGTCTTTGGTTCTGCAGATTTACTGCTCGGCCGTGGGGGGGCTCGTGGAAAGTCCTGATTATTTTGGTACAAGGTGTGCTGTGGAGGTGGTGAAGGTTCACACCTGCCTTGGGCTGGATGACTGTCAGAGGGCAGTGTAACTCTCTAGGGTGATCCAGTTCCAGAGTATAGAGGACAGCTACTCCA
Organism: Phalacrocorax aristotelis; assembly: GCF_949628215.1. Classification (NCBI taxonomy): domain Eukaryota; kingdom Metazoa; phylum Chordata; class Aves; order Suliformes; family Phalacrocoracidae; genus Phalacrocorax; species Phalacrocorax aristotelis. The sequence continues at coordinate 96,540,563 of NC_134276.1, read as the reverse complement.
AAAATGAGTCTGGAAAGAACAAGTTAATGAAAAACTCAGAAACCAATTAAAAAAAAACAAACAACAAACATATTCCATTCCAGAGAAGTCTATTCTCCTGTGGGAGCTCAGTTCCTGTAATTTATTTGCATTGTGTTGCTGCCTGCAGGTCCTGCTGAAATGCCAGCAGCCCAATGTGGCCAGCACGCTGGCAGAAGCACCAGTTGCAGTGACCTTCTGGCCAGCAGTCGAGCAGAGGGTACAGAAAATAGATGCAGAGTGTAGCACTGATATAGTAACTGGCAGTTACTATTAGGGTAAGGTCTTCTTGTTTCACAGTAACATACTACAGGATAAAATTGCAAAATTGCTCAGGGTACAATTTTGGCATGTCATGTTCCAGTCTTTACCCTTGCTGAGGAAGACTATGCCTGACAGTGGGATGTGTGAAGACTGATTTTTTTTTTCCCATTGCGCAAAGTGAGGACCTGAGCCTGTCACCAAGACCTTGATGGTCCACACAGCCCTGCTGGGCTTCTGATGGCACTGCAGTGTCTATGCTGGAGATCTCTGGGGACTAGGGCCCCTCCAGGGTGGCTGGAGTCTTGAATCCTTTATCAAAAACTTTTGTCCACAAGAAGAATAAGGGAAAGAAATGTATGGGTGAGGGAAGACCAAAGGACAATATTAAAGCAGCCGAGGTGCAGTGTGCAAGTAAGAAAATTGCTGAACACATCAGTCTGTACAGTGCAGCACCCAGACAAACTCTGATACCGTGCACTTTTTATCATGAGCAACAAAGTAAAAGAACGTCATGGTTGCTTTGCAATTTTTCAAAGCAGACCCAGGCAGAGAGGCGTGTCATGTGGAGCACAGGGAAAGTAAGTGGGATTTTGGTTTTCCAAAGGCAAGCAAGCAAGCATGATTTTGGCAACTGCTAGGGACACATGTGATCTCCCCCTAACCCTCCCACACCTCAATGATTAGTACTTGGCAGAGACAACCCCAGCCGGTGATGCTGGGGGGAACATACCCTGTCCTCACCCTCCAGACTGGCGTCTGTTCATAGAAGAAGGTCCTGAGCAACAGCAATAACCCCCCACTCAACCTTTCTCAGCTGAATGATTCTCTCTTTATGGAGCTAACCCATCCGCAGATGTCCTTTGCCCCACAGCCAGAAATGATTTGCTGTTGTTTTCTTTTGTTTTGCATTAGCTTATGTTTGCTCCATGCCTGCCCAGCGCCCCTGGGGTGCTGCGTGGCAGAGAGACTGACAGCCGGGTTCTGTCCTTTCCACCCTGTGCACCCAAAGCCCATCATGGCACACGTGGGGGCTCAGCATTGCCTAAGAAAGTCATACATTGAAATGTGGGGCATGGACCTCTGTCCCCTTTCCTCCTTTCACCAGCGATGTCAGGTCAAGGCAGGGTTTTCATGGAAGCTGGTAGCTCTGGTGGGTTTGGATCTCAGTCAAGAAGAGGGTGGGACTGTGAAGCCATAGAGAGGGAGGGTGGGTGGGTGGCCCGGGAGGTCAGTGGGACCATTTTCTGCTCTGAAGCAAGCCCAAGTGTATCCGCATTGCCCCTGGCAGACTGCTTGTTTCCCAAGCATTTTGGACCAGCTCCCCACTTCTGTGCCTGAAGTCTTTTGGAGATCCCCAGCATAGCCACCCCACACCAGCAAGTCTGTGAATTTCAGCATTTAATACTGTTCTGAGTATTATTTACAGCAAAAGCCTTTTTCTAGCCTAAACGAATTATTCCTTCATCATTTCTCCATAAATCACACATCTCAGTCCCTTGCAGCTCCTCTTGCTCCTCTTTCCTATGTGCTCCCATCTGCCTGCATCCTCTGCAAAGCCTGGTGCCAAGGTCTGGGTGCGGGGCTGCTGCTCAGGGCTCCTCAATGTGGAGCAGAGCAGAGTAATTGTTTACAGCGCTTGCTGGCATGTCCCAGAATGACATTTGCCTTTTTTCCAACAGTATCACATTGTCAATTCATGCTCGCTCCCTGCTTCGCTCTCACCCCCGGACCAGTTTGCACAGCAGCCCAGTCCATCTCGCCAGCCTGTCCTGCTGGGCACCCAAGTTTTCCTTCCTGAATGCCCCTCCCTATGTCCTTGTTGCCGAGTTTCACCCTACTGATTTCAGATCCGCTTTATTTTGTTTTATCAGGGCTGCTTTGACTTTCAGTTCTGCTGGTGAAAATGCTGCTCAGGCCTCTCCAGCCTCATGCTTTTGAAAAATCTTATTGAAGCCATATTGAAGATATGCCACATCTATGGCATACCCCTACCCACCAGCCCTCTGATGCCACCAGAGAAGAAAATTTGGTTTGTTTGACAAAACTTGCTCTTCACAAATCCATGTTGGCTGTTTCCCTTCCCCTTGTTATTGTCTCAGAATCACAGACTGATTGTCTAATAATTTGGCTGAGTATTTCTCAGGGTGTCAAGCTTCTGTTGACTGCTCTATCCTTCCCCGGGTGGTCTTTCTTTTCCTTTCTAAAGCCAGGTACCACGCTTTGCCCTCAGTTAGTGAATCCCACATCTCAAAAATTCATTCACACCTGGCTTATTAGGAGCATTCTCCCTGGGATTGCCAGGAGCGCCAGCAGTACACAATGAGTCCGTGGCCAGTCCCATAGGTAGATATACACACGCTTACTGGCCAGCTTTCAATGAGCCATGTGTGCCCAAAAAGCAGTTTACTGCTTCCCAACACACAGCAAAAATAGTGTCATGGGAAGAAAGGCTGCTGCAAATAAGTCAAAATCTGCTGTGTAATTCTGGGAGCTGAATTTCTGAATTTGTCCCACGAGAGGTGGGTCTCTGTACACAGGACTGGGAGCAATGCCTGAGCTGACCAACAGAACTGCTGTCTTTTGCTGTATTTTTGGAAAGTGTTACCGGGACTTAGCTCCTCAAAAAAAAAAAAAGTGTAACATCCTCACATTCACCACTCCTAAAACATCTTCTGGTGGAGTTCTTCCCTGTTCCCTTGAGATTCACTGCTGAGTTTTCTGAATTTCGGAATGATGTAATTTCCTTGATCTTAGCCTGGTCCCCCAGCCACCTAATCCTGCGCTACTTGCACCTACCCACCTGACTTAAATCCCTGTGTGATACCTTTTACAGACACCTTCTTTAAAGATAAACATATGTTACAATAATAGTAAAATAACACATTACTCTCACAGGCCTTCACACTCGTTAACACTCATCTGGATCTATGCAACCTCATTTTTATGTCTATAATTTCATTTCCATAAATTTTAAATCCATACCTAGGCCGTGGGATTTAATCACAGGTAACTAATGCCTTTCTTTATGAATCTTACTGTTGGTGCACTTAACTGTAGTGCAGAGTACAAAGCGCAAGAGAAAATTTCTTTCCTGGGGACCATATGTTAAAAGAATAATGCTCTGACTTAATGCCATAGCCTTGCAGAGTAGCACAGTCAACAAACCACTATTAGATCATGGGATAAATATCGACAAGTTCCAGAGTATTGTTTAAGCCGGTTGCTATAGTAATTTGAAATTTTGTTCTATCAGCTACTTGAAAAAGGGAATGAAACAACATGCTGGTATTTAATTCTTCCCAAGTTTGCTGCATTGGCAACACTCAAACCAGAATCATCTGCTTTTAAAAGAAAAGTGGAGCGTGGGCATCCCTAGGCCAAGTTGCTCTGCATAGGCTTCCACCATGGAAATTATTTTTTCATATTAATGGAGAAGAACAGTCTTTTCCCTGCTCGCTCAGCTGATGCTTTAAGGTTCACAGCTCCAAACCAGATGACACTGCCTATTTTTGGAGCCACATAAGTTTATAATTTCATGTGAAGGGTAAGTGTTTTAGTGGGTAGTCGCAGAAGGGCACGGGGTCATGTAGTGAGCTTTTCTGAGCAGCAAGCACTGAGGCTCTTAAGCACAGTGCAGGAAGGCATGTATCATTCATAATGTATGGACTACCCCTGAGCAGGCTTTCTGCAGTGTGAAAAGGTGGTGTGAGTGCATCGGGGAACAGCAGAGGCAAAGGTCAGGAACCTGGGCAAGCCTAAGGGGACTAGATTAATTGTAGGATGTGACAGAGGATCAAGCGTTGACTCTTATCCCAGTTACTTCTTCATAGTTGCAGCCTCAACTGCATGAGGCTCGCATCGCTTAGCAGAACCCAACAAATTGCCTGGTAATAGTTTTTCCTTGTTTCTTATGCATTTCCTTCCATACCCTTAGTAAACCACAGTGTAATCTTGTGAGGCTGCATTGGTCTCCTCCTGCATGTACAAAGTTGCTACAAAGGGTGTGTAATTTGAGAAGAAGTTTCTTTTGCATTTTCTCTGAAGTAAGCAATATTCTTTTGCTTCTCTGTTTTTTACTGTTACCTTTATAACCAGTTAAAGGTGTCCTGCTAGGTAGTTTCTTAGGATTTTACAGTTACTCTTCCTTAATATAAAGCTGTAGTTTAACTCTTAGCATTTTGTAACACTAAGGCTCTGGAAGGGAAAGAAAAGTGCTTTTCAGTCTGTGGTACGCACATTGTGCTGGTCTGTAAGGCAGCAGACGGGTGGTCTGTGAATGGATAAAAGAAGTAAGAAAATCAAAGCACACCCATACACATCTGAGAAACAAACAGTCTAGGGGGCTAAAACAGACTTAAAAATTAACATCTGTAGTTTAGCATGAATTGCATTTGCCTGCAGAGGAAAAGCAAATTGGCAGCACTACACAAGCTGGCTCTTGATTTTTTTTTCAACACGATGCATAGCTTTTGGTATAAGCAATATTAAAAAACACTATTGGGCAGTATTGCCCACCCTGTTACATAAGATTTATGAAGACTGCAACACCACCATGTGAAATTTAGTAAGTGCCTTTGTCTAAATGCCTGGGGATAGTACAATTGCTGTTGTGTCTTTGATTTGGCACCACAGTGCAAATTATTAAATAGATGGCTGTCTGCTCTAAAGTTACTGCGTAAAGGCCTTGGATGGCAAAGACTGATAAAAGTAAGATTCTTTGGCTCATTCAAGCCAAGATTTGTCACTCTGGTGAGTTTTGTGACCTGCCTGGGCACACTCGCTGTCCCCATGACTCTCTGCAAGAGCAGGCCTGGAAGGGTTAAATCTTTCCAACATCAGCGACCAACTCACATCCCTGGGTCCAGTCTTTCTCCAAGGAGCAGCCTTTCTCCCTTCTCAGTGCTCAGAAACCATGCAGCTGGCACCCTGCCCATGGCTTGCTTGTCAGAAACTGGGATCCTTTCTTTTCTGAGTGAGTGGCTGAAGGGCGGTGAGTGTGCCTGGCCTGGCCTGGCCTAGCCTGGCAGTGCCCTGCAATGTCCTGGGGCTGAAAATGTTTCTCATGGCTCTGGTGACTCGCTGCTGGTGTGGTGACAGCTCTCAAGATCCACTGGATGACATCTAATTTTTTTTTAAATCTTTTTTTCCACCTTGCAGCCCTGGCAGGTACAAGTCTTCTACTCACAACTCACTAAGCAAGCTTTTTTGCAAGGAATTTGTCCCCTCCTCTGCACTGATCTTGACATGCATCACCCAAAAATGAAGACATCCTGGTTGAGGGAGTCAAAGGAAAGGGGAGAAAACACTCTCATCTCACTCTGAGGACTGCTTGCCCTCTGTAACTGCCATGAACAACTCTGAGGGCTGCCCTTTTCCTTTTTTTCATGCAAGGCAGGTGAAGAGACATTCAAATAGTCAATGGTTTGCAGCTGCAACTCATTTGGAAAGTGCCATACTGCAGGTGCAACTGAAAGATCTGGGACAAGTTTTTTTTAATAATCAACCCTGAAGTACTGTTGCTTGGGCTGCTGGCAAAATTGCTAGCTTAGGGATGGGGTCAACACATGCCTTTGCATGTTTGTTAGGTCCCATATTTGCAGGGCTCCCCACATAGTTGTCATCTGGATTCTGATACACAGAGTTTATAAATATTCACAGGGTGACAATCTATTTATTTTTGCATGAGTAAGTTGTCTGGGCAGTAGCGAACTCTAGCTGTTACTCCAACCTGGAAACTGTGGTAGTTTGGGTCTCCTCACCTCCTGATAGGCATTGGTAGACAATTTCATTCATCATTGCCTACAATGTCCTGCCCCAAGCACTGTCAAACACCTCCGGTGCAGAAAGGATCTGGGGAGCTTTCTCTGAGCCACTCACTGTGATGTGCAAATTTGCCTCTGCTTGCCTGCATGGTGCAGCCACCCTGAAGCTTTCAATGGCAGCAGAGGAGCTGCCTCTGAACCCTTCTCAGAAATGACCAAGGTAAGTAACCTATCCACAGCTATTTTCAAGAGCTGCCTGTGATTGTTACAATAGTGTGCACATTCTGGGCCAAACTCTCTGTTGTCATAAACCAAAAGAGTGTCAAGGACCCAGTTAACCAAAACCAGTTGTGCAGGTGGAAGGACTTATACCACTGAGGACAGTTATGAGCTTGCTCTCGCCCAGCAGAAGTTGGACAGTTTAATTCTACCTCATTCTACTGAATGCTGTTGTCCCCTTCATGCTTACGGCTTGTCTTTGCTCTTGGTTGTAAGGAGAAATCTGTTGGAAGTAGCGCTGCCTGCTCAGTGTTTTCTGCTGACAAGACTGAAGAAGACGACCCCTCATTTTGAAGCCACAAGGCACCCCTGCTTCCCTTGCAGTGTGCCAAAACAGGCTGGCAAGGAAGCCATGTTGCAGGTCCCCATCCCTCCAAGCAGGAGAGCGGTCTCTTCCCTTAGGGTCAACAGGAGTTTTCTCATATGCAGAAGCCCAGGAAATGACATGGCTGCAAGTTTTGGGTGGGGGAAGAGGAAGAACCTGGTCCACTGAAAATCAGCACTGTTATACTCACTAAAGACCACAGGCTGAACTCTGGGGCAGCATCTTTCTGCAGATGCCCCTGGCAGTGTCAGTGAGAATTAATGGGAAATTTGGACCAGTTTGTGAAGCAGTGGCTTGGAAATGAAGCAAAAATGACTCAGAAAAACAATGTTTGATGAAGCTCTGCTATTATGACTGAGAAGAAAATATGCTCAAATAAAATATGAATGAAATGGCTAAGAGGACAGTTCACCTAAGTCCCACAGAAAAATTATTGGGCATCTTTAGCTCACCAGCACACCAAAGGCAGTCTTGCAGGAGTTACTATTCTTCAGATATGACCTTTTATTTTTTTTAGCATTACTTTTTTTGCAATGCAAGGATAGTCTCTGAAGTGTCTCTGTAGGGAACTGTAACCCTATATACGTTATTTCTGCGTTTAGGGAGGGCAAATGTAGCCATCCTCTAAAGAAAAGGCTCTTGAAGAGTGAAGAGTGACCCTGTAAAACCGAGACTCTCTTCAATAACTAGGAGCAGTTGGCAGGTCTAAGCACTGGACCGGGCTAGAGGCAGGTATGCATATGCAAACATGAAAACAGATACAAATCCAGATAACATTTATTTTACTTAATTCTTGGCAGAGGCACATTCCTGAAAGCCACTAGAGCACCACATCTCATGTGCGTTTCAGGAAACGTGTTTCTGCATCCGAGACCGTGCCGAAGGGGCACACAGCCTTGGCCACACGGGGTTGCCGTGCTCCTGGCGCAGGTTTGGGGCCATGGCTGGCCCATTGAGTGGGCAGAACCGGACACTGCATGGGAAGCATCGACACTGGGATGGGCATGGTAGGGAAAGCAACCACCACTGTGGGAGCCATGAGGCACAGCCAGTGCAGCTGAGCTCCTTGTGGGGGACAGAGCTTCCTGGTGAACCAAGGGGTGGGAGCAGGGACTTTGCCCTAGTTCTCTGAGTCACAGTTCACTTTCCATTCTGGATGTTTTCTGGCGGGATATCTAGCCACGTCTATCTGATTTAAGTGTATCTTCCATTTCTCACTGAGGGCAGGCCTGTGGTCACGAGAAGCACCTGAACTCTGCTCTTTGTGGCCCAAAAAAGCAGGTCTGTGGCACACGCGTGGCACGTTCTTCCCACAGTAGCACTGGATCCTCTGTTGTGGGGTGAAGGGCTCAAGTGTGTGCAACGTTAGTGCAGTAATATGAGTTTCACCGGGCTTATGGACAGACACGATATCTTTCATTAGACCAGCTGATATTTGAAAAAATTCCAAACAGATAAATTGGTGGACACACAGCTCTTTCCTCAGGACTCAGAAAGCAGCAGCATCATCTTCCAGACAAAACACAGGTTAGGAACAGTAACTCTTTGTTCAACACAGTTGTGCTAGCTGACCAGTCAACTTGAGAGAAAAAGGGCAGTTACAGCCTGTGGGGTCAAGATAGGGTTTTAGCAAGAGGAAGGGCATAACATGGTTGTTCCTTCAGAGCAAAGCAGGGGGGAAACAGGTTGGCAGGCAGCCCGTGTGGAACGAGCGTCATTCAGCTAGACAGAAGGAAGATCAATATATGCCTTAAATACATAGACTTTGTTGAGTCCATAATTTTTTTTTTTACAGTAGTAGAGTTAGGCATCTTCCTTTTCAGGGTTGTCTTTTGGAGTTGTATCAGAAGCCACCCTTCAGGACGACCCTTCGAGAGGTCAGAGGGAATGCTTAGTGAAAAATATTCTCTACTTGGTAACTGGGTGCTACGGTCCTTTATTCATTGTCCAGCGGAGTTCACTCCAGCACATAAGTGTTGTCCTGCTGCATAGTTTCCATAAGTCCTGTAGTGTATGGGTGTAGTGTGTGTCACGTTTCATGGTGAGCATGTGAAGGCTCCCTGGATCGCAGTGGGGCTGCTCAGAGGGCAGTTGTGGCAGTGGCTGCGGAGATGGGTTTACAGATTTTTTTCTGCATGTTGCTGTTCATTTGTCAAGGACGGGTTCAGTTTGTTTTGCTTCTGATTATGAGTTTGTTGAGGGTGGGGATTATTTAAAAGTTTGGAAGTTAGATGCTGTGGGAAATTTCTTTCAAAACATCTGGGCTACTAACGCTGGTTGTGGTGCTTGCTGACTTTCCATGTGGATCACATTAGGGTTTAGCATGTGAAAAATGAGGAGTAGAGTCAGTCGGCTGGTTTGGTTTTTTGCCTTGGAGTAAGCTACTGGTTCCTCATTTGCTGTAAGGTAAGAGTAGTTTCATTGGTAAGCAAAGCCCGGTCTTACACCAATGAAGTAAGCACCATCATCGCTCTCCTCCAAGTGACTAGTGGACCCTGAGAGTCTGCTCTAAGGCACAGCTATGTAATATGTTTTGAATGGTTCCAAGCTCAGTGGAGATACATGTGTTGATCTGCAGGCATGCTTGTGCGTGGAAGATGCAGTGTGTTAGTTCTTTAATGATAGTGCCCATGAAGCTGATAAGGATGTAAGAATATTTCAAAGACAGCTTGATAGCATTGCTGATTTTTGAATTTGTGATGGGAATTGAAAACAAAGTACAGGCTTCCAATCCAGATGGTGAGCATGTGATTTCTGAATGTTGGTTAAAGCATAGGCTTGGTGGCATATTTATTTAAAAAGAGAAATCTTCTATGAAGTTGGTTATAAAGAACTTGGTGTATTTTGGGGTAAACTAGGTGCCTGTGGCCTGAATTTATTATTAAAAAAAAAAATTGCTGGAGTCAGGGATGAAGTGGGTGAGTTTGGTAGTGTGTTTGGGTTGGGAATCTGTGACTACATTTTATTTTGCACGTTCTTAAGAGAGGCTGCAATGCTCTCACTGGGGATGTTGTTGCACAGGTGGTGCTTGGCTGTGTTAGCATGAATGGTGCTGATTTGGGGTGCTTCATGTTACCCAGTCCATGGAAAAAATCCTCAGCTTTCTGTGTGAGGAAGGGCTGAAGATCGTTTCCCTGCCTTGTGATAATTCTTCAGGAAAGTTGGAACCAGAAGATCTGCCAAAGTTGGTGGTTTTTTGTGTGCTGTTGGCTCAGGAGCGCAAAAGCACTGAACTCAGAACTGTTGTCTCAGTGCAACCTTTGTGTGCCGCAGGGCTTCCCAAACTCTGCAGCCAGGCAGCTGACCGGCCTCCACCAGCAGCCAGGCTCCGGCTGCCAGCGCTACGTGTGCGTGCATGCAAAGGGCTGCCTGCTCTGCCTGCTGCCTGACCTCCTGCCTATCCCCCTCTTTTTCGTTCAAGTCCTCCCACGGAGGAGGGAGTTGCTGCACGGCTGAGGAGTTGCACAGACAGGGAGATGGGGGCATATACTGGGATTTTCAGTCATATTGCCCTGACTTGGGAAGCTGTTTGTCCTTCTTCAGTATTCCAGGCAGCCAGCCTGAAAAGAAGTCCTTATCCTGTGCTACAGGCCAGTCGTGTTCACAAAGGTCTCTTTGTTACACCCCTGTCTGTTGCATTGTTCCTCTCAAACAAAACCTCCCTGCCAAAGCCCTGGAGTACTTGGCTCTGAAAGTGCCAGGCTGGTAGCAAATTCCTGCTCATTCGTCCTGTCCTGCCTCCTCCCATAGCCCCATAGCTTTCCTCTCTCCCCTGCTATGATGGGTGGGAGAATGCAGGCAAGATGGGGTGGTGCATCCCCCTTGCAGCCCGTTTTTCACTGGCTTCACATTGTCAGGTGGGCAAAAGTTCTGCTCTCCAGACCCAGTTTGCCTAGGGTCAGACTAGCATATGGCCTCGGAGCAGATGAGGGTGAACAGGCTTTCAGAAATGGGACTGGCTGCTCAGCTTATGGGGAATTGAAGCGCTAAGCTCTTCATCATACAGAAGGGTTTTTAACAAGTGCTGGATTCATTGGGAAGCTCCTCCTGCCTTATCACTGCAGCCACAGGAGCAACTCAGAGAATAGAAATGTACACTTAAAAAATTGGCCTTCCAGGACATGAACCAAAAGGAGAGCAGTTACAGACCCAGAGAAGGAAGCACTGGGGCTATCGGGAGTTGCCATGCTCCTTGGTGCGTGTGCAAAATCGCACTGCCAGGCACCCGGGAGCATTTGTCAGCTTTTTGGTCTAATGCACCCATTTCTGGCCCCTGGGTCAGGGGGGACACTGCAATCCCAGCGCAGCCAAAGGCTGTACCTTGAGTTCCTGTTGCTGGAGGCTTTACCTGAATTGCTGTGCAATATTGTTAATGCTCTCTTTTTTTCTAGTCAACTTGCCCTGTACTCCTGCGTGTATTCACTACTGCACTTTTCACTACCTTAGAGGAAAATCAGGAGGGTTTCCCAATCAGTATTTCTGCTTAAGTTGGCTTGTGTTTTATAATAGGAGGCTTAATAGGGAGGTAACAAAGGTAGGGAACAGTAAAGAGCCTCTCCTTTTCCTCCTCTCTGTCTCTGCATCTAAGTTCTGAAAGGTCCCTCTAAGGCATCCATCTGCTCCTGGGAAACAACAGTCAAACACCTGTGTGCCAGATGTAAACAGCTGCATGGTAGGTGTCATCTGTGATCCAGCCGTAATACAAACCATGCTTAGGAATGGTTACAAATGGCTCCATAAAAAAGACAAAATGCATAGCACAGGTAAGTAGCACCTCTTTTCTTATTTCGTCTTTCCTTTTATCTTATTTGCTTTCATATCTATGCCATGGAGGATGCTTTCGTGTGGTGGGATGAATAGCAGTTGAATTTCATTAATCTGGCCTCAGTGTATTAAATCACTTAAGCAAATGCTTAAGTCATGTGCTCAGTCTAAACATTTGTTTAACTGCTTACCTGAATGGGGATACTTTAGTGCTATTACTTACCTTTGCTAACACTGGTGGCTAGCCTGGCAAGCTGGCTAGTTCTCTCTTTGATATTTAACTTGGTGCATGTAAAATTACCTAATCTGAGAGTTTCTGGTACCAAATCCCTTTAAATACTGCAATCCCTAGGCAGCACAGACTTCGCAAGGGCATTGCAAAGTACCTTCTGAAGACCCCGCTGGGTAAGGGTAATGTGCCTTTTGCCTTTGGGACATCAGTGTTACAGGCTACGGTTGCCTTTTTCACCCCTCCAGGGCTGGCTTTTCACTACTTGCTTCCCATTACATTTTCCATTTTTTAATACTTTGGACTGATATCAGAAGCCCTTTTTTTTGTTGTTTATTTTTATTTAAAACTTGCAACTTCTTGCCTTGTCCAAAGACCGCTGTTAGCAGCTGTAGGCAATGCACTGACTGTTTTCCAACAGTCTGTGTGCCTCTGCTGACAACTTCAACAAACATATTGAATTTCAATCTGGATCGTGATATTTTATAATCTCACATTTTATAATCTCACATTCCAGGCAGTTACAGTTTGATTCTCCTGTCATTATGAGCTATTCGTATTTTTAGCAGGCTGCTGAATAGTTCATTCTGTGTCAGATCATGCTGGTTTCTCTCTAGTAGTTGCATTATAATCCCCTAAGGAAACATATTCTGTAAAACAGGTTTGGCTCAGACTGGATGTTAAATCAAGGTTATAAAAAAGCTTGCATTTTCTTTTCTTAATTTTCTTTCTTTCCATTCCTCCCCTTCTTTTCTTTCCTTCTTTCCTTCTCTTTCTTCCTTTCTTTCCTTCTTCCTTCTCTTTCTTCCTTCCTTCCTCCCTCCATCCCTGCCTGCCTCCCCTTCCTCCCTCCACCCACATCTGGCACGTATCTGTTTTCCTTTGCTATAGGGTGGGAATCCTCAAGAAAAAGAAAGCCTTGAGGCTGTTCTCACCTGGCATCAAGCAAAGTTGCTGAAACGAACTTGTAGCCACAAGAAGCAGGATCAAAAGGTAAATGATAAATAAAGGCAATGTCAATATGCTGGTTTTGCAAGCCAATCTCAGATACATTTCAGAAACCTTTAGAAAGTGGAGTACTTTTAAGTAGACTTTTAGAGTTTTTCTAATCACTCCTCTACAAAGCACTACAGACTTGATACTTACAGTCAATTGCTTCACATTTACTTTATAAAACAAACAGTAGCCATTAACTGGTATCCCTAATTGTATCCTTGCTAAAATTTTAAGGGGCAAAAAAAATATACAATTCTAGAGACAACAAGCACATGTCTATCAGGTAGGTTTGCACATGCACGCAGACCTGTAGCCACTGCTCAGTACAGAAGTCAAGCAGGGCTGGAGATTATGTCAATGCTCCCTTAAATCAGGAGATTAGTTAATAGCGGTGGTCTCCAGTAGGGGCGCATATTCCCTGCCATCTCCGCGATGCTGTTTCCATGGTATCACTTTGGCGACAAGTCCTGAAGAGGTGGGGAGAGACCGGAGTCAAGTGTCTGCTGGTACTATCGCACGTAAACGCGGTTTACTTAATCTTTAAATGTCAAAAGAAAATGCAGAAATGTCGGGCTTGGCTGGCAATACCAGTTGTAGGTTGGACACTTGAAAGTTAGAGATTCAGTAAATACAAGCCTTTTTTGCCTTGTTTGCTCTTACTATCTCCCCACCATTTTCCCACCAAACACTTCTCCTTCTGACCCAGCAATAAGTTGAATTATTTTTGTTCCTGTTCCAGGAAGTTCTAACAAAAAATTTCAAACTTCAATAGAAAGCAAGAAATGGGGCAAAGGAAATAAAACAGCTTGGATTTTTTTTTTTTCTTGAGAACAAATTTGCTGAAAAGTATTTGGATTAATTAATTTATAAGGACATGACAGAAAATGGAAGATGACATTTAACCATGTTTAGTGTCTGGGCAAATTCTTAACATGAAAAAATCACTTTGTTTTACTTCAAAATCCTTGCATTAAAGCAGGGGTTCTCTACCGAGGGGAGAAAAACAGTGAGAAAAGAGCAATAGATAGGTTGGCTTTCCCCATTAAAAAAGGGACTGGAATGTAGTCTTCATTTGGAAAGCGAACAAGAAAAAAGAAATAGACCTTGCTGTGTTGAGTAACGCTTGCCAACAGTTACTGGAACTGTACTTGAATCTAAATGAGAACTGTACATTGCACTGATCTGTGTGTACAGCCTCTGCAGTTGCACTGCAAAGGAAGAAGAAGAAAGTTATGCCATCTCTGTATGTGATCTAAAGGCTCTAGCTTTCTTTTGGGAAAAGGAGTGTTGTGGTAGTACAGATGGACCAAGTTAAAAAAAGTCATGTAAATGATTCCCGAAATCTTCCAACCCTGCACCCACCTTTCCAGACCTATATATAAATGCCCTGCTGTTTCAAAACAGCAAGACCCCATAGCCCCCCCGAAGGCAGTCACTTTCTGGTCACTGGTGTTTGGCCCCCAGTGGGTGGCTGGACAGTGCAGGCATCCCACAGACATGCTGGGAGGTGTAATAGGCCCTTTTCTCACCTCCCTTCCTGGGCTGCAGGACAAATGCCCTCCTGAGAAAGCCCACAGCTGCCTAGCACAAGTCAGAGCTGCTCCAACCATCTTCTTCTGTTTTCCTTTCTCACATGTGGTTTCAGTTTCCAGTTGCCAAAATTGCCCCATGGCTTTGTGGGTGGCAGTGACCCACTGCGTGTCCCTGGGGAGGGCACTGGGCACAAAGGCTGAAACTGGGAGGTAAGTTTTGGGGGAGCAATGCTCCCAACTGACCCTGCCAGACCTACATTTCTTCATATGGGTGAAACATGATGCCAGACCGTGCTTCAGCCTGGCTTTCCTGCACAAGGGCTGAAGGGGTTGTTCATTCCCCCGCCTTTGTGTGAGTTGAAGACAAGAATGAAAACCTTCAAATGAGATTCACAAGCCTCTCGTGCATCTTGCCTTTGAGTGTTGCAGCATGCATGATGCCAAGTAGGGATTTGCTATTTATCAGGGACCTTCACCCCCTAAACCCGGATACAAAGCCAAACAATTTAAGGGATACAGCAGGAATGACAAGGGAATAGCCCAAGTCACTGCAATTAATGTGTCTTTGGTCTGTGTCTGAAAAACACTCCTCTGCAGAAGTACTGTGTTTATAATGGAGTGGAAGTGCAGGATCCTGATGCTTTGGGTGCTGTGAGGGGTTGTACCCAGGCCAACACAGCACAGTGTCTGCGAAGCGGTGCTGGGACTGCCCCACCCCTGCTGCCACAGCGCCAGAACCCAAGCCTATTTCACCAGCTTCCTCTGGCACCAACCACCAAGTTAGATGGCAACTCTGGAGCATCAGAGGGACTTGGACATGGTGACGTGTGTTAGTGAGCACTAGAGCTTGTCTCTCCAGGTGATGCTCCTGCCCATTGCTCTGCATCTGGGGGCAGAGTTGGGGTGTTGCTGCTGATTGAGCTTTACTCGCTGAATATCTGCAAATTAGTTAGCTATTGACTGGCAGGTTTAGTTCTTATTTTTAGATTTCTGGTCTTTTGTACACATCAGAATTACCAGAGAGGTTTATCAGATCTTCTGGATCTCTGTATTTTTTATTTGGTAGCATTATGTTCACTTGTTGACTACAGACAATCTTTTCATTTAAGGCTGTATAAATGAAGTCACTGCACACCCCCTGGGAGGATTTGTTTATTTGGAAGAGAAATTATCTTATTAGCTCTGTCATAAATTAGATGTATCTGTGCTGGCCACAAAACAGTTACAAATTTTTTTGCTTCTTGTTTGTGTGATGCTCCTGTGTCAGACAAGATGGTAATGTACATAAATGAAATTTTATATAGTCTTCCAAACTTCATAGCAGGTGGTGCTTTGTCTTACTATACCATAGATGGAATACTTTGGGATCAAAGCATGTCTCCCTGTGCAGGAGGACGCCAACAAACTCCCTCCTTCATGACAGGTGATAAATGATTTCAGCATTTTGGCAAGGTGGCTGCCTTCACCTGGAAAGTCAGAACTGGCAATGGTAACTAAAGAAACTGCTTATATAGAGACATCAATGCTTGAGTGTTATGAGCAGTCTGAGACTGCTGTGCTGAACAAAGATGTTCTTCAGTTTGTTACGAACTGGACAGATAGAGCTGGCCTCTCAAGCTCTGCAGACTAGGCCATTGAAATAAATGGATTTGATTTACAACTACAGAGAATCTGGATTGTAATTTTACTATTTTAAAACTCCAGAAAATATAATTTCATTTTTCTAAAGCATCATTTTTTCCAGGAAAGTACAGCACAAATGCAAATGAAATGTTCTATGAAAATGTAACAATCTGAGAAAAAAAACACAACTGAAATCCCCAGACAAAGTCAACAAACCATGATATTGCTTTTCTTTATCAAAGGCTTGCTTTTAAAAATTTTGAGAAATTCTGTTCTGAAGAAGTCTTTCATGAATGAATGAAAAGAGCCATTTCATCTGGACTTTATCATTTGATTCACTTAATTCAGCAAACTATCATGCTAAGCTGCGCCGTGCTGTAACATGTCTTATCACATCAATCACAAAACTCTAAGCATGGCTGCACTGCACTAGGCAGAGGTCCACCCAGCCAGCACACCATCTCCAGCAGTGGCCAGCAGTAGATGCTGGTGGTGAGGAGCAGCCAAGCTTGTGGTACAGACTGTTCCTGCGAGCAGCCTTGCGGTTTAGAGCCCTCCATAGCCAGGGTTGGCATCCATGCTGCCCTGCCATGGTGGCGAAGCTCTCCTGCCTGAGGGCTCTGGCACCACAGCACTTTCTGAGTGGACTGTCACCATGACTTTCCAGTCCTGCGGGAGATCTAGAAGCTGCAATTCATGCCCAGTGTCAAGAGGGGAGAGATTTGGAGGTATTGGATGGGTATTTCTCCTGCAGTGTTATCTAACTATGCTGTAAGCAGCTTTAGAAGACATAGTACCAAAAATGCCAGTCTTACCTACACTATAGCTCCTGGTCCTCCAGATAGTTGAACGGGTTTGACCTACTTCCCTAAATGCATGAGTTTGCGTGACTATTTGCAGATGACAAATCCAGGGATGGGCAGATCAGGCATGCACAGTGAGTGCAGTCATGATAACAGAGGCTGAGGTGCAGGAATTGCCTGCACAGTTCACAGTGCCTTCATTGCACTAACAGTCTGCTCTGCTGCTGCTGCATCTATATCATATCTGGTTGTACACAGTTCCCTATCACTAAAACAATCAGTCCTGCAGGTTGTGAGTGTATGTCTCTCTTGACAACTAACTTTGTATTCTGCCTGTTTTAAGCCAGAACAACAACTGCAAAAGAACAAAACGGCAACAAATCCTACGGGCTGACCATCCCTTTTCTGCGTTGAACAACAGTACAATAAATTGCAACTACCATGTCTGCAAACTCTGGAGGTTTTTTAGAAAGCCTAGAGCACAGCCATGATTCCTTCCTAAACTTACCATGAGAAATCAGCACCCTACAGTGCGATGTTTTAAGCATTGAAACCATACAACTGCTCCATCCCATTCATTGAATTTATTAGATCAATAAGTATTGAAAATACCAAATTAGATACTATGACTGTAAAATTGGAAGAGGATATTTAGAGCTGGTGTAAATTTAGGGGTCTCACTGACAGAATTAATGCAAGCTGGCAGTTTTTGCAAACTAGGGCTTCAGCTTTGCCACTTTACTTTCCAGAGTAGCCTTTTGAAGTAGAGGGCATGAACTTAGCAGTTTGAGGCACTCCAGTTCCACAGCATCTCTTACAGTCAGTGCAAATGGATGTTACAGGCTAGTAGAAAACTGCAACCCCAACCTAATCTTGCACAGGTTGTAGCTACGCAGGGTTTCAGTGCAGCCAAGGGCACTGTGAAGGCACAGTTGAGGAGGGGGTGAATAGCCAGAGCTTTTACAAGCTTTGGACCAGTTCTGACTGAGCCAGCCCACAGTGCAGAGCTGTTGGCAGTCACAGCCAAATCTGTGCAGCTCAGAAACCAGGAAACCTGGCAAAGCCCTGTATAATTAATTTGTTTATTCATTCATTTAGTTGTTCATGCAGTGGCTGAGTTGTAAGTGATCAGTACAGCCCAGCAAGGAAGTCTGCAACTCACAACTGTAATTCCAGCTAGTTCTTACAAGAACATCCCAAACAAGTTTCCTATTTCTTTCCTACCAGGTTAAACGATAAACATAAGAAGGAACCAGCAACACAGAAGTTAATGCCATATAGGCCATGTACTAAGCAGTGGTGCTTGGTGAGCCTCTGAAGAGCCTTTCACTGTCAAGCTAAGGTGCTGGCTTTGCCTGAGATGTCTGCACTGATGCTGTTAGGAAGCAGCAAGCCCACTGGCTGTTCTGAGCTCTGGAGCTTAGCCCTAGCCTGCTGTAATGGGACAAACTGAGTAGGGGCTTACAAGGACAACTGGTTGCATTTCCAAACCCATACCTTAGGGTCTGACTTGTCCCCATGAGGCTGTGCCCTTGTCGGGTATTCTTACATCAGGTACAATGTCTGTGGCAAACCCCAAATCTTTCCGCCTATTTTCCAAGGGTTTTCAGTTAATGTAGCTGAGTCCCAGCCCCAAGGCCATGGGCTCACAGCAACATCAGTAAGTCCTGTCTCCTTCTCTGTGAGGTTTGTCTTGGAGGCAGCCAGCTGGGGTGGCCCAAAAAAGAGCCAAGGAGTGGGCTAACACTTGTGCAGTATGGACCAGCAGGAAACCACACCTAAGCTTGCTGCATCAGCCTCTTCTAGTTAGCAACATGTCCAGACCCTTACTGCCCTTCCTGTGTCCTTCAACCTTCAAAGATTTCTTTTAGGACTGAAAATTTTCCCTTTAATGCTTACTAGGTAGTGGGAAAACCTGGTCCCTTCATCCTGGCCAACAGCTTGAACCGCTGTCTGTGAGACAACAGCCTGGGCAGCACCTTTGGCAATCTCAGTCTGCACTCTACGCAATGGCATCCAGATCTGCTTTCTCCTTCGCTCTTGGGGCCATGGGCAGGCACCTTGTGCATGATACACAAAATGCTGATCTCCAGACATGGGATTCACTTATGCTTTGCTTGGAGGTGTCTGTTTTAAGCTTACTCTCACAGCAGTGCAGGGTCAAGGGTTCTTTAAAGGTTTCCTCCTCTTTCACAAAGTCTTTATTAAAATTTACATACTATGAGCACTGGCTCGAACTGCCCACGAGCCTCGTGAGCTTGCTGGTGCTGCGGGTTGTTTCCCCATACAGGTCACCATCCCAAGGATACTTTGCATCCTTTCCTTGTCTGTCGGGATAGATGTATCAGTAATGATTTCAGCCCTACTAGGACCTGCCTGCACCCTTGCTGTGCTATTCCCCCTGCCAGGCATGTGATTTCTGTTGCATGGAATTGGTAGTTGTCGTCAGCTTTGCTGCAGCTGCAGGAGGCTGAGCCATTTCTCAAGCTCAGATCTATAAATTTTCTTCCCTTTAAACAACAAGATTGTGTATGGAGACCAGGAAGCTTTATGCAGTCAAAAGGTGGCTTTTCTTGAGAGGTTTCTTTTCCTGAGAAACACGTCCAGTATTTATCACTGCCCCAACATCAGTGAGGCAAGGACATCTCTGAAATGAGGATGCTGAATACACACTCTGTTTCGATACCAGCGCCTGCCCAAGAGCACGGCCTGGTGTGTCAGGTGTAGTGTGTGGTATCAACCGCCTCCTAAAAGCTATTCCCCTCTGGGAGAAGAGGAAAACAGACTCTGTTCACGTACTGAATTAATTTTCCTTATTTGTTAAGGAAGCAACATTTCCTCCTGTGGATGGATGTGGAGTCCCTCCAGGGCTGAGTTTTCCCCTGGACTGCTGATTCCCAGGGCAGTGCGCTTGCAGCCCTCACCCAGGGCTGGGGGCGAGAAGCTCCAGGCATCCCCCTGGAATGGGGATGGGGAGGGTGAGGTGCTTTTGTGCTCTGCTCTGCAGTTTGCAGAGGCCATCTCTACTCCCTGAAGTCCCTCAGCCTTTTCCACTATTGTTTTGATTCCGGTGTGTTTGCCCTGGGGATGAGATCAAGGATGTGACATTTTAAAAATCCCTGACACTATTGTGAACTCTCTCTTTCATTTGCACATGCCTTTATCTCCTTCAGTGGGGAATAGCCCTTCTGAGCCCTTTCTTTTCTTACCTTATGCTGCCTGTAGCTTTTCTTTCAGTGCTCGTAACCCTGTCAGACACCTTATCAGCCTGTGCAGCTCTGTCCAGCTGAAAATTGATTATTGCCATTTGCCTACGGTCTGGTTGTCCTTTTATCTTCTGCCACAGCATTTTTCATGGCTCCTGTGAATAAGGAGCCTTCCCTGTAATAGTGCTGTCACCATCTTCCTCACCCATGCTGTGGACCATAGGTTCATGTTTATTCTTTCTCAGACAACGTAATCTGTTGTGATTTTTGCATCTTTTCCCGAATGCTGGGTGTAGCTGCAGCTTGCCAAGGCACATGCGTCATATATCATCTTTCAGTGTCTCCCAGCACAGCAGACTCAGCTTGCCCTTCCATTTCAGGGCCCTCTTCTGAGGTGTTTCAGAGTCTGCCCATACTTTCATCAGCCTCACTCTATTCTGGTTGAATTCCTTCGCTTGGGAAATCCTAATTCCTTTCTCCAGAGTTAATTCTGCTTCCTGCAGTAGCCTCCAGGCCCTGCCCCAGGCAGCAATTGCAAGGGAGGCTCTTGCCAGAGTCCATTCCTGAAGCTCCTAAAACTGTAGCTTTGGCTCTGCCACATGAGGGCAAACTTTCCTTTTTGTACCCTCTATTTGCAAACCTCTTATTTATCTGGCTTTTCTTATGTGGTCCTTGGTCGCGCACAGCATAGGGCCTTCAGAGCGTCTCTCCTTGTAGAGAGGAATCCAAATCACTCCTTTCTAAAGGTAGTAATGAGGCAGTGGTTTAAAGTGCTTTTCTCAAGTTCAATGGTGCTTAAATTTATAACCGTATGAGTCTACTCTTTTTCTGTACCTGAAGTCTGCCTCTGATTTACACTTGCAGTTTGAGGCATATTCTATATGAGAAAGATGTTCTTGCTTTTATTTGAAAAAAAAAAGTCATAAAAAACTGCATAAGATGCCAAAACTTCACTCACATCAAAATCCATAACAAGATCTATTTAATTCCTTAGTCTAGGCTTATAGTATGGTGGAATAATTAAGTTCATGTGTTCATTTGGACTGAATAAACTGCAGTACTCTAAGGAAGTTCAGTGAGCTTCACCTCTGCTGTGGAGACCAGAAGGCAGAGCATCCAGCTGTCAAGGACCAGGCAGTGGTGGCACCAAATTTGCACCTAGTGCAAGGTCGTGGGTTGCATGAAAAGCCACAGAGTGTTGCCAGCTCTCATTAGGTGAGGATCCGGCCCCTAGGCTGTCTCCTTCTACGGTCTGAATTGCAGTAAGATGCCTTCTGTAGTCTTGGCATCTGACAGCATAGGCATATATTGCATTGAAGCTGGGGTCTGCGTGCAGCTCTGTGCGGACCTGTCCTTGTGGCTCTGCTCCCTCCAACTGCTGGGGCTCCAGGAGTTCATCTGAGTTCAAAGAGACTTCTGTGTGCGTAAAACTAGAGACTAGCATGGATTTTGGTGCAATAGAAAGCTGCCCACAGGGAGTGCCAACTGGGGACTTTTTTCTGGCCCTGTTTAGCAGGTGGGAATTTTGACTGGGGATATTTGTGAAGCTGTGATTTCAGCAAACTGGCCAAAATGACCATATGTCTGAAGAGCTACCTGCAAAGAGGTATTAAAATGCCCAGGTTTTGCAGCTGAGGGTGCAGTCTGAGCATCCGACCATTCCACTGTAATGACTTTTGTCCTAATAATAACTTAAATGGTTTCCTAAACATTAACTTGAACTTGCTCAAGGGAATGGCCTTTCTTTGCTTATAATAATTTCACATGAAGTACAGCATGCACATTGGAGGGTAACTGGAGTTAATGTCAATTATGAATCACCAATTTCCTGCTCTAAATAGCATTTCTTCTCAGCAACTTCAAATACGGCAAGCTGCCCTGCAGTTTTAACCCACATTGTTTAGCTGAGACTGACTTTCATTTAACGTTTCTTTTTTAAACATGAGGTTTTGCACAGGGAGTGGCCTCACAAACCTGGGTGGTAGACAAATTAACAAGTTTTAGTTTTTCACAGTAAATAGCATAGAAAAATGTCTCCTCCACTTTACTTATTGTATTTTTACTGCAAGAAAATCACATCATGTGGGTATTGGCAGGAGACTGCAACAAAATAAGGTTGCCATTATTATTATCTGGCTGTATCTTGCCAGGTCATATTTGCTGCTGTAAGTGAATTTATGGGAAGGTTTTTGTCGTTACGGAAATGTTCAAATCACAGTCCTAACCTGACATTATACTGAGGAAGGCAACAATGCCTTTCTCAATTAAGTGGAGATACTCCTGCCACCTCAGTCAGTGTTTTGTCTCTCTTGTGCCAACTGTCCTAGAAATGAAGCTACAGTTTGACCCTCAGTGATATGCAAGCTACAAAGAAGCCCTCAGGATCTGACCCTTGCTGAGGCAAACTACTTTAAACCACATTTAGAAACATTAATTCCCAGGTTTTACCCAGGCAAAACTGCCAGTTGTGCCACCGGATGCTGTTTAAGACTTTCTGACAAACTCTGACCTCTTGAGGAACACGGGGCACAGGAAACAGCAGAAATGTTATTGTTTGTGGTTTGGGATGGTGGGGTAGAGAGATCAACTCTGGAGCCTAAGGTGCACCATGTATCACCCACATGAGAGGGTGGAGAGGTAAATGCTGGAGAAGCATGGGAGAAATTGCCGGAGACACCACATGTAAGCTGTATTCCAAATAAATCTCAAACTCCACGCTAGAAACCTGGGGGGCATGATTATAACTCCTTCCTACAAGAGACTGGGGTTAGTACAGCCTGCTTTTAGATGTGGTTTGGGGGTCCTGTAGGACAGATCGTAACTGTTCTTTGATACTTGGATAAGCATTTGACAGACTACAGGTCTTCACAGAGAGGCCCTTTCTTCCTCTATCGGATGGAAGAAATATACTGCAAATTGCACACTACACATCAAGTGTCATTATCCCACACTGTTTAACACAAAACTTTCCCTGCAGCCTTGGCAAAAAAGCAAGATATTTAGCATTGACCTATCTACAATTATAGATATCTGGTATGTAATGTATCTACCGCATACGCTTACAAGATAATTTGAAACAACCTTAAAGGTGGAATTCATCTGCCCTAACCAAGGCATCCAACAGCTGGATGACTAAATCCGAACAAGTCACTCTTGGCTCCCTTTGTTATTAATAGAGATAAATGGATACTGCCAAAAGGCAATTCCACCTGGTCCTATCATCAGCAAGTGAACAGCCCTTCAGGCAGTACCTACTTCTGGTTTCCACTGACAATAAGAGGAGCCAAGCTGGGACTGAGATATCTGACTTCAGGAAGGATGGATAAATCCCACAAGTGTCTGCAAAACTGTTGATCCATATTGCTGAGATTCACAGAAGCAGAGTAGCTTTCCTCTTTCTCCATTAGATATAAAGAGTGGCAAAGAGAGAGGTGCAGCCAATCACTCCAAAGGTGATGGGCAGAGGGAGTATGGTGGCCGCAGACTTTTCTAGGAGAAAGAGACAGTGCCTTCCAGCAGTCTGAAGGTAGAAAAAAAAGGCATCTTTACTCTCTTATTTATTATTTTTTCATAGGACTGAGTTGCTTTTTTTTCTGTCTGCCCCAATGTTAGTCTCTCCCATTGATGTTTCAACCAGCTGTCCAATTTCAACCAATTTTTAACAGCAAAGCAAAGATCTCAGAGAAAACAAAGTTTCTAGACAAGTTCTTGGATATGTAAGGAGCTGTGGTGCTTAGGCAGGAGTGTTGCATCCTATTGCTGTCCTGCTGAAGGAAACTGAAGCACCCACAGTTTGAAAGTCTGAGGAGGCGAGGAGCGGCAGCATGCTGGATCATGAGCACGTTTGCTAGCCATGGAGGGCACACTGCCATTGCTCAGCCAGCAGTCTTGTAGGGGCTGTAAAAGCAGTTGAAAGCTTTGTAGGAGAGAGCAAGGCAAGGACACATCATCAAGAGATGCAGGGGTCAGGTAGTTGAAGGTAATGTAGAGGTGAAACCTAAGTGGGTAACCATGAGGCTTAAAACTGTAGGAATCCAGGCTTCTTCAGTGACCTATACAACCTGTTCATCATGGCTCTGGTGAGCGCAGGGGAGCCCAAGTGTGACTAATGGCAGGCAGTAACTTTTGTTAGGAGGGAAGAGAAGCAACTTCATGCACTCGAATCACTCACGCTAACCTTCCCCTGCCTGACTGCCGCCTGCCTCTCTCCCACAGACCTGTTCAAGCTACTGTTTGTCCAAGAGCTCTCCTTGGTATATTGTTTTCTTTGTCAGGCTTTTGAGCTTGTCTTTTTAAGCACCAATATTCCAACACCATTTGTGCCTTGTAGGCAGCACAGCGCAGGGGAGCCCTAAGCGACCAGCTCCCACTTCTTGCTGAAGGAACCAGGGGGACACCAACTTCTTGTCCTGCTGCAGCCACATTTTCAAGTCAAACTAAAGTCCAAGTATCGTCCAAAGGCAATAGACTGTGGATTATACAAGGACTTATTTAGTAAAATGAATAAGCAAATAGTTCAAACTCAATTTTCACAGTCTTCTCCCCAGCAGCCTTATTCCCTAGATGAAGGGAGCCTTGCTTTAATAATGGTGTATGTGTAAGGAACTGAATAAACATTTCCAGATACTCTGTCTTAACAACACACATCCATGGATACATATAAACATTGAAAGAAGAGGCCCATTTAGGTTACAGAAATATATATCTAGTTTTAGTATTTAAATATCCTTGCAAAATGAATCTGAGGGAATGCACAATGGGGGTGACAGAAGAGGTGAAAACCACTGAGTGCCTAAACAGGCTTTTGTGCCACCTGGTCCTGCATTGATGTATGTGGGTGTGTAATTTTATTTATTTGGACTATTATTTACCTAATACTTATTTTATTATTAAAATGATAATTTACCTAATACTTATTTTATTATTAAAATGATAGAAAATGCTTCCTCTAAGAATTATGGGTACCTCTTGTCTGCATAAAGTATATATTAATTATATAAATATTATGTTGCTTGTTACTCTAGGCTATCATTACAATACTTTCAGTTCCACCTACATTCCCATCTATGAAAAGAATACCCTTAGCCAAGCCCCAAATATAAACCAACCCTTTATCAATTCAATAATGGAACAAAGGATTGTCCCTCCCTGAACCACATTCCTATTCATCCTACTCTCTCTAACTGCTTGCAGCAATAGTGTGCCTGTTTAAGTCTCTGTGTGAGTATATATCTACTCTTAAAAATTGTCCTTGCGTGTGTGCTCCATTCATGGTCTTTGCAGACACAACAAGCAGAGATACCAAATAGTCCCTGTTCTGACAGTACATTTGATGATATGGAGCTCTGTTATCCACCATCTCGGAATGTAAACATTTCCTGGGGAAGTCTACAAAATGGCAGCACTGGAAAATCCTTCCGATGAAAGTGAAAGATTGGTTTTGCTGCAGAATTCTGAATGCATTTCATAACGTGCACAATGGAGAGGTGAAATCCTGCTCCTTTGAGGAAGCAACATGGTGCTTGATGATGCCAACAGGGCAAACAATTCAGTCCCACTGAATTGCAGGTAATGGTAGTGCAATGCTCTTCCAAGGACGAACATGAATCTTGTAGGTAATACAGTGGTGGAATAAGGAAACCTGTGAATTAGGGTTGCAGGTCTGCAATGCATTTCATGGGGATGGAACCAGGGCAGTTGGTAGAACCCCATGAAGAGGTGAATCTCCATCTCTTCAAAATTACAGAGTGAGCCCTTGAGGAAGGAATTTATCTCACCTAGTTTTACCTGTTTAAAAAATATATATTTAGTCCAACTGAGTGAGCAGAATATCTTTGGTTGTTCACAGAGGGAGAAAAATTGTTATTGATGCCAACCTTAAACTGGCCTGAACTGGAAGTAATTTGGGATGGAAAATCTCCATTTGCTGATGAGAGAGCTTAAACTTAGTTTTCAGGAAACTACTGCTAAGTGAGATAAACTCCCTCTGAAGGGAACTCAGATAAAACCGATAGGAGCAGGATACCTTAGATGTTCTGGAAATTTTATCTAATATCTGGGGCTACCTCAGATGTGTAATCATCTTTGAAAACTGAGCTCTGAGCTCCTGTGCTTTCTGCTTTTATTTGTTTCTTTAAATGACTGGTTTTATGGGTGGGATTAAGTCACAGTGTTTGAGAGATGAAGATTTATGAACAGCTATGAAAAAGTTATAGGCCCCACTTGAGGTGGGGGAGGCTACATTTGATGCTTCTACTTTTGTGCTTGTGATCATGTGTACATTCATTCAGAAGGCCACAAATGAGAGGGTCAGTTTATAAGTCACCAGTTTGTGAGGTCAATAAACTGCAGATTAGCTCCCACTTACTGCCGAACATGGCCTTGAAGTTGAAGATAAAAAATTGAAAGCCACTATTAATTTTTTTGAAAAATTTTTAGTCCAATAACTTCAGATTTTCCTGTATGAGGGATTCGTAGCTATGGTAGCAAACTGCTGGGCACCACTTCTCAAAAATACCACCGTTTGAGGTATTATTGAGAATTGTCATGTATTTAATGTATGCTTAGTACCCAACAAATAATTAATGCAGATATTGTCTCCTGTAGATGACACGAAGATACCAAACCTAAGCTTCACCAGTAAAAAAGCATCATTTTCAGTAAGAACCGTGAGTAGGATATCTACTGTCTCCTGGAGGATTTAATCCAGGAGCTACTCGGCCAGGCTTTTGTGTCGCACATGGCAGGTCCTTAGTGCAAGCAACTGGAGCATGGAAGAAAAAGAGACAACCTGGCAGCATAATGACCAAAGGTCCAATGCCCTTAGTTTTTAAAGAGGGTGTTGGCTGAATTAAAGAAGATTGTTGTGTGTAGTTTATCTGTTTAAGGTAAGTGTAGTGCCAGAGCATCGGTGACATTTCAGCCTGCAGTTACACAGCGGTAAAGATGCTGGTGAGCTCCGCTGTCATCCACCCTGGGCTACTGCGGTGGCATCTGCGAAGGAGGCAGAGAGCTGGTACACATATGGTCAGTGAGAGAAACCTGGGATTGACTTAAGAAGCAAAACAATGTAAACACTGAATATGAGGAAAAAAATGTGCGGCAAAACTCACATCCTGAGAATCTCAGTCCTAAGTGGATCATTTGTTTATCCCACCAGCCAAACCTGGCTCTGCAGCAAAGAAAGCCAAAGAATGTCTCCTTTATTGTTTCCATGATGCTTACTCATCTACAAGCCATTCCCCTTTTAGATTATTCTATTTTTAAGGCATAATTTCCATCTGTTCTTTGATCATATACCACATAAGACATTTAGCTAATAACATCATCCATCAAATACCAACTTTCCTTTAGAGTTCAAACACAATCGACACAGGACCCCGTCCATCTGCTGGCCAGTGCCTCTGAACAGATCCAGCTTGTGAATGGCCAGCTATGTCGCCTATTTTTTAATTAACTGGCTAAGGCCTGTGCTTCCCGTAATGCCGCAGGACGACCAGGGGACACTCCAAAGGGAAGTAAAATAGGCTCCTCTGTGGGAGCGGAGAGGAGGGTTTGGTGAATCCAGAGCTGCGACGTGTTTGTTGGGAGTGGGGTTTTCCAGTGGATGAAGTCTGCCTTCAGCCCCTGAGGGAATTAATTTTTGCATAAAAGATGCAACATTTATGTAAAAGTTTTGAAGGATAACCATTTTCAAGCTTGGTGTTCTTCAGAGGAAGGTGGGTAAAGCAGAAAGATAACATTTGTTTGAAAATCTAACTAGCTCTGCTTCTGTGAGCAGACTTCTGAGTTTATTTGAGAGAAACTTCAGAATTTCAGGGCAGGTTATCTTGAGCATCAGAATTGCAGATTTGCAGACAAATATTTCTACAGAAAAATGTTCGTCTGCTTACCCAACTGGAGAGCCAGGGAATGTCAGATGATTTAGGTGACCAATTGTAGTAAAGCAGCACAGCTTGAATTAAGGATATCTGAGACCAACCACAGTTAAAAAATATCTAAGAAAAACGTGTCAGAGAAAAGGGGATCAATGAATAACCTGGAGGAAAGGCAGTTTCTCTATGGATATTTTCGAAGTACAAACAGATATAAAATTTTTTAAATGATTACTTTCAGACTCTTCACTTAGCTCTATTACCTTGCTTCTCGGTGGTTTGCTTTATTTTGCACACAGTGCATTTGTTTAGGAAGGAATTTGATTCAGGATTTATATTCCACTGGATTACATATGCCACAGCGTACGTATCTCCAGATCTGAAACAATAACAACAACAAAAAAGCGCCTACATTTCCTTCTATTTCCTGGCTTGCCAATAATAAGAAGTCCCTGCAGAGGGGAGCTTGGCTGGTGGTGTTTTGTGATTTCTCAGATAACAAGAGCTTCACATTTCTGTGGAATTCCCATTTGCCAGCGAGCTGCTGCTGCCGCTGCCCTGATTGATATATGACTGCAATGGCACTTTTCCATTTGACATTCCCTCTCTCTCCCTCTCCCTCTCCCTCTCCCCCTCTCTCTTAAACAACAGCCCTAACTTTTGTGTGTTGCAAATATAAAAGGCAAGCCATGTGACAGAGGGACAGAAGAACAAAAGCATTTGGAAGTAACAGGACCTCTTTTTAGCTCTCCGAAGGGTTTGAGGGGAGGAAGGAGCATTGCATTTTCCAAAGGTAAGCACACAAATTAGAGATTCCTCCAGTTTTTGGGTATTACATGGACTTAAACTGAGCTCTTAATCTCTTTATCAGACACACATGTTCTCCTTGTACCATTTTTTAAATTAAAATGTGTTGATGTGGAATTGACACAGCTTTAGTACCTGTTTCTCCTTATCCTTGTATCTTTAACCATACCTCCTGTCTGAAGGAGACATAGAGATGCCTGTACCCAGACAAATAGGTAGCCCAGTGTGCTTCCTTGGTTAAACACCTATTCTTGAGAGCATGCCGGGCTCACGTCTGCAGCTCTGCACTGGTCCTTGCTGTATGGCTTTGGAGTGAATGGACGTGCTGGACTCTGCCCTGAATTCATCAAGAGAGCGCCGGTATCGCCAGCACCCTCTTTGTCCCATTACAATAGGGCTCTATGAACACAGGCAAGCCTGCTAGTTTAGAGCTAGACTGTTTACTTTTATCACTACTTATGCATGCTGTTCTCTTGCCAGTCATTTGCTGGAGTGCTTAGAATAATTTGAAACAACAGGCAATATTTATTTCTAGCTTTGTGTGTCATGCTTTGCAGGAGCACTATTAATTTGCACATTATTTATCCAAAATTCTGGGAAACTTTACTATGGACTGGGCAGCACTGGTTATAGATTAGTACAGATTTAATATAAACTCTTGATTGGCTGAAACCTGTGAGGAAAGCTATGGTGTTTGCCTTTGCTGTAACGCTGAGGGGTATATTTAGTAGGTAGCCGACCCTGTCAGCGTGACACGTAATGCGGCGTGGCTGTGCAGTCGGTAGCTGACATGGGAGGATGCTGCAGGACCCCAGACCGCCTGCTGAAGGAGGGAGGGAGGCTCTCTTCATTTGCTGGAAGATCATTTTGCTGTGCATCAGCGTCAGAGGCAAGAGCATAACTGTTCTCTGTGTCTTTGGGACAAAAGAAGAGTTTCACTGTTATGAGCCCAGTGATAAAGTGTCAGTGTAGTGTAATTGCGAGGCGCGGGAACGGACACTGCCCCGAGAGAGCCTGGCTGAGGAAGAAAGCTCTGTCTCCCTGCTAGGAATGAGGTGAGTGAATTAATCCTATAAAAGTTCAGATTAATGGGTCCAGTAGCAAAAAAGAGAGTAACAAAGCTGAACCATGTGAAGAGCAATCTCAGTGCTATGTTAGCTAGCTGCTGTAGAGTCAGTAAAGCAGGCTCACACAGAGTGTGTGTTGGGGGGGGGTAATTTTCTTGTGGCAAATCTGAATTTGCAAGACGCTGTGTGTGGACTGACTCTTGTGGGACTGTCAGGCAGATTGCTTATCCTACCCCTCAAGTTCATTTAAATTTTTCCCATAACCTCCCCATAACATATCTTATTTGTTTCTGCCTGGGACAGATGGCATGACAAGTTACTTGTTAAGTTTTCCGCAACTCTTTAAAGATGAAAAAATGTTTCCTATATGCTAAATGCTATTAAGAGTTCCTAAAACTTTGTAACCGTCCCAGTGGCTGAGAGGTGAGAACTCTGCATATTGGAAAAGGACAGGCAAATGATTATTTAAAACCAACAATGGGGACAAATTCACTTCAAACCAGTTCCTCATTGCAAAGTTATTTTCTAATAGAAGCAACCCAGCTGCCTGGTGGAGTCAATAAGTGCAGATGTAATAATCACAATAATGGTCTTTCCTCGAAATAACATTTACATTTTAGGATCGCTATTTTTTTCTTCTTTTGAATTACTAATGATGCTCACTTTTGCTTGGGCTGTGGGACTTTACTCATGTCTGTGAGCAGTTATACACATGAATAATTCATTCAACTTAGAACTATTTGTTGAGTAATTACTTACCATCTTGAATCAGGCATTCCCAACGTGACTTACACATACATTGACATGCTCTTGCTGGAATAATGAAATCTCATTTGCAATACCTATTATTATAAGAAGATGCTTCTATATTTCCCAGTTAAAAGCAAATGTGGAAGGAATAGATGTTTCCAGCTTATGGAATAAAATGCAGTTTGACTTAGTGAAGGGATATAATTAGGGGCTGCTGCTGATTACTGTAGTTACAAGCTCAGATCTCTACCTGAAGGTCCCATGTAGGTTTCCTGGGTTTGCGCAGTGCCTGGTTTTAATCAGATGCACGTACACTGATGATTCCCCTTTGCTGAGCAGGATACTTGTTATGGACAGTCTTGTGTATGGTTTGCAGTAGCAATACCCCAGGTAGCTATTTACGCATGGCTGATCTCCACAAAACCATCTGCTCCACTGGAAAAATCTCTCATATGCATCAAAGCTTCTGAAAGCATCTGTATGTTCTTGCTTGCTTGAGTTCCCAGGATTGCAATCTCTTTTGCCCAGGTGGGAGGGAAGCAAGCCGCCTCCTTGGGGCCTGGTATCGGTGCCTGCGGTGACTCATTTGACAGGAGTCCTCCTGGAGTGGGCTTCATTCCCCGTCTCCCCCAGGGCTGACTGTGTCCCCTTCCTGGCTTGCCTGTTCTTCCTAGATGCACTAGGAAGCACTCAATGTTGTTCTTGAACCTTGAAGGGAGCTGACTATCTATGGTGCAAAGTTTGCATGAAGCCACTGAGACATTCTTTTTTGTAAGAAGTCTGGTGGGTTATTTGTTTAACTGAAAGAAGAAAAAAACGCTCCTTTTTTCCCCCAAATATTACCATTGCAATCATAAGTATTACATAGTTGTATTACAGATCTACAAATTCCTCTATCTCTAATGTCTTGCTGAGTATGAGGAGAGACTTGTCTCTATGACTTTTAGAAAAGTTTTGCTACATGAGACTGTGCCACAGTTCCATGTTATTTGAGTAATCCACCTCTTGAGCATGGCTGGAAGCGGCCTCATCAAAGACAGACATAGAGACCCCATGGCAGGCAGCTACAGGGTAACTTACAGTGGCAAAGGATTTTTCCCTAACCCCATCAACTGAAGTCTCAGAGTTCTGAGAGTTTATAACCCTTCCAAAAACTCTTTTAAAATAAAACACTTACAACTGCAACCCTCCCATACATAAAAAGCCCTTTTGCAGAGCCCAGCTAAACTTTTGCCCTCTGTGATATCTTGTTCCACCGGATCATTGTCGGTTGTGTAAACATGTGTTTCTTTTCATCAGTGTTAAATGTGCAGCCTCTCAGCTCCCCTGCCCTTCTCCATGTCCTGGTATCTCGGGATGGGGTGAGTAGCCATGCCCAGATCACCTTTTTTCCTGCTGTCTTGCTTCCTGCTCAACAGCTCTTCTGCTGAAACTCAGCTCAGCGGCAGGAGAAAGGTTCAGCTGGTGTCAGGTTAGCTCGGGTGCCTGAGTCTTCCTGGCCAAGTGCACCCCACTTTGCCCACACTTCTTTGCATGCATACGAAGAGGTGCTGCAGTCTCCGCTGACTATGATCAGCTGTTATTTCCTTTTTATATGTGTCAGTGTGGAACATATTAAAATTTCTCAGTAGTGGTATGTTAGGAATCCCTCTGATGCCCCACCTCTAACTTAGCAGAACAATAAAAGCAAGGTTGTAGTAAGCCTTTGAGCAGCTGGCCGTCTATATATTCCTTCTTTTTTCACGTAATCTAATTCAGACTATTATCCGGGTAGCAGTGGCACTACCACTTCCAGACACCGTCAGTCCTTGTCCTGTTTGCTGGAATTTCGTTGCATGGCACGGAGATCCTTTCTACCACAGACGACTGTAGCCTTTCTTCTGGTGTCAGGGTATTGGGCTGCTGGTGCCATGGAGACACCGGTCCTAGGAATTCCACCATACCACTGTTTTTCAGCTTCTCTTTGTTATTTTTCTATTTGCATCAATCATTGTTACGGCTTACACTTGTCACATTTACGTGCGTATTATTACCAAGCTGCAAACTGTGTTGGTCCGGCACTGCGGAGACAGCACAGGTTATGTTGCCCTTTAAGACATGTGAGTTGAGGATCTGAATTAATGCCTCAGCTCTGGTTTGGCAAAGGTTAAGCATACCATGGCAGTGACAATCGCATTACTCTCATAGCAGCACGGCTCAAAGAGAGTGGGACCTAGGGGAACACTGTTCCCCTTGTTAGAAGATATAAAATTGTTACCACGAGTCAAATATTTAGGTTCCTAATTATCAGAAGCCAAGGTATATGGATGGTGGTCTGAATTTTGAAGAAGAAAAGAAGAGAGGATTTTTCCCCTAGGGTCAGAAAAGAGGGAACATCCCTTTCAATCATGTGCTATCTCCAGCACGCATAGCACTCTCTGCTGGTCCTGATGGCAGGGATTTCTTTGCTTAGTATTAAAGAATGGGAAACCTATTCCTACTCCTGCATCAGTCAATAACTACAGTCCTTTGAGTTCTCTAGGAAATACATTAAAACAACCTCTAATCATCAGGCATGCAACACAATAAAAGACAGAACGAAAACTGCCCACCTACTGGTAACACACTCCAACAGGTAAAGGACATGTGCCCAAATGCCCTAGACCTCTCAGCAACTTGTCATTTGGCCAAGAGTAATTTTTCCTCATGTTGGGTCATAAGACTAAAGTA
The DNA here is from genome assembly GCF_949628215.1 of Phalacrocorax aristotelis. Lineage (NCBI taxonomy): Eukaryota > Metazoa > Chordata > Aves > Suliformes > Phalacrocoracidae > Phalacrocorax > Phalacrocorax aristotelis. The sequence goes on along the minus strand of NC_134276.1, from coordinate 96,507,555 downwards.
GAGGTAATTACTGAAGCAAATCCTATAGCTAATGCTTGGCTGGGAATATTTGCACTTTAGCCAGCAGCCACTCTTGCTGGTTTGCCTCCTGAGAGGGATGGGCAGCCTTAGACAGCTTGGCTCTGTGTCTGGCACTTCACTGAGGAGTGATTCCACCCAGCACCATCTGGATGAGCAAGTGGGAAGCTGTATTCCTCTCAGTTCCTGCCCCGGACTCAAGACCATGACTACTCTGATATTCATCGAGACACAAGAATAAAGGAAAAATCCAAGGCTGGCATCATCTCGCCATTAAATGGCTCTACTAGCTCATTAGAGAGAGATCCCATACATGCCCCTAATCAATCTATTTAAAGTTTCCTGGAAGCAGGAAAAGGAAAGAATAAAAATACAAGTGCTCTTTTGTCCACCAGTAGTTATTCTTTGCGAGTGTGTTAAAAACCTTTTCTCCATGTTGGCCGGTGCCTGTCTGCTGGCAGGGCGCCAGCTTGCCGTACCCACTAGAGTTTGTTATTTCAACCACCTAGCAGGAAGGCGCTGTTAGCTCCCCCTCTCCTAGCTACCTGAAGGACTGGAAATATTCTTGGAAACTTCAAAAGGAAAGGGAAGCTCAGCCAGCTCAAGTGCTGTTCAGATTAATTTTTCCACCTCATGCACCGGGTCCCCGCCGCATGAACACTTAGGGGGCCTTACACGAGCCACCCCACTGAAGGCTGGGGAACCAGTCCCATGTGTGCTCATCCCATGCGTGTTGATGCTCCCAGGGGTGCTTGCAGCAGTGCACTCTTCCATTATATTTGCTGCAATTACTATGTTTTTTCTTATGCTTCAAATACCATGGTCTTCCTATTTTTTCAGTCTGCTTACAGTCACAGGTATTAATCTCCTGAAACACTAAAAGACTTAGCAAAGCCTCACAGCACAAAACAATATGCAGGAGCTTCTCTCAACTACCATCAGCGTGTTTGACATTTCTGACTGCTCAGAGGTAGCGTTCGTTTTCTCTTCTCGGTTTCTATGGGACAGTGCTCTGCAGTTGCTGGCTGGCAGGCAGTAGGACTGTGCGGCCTCAGTAGGACCAGAAGATGTACTTCCCTCCTGTGGACACCCAGAGGAAGAGGCTTAGGTCCTCTCCTTTAAGCATATTTTCCCTTCTACTGCTGTTTTCCCTCCCCTCTCCTCTTGCCCACCAGCTGCCACCAGCTCTGGCCAGGAGTGTGTGTTATTCGTGTACCCTCCTCGAACATGCATGCTGCCCCACAACCTGCAGTGTAACGGGTGGATGGAGCTCCCGGACAACGGGTGAGAGCACTCCCCTTGGTGTCAAAGGCGACAAGCTTCAGCACAGCTGGATGTCAGTGGAGCAAACACTCATTTAGCACAACGAGGCCTCGGGGAATCATTTCACTTATTTAGACCTGTAAGGATCTCACTCAAAAATATTTAGTTTGGTATTTGCCCTGTCTCGGGAGGGGAAGAAACCTGTTCACACGCTGCATGGAGGCATTTCACAAACAACTGGAGTTCCCTGTGTTCACCTGTTGCTTCCCGGCTGCCACATTCCCGCTCGGTGACTTTGTCAGGTGTTTTGAAAGACGGCTGCAAAGCGTAGCAAGGATTTTGAAAGCATATGTAGGAGGCCAGCTACTTCACTGCTGGAACAGGAATGGCTCCAATAAAATACCTAGATGAGAAGATGACTGCATTTATTTACCAAGCTAAAACATACATTGGAGCTGATAAAGCCTCCAAGGAGTTGTTTCAACAGGAAGTGAGATCAGGGACAGCATCTTCTGTCATCAATCCTACTAGATAAACTGTTCTCTTAAATTGTTCAGTCACTTGTATGATTTTGTTCCAGAGCACACAGTGGTTCCTGGGCATGGTGTGGGTAGTTGGTGGGCTGGAAGCCCTATGAGTGCCATGGAGGCTGGAGGAAGTCTGGGAGCAGGCCATGCCATGCCACATGGCCACAGCACTGCGGGGGCCTTTAATGTCCCAGCAGAGATGTGGCTTTAGAGCAAGGCTTGAGCTGTGGACATGCAGAACAACTCATGGCTTTGGGAGAGGGTACACCTTCACAAGTGTAGCCCTGGTGTAAGGACAGACGAACCGCTGCTGTCAACTGGGAGCTGTGGTAGAGCGTGGGGCCCCAGGGCCCCCTCAGCTGATTGCCTAACTGGGGCCTTGGCAACTCACTGCAGGAGCGGAAACAATGGTTCCCCAAGTTCCCTGAAAGCACAGATCCATTACTTAGAAATCCTGGTGATGGGTTGCCATGGGCCGTGCTAACACTGTGGCCATGCAGCAGCAGCAGCAGGGACACCACAGTGCTACCCCATGCCTGGGACTGGGGGACTGGAGGTCACCTCCAGCACAGATTGTTCCTCCCCCACTTCTAGTCCCCAGTCCCTTTTGTGGGCCTGGCAGTGGGGAGTTAGCCCTGCAGAACAAAGTCTGTTGTAACCCAATGGTGTAGTTTGACCAACACAGTTGTTTCCACTCCAGTCCAGATCTTGGAGTGCAAAATCTCCAAATCCTTCTCTTTCTGGCCTAAACTTTTCCAGGTTAGATAAAGTTCTTGAGAAATCCATTTTGGTCTCATAAAGATCTTGGTGGTGTTCTTGTCAGAAGAGCAGTGGCAAACTACATATACACACATATATATACACGTGTATGGTTAGTGACACTTTTTTAGGGCTGGAGTTTGGAGAAACCGAGTAGTGGTGTAACTCTTCTGTTTACATAACAAATTCAGAAGGAGGGAACCACATGGTAGGATCCAAGTAATTGTGTTTACTAAATATGCACAGCATGCAAGGCCAGGCTTAGTTATATATACACACTGCGGCTCCAACAGGATTTTGGCAGCCTCCGAAACATAAAACGCATTGAGTGACTTGAATTGTACCCCCATCATCAAGGAGGAGTCTCAAACATGGAAAATGCACAGCAGACGAAGGCCAAGCTGAACATACGTGAATGCCTAATTCAGGGGCTCAGGAGTGGGGAACAGCTAAGCAGAAGTACACCATAAATGAGCTTTTCCATTGCTCCGTTCCTACCTTCCAGGGTAAAAGCTGTGCAGATCCAATAGACCTTTGGAGAATTGCTCAGCTCTTTATTTTTTCCAAGATACATAGCAAAAAGGGAATTTCTGATTAGGTTCTCACAAAGTGACTGGCTAAATAATTCCAGATGATGGAATTTTCTTCTGTCCTTAAAGCAAAACAAAATCTTAACCGTCACCACTCTCTAAATGATATTAAGGCTATGATAAGAAATCTTTATTTCAACACTCAAAAAGCAGTTAATAACAACATAAAGTTGGAAAAATAACCCTAACTCTGCCCCTATGTCCATGTGCAATTACACTCTTGGATCATATGTTCATATGGCCTTTCTTTGGGATGTCTTCTGCTTTTCCCTGCAGTTTTATGTAACAGCTGTACCAGCTTTTAGCATGCTATGTCTCTATGAATTCCTGAAAACTAGTTATATGGAAAGGGCACTATAAGCCTATTAACCAACAACATCTAATTGCCATATCAGTGAATTCTGAAAAAAATGGGTAGTAATCCACTGTTAGGCCAAATATTTAAATATTTTTGTGGCAAATTTTCAGCCTAGGAATATGAAGTCACCTTTACATCCTTTTCTTTGCAGGATGTTCTAAAGGGGAAGCATTTTAGCTTCCTTTTTGTTAGCTTGGCAGATGAGCTGTTTACCAGAGTTTTTCACATGAAAACAAACTGAGGAAAACCCAGCTTAAATAAAAGAAAAAAACCTCTACTCAAAATTGTTGATTTTGATAAAAAAGTGTATTTTCCAAATGAAACAAAATGTCATCATAAGTACTGCTATAATGATTAATGATTACAGGTGTACTTGCTTCTGGTTTTGGACAGAAGGATAGACTGGAACCTACATACGTCACTCCTGATATCATGCATTGTCTAGGATTTTATAATTTCAGACAGCATTTCAAAAGGAATACAACCTATTTTTTCTAAAAAAAAAAGAATGCTAATTTAAAGTGAAATGCCATTGCACAGTATCAGCTGGAAATGGAAAATGTCAGGTCAACATACTTCGTCACGGTGATGTAGCTGAGTGAAAATATTTAGGGTTTTTTTACATAATGAAAAACCTGCACACTAACTTGTATATGTTTAAATGTCCCTGTGAGACTTTTTTCCCATATGTCTTGATTATATATGGCATATGTACTTGAAAAATGTATGTGTACACTTTGCATAGGTATGTCAGGAGATACTGGCATGTGCCAATAGCCGCTGTTGCCTGCAGTCCTGCTTCCAATACCTACACGCTTGTTTTGCCACTATGTCTATCAACAGCTGTACACAGTTTTTTCACAAAAGACAGGTCACATTACCGTCCGTGGTCTCTCCTTTTACTAAGAAATATGTGATAACAGTACTTTTTTCTTCTTTCAAAGTTTTGTTACCAAAGCCCGCTACACTTCTTTGCCAGTGAAGTATCAGTGCAATTTTAAGAGATTGTGAAAGTGTTAATGCTTTTTATATTGTGCTGTGCTTATCCTGAAGAAGGTACAGACGTCTTCCTTTTCTCACATTTTTCCCTGTTTTTTTCCAGCTTTCTCAGAATGTTTTCATGAAGCAGACTCTATGTCATCCAATTATTTCCTGAGGAAAACTAGAGAGATAAGCCTTTGAAAACCGAGCCAGGACTCCAGATTTTTCTCACTGTATTAAATCATACTGATCAAAAACATAGAAAGATATAGAAGTGCAAAATTAACAGTGGGACAGAGAGAGTGGGAAATGGGGATCCCTGGAAGTAATATTACATGAGATGAGACCGTCCAATATCAAGTAAATTTATTTGGACAGAGAGGGAATTACTGGGTGTGTAATACTGATTAACTATGTTGGAGAGAGACCTTGCCAAGCAGCGTGTTTTGGTCAGTCTCTTTATAAAGAAGAATAGGAATGTAGGTAAAAGGTTAAATGTAAAAAAAAAGTGCATCATTCCTCTCGTTAGCTAATCCTTGGGCATCATCTGCATGACCCAGAGTAGTACAGTTCACTTCTGGGAAGAAGTCTGTCCCAGCTCCCATGACCGAGAGATTTCCCTCATATTGCTAAAATGTTTGGAGGGATATTTATTGACATGAACGAGACTGGGAATAAATGTATCTGAGATACGGAGTGTTTAGTGTTGTTTAAGCTCCTTATACCGCAAAGACATAGTATTTTTTTAATGCCATATCCACTGAAAAACATTTGCTTGAGGAAAATATACCAGGTTGTAGGCCAGAGTCCAGGAAAAAAATATATTGTCTATTAAATCCACAGTCACATAATTTTTCCTTTCCTACTTAGGCACATGAACAATAGTTTGAGACCCAAAAAAGGCTTTAAAAAATGTCCAATACACAGAGCATCCCTAATTACATTTCTTCCCAGCGTGAGATTTTGTATGTCATTTCAGCCCGACAAGTCCTGACTCCCAACTTGGATGAACTCTGGAAGTGTTTCTCACTGCTATGCACTCCTCTCCAAAAGTGTTTGAGCAAGCTATAGAGCAATACACAAATCATCAAGCACTCTGGTGGGGAAGCCTCGTAATTTCAGGCTGTTTGGGAGATGAGTATCAGTCAGTTTAGGTATTGCCAGCAAATGAGAAAACCGTTTTGAAAGAGGCTTGTATAAGGCAATAAAGGCACACATCAGGTCTTTAAATAGGCAAGAGGCTCTGGGGGAGCATTTCTGCATGACCACGGATCTGTTTTACCATAACTTTCTTCAGAAAATCCTCATGTTTTTAACTTTACATATGACTATCCTTTACTTCATCAGGCTGTATTTAGATGGATAATTCACAGCTCTTTCAAGCTATAGCTGTTTATAGTACAAGTGAATTTATATCAGCCATGTAGGACTACAGTCTTTGTGAGAAGGATCAAGGGGCTGCAACGAAGCAGATTGGGTTGATGCCTTCTTTTCCCTGCTGGCAGGGAGCTCTGGGCAGCGTTTCAGAGGCTGTCCTGTGCCTGTTTTCTGGGGGATTGCCTGTCCTCCAACGTGTGCCAGAAATCCAGGTCCCTGGGTGGATATCCACATGACTCCACCTGCATATATTTTTTCCCAATTGATAGCTGGGATGTACGTGGATATTATGGAATATGATGTATTTTTCAGATGCTGCTCATTAATTGACAGGAAAGAGACTGACACTGAGCAAGTGTAGCCTGGTGAGTAAGCAAGTCAAGCACGCCCATCTGTGTACGTGTGAGTTTGGTACTCAGGAGGGCAGGGCAGCCAGAGACCTAGCTAGTCCTCCACGCAGTGCAGGTCGGCACTCAGCAAGCTTCTTGGGGACCACTTTGCTCGTGCCAGGGCTTGCACCCTCAGCTTCCCTCCATCCTGGGGGTGCCCCTTGTCCCTGCAGCACAGCAGCTGCAGGAGACCAACACACAGCCCCTAGAGCCAGGGGTCAGCCTGCTTCCAGCTCTTCCATGCGCTACCTAGGCCAGAAATTCCCATCTGTAATGCCGGAGGCAGCCTAGCTTTGCTCCCCTTTGACACTTTTTATGGATACACAGTCCTTCCAATTTGCAGAAATCTCTGATGTGTTATTAATCACCAATTTTGAAGGGAACCCATTAGGGACATCAAAAAGTGAAAAAGATTGGCATTGTTCCACTTGTGATGTTAAAACTCAAAAAGTTCTCCCTCGTAAAATGATATAGCAATGCTTTAAGTAACAAGGCCTTGATGTGTCTTTCCTAATGCTGTATACTCTACCTTCTGTGGAAATGATGCTCACTCAGACCGTATATTTTGGCTAGCAAAAATTCTGTGTGCTTTAATATTATTTATGTCTGTTCTTCTCCAGAGGTCTTTTCGGTCAGGACTGTGATTTATATTGTTTTTATTCCAGCTACGCAGGAGATTTTTTGACGGATTACAATCCCAGCAAACTCCAACTCTAGAAGAAGAATGACAGCTGGGAGACCTAAACCAGACTTTTCACCATCCTGGAAAGGAACTGGCTGCTAGTATTTGGAGGTTTTTTTTTAATGCTCTACCTCCCTCTGCTGTTATCAGTGAGAAGTTCCTCGACAATGGGAAATCATGTACTTGCGGCTTCGATTTCCATGCTCTCGCTCCTGGCAATGATGGGAGAGTCGGACAGTAAAACAGACAGTTCTTTCATGATCGACTCTGACCCCACCCGCTGTATGAGGCATCACTACGTCGACTCCATCAGCCACCCCCTGTACAAGTGTAGCTCGAAGGTAAGGACTTCCCTCACCCCTTTGCAGCAAGGTGCTGTTAAAATGAGCCATTTGGGGTGATTTTTCTCTGCACAGATTCCTCGCTACCAAAATCCAGCTGCAGAGACATACAGATGTAGAGATCTCTGTGTGTACATCAGAACTGGGGATGGAGAGAAAGGCTCTTGAGTGTCTTTTCACTTTTTCAAAAGGAAAAACACACCATGGTGGTAAAGCTAACATGCAGTGAATGATAAGATTCAAAGGAGCATGGTGGGGTCTCAGCCATCAGCACCAAGGAGATGGGCTAGTTTGGAAGTTAAGATCATCTCAGTCACCCCCTCCTTCAAGTGAGTCTTCAATATGGAGAGTGTAAACTTATAACTTTCGAGGTCAGGTACTGAGATAAAAAATCAAGCTGTAAAATAATAATGAAAAAAGCATGTGAAAAACATTGCTAGATTTTTGCCCATTTAGTTTCAAGGCCTTTGTTTAAATGCAGAATATCAGTTGGATGTTTATTGTGTTACTTATTTTAATTACTTTTTACAATTTTAATTATTTAATGTTAATTACTGAAATACAAAATTGCCTTTCATTTGAGATTTCAAGCCTCAAATATTTTGTGCCAAAATGATTTAGCAGCCTGCGCATGTAGCCTACAGTCATTTATTTCATTGCATGGAGAAAAAGAATGGGGAGAAACAATGGGAAAATCCTTGCTGGTCCCTTTCGTCTTCCTAATTTGTTCCGGCTGAGTTAACCCAGTGTGCATTCAGATATACACTCTCTGCTTGGGCCATCCCTCTGTCCTGCAGAAAGTGGCTTTGTCTTATGCACCCACACCCCTGGATTTACAAAAGGGAGGAACAACCAGCACCGATACTTTTGCCAGCCCTTTGTTGGGTAAGAGAGCGATGGGAGGCAGATGGGAGAGCAGAGGCTTTTGCCCTACTGCTCTTGAGTTCAAACAGTAAAATTGTGCAGTACTTGTGATTCAGGAAAGATCTTTTGTTTTGCTCCTAGCCTAGGCTAGACCTTCTACCATCTAGGAAACGTCCAGCATTAACACACAGAACTGCAGATATCATCTGTCTGTGCAATATTGACTTTATTGCAGTTGACTCCAGTGCAAGGCAAAGGTGAAAAGTGCAGGTGGAGCAGGTGGTTTTTATGTCCTGGAAGGGGTGTGATAGCAGCCCTCCCCTCCCATGGCAATTCATATCACCTGCTACACCTGAGAAGCCATAGCTACCACAGTGGTTGGTCCAGTAGGGCAATGCTTCACTAAGCTGGCTCTCGCGCTCGGCTCCCTGTCCTGGAATAGCTGCAGTATGTAACATAGGCAAGATGGTACATGGTCCCCAGAGACCCTTTGGTCTCCAGGTTTGGATAGGAGCCCCCTTTGCTCCTCTACACGCAGAAGAGCAAATGAGTAACAAGTGGTGACTTCATCAGGGCGGTGAGAAATGCAGAGTATAACTGACCTGGGCACACTGCCTCACACAGAAGAGAATGAACACAACAGGTCCCAGCCCAGCCCTTGAAGCAATTCAGTCCTGGAGGATGAAGGATGGGGCTTCTCTGACCCAAGGACAAGGGGTTCTTATGTCATGGTCTCTCCTCTCCTGTGGGCCGTCACCGACCCACCTCTGTTCCTTAGCTGCAGCAGGTTCCCACAGCATGGCTTTGCCTCCGCTTGGCCCCACCAGTGCCAGCTCTCCAGCGGCCACCACCACAGCCAGCCCCTGCTGTCGCTGGGCCAGCCAGGCACTTGCTGTGAGGCTGAAACCCCTGCACTCCCAGACCCACAGCTCCACGCACTCCTGCCTGCCCTGCGGTCAGCCTGTGCCTCACCTCCGGCCGTGCTTTTCTTCCCTGCTCAGGGCATTGCTTCCTACACAGCCGAAGGAAGGAATCACAGAATCCCAGGCTGGAAGGGACCTCAGGGATCATCTAGTCCAACCTTTCTAGGAAGAGCGCAGTCTAGACAAGATGGCCCAACTCTAGACAGAGAAGAAAGAAAGGAAGGGAGGAAGGAAGGGAGGAAGGAAGGGAGGAAGGAAGGAAGGAAGGAAGGAAGGAAGGAAGGAAGGAAGGAAGGAAGGAAGGAAGGAAGGAAGGAAGGAAGGAAGGAAGGAAGGAAGGAAGGAAGGAAGGAAGGAAGGAAGGAAGGGAGGAAGGAAGGGAGGGAGGGAGGAAGGAAGGGAGGGAGGGAGGAAGGAAGGGAGGGAGGGAGGAAGGAAGGGAGGGAGGGAGGGAGGAAGGAAGGAAGGGAGGAAGGGAGGAAGGGAGGAAGGAAGGAAGGAAGGAAGGAAGGAAGGAAGGAAGGAAGGAAGGAAGGAAGGAAGGAAGGAAGGAAGGAAGGAAGGAAGGAAGGAAGGGAGGAAGGGAGGGAGGAAGGGAGGAAGGGAGGAAGGGAGGGAGGAAGGGAGGGAGGGAGGGAGGAAGGGAGGAAGGAAGGAAGGAAATCCAAGAACAACTCCACTTCTTAACATACCTAGTGACAGAGAAAAGCAATCAGACCTTTAGGAGTGGGACTGATGGAAATGAGAACAGGGAAGGCATTCTAATAGAAACAATATTATTTCAAAACCAAGCTTTGAGAAAAAAAGCTGTTGACATAAACATTTATAACTCTGACTGCAAAAATGTCAGTGACTTTTTTCAAATCAAGCCTTTAATGGAAATCATGTTTGAAAATATTACCACATCTCTTGGCTTTGCAAATTCCACAACCATTTCAAGAACAGTTTTTTAAAAATACTGCAAGTTGTATGGACTTTCTCATGAAGTGGAGAATGAAAGCAGTTTCCATACAAAGTGAAATAATTGTGACATTTCCTAGAAAACTTCTGTTTGTTAAATCAATCTTTTTTTTTTTTTTAAGGTCTCAGGGATCTGAATCATTCTGCTAGACAAATGGCTTCTGTTCTGGATCTAGCATGTAAACACAGACCAATATTAGACGTGCTAATGAAAATTAGATGCAATGTCTGTTCCTATATATATTTTGATAAAACATAAACAAATAAAAAAAAGGAAGGTTCTGTGGGAGTAGCTGTGGGAATTGTGGTACCTCTTGTTTCCACTGAGTTTCCGTTGTGAAGCTTGGGCTGACAAGTGATGTCAAGCAGAGACTTTGCCCTTTTATGGCATGATATATTTGTTCCTTCGAGCCATCCTTTTTCACTCTGTATGTTTTCCCTTTTAGTGCAGCATAAAATTACAGAAGTTAAAAATGGCTTCAGAAATTGCAAGACAAATTACATTTGCTGTCCATCTTGGTTAAAAAAGGATTATGTCCACCGTGCTTCTCTGTGGAGGCTGCCAATTGCACCCACATGGGAAGTAGTTTTGTTACATTTGGAAACATCCACCCAATAAAATTCAATCATTAAAATCCCTCTTGCTTGTGACCTCAGGCAGATGTTGAAAACAGGTTTCCAAAGCCTTCGGAAACATAGTCCATTATAGTAACAGAATATATGAGAGAGACACAAAGGAGGGGTGGAAGAAGGTAATTTGTTCCTGAAAAACAGTGTTTTCCTATGACTTCAAGGAAATGTTTGTGGCAGCTCGTGAGGTACTGCTTTTCCTGACTGTATTGGAATCTGCATGACCTCTGTCACAGAGACCCACTGGTCTTTCATGTGTGCTGGATCACCTCGCCACAGCAACCAGAGCCTCCTAAATTACAGTATTGGCTGTCACACCAGTGCTTCCTCCAGATGTGCCAGAAGAGTGCCACCACTGACAGCCTTGCACTAAAGAATCCAGCCCAGAGAGACATGGACCAGATGAAGAAAGATTTAGCAAACGTTTGAAGACACTTGCTCATGAGGTAGCTCAGGAGATTTTCAGTAAGGCCTGCTCGCAGCCAGGCCAGGAATACCGTGTGAAAGTCTCTTCTCATGCATCTCAGCCCATCTGCTTTTGGGCCTCAGCTTGTTGCTGAAGAGGACTACAAACACTGTTATTATCAAACCAGTTTGCAACTTCTGAATTTCCAGAGTACAGCTGAAATGATCAGAGTCAAATGTCTCAGATTCAGGTTGCTCTCTTCTGTGGCTAGCCATATACCCATGACACTGCTGACTTTAAGTCAGAAAACTTATTTTTCCCTAGCTGCTCATACAGGTGAGATCCCCCACAGTTCCCACGTTGTAGCGCACTGTGCTTCCGGATCCAGCATCGCAAGGTGACACGCATAGGCTCACATGTGTGGGGGACGAGGTGAGCCAAGAGGCACGCATATCAGGTTATAAAACACCCACATGTTTTTACTATATATACACCCACTGTATTACTGTGCTATGCCATCATAGCAGTACTAATTATTTAGGTGATAATCTCTATTGTGCTATAGTATACGATGCAATAAGCAGCTGGTGTGATTGATTAAATGGCAAAGCAAAGCTTTTAAAGTACATGCTATTTCCAGCTTATTTGCACACTTGCCAAAATCCACTGGTGCTGTTCTGGATTTAGGAGGAGAAGGAGGAGGTTAAATTTTGCTGAGGACTTCAAGTTAGCCCAGAAGCTATCAAAATGGGAAATCTGAATTTTTTTTTATCCTGCAACTTTGACTTGATGCCCATGTTGCTGTGCCATTTGTGAAAATGCACACTGTCATTCAAAAACAGGGCATAAAACCAACACTGTGTAATTTTACATGATATGAATACTGACTGTAGCCTTTTGAAAAACCATGTAGCCAGCAAAATTTGAGATTAAAATTAGAGTCTCCACAGAATAAAACATGTTTTTAAAGACAAGGCTTGCTAAGCAATTATAAGTGCAGTTGCACATTGAAGAAATATTGACTGTTTTTGCTTTAGAAAGCTTGCTGTCCGTAAGAAATTTATTCGGACACAGATATTGGCACATCAGATAATTCTGCCCTATAATTACACTGTTGCACCGTTACCCTGTTCCTCAGGGTTTGGTTTGTTTTTTTCCCGGCATTTCTGAAAGTACCTGCAGATACAGGAGCAGATGCATGCCGTAAATAGTCCTTAGGGTAACAGTACCAGAAGCGACTAACTCTTCTAGCTCCAGAAGCATCAACCATTAGAAGTCACCTCCACCATACAGCAATGTGTGCTGTCACATTTGGGCTGAAATCACAGAATCACAGGAATGTTGGTTGGAAGGGACTCTGGATGACCTCGGAACCTCCCAAAAAGCAACCTGTGGCCATTGCACGTCCCTCATTGCCACTCCGGAGGAGTGTTTGGCTCCATTGTCTTTGCAGCTCCACTTTGAGCAGTTGCCAGCTGCCATTGGATTGCTCCTCAGCCTCCTCTTCAGACGGATGCATGGAAATAACCTGTGACAAGGCGTGCTCACAGCCCGGTGCACTGGTCAAAGTGGGGGACCTAACAAGAGCTGTCAAGACGCTGGGAAGGAAACAAACTTTTTAAAATGTCCCAATCTGCTGTCTTTCCTTTGCGATACAGGCAGGATTAGATACCTGTGTAGCGCTTCACCAGCTGCCTGCCTGTCACTATGGGAAGTGAGTTTTATTTACCAGGGGACAAAAGCGGATCTTTATCTGTCATTAATGGGTTGGTAGCACTGTAATAGTTGTCTCTTTCCCTGTTCTCATATGCACTAAAGACACTGGTATTAAGGACACAGCTGATACACTGAAATTTTTCCAGTACACTGACATTTTCTTCCCACCATATTGCTACTAACAGCTAAAGTGAATTCACTTATGAATAGGCAGCATCGCAGGGAGGGCACTATAAACTTGTGCCACAAATCATGAAGGATGGTAAATTTATTGGAGAGCCACAAGAACGCATCTCTTAATTAAACCAAGGACCAAGATGGTACCAACACCTGATCATCAGCTCATGAAGACATCTTCCTTGTGATCTGCCTGTGTTGACTGAAGTGTGCTTGTTAATATATTAATACATTTCCAAGCAAACCATTTAGTCTGCAAGTACTCTTGGAAGAGCCATTTTTAAGCACTGTACAAAGTACACTATGGATGGTCAGTGCCTGTCCCATGGACACTGACATTGCTGGTATTTCCTACTTTATACCAGGAATATTCTGTCTTTCCCTCTCATCTTTCCTTATGACTGACTAAAGAGAAAATTAAACATTTGACATACCTGCTTGCAAGACTTGGAATTTTGCAGCCAGTTGATCATGTGTAGTGAAAGAAGCTCAGAAGTGTTTAATGTTGTAAAATATTTGCTGTCACATTTGTAGTTATCCTTTTAGATTGTCTGGAAAAAAACATGACATATGGGCAGCATGGTTAAAATGTAATCTTCTTCCTTGGTTATAGGGTAGACTTTTGACTGTTTTACTGCCTACTTTCTTACCTCTGTCACATTTTGACCTTGTTGGGATGATACAGGAAGTTGATTTTGAAGTTTGTGTTGGTTAATGAGAAATAGGTGATCTGGACTTAAATAATATTTCATTCCCCATGAAGGTGTAAGAGTTTGTTTAAACTTGTCCAACACTTATCCAGTGGTGGTAACAGCTATTTCTAACCTCATGCTTTCCTGAGCTTTAGAAGATCCTTTCCATGGTTTTTATAGAGCTTAGGAGACTCTATCCATTCCTCTGCTCAACAAGGGGTTGTTGGGAAAGGGAGTAGGTGACACCCCGTGGTCTTTCCTTCCTTAGTGCCTCCCGTTGTGCAAGTTACCTTGCCCTTGTCACAGCTCAGTTGGTGAACTCAAGAGGAGAAGAACCATGGAGCCTGCATTACTTGTGGAAAATCTCACTAGTGAACCCTCATGTTTGGCGAGGAGTTAATCCTCGCTTTTTTCACTGCATTTTCACTGCCTTACGCTGTACAGTTCTTTTTATACAGATACAACTGATGCAATTATATATATACACACATATAATTGCAAATACGTATTCAAGGTGATCTTTGTAAAGCTAGAAACTTACTTCTTTAGAAGCAATAAACGGAGCATCTTCTTTACGTTTCTACTTTATATGTTTATATATCTAAGCATTTAAGACATTCAGTTCTGCTGATCGCTAGTATACACTCAAAACATTGGAAAGTATCCAACTGAAGTATCAGTCTGGCTGATGAGTTAAGGGCTTGGCTGCCACAAATCTGGGGTCAGCAAGTCACAGTTGCAGTCACTGTGCCTGGAAAGCAGGGCTGGCTGTGATCATTTGGAGCCCTGAGGTCAGCTTTCAGAAAACCAGGCCCTGTAGTCCTTATTGGTGTCGGGGACTGGGACTCCAGGAGGAGGCTCTCTTTTCCTCTGCCCATGTTACCTCCTCCGCTCTCTCAGACACAGCTCAGGGCAATACACTGTGTGGGGCTGGGTGCCCTGGCTGAGGTGGGGAGATGTAGTAAATGAAGAAAGACCAGCCAGACTGGAAGGACATACCTGCCTGCCAGTGTTAGCTGTGTGCTGGGAGCCATGGGGACGTGTTTCCTAACCCATCTCTCTTCCTTCGCAGATGGTGCTGCTGGCTCGCTGCGAAGGGCGCTGCAGCCAGACGTCACGCTCGGAGCCGATGGTGTCTTTCAGCACCGTCCTGAAGCAGCCTTTCCGCTCCACCTGCCACTGCTGCCGTCCCCAGACCTCCAAGCTGAAAGCCATGCGGTTGCGATGCTCGGGGGGCATGCGGCTCACTGCCACCTACCGCTACATCCTCTCCTGCCACTGTGAGGAATGCAACTCCTAGGGACATACCTGCCACAACAGAGGTGGGACTGGGATGTTGCTGTGGGGGAAGGCTCCCAAGAAATTACCTGAGGTGAGGCCGATGCTCCTGGCGTACGATTGCAGCGAGGACAGGACTAACCAGGCTGGATTGGATCTGAGAGCTAAGGCGTAAAATATCCTGGGGCCCTGGATGGTGCTGGTACCGAAGTGTGGGCTGTGACAAAGGCGAAAGCATGGAGACTTGTTTTTAAGAAGCCTTTCTTTTTTTCTGAAAGGATTTTTTTTTTTTGTGAGTTTCTTCTTTTTCAGGCTCAGCTCTGACTACAGAGAGGCGCTTTTACTTTAGGCCAAGGGCAGCAGGGGAAAAGAGAGGAAGGTCAGCTGGATGACAGCACTGCTCTCTGGAAGTTGGCGTTTGGACAGACGATGGGCATTAGTTCCCATGTACAACCTCTTAACCTATCAATTTATTCTCAGTCTCCTAGTTATATTGGCCTTCAAAACAAACTGTGTTGTTGGAAAGGGTTATCTGTCACTGATCTAGCAGCCAAGCGCTGGATAACTTTAACTGTGGTTTAGCAGATATTACAAATAAATAATTGAAAAGTGATATGAAATGTCATGCTGGGATTACCCAGTCCTAGCCAGCTGAAATTATTATTTGCAGCATGCAGCATCAGAGTTCAGTGGCTGAGCAACTCCTGAGAAGTGAAAGGTCACGAGACTCATTATTTGCCTCTAAAAGCCTGGAAATGTGACGCATCACATCTGTCACAAAAGTGACACTAAAAACTAATCAAAGATTAAAATGACACATACTAAATGGAGTATTTTCTTAATTTGCGTAGACCTGTTGATATACAGAGCCAGAGCCACCAAAATAATGACCAAACTTAAGACTTGTTTTCGTCTGTAGCTCTTAGGACATGGAGCATCATTTTGCCTTTTAAAGGGAGGCAATCCCAAACACAAGTGAATCACACTGACATGTCCATAGGAAGCTCAAGGCAGAGTTTGAGTCCCAATATTATCCACTGGAGCACAAAGGCTGTGTTTTGATTTACCTACTGATCTGTTACCTGGGACCCTGGTTGACTCATCATCCAGCTTGACAGCTGCTCGGGGAATGGCACAGCTCTTGGTTGATCCATAAGCCCATGTGTCCTTTGTGCACACAGAGGGATGTAGAAGGCTGTGGCCGGGTTAGCAGAAGTCCAAACCTCAACAATAGGTGAAGCTGTGGGACAGCCAGGGCATCAGAACTGCAGGGTCCTGCAGAGCAGGGGTAGCCAGTGCTTCTCAGTAAGAAGCAAGTAAGGCCAGGAGATGCTTACCCCTGTAGGACCATTGCAGAAAGAAATGCCTTGAGGAGCTGAATGAATTGCAGCGATTGATGGATGAAAGGACCTCAAAATAACAAAGGATCCCAAGCTTTGGAATGGTATTTGCAGAGAAACTCTGTCCCTCCTCCCTTAACATGAGGTTTTAGGAAGGTGTAGACACAGGTACTTGTGACTGCAAGGCAACGATATAATGTATAACTTATCTCCTTAAATGGCAGTATATCCAGTCAGTCAGCAATGTGTCTGTGATGTTCACATAAACCTGGCTAAGCTATTTCTTTGACAGAAGTCATCAAGAGGATTCAGAGTCAGAGTCAGTGCACTTTCTACCCCGCAGTAGCACCCACATGCGTAGTCCCACAGTTATTCTTTGGGACGGGCTGGAGCGACTCCCCTACACAGCCATGTCTGGCAGGGCCCCATGGTAAGGAGGGGAAGCCCTATCCAAGCCCAGTGTTTGGTCCATCTATTCAGTGTCATCCAGTCTTCCTGCAGCAAATGCCATACACAGCGGCTCGAGGATGCACACTGACACTGCAGGGGATCCCGAAGGTCTGCCAGGGAGGGCAGTTGTCCTGTGGTCTACACAGGAGTTACTGTGGCTGCTCAGGCAAAACCAAATTCCTTTGCCACTGCCTTCTCATGGCATATATATATATAGGATGCACAATGGAATTGCTCACCACCTGCCAACAGATGCCCAGCCAGTACCTGAGCAGCGATTGCTGCCCTGTTGGCTAACCCCCCCCAGTTTATATACTGAGCATGATGTCACATGGTATGGAATATCCCTTTGGCCAGTTTGGGTCAGCAGTCCTGGCTGTGCCCCCTCCCAGCTGGTTGCTGGCAGGGCACGAGAAGCTGAAAAGTTATTCTCATACTAAATCTAAAACACAGCACTATACTAGGTACTAGGAAGAAAATTAACTCTATCCCAGCTGAAACCAGGACAGATGTGAAGGCAGGCAGGTGACAGGCACTGCTCTTGCACACCAAATCCTGGAACAGGTTGGCAGTCAGCAGTGGAAAGTGTTGGGAGACAAGTACACCCACAGACACTAGTTAAGAGAGGTCTGTGATACATGGAAGGACTGCCTCTGTCTTCTGGAGATGACCTGGAGATAGCCAGTCTTCAACAACACAGAGCTGTGGGCAAACAAAAGGGTGAATCAAACTGTTAGAAGCTGAGGGGCTCAAGTTCAAATGCCAACACTGGGAGTGATGAGCCCCAGTGCGCTTATTAGACACCACAAGTTGTTTCAGCACTGTCAGTCATTTTTTCACATCTGATGCGTGATCTGAACATCAAAGGGCGAGCAAAGGGAGTGCGAGCCGGGCATTATCACCAGACTACTTTACATGAAAGATCATATGTGCGTCCCTTTTCCACTCTCTTTCACCCTCCAGCATCTAAAAATCCCATTATCCAAAAAAGCACCACCCCCTACTGTTAATTATATATAGAAAATTCCAATCCTTATCCCAAACATCAGCAATACCTTTGATAACCAAATAACTATACAGCAAAATATGCGTGACCTCTAAGCGTGGGTATAGAGACCGCCGCACACAAACAATGCTATGCAGTTATCTAAGGAATGGGAAATGTTTGAAGGGTAACTGCTATATCCAGCATCACACACACACACCCCCCCCCCCGGGTCATGCTGCCACTGGTCTCCTTTGCTGGTGCAAAATGGCATGCCAGGGGGCTGTGACACAAAATTCAGGTGATGATTTGCAGCACTCCTGCACGGATGCAAGTGGCTCTGCTGGCTGGACGGGACGTGGCAGAGCAGCATGGCCCCTATCATAGTCTTCTGGTAAGGAGACAGGAGGGGTCTGAGCAGAGACCATGCCTGAACTGATTTAGAAAAAACGATAATATTTATAGTGAGAGAAGACCTTGGTTAATATTTATTCCTATATCCCCTCACTATCACAGTGCCAGAGCTATAATTGCTCAAATCAGTCTCACAGAAGATATTAACTTTTCAACAAAAGCTTTTTTTCCCCCTCTCACACCCCACATCCCTTCCACTTTGCTCGGTTCCTCTAATGAAATCATCGCCTTGTGACTGCAAAGGCTGTTGCTAGGCATAAACGTTGCGGTGAATTCAACATTGTCTAATTTAACTGTTGAGTCGAATAAATGCATAGAAGGAATATAACAGAACTTATGAATGACAAGACAAAACATACTTGTGAATAGCTAGAACTGGATATTAAACAATGAATCAAACTTTCAAATTCTCCTTTTGGCTATGTCACGCTACCTTCATTATTAACATTTAAGAAAAGGAGGAGCTATTCTTCAAAACCAAATACCCCAAAGTTGGCTATAAATCCATATTTTGATACTTTTTATCAGTATTTTAGGCATCTCAGTGCTGAATGAAGCACACAAGTGCTGCCCATGTTAAAATTCAGGGGGAGTATTGAAGCAAAAGAAAATGAGGCTTCAAGTAAAAACCACAGGATAAGGCTCATGGTAAGAAAGTCTAAACGGTGCGTGGAGGTGAAATGACTTCCTGATTCCTTGGCCTGTCACCACTCTGGATACTTAGGTTCTGTTTTTCAAGTCAGACTACCGTATAAGTTCATCTTAAATTAAACAACAATGTCGTGTTGTCCAGCTAATGTGGGGGGCTTTTTCTTTGCTAAAGCATCCTCTCACTGGGACTTGAATGAGATGGCTTTCTCCTTTTTCCCCTCACTGCACCTCACCCTTCAAGCACTGTCTTCCCTCACAGTAAGGCTGGTTCAGCTGTGACGGTCCTGTGGTTTGCTCCAGATGAGATGTGATACAGACTTCTGACTGTCACCACCCTATACCCCCTTTTCCTTTGATTAAGCTTCTCAGACCAGCTTGGCTTACTTTCGAAAGCCACCCATCCCAGCAGTGGTGGTGTTACCTTTCAGCTGGAGGGATTGCACTCATGGAGACCACAGGGAAACACTACACCTTTGCTGGTACCCTTTGCTTGTAAGAGAAGCCTTGTAATGCCAATGCATTTTGTGCCTATCAGAAATAATAGACTGATGCTCTGCTGCTCTGTGTGTCTAACCCCAGTTCTTAGGTCCCGGTACGGGAAAAGAGATGCCCCTGAGCTCCTTTCTGTGGGTGAGCGGGTTTTCAGTGCCTAGTCCTACATGTTTAAAGACAGTGGCTTCTTCCTGAATTTGTCTGAAACAGGATCAAACCCTACAGGAAACAGAATTCTGCTTAGCAAAGAATTTTTCCTCTGGCTTGGCTGTAAGTATTTTTGAAAAATCCAAATGCCATTAAAAAGGTCAGTGCAAGCGGGGGTGGGTAGGAGGCTGTCTTTCATTGATGCTCAGTTATTTAAAATACAAGGGCTGTGGAAAAAGTGGAAAAAGTGTGGAAAAAGTTTCTATCCAGGGTAAAAGTGACTGACAGCCTTTTAAGATAGATTGCATTATAGCTAACTAGGAATCTTACAAAAGTGCAGCAGCCTGTATTGGGAAGTAGCAGCCCAGTAAGTTTGCTGTGCTGCACATGTACAAATAAGCGGGCTGGAAATCCAAATAGTCTATCCTTTTTATTTTGCAAGCAATCTTTGTTTATGGTCCAAAAGAGAGAGGACAGGTAATTGCTAGTCTGCAAACTATGTTAGTAAGCAGGCTAATGCACTGAAAATGGTTCTTGGTGCCTTTATGATAGGAAGAAGATGCTTTATGAACATTAAGGTACAAAAGATCAGAGTTCACTAATGAAAATAAGCAATCTTGTTTGGCCTGCACCAAGAATGCATATTTCAAAATGTTTTGTTTTGCTTTTTATTTTTTATTCGTAATAAGTCTTTTGGAAGTTTAGGAACCAAAATCATGTATGAAAAGACAAAAGGACATCTATCAGTTGTCTGAGTCAGAATTAATACTTCCTTTAGATGATGACCAACAGTACATCCCATGAAAATGAAATATTAAAAATAGCTCATCACATTCTCAAGTAATCTATGTATATTAATCTGATCTTTTTTTTCTAGGAAGAATTAAAGAGCAAATCCTGAGTTAGAGCTGTATTCATTCAGATGCACAACTGCTATTCCAAGCTCTACATGGATCTCAGGACTTCATAATTTTCCATTCTTTAGAGGCTTTTCAGACACAAAAACTAATGGAGGTTAGCACTGATGTTGTGTAGTGCAGAAAACCACTGTATAAGAAAGAGGATTAAGCCGGGGAGCAGCAGTGAGTGATGTGCCAGGGTTTATCTCCCCCAGCTTCTTACCCTAAGCACTAGAGACTTTGTCTTGTTGGGTCTGGTTCTGCCTCCACAATGATTGATTCTTGGAAGGAGAAGTGGAAGGTCCTGTCCCCTGAAAGTATCAGTCCCCAGCTCTGTAACAGACAGGGGTCAAGCCCTTTGCTGAAGTGGAGGAAGGTCTGGAATCAACCTCCACTGTCTTGGGTGAGCATGTTTTCCCACGGGAGCTGTGTAAAAGCGAGTTGGTAAAATCGCCAAAGCTGTTGTCCCTAAATGCAGTGCAGTCTGGGTGAGCTAAGCATGGTCTCAACATTGGCAGAAAAATTAAGTGCCTCTTTGGACTTGAGTCTTCTGTATGCCAAATGACTTCATGCAGATGCCAGTTCCCAGGTAGTCCCTGTAGGAAAGGCAGAGATAACCTGTGCTGACCAAAGAGGTGTCTGTCTGAAACTCTGAGGCCAAAAAAGTCCCAGGTAGATGCCTGTGTATTAGAAATTAGATTAGCAGAATTCACACAAATAGTATTGAAAATACGTTGAAAGTATTTCAAGTATTGAAATGATGTGCTTATTGACTGCTTTGCTTTTTGAAAACAAAAGTCAAATATTCAGCAGGACAATCATCCCCACAGCTTTATTAAGGAGCAGTTGGGTACTATTAGAAGTAATAACTTTATTGTTATATTCCCATATATATGTATATGTACATATATGGACAAAACAAGGCTTTATTTCACAGATGCGTCTCTTCAGCCTCACAGCCTTCTACTACTCCCTGAAAGCCTTGTAGCTGGAGAGGAGCAAAGACCTCTTAGACCCTTTCCACTGCTTTTGGAAAGCAGCTATGTTTCACCATCATTTGCAAGATGGACAAAATTTAGCAAGCAGGTGGCCTGAATCACTCATTCTCCTGAAGTGAGCCATCACAGTAGGCATCCAAACCTACCTAAGTCCCTCAGCTGATTGCTCAAATACAGCTCCCTGTGGTCGCATCAGGGGTCACTTGCTGGAGCCAAATAAATATTCCAGACATAAAGTTCTGTTGCTCTTTGTATAAAAGGGATCACAGTCATCCCATACGAAGCTGTGTGTCTACATTTACTCTTTTCATCTGTGGCTTCTATGGGTCTCTTATTTTTTAAATTGCAGATCTTTCCAACTCTTGTTTTGTTCCCTTTAGAGTATTGACAAAGAAATTATTGGCACTTTAACAAAATTTTTGTATGGTGTTTAGAAATTGTGCCATTCCTCAACACTGGAATTATATTTAAAAATGTAGTTCTTCTCTACAGACTGTAACTGTGGGAAAAAATACATCGGAAGATGAAATGCAGCAGAGGATGCTTGGGGGAACTAAGATACCATATTCTACACTTCGAGGAAACGACAGTAAGGGATTTTCTTTAGCTAAAGAGGTCCCATAATTAATACTTAATTGAATAAACACTACATTAAGCCTGACTGGTATTTTTCAAAGGTGCTCAGTATTGACTTAACTCCACTTCCATTCACACTGAAGGACAGCAATCGGTAACTTCACTGAGAACAAAGCCTGGCCAGCACCGCAAAGCCTCCAACCAGAGGGTGATGGGGGAGGCAAGAAGGGAAGAGAAGGGGAAGGATCCAGGTCTGTGATGCACCTGCTCAGGATATTGGCATCCCTCAGCATCAGATGTTCACAAGTCAGCTGGCCTTAATGGAGGAAAAGTCATTTAAGTTTTCTCCATCCCTTTTGCCCGCTCTGCTCCTCCTTACCTACCCTGCACCTCTAACATGTGGACACAATCATGCTGCTGGGACCCCACTGCTAATGTCAGACACATCTCCACATTGTCACATACAGAGCTTGTCCAAACACTCCCAGTAACTGGGAATGGGATGCTGGAAGAAGAAACCTGTGACCTCTTGCAGCAAGACTGTGCAGACTTAAAACCGATTCTAATTTTCTGAGAGTTATATGTGTTCAAATATTACCACTTCGGGGACTAGAGTTACTACTGCCTAACATATTTCATTCCCTTTGAAATGCAAGAGAGTCCCTACACTGGGAGAATCCATCCCTGCGCTTCCTAATTTCTCCCATGTTATTTCTTTGTTTACATTTGCTGCTGCCTTTAAGGCCTCGAGCAATGAGGATCTGGTAGTCCACCTCTCTTCCTCTGTACTCTCCAATTTGGAAACAGCCTCAGGGGGCAAATATGTGCATCACTCTCCTCTATAGTGAAGTCTTTCCTCTTTTGCATCTTGTTTCAAAGATTGAATGATGTGCAAATTCTGGCTTTTCATCTTCAGCCACCATAGTGTCAGGGACATTGGGGCTATCTATTTTGAGACCTGGTGTTGGAAACTTACTAATGACTACTTTGTGGTTATTTGCATTAGACTGTAATGATAGATACAGGTGTATGTGTATGTGTCTGTGCACACATCCATGCATAGAGGCACACAGACAGGGAGGGTGAGACTGTGTTTACATGAGGATGGGAAAAGCTGTAGTTTCTAGCCTTGATAACCACAGCTTTGTAGGAAATGATTTATATTAGTCTTTCAATGATATATAAAAGAGAAACATAGAGATACACTCAAATCTACTTTTATATATTAATAAATATATTTTTATGTGCTTAAACCTCCATAGTGCTATTGCTACCAGACAAAATAACTGCATGAATGACCTCAAATGCAATAAAATAAAAGGTGATAAATACAAAATGGTGCTAGGTCAGCAGCACACCTGACTGCAATGGAGGCAAAGGCCATTACTCACTGCGCCTGCATTTTGCTGAGTAACCTATGCTTTTCCCTGGAGGTGGAGCACAGCATGAGGTTCAGGCATGATGAAATCCCTGCAGATTCCTCCTTCCTTCTTGGGAGAGAGCTGGGGCTGGGGCTGAGCCTTTAGGTGGAGCTCATGGACCGCCACTCCTGGGAAGAACAGCACTGCAGCTCCTGCCGGACACAGCTGACGTGGCCCAGCTCTGCAAGGAGAGAGCCAGGAAAGCAGACGTCCTCTCCTGATTTTCATGGCTCAGGTTAATAGCCAAGTTCCTCACAAGCTAAAAAATGGTGTATTTTGAAAGCCAAAGATGAGTTTTGCCCTGCGTACATGGTATTGACTAGTGCATACAGGACATAAGGCTGCTAGCGGATCCACATCGGCTAGGCTACGTTACTGGCGCTGGAGGTGTTGTGTGCACCTGGCTACCATTGCAGGATGAGTACATTATCAGAGACTCTTTGTGTAGGTACACACAGCCAGGGAAGCTCCCTCCAGGTTTACCTTGCATCCCCGTCTGAAAGGGTCCCAGGCACCTTTACTTCTAGAGTGAGACATAGTATGGCCCAGGAGCACAGGACAGCTTTATGCTAGCAGCAAACCCCAGATCAGTGGACTGCAATTAAGTCATATGTAAGAGCTAACAATTTTGCCTAACAAAGCCAGCCTTGTAAAAGCTGTGTTCATTTCACACTGTAAAGGTGATACCAGGCATGATAAACAGGGTCTGTGTCAGCTCAGGAGGATGAAGAACCTGGGTGTCCTGGAGAGCACCAGGGAATAGCTCTAGAAAGCATATGGGGACAGGACTGGTCCTTAAACCTGCAAAACACGAAAAGGCAAAACCACAGCACTCCTTTTTTCTTATTACACCTGACACTGCCAGTAATATCACACCATACTCCCAGAAGAGCCTGACATAACTGCAAGTCTTGCCCACTATTTTTTTACACTCCCAGACCTCTTGGGATAAACAGATGTTTGGGACAGCAATTTTTAAAGAAAAAACTTTACACTGAAGTTGTCAACCTGCCAGCTGTGGGATGCTGAGGATCTTGCATGGGTATCAAAGAGGGATCAGAAGGTACCAAATGCCCTGTTGAAGACCTGGAAGTGAATAGAAAGATTAGATTTATAACAAGTGCCCCTAACTTGCTGCCCCTAGGCTGAACTAAAAAGTTTGGTGGTTAGAGTGACCCTGAACTCTGGGGTCAGTGTGCAGACGGCCTCTCCCAAATCTGCAGCTTGAGTGGTGACACATTAACGACAGAGTTACTCTAACACTTTTGCCATTTCATGACATTTCATGAAATACCATGACTGTGAGCTCTTGTTTCTTCTTGCACTTGATATAAATTGACATGAGGTTTGGTCAGGGACAAAGAAAGTTGATATTGCCAGTCTACACCAGCTTCAGCCAGGAGAATCTGTCTTGCAACGTCTGAGTGTATGCAGCTGGGGCACCTAAAAGGGAGGCAAAGTTCAAATATTCTGTTAGCAACCAAGGCCTTTGAAGAGCAGGTTTTGTGACAGAGCTGCAGCTTTGTACTTAAATGATATTTAAGTCTTTACAGCTAAGAATCAGTGACAGATAAAGAGGAAATGTAAAGTGGTGCCTCCAAGGAAGAACTGTCTGCAACCATGGTATAGAAAAAGGACAGCTTAGAAGGGCAAGAGGTGTTTTGAAAATATACCAAAACAAAGCCTAAGTCTGAACCAGATAGGCTTTGTAATTCTGCTGCCTGCAGAGCTACTCTTCTTTCTTACTTTAGTGCTTGCTTATTTCAGCTGGATTCTCACAAATTCTCTGTCTTTTTCTCTACCTATGCAAGAGAAAAACCTTAATGGTTGTGAATATTTGTAAAATAGTAAATCTTTCTATTTTCCCGAAAAATCTTCATCAGATGAAACTACATATGCACCACAGATCCTTCCCCATTT
This sequence comes from Phalacrocorax aristotelis, assembly GCF_949628215.1. Taxonomy (NCBI): domain Eukaryota; kingdom Metazoa; phylum Chordata; class Aves; order Suliformes; family Phalacrocoracidae; genus Phalacrocorax; species Phalacrocorax aristotelis. The sequence goes on along the minus strand of NC_134276.1, from coordinate 96,482,331 downwards.
TGTGATCCCTCATACCAGTATCCAAACCTCCCTCTCATGTATGTGATAAGAAGTTTTAGAAGGAAATCAAGTTATAAGGGAAACAAACTTTAACAGTGTTGCCAGCTCATGCTTCCCATTCTGTTCTTATTACTTTATTTTCCTCCCCCAACTCCCTGTTCTTTTCACAGGATAAAGCCCAATTGCTGTAAATGTAAGCAACATCAGTAATTTAAGATGATCTCATAGGTCAGGGTTAGGAAGACTCACGATCCCTTTCACATGACAGATGACTACTCATTACTGTAAGTAGTTACTGAATAAGCACTAACAAATTCCAGTGTTGCAGCATTACCGCAATTTGCACTGCTAACAACAGATATTACTCTTCTCACTGATTTTCTCCTGCACTCTAAAAATGTGTACCAAAACATGGCTAGAATATACCGAATACAGCATATTATCCTGTGTGTTATATGGATCTTAGCAGGCAGGATTTGGCTCACAGATGAAAAGACCCAGAATCAGGCCTGTGTCTAACTTCCCACTGCAGCTGGTGGAGATCCAGTTGAGATGATTGAGTCTAGAGTAAAGTCATCTGACTCGACATCGGTGTTTACCTCTGGGTGCAGTGAGTTGCCTTCTAGACTGAACTGACTCTCCTGACTAGATGCCCATGGATTATAACAGGAGGTTAGACACCTATTGCATAGGTAGACATCTTCTCCAGTCTTAATCTGCAAGCTGAATCCATCTGCTATTTCTTTCCTCAAAAAAAAATCAATTCCATTAATACAATTTATTACTTTTGCTATCTTTCTTATTGCAGAAAGAGTCACAGGTATAGATCAATATACTGTACATGCAAAAAAGAAGGGCAATTTTAACTCAAAGAACCCAGATCCAGGTATAACGGCACAGCATCTGTGGAGATCAGTAGGAGTCACAGTGATGCTCTTAACAGTGTCTCTAATGATATCCTTACAAATAAAATGAGGAAAAGTGGTCTAGATGGAACTTCTGAGAGGTAGGCAACTACTCTCAGAGACTAGTTACTAGTAAACACTGTCAAAATGGGCAATTACATCAGTTGGGACCCTTCATATTTTCACTGATGACCATGATGATCAAATAGAGATGGTGCTCATTGTATTTGCACGTGGCATTAAGCAGGAGGGCCTACAAATACAAATTAGCATTCAAAGCAAACCTGACAAATTGAAGGTACTACCTAAAGTAAACAGAAGGAAGACCTGAGAGATGCAGCAGACAGGAAAGAATAATCAGCTGTACAAATACAAATGTTCACCAGGAGGAGATATGGGGGTTATGGTGGGTCACAGCAGAGCATAATTCAGTAAACTCATGTTACTATGAGGAAGCTAAATGCAGTACTGGGAGGCATCATGAGGTACCTGAAGCAATCCTTCCACATTATTCAGTGTTAGTGAAGCTTCAGCTGGAATAGAGTGATCAGTTTAGAGCTCAAGAAAGATGTTTACTAATTGAATGTAGTTAGTATAAAGGAGAGAAATTCAAATAATCAGAGGGTATGAAAACGTAACTGTTGTGGTTTAGCCCCAGCCAGCAACTAACACCACACAGCCACTCGCTCACTCCCCCCAGCCCAGTGGGATGGGGGAGAGAATCAGAAGGGCCAAAGTAAGAAAACTCGTAGGTTGAGATAAGAACAGTTTAATAATTATAATAAAACAGTAATAACAATAATAATAATAATAATAGTAGTAGTAATATAATGAAAAAGAAAATAGTGAGAGAGAGAGACATATGAAACCTCGGGAGGAGGTAAAAAGACCCAAACAACAAGTGATGCAACCGCTTACCACCCACCAACCGACGCCACCAGTCCCCGATTAATATACTGGGCATGATATCATATGATATGGAATATCACTTTGGCCAGTTTCAATCTCTTGGCTGTGCCCCCTCCTCTCCCGGCTTCTTGTGCACCCGGCAGAGCACGGGAACCTAGAAAAGTCCTTGGCTAGTACAAGCACTGCCCAGCAACAACTAAAACATCAGTGTGTTATCAACAACATTTTCATACTAAGTCCAAAATACAGCACTATACCAGCTACAGTGAAGAAAATTAACTCTGTCCCAGCTAAAACCATGACAATAACCTATAAGAAAGAATTGAAGGAAGTGGGTTGTATAACCTAGACAAGAGAAGGTGGTGGGAAAATCTGCTGAAAATATTAAAATATGCAAAAAAGTGGCTGTAGGGATTAGATTCCTAATACCCATAAAGAAAAACATTCTTAAACAGAAGACAATGAAGGACTGGAAAAGCTTGGAGTAGGTGTATGTTAAGATATATCCTTATGTGCCTTTAAGAACAGTTTAGATAAATGTTTAGGTAGAGTCAACCGTACCTCCGGACAATGCAGTAAATTAGATTATTTCCTCAGTTCTCTTTCCAGGCCCCTGTGCATCATGACCATTTTGTCACAATGTCTTTCTCTTGGGTAAGTTCATGATGCATCACCCCTGAGGAGAGGGTTAAAAAAATTGTGCCACTAAACTAAGTAGAGGAAGTCAAGGCACGCATTGCGTTGCAGGGCCTCATTGCAGGGGTTACCGCAGAAAAAATATGTCAAAGTGATTCTCTGACAGGGAAGCAGAAAAGCAGAGTCACTTGCTAGCTGCTGTCAAAACTGAGCTAAAAAGACAGCAGAGCTGCAACATTTAGAAAAAGTAAATATTCCGTGAATTTGTTTCACGTAGCAGGGAAGCCTGCAGAGGCCTGGCAACATTTGGCTTGTTAAAGTGTAGGCTAAGGTAGCCTATTTGTTTTGACTCTTCTTTGGCAAAAGGAAATCTAGCTTTAGCTTGCGGCTGCGAGCATGAGCTCTCAGTGCCTGCTGCAGATGTTTGTAGTGCCGAGGTAGATTTAACCCAAAGTCTTGAACGTACCTCTCTTCATCTGCTTTTACCCTTTTTTCCCCCTCTCCAAAAGTGACTTGATTCTGTTTCTTCTGATTCACATTTCGTAGTCCTGTTCTTGTTTGTACTCTGCACTTTCCAAAGACCTTAAAGCACTTGTCACAAAGCCAGGAGGCTTAGAAATCTCTCAAGGCTTGAAGTCAGGTCCTTGACACAGCCAGTAGCAACACTAATCCTTCCTTGCTATAATGCTCCAGCAATAAATAGATATGCTACTGGTCTGAAGTACAGTGTCAAGACTGTAAGAAATAAGGTATCCTGGTTTTGAATAAAGGAACAAAGAGGCTTAGGCTTCATAACCGTGAAGATATATAGGAAAGACAATGGCCAAAAGGCAGGGGGAAAGGTGTTTTGAAACCTTAGAAAATGACCCGAAACAAAATATTTTGAGGGGAGAAGGTAGTGGTGAGGCATAGGGATGTGACTTGTAACTACAATGCAAAAAAAAGATGTAAATGCTGGTTCCACAGAGAATAGGCACATGGAGCTACACTGACTATAGGAGCAGGCATCCCCTGAGAATCTCTGCTAATGGCAAAGAGCAATGGTTAAGTGAAGATGTGTGAGGAACCTCAGCCTTTTCCTGAGTGAGCTTTGCTGTGTGTATGCCTCTGCTAAAGCACTATAGCTCTGAGATCCCTATTCAGGAGGCTCTTGGGCAGCTTCACTGACTTCTTGTAATGCAGTATAACCTTTTACTAATCCTGTTTTTCACTAGAACTGGTCAAAGCAAGGACTTCCATTTTGAAAAGAGGAAGTACTGCTGTTCTCCACCCCCCCAACCCCCCACAACCCCAGCTGAAGAGGGAGTTATGTTTGTGTATTCCCTGCTTTCCTAACTACCTATCTGTGCTCCTGGAACAGCCGACTTTCAACAGAAGGAATGTTAAAATGACCTCTCCTGAATTCAAAGACAAGCTAGCAGGGAAAAAAAACCAAACAAACCACAAAAACAGACCTTCAGTTGCACCAGGAAGGAGTGAGGCCCAATTCATCATCCTGGAGATCAGCAGATACCTCATTGTACAATATAATGACGTGCCACACCATGCTTTTTCTGGTTTTAAGGATTGCGACGTTTCTTTCCCCTGTCTGCACTGGCAGACAGCAGCAAGAGCCTGTTGGAGATTGGCTCCTTTCAAGGCAATGAGCAGCTCCATGTTGCCTGTTGTTTAGTGCCATCCGTCTGTATTTTGCAGGCTGGTTGGAGTGTGAGAGGCAGCACAGAAACAGGATGACTGTGGGGAGCTCTTCTCTTTTTTGTATCAAGTGTAAATCCTTCAGTCACAAAGAGACCACAGTTACATAGTCTCCTGGGGAACACAAATGTCCCTTACAGCTCATGAACATGTATAACCTATAGACCATTTTGGACAATAACTATGATCTGGAATATGACCAATGTCAACAAGGAGGTAGGGTGACATTATCATACTTTATTTGAAGATTACTTCAAATGTAGTCTGTCTTGAAATCACTAAGGTTATGAACCTTCTGGAGAAGTATACCCCAGCCAGTAGTATGCTTTGCCTCTATCCCATTTAATTGCCATGGCCTTTTCAAACACCAACACTGAAATTTTTTCTGTGATCTAAGTACAGGACATGTGTTCAGGCTCTGAGGCTTCATAGGACTATGGTAATAACCAAAACATACTTTTTATTGCATTCTAAGTTGTCATTATGATTTTGCTGGGTTGTGAATCATTGTTGAATATCAGATAAATCTACCAAACCTTGACATGTAGAGGAAAAATAGCCTCATTTTTGATAAAACTCGAGATTTTCCATTTTGCAGCTTCATATATTTAAACCAAGTTGTTCTATTGCTTTCATTATAAATAAAACAGCTTCTCTGTCTCCTGGCAAGCAACACATGCTTCTCCCCTCCTTCCCTCTCCCACAGGGACTAACACTTTGATGGGAGCACGATTAGATGTTAGAAAAAAACGAGGAAGCTTGCTAGAACAGAACCAATGTCAAGCGAATGTAATAAAAGGCCACACTGCTCACAAGAAAGAGAACAAACAGGTACTTCATAACATAGCTGAGACACACCACCTTTTTGCTTGCCTATTCAAAAGCAACTAGTGACAATGCAGTTTGTCTTACATTGAACACAGACCAAAATGCTAACAAGATGAAATAACTGTCAAATAATGAAGCCTGTGATACAAATAGTTAATCTTATTATATTCCTCTTCAGTATTTATTTCTGTTACAAATATTTACAAAGAATTCCTCTTGTAGAGTACTAATAATGATGAAATACAACTAAAAGTGCAACAGTCTATGAGCAGTATTAGTGCAGGATAGGATGGGACTAACACTAACTGCAGAATATATGCAGTGACAGCTCGCCTTTGAAATGAACTATTTGATGGCATGCATGAATTTTAAGCTATAGCTTGCATCTGGAAGTGCTGGAAGTATTTCCTCACAGTAAGACATTCAAGTCTCACAGTATTTCTAGTGCATAGAACTGAGATATGCCCTTCACATCAGTTGAAGACAGACAGACAGACATTTATGAACAGAAAATCCTTCTTTTTTGAAACATCTTTAATCATAATCAAAATAATTCCTCTCAGAAAAAATATTGTTCACACTTAGGAATTAGCGACAGCATTTAAATTTATGCTGTATCATTAAGCTGTCCCCAGACATTAATATTCATTTATATTTTATCTTCACTCCTCCATAACACCCAGAGGTTATAGAGTCTGGCATTCTTCACTTGGTGATTTCCAGACTTTTTATCCCTCAGGCTCATGTCACCTCTCAGAATTTTTGTAGGCAACCATGCATCTTCAGCACAGTTTTAATCAGAAATATTGTGAAGGTGATGTTAGCTCCATGATCATCTGCAGATCACTTGCCACAGTCTTGCAGAACACCAAGCTTTGAAGACAAACAGTTCCTTGGGATTAATTTACAGTGTACAAAGAGTAATTTCCTTTAAAATTCAGAATGACATTATTTGGTGGGTAATAAGCAACACCATTATCTCTGGAACAGGTCCCTGTTCAGGATGCATTTTACAGTCGCTGGAATGATGCAGACCAGCAGGCTATGAATGTTGGGAACTGTTTTAAATAAATTACACAGTTGCTGCAGATAATATATTATTATCTAACCTTGGTCATTTGGAGAAAGATTATTCTGAATGCACAGTGACATCTTAAGAAATAAACCCCAGAGCCGGGTTCCAATACCCCCAAGTTTAAAAAATGGACACATAAGACCTACTGTACGCCGGCAAGAATATCCACAGAGGAACAGTGCTCTGGGTCTGCAGAATCCCCGTGCTTATCTTTATTAGAGCGTGTCCTATCCACAGGTGTTGTACCTATTTCTGCAGTCATTGGCCAACATTCATCTAGAGCTCAGGAAACCTTGCCATAGGCTATTACCATTAATACTTTTTAGAGGCGAGTGAAAACAAATTACAGCTATCCCTAATGAAGAAATGAATCAACATCAAACAGCTGTCATGACAATATTCCAAGTCTGAATCAATTAATGTCACTACATTCACTCCTTGACAGTACCTGTGCCAATATCTGTTATCTTAACCTCCTGTCACCATAAAGTTCTTAATCTAAGCTTTACCCACACTGCGCAGTGCACTGTTCATTGCCTAAGTCTTATACATCTGCAATCTCTTTTTCAAGCACAGGAAACCACCGTGAAAGTAGGTATCGCAACTCTGCCATAACACAAGAAGATGAGAACTACACACGAAATTTCACGACAGTTTATAAGGCATGAACACTGCTTATTTGACAAAGGGTTATGCAAAGGAAAACATGACATGGAAAATACCAGGCATGTTCTTGGGAGAGATAAATCACAAAATCACAGAATGGTAGGGGTTGGAAGGGACCTATGGAGATCATCTTGTCCAAACCCCCTGCTTCAGCAGGTAAACCTAGAGCAGGGGGCACAGGGCCATGTCCAGGCAGGTTTTGAATGTCTCCAGAGAAGGAGAATCCACAACCTCCCTGGGCAGCCTGTGCCACTGCTCTGGCACCCTCAAAGGAAAGAAGTTTTTCCTCATATTCAGGTGGAACTTCCTGTGTTCCAACTTGTGCCCATTGCCCCTAGTCCTGTCATTGGGCACCACTGAAAAGAGTCTGGCCCCACCCTCTTGACATCCACCCTTTAGATAGTTACCAAGCATTGATGAGATCCCCTCTCAGTCTTCTCTTCTCCAGGCCCATTTTCCAGGTCATTGATGAATATGTTGAACAGTACCGGACACAGCACAGACCCCTGGGGAACACCACTAGCGACAGGCCTCCAGCCAGACTCTGCCCCATTGGTCATGATCCTCTGAGTTCTGCCATTCAGCCAGTTCTCTATCCACCTCACTGTCCACTCATCCAACCCACATTTCCTAAGCTTACCTATGAGGATGTTATGGGAGACAGTGTCAAAGGCCTTGCTGAAAATGAGGTAAACAACATCCACTGCTCTCCCTTCATCTACCCAGCCAGTCACACCATTGTAGAAGGCTATGAGGTTGGTCAAGCATGATCTCCCCTGGGTGAATCCATGATGACTACTTCTGGTAACCTTCTTTTCCTCTACATGCCTGGAGATGACCTCCACGATGAACTGTTCCATCACCTTTCCAGGAATTGAGGTGAGGCTGACAGGCCTATAGTTTCGTGGGTCCTGCTTGCCCTTTTCAAAGACCGGAGTGACATTAGTTACTCTCCAGTCCTTGGGCACCTCTCCTGTCCTCCGTGACCTTTCAAAGATGATGGAGAGTGGCTTAGTGACAGCATCCACCGGCTCCCTCAGCATTCATGGGTGCATCCCTTCGGGGCCCATGGATCTGTGAGGATCCAGTTTCCATAAAAGATCTCTAACCCAATCCTCTTCAACCAAGGGGAAGTCTTTCTTCAGATTTCCTCTCTCACCTCTGGGGGCTGGGATGCCTGAGGGACAGCCTTAGCAGTAAAGACTGAAGCAGAGGCGGCGTTCAGTAACTCTGCCTTCTCTGCATCCTACGTCACCAGGGCCCCCACCTCGGTCAGCAGCGGGCCTACAGTTTCCCCAGTCTTTCTTTAACTACTGCTGTATTTGAAGAAGCCCTTCTTGTTATCTTTGACACCCCTTGTCAGATTGAGTTCCAGGTGGGCCTTGGCCCTCCTTGTCGCATCTCTGCATACCCAGACATCGTTCCTATATTCCTCCTAAGTGGCCAGTCCCTTTTTCCACGTACTGTAAACCTCCTTCTTCCATTTGAGTTTTCCTAGAAGCTTTTTGTTCATCTATGCAGGTCTTCTGGCTCCTCTGCTTGACTTCTTCCTTATAGGGATGCACTGATCTTGAGCTTGGAGGAAGTGGTCCTTGAATATTGACCAGCTCTCTTGGATTCCCGTACCTTCTAGAGCCCTAACCCATGGGATTCCTCCAAGCAGGTCTTTGAAGAGGCCAAAGTTAGCTCTCCTGGCCCAACGTAGGGCCTAAAAGGACTGTTATGGTTTAACCCCAGCCAGCACCACACTGCCGCTCACTCACTCCCCTCCATGGGATAGGGGAGAGAATGAGAAGAGTAAAAATAAGAAAACTTGTGGGTTGAGATAAAGACACTTTAATAGGTAAAGCAAAAGCTGCATGCACAAGCAAAGCAAAATAAGGAATTTATTCACTACTTCCCATGGGCAGGCAGGTGTTCAGCCATCTCTAGGAAAGCAGGGCTCCATCCCATGTAACAGTTTCTTGGGAAGACAAATGGCATCACTTTGAACGTCCTCTTCTTCCCCCTTCCTCCAGCTTTATAAACTGAGCATGACATCATATGGTATGGAATATCCCTTTGGTCAGCTGTCCTGGCTGTGTCCCCTCGCAACTTCTTGTGCACCTGGCAGAGCAAGGGAAGCCAAAAAAGTCCTTTACTAGTGTAAGCACTACTTAGCAACAACTGAAATATCTCCACATTATCAACACAGTTTTCAGCACAAATCCAACATAGCCCCATGCCAGCTACTATGAAGAAAATTAACTCTTATCCCAGCTGAAACCAGGACACCATACACACCCTTGAGGTCGTTGGTCTTCTGATTGTCATCTCGTGAGGCAGCTAAGGCACCTTTGTTGCTGCTCTGGTTGGATGGAAATCAAACTTCTAGATAGAAAAGAGTTCCCTGGAAGGAACCTGTTGTGGTTTAAGGCATGACTGCCATCTTCCTTCCCATTCAGAGTGGCTAGAAAGACTGTTCAAGTGAGCAACAGCACTGCTTATTTTGTATTGTATATTCCCCTACACCTTCTTTGGCCAAAGTCTCAATATTTCTTCACATGGATTAGCACTGAGTTCAGTATCAGCACTGCCTGAAATAGTGTGAATGCAGCCACCAACCAGCCTTCAGAAGGCCACTCTGGCCCTCCATCAACACATAGTTACAGCACGTAGCTTTGAAACCTTCAAGTTTATCTCTGACCTTTTGATCAACCTGAGTAAATACAGACACTATGGCCAGCCCAGCACTACAACACAGTTTGCACTAGCACTGCAATCTAGAAAACAGTTTTATGCATCATGATCTAGGTGCATGAAAACTGTGCTGGCTTTCCCCAGGAGACAGCTCAAGGGCAGAAGAGACGGTTTTATGAGTTTGACTCCTGGGTATATAATTCAGTGGCTACAGGCTAGCTTCTGCAAGGTCACTCACCACTGACCATCGGACCAAGTCTACCGAGTACAGACCCTAGCAGCTGTGCAACGGAGTGCTAATCCATCCTTTGCAACACCTGTTTCTCAAGGGAATGGTATTTTGTAATGCGGTAAATGCCAGTGTTCATGGGGATATGGGTACTGACTGCCAGTTTAAAAGATACAAGTACATCAGAGAATCTCACTTCAGAATATATTCCCCCATTAGGCAAGCCTTATGGTTATACGATGTTTGCAATCCCAGACACTCCTATGAAAATGTCAGGGTTTGGTTTTTTGGTTGGTTTGGTTTGTTGTTTTTTTTTTTTTTTTTTCAGAAATACCACATATATTTGCTAATTAATCATAGTGTATTTACTTTGCTTATCTCTACTATTTTTATTGGTCACTCAATCCCAGATGAAATACTGACTACTCTAATGAACTCAGGGTATTTGAAATCTCTAGCCAATATTCAAAAGGCCATTTCTTTCTGATATTGTCTATATATATTCTCCAGGTATGAAAGTATGCAAATATACTTGGTTTATTAAAATCTTGTATTGGTGCTAAGGCATTTATGACTGTGAATTCATAAGATCTGATTGACACAATTGCTTCAATTGCTTCACTTGACTGACATAACATAAAAGTCACACTTGTTTGCCAGAAGAATTATCAGATATTTCTTGTACCTCTGTCCAGGTATCTCTGTATAGGTACCAGTTCCGGAAACCTGTGCAGCTTAGACAAAAGTCTGTCTAACTTCAGTGAACTGCCTGCACACATTAATATTCTTTTAATCTAAACTCATGCATTAAAAAACCCAGTTTTTTCAAACACAGGAATTTTAGAATAGCAATAAAAACCAAAATACAATCTTTCAGAAAACAGTCCTTGATACCAGTATGAATCTCTCCACTGACTCCAACAGTCCCTGGAACAAGATCACAAAATACATTGGTGATCAGCAATATGCTAAGCAAAAAAATGTGGCAGAAGTTGCAGATGGTTATAATCTAGTTCCTCACACCACAGTGTGCAATACTAAAAAAATCCAAACAATGCAATGTATTTTATGACTTATCTCCAAACTGATGGAGAGACATAGCAGATGAATCAACCCGCAGCTGAACGAGCCATATGCACAACATAAACAAGAGGTGCAAACAGCGCTACTGCATTCAGAAAGATGTCTTAGCAGCTTCCCTGGCTGATATAGTTATATTGCAGATACATACAGGTACCAGGAATAAAGACCGCGAAGGTTCAGGCTCACTCAGCAATGGTAGAGAATGCCAGGGCACCAGAAGAAAACAATGCAAAACAAGACAGACCAAAAGGACGTTAGGGAAGCAGGCAAGACTTCAAAAAGGGTAAGACTCAAATCAGTACATGGTCTGATCCCAGGACATCACTTGGAGTTCTAATAGAACATTTAAAATAAAAGGATGCTTGTCTGAACAAGCAAAGCAGATAGAAATAGTTTTGCTGAGCACCTATTGCAAGTGCCTGCATACAATGTGTTAAAAACGTCTGATGCATCACCATCAGTACCAGCCATTCTCCATCAGGGCATGAGAGAAAGCAATGGCCACTGCATATAGAAAGGAGGCAGGCAATCAGTCAAATGCATGCAATGGCTCAGGACCAAGATTTTAATCCCAACAGAAAAGATGCAGAAGGCTCACCTTGATTTTTTCACCCATCTGATGTGAAATGGTCATTGTCAGAAGATGAAGAATCAGTGCAGTTCTTCGCTCAAGCATGCAAACAGTAGGGTCAGGCATTTGAAAGCAACAGACTTCCGTTTTCACACCGCAACCTAGATGGTTGATGATATTCTAGGTTCTAGATGACGTTCTGATTCAAAAATATAGTTCATGAAGATAGAGCTGGGACCAGGTGAGGTCTTTAGGTAAAAAAGTTGCACTTGGCCCTGACAACTCCATCCAATGCAGTCACCAGCAACAAGAAACTAAATCTCCTTGAGCAGAGGAATGGGGCAGAAACAAGGTTCCCTGGTGCTGTCCAGCTGTTTGCTCTTTGTAAAGTAACAGCATTTTAAAAGATCTTGCCTAGCACTGACATCCTCCAAAATTTACCTTTTGTGAAATACAACCCACAGTGACACTGGCTACCTCATGGAAACAAAATACTGACCATGAGAAATGTGAGATAAGACCAAATACTATTTTTACCTGAAAACTGTTGTTCAGTGTCTGTATGTGACGGTAGTTAGAATTCTGATGCACCTAAATTAAAAATATTTTTATTTCTTTGAAACCAGAAAGTAGATTGGGTTCTGTAGATCTGTAAACACAAAGTGAATCCAGCAGGCTCATTTTGCAGAAAACAAACATTTGACTGATGCTGGCTGTTCAGTAGAGAAGTGCTAATGTAAGCAAAATACATTTGCAATTTAGGCTTATTAAAATACTCAAGTGTTTCAAAAGAAGCAGGCACTAAAATGGAAGGCAGTAAGCAAAGACAGACGTAAATACTTAGAGAGACAAAAAATAGCAGGAAGCTAAATTGAAAAGCCCTGCTTCTTTAGATCCAGATTCTATGGATTTTAAACTATTGTACATCTGGTAAGTGGATACATATGTCTTTTTTTTTCATTCTCTGGAGGAGGTTTGTCTTTTATGGAAATGAGTTAAAGGAAGCATACAAGGTAAAGTTGATGAGGAGCTGGACTTGGGCATTTATAGGGTAGTTACACATTTTGGAGAAAGCTGAGGCCTGAAAGAATGAAAACTGTGTATACAACAAACATAAAAATGAATATGGAAAATCTACACAAAGTCTCAAAAAAGAACCAAGTCATGACCCCAGATGATTTAGCACAGAAAGATTTAGATTAAACTCACCACTTTGCAATGTCAGGATTTCGAGTGTTTAGAAAACACAGAGTCCAAAGGGCAATTATAAGATAAAAACTTGATTCTGGTCCAGCATACAGCTAATGCTGTTTGTGTCTATGGGTGCTTAAAATCTGTGCTATGACATTAACAAGTAGCAAGCCCTCAGTCTTCCTATGTAAAGGTTTCGCCATGCTCATTCAGGAAGCTGTATCAGCTTTGCTTTAGGGCACTGAAGGGTGCTAATGAAAGGCACAGAGAATGAGCAGGAGGACAGCAGAGACCTTTGCAGAGGTAGCCTTGGCCCCCATGGAAGAGCAATGAGACAGTTTATCTTGCTTGCTGCTCACACAACCTCCTGCTGCTTCTCAGGAACAAAGAGAAGATCCTATGGTCTGTACAAAATAAGCCAAGTGGTAAGTTTCCAGGGAAGATTTGCATTGGTTTTCCCTTTTGTTCTAGGTTATTAGTTAGCACTTCTCTCACCTTCACTGAAGGGCTCTATGAGTAGCTCTTTGCTGCCTAAGTACATACTTGGAGTGGGACTTACTTCATTAGTTCTAATAATTTGAAAGTTTATCTAGTCTAAGTCAATAATAAGAAAAAATAAAAGGTCACCTGTCATTATTCATTAAGAAAACATTTGATATGAGCGAGAGACATAACCTGTCTCTACAGGAACTTTTCAGGTTAGGTTATTGGTGAAGGACATGGGAGTAATTTTTGTTAAAAGGATCCAAGTGTTTTATTTCCTCATGTGTTCTGAGTTATGCCAATGCATATTACACAGGGTACTGTCTGTTTAAAGGTATGAGAAGGAATTTCACTGCTATCACCTGTTTTGCATCTTTAGCCTTTGCTCATCTACTTCAAGAGAAAAATTGAGCTCAGACGGACTCTAGACAAGGGTCAGAAAGCTAGGCATTACATAGCAAAGGCTTATTTTCCATTCAGAATGTATGTATTCTGGTCACTGCTTACAAAACACTGATTTTTGGAACAATATACTTCGATGGCAAAATTAAGTCTGGCTCTGTCTGAAGCAGGGAGATACTCATTGGACTGCCCTCTGCCATTCCATGTCATGCCCTGCCTGGCGGTCTTGTTCATGGCATTTAAGATTTAGGTGAACTGTAGGGCTTGGGACCACCTTATTCAGATTAGTTCTCCAGCCTGGACAATGGGGACACCAGTGCTCCACCTTTCCATGATGCACACATGGAGTTCAGTTTAGCTGCTGCTCTTGAGATTTATTTTTTCTTTTCCATTTTGTTACCTTCTAAGGGACTTTAATTTTTCTAACTCCTTTCCATCTACTTAAAATGTTGCTTTCCATTCTGTCATTATCCTTGTCTGTATAGGTCACCTGTGGACCTGTCTCGTAGGACTTCTGCATAGTGGGGACCGGCATTGCTTGTGAATGAATGCAAAATGTCTTTTGAAATCAGTAAAATCCATGTCACAGATACCATGGCAGTACCAGGCACCTCTGCCAGATCCGCATGCTAACACCAATAGCAAACATTACTGCAAACCTGGTGGTAGATTTCTTTTGGAGGAAAATTTTGCAAAAAGAGAAAACCTGCAAAAAGGGAATTGGACCAGCCTGAACTGTAGCTAATGGCAGGAAGACATTAGCATAGCACAGGGATGAGCTTGAAATCGGGAAAATAATTTATGCTAGTTAAAGGTTTTTCCCCTGCTTTTCCTTTGTTGGCTATATTAGTAAATATGGATATTCTTGTATAATGACCATAATTGTTATTAACCTTTGATTCAGAACAGTGGTTACATCAGTCATATAGTTGTAAAAGCAGGCTCAGGACAAAGAGTGGGAAAGGCAACTAGAGACTATGAAGTAGGGCTAGCTGGGATGGTTTGAGACATTACATCTACTTTCCTCCACTCCTTCTTGGGGTTTCATTACACAAGCAGCTGTGATGAATGGGTTCCCCGTGAGATCTAAAAAGGGGACATGAGTTTGATGACTCATTGTGTTAGAGCCTACTTGGCCTCCCTCCACAGAATGGGAGGCTGCCTCCACATCCAGTTACAGGTGCTTTGGCCAGGAGGATCCTTAAGCCTAAATAGACAAAGAGCTAATAAGAAGAAAGCCAAAATTATTTGGTGTTATAATGTTGTGGTCTAGAAACTTGTGCACTTGTATTTAATGATTATGGTATCAGTGGAGACCTAATTTTGCTGGTCTTTCTGACTAACCTGAAAATACTCAAAGCAGTTTTCACTCAGCTTTGGGGCCCTGAGGGCATGACCAGCCCCGACTGTCCCTTGGCAGCCCCTTGGGGCTCCCTCCACCCTGACCACGGCTCAGGACCCCATGTCAGGCCCCTGGTGTCATCAGCCCCTGCCCCAGCGACAGTACAGCTGGGCTGGTCTCCAGCTCCCCACAGCCCTGCCATGCCTGGCCATGGGCCCCACTGAGCCAGGCCCATCCATGGGCCCACAGCCTGGCTCATCTCAGCCTGTCCCCGACCCAAGGATGTGCCCAATGCTGGGGCTGGGGCTGCCCCAGTGCCCCGGGCTGGGGTGGTGGGACGGGCCCAGGCTGCCAGGGCCTGCTCTGGCATCCTCCCATGGGAAGTCCTCATGGTCCCAGCCCCTGGCCTCAGGGTGTTGCCAGCCTGGCTGCGCCATGGCACTCAGACCCTTGTCTGTTCTTGTGCTATGGCTCTGTGTGCTCACGAGTAACGTGTTTACATTCACTCATTGCTTTTATTAATGGGCTTAATCTTGTAGGCTGTATATTTAATGATCAGTCTTACCTTGAATGGAATCTGACTGATAAAATATCCAATTTTTGCTTATTACCTCTAGATTAATGTCAGACTGTTGTACGTTGGATAAAAATCTTGACTATTAACATTTAGCCTCTCCAGTTAACATTCACTGCGAATCAAGATACATTTTGGTCATGACTGATGCTGCCGTAGGGCAAAGGGACAGACTAGACAATCTCCTGAGACTCCTTGCAGCAGTTTTCCTTTATTGGAAAGCCTGGCATGGAGCTTACACTCATTTAATTGTATGGCATTTCAAAAGCACTGGTGTGTGCTTTCAGAATTTCTGCACTGATTTCTTTAGAGAAATTTGAAATTATGTAAAATATATGTTTAAAAATTAGTTTAAAACATGTCTGTCTTCCGTACCATCAGTATTCAGCAGACACAAAGGTGCTAACCAGAAGAATGGCATGACCTGGTTGCAGACTAGAGAAGTAGCAAGCTATGTTCACCCTACCTTCAAGGGATTCTCCACCACAAACCAGTAATGAAGTAAAAGCACCAAATTCACTAGGTGCCCGAAAGCACCAAGTCTCAATGTATGCTCGTGACTGATGGAAGATGCAATCTCACTCTTCACAACCAAGTTCTATGTTATCTTTCTCTTTACAGTTTCTCTGCATGTGAGTGTAATGACCTAAGGCTGCATCTAGACTTACCTGTGCTCTTGAACCTGAACCTCTGACCATCAAACAGCCTAAAACCTGTTGGGTCCTTGTGCCCTGACCCCAGATATGAAGGTCTGAGGACCCACTGTGGTGTGCCATAGTGTCCACCTAGCCTATGGGCATGGGCGTCCTCCCTGTGTGGTAGGGGATGGTGGCAGTGGTGGGGAAGGGTGGGAGGCAGGATGAACACCCAGGGCTCACTGACACGGACCGAGCGCAGTGGGAGATTTCATCCAGACCCAAGAATTTAGAAGAAATCCTGGCTCTGATCGTAATGCTGTCGCTGAATTACCCTAGCGATGCAGGTGCTAATACAGCTTGCAGGAAATGGAGGAATCCATTCTGCCACCTTGATTAAAGGCAACATCAGCATCTATTACTTGACAGTGGGAAATTTTAGCAGTGAAAACTGGACTGTCCTGAAACAAAGACTTTCTCACTAAATATGAAGAAGAGAGACTGTAACACAAAACAACGAAAAACTGGCTTATTAAATGCACTGCTATTTAAGGAGCAGAAGCTGAGAGGATGCGTAATTTAAAATGCTGCAGTGTGTTTTTACCAGCCACTGACCAGATAGTCATGAAACATGTGCCTAAATTCTACCTCTTACGCTTAATGAATTTGGAGGTCTTTGGCTTTGACCCCTACTCCATCAGCTTTCCACTCATTTCTCAAAATTTAGTCCAGGGCTGTCATTATATTTTCTGCCAGACAGTATAGCTATTTATGCCATCTCATTGCCACAGTGTATAAGTTCCTAACAAAATTTATGAAAACAATATATTTCGTCTCTGATGAGTTTTCTTCCCAGCTGAAAAAAATGTGGAGGCTCTCAGTTGCTTTGAATATGTGGCTCTTCACATTAAGTGCATGGATGTAACTATAGCTGTGCTCCCCAATAACCCAAATAAAATAACCCACTTCTGCTTTTGGAATAGCCTTCCCTACATTTTAATGTTTCATATGGGGTTTAAAATAATCCCTACAACTATTATTTCTGACCACCATTTGATAATTGTGTGTGTCTTAGTATGAAAAGGTCTTGGAGTTTGATTTAACCATCCTCGAATCAGACAGATTCTTTTAACCAGGGTAAGAATATATATTTCTGAGCAGAAACTAAAAATCTTCTATAAATTCATCTTCTGTTAATTCAGCCTCATCGGTCTCCCAGTAACTTTTTATTCAGGTTGTTTGGAGAGACCTCTTTCTCTCTTCTCCATTAACCACTTCTCTCAAAAATAAGGCATTGCTCCCTGTAAATGATTAATCATGCAGCACTGCTGCAGGCAGGGCAAGTATCACTCAGAAAAACCGTTTTCAGAGCGAGATATTTATGATACTTTTAACGAGGAAAAGGTTCTTGTCTTCACATATCTTCTAGGTAGAAATGCAGTAATAAGAGTGAAAAGGTAGATGGTCTCATTAGACTACTTTCTTTTGTAAGAAGTTGATACATATATGGCCTTAATAAGAAAGAGATCACATCTAAAAGTACCCAGAAAGGCTAACCAAGCAGCTAGGCAAAGACCTAGAGAACAGACCTAGGATATGGAATGGGAGATATGGAGTACAGAAATAATGGAGTGAGGAGCTGTAAATTTTCTTCACAAATTTTCCTATTTTTTTAAAGCAAAAGATTTGTTTGACCAAAGCAGACTTCACTAGAGCAAAACAGAATTAAATGTCTAAAATTATCTGGAACTGCAGTTCCAGATACATCACCTAACTGCAGTTACGATACTCATAACTACAGTGATGAAATGAGACCCAAATCTCAAATACAATAAAATATCCTAGACATTAAACATATTAGGTATGGCGATGCAGCTTATTGCTGACCACATCAAAAGGAACACTTGTACTAAGAACTTCTTAGGACTAGCATACTCAGAAAGAAATTCAGTTCAAGTTCTGAAGTATATTGGTTGATTTCTCACTCTCAGAAAATTAAAAGTGAATGAAAAAAAAGTGCACAGGCAAGAGGCAAATAAATGAAGGCCACTGCCCTCTCATCTTCCTCTTTTACTCCTTTTTCTTCTCCCTTTATCCACCCTGATCTCTCCTCTTAGAGGCAACCAGCATGAACTTCAGAAATATAAATGCTAAGCATATTAACAGAAAGAGTACCACACATCCCTTGCCTTAGAATGAATTTCCTTGTATGTTCCAAGAGGTGAGCTGGCCCTCCAGATGATGGCTCGGTCCCTAGCACTGACACCCCTTGTCCCTTTGGCATGCCTTCTCCCAGCCAAACAGAAAATCCTCACAATCATGGAGGAATCGCATTCCTGTGAAAGGTCAGCGCTGCACATGTTTTCTGGGTATCGCTGCTGCAATTATTAATCTAATAGTCACAAAGTAATAAAGATATTGGGTAAATCAAACAAAAATTTCATACTTCAGATATCGAGGATGGTGGTAAACTACTTTCAGCTAGATATTGCTCTTTCTCTAGATTTTGGGGGTTTGTAAGATTTAATCTTTCCTTTAACCCAAACTTCCCCTTATGCTGAAATCAGGGGGTTTAGTTCACTAGTTCTTCAGGTTTTGGGGGGCTTTCATCCTAAAAGTTAGGCTTTTACATGTATGTATCTGTCAGTTGGCGCACAGCTTGGAGAACCAGTGGGTAAGATACAAGGAGAGGAGGTATCCAGGTGAAGAAGGCTGGAAAAGGGTTTTTAAAAAGGGCAGGAGAAGAATGGAGAGCACATCTTTAGGGAATGAGAGATGAAGAAGAGATGGGGACCCAAGTGAGGTAGAAGCATATGGAAAAAAATTTTATGGAGGATATTTTTTACTATGAGGGTGGTGACACACTGGAACAGGCTGCCTAGAGAAGTTGTGCATGCCCCATCCCTGGAAGTGTTCAAGGTCAGGTTGGATGGAGCTTTGAGCAACCTGATCTAGTGAAAGGTGTCCCGGCCCATGGCAGGGGAAGCTGGGCTAGATGATCTTCAAAGGTCACTTCCAACCCAAACTATTCTGTGATTCTATGAAAAATATAAGGGAACAGAGAACGCTTGTTAGATAGCATACTTGCAAGATGAAGGGGAGTTCATCCTTAGTTCAAACTAAGTGTGTCCAGGACACGTGCTCAGACAGTGCCCCGTGATAATCATACTTCCTAAATGTTAGCACACCTCCTGGCACTGTTTGGCCCATGCCAGCTGGCACCGTGCCATGCAGTGCCCTGGCAGGACACAGGGAATGGCATGGAGGAGGAACTGTTCCCAGCAGGGAAAGAGAAGATGAGTCCGTGAATAATTATTAGCTTTGCAGACAGGTGATATAGATCTATCTTTATTCTGCTTCCTGACCCCTGTATTTTCTTCCCTCCCGTTCTCCCCCAAAAGGCAGGGCTGCACCTGCTGTAGTCGGTACCTGTGATTCCCACCACAGGTGCCCCTGTCCCTCTACACCACAAACTATCACTTGAGGTATTATGGAAGAAGGAGAAGGAATCCTGTCCAGACTGTCATGGCCTGTTTTTTCCAATGTATGGCTCAATTAAATGGAGAATAGCACAGACTGAACAAGTGTCTTTGGCTCAGAGGAGTCTTGGAGCTGGGTACCTTCTGCCATGAGCCTGCTAGGCGTGAAGGTCAGGTATGGCTGACACGACTGCTGGAGGTCATCTGTACGGATATGCCTAATGAAACACCTTTGCACACTTGGACCATTTCCAAATCCAGTCCTCCTGGAGCCTCATTCACGGTAAAGTAGAAACCTGAGTGACGGAAAACTCTGTTGGGTCTGTAGGGGACCAGCCTAAAGGCTCCAGATGAATTTGATGACACTTGTTTCTGAATGAGCCAGTCCTTTTCTCTGTGGGTGAGTCTCCTGGTGATCTCAGCAGACCGCTCTCACTGTGGAGGCCGGTCTGGAGAAGCAGCGATGCACATGGCTCTCCATTGCACAGCAAACGGTGGTAGGCACAAGGTGTTGCTCAAGGTGGCCGCCTCAAGGAAAGCCCTAACTGGTCTTCCAGAGTCCGTACGTCCAGCCTTGGTAGCCACGGGTCCCCTCTGGCAGCCTGGGGCCAGCCACTGACTCCAACACTTCAGTGGCCTTCAGAGAGCAGAGGGCAGCGAGCCCGTGGCTGCCACGCCTCGGGGACTGCGCCCCTCAACCGGGGCCACACTCTCTCCCCAGTCCTGCGAGAGGTAGGAGAGGCAAAGGTTATTTTTTCTTAACGGCGCGGCTCTCGCTGTGGGTGAGTGGAGCCATGCGAGGGGTCGGCCATCACCTGGAGGGTCAGCAGAAGCCCTGCTCGCCCCCGTCCCCGGGCGAAACCCCTCCCCGGGCGGCCCCTCACAGCCCCGCGGGCGCAGCGCGCGGCGGTGCCGCCAGCCCCCGGCCTCGGCCGGGGCGGCGGGAGGCGGCGCCCATCGGCGAGGCGGGGCGGGCCGGGCCGGGGCGGGGTGAGGCCGGGCCCGCCCGGGGGACGCCAGAGCCGTGCCGGAGGCGCCGCGGGAGGGAGCGAGCGGGCGAGCGGCCGGTGCGGGGACAGCGACATGGCCGAGAAATACGACGTGGTCGTGGTCGGGGGCGGCATCTCAGGTGGGTCGGGTGGCCCGGCCCGGGGCGGGGGGTGCTGCCGGCGCTGGGGGCGTCGAGCCTCGGCGACCAGCGGCCGGGCGGGGCGGCAGGAGCCGGAGGAGGAGCCGGGGCGCGGCTTGGGCGCCGTCGGCCAGCGCCCCGCACAGCCGCCGGCCGGGGGGGGGGCGGTACCGGCCTGGCGGGGCATCGCGGCGGCGGCGGCGGGGGAAGCCGGGCTGGTGCTGGCCTCCGCCGCGGCCTCAGAGGGCCCCCCGGGATGCCCGAGGTGCCAGCGCATCCCGACCAGCTCGGTAAAGCCGGCCGAGTGCCGTCCCCGAATTTAGGGCTGAATGCCACATGGTGCGGGCAGTATTTGATTGGTTTTTATTTTATTTTCTAATTGATTCATTATTTCATTTTTTATGATTTCGGTTTTCTTACTTAATTTTAATTATTCTTATTTTTATTAATTTTTCTTATTATTATTTTTAAAATATTTTTATTAGCGTGTATTGTCTTATTTTATTTTAATTGTTTTTATTGTTTACTTTTATTGTTTTACTTTTACTTTTATTGGTTTTATTTGATTTTTTAATTATTTCACATGTTATTATTTTTGAATATTTTAATTATTTGTTATGTTATTTTATTTTATTATTTTATCTTTATTTTATTTTATTATTTTATCTTATTTTATTTTATTATTTTATCTTATTTTATTTTATTATTTTATCTTTATTTTATTTTATTGTATTAATAAATATTATTATTTTAAATTTTACTTTTCTGGTTCTTGCACTGCCCAGCCCCGGTATCCCCTGAACCTGTGTAATTCTTAGCGGAGCCCCTGGAAGTTTTGGGCATGCGAGGCTATATGCGCTCTGCATCCTCTGCACTGAGTCTAGGTGTTTTATGCAGGGGCCCTCGGTCACACCTGTCTAATTTAAATCTTGGGGTTCCTTCTGTTTAGGGCAGGTAGAAGCATAAAGGAAAAATGCTGGAAATCAGCTGGATCGTTTAGTAAGTTTCTAGTTCGTCAGTCAGCACAGGTACGGATTTGAGGGCCTGGAAGCCCTGCTGCACTGGGTAGCAATCTGCTGTTTTTAACCTAATCCTGGCTAGACGAGCGCTGTGCCTGCCCAGAGTCATTCTCTTTGGTGCATTTTGTTCTGAGATGCACGTGCCCAAACAGATTGTGTATGTGCGGTTGAATTTTTATTTTTCTTTTACAAATAGATTTTTTGACATATCAAACAGTTGCTTTTTGGCCTGTTAGCACTGGGAGGTATGCCGTGTGGTAGCTCCTGTGCTGTATGCTCATCTCCTCCGTTCGTAATGGGTATGCATACGTCCACAGATCCAAGTAGTATCTCTTGTCAGACTGCAAATTACTCGAGATGTGTTACAAAACATGATTTTATTAATCTCTTTTTTAATGTGGCTGTTAATTTCCACTGTCGATTTATATATAATTCTAGACGTCTATTTAACCATTACATTAAGGTGTGCAGCGTGCAGTTTGAATGATACCGAAAATGCAGTGAATGAAATCGTTGGCCATATTTCCTGAGGATGATCCTCTCATAACAAATTGCTGAATAATTACTGAATGTTTTGAGTATGGTTATGTCATTAACAAAAATTAACCATCGCTTTTCTGTAAAGCACAGTTGATTCTGAACACAGTGTTATGGCTAATTTTTAGCTTACACAGTGTTTCACAGTGAAAGTTGATGGCAGAAAATTAACCAATGGTAACTATCTATTCGTGCCTTCTAAACGAAAATATTTCCAGTGGCGTGCTTTTGTACAGGAGTAGTACTACAGGTTCCCTCTGTTCAATGAGTTGGAGTGAAAGAGTTAGCGTAACAGCTGTTAATATACCCTTGTTTTTCAGGGTTGCCATGGAAATATTTTCATGGCCGGCCTGCACAGCCCACATATGTTTTTCTGAAAGAGCACTCGCAAAAGAAAAGCAGTGCTATGCCGTGTTATATTGCGTGCTTCGCGCTTTGCTACCTGCGGGCAGCAGCAAGTGGCGGGGTGGGGGGGATGTGGGGTATAAGGAACCAGTTTTCTATTTACTTCCTTTTATACCAAATCTTCACCAACACACCCTGGTTTCATGCTGCAGCACTTTTCTCCTGTCCTCACACAGAGGCTGGAAAAATACACATGTACAAAAATTACTAATGACTAAGCACCTCTCTTTGGTCACTTTCCTTTAGCTACTATGTGCCACTCGTGATTCATCTCTATCTTCTGCCACACACTTCTCTGCAAATCCTTGGCCTTGCAGCCAGGTGATGGAACTGTGAAGCAGAGGGCAAAATTGTTTTTCAAAGCAAATCTCAGACATGTTGTAAGAACAGTATCCGAGATGTGTAGCCTCCACTAGTTAATATTTTCTTTCTTCTCCCTGGTAGTAATTTACAGTGTTGTAATAATTCTCCTTTGAAAAGATAGTTTGCCAAATGAGACACTATTTTTTGGAGAATGTTACCGATCTAGGAGTTTTATACTAGATGCCCATTTGGAGAGGAAAAAAACCCAAACCAAACCGTGGGCATGGATGAAATAGCTGTGCAGGATGAAGTGGATTGGACCCATCTGTGGGAGGACTGTGACCCTCTCTGAGGGATACTACCCTCTGTGGGATGTGCTCAGGCAAAGGGAATCCAGAACATTTCCCTGTCATTTGACATGATGAAGCTCTTCGTTCACATTTTCAGTTGTTCATCTCTGTGTCTGCCATCAGGGGGTTCTTCCTTTTGTATTCAAGTACTCTCATAGCTACTGCAAAGGAATATAAGGCAGTTAAGTGGAGCCTGCCATTCTACTTCTAGATTTTTTTCACAAAAACCTTGGCAATACACAGTAAACAGGACAGAAAGCAGCTGCTTTATGTTGTGAGAGAGTTTGGTAGCCTAGGCAGCAGGGACAGTATTGCAAGCTACTGATTGATACATCCTAATTGGTCTGAAAGTTAATTTGATAAGAAGCTTTCCATTCTACCTGCAGGAGCCATCTCATCTCCCGAGGCTCAGAGCGGTGCATCATTAAGGAAAGCTTTTTCATTAGCTCATTTAACCATTATGAAATCTGGTATTAGGGAAAGTTCAGTCTGTCTATTCAGCAAAATGTGATAACCACCCTGGAAGCGGCAAAAGAAGTAAGTTAGGATGGCAAAACTTTGTGCAAGGGATTCCTGGGTAGCTGTTATGGAGATAACTGGTGGAGAACCTAAGATTATATGTAGCAGTTGGTGTTACGAGTTTCGAACTGCAAAGTCCACAGGATTTTCTCATCTGTACTGCTGAAATGCATATTTTTTGACAAACAAGATTAGACACAGGAGAAGCTTAAAGTTCTTTGTAAGAAAGTTCAGTCCATTGTTTGCTTGGGCAACCACCTGCAATGGTGGTTTTAGTTCACTGAATTTGTCAGTCCAGTCTAGCACTCGACTAGAACCTAATCACACTGCACGTGGTGGTGGGTATTCATCGGCATTAGTGTATTGGTTTGAATCAAGCGTGTACCTTGAGCGAATCTCCTGATTGACCCTACTTATTGCTCTACAGCGTGCACCACAGATCAGGCTCAGAGCATATGCATTGGATTCCTTTTTGCACGAGACCAAATGGGAAGACATGCTCTAGGAGCTCAAAAGTTGAGCTCCAACCTCTAATGGGATGGTCAGCCTATAGACCATACAAGAGCTAGTCTGAAATAAACCCCTTTCATGCATATAGCATGGATACTGGGTATTCGGGATACAGCTGTTTTACTCTGCAGATCTTCCATCTGGCACTATTTGCCAACCTAGACATTGCAAGCTTGCTGTCTTGGGATACTTTAAGTTTTGCAGTTCAAAGGTGGTAACATGGAAAGAGTAAGCATTTCGATTTTGTGCTCTTCATCTGTGAAGATACAATTTAGAATAATTTACTTGGTCGTCTTGACCACAGGTGTAGACCTGCATCCTCTGTCTCCATCCTCTATGCCTTCTTCTTGCCTATTATTTTTCTTTCTTTAATTTTCTTGTAGCATCAAGAGATTGCCAAAAGGTCACATTCTATGTGCCTATGAATTTTCATTTGCTCATTTTACTCCACGGCACCATCATCAAGGACAGGAGTAATTTTGAAGAAGCACGATGCAGCATGCTTTCCCCCCTGTAGCGAGTCACTGTAGTGTCAGTCTCCAGCAAATAGCAAGATGTTTATCGCCACAGTGATATGAGTCCAGGTCAAACGCTGTTGCTTACAATCCGAGGGGCTGTGAGGAGCAGCCCGCTGCTCTGGCCGGCTCCTGGGTGTGTTCAGGCTGTCTAACATGATCTCAGGAGTGTGCAAGGACTGAAGGACAGCTAGCTAGCGAGTGAGTGCAGGTGGCCTTACCAAAAGGTGGAGAACTGTGGCAAAAGCTAAGTAGGCATGTTTGTACTGCTTAAGTAGGCAGCCTGAGCAGTGCAGGCTACACAGCCCTCATAGTCCCAGGGGTAAGCTTCCAGCGCTGCTTGTAGTATCGTAAACGAGCAGAGAACTTGCTCTATATTTACATATCTGACACAGCAGCTAATGACAATGAATTAGGTCTTATGCATAATTTAGTCAATTGAGAAGGCTTTTCTTCTTCAGAAGTTACTATTCGGTACGTAAAGAATCTGGGCGATTTTGGCGCACTTAATACTGGCACAGTGTCCTTCTCTATAGCACAACTGACAGCTGTAGTTAAGCACATCTGTTACTTAAAGATAAAAAGTCTTGTGGTGTCACTTCCCCAGAACGTGAGTAGCTTGCCTTTGTGTTTTGTCTCAGTTCTGTAGCAGCTGCTTCATGGGGTGCACTGATACAATGGTAGTTTACCATGGTTATAAAAGTTTGCTGAGCAATGCCATGCTGGATTGAAGACCTTCCTTTGGTTTTCTTTTACAGAGAATGTGTTTTGATTCACTTACAAAGCTCTCCATTATGTCTTCTGAAATCAGTCATCATTCAGCTGGGCTTGAATTTCTTGAGGAAATTGAGTTAATCTCTTTACAGTTTTGGTTGTTTAATTTTTTAAAGCCATTTTTGAACATGATTTTCCTTCTGGGCTGGTAACTCGTTTCATCCTTGTAAACTTATGTCAGATATTAAGGTTTTTGCTGCCTTGTGAGATGGTTTGTCAAAACGTGATCGTTCATCTAACTGACTACCTTTATTTCCTTACAGACTGATTTGTGTCTAATGTTTATAACTTTGTAATGTTTTGGGGTTTTTTTTGCTGGTTTCAGTCGTCAATGAGAGTGCCCTGCAGTACATTAGTATTTAAACCATGAGTGTCTAGTATTCTTTTAAATAACCCATCCATGCATTTGTATTTTGTGCAACCTTCGCTGTCCTGTCACTTTTCTGTTCAAAGAGCTCACTTAAAAGTAATGTCAGTGTGAAGTCTCTTAAAAACTGTATTTGCTCCATAAGCCATTATTATGACCAGTATTTGGGGATGGAGTGCTGTAAGGGAACAGAAAAGAGGAATGAGCATCAATATCTCAGTTGTGGAGATCCTGAGTTCTGGATAAATTGGCAAAAAAGGAGGTGCTGGAAAGTGCCTGTCAAGGCACGAGTTGTTGCATTTACTTAGTCGAGAAACTTACGGGAAGAGCAAGCTTCCAAGCAGAAAGAGTGAAATATTTTCAAGGACAAAGCTGCCCATGGGAATTCAACCCATCTTTTTCTTCTCTCCCATCCCTTCTTCTCTCCCCTGTCCTTCTTCGTGCTGCTGCCACTGCCAGAAAGATGTTCCCACCTACCTAGCAAATATGTGGGGCTGCTGTCCCCACCCCACCCACAGCCCCACGGGACTCAGCTGCATGGACTTAGTGTTAGGAGGGAAGGGCTATTGGTGGCATGAGGAGCATTAGCAGTTGTGGTTGGAGAGCAGGGAACTGCTTACGGAAATGATGGGCATGGGAATTTTTGTAGGGGGTCTGTGTGTGTGTGTAAGAAGCTGGGGCAGGGGACAGGATGGGGTAAACACAAAGTGCAGACTATCCACGGAGGAAAGGGTAGTCCAGTCGAGAAAGTTAGAGACCTCATGAGCTACTTCTGGTAACTGGTGTGTATGGCAAAATACATCATAGATGTGCTAACTTTTAACACTGGCTTAACACTGAAGAGTCTGGCTGTGGTTCATTAGAGCCTCTGTCATCTTCCAGTTACAAGGTTACAAGGTTACATGGTGATGACCACTGTTGGGCACATCATGTTTCAGGTGGTTAGAGAGTTCCATGAAGTTTTACTTAATTTGAAACCTGTTAATATAACAAATACTACTTTGTACTATTAAACTTCTTCACTTTTTTGGTTTCCACCGTATTACACAGCTGGGAGTGAGCACGTTAGGGAGGAAAGATGCCTTTGTAGCCTCCTTGCTCCCAGCCAGCTGGTCTTTATCTTGATGGTATAATTCATATATAAAACAATGAATGCAATCTTTTTGGTTGACTGCACACGGCAACAGCTGATCAAACAGCCAGTTCATACTATGCATCATGGCTACCTGGATAGCTTGCATATAAATTTGCATCCTGTTTGCTTGAGTGGTAGCTCCGTGTTTGAATACATTAAATATTGGAGCAAGACACCACTTCTGTTCCAATATGAGTTAATTTTTTTATGCGGCTCTTTTGGCCAGAGGCTGAATCAGTGAGTTATGCTGAATAGTGAGCACAAATGAGGAAAGGAAAGAGTGTAAATTCTTTTATTTTACACCTTGGATACTTCTCTTTTCCTCTATGCTTCCTTCACCTTTTTTCCTCACACATTGTATCAGAATGGTACGAATCTAATGGTAGCATTTTTTCTTTCATAACACAGTTGTTTTTATGAGCTGTTTGGGTCATAAACTTTCTCCTGCCTGCACTTAGAAATGGAGGGAAGACAGACACTTGAAAATGTTCTTATTCAGTTGTTCCCTTTTAGGCTTCTCTGGATTACATCTATATTCTGATTGATGCCTGTGAAGTCACCAGATACTGAGAAATCTGGGTAATTACACGTTACTTTTTAAAATCAAGGTACGAGAATGATAGTCTGTTTATTTTTTTTAAGTTCATGTTTTCTATTTGATCATGTATTTAGAGTATTTACTTTTCTCAGGGGATTAAAAAAAAATTATTTGCTTGAGAACATGCAAGACTTTCCAAAACAGACAAGCATTTATCTTCTGAGGCAACTGCTGCATAATTTTGCAAAATTTTCCAGACGTATCTTAGTCTTTTTTTTCCCCCGACACTGCTGTGTATGGAAGACAAAATTCTTCTTCAGGGTAAATCTGGCTGGCATTGTATTTGCTTGTATATCTCTTTGTAACATGTAATGCCTAAAAGGATGCTTTTAGTAAACTACCTGTATAGTGCCTCAGCCATTTCATTCTGCTAAGCTTTGTTTCTTCCAATGCTATGGTATGTTTGTTGTAGTGTTACCTTGTCTTTCAGTTTTCTTTATCTCCTTTGTTTCTGCCCTCTGTCTGTTGGGTTTTGAGGCAGCCTGGGTTGGTAAACTAGCAGAAAGGGATGACCTAAGCCAAAGGAGGCCCTGGGATTGAAAGTGAGATAATACAGCAGTACAGATAATTATGATAATAATAATAATAATAATGCAATTAACTTTAACTCATCAGTACATCCTGGGGCTGTAACAAAAGGCATGCAGAATGTGTTTGGGTGTTTTTACCTGACTGAAGCCCAGAAACAGACTTCTGACTCTTCCTTTTGAAGTGTGAGGTTGGCGTTGAATGGGTGTACAGCTCCGTGTGTAAGACATCACAAGTCCATAAAATGAACAGAATACTGAATAAATGATTGTTACTAGAAATACTTGTCCTTCAAAATGCTGGAGTGCCCAGTTTTGTCAATCTAAAGTTTGGAAGCTTCAGTACAGTGGACACTAAAGGGAAGCCCTGTGCAAGGACGGAACAGCTGTGGCTTGAGCACTTGAGCCTGGACACCACAGCATTGAAGACGCTGGGTTTCAACCCAAAGCCAACAAGCTGTCTTCAGGCCTTGCTTGGCAGGGCTTGAACATAAGGCACGACCACTTTGCTCGTCTCACTCATGATTGGCCAGGCTCTATATCACTTAATCACGTCCAAACCCTGGGACAAATGTAGGCTGAATGTTTTTAATGTTGGTTTTCAGAACTCTGCTTAATAAATACTGTGGATGAATCATCTAGGAGATGATTCAGGGAGAAGAGATCACAGAAAGTTGGGACTAGAGTTTATGCTCACATAAAGTCGCATTAACTAATGGCCATGCTCATACTGACCTCAGTGACAAGGTTACAGAACTAGCGCTCAGACAGAAAAACTCATTGCCTTGGCTAGACAATGAAATGCAAATAGAAATAAATTATATTTGGTCACAGAGTGCTGTATCCTAGGCTGAAATGTTATGTCCTTTGTACAAATATTTTAAGTAAATGTACATTTTAAACAGAGAGGCAGATTGATAATGTATTTTTTTGCTCCTTGGAGTTTCTGAAACTGTAATTTTATTTTATTTTTTAAGTTTTCTGATGTTGTAGGTGAGTGAGTGATATTAATTTTATTGGCATTCATTGCCGCTCAGTGATACAGCTTAGGAAAAGAGAGTATCTCCCACCATGGTCAAAATACTTGCATCAAAAACCTGCTGCTTTGATACCTTTCACTGTACTGTTAAGCACGTGGCGTTAAGGCATTGAAAATAACCAAGAGCAGCAATTTACTGAGACCCAGCTCTACCGTGTTTTTAGGTTCTGGACTACAATTTTTGTATCTTTCTGCCATGAGATTGGGTCAGATATCTACAGTACCTTTGTAAATGTGCCCCAAATTAGAGAAGTTAAAAAGTTACCTTCCCCCTTGAAGCATATGGATGTCGGTGAGGGGCCAAGTTAATTAAAGTTATTGTCGGGTTGTAGTATCTCGTTGTCCTTGTAGCCCTTTGCTTTTCAGCAGTATTGTCACCAAGACAACTCTTGGAGCAATCTGGATGTTGTGTACCTTGTCTTGCAGAGGGCTAAGCAAGCAATGAATCAGGAAAAGTGATATTGTTCATGCTCACCATTTTTGATAGCAGCACTGTGCCAGCCTAATGTAAACTGAGTTTCAGGTAGTGTGCTTGTAGCTCTGTTGTAGTGCTGCCATTACAATTCTCAGCATGTCCCTTGAATTTATAAAGGGATAGTATTCTTCACAAGAGCAAAATCCCTTGACCTTTCCATAATGTGAGGAAAGTTACAAAAAAATGTCTGTATCACCTTAATTCACCCAGACCCTGGGGCAATGTTGGGTTTGCTTTTTTGTTGTTTTGGTTTTTATTCTGCTTACAGTCCTTTCCTATAATGCCTTACAGGCATTATTGTCTCAAGCCATTATTTCAATTAAAACAGTTTAGCTGGCTAATGATGAGTGACAGAGGTAAAGGTGACCAGTGCCAGGTTCAATGCCTCAGTGGCAGAGCAGTAATCGGATTGTGTTCATTAGAGCAGTCAACACAAATGAAAACAATGCTATTAAATTGCAGTTTCTAGCACAGTAATGTAATAGAGAAACTGTGGAAGACTCAAAGGAGAAAACCCACTGGTGCAAAATGGCTGCTTAGCTGCAGATAACTGCGTGCCTTGCCACTGGCTCTGCTCTCTGTCCCTTCAGTATTGCAGCAGTATGCAAAACTGTATCGCGTTAATGGCACTGAACTTACAGGGTGTTTGGGGACATCCCCTAAAAGGAGGTCAAAGAACTCCGAGTATAAACAAGAAGGCTTTTTATTTGAACTTTAGAGTAATGAGCTCTAAGCAACAGCAAACAGGATTCTTCCATTAACTGATCTAATTTTTAGGTGCTAGGAACTTACCCTGAGGCTATTACGGGTCAAAGGAGTGTTTTTCCATGCCCCCCCCCCCAATTTACCTCAGCTGCCTGGGACATGTTCTTTATTTCTTCCTATTATCCTAGGTCAAGTGCTATATTTGTGTTGGCTGATAACAAAGGCATTCTCCTCAAGAGTTCTGCAGTGTTAAGACAGGTGGATTTTGTTTCGCTGGGTACGGTGCAGCAGTTTTGGTGAAACTCATTTATTTACTGTGTGCATTTTGTATGTATTTCTGAGAAATGGAGAGTCAGAAGTGGTAGGTAAGAGTTACTGTATGCAGACAACCAATAACGAGGGGAGTTGTGTTTACGATGTGATCCCACAGCAATGCCGGCTTCTGTAACTTTGTGTAGGTTTTGACAGCTTTGCTGGTTTTTGTTAACACTTCAGCTACTTCAGGTTTCACGATTTTTGTGAGACTCATCACTTCATTAAAAAAAGAAATGAAATTCCTGGCCCCTCTGGTCAAAATGAGACTTAGACTCAAAATCGAGAAGACAAATCTAGAGACTTCTAAAATAACAGGTTCAAGACGTTAAATGTCCGTGGGCAAAGGTGGTCTGACTAATATTTTTGAATACTTACGTTAAGAAGTACTTGAGTTCGTTTATCTTAGTGACCCTGAACTCAACTCTTATTTGTTTACATATAATAAATTTTGGTATGTTTACTTTTCTCTCTATCAGTCTTCTGAAATATTTTTACATCCCACCATTTCTCCGTTCACCCTAGGGCACCGGATTGTGGTTGTTAGTGCCATTTCCAAGGTGCATTTTGTGACAGGTCCTCATGTTGAGTCTCATTTGCTTACTGTCCTGGACCTCATCAAGAGTGCTCAGGCTCCAGTGCTGCAGGCTGCTCTGCCCTCTGGCTCTGGGTAAAGGAGCATCTGTTACTTGATGTCTCTGCAGACAGTGATTTAGATGTGGCCGAACAGGTTGAGAGCAAGGAAAAAGTCTGCAAGAATCTCATCAGTTTTGGCATTATTTACAAGGTACATCGCAGCAGTCACCGCTCACGCAGACACGCGCGAGATCTCAGCTGGTTGCCCAGAGGACGGCTTGGCGTGCGGCTGCTGCACCTGCAAACGCGCTGGGAAAACCAGGTGTTAGCCCCTGCTCAAACACATGTTATCAGGGGGGACGCTGCGCTGTCAGCAATTAACCAAGCCAGCGTAGAGCTTGTTCACACATGTATATTCACGTTGTAGAGGCACAACAAAGGTAAAAATCAGCTCCTTGCCTCTTTAAAAAATGTTGGATGTTTCTAACCTCCAGCCAAGGTTTGTATGCAACAAGGTGCCATCTGTTACAAATGTTGAAACTCCCCTGGGCAGTACTTTGTAAACAGATCTTTGGTGTTAAGATAAAGAAAGAAAGAGGAGGAGAGAAATATCTGTAAACTTCATGAATCTGAGGAAATCCAG
The DNA here is from genome assembly GCF_949628215.1 of Phalacrocorax aristotelis. Classification (NCBI taxonomy): domain Eukaryota; kingdom Metazoa; phylum Chordata; class Aves; order Suliformes; family Phalacrocoracidae; genus Phalacrocorax; species Phalacrocorax aristotelis. The sequence continues at coordinate 96,450,511 of NC_134276.1, read as the reverse complement.
GTGTGAGGCATGTAAGTTCTGCAGTAAAACCTTCAAGTAAGTACAGTACAAGTATGATGGCAGCCTGTCTTTCTGCTCAGCTTACAGTTTTAGTTGGAGAGAGCCATTTTTAAGGTTATAAAGTAAAAGGATTTTTGGCAGCCCTCTTAGAAGCTATTAAATTAGTGCCAGTGGCTTAGAGGCTCTTTCTTTGCCCCCTCCATGAATTTTAATTTAGAATTTGTAGGTGATTTTTATAATTGGATATGTGAGAGAAGAGATATTTTTTTCGTTCTTAGAAGGGGGATAATAAACATGGGGGAACATGATAAAGTAGTGAATAATACAGAGGAGCTACATCAGGAACTGTGGGAATGCCTTCTGAAATAAGCTTTATTTACAGCTTTTTAATCTATCCACCTCCAAGTTACCTGCCTTGTCCCTTGTACGCTGCGAGGGAATTGGGTGTAGCCCAAGGGAGGAGTAAAATCTTGCTGATGGGTTTGATGTTACGTATTGGTTGTCTAGCCATCCAGTATATGGCAGAGGTATCCTATGGAAAAAAAACCAAAACAGATGCCTAATGAAAGAAGGCACAAATATCATATAGAGAAGTATCAGAGGTGCAACTTCCAGTTGTGTCCTTTCTAGTGAGATTTCTGTGGAAATGCTAAGGTAAAAGGGTATTTCAGTAAATTTGCTGATTCCAGGCAGTAGCATCCTGGTGTTACAAAATTTTAATCAGTTTTTAAAAAATTTACTTTAAAATGTTTTTTTTTAAATAGTCAGATGTGTTGGACTGTAGGGCTTCATTGTAGCCCATAGTACATGGGGGTCAGATGAAAAATTTGACTCTTGTCACATTTGTCAATCCAAATGCAAGTTTGGATTCTGCCCTAGCACAGAAATTTAAGATTTTCTCTTTAAAAAAAGAAAAACGCAAATTAGTTGTTCTCTTAATGTAAGAAAGCTGTTAATGGTAGGAAGTATGGTTATAATGAAGCTGTTTAATGAAATGGTGCAATTTAAGATGTTTAGCAGGTACAGAGGTCTCAAACAGGGAAGAAATAAGTTGGAACTGAAGATGAAATAATTATTGTGATTATTACGTTTGAGTAAGATCCTTGTGACTGCAGAGTGCTGGATGATGGAGAAATGATTTTCATGGCTTACACATGCATTGAAAAATTCTGGGGGAGGAAATCTCTCGCCAGTATCTCCAAGTGGCTGTGGTTGGGTACCGGGTTGCTATGGTAACAGATGAAGGCTTGCCTGGTTAAACATCATCTAAGCACAATGGTATTTTCAATCTGGGGCTTCAAATAAGACCTATCAACTTGGCTTCTTTGTTGTCTGCATTAATTATCTGCCTATTGATTCTCTGAGCAGAACTGCAGGTGAGGCTGCATAACTGTATGTTTTCCACTATGTATATGGCTGTTTGTTGCCCCTTGAAGAAAGCTGACCTGCAGTGGAAACTGGACCCAATTACTGTCCTCTGTGAAGCAGTGGCAAAAGCAGTTGAGCCCTTATATTGCAATTCAGATCTGAGTCTGTTGAAATGCCCCTGGGAGGAAGAGAAGATGCCACTGGGTGACAAACCATTGTGCACAAAATGGAAGTAGCAACAGCATCAGTCACATTTTTGGACAAACTTTACATCTGAATGTGGTTGGTTGCCTCACTTGTGAGCAACAGGGGCAGTATTAAAGATCTGCCTTTTGTTAGTGATGTGTGAGGGAGTGAGAGTTAAGTGAGAGGCAGTGCTGAAATGTGTGAAGCCTGTGAAGGGTTAAACTTCTCAAGAGGAGATCTTATGTCGTGTATGACAGATTTTTCCAGGCTTTGCTTCACAGACTTCATGCATGCTGTTTGTGGCAATTGGTGTATTAAGCACAGAGAGGCCACTCTGACTCTTGCCCAGAAAAGAGGTTGTGGTTTGTAGGAGTTTCCTGCAGCAATTCTTAGTTTCTGAAAAAACAAACCTCACTCTCATGCCCCAGTGTTCATGTCCTAGTATTCATTTCCATTTTAGTATGTTTTTGTTGCTGCTCCTGGCACCTTATCTGTCCTTGTATCACTTAGGCTCAGAGCGCTCCCTCTGCAGCATCCAGTCCTCTTGCTGTTACACAGTCCAAGAACCCATTTGGGATTTTGGGTCCAGCTCCAGGGAACAGGTACGGGGTGATGTGGCAGTACTGTGATTTCAAATGTGTGAGATACCAAACCCAGCAAAATTCCTGCCAGTATTGCACTCTACTGTGGTATCTGTGACAGTGGTCTTGCCTTACCCTGTACTGTGCATGCCATAAGGCCTAATCTGGTCCTTCACTGTGCTGTCTGACCCTCCTGAGCCTCTGCCTTCACTTCTTCCACCTTTTTCCCCCAGTTACATGTTTGGCATCTCCATTAGGGATGAGGGAGAGGAGCTAAAGGCAGGCTGTGTTCCCTGCCTCTGTCAGCAGTTATCTGCATAATTTCTCCAGCAAAACTTTGGACCAGAAGAGAGCTGCCATGTAGGTGAGAGGAGGGGATGGACCACCAGCCCTCGAAGAGGAGTAGTTGGTCAGGTGGTGCTTAGCTTGGGAACCCTGTAGGCTACAACTTTCACTGTAAAGCCCCAAGGACACATCCCTGCCCCTACAGAGATCTGATCTGCTAGAGGATGGGCATGGGGCAGCGAGGTATTAATGAGCCCAATCTTCCCCCTCAACACTAGTTTGGTTTTTTTTGTACTTGCATCAGGAAAGAATAAAGTGTTATCCACCTCCAACAGGTACATCTGTGAATGTACGGAGAAAAAAAAATAAATGGCACCTGCCTCAGAATAAATAGCAGGGAGTAAATAGTAGGTGGGCACAATAGGGTGGATGAAAGGTGCATAAGGAAACAACGAGGTGGTACCTGGGCTGACTGCTGCGAATCGGCTGTGTTTCAGTTGAGTCTAGAGAACTATCCTGTCACAAGCTTCTCTGTCTGTTCAGCTCTTGGGAATAAACTGCCTTTGTTCCCAGCTGTACTGAAACGTTTATTCATTAGGTTTTAATAGAGAAAGTCAAATCTCATATTCCTTAATCAGTGTTGGTAACTGAATATTATTAATTGATTAGTCAAAATCTGTTAGCATGATAAGCCAACAGAAATGTGCAGTGACAACAGCCTTCAGATTATGTATTCATTCTGTAAATTATTAATAACTACTATTGATCCTCTCCCAGCTGATGAAATATTTGTCTTTTAAGGGAAACCTTTTTTTTCTTTAACTGGTAAACTATATTTATTTCAGTGTTTTGTTGCCTGTTTTTCCTTCAGGAACCGATCTCTTTTTGCAAGTTGTTTCAAGGGGTGGTCTGTGTTTGCATACCATGACTGTTTTCTGTATTTTGTTCTTCCTTGGTATCCTCAAATATTTGTGAGCATAGTCAAGGCCACCGATCCAGCCAGATGTTTTTGCAATAGAATTTCCTCAATAAGGAACTATGGAGCCTTTATCAGTGTCATTACTAGTTTTCTCACTAACACTTATGAGAAAACCCACGATAAATAAGCCCATGAAGCTAGAAATAAAAGCAGGATAGTATGGTCTTTTAATGGAAATATCTGCTGCTTTTCTCCAGAAAATGTAAAATCCTCTAGATAGATAGGTCTAACACCATTCTCTCTTGTTACAGATGGGGAAACAAAGAAAACTTAAGTGATTTAACCAGCACAGTGCAGCAGGTTCATTGCACTGCTGGGAACAGGACCTGGTTCTCCTACTCCCAAGCCACTAGTTGATGACCAGGATGTTCTGTAGTGCCTTTAGTAGCTCTCATTAATATTCTCTCTCTATGCCGGGCTGCTATATTTTCCTCAATACTGTTTCATTCAGTCCTGCCATGCTAGCTTGCCATCTGTTTTTCCTTCCAGGGCTTTTGCCATTTCTTCCATGGCTGCCTTATGCTTGGAACAATCTGCTTGGATGACTCCTCAGAAACTACATGTACTAGGACACAGGGAGGAAACTGATTGCCTTCTGGTGGTAGAGCCAGAAAGTATAGCTGAATTATGATTTTTTGGTGTGGCTTCTAGTCTGGTCTGTGCTGAACTTTATTCAACATATCCTATTTGTTCAAGAGGATGACGCAACCCTCCAGAACGTAATTTGTGTCATGCCACTAGAAATTCACTCTCATGTGGCCAAAGTAAGAACCTCAGCTTGTACAAATCTCAGTTTGTGTGGTGAAGAAAAAGGCAGAGATGATCTTAAGAAGCTGAGAGGTTGCGGGCTGTATTCTCTCCATGTTGCGCACCCTTCCTAGTTCCCTTTATTCCCATAGTGGCTTGACACACTTGCTGCAGGGCCTGACGCTAATGTTTTCCTCTGCAGTTATGAGGATTTATGGCATCAGAACTGAAATGAGATGTTCTTTCCTGTATTCCCATTGTTCCTTTTCTTGCCTCAGCTTTAAGAATTGCAAGATGGAAATAAAAGTGTGTGGAGAAAATAGATGAGGAATGAAACAATCTTTCTGGGGTACGCTTACACGTATTTTTTCTTGTTACTGCCACACACAAGTGCACATTCTGTCTCTTCTGAGTCAGACCACATGTTCTTCAGAAGAAACCTGTGACCTGACTGTGAGGGAACTTTGCTAATGTACTTTAAAATATTTGGAGCTGGAAAGCAGATGCTTACAAGCTTCACAAAGGCTTTTCAGATTTAGAACAGTCCTAATAGAACTTCACTTCTTCCTTTTTTTTTTTTTTTTGAGGTTATAAAAGATGATGGGCTGATGTTAGAAAACAGAAAGCTGTCCTCCCCAAATTCTCTGCCTGGCTGGATGACTGTCATAACAAGTGCTATCTTATGCATCAGAAGAGCTGAGCATGTGGTGCAAAGGGTGCTCAGCACATGTAAAATTTGACCACAAACTGTTTTAATATACGGCTTCAGTTCCATTTCATGATTTTTTAATTTTTTTAATTCCAACTTACCTCTCTGGCAAAGCATTTGAGTGAAAAATTCCAGATTTGGATGGATAGCTATGTGAGTGTTTACATGTCAAGTCACAAAAGCCATGGGGTCCATTTACAGAAGTATTCTTTAATTGTGCTTCTTTTCATCTTTTAGGTCTCTCAGCAGCCAAATTGCTGACTGAGTCAGGCTTGAACGTGGTGGTGCTGGAAGCCAATGACAGGGTTGGTGGAAGAACTTTCACTGTAAGGGTAATTATCTCCAAACCCGTTTGTACTACATATACATACATATAGTATATACTACACATATGTATAATTATACACATGTATGGTGTAAGTGTATATATATGTATAATATGCTATATGAATAGTGTACATAAATGTATTTCTTTTTCTTTCCTGCTAGAGGACCTACTTGAGGGAAAATTTCTAGAGCACTAGCAGGTGGGAAATGTCCTGATATTGTACCAGCAGGAGTAGGAAAAGACTGGCATGATGGTCAGGACAGAACATTTCTGTGTGATATGCAGGCTCTGGATTAATCAGTCCTTTCCTCTGGGAAGGAGAACTGATTGGCTAAGTTTCAAAATAATTCCCCGGGGAGAGACACTGGAGAAACCTCTATGAAAAAATGCCCATAAGGCCAACCATGCCATGAAGAGCCTTGAGCTGAGCCTAGAGGAATGGCAGGAGTGGCTGGGAACTAGAACCAGCATGTGTCCCTTCACTCCTTTACTTTTTGCCCTACCGTGACCTGGGAGACCCCCTCCCACTCTGCTCATTTGAAAATCTTACCTCTGCTTTGAACTAGTTGTTGGCGAGATGCCTGAAGGAGCAAGAACCGCACAGATGTCTCTGACTCTGTCCTTCTCTCTCTGTCTGTCAGGCTCTCTCCTCTCATGTTTGTTAAGGCTGTAATGTAACAACAGGCCAGCTAAGCGGTCTATGAACTCCTTATCTGAGATTCTTGGTAATCGCCACACCAGAACTCTGCCAAAGAACTGAAGTTTTCCATGGGGAGAGGAAGGAATCTCACCCAAAATGCTCTGGGACTGTTTCAATAAAGAGCTCCTCTGGACTGCTCTTTTAACTTGTGTCCTATTTACAAAGGGCTTATCTTTTTTTAATAGTTTTTTTTTCTTTTTTGTGTCTTGTGTAGAGTAAGCAAGTTAAATATGTGGACCTTGGAGGAGCTTATGTGGGGCCAACACAAAATCGTCTCCTGCGGTTATCTAAAGAGTTAGGTATAGAGACTTACAAAGTGAATGAAGCTGAGCACCTGATACACCATGTCAAGGTAAGATGCTCTCAAGCATGCTGCTGTAGACAGGCAAGTTGTAGTGATCTCCTTTCTCATTGTTTTCCACCCATGCTACAGTGGAGTGTACCTGTTTAAGTATGCATCATCTGAGTTTCTTGGAGAAAAATAAGTGTGTTGGTAATGAAGAACTCATACAAATCACTATATGCATGGACATCTACCTGTGTACCCTGTAGACGCATCCTGTTAGCTGATGCCTTGGTTCAGGTCTGAGCTCTTAGTTAAAAGCTCTCAGAAACCTTCATTGTTTATGAACGGTACAACTGTGACTGTTTTGTACAGGCCAGCTCTCATATACACTGCCCAAGGTGTCTGAAAGTCCCTTTCAGAAGTCCTAAAAGTATCTCTAATCAGGCTGAAAGTTTCTCAGGGCAGGCTTCCTAAACCAGTGACAATTTTTATCCTCACTGAAAGAAATGGGAGAGGTCAAGTCTGGTTTTGCTGATGGGAAAACTAACATGCAGAGTAGCAAAAGGCATTGTAATAAGAATTGCAAAAGGCTCTGGGAGTCAAACATTCTTGTGGAGGCAGATCTAAACGATCTGTTCACAACCTGAAACAGGACAGCTATGGCAAAACTGTTGGAAAGACCACATATTTTCAGTATTCGTACTACGCTTTCTCCAAAAGAGCATCCTTTCTCCTTTCCTGATATAGAGCGGTGCTGCACTCCCACAGAAGGGAAACTTTCTATGTTAGTCCTGAGGAAATAAGCATGTAATAAAATTCAATGTTAATGAAAAGCCATTGTGCAATGATTGGCAAAATATTTGTCAGATAGTAGTTGGTGTTTGATCAAAGGTTAAAGGAAACATTGACAGATTTAAAAACAGCAATAGAGAAAAGGTGTTCTGCCATACATTTTCCAGTATTTTTTCCCACTCAATTGTTATAAAAAATAGTGTGTTCTCAAGGTGATTTGCTATGGTAACTGTCCATGATTCTGTTGTGGTAGAACTGATGGGTACATCCACCCTCTTCTGTTTCGTGTGCCTCTGGCATCATCCTCAAAGCCAAATTTTCTACTTGTTCACACTATTTAGCCTTCAGAGTTTTCTCAACAGCAATAGGAGGTCATGCCTTGAGCGGAAACCTTAATGGTGGAGTAAAATTGATATGGCCAGTCAGGATGACCAGCTCTCAGGACAACCTTGTTACCCTAGCATGGGGGCATTCAAAAATGCTGCCAGAAGTTGCTGAAGCTGATCTATTGTCAGCGGCCAGACAAGCATGGCTGGTTGGTTAGTAAGCCAGACCCCATTTTCTTTTAGGATCTCTAGGAATGAGCTTGTGGAGGAATAAGTATTACTATGCTGGTTAAAATAATCTTTTCTTTTCCAACAGGCTTTTCAAGTGAGAGAACACACACAAAAGTAGAAGTTTGGGCTCTTGCCAAGGAAGTTTGGGCTCTTGCCAAGGACAATCTGTCTCCCTTGACCACAAGTGTCCTATTGCATGAGTGGCCAGAGGTTGCACATAGCCTTTTACCATCATCTATGTCTGTCTTTTAGCCCAGAGTGGTGAGTGCTGGTGTGAGTCAAGGTGCTCAGCTTTCCTCCCTACCCAACAGTGACAGGACTTGCTGGCATTCAGGAACGTATCCCACGCTGGCAGAGAGGGGCATGCCTTAGCTTTGTCTGTATGCTGGGCATGGAAAGGGCCTTGAATTGGGACACAAGTCCATACAGTAGTATGACTTTTATCCAGAAATCCAGAGGTGTGGGAAGCCACTGTGCTACTGGAGGCATTCGGTACATCCAAGCCTGGAGATATGGGGTACTTGCTACTTTGGTTAATGCCGGCATCTGTGCAAACAGATCCTGGGGGAGCTGTGAGGAAGGCTGAGGGCCTGGGCTTGCTCCAGCACTCATGCCTATGCTAAGACCTACTGGGGGATGCTCATAGATGGCAGGTTATGCTCTTACATATGCCAGGGGGATGGAGCATCCATGGCAATTTGATGCAGGCAAGTGAGTTGGTCTGTGTGCTGGCAGGCATGTGTGAGATTGGCACTATACCTTACGCAGAGCCGTGGAAAAAGCTGCCCTGCAAGGGACCCTTGAGGTTTGTACTCCACCCTGGGCTTGGAGCAGTGTCTACCTTATAGTTAGTCAGGTTGCTTGGGACCATCCCCAGTCAAATGTTGAAAGTCTCCAAGGAGAGAGATCCCATCTGCTAGCTGAGGTGCTCCCAGGGCACCTGGGAGAGTGCAGGTTGGATTCAGACAGAGTTTGTAGACTCAGGCTCCCATTGTGGCTGCCTGTAGGAGAGCTCCTGAAGAGAGGAGGGAGAGAAGTGTGTGCCAGGACTTCCTGGTAGCCAAGCAGGAGGTAGAGAGAGGAGATATTCCACAGCTCCTCTTTTGAATCACCTAATTTCACTCATTTTAAATCTTTTATTTCCTTTTTGTTTCTGTGTTTATACAACTATGGAAAAGTATTGTCACAGCGGAAGAATTACTCGCAGTTAAAGAATTGGAAGATGACTGGTATATAGTAAACATATACATTGTTTTGTAGCCAAATCAGTGTAATGATCTTCAGACTTCTGCATTTCATGTAACTGTAATACATTCCTTACAGATCTTTTACTTTCAGCTATGTGGCTTACCCATGCATTCCCTGAAAATGGACAGTGTTCTTGTGCGCTCCCTGAAATTTAACTAGTACTCTCAAGTCATAGCTTGCAAATCGGATTCCAAAAAAATACAAAGTTCTGTTGCCCCTGTGTGAATTTAAAGTCACAAGCTTTATGACTGTGGCCAAATCTAATTAAATTCTAGACCACAAAATTCTCTCTGAACCCAGAGAGGCAATGAAACCTAAAGGTTTTAGTTCTTCTCTGACTACACAATCAGGCATCACAGTGCATCTTGTAAAATCAGCTGCTGTTTTTACATATACCCAAAGGCAAAATCCAGCCTTTCGTAGTTAATTAAATGCATTTTAGAGGCTTTTTAATACAAGTAATATATGCAGCTTCTTTGTACTACAAAATGAAAAGAACATATTTTGTTGATCTCTGGGTGGATCTTTGCTAATTAGGCTTTACCAACTTGATTAGGTTGTGTGGTTTTTTTCCCCTTTAATCTTTTTTTAATGTGAGGTTCAGCTGTGAAATTATTTTTGGTCGTGCTTATATTGTGTGCGATATCTTCACAGAAACTCAAAATTATATTTCTTGCCCTACATTTTCTTCCTTTTCCTCCACTTGTTAAGCAGCCTTTTTCACGGTCTTTGAAAGGAGATTAGTATGTTCTTTTCATTGCTGTAAATACTGCTTCATCAGCCTTAGTGAGAAAATTAGTATAGCTCTGCAAGTAGTATTTGGTAGGCAAATTGCTGCCTTAACACCACTGCTTTTCAGCAGCGTAACTCCATTTAGGTTCATAAATCCAGATTTAAGAAGCAAAAGCAGAACTATCTGGGAAGTTATCATCTCCTAGCAAGCGCTCCCATTGGGCTGGTAAGCAGATGTAAAACACTTCTTAAAATAAGATAACTTTTCCTTAGCTGCCCCAGAGAAGATTCAGGGCCCTACCTTAGATAGGCAGATTTGTAACTTTTGGTGGTGTTTATTTTCCTCACCAAAATGACAACTTTTGTCTTAGAAAAACAAACCAAAGTACGTATAGTCCAGGTGATTTTTACCACTGCCATGTAACAGTCCCTGGAAAGGAGGTTTGAAATATGAAAACATGTCAGTTATTGTGAGGGTTTAATTATCAATATATTTGCTTTGTTGATTTCAAATTGCACTTCACTTTTGTGCAGTCCCAACAGCCATGGCAATTTATTGCATTTTAAAACACAAATTTATCAAATGTTATCAAATGTAACACAGGTTCCTTTCCTAAGTAAGATAACTGTAGAACTGGTTTACTCTGGTACCCTAGATCTGTGGAAAGAAACATTTCTTCGTATGACTCGTTTGCCAAATTAATCTTTTTAGAACTTGATTCCTTCATATACAGTCAGGAAGATCTACCCTTTGTCCTGCTGTGGTGCCAGCTGAACGCTCTCTGATTCCGTTTTCGCTGATGGAGAGCTTGCATTAAAACCTGGCAACATGGCAACAGGACTCCTCGCTGGCTACATTAGACCAACAAAGCTTGTTTCTCAAAGTCTAGTTATTAGTCTGTGGTAGGTCTTCCCACTGCCATTGGTGTTCATTATAATTTTTTTCCAGATGTTTTTTCCACTAGAACTTTATATGGGATAATGCCCTGATGCTTCCAGAAATTTCCCCAGATTATAGCATCGTTGCTAGAAAGTGGTAGTAACATTTATTCCTTTTAATCTCTGTGGTGTCTCAGTGCAGACTGCAGATAGTGCTAACGGTTGGCTTAGGTAGTTGGCTATTTTGACAGTGTATTACACCTGAAACAGTCCTCGTGTGGTGGTAATTGAGCTAGGTCCTGCTAGTTGTTTTCTTAGCTCCAAAAGGCAGGCTTGGTATTGCGCACGTCCAGGGAGCTCTTTCAGGTTAAAATGCTGGGTGAAACATGAAGCAGCATCTCCTTCCTGCTCACTAGACAGGCTCTTGACAGTGAGTTGCTGATTATTTCATTACCTCAGTTAAGTTCCCTGTAAAAGAATGGAGTTTTCTCATACCCGTTCATCTGCCAGCAGGACTGGCTAGAGGTGTTCAAATGCATGTCATGCCCTCTTCAAGTTTAGCACAACTTTCATATACAATCAGCATCTCTGGGGTCAATGCTAATGTGAACCCAGTCTGCAGCACATCACTGAAGGTGAATATTTAGTCTTATACGTGCAAAACTTTTAAGTAGGACCACAAATCTGCGCTAACGTTAGCGGGTTACATACTGATCTACAGTAGATCTGCAGAAAAAAATTTTACAGCCCTCTTGGGTGTCATTCATTTTCAGCACTATTGTGCTTATTAAAATGCAGTTTGCTCTGGTCTCGTTCATGAATAAAAAAATGTGATAGTCCTGTTGTATTGGGATTTAATTAGCGGCTGGATAAGTGACTGCTGCATCTAAAGTTACAGAATTTATTGGTGTTTCTTCTGTCATATCAGTGATATATGCACTGAAGCTAAGCAAGAGGATTTATTTAAGCTTTTGACCTGCTTCTCTGCAAATCTAAGAGCAATATCTCCTGGCATAGTCTGTAGTATATAGTGTAACAGCTTAAATGGATTTTTGAATGACTAGATAAAACGCTTTAATTTTTCATTGTATATCTTGGAGTGCAGTCAGAAAATGAAAAGTCTGTGAGACTCAGTTGCCATCAATTTAAGCGAGGTGAAATGGCATCACGTCTTTTGGTTTCTCCCCTTTTTGCTGACAGTTTGTAAGCAAGAACTTGAGGAACCGAGAAGAATACATCTGAATCTCTAAGAAGCTGGTCTTGAAAAGGAAACCAAGTAAATTCAAAGATGCTTAAATTACTACGGGGCCTTGGTAGTTTCACGTGTCATTACTGGAATGCAGATCTATGTTATTTTAACTCTTTACTAGATACGAGGATGCAGGGGTTCCTGTCACAAGACACTGTCTCATTAATTGCACTCACCGGTAGCCTCAAAAGTGAGTCTGAGGGTTGAATAGGCTGAAGTTGGTGAAAGCGTCTTCCAGACTCCCATAAGGGATATCCTCCATGCTGTGAATGAAGAACAGACATTGGAAGGAGTGTAGGAAAGGATGGTCTTGTTTCAGTCTCATTGGACCTGCCCTGTAAATCAAGGGGCATCTTCCCTCTTTTGTGCCAGCCATCTGGCAGTAGTTGCCAGAAGGAAGTTTGTAATTAGGCCTTTTTAATGAAAAGATAGATAATATTTGTATTGCAGCAGCATAAAAGAAGCCAGATTATGTACAGCAAATCTGCAAGTGATCTCTGTCAAAGGGGACTGTAAAGCAGAGTCTTGTAAGGGATGTTTGTTGATAAAGAAGGTTGGCTGGAAGACTGGCAGCTGTGACCTAATGGTAGCATAAGGATGAAAGTAGTAAGAAAAATGAACTGAAAATAAAGTATGCATTTCTTAATTAAATCCAAATGGAAAGAAAATTCCTCAGCCTTAGCCCTCCCAGACCCCAGGGTCTGTTCCCTAGGAGATAAGGAAAAGGAGCTGTGCTCCCACCTAGCTTATTTAATTCATGCTGCTGGGAGAAAAACTTCAATTGCATCTGATTGTAAGAACTGATTTTTGTTTCCCTTGAGAAGCTGATTGAGGTCTACAGAAAAACAGAATTAGAAAAATGTGTATTTCATACAGGACCAGCTGCCTAAGCATACTGGGTTTCACACATCTGTAAAGTTTTATGTAAGATTTCATTTAGCTTTTTTAGATAAGAAAGTTAATAGCCTGGAGTATCTCAGAAACAAAACTAGTGAGCCCAATGTTCTCTTCTACTTTAAAGACAGCGTTTTAGTTGTGAGAGAGCATGTGTGCCCTGTGTGCTTGGTTATGCTATCTGTGTGCAGACCTCATTTGATGGCTTTCTCTCAGACAAAACTTCTCTTTTATCCTGTTTTCATTTATTTTTGCCCATTTATTCACTTTGGGGAAGGGAAGAAGGTTTTGCATTTTTTTTAAAGACTAATTCTAGAAATACTGGAAAGTTTTCTACTGATTTTAACCACTTTGTTGGCAGGTTTAATTCAGGTGTTGAAACTCACATGCAGACCTGGTTTCAAAGAGTATTTAGATCCACAGTCCCTATAAATCTGTGTTTCATAAAACACCTGAATATTTTTGTAAAGGTTTTTTTTAGTCTCTGAAAACAAAAAACCCCATTCTACTAGGGAGGAGACTTAGTTAACCCTTTTCTCAGCTGATTGGAACAAATAATGATATTTGCTTTTAAATTCAGAGCAAAACTTTGATTTTCATTTGTAAATCACTTCAGCGTGGTTGTTTTTCTCATCCTGCCTTTCTGCAGATAAGTATTCCAGCAATTGTATGACTGATGTTGTGGCAGAGTAAAGATGAACTTTATTTTTATAATATGGCAGAAACAAATTGTTCCCAATTAGCCCCTTTCCTTTTCAGGATGCATGTCTCAAGCCAATGTGACTGGCTGTGCTACGCTTAAAATGGGATTACTTTTGCTGAACAAATTTCCCAAAACAATCTGGCATCCACAGCTGATCTCAAGTTAGATATTGAAAGATATTTGGAGGATGTTTTGGTGTGTCTTAACTGATGGTGCAGAGCTACAATATTATCCAGATTTTTTTATGCTGCATTTACATTTTCTAACCTATATATCTTTTTACCTTTAGGATATCTGTCAGTATAGTAACAAGCTAGGCATATGAGCTCCTGAACAGTTTCTCAGAGAAGGGAACTTCAGTGATGCTCAACACTGTTACAGCTTTCTAAGTAGGCCTGTATACTTCTCTCAGCTTGGTCCAGCTAGCTGCAATATTTTATTGAGAATTATGATTACACAAGAGACTTGGTCCCAAAGACACATATTGTTAGATGCTATGGATTAAAATCAAACCAAAACAAAGAACCCCAAAGAACACCCCCCACAAACCAAACCAAAAGGATAGTTTTCCACAGGTCATCAGATGAGAAACCGAGTATCTGAGACAGGTACAGAATTACAGGCTGAAGTGGTGCTTTTTACAGCCTGAAGTGATGCTTTGCTGTTTCTTGTTTTCCTTCTCACAGCTTTGCATCTTACTGTTTCTGTGCTGCTGTGCATGGCATTACTAGGGTTTTAAGTTGAGAGAACAAGGTATGTGTGATGTACCAGTGCTGTGAATCAGCAGAGGGCACTATGTGCCTATAAGCCTATGTAACTGTGAATTAACATGCAGAGCGACATCTTGGTGAAGTTAGCATCAGTTACTCCAAGGTTTAGAAGATGTAGCTGAGGGAATATCTGTGCTCATTCAGTGATGCAAAGAATGCACCACACCATCTCGTTTCTTCTAACAAAAGCTGACAATGTTTATAAGATGTTTATACTGTGCTGTAAAAAAATGCATGGATCGTTGGCACCAGGGCCTTCAATTCACAATGCTCCATCCCACTTGGGCGCTACCTGAGTACATAATGTTTAGGGGGAGCATGAAGTTGTCTTGTGCCTGCAAAAGCAGACTTTCCTCTGAGATCCTACTCTGCATTGAGATACTGATGATATTTCCTGGCAGAGCATGTCCTTTCTTAGCAAACCATTCCGTCACTGTCACCTTCCCAGGAGAAAGTGTGTGGGATCTGGTCCTTATGCCATCCCAGCTGCTGGGGCTGGTGTTCAAGGGGCTGCTGATACTCAGTTGCCATTATATTGGGTTTTTTCCACCTGTAATAACCCACTTCTTATGTCAGCTATTTGACCTGAAACAGAGCTGATGCATGCAGAAAGTTTATTTCCATGCTATTTATATTACATGGGTCCAGTGTACTAAGCCAAAAATTTGTTGATGCGAAACAGGTGGATGAGAAAATCTTTTGGGAATTGTGATATTTGTGACAAACACTGGTTTTCTTATTTCCCTGTTTGTTTATTCCTGAGACAGCTGGGTTGCATGAATTTCCTCCCCATAGTTTCAGCTTCTTCAGAATGCTTTAGCCCATACTGCAGGAACAGCCTTTGTAAGCAGCAAGTGACCCATACAATAGCAGGTAGTCCTCCAAATGCTGATGCTGGTGTTCTGCTTTTGGAAGCATTGCAAGTGGTATCATGAAAAGGTTTATAAATATATATATATATATGCCTGTATTAAATAAGAAATACTTCAGAGCATTATAGTACTGGTATTAAAATATGTCAAATGATCAGAAGGGGTGGTTATTATTGCTGGTTTTATACTGCTCTGATTTAGGTATAAAAATATTTGAAAGGAAATGTTTTGTGCATCTTGGGGCATATTTTACATTTGTGCTGTGTTTTTCTTTAGAGATTATACAGCACCAGGAGGTATGGAGAATGCTATTCCCAGCAATATCACAGAATCACAGAATGGTAGGGATTGGAAGGGACCTCTGGAGAGCATCTCGTCCAACCCCCCTGCTTGAGCAGGCACACCCAGAACAGGGGGCACAGGAACGCGTCCAGGCAGGTTTTGAATGTCTCCAGAGAAGGAGACTCCACAACCTCCCTGAGCAGCCTGTGCCACTGCTCTGGCACCCTCACAGGAAACAAGTTTTTCCTCATATTCAGGTGGAACTTCCTGCATTCCAGTTGTGCCCATCGCCCCTTGTCCTGTCGTTGGGCACCACCGAAAAGAGTCTGGCCCCATCCTCTTGACACCCACCCTTTAGCTAGTTATAAGCATTGATGAAATCCCCCCTCAGCCTTCTCCTCTCCAGGCTGAACAAACCCAGGTCTCTCAGCCTTTCCTCAAAAGGGAGATGTTCCAGTCCCCTGATCATCTTCATAGCTCTCCACTGGGGTCCCTCCAGTAGTTCCCTCTTTCTTGAACTGGGGAGCCCAGAACTGGATGCAGCACTCAAGATGTGGCGTCACTAGGGTGGAGTAGAGGGGATGGATAAACTCCCATAACCTGCTGGCCATAATCCTTTGAATGCATCCCAGAATATTGCTGGCTGTCTTGGCCACAAGGGCAGAGTGCTGGCTTAGGGTCAACTTGCTGTCCACCAGCACTCCCAGGCCCTTCCCAACAGAGCTGCTTTCCAGCAGGTCAGTCCCCAACATCTACTGGTGCGCGGGGTTGTGCACCAGTACAACCCCAGGTACAGGACCTTGCACTTGCTTTTGTTGAATTTCATGAGGTTCCCCTGGGCCCAGCTCTCCAGCGCATTTAGGTCTCGCCGAATGGCAGCACAGCCTTCTGGTGTATCAGCCACTCCTCCCAGTTTTGTATCATCAGCAAACTTGCTGATAGAAATAAGCAAATTTTGCCTAAATACCAATAAGGTGATTCTTTTTGCTAAAGTGCAAATTAATCAGAAGCAGAGCTGAAATGTTTCAGTTTGTTGGTAACTACTCAGAGCTATGTGTAGTCTTTCTTTGGTGCTGCCATTTTTGTTTCTGTGTAGAGCCTAGTCCTGCAGTTTCTTCTCAAACAGAATTCTGATTGACAGCTCCTGGAGTTCTGTCTGTGTAGGAAATAAGGATCAGATCTTAGGTAATGTCTTAGGAGCTCTTGAAATTAACTTCCACAGGACACTCCCTCACTTCTATGAGTGTTTTTATTTTCCCAGGTTGAAGTTTGTTCTTGTGGTTTATGAGACTTGTCACCCCAGACTTCTGCACAGGAGACATAAGCAAGGTTTCCCTTTCAGCAGTTCAAATGCAGTGAAATAGAAGAATACTAAAACAAAGATCTGTTTTGTGTGTCTCTAAGCCAAGCACTCATGAGGAAGCACGACAGGGAAGTCATAAGACTTGAGTTAACTCAGAGGGGATAACTCAGTTAGGATTGCCTCTGGCAGAGCAGGAAGCTCAGAACAAAATCAGTAATTGGAATAGCCCATTCTGATGCTGTCTTGGTTTTCTTGAGCACAGCAGTATACGCGTTCCATAAATCTAAATGTGGGAAATGCTAGGTACTTCAAACTGATGTGCTCTGTCTTTGGAGTATCTACACAGTGTTTTTTACACTAGTGGAGGGTGGTTATAGTGCGCAGAAGAAGGCATGGTTAAACTGACTTCTTGCTGCCATAGGAGTTAGTTATGGAATTTTAATGTGCCCCAAAAGGCTAAAAGGTAATTACTGACAGGGTTCGGATGTTACTAACTGGGACAGGAAGGCGCTCAGTCTGAGAGCTTTTGCTGCTCTTAATAGCCCGCTGGCAGCAGAGTATGAAGGTGTGTCCCAGTTCAAATTAATTTCATGTTAAGAGATTCCATAATAGTACCCAAATGTCCCTGTTGGGACCAAATGCATCTGATCAAACAAACTCACTGAGTTCATCTACAGGGATATGTTTTTCTGATTTCAATTTAACGTATTTTTATATGGTTGAGCACAAAAGCTGTAGAAATGCACTTTTGTTCCATGCTGAATGAAAAAACCCGAAAAGACCAAAAACCACACACACTCCCACACACACCCACACACCCGAAAAAAAAACAAACCCCAAACCCAGACCCTCCATTTTCTGGAGTATTTGTGAACATGTGCTGTAATGTCCATTCTTAACTTGGAAATGCTAAATTTTCAACCTTGGTACCTCTGGCTCCTTAAGTGTCTGGAGATCTACTCTGGCTATGACAAAACTTCTGACTGAAAACTTCAAAATTTGATATTTTGGCATTTTAAAAATCATAATCTCTTCTCAAAAGCACTGCAAATGAAATTGTTTTGCAGCTACTTCTTTATATGTCCATGTACCAAAGAATTAATTCCTTTCCTCCCACACTTTGCTTTCTTCCTAACTTTCATTACCTTGGTCTTTCTGACAAGGATTCCGTTAGAGTCCTGCATCCGTACAAAGACTAGGTGAAAAAAAAGGTTTATCTTTTCTTTCTTTAACCTGTTGGGGTTTTTTTGTAAGCTAGTTTTCCCTTATTCTTATCCTTAGGTTATCCATATCCTTACTGCTTTCTAAATATATCTCGTTTTGAATTGGAAGTCCTCAGAATTATTAGACAGCATTTTTTAAGGTTTTATCTCATTTTATTTCTGGACCAAGTTTTGAGTCTTCCAGGATCCATTTGTGCCTTTTTGCTGTCTCTTCTGGTGCTTGCAAACACCTGCAGATTTGAGCGATGTGCTCTCTGTCCCTTTCACATTATTAATGAAGAGGCTAAATCAAATCAAGCCTGACAGTTCTTGGAGTAAGTGGTCTTCTGATACTTCTCATCAACAAGACACAGTGTTGTTGTTGCTTCCTTGTTCTAAATATTAAATCTTGATCCAGTATTTCTTCTGAAACCAATGTAAAATTTTTTTTAGTGACACGTTAGTGTGGCACTGCATCAAATATCTATTAAAAGTTAGTACTTCTACCAATTGACATTCATGTTGATGCTGTGCCCGCTTAAATACATAATTTAATATAAGCTTTGAAAAATCAGCTGTGGCACACAATATGGCCTTTATTGGTTATCTATTTTATGGAGTCCAGAATGCATTGTGAAAAAATGAGTAACCACATAACGCTAATAAGCATTTGTTTGTGAATTTTTAAAGCTGTTATACTGCCATCCATATAGTCAGGCAGGGAAATCCCATGTAAATAAAATAGCTCTACAAATTACCTGTCTTCTTCCACTCTTGATTCAGCTAGACTTTCTGAATATCTAATAGTGGAGATACAGATATATCAAATCTAACTATTAAATATATAATGATGTAATTAGGACATTCATACTGGCCACACTATCACTCTCTGGAATTTATGGCCAGATATGTTGATTTGGAAGATATTATTAGTAAATGCTACATTTTCTGTAGGGCTGGGCATTTTTAGGTTAGCTGAAACCAGTCTTTTCCAGGAAGGTCTCTGGGCTATGATTTTAGAGTGTAATAAAGCTCATCGCAGCTGCTTTTGTTTGATTCTGGGAGAAGGGAGACCCCACTAAATACAATTAACAGTTCAGTCTTTTCATGAACATTTAGGAGAAAAAAATGTAAGATATTTTTCTCTTTTTCAGTAACAAATAGACAATTTTTCGTCATAGCTGAGCAATGCTGCTCCATCTCTTTTTTTTTTTTTTTGTCTGATCTTAGTGACTCTACTGCAGAGTATTAGTTCTGTTGCTCAGAAGTACCTGATATAAAGCATAGAAGATAGGAGGCAGTATCAGTTCTGCACTCAACTGACTTAATTCAACTGTGTATCACACTTAAGTTGCACATGTAGAATAACAGGATCACAGAATGGTTGAGGTTGGACGGGACCTCTACGGGTCATCTTGTTCAACCCTCCTGCTCAAGCAGGGTTGCCTAGAGCCAGTTGCCCAGGACCGTGTCCAGGTGACTTTTGGGCATCCGAGGATGGAGACTCCACAATCTCTCTGGGCAACCTGGCCAGTGCTTGGTAACCCTCGCAGTGAAAAAGTGTTTGCTTACATTCAGGCAGAAGCTCTCATGTTTGATTTTGTGCCCATTGCCTCTTGTTCTACGTGCACATGCACACATGATCTGTCGGATACTGTTACATGTATTAATTAAGTTTGTGCTTTCTTCCAGTGACCACTTAACTGTTTGGCTCTCAGAAGCCATGATAATGGTTGTATTTAGTTTTTTTGTGATGGCTTTGTTTGTTTTTAATCTTGTAGGGTAAGTCTTACCCCTTTAAAGGTCCATTCCCTCCTATGTGGAATCCATTGGCCTACCTGGACTACAACAACCTGTGGAGGACCATGGATGAAATGGGAAAAGAGGTACGGCATGAGGAATTGCAGCTGGCTGCCTCAGCTCAGCTTTGTCTCAGTGAGGGGCAGAGTGAAGACGGGACTACAATGCAGACAGGCAAAGCTGCTCTAGCTTGAACAAACCTGGTGCTGGCAAGAGCACCATCGTGCCATGCATTTTGGTACAAACTGATGGTCGGAGCACATGTTATAAGTGGCGTCCTGGCAAGCTTTTCTGAAGGCCATGCTGCTGAGGCTGTTTGCAGCCATACCCTAATTTTTCTGTATATATGAACATTAGGGTTTATGCATGTGATTTTTAGCACTTTGCCTGACGATGGGTAAGTAATATTTTTGAGGCTTGTAGACTTCAAATATATGCCCTTCTCCACCCTCAGGTTCAGCTCAGCCATTTTAGTTTGTTACCAGTAGTGTATGTTTTCTATTGACTGAGCTACAAGACTTTGAGAAGAGGTTGCTGTTACTTGCATAGATGAATGGGAGGGGTATGGAATAAGTCTGAGGCATCACCCAGCACTGTACTTTGCCTTTCTAAGCAAAGTTCTTAACTCTAAAATTATTGTCTATTCCTAAATCTAGAACAAAATAAATCTTGAAACAAACAACAAAAACCTAAAAGCATCCTCTGTTAAATTCACTGTATTACCTGCCAGGAATTTGCAGGCTGAATTACCATACAAAAATAAGATTGTTTGTGATTGTTTGTGTTTGTTGTCTCTTTCTTATGCCACTCATTTGTTTCCTGATGAATGCTCTTTTATGTCTCCTTAGATTCCTAGTGAAGCCCCATGGAAGGCTCCACATGCGGAAGAATGGGACAAAATGACTATGCAAGATTTCATAGATAAAATTTGCTGGACTAAGTAAGAAGCTCTTTAATACGAAATGTGATAGCTTATATTTATATACCTTAGAACTCCAAATAGGCATTACTGCTTTGCAAGCAGATATAACTACCACTAGAATACAGCCTTTTTGAATAAATGGGGTGAGAAAATCTTGTAATAATGGACCACAGCACCTGTCAGCACACACAGTAGATTCTGTTATATTTCCCTAACTTTTTAGACTAAAATAAAGATAAAAGGAAAATGTATTGGGGGAGGGTTACTTCTGAAGACATAGGTAGTACCTTCATCTGTTATATGCACTTTCCCTCTATTTACTGTGTGCTTAACTTTTATGAGAAAAATGCTCTGGCTACAGCAGGTTTTTGAATCAAACTTTTGTGGAACAACACACATTTATCCTGTGCAGGACCAGCTGATTTTACCAAAGTGCTATAAAAATAACATTTGTCTTGAAATAGCACTAAATCACTTTAACACCCATCATCCTATTGTTTAATGGCTGCACTGTATACCACTCAGGGAAACTGAAAATGCTCCCTGTTTTTATGTATACCTCAAAGCAATTTTTCTTTACTTGCCATTCAACAACAGTTTGATTGGTTTTCTTCGCACTGAAGCAAAAAAAAAAACCCCATTAATTCTGCCTCACTGTCAGGCAGATTGATTTCTGCAGCAGCCTCTTTAGAATTGCTAAGCACCTGACATGCGGCTGCAGCGAGCCTGCACGAGCTCGGTGTAGAAACCTGCTATCACTCACTGAAGCTGACCCTGTCGTTGACAGGGGCGTTTTTACAGCTTCAGCCAGACTCTAGAGAGCAATATGATCATTGTTAATGGACAGTAGGCTCTTGTCCAGAAACTTTTGATCTTCTGGTTATTTTGCTTTAACAAGAGTTATAATCGTACAAAGACATAGAAAGCCTTTCTTGTTTGTGTCACGGTCCATATTCAGTAAAACCAAGTAGAAGAGTATGCTGGTGGTTCTGCTGGCCATCTAAACCTCTGATTTGGTAAGGAACTGTACAAGTCAGCAAAATACCGTGCACAGGTAGTCATTCAATATCCAATAGCTCATGTGACTACAGTCATATTTTTTTCAAACTCTGATGGAATAAGACTTGACATTTTAGCTGAATATTGGCATAAGTGTCAGGCTCCCTTAATTCCAAGGTGCTTTTCAGATTGCATATGTGCATCTCTGCTTGATTTGCCCAGTTTGTTCAAGGTTTAGGTAACATGCTGTAGAAACTCCCCAACCTGGAAGGTAATGATCCATAAGGGTTATCTTCCACTCTTTCCTCTCATCTAACAGATTGTACAGATTTGCTTTTGGCTAGAATTGCATGCTGGAAATACCCTGAGTGCTCTTGGTTGAAATCATACCGCCATTTCTGGGTAAAATACCAGGAGAAACTGGGGAACTGAAATACTGAAAAGCAATGGGAGAAGGTGGCAGAAACTAGGAGAATTTAACCTCCATCTAATACCTTCTGCTTATGTAATATTCATAAATAAATATACTAATTCTCCCATTAGACAAAATATCTTTGAGTTTATTATATTTTACAATATGTGTTTATACAAACAAAAATTGATAAATATTTTCTGTGCTATTTTTGGCTCTCAAGAATGAAGCCAGAATGTACCGGCAATTCAGAAAATGGATCAGCTTTTTACTTCAGTGAGACTTTGCATTTTTAGAAAGGACAGAAGCTGCCTTTTTTCTGTGTAGATCTACAGCTGTTTGAAATTGTATGTTGGAGTTACGAGTATGCTTTTTGGGGTTTTTGGTGTTTTTTGTTTTCTTTTTGTTTGAAGACTGAAAAAAAGAAAGAAGCAACTAAAAGTGGGTTCTGTACTGGTTTTGGAAGTTAATGATTGCCTGGTGTATGAAATACCTATAGAATCTCAGGCCCTGTCAGTCACAATGCAGTAAAGCTAAGCACCTCCTGGTCCTGCCCATGTCCCTTTAAACTCCTCCTCAGAGTGAGGGCAGAGGAAGTGTTTGCTTCTAAAAGGAGGAATGTTTCCCTGAAACATTCTGAACGTACTGAAATTAACTCTGTCTTAGTGCCCCCCAAAATCTTGTACAGGTTTATAAAGTAATTTTCAGTAGAGCTGTTACAAAAGCATCAGCTGGAGGACATAAAAGCAGTAATCCTTTTTCAGACACAGGCCACTTTTCCACTTCTGTGTACATCACCACTGGCTACCAGACCACTGTTTAAAATACTGAGTTGAGCAGCCAAAAGTACCTTTTCCTTTTTCTTACCAGACTTCTGCGTGCATGTGTGTATGCTGTCTCTTCATTTATGGTTTCCTACTTCCCTTTCTTTCCTTACTGTGTTCCAGCTGCAACACCCTCCCTGAGCGCAGCAGAGGAGCGGGCGGTGAGGGTATGCTGACTAATCCAGAGAGTTTAGATAATCAGTTTAGACAAGATCCCTCACTTTTGTTATGACAGATGTTGAATAATCCCTATGCTGTGTGCTTGAGGGACAGGCATTCAGCAGGTGCAAACAGCTGCAGATCTTGGGTGTAACCCAAGGGAGGAACCATGGGAGGACGTAGCGGTTCTGGAGTCCAGTGGAAGCAGGAGGGCTTGCTTCCCTTGATCCTGAGTCTCCAGTGACAAGCTAATTTTCTATTAGCATAAAGTGACATACACTTTCATTGGTTCTCATGTCTCTTGGAGCCCTAATTTTGCTGGAATACAGCAGTACTTGATTAAGCTTGTTTGAAAAATGTTGCATAAAAGGAATTGATATTGTTTCCTACTTCAACTGAAATTAAGGAGTCCTTTGCTCTCAGTGAAAGAAGAGGTTGCCAAAGATAGTCTCTAAGAACAAGATTGTCACCCCCTTCTTCAGTTTTTAAATTAACTCACTTTCTTGTGTTTGTTCCAGTGCTGCCAAGAGTTTTGCAACTCTGTTTGTGAATGTGGATGTCACTTCTGAACCCCACGAGGTCTCTGCCCTTTGGTTTTTGTGGTATGTGAAACAATGTGGGGGGACAACAAGGATATTCTCAACGACCAATGGAGGGCAGGTACTATCAGCCATCGCCTTCTGCAGCTTCTGACAGGCCCTGTTTTAACTTCATTCTTTTGCTTGTTTATTTTAGTTCAGAGGTCCAACTGAGAAGTCATGATTTTGAGCCAGCAGCACATGGATAGCTAATTTGGTTTGTTGGCACGTTAATCTAGATCTTGCGAAACTAGTGTTGAAGGCTGTTTCTGTGCTGAAGGCATATCAGTTCCTGGCTCTGGCTTCCTTTTGGGCTCTGGTTAGAACATGTACTTTGCTTATCCACGTAGAAAAAAAGGAAGTTTTACTTACGCTTATTTCTGTCATGAGGCTGAAGGAAGCTTTACCTCTTCAGGAGTACTCAATGGAGATGGCAGTGCTAGGTGCACAAGTGTGTGGAGTGCTCCAAGTTAATACTGAAAATGTAGCCCAGAGCTGGATTGCTAAAGAAGCAAGCTTCCATGGATTAAAACTGTTGAGACTTTAAAATCAGTCTAAAGAAAATGAACAGTCCTGCTTAAATATGATATTGCTCTGAAATGTTTGAAATCTGGTACGTTAGTGCTGCTTCTGTATTTCGAGAAAGCAAAGTCTCTGTTAATGGGCTTCTACTTGAGAAACGCAAATTTTACTAATTGTGCTAGAAATAATTGTATTTTTTTAAATGCATATTATTTAATCATAAATAAATAAAATACAAAGACTACATTAAAAGATGTTACAATGCATAAATATGCATAGATAAGTGAAAATCATAGATAATTAGATACAGATAATAGATATGGATAATTATAGATAAAAGCTGTAAATGCATTGCATGAAAGATTCTTTGAATTCTGTGTTATGGTAGAGGTGATTTGAGTTTTGGTTAGGTTAGAATACATACTGCAGGATACATTTTTGGTGTGAGCTACGTCCCTTCTTTATAGCTTGTTATTTATTATGAGGATGAAGGTTCCTGCTTCTGACACACAGACCTCTGCAGGGATAAGAGTGAACTCAGAGAAAGGTTTAAACGTGTAAGCTGTTTTCAGAAGTCTTGCTGATTCACACAGGTCTGTGGAATCCATTTGGAGACCACATGAGAAGGGGTTTTCTCATGAGGTTGTTGATACTTCTAGTGTTGGCTGGTGGTCAAATGGAAATGTTTGAAGAGCTCACTGAAAGAGAAAGGAGTGTGAAGTGAGACTGCTGAACTTTCCTAAAACAGTTTGATAACAACAGAAGAATGGGATTTGTTTTGAATGCCAAGCAAATCGTCTGTCGTGACACATGCTTCATGTGCCTCGCTCTGCTAATTCTGCTTTGCTAAGTTGTTGTTTTCTGTGTTTCAGGAGAGGAAGTTTGTTGGGGGCTCTGGCCAGATCAGTGAGAAAATAATGGAGCGCCTGGGAGGCCGGGTGAAGCTGAGGAAGCCAGTCGTCCGCATCGACCAGTCGGGTGAAAGTGTTGTAGTAGAAACCTTAGATCATGAATTATATGAGGTAATTAAACCTCTAACATATAAGCAACTGTTTGTGCTGGAATGGCTAGAAAACCTTTAGCTTTTCCTTTTTGACTTCTTCAAAACCCTGTACAAAAAAGTAGCAGAGGTTAAAGTGACTATGACAGAAAGTCACGCTTCCTCGTTGTCCCTCGGTAATAGCAATGATAGAGCTTTAAAATGATGCCTGAAATGCAAAGCATATATTCAAACTCTTCCTTCACTAGCATCTCTTCTTAGTATTCAGTTACCTTCTGAATGAAAGGCTAGTTGTAAGGTGAACACAAAATAATAATAATTAGTAATAAACTTTCTGTGAAAAAAATTTCAGGCTTTGCTTCCAAGTTGTAACAGAGGAGTCTGGAGGGAAGGGAAACCAATGGACTCTTGTAACACAGAAAATCTTTCCACTGGCTTTTTTTCAAGTGCTGGGGAAAGAGCAGCTGCCCATCATTGGAACAGATGGCTGTTTATATAGCACGTGTTTGTTGTTTAACAACCAGGGTTTTTGGAGGTTTCAGTTTTGCAATTCTTACATTAAATGCCAAAATTGCTTCAGAAGATATACACTGCAACCTCCCCAGATGTCTGCCAAGATGATTAGAGCAGTATACTTAGGATGAAGTAGTAGAGAATGTATTTGGGTTATGTATAATTTCTTTTCCAGGGCAAATATGTCATCAGTGCCATTCCCCCAGCTCTTGGTTTGAAGATTCATTTCAGCCCGCCTTTGCCGCCAATGAGAAACCAGCTCATCAACCGAATCCCCATGGGCTCAGTCATCAAGTGCATTGTGTACTATAAGGAAACTTTCTGGAGAAAGAAGGGTATTATGTTTTAATTGAAGGGAATAGTAGTGAGAGAAAGAGGGAAAAGTGTACATGGTAATTGGGTAGACTTAATGTTTAGAGGATGCTGGACCTTAGAAGGGGACCTTGTACGCTTCCCTGCCATTTTTGCCTTTACCTGTTTGAGAAACTTGAGAGATCGGTTGGGAGGAGAGGGTGGATGCGAGAATAAAAAGGAGGTAAGCATGAAGGGAGAACTCATGTCTGTTTCTTATTGCCTTGGTTGTTCTTTGTTGTCTTCTTTTTCCTTCAGTGGCACCTGGGTATGAGATGAGTCTCTCCCACTTGTACAGTAATCTTAAGGTACAAGTGATATGTGATGGAGAAAGGTTTTTATCCCATCAGTTATCAGCCTGTGAAAAATCTGCCATCTGGATACACTGGGCATGATTAATTTAAGGTGTCTCCGCATAGATATCCCCAGTTGGCCTAGCCATCCTGCACTCCCTTTACATGCTGAATACTATCATGATTCCTCAGATTTCTTTTAGAACTTAACATTGCAGATTGTCTTTGATTCAGTAACAGCACTCATTTCTCTCCACTGGTTATAAAGAGTCCCCATCTGCATGTGTCTACAAATGTCATCCACCCTTCACCTCTGAATGGTTTTAAGAGTTCTGGATCCTGGCATGTTCTGGCTATTAGGTTTGGGATGGATTGGCAAGAGCTGACTCCCATTCCCTGGTAGAACTCATAGGGTGCATACTGTGCTTTGCTAACATTGTTGTTATTCAAACTCTTAAGTACAATTGTGTTTGAAAAACAATGTACAAATATCTCTTTCTATGTCTGACATAAATGCCATACTCGGAAGCAATTGTGCTGGAGGCACTTGAACATATTCAGTATCTGAGAGCAATCTGTTCTGGGCAATTAATAATTACCTTGCTAGCCAGGTTGCAGAATAATTTATTTTTCTGTCATGAATTCAACAGTAGGAGATTCCTTTATTGACTTTCTGTTTTAAATATGCTTGAAAAGGATTGTTAATTGTCAGCACACTCAGACCTGAATTTTCTCTGCTAGAGATGATCTAGCACTTCTCTAAGCCAAAAGAACACTACAGTGCAAGGGAGCTATGTGCTCATCTTTGTCAGTTGGTGGGCATCGCTTTACTTGTTGGTTTTGTGGTTTTTTGTTCCTTTCCTTTGTTTTCCTATCTCCCTACATAAGAATCATAGAATCAGAGAATGATAGAAACTGGGAGGGATGTCTGGATGTCATCTAGTGCAATGCCTTGCCCAAAGCAGGGTGAATTTAAATCAGGTTGTTCAGGGCTTTGTCCAGTCAAGTTCTGAGTATTTCACAACTTCTTGGAAGCTCATTCCTATGTTTGGACACATGGATCCTAACTTCTTTTCTACTTTGTTTTTACCAGGGTATTGTGGTACCATGATCATTGAAGATGAGGATGCTGCAATTGGTTTAACACTTGACGATACTAAGCCTGATGGCAGCTTTCCTGCCATAATAGGGTAAGATCAAAGAAGGTGTCTAGTTAATGCCCTTTTATTTTGCCTTAGAGGCAACAACTGAAACAGAAAACCCACTACTTTTGAAGGGAAATACTTCAAAATAGTCAAAGGGTTGAGTTTCTGAGTGTGTGGTGAATTTAATTGCCAGTTTAGAAAAATGAAATTCTGTGTTTCTTCTCCTTTTCTCACTGTCATATTTTGCATTTTGTGTGGCAAAATACAAAATTGGAGAAGAGGAAAGGAAGCAGAAGAAAGGGAATAATTCCAGAAATGTAAAGTTTTCTCCAAATATTTTGCCTCCCCAAATCTTCCAGTTCTTTAAATGAAAGTTTGTTTTCTAGTATATATTTTAGTTTTTTCTGTTTGTTGTTTTTATTTTTTTAAACAACCAGGGGGTATGATCAGTCTTAGAAAGTTTATTTAACAATAATTTCCAGTTCAATCCCAGGCTTCACCTCTTGTTGTTATATGTCTGCATGCACTGCTGTGTAAAATTAAGGTCATTGGGAAACAGCTCATACAGGTATTCTAACCTGAATTGCAGAGTGGTTCCTTCGAGAGTGGTTCCTGCAATCAGCAGGTGTGGCATATAACGTTGTGCAGAGAGGTGGAATGGATATTTTGGATAGGGACCCAAAAGCTAATGTTATGAATCACAAGCATCTCGTCGTAAGGAATTGGCATTTTAAATAATGCAGGAAGAGTAGTAATGTAATGGAAGTAAATTGTTTGTGGTCTTCCTTTTTTTACAGCTTCATTCTTGCTCGGAAGTGTAGAAGACTGACAGGTCTCACAAAAGAAGAAAGGTAAGTATAAACACTGGAGACATGCACGGGATCTGAGTAAAATTTTTGTTATAAATGACCAGAACAGGAAAAAAATGCCCCTATTTGAAGGAAGTTGTCTGTAACTTTACAACAGTAGGAGGACATGTCACTTTAAGGAAGAAGGTCCCTTACTTGTTTCTGGATGAAGATCCCACAGAACTCCCACAAACAGGCAGCAGATGTGGTAGCTAGGCCCTGCCCTTTGGACACTCATGTCCTGGTTCTCATTTTCCAGCAGGGCTGCTCTGCTTACGTGACTTTGGCAAAAGAACTGCTCTAAGCTGTTGACTATGAAAGTAGCCTGGATATTCTGGCGTCCAGGGCCAGCCTCATCCCTCCCCACTGCTACCCCTCTGGCTTCTTGCAAGTGCACTGAGCTCTTTGAAAACTTGTCAGAAGGGACAGGTTTGGCCCCTGTACTTGATTTTTTTTCTAATCACCCTGGAGGGTCCTTTCACTGTCTGTAACTTAGTGCAAACTTGGGGCTGCTGTAGCAGCCATGAACGAGACCTCTGGATCACAAAGGGGTCAAAAAAGCTGCCTCTAGTTCTCCACCCTCAGTTGTGGGGAAAAAATGCCCTTCAGGCACAGATGAATGTCTTTTTTGCTGTCTTCTTGAAACAGATTTCTGCATACAGTAGTGCTCTTTTGTTTATTACTAAAATAGAATTTACAAAATAATGAGCTTTTTCCATCACACTGATTCACAGTATCTGATCAAATTAAAGCTACAATTGGAGAGTGTGGATATGAGGAGAGCCTTATTTTAACATGGAGAAAATACGTTTGTTTTTAAAGCATGCCACAAGGAATACTGTGTCCAAGTAAACATTTTTACAGTAATAGGTAGTCTAACTAGAGAAGATGTAGTCATCTCAGATTAGCTTTGCAGTCTGTGGCTAATGGGTCTAAATGGGGTTGTTAACATCCCAGTCTTTTCAAATGACAGCCAGGTACCACAGAGCACTTATAATTTTGGCAGGAATGGGCAAGGCAGCCTTTTCCTCAGCACTCAGGCTTTGAGATAGTCCCCCAGCAGGTGACCGATGATAAAAGCAGTGTAGGTATTCTGAAATCCAGTGTGCCCAGCATTTTAAGCCATCATAAGCACCAAATGGTGTCTTATACTGTGTATCAATACACTAGATACAACTGAGCATTTGCAGTATTTGAGAACAGCTTCTCTTTCTGTGAAATGGAGGGCTGTCATCGCTGTTTGCAAGGCACCATGAAGAAAAAAAGTTGCTTTCCCCTGGGTGTTAAAAGCATTAGCACAATTATCTGACTCTGCTGCTGCCTACAGCCGAGTTTTAAACGAAAGGATTTTGAACTCTTGCCTCTTGTAGACTAGGAAGGGCTTTGCTTTGGTAAAGAACGGTTATGGAATATGCTTGGGTTGGTACCTGACAGAGGTACCCTGGTGCAGGGGGCAGGGGTGCCTCTGGCTCCTAAAGTCCTGGTCACAGTCAGCCATGGCAGGACCCCACTGGGCTGCATTGCAGCTCCTGTCCTGCACATGAGCACAAGTCTCCTTCCAGCGGAAACTGGGTCCAGGAGAAGGCAGAGGGTGAACCCAGACCTTCCGCCAGTGTATACTCAAGGTGCAACCAGTTCGTATTGTTTAGATGGGGGCTATGGTGTTTGCAGGGAGGGATCTCTTTTGAGGAAAGGCTTCTTGTGGCACCCTACAGAGGATGCATCTCACTGAGATGCTGTGCTCACTTACCAACACAAGCTGGGCTCTCCCTTTATCACACTGATGACAGGGTAAGGTTTTCAGTAATCCTTGGGTATGAAGAGCAGGATGTGGAGTCTGTGGCAGCTATCCTAAATCATAGCTGGGAACAGCAATTGTGGGAAGGGATGGAAACTGTTTTACAGCCTAAGCCAGACGGAAGGAAGTAAAACTCACTGCTGCCTGCCAGCTGGTCTTCCCAGGCCGGGTGCCAAGGAATAATTACATTGGTTAGGTTGTGCCCTACCTTTCACAGCTGTGCAACGAAGATGATGGCATCACACACTGCTGTGGAAAAAGAGACCAGAGAGAATAGCTGAGTGTCTGCATGTGCAGTGTAACTGTCAACAGGACCCTACCTAGGTACCTCCAGGCGTAACATTACTCTTATTTAGTACTAGTGGCAATTTCACAGCTGAGTCCAAAGCCACGAAGTAAGGATTTTACTCACTGGCATATTCCATATATTCCATGCTAGCATTAGCCATAAATCCATAAATAAGTATTTATTTAAACTGTTCTGGGACAAAACATGCAGATGTTGCAGGGAGACCAGCACATCTGCAAGGATTGCTTTTATTAGGGGGCATGTCCTCGGTGATATATTACTGTTGGTATGATTGAATCCTTTAGAAACTGAATTTCTGTGAGGTTTCTTCTGTCAAATAGTACCATGTTAATGATGAATAATTCCTTCCAAGGTCGAAATTTCTTAAGAGTCTGAAAATGCCCTTGACCTGAAGCTTAATACTTTCTTTTGCACAGCTATCTTAAACTAATTTTATCTGTATTTGCAATGTAGTTAGCAAACAGCAGTGAACTTGCACCTTCTTGGAGCCCTGCAGTTGGCTGTACATGAGAATCCCTACCAGCCTCTGGTATGCTATTTCCGGGCTCGCTGGAGGGTCTGCAAATCACATGTGGAAAAAGGGCAGGGCACAGGCAAATTACAGGGGTCCTTCTCATCCCTGTTGTAGTGGTGGAAGGAGCAGAAGCAGACGGGTTCCAAGGTGGTAACTCATTTTCTGTGGAGCCCCATGGTCTTACTGACACACCCCAAATGCAGGAGCCAGTGGGCATTTGTGAGAGGTGGTGGTCAGACCTCAGCAGAGGCTTTGCTGGATCATGCTGTTAAGATGGCTTTAATTCTCTTCAGACACTGGATAAATGCTGGTGGTCTGCAGGGCATGGTGACGACCTCATGTAGGGAGAGACAGAGAGAGAGAGATGGAGGAGATGATCCCTTTTTATTATGGCTGTTGCTGGACTCATGTCACCCCCTGGCTGCAGAGGGATGTTCATATATAGATGCTGCAGCTCTCTGAGCCCTCCTGGCCAGTTGCTATATCACTCTGCATTTCTGCTTCTGGAGAAGGCTGCTGTCCCAGGGGATCAGGAAGGGGCTGCTTCCTTTCCCTCTGCTGCTGCTGGGCTTGACACCTGCCAGCAGCAAAATCACCCCAGGGCCATGGCTCGTCCTGAACAGTAGCAGCCTTCACTTTCCTGCTCAAGCCCCAGCCTGCACAGGAGGACACCTTCTTCAAGGCCTTTCAGGTCTTCCTGGCTTTTTGCCTTCTCATCCCCTTTCTACAGCATTCTTCGAGTTCAGCTGCTCATGGGTAATAGCTGGGCTCCTGTATAGCTGGGTTGCTTCATACAGCAGTGTAGATACAGTTGCCTCATACGCTTGTATAGCTGCAAGCGTAGCCCATACAGTTACAGAGCTGGGACTGCTGTATTTCTGTGCCCAGCATGGCTTTCTGTGGAGCACAGGACTTTCTTCCAGAAGTAAATGTCTTTCCAGTGATGTGTTTGTGTGTTTATTTTTCATAATTTAACTATTATTTCATCTTGATCTTCTTGTGTTTGGGAATTGGTGCAGTGTGGCTAACAGTAAATAGTAAGACCCAAAAGCTTGTAGGAACAAACTTAATTGCTCTTGGGGTTTGCTACAGAATGAAATATATTCATGGATTTATAGACTCATAAACTAAAACATGAGAAAATTTTATAGATACAGAAATGAAGTACCGATTCCCTGAGAGCCTCAGGCTATCAATACCTGCATCTTTGTAGGAACAAACCATAAGTTAGACCACGTGCCAAGACAAAAAAGTGCAGTGCCTTACTATTTTCTTTTCCTGACAGCCTAGAGAACCTTTGGATAATGTATGGATTTGGGCTGCTAGAGGTATCTTAAGGGAACAGCTTACGTAACTGCTGGAAAAAACTGGCACTTAGGCGGCACAGGAGTTTGAGTTATTTCTAGTGATCCAGAGGCTGCCCAATTAGGACAGATCCCAGAAAGCTGGAACCTCAAATTTAAGCAGATACTAATATTTGTTCTCTTGAAACTAGGACACATGGTTTGGTTTGGTTTCTCTTTCCTCACACAGAAGTCTTCTGTTGCTTTTCTCTTGCAGGAAGACAAGGCTGTGTGAGCTCTATGCAAAGGTTCTGGGATCAGAGGAAGCTTTTCATGTAAGCACAAAATCTAAACCATGGCGTCTCTTGTCAGGCTTGAGCTGGGGAGGGACAGAATGAAACCGGAATGCAGCAGTGCTCTGGCACACACTGCGTAGCATTTTGGAAAAGGTACCTGCTACGGGAGCACTTGCCGCCCTCTGTAGAGGAGTGGAGAGAATGTTATTGCAAGTCTCGGATTGTGTTTGACCCTGAGGATAAGAATGAGCTTATGAAACAGTTAAAAGGCAGCTCTGTCCTTGTCCAGCTTCATGGGTGGCAATCACAGTGCTTACCACCGTACATCTCAGCTGTTTTCAGATGCGACAGGCTTGCCTTTCCCTCTCAGTCTACGTGGAGCATGTTTCTTCTCTCTTATTAGTCCATTGCTGCATGTGGGGTTTTTTGTTTTTGTTGGGTTTGGGTTTTTTTGCCTTTCCCTTGCCTGCTCTTCCCTGTAATGGTAAATAACTGATAGGATTTGTGTGATCTAACACTTAGTTTATGTGTTCAACACCGTTCATCCTCTAAGGGCAATTTTACACAAGTTAAATGTTGTAGGCACCAGTCCCGAGATTATATCATTTTAAACACAATGATATTGTATGGAGAACCATGCAAGTGCCATACTATGCATTTTCACAGTATGTGTTTGCATCCAGTGCACATATTACAAGAATTATACCTGTGTACACCAGAGGTTAATTTTGCTTTACATGGCTCAAAGCATAAAAGCATAAATTTACATTGACAGATTAAGAGGATTCTGTTCTACAGTGGCCAGATTAGCTAGTTTTTTTTTTTAAAAATAGCTAGCAGTGTCTAAAATTAAGGTTTATTGTCTTGGATCCACGTTACATTAAGAGACTTGTTAAATGTGCTCGTCTTGTCAGACATTGACATGCAACAAATCCTAAGCTATTCTTCTCTGCGGTCTCTTCAGTTCTTTTATCAGCTTCCTCGAGTCTTTGTCCTTTCCTGAGTGAATTAATCTCTGTTTTACAGCCAGTGCATTATGAAGAGAAGAACTGGTGTGAAGAACAGTATTCTGGGGGCTGCTACACAGCCTACTTCCCACCAGGCATAATGACTCAGTATGGAAGGTACAGTGCCTATTTATAGTGGGCTTTGGAGTAGTAAGATAAGACCAAGTTAATGAATATCCTCAGAATGGGTCATAAATCCTCTGTCACTGTTCACTTTATACTTTTAAGATCACTGAGGAATATTTTAAACAGATACTATAACCTTCTACTTGTCTCAGCTGGGCTTTATGATGGATGAGTGCAGTATCGTTAGGGGGTTTTATTCGCTCTTGTTATTCAGCTGGGTAGGTTCTTGGAAGGGAGTTGAGAAGCTTTCACAATCTGTTTACAAAACTGGCTTTGGGTATTTGAGGTCGGTATTACTGTTTCTGGCACATCTTAAGCTGGTATTTTATAAATACTGGCAGACAGTTAATTCTTGCCAGCATTGACAGTAATGAGTGATTTCTCTGGACTGTGCCTTTCCTTTTAGCAGTCAAGGCTTAATATAGTAATCAGCGTGCCATTGTATACAGTCCTCTCTAACATATGTTTCTGCATGAGAATAAGATTTACTAAAAAGAAAAAGGCTTACTGGTCAGACCAGTGTTTGGATTCAGATACATAGTTTTTAATGAGGTGGCATAGCCCTACTTTTGAAGTACAAGTTTTAACGATTTAAGAAGAACTTAGAGTAATAAAGCAGTTGTAATGGAGAGCATATGGAGGCCTTAGTATTTAAAGTAATTTTAATGATAATTATTGCAAATCCCCCCCTTTTTTTTTATTTGCTTTTTACTTTAGATATCATGGGGGTGTACTTCAGAATGATACACTGTGCCAGTGATGCCTAGCATTGGTATTTATGACACTGGCTAAAATTTTGTGAAAGAACAAATCTCATCTCAAGCTAATTGTCATTTACACGTATCTTTAGAAAACATGAACACTGGTGTGTTTACTGTAAGAAATGAAGTGCAATGCAGATTCCCCCTCCAGCTCAACACACACAAAGTTACTACCTTCAAGCGCTCACTGTTGTTTAAAACACTGTTATTCTAATATTAACCCAAGGATTTCAATTATCTTTCCTCATATGGCTGATGCGACTTACTGCTTGTCCCCTTCCAGGATTATTCGGCAGCCTGTTGGCAGGATCTATTTTGCTGGCACAGAGACAGCCACAGAGTGGAGTGGATACATGGAGGGGGCTGTACAGGCTGGAGAAAGAGCAGCCAGAGAGGTATAGAGCTGAGCCCAAAACAAGGGGCACTGTCAAATATCCTATAGAAAAATGAAAGATATTCTGGTTGGAGGTGAAATGGGAACTGATTGTTGACAGCTTCAGGTGTTCTGAAATCTTGATGCAAATACCTGCAAAGGGGATAGAGTTCAAAAGGAATAAAGGTTTTGCACTGAGATTTGGAATGCTTAGGAAGGGTGCTGGCTATTTCATCAAACCCTTCTCTGTTTCCAGGAATGAAATCCTTTCTTCTCTAACCTTTCTTCTCTAACCCTAACCCTAACCCTAACCCTAACCCTAACCCTAACCGAAATCCCAAATTGTCCCCTCGTCATTTTTTCCCCCAAATGGGCACTTTGTTAGTCATCATACCGAGAGATCATGGCCACTAGTCTCACTAGGAACAGCTCAGTTCTGCAGCTCTGTACGCAAGCCAGTCCCTTCCTCAGCTGTATCCAGCAATGCCATTGACACAGTGATACACCATTGAGACAGCCTTACATAGGCATTAAACAAGGACTTAAATATTTTGCTTCTGAGAAAATGCCAATTCCTCAAGTATTCTCAGGAATATTACAGTTTATGGAGCAGCAAAAGAAATTTCATCTTTGTTTTATGAGGTGAAGGGAACCTTGTGGCTAAAAACTACAGCTGTGGAAGGGAAATTGGCCTGGAAGGGACCTGAAGAGTTCATCTAACCCGTACTCCTGCCCCAGAAGACAGGGATCAACTGACCCTAAACTGTCCCGTTTGTGAAGGTTATACCTAACCTGTTCCTGAAAACCTCCAGAGGTAGTGCTTCATAACCTCTCTAACGTAAGGACATTACAGCAGAACCTCCATAGGCCTCAGCAGGGAAGTTGGCAAGTGAGCTTGACTGGCAAAAATTTTGATGTTTTCCTTTCCTTGTTTACTTGTGAGAAGAAAATGTTTATGTTTAAAATCTAGTGCAAGGGTGTTTCTCATTCTCCTGTATTGAAAAGTTGACATGGTTCATGAATCTCGTCTAGAATAAAAGCCCATTGTAAGAGACTGCAAATATTAAGTCTACAAGTGCCTGGAATAGGAAAAACATTAATATGACCACCTCCATTTTATTTTACTGTAGAGGACATTAATCTTGCTGTCTTTCATGGCTATCATTTCAGATAATCTTTGCTATCCTACTGATCTCTGGTGTCTTTGATACTTTGAATGGTTACCTTTCCGATGTGAAGGTTTTCTTTTCAGTCTTGCTTTTCTCTGGCTGAAAGTGGTGGTCTGTCATCACTCACAGGATTCTGTTCCTCTTCCTTCATCATGGTAAAATTTGCAAAGCAGGCTACTCCTGGCTATATAGCTTGCCCATGCAGTAGCTGGTTTATGCATGCCTCACTTTGCCATGAGTGTATACTTAACTCTCAGTCATATTCGTATTACCCTGTTCCCATGGGACTAGTCAAGTCCCGATATCTTGCATGGACTAAGCACAGGAGGCTTTCCTGTTACTGTTTCTATTTTCCACTAGGAGGAGTATCAGGCCTCCCCAGAAATGAGTTGTACAAAGGTTGAGTTTTCTTTTCAAATGTCAATACACAGCAATTTCTGTGTTCAATTGTTATCTTCATTGAGCTATTTTAAATCAAAAAATGAAGGCAACTCTCTTTCCCTTTCAAAGAATGAATGATACTTACTAGAGAATGTTTTTATTTATTTTCAGATACTGTTTGCTATGAGGAAAATCCCAGACAGTGAAATTTGGAAGCCAGAACCTGAATCAGTTGTAAGTCTTTCTGTAGATTAAATTGATTAATTTTTTTTTCTGTGGTTTTGCTGATGAGATGAAACTTTGTTGGCTGTTTTTATTTAAGTTCGCTAAATCAAAGTCACAATGAACTTTCCCTTACTCCCCAAAACTGCCCCTCCCTAAAAAGGAACATGATAGAAACTCAGAGAGGGCACCCATCTGACAACTCTGTAACGCAGAGTCAGAAAGAACTGCACTTCTTAACCAGGCTGTGAATCCTTGCCCTGTGTCTCTTCTTCATCCCTTTAACTGCACAGAAAATTTTGATACACTGTACGTCTTGATAGCATGAACTGCTTCAAACCAGTTCTGTTTCTGCTGCAAGAATCTCTCGATTTACATCCTGCCTCTCACAGTGGAGATGTTATGTTGATAATGGATGCTCTCTCTGCAGGATGTCCCAGCTTTGCCCATCACTACAACCTTCTGGGAGAGGAACTTGCCGTCTGTGCCAGGACTGCTAAAGCTGATTGGATTTTCCACTTTCTTCACTTCTGTGGCTGTGGCTGGGTTATTTGCCTACAAAAAGGGACTTCTAGTTCGAAACTGAAGAAGGTTCCGATGCAAAGCCTCACACTTGAGCGGTTTTCTTTTTTTCAGAGGTTTTTTTGGCATGTACTTCCCTGTCTCCAAAATCAGGTCAGGACTGGGGAAGAGAAGAATACAGTAGAAAGAAGAGGCTGGAGGGGGAAGGATGAAGGAAGGGCATCCATATTGAAAAAGAACCCCTTGAATCCAGGCCTACTTCTAGCAGTAACTTTTTGGTTGTTGAATTCCTAGGAGACCCTGCCGAGTGTTATCACATTGAGGTTTTTATCCAGATCTCAGAACAGAATTGACAAAATACCTCTATAAAGCCTGTTCTGATGAGATTTCCAGTTGTTTTTACACTTGTATCTGAACCAGACCCTGAACTCCAAGTCTTCACAGGCACTTTCATCTCTAGTTATAAACGAAGGATTTCTGTCTTCCTGTGTGGTAGACTGAGAAAAGAAATCCATAGCATAAAGAATAATTAACTAGTTCATGCAAATTGCTGGTAAGGATCTTTTTAGTGTTTTTATTTTTCACCCAGACGTCCAGAGCCCAGGCAGCACCTAAGGGACAAGTCAGGCTAAATTTATCCATCTGAACTATGCAAGTGTGGCCATAGGTTGTTGGCATTTCCAGTGGCATATTTGTCCTACAGTGAGTTAAAGGCCAGTGTTTTTACTGCCTTTGGCAATGTGGTTGAATCTTAGGCTCCCCAGCTGTGCTCACACTGCCTGGAAGGGCAAAGCCTGTGTCTCCCAGTTGAGTCCATCCCTGTGCGGGATCAGATCTCCTCTGCCGGGAAAACTGGCCGGCTCCAGATGACAGGTGATGTGTACAGCAGTATAGCAGATCAGGCTGTTGGACCTGTGTGTGCATGGGGGACCTTGTGCTAATGTACAGACACAGCCTTTTGAACCTCCTTCACCCTGCCTGATGTCTCTCTGCCTCCAGGTCCTCTTTTAGCTCCCTAAGTTGCTGCAAGATAGCAAGAGAACAAATTAACCTCTGCCTACCCCAGGAAGTTGTAAAGCTGTCCATAAAAACTCTTACATATTTTTTCTTATCTCCTTCCTTCCTTTCATCTACTTAAATTTATACTTTGAACACCTTGAGGCTGTCTCTTGACTGATAGGGCACAATGGGCTTGAAAATGTAGTGTTAGCATTAAAAAAAAAAAAACAAACCAACTTAAGTGCCCCCGAACACTTGCTTTGTGCTGAACTTAGCTTGGCTGATTCAGAGCTTGTGTCTCTCCTACCAACGGTATTGATGGGATTTGCACTTCCACTTCTCCTTGCTGTGCTGTGTTGTACTGACTGTGCATTTTTGGTAGCTAATCGAGGATTGAAATGATACAGAGATCAAAGAGAACCATGAATAGGATAGTCACATGCAAGTGCTTCTGCCTTCCTTGGCTTGGTACCTTTAAAACGATGTAAAAACAAAAAGGAAAAAAAAAGACGAAAAACAAAGAAACCAAAAAACCCCAACCACCACAACCGTAGCTGCCCCCCTGTCAACGTGACGGTACCTTGTTTTAGGTATTTCTACTGTTTTACATCTGCACAACACAGGACAGGAAGACACAGGTATAACTGAGAACAGGATTTGGTGCACATGAAGTTTGAGATGTCTGGATTTTTTCTGAGCCCATTTGCTGCACATCTCCCTTCAACAAGTGCTGATTTATATCTAAAAATTGCATTGCAGTAAAAAGCCATGTAGGAAAGTATAATAATATATTCAGCAACTAGTGTGAGCAGACGGTAGAGGAACTATCACCAGACTTTTTGGGCTAGCATCTGATCTTGCTTATGTAGAGTACTTCTTCATTCTCCAAATAGTCCCATGGAAATCCACTGAACGACTTATAAAGCTGTAATATTTGTGAGCAGCGCATCAGTTTCTGGCCCTTAGGTTTCATTCTTTTTAACTTCATGTGCCGGTTAAAAATCTTCTTCTAGCAGCAGCTTGGGTTTTATCACAAGACAATATCCTCATAACAGCCTTTTAAAATGCATAGGGGAACTTTTCAGACATAAAGATCTTTAAGTCAGAAGAACAGTGCAGCAGCACATATGGCCTTTCTCATTGTATCACATAGAGCACTAATTGGCTGGGACGTTTGCCTGCCACAAAGTGCTTCTACATGGCTTTCCCTCTGTGTGATTTATTTACTAAATGACTTAGGAACCGAAAGCTGAATGGGAACTGTGTAAGTTCAGAGCTTTTGCAACTCAGACAATTCTCAGGCTGGAAATAAATATAGGAACCTAAATTTGGGAAGACATTTTTAAAGTCTTGACTCAATATTTTTAAGTGCTAGACGGTGAATACATACTTAACATATAAAGAACTGCTGCATTTACAGATGATTTCTCTGCCAAAACTGTTTGGAATTCAGGTCTTGCTTCTGCCCTAGAAATACGCTGCAGGACTCTGAAGGGGAGCAGATCCATGAGACTAACGAAGATAAACTGGTTTTATTCACGTCCAAAATGTATCTCTCTTCTTCTCAATCTGGCAGAGGCTTTTCCCAGTCTAACAAGAAAATGTGTGCTGTAGGGGCAAAAAATCCAAGGAAAAACAGAAGTTAAGTATAGTTAGAACTGAACTCAATCATAACCAAAGCTTTTCATGAGACTGCTCAATTTAAAAAAAAAAAAAAAAAAGTGTATATAGTTATGAACCTTTCTTCTTCTTAGATCCAAAGTGAAACAAAAATGAAAAAAAAAAATCCCCACAAAGCATTTCTCATGTTATTCTGCCACAACTAAAAGTAGGCGCAACTTGAAATGTCAAATCAAATTTGGATCCCCTGAGATTTCTAGCCAAATCTGATGGAGCTGGGAGGTCTGAATTGCAACATCTGTATTAGCATTTGAAAGTCTCTGTCCTCTTCTTTCCAGACTGCCAGAGCACTAGGAATGCTCTCTTTGTCCTTATAGCTGTGTCTTGCTACCATTATGGTGTGGAGTTTATCACCACTATGGGATTAAAAAGAAGGATTTGCTGCTGTTTTGTCGACATCTTCCACATAAAAGGAATATGTGGCACTTTGTGTATGCAGATGCCAGTGTGATGAGAAAATTGACAAATGTAGGTAGAGAATCAAGTTGCTTCCCCATGGGTAGAGGGACCATTTCTAAAATTCCTTTGTGCCATCCCTTCAAGGAGAGGAATGGAGTCTGGTTTAACAGGTAACTTGTGCTATATTCCTAATTTATTAACATATTTGATGAGAAAACTGCTGTCATGAAAGTTCCAGCAGTTTACCAGCTTCATAAAATATATTATAGGAACAACTATGGAAATAATTGTAGTTGTCTCTTATGAACTGGTTTGTGTTACCATGCATATTTTGTAAGGCTCTTAAGAGTTTGAAGGGAGAAAAAAAAAAGAGGTTTACTTGCTTGTAGGTTTTGATGGCAACTGTATACTGCCCAGGATGTCAGGTCATGGCATGAAAATCTGTGTTAGCCAAAGTACTTGAAAGCTAATTGTATAAACTACTCGACAATAACAAGGAAGTGAGCAATCTGAGGCAGCCCCTTGTTTCTCCTGTAACTAGTACATTTTTTTTTCTCAGTGCAGATCTTGATTCCAAATAGCACACCTGCTGTCAGTACAACAAAGATATTAATCACAGTTAAGTATGTGTCTGAGCATTGTCCATCACTGGAGGAGAAGCTAGGGACTTCTATTAAAATAATCTTCCTGTGCCCTCAGCGGGACTGTTGTTTCACTGAGGTAGACTTTAAAGAAGTGCAGAAATTTTAAGGGTGGAGGATTTTTTTTTTTGAGACATGAAAGAAAAATATTTTTGAGGAAGAAGCAATTGTATTTCCTCCAAAAGCACTTGGATGCAACAGGGAGCCAGGATTAAATGTCAACAGATCTGCCACTGCTCTCAGGCAAGAAGGAAACCCACTTACATCACAGATTACAAATGCTTGCAAATAAACCTGACCTGTGTTTAAATGACCTAACATTCCCTCT
The DNA here is from genome assembly GCF_949628215.1 of Phalacrocorax aristotelis. Lineage (NCBI taxonomy): Eukaryota > Metazoa > Chordata > Aves > Suliformes > Phalacrocoracidae > Phalacrocorax > Phalacrocorax aristotelis. The sequence continues at coordinate 96,409,684 of NC_134276.1, read as the reverse complement.
CCCATCTCCACCACCTTAAAATCACCTTGATCTTACAATCTGTTCTTCAATAGAGATAAAAACGAGATGACCAAAGCAGTCTTGCTTTCAAAGTATCTCTACAGTCAAATCGTTCAGGTGTTGTCATAGGCTGCTGCTTATAGCGTGTCTCCTGTAGTCATGTACAGGTCAGTGTTCAGTGGTGCCTGCCTCTGTGTTTTGGAAAAAAAGAGTGACTTCACTTTGCAGGAATATATATGCTGTGTGTGTGATGAATTTGTGCCTTTTATAACTGTAGCATTTTCTCAAGTGCCTCTGTGGTGACTGTCTCCTTTGGTTTCCTTCTTAAGTTCCCTTTACAGTAGGCTCTGCAGATATTTTTACCTGACAGCTGTGATCTTTTTTTAACCTTAATTTAGAATCAATAAATATTGTCATGTCACATTTACTGTTTGAGGCTTTTTTTTTTGTGTGTGGAAGCCCCTTTTGACTTGGTTGTGGTGGTATTACTTAGTAGCACAACATTTTGCATTTCAGACTGAAGCCAGTGAGGTATCTTCAGCTTGTCTCATTAAAGAAACCTCTCTAAAGAAGAAGGAGAGAAGGATAAAAAAAAAAGCCCCGCAAAACCCCCAACCCTCACAAAAAAAAACCAAACACAAAAGAAAAATCAAACCACATTTCGCAATAATGGTTCCTAACATATAGGTGACCAGCTCTCTTACACTTAAGAATTAGTTTTTATTGCTGTAGGTGGATTTGGAGTGTCCCCATCATGAACATACCTCTCGCAGCACCTCATTTACCAGAATACGTATGGGCAGGGACACATTTTATAGCTGCTTGTAAGAGTCAAGGGCAGGTGGTATGTGGCTGTAATTGAACATGGGAAGAAACAGATCTTGTACCAAATACTGTGTGGTGTAAACATAAAAAAGCTGGAAGAAGAGAGACAAAAATCACTGGCTTAATTTCATCTGGCAGCTCAGTGTTAGTGCTAGAGAGATAACGTAACTGAAAAGCAAATTCAGCCTTGGGAAGGGACCTGTGTTTCACAAAAACGTAGTCTATGAATACTGGAAAAAGCGTAATCATCCATGTGAAAAATGCATCAAAAGTAAGTAATGCTCTTTGTATAGGCTTACCTTTAGTATTATTTACGAGTTATAAAGGAGCATAAATACCATGAAAGCAAATACCCTCAACTAATCCTTTGCATGCTCTATAAAGCATCCGTCCCCTAAGAAACGTATCAGAGCCAGCAATGCATTTCGCAGGCCCTCAAAGCAGCTCACAAATGGTTATGACTCTTAATCATTGCTGCCTTGGGTCAGATTTGAACTACCTCTTTAACCCTTTGTTCAGACATGTCCTGTGGCATCCCAGAGGGGGTACTGAAATGGTATTAATTAATTATTTTGGCTTTTTATTTACAAAGCTTTCAGTGTGCATGTCAAAGAGGCTATGTCAGCCAGGGGCCACTTCATTATTTCCAGCAGTGCAGTGTGCAGAAACCCAATTTGGGCAGATTAATACAGGAGAAATGCATTTTATATAACATCTATAGAAGATACTAACATGATTTCCTGGGAAACCAATTAGAAATCCCACTCATTGTTTAGGAGAAGATGGGATGTGTTTGCAAATTGTTTGGCTAAATCATACAAAACTCACTTCTAGTATGAGAACTGAGGATCATTTTTGCCTCTCAACTTGTATAATTATACCAATCTACTCATCTAAAGCAAATTCCAAAATGCTTGAGGGACTGAGGAGTTTTGCCTTCTGGCTCAGGGCAGGATAAATTCCGCTTGTGCCTGTAGAGTTGCCTCAGAAAAAAAAAGCATCCAAGAATGAAAGGCAAAACTGGCCTGATACTGGACAGAACCAAGATACAGTTTGGTATCTACTGGAAACAAGGGGAGGCTCTCTGTTTAATTTAGACTAGTGTATTAAGGCCCAGGTTTTTGCCACCTCATTTGAGGTGCTTCCATCAACGGGGCTGCTGAGACACAGTTCTTGTCTGGCTGGTCCTCCTCTGTGGGGTGAGTGGGGCGAGGGGGGTTCCTCGCCTGGTGGTTCAGCCTGTGCAGGACTGGAGGAGTCCTATGGATACATCCTTCTCTCTCGCTCTCAGTGTAGGAGGGTACCTACATTGACTGGGTTTCTAACTTTGGTGTCTCAGTTATGTGCTTCATATACATGGGATGAACTCGGGTGCAGAGAAGAGTGTTTATATCTAATGTGTGTGTTCCCTTGTTCGGCAAAGACATCAATTACAAGGTTAGATGTTTTCAAAGAGTGCATGATGTTTATCCACTTAGAGAGCAATTCAGGAGCCAAAACACAGTTGCCTTGTGCCTTTCAGAAATCTGAGGGCACCTTGACCAGTCTCCAGCTGCTGCTCCAAAAGGTGACAGCTCTTGCAGAGGCCATGCTCCTAAACCAGCCCTGCGCAGGTGGCACAGACGTGCTTTGGATACTGAACTAACCAGCTTCTACCTTCCACCAACTGCTGATGGCAATTAGGTACTTAAATGCTTCCTTGGGATATTTAGCTTTGGAGAAATGCAAACAGGGTTAATGTAGGCCCTGTGAATCTAACATGACACGAGCTGATAAATTGCATGTTAATAGGTAGCTGCACATGGAGTATGTTAATACATAGCTGTCCTTTACGCAGGCAGGCTGTACAACAATTTTGTTGGTCACCAGAAAGAAAAACAAATATTCTAGGAATATTCTAGGAATGATATTCTAGGAAGTTAGAATATTAGTGGTGTTTGTTAGAAAAGCTCTCAATTAGCAGCTGAGTGCCAAGTTAAGCTGTAAAAAAAAAATACACCTGAGTAAGAGGGCTTGTAAATTGATTTTAGTTTGTGTGATTTGTACAGTCAGTAGCAATAAGCTATTCTGAAGCTAGGCTAGAAACAGCTCAAAAATTAATTTTAATAGCTGTGAAAGGCACATTAACGGTTATGTCTACTGGGTCTTTACCCAGTGCCATGCTAGGTCATCCCAGTTTTCCATTCTTCCTGGACCTTGCTGAAAGAGGCAAACAAAGTTGGTTTGAGTTTTTGTGTCCACGGTGGGTCAAAGACAGTCTCACTCTGTGCTTTGACAGAATGTCAGAGAGCCCTTTTCTAATTTAGAAGTAAAGGGTTAGTAACTTTCACCCAGGGTTGTTTTTCGCTATGTGCACAGGGAATTTTATATTAGCAATTTTTACAATCACTCCTTAGTGAAACAGCCCTAACAAAATAATCGATATCCATCCAGCTCCGTTTTCTCTGGCATCTACAGGTCCTGCAGACTCCCTCTCCCTGCAGCTTTGAGGGGGGGTGTGTGTGGGAAGCAAATCCAAGCCATCAGTTCATCTGACCTACAGCAGAATGGGTCTGAGCAAACACAGACCAGCCTCACCTACCCAAGGCATAAAGTAATTGAACACCAGTAGTAACATTGGGAGGGGTGGGGGTGGGGCGTGGGGGGTGGGAGGGTGTCTCAACGCGTGTCATTTCCCTGCTGCAGCAGAGACTTGTTGAAGATGCGCTCAAGGAAGCGGTACCCAGCAGAAACACCAACCTTTGGCTGACTGGGTTTGTCAAATGGCTCGGTTCGCTCCTGCACCGCCATCTAATGGGATTCAATGCTACACTCGAATATGCTCTGATGCTTGGATGGGAAGGAGGGGAAAAAAAGGAAGTGTATTAATAATGCACTGAGGCATCCTTGTCATCTCTCAGGCTGTTCACTCCCAATTTGCATATGCTCCAAGTTGTAAGAAAACACTTTGCACAGCAGTGTTGTATTTAGCAGAAATTACATTATAATTTCAGATGTGGAAACTTCTATGCCAGGTCTGAGGCACTGAGATGTCCCATTGGGCTGTGGTGTCATTATCTTAAACAATTGAAATGCATGCTTGCACTTAATCAAAATCAAGGGGAGATGTTACTCCAGCCTCTGCTTGCCAATTCAGCCCAAAGTGGAACGAGAATATTAAACTAAATTAGAAACTATGTTATTTCCCAACCATTTCTTCATGAGCTGGAGTTTGGCCAGAGTGCTTTTCAGATCTTGCATATTTGAGCCAACACCTCTCTGTATAGCCATAAAGCAAACTGCCCCCAGAGAAACCCCCTTCTCAGAGGTGGGGTGTGTTCAGGTGTGTTTAGGATCTGTGCTTACACTTTTCTCCCAGCTCCTTCATGCTGCCAAGCAGCAGAAAAGACTTAAGCTTAAGACTTAAGAAAAGACTTAAGTCTTCAGAGGAAGTCTTGCAGTGCTGACAGAGGGGTGGTGTGGCAGCCATTTCATCACCCTGATTTCTGCTAGGGACTGGCTAATGCTGGGAAGGAGAGGTTGCAGGGATGAAGCCCGCCTTTCTCTGCCTCCTCCAATGTGGCGTATCAGAGATTGGAGACGGGTGAGAACTAGGACTTGAAGCTGGGGACTTGCATCCCTTTCCTTCTGTGTGCTTCCATTCCAGAGTTTGATATTTTGGGTACCCAGCAGGACCAGCGCAGAAATACACACTGAGACCTTTCTGCAAATCAAAGTGTTAAGCTTTTGCCATGTTTTTCTTTGCGAGGTAATAAAATACTGCTGTTATGTAGCCAGAAGATGGCAGCCTTTATTTCAGCCTTGAGCCCCGCCGCGCCGTACTGCTGTGCAGCAGATTGGTGGCTGGCCATGCTTCAGCACAGCTGTCCGCAGCTGGTGTCTGCTGACAGTATCCCCACCAAATGCTAGGCTCTGCCTTTTCAGCCGGACATACTGGATTTAACCAACATTTTGATGAAAATGGCAGTGCTCAGGCTAGAATCCAAGAAGTTTTCAAGTGAATGGTGTGGCCATGGAAGTCCAAACACGAACACAAACTGTACCTATGGCCTTTGCTTCATTTTCAACCCCATCTTGAGTGGCAGCTGTCTTGTTGCACCGTGAGTGGCAGTGCAGCTCACAGTTGTATTTCATAAAGAATAACAACGTGAAAATAGAGACAGCAAAGGAAGTCTGTCTTATATTGTCTTGCGCTTGATTGATAAGGTCACAGGCAGTGCAAACTCACACCTCTCTCTGATCCATTCATGGTTATAGGCCGAGGCACATGACCTTTCCTAGGACCTCTGGAGGAGGAGACAGGCAGCTTGCAGGCACTGCTGACCTCTTCTGGCACCCAGCAAGCAGCCAGCGCTGCTCTGCTAACGCTTCCCTTTCCTCTCCTAAGTAATGCACTCTCACTTGGGAAACTTTTTCTCCCTGCTTCTCCTTCCTGGGTTATTTTGGCTCTGTTACATAAGATGTGTCCAAAAATAAACCCCAAAGAGAGTAAGAAACAGAGAACATAAACTGGGAAGCCGAGTGCTACAAATAAAGAGCAGAACAGCAATTGCAGCTGGAGCCCAAAGCATTGATTGCCAAGTGCAGGAGTTGAGTGGGAAAAGTTACAGTTCACTAACAAAGGGCACGTTTAATTTCCCCTCCCGGATTTTCAACAAGATGAAATTTGCTTTCTTTAGGTCTGTGTGGAAAGCAACTGTTGCAGGGAACATTTACAAAGCAAAATTGTTTCCAACTGCTCTGTGGAAAAGAATCAGCCCAAAAGGAAGAGAAACTACTAAAATCATGTTTCCACAGAGGAGGGCTCTCTGGATTTGTCCATTTTTCTATTTCATGATGCTGCTGTCAGGAACTGGGAGCTGAGCAATATGCAGAGAACATAAGATCAACGTGCAGCTTGTTCCCAGAGTGGTTTCTGGCCAGGGAAAGCCCTTGCTGTCAGGCAGCAGAACCTGGTCAGTAGGATGAGGGAACCAACTGGTGCGACACCTGCACATTATGACCCATCAGACTGTGCAATGTTGGCACATCCCCCTGGGTGGTATTTTTAGTCTGATATATAATGCTTATTTGTGCCTGTGGCTGGGGCTATGTTTCATCCTGGGAAAAGAGATCAAACAATGTGAAAACAGAGGCTGGATGAAACATGGACTGGAAAGTGTTGCTGGTGAACGACTATCAAAGCGACCAGGCTGGATGAGGCTGCATGTACCTTTAGCAGCCCAGGTGACCATGGTCGGACCTCCCCCTTGCTCCACATGAGGAGCATGACTGGAGGCATGCTGCCTGACCCAGGGGAGGTTCACATCCACTGTGCCAAAGCACTCAGCCCCTGCAGCCCGGCACTTCACTCTCATGATGGTGGCCCCTTCCCAGACTTCTCACATGGTGGGTTTCCAACCAGAGGGGTTTGGGGTGTCAGTTCCTGTGCGGGCATTTTGGAGGTTGCGTGACGGGCAAGTGATGAGGGAAGGAAAACCTTGCTGGGTTGGTGGTGCAAAAAAGCCATCCAGCAGCTCTCCTCCCATGCCTCCTGCCCGTCCCAGCAGCCCATCCTGTTTCGAGGTCCCTGTCCCCATGGGGCTCATTGATGGCAGCCCTGGGAGGGGGCAGCTGTGCTGCCCTGCACAAGTGGGAGCTGCAGCTGAGGGGAGCAGGAAGCATGAGTCTCACAGGAGGGTTTTTCCATCGCCAATGCTGATTTCTGTGGCTCTCAAAAGTGTTGTAAGGCTAATTATATGCCATGCTGTGAGGGGCTTGGGCACAGATGCTGTGGTATCTGTAAGCAAAACCAGCAATTTAATTAAAAAAGAGGCAGGTTCTCTCACTGCATCATCTCCACTTGCGTATTTCAGACTGCCTGATCTATCTGCTCCATGGTGCTTCTTATTTCACTGCTAGTATGGAGGATTAATCTATTTTTTTCCTCTCTTTCCCCTCTACTGCTCCTTCTGCCAGTGCTTACTCTGGCTTTGCTTTATTTCCAAGCATCAAACAGCCTTTCTCCTGAGGCATTCCCATTTCCCAGGTGTGTCAATGCAATTTGGTTCCCACCTGGTGCTCATGGACTCAGTGTGGACCTTGGCCTCTCCCATCTCACCCCTTCTTTGAGAGGACAGAGCATCTCCCACCTCTGCCAAGGGAGTGCAGGGCTCTTCCTCCAAAAACTAGGGCACTGAATACCCCTGGTTAGGGGAGGTCACCAAAGGTTTTCCCACTCCATGGCCTGACTGAGGACTTGGCTCTGTCCCCAGCAGGAAGAATTGTCTCCACAGTGCTTCAGCCTCATGGTTTTAATAAAGGCAGTGGCTTGCTTGGAGAGTTGTCAGCGGTGATAAACTCAGTCCCATTCTGTTTCAAAATTGGTTTAAGAAAGATGCCTGGCTGTTTAATATTTAAGCTAAATGTTTAATGTTTAAACAGCAAGATTGTTCTGATTGTCAGAAAGGGCATTAAAGCATGATGGAAGCTGGTCTATAATCTCTGACAAACGCTGCCCTTTCTCTGCAGCAGCACGGTGCCTGGGAGCCACAGGAGTTTCAGAAATGCCAATTTTAATCACCCTCTTTGATTTCATTTGCCACTTACCACTCCCAACAGCAATGAGGCATGCTTCTTCCCTGCAAAGTGGGAAACATTGTACCTGGCCCTGTTTAACAGTTTGAGACTAGTTCAGGTGAATTGAACTTGCACGTCAAAACCCAAACAAATTGCAATAGAAAGGTGCACGGATAAGGTGAAAAGTGAAGCTGGACCGTGTCGGACCATGGGCATAATCCAGCTGGTTTGGGGTCCCTTTTGCACATGCACACAAAAACTGTGAAATTCAGGTGTCAAGTTTAAAGTCGGCACAAAAATGAATGGCTCTAACTGCCACAAATCCACGTATGAATGAATATTTTTGAACAGACACGGTCAGTGTTTTTCAGACAGTGGAAATATCCCCCTGGGGGAAGCGTGTAACGGCACAGAACTGTTTCACGCCACAAAAGGCTTGTCAGGAGACAGTCTGTGCTCCCTCCCTGAGCCTGTGCTGTGCCAGGCTTTAACAGGGTAGTCCTAGCACACAGGAATCCCTGCTTGGTAATGGCTGGAGGTGGGGAGAAAATCTGCAGGGAGCCCTCTAGCCAAACAGCAATTCATGTTAGTCACCCCCCCACCCCATTAAAATGTTACTAAGGTGGATGATAAACCGACCTGTCAACCAACCTGTCAAAAATCCTTTAAACAAACATTTAATACTACAGTTTAGCGTGTTCAAAATCTAGCATTGCTGCTTCCTACTGAGACTATTCTCTCCTTTCCAGTGTGGATAATTTGAAGTGCATGTGTGAGTTCAAGGTAGATGGGAAAGCTGAAGCTGAATATGTAGATATAATCTTCTTGTAAATAATCTGTTCAGGCCTTTTTCCCCCCAGAGGAATTGGTAGTGGCTGGCTGATCCGCACACAGAATGGCTGCGAACAATGAACATAGTTGCTCAGGAGGCATGTACTGTCTGTACAACCTTTTCTGTGCGGTGCTTAACGCTGGCACCGTGAGCGCCTGCTCACTTCTGGTGACATAGGGCCACCTGAAGCACCCCCTCCCTCTGGAAAGGGCTTCTGCTTTGGAGGCCACCAGCACCTAGGCTGAGATTGGTCTGCACTTATGGTGTCTACAAGGCTTTTGTAAAAAAAAGTGAGAGGACATACAAATGTGGTTGAAGCAGAGGCCAGAAACGAAGTCATCTTTGGTAGGCAGGTATTTCTATTGGCATATACATATGGATCATATTGAGCACAGCAAGGGTTGGCTGGCTGTTGTATGTGATGTGCCTAGTGGTTTGACGCAGGGAAACACCACCTTCCGCAAACTCTCAAAAAAACGACACGAGAAAGAACCTGAAGAAAAGTTTATAGAAGAGCTCCGCTTATCAAGGTTTCAGGACTATTGAAAGGCACATTTCACCCATGTTGAATGACAATTGAGTTCATGGACACAAACAATGCTCACATTTTATGGCAAAAAGACTGCATAATGATGGTAACGTTGTGAAACATATATTCCAGACTCCAGTTAAACACTAAAGTGATTATTTTAAGTGTGTCATGTACATAATAAAAGCAGAACAGGCAGATGCATCCAATTACTCTAATTTACAAGGCAGTAATTCAAGCCCCAAATATATTTCTCCTTATTGAGGAAGGCGGTACAGATTACGAGCAAAACAGGGGGCAGCAAATTGACAGGGAGCCAGGAAGCTGCTGCCATTTGGAAAATAACAGCTAGCATCTGCTGCAAGTTGGAGGGGCTTTAACTTTGCTACCTCGTTTCACTCTGCTTCAGCAGAGAACAGCCGGGTTGGATCAGATGCTTTTGGGCCAGGAAGCAACCGAGAGCCGTGCCGTGGCCGAGCTGCACCGACACAGGCACCCCGCAGTACAGATAAGCACGGATGTTCGCTCAGGAGTGGGCAGAATAAAGTCCACTTGCGCTTCCTCTCTCACCGTTTAGCGAGCTGCTTTGTGCTAATTACCTCTTTTCAACCAGCTCGTGGTTAAGCTTCATGTTGTGATGATTAATAATTAATCAAATGCATTTGAAAATTAATTTGGCAATTCTAGGTCTGATTGGCATGCTAATCTCTTCTGGGCAGCAGGGATGTTATAGGAATAACCTCGGATATTCTGAGCCACTAACCGAAGTGAATACATAAGGGTATTTATTATCTCGTGTGGTAAAAACTAAAGCAGTGAGTGGAAGTGAATGCATTCTCCAAGGCCGCTTTGCCTTTTGGGAAAGGTGTGGTCTGTATTTTGCCTTCCCTGTGTTAGGAATATACCATAGATATTATCATGCCCAATCAAAACAAATGGACAAGGAAAAGGCAAATATGAAAAATGCCCCCACAGTTGATTTATTTCTGTTTCACTGGTAGCAACTGCAGTAGATTTGATGCATTAATTATGCTGCTAAAAAGAAAAATCACAAGGAGAATGACTTTTGCCCTTTCCAGCTCTCAGTGCCACTTCTCTCCAAAAATAGCACTCATCTGGTAATAGGGAAGAAGAGGGAGTATGCAGCTTCCACTGGACATGTGGTCCCCACTAGTATCGAAGTAGTAGTCCCTTCTTATAGGCAAACAGCCCCACAGCAGCCACAGAGGTGAAACACATGGTGGAGCTAAGCAGGCACAGCAGTCCCGGCACGGATGGCAGGTTCCTCTCCCAGAAGCTGGAGGTGAACGGTAGGGCTGGGACATCCTGGGGGAGAGAGGAGATGGTACCACCACAGGGTCTCCCTCACCATGTGAGTGGGGAGGCAACAAACATCCCTGCTAGGCTGGGGACATCACAGGTTTTCCTGAGGACCAGACTGGGGTGGGAGGTAGGGTCAGGGCTGTGAAGCAAGTATTTTCTGCCATCCTGAACAGCCACAGAGCAGTGAAGGTGGAATTACTTGTGACTGGAAGGAGGTTATATTTGGCTTAAATCTATGGCCTGGGACTGGGCAGAACTAGGCTGATTTCCTGCATTTTGCATTCCCCCAGGCTCTGAGATCTTTTTCCCTGGCTCTTGGCCATCCACCCCTCAGACAGGGGTAACAATATTTCTCAGACGAGTCAAAGAAAATTAACATCAGCATGTGAGCTAAACAAAACCTTGCCCAGGGGCAGGCCCATAGGAATTGCCAAAACAGGGACCACACCTGACGGAGGGGTGTGTGCCTGACCAGGTGACAACAAGAAAATCCCGCTTACCTTTGACTCCGGCTCTGGCATCCAAATTTCATTCTCTGAGATCCTCCCCATTCTGTGCAATATCTAGAAGAAAAAATTATTTGTACCACGTGAGAAAAAATTAAAACCCGTGCTACTTTCAATTTTGGAAAAGCAGAGCAAGTCAGAGCAAGGTGACATTGATAAAAGGCATAACTGTGATAGCTGAAAGTGCCTTGAACCTCTGTTTATATCAGCGAAGAGAGAAGGAGGAGGCAGTTTTGGTAGTTTGTGTAAATATATGACAGCTGGCCATCAAATGGTCATGTGCCTAACCAGCATTCTAAGGATAAAAGGACAGTTTCAGAGTCATTTGTAAAAAGTAGGACTTCACTCAGAAATACACATGAACTACAGCTTCTCCAGATGTTTCATTTTTTTTTCTGAGTTCAAGTGAAAATGCTTTCTCACGTGACAGTTTGAGAAATAGCAAGGTGACGTTACCGCCACGCACTTGGGACGCAAAGCCTGTTAGGAGTGATGCTGCTTGGATCACAAACTAGAAAGAGGAGGGATACAACTCTGGGGCTTTTAAAGCATACAATTACAAAGTCCTCTCTTGGCTATTCAGGCAGTACAAAGCTCATCAAGGATTTCTCTTGAGAATAAACTGATTGTAGCTATCATGGAGGTTCTTGGGGGCAAATTAATGTCTCCAGAAGAGACAGCTAACCATCTTTATAACTACTGCTCACAGGCACGCAGAAAAGAGAAGAGAAATTAGGTGACTTGAAACAAAGCAAGTAATGAGGATTATAAGGTGACTATGACGTTCTGTCAATTGGAAGCAAAGGGCTGATTTTCCCTTAAATAACAGCTCTGTGGCTCTGCCATACCGCAGTTGTAACTGTAATGTACACCCGTTAATGTTTTTTTTCCACCCCCTCCCTCCAGACTGTTGTAAAGGGATTTCACTGTGACTGGGAACCCAGCCCAACACTTGTCATTCTGAGGAGATTTAGACATTATCAGAGCCGCCCATTACGGATTCATAAAGCCAAGCTAACAGTACTCTCTTGTAAAAGGAGAAGCAGAAGGGATAGATCAAAAATAAGAACAATGCTCAGATTGCTGTATAGGAAATAGCTGCAAGCATTTGTAATGACTTAAATTACTTTTAAAACATGCAGTGATTAATTTGTTAGAAATTGTGGTAGTATATCTAAGGGCAGCAAGCATCAGGTTGGAGGGTTTCTTCCGCTAAACACGAGGTATATGGCAGGAGCTTTGTTTTAAGTCTCTACTGCAGCAACACACTGCATAATGTTCCAATTTGGGTGAGACTCTTGGCTTCACTTTATTCAACAGCAAACTAAGTAAAGTTTGGAAAAAAAGCTTTGGTTCACATCCTTTTGTGGGATTCTTCCTCATCAATTCCAGGAGCCCCTGCACAATTACAGGTTGTGATGCACCAAATCAGTCCCTCCAAGCTGTACTTAATCCTTTTTAACCTTTTAATAGAGACATTAAAAGCAAACCAATGGTCTGTACCTCTCTGGCTGCTCTCTCTCCTGCCTGTACAGCCCCCTCCATGTATCCGCTCCATTGGGTAGCTGTCTCTGTGCCAGCAAAGTGGATTCTGTCAATGGGCTGGCGAATGATCCTTCAAAACAAATTGAGAGTGTCAGATGGCAAGTAACAGGAAGGCGATGATCCGTCTACAAGCAATTTATGGGCTTTGGAGTGCTCAACTTCCGTTCTCCAGAATTCCTGCAGACGTGGACTGGAGAGCACGGTGCAATAAGCTGTCCCCACAGGACAACATATCTGCTTCTGTACACAGAACTCAAGATCTGAGAGAGAAAAATCTAAGGCATATATCAGTGTGTCCAGCTTCTGTGCAAAATAGTACGAGCCTTATTTTAGTGCTGGGGTAAGGGCTAATCCTAACAGCCTCCAGAAATGCAGTGCAACTGATAGATTTAAGTCTTCTGGATGGCAGCTTTGTTGTTATCCTGCCATTACAATGGGATGTGAATGATGGTTTTGCAGTGATGGATCAGTAATACCCATCTGGAGGTTGGACTTGCCTGGCTCCAAGTCCTGCCAAAAGGGGATGGCAGCTGAAGGCCTCTGCATTCAGGGAGTTGCATTCACCCCACAGGGTCATATAAACCAGCCCCTCAGCCGTGCAAAGCTGCACGAGCATCCTGGTCAACCCAGCCACAGGTAATGAGGTCCCCCTTTCCCACAGAGAGATGTGCTTGCTCTAAGGGCTCCCATCTAATCCCCAGTTAGGTTTTCCCGGTCTGACACCAGCTTCTCTGGGTCAGCGGCCTCACCCATTACTACCCAGGTGTTCAGATAAATTACAGCAGAAGATTCAGTGCATGGGATGACTTCTTCCCACACGTATCTTGGCACAGAGGCAAGGTGTAACTCCATGATGGACATGCTAAGGAGCTCACGCTGCAATGCGCTACATGGTTTGTCTGGTCGTTGGCTATGGATACAAGATTTGTCTGGTTGTTCCTATTACATGCTGAAACATGCCTTCCATGCACTTTTCAGTGATCTACCTAGTATTAATCGGTATTATCTAACATGTTCCTTTAGGAATACAGCAGTTCTGTGTGGGGAGGGCACAGGAGGGGAGGAGGAGCGAATGAGTTTTCATGTAAGGGTTTTGTGTCTTCCCCTCATGATGTGACTCAATGTGCTTCACCAGAACCTGATGCCCCACCTACACAGTCAGTGCAACTCTTCATCCGTCCAAGATGTGAGCCCTCAAGGTCTTAGAAAGCATTAAAGGGATCTATCGCAAATACTGCGTAGCAGCAAATACTGTGAGTAACGTAGCAGGTAAAGGTTTCCTAGTCCCTTTGTGACCATGCTTTCTTTCCTTGCAAGTCACTAGAGAAACCCTGCTCTTGCTAAAGTCAATAGCATGATCCTTGTTAGCTGGGGAGCAGGGAGGGGAGTGGGAAGCGGGTTGGAGTTTCCCTAATATGCCTCATATGCCACAAGTTTGTTGCATAAGGCGTATCATTGTACACGAGCTAAGAAATGTAAATAAGAAAGCAAAGCATTCTCTGGTTTACCTTCCATAAGAATACATTATCCCTGGTGGGAAGTAGGCTGTGTAACAACCCCCTGAATATTGCTCCGTGCTCCAGTTCTTTTCTTCATAATGCACAGGCTGTAAGTATTAGCAAACATTAGAGAGTGAACCAGTGGCAGAGAAATTGGAAATAAAAAACACATTTCCTTTGAAGAGGAAAAAACATGATAAAGATACCTGTCAAAGGAGTGCCATGTCATCTGGCTAATGCTATCCATCTGCACAAAACAAATCTTTGCACTTTTACAGAAGCACTAGCCTCCCACGAGGAAATGACAGGACAAATTAAACCATGCACTGCCTTCTCTTTTCTTGTAAAGAGCGAGACTGGCAGCTCTTTTCTTCCTGTACTAGATACTGCTGCCCTCCCCTTGGGAGTACAATTGTATGGCACAACATGCAATTTTAGGTACACATTTTAAGTACCAGGAATTTTGGCTTCATCCTCCAGAACAAAGGAGTAGCATTACTGTACAACAGAAGTGAAAATGCATTCATTTCTTACATGCAAAGCCTCTTCCATCCCCATTGCTTTGGCATATGCCTCACAGATCTTCTTCTTCCTATATAAAAATAAAATCAGAGCCAGAAAAAAAAAAAGGTGGAAAAAACCCTCTCAGCTATTGCTGCTCTTATAAAGAAATCGCATTTATTGCAATACATTGGAAATAGTTGGGTTTGGCTTTGGTTTTAAGTCTGATTTCAAGTTCTTATCTTAACATACATATTTCAAATGCTGATGACTAAATGTGACATCCAAAATGGACCCAGGGAATGGGAAATGAAGGTTGATTTTGGCAATGAGCTCTGAAAAAATAAATCTTTGTACAGTTATTTTAGGATGCAGAGCTGATTCATTCTCATGTTCACTGGTGTAAGACCAGAAGAGAAGCAATATAAATCAATGAAATCCCTACAGATTTACTATAGCTGAGAACCAAATATGAGCTGGAGAATAGTATTCATACTCCTAAGCAGAACTCCTCTGTCACTTGCATGTGTACCAAAAATCACCCTTAGGAAGTACTGTTTGTTCATTTCACAGACTAATGGAGAAACCAAACTGTTGTAAACATGGAGGTTTAAAAACTTTATCACCCAGTCTGAATGTCAAGGACACCCAAAACCATGCATGCCAGTGCTCCCCATATCCCTGGGGTGAAGCGTAATTCAGTGGGGATGCAGCCTGGGAATGTCTTTGTAAAACCTTCTCAGTTCACATATTGATGCAGAGCTGGTAAGTCAGAACACGGAATAGTGGGCAGGACTTGGAAACTCAGAAATATGCCTAACTGGACGGATATTAGCATTAGTGTTGTCGTGCTTCAGCCCCAGTCGGCAACTAAACACCACACAGCTGCTCGCTCACTCCCCCCACCCCTGTGGGATGGGGGAGAGAATAGGAAGAGCAAAAACAAAAGAAAAAAAAAACTTGTAGGTTGAGATAAGAACAGTTTGATAATTAAAATAATAATGATAATAATATTGATTATGATAATAATAATAATGATAATATAATAAAAGGAAAAGGGAAAAAGGGGGAAAAAAAAACCCGAAACACAAATGATACTACCACTCACCACCCACTGACCGGCGCTGCCCGTCCCCCGGCCTTGATTGCTGCCTGCCTGCCCCGGCCAGCTCCTCCCAGTTACCATACTGGGCATGACGCTGCACGATATGGAATATCCCTTTGGCCAGTTTGAATCAGCTCTCTTAGCTGTGCCCCCTCCCCTCCCGGCTTCTTGTGCACCCGGCAGAGCATGGGAAGCTGGAAATGTCCTTGACTAGTACGAGCACCGCCCAGCAACAACCAAAACATCTGTGTGTTATTCACCATTGTTTTCATACTAAGTCCAAAGCACAGCACTATGCCAGCTGCAGTGAAGAAAATTAACTCTATCCCAGCTAAAACCATGACAGTATCTCCACCTGCTTATGCTAAAAGCTCAATTTTTGTCCCCGTTTCCATTACTGGTAGTTGCACTGAGCATGTGTATATGTGCATATGCACACACATATCCACAGACATATTCCTGTGGGGAAGCATCCCAGAGAACTGACATATTTCTAAAATATTTATGTTTTCTGAACTCTTACCTCTCTTCCTTACTGAGATGGGCCAGTTTAACAGCCTTTCTGGTAAGGATGAAACTGAAAAGAAAAATACGGCATATAAATATCACACAGTGTCAGCACCCCAGCTGATTCACAAGCTCTTGCTTGAAATTACTCTAAAAAGAGACAGGCAAGCACTTTACCGCTACATAATGGGCTTGACATTTTTTCACCATACCTCATCACTTAATAATTACAGGTCACACAGGTGAAAAGGCCTGTGCAGGGTACCCTGGGGAGTTAATTGAAAGGGAGAGCATACATTCCCAGGGGGCAGGCACAGAGGACTGCCTGGCAGCTACCAGAGGAGAAAGTTGCTGATTGCAAGTGTGTTTTCAAAGCTGCCAGCACTGGCCTCATTTTGGTCCATGAGCATGAACTCCCCATCCCCACTGACTCAGGAGAGCAAAGTAATAACCAAAGTGGGCAGAGAGATGACTGTCCAGCAAACTAGCTTGCACTGCCTAACCTCTTATACCTAGGTCTTTATCCAAGAGGAATGAGACCCTGAGTTTCCTTGAGCTTTTGAAGTCTCACAGACAGCTGGCCATACCACTGCCCATGTCATTTGGCATTAGTAAGTGATGGGAGCTTGCTGCTCTAACAAACACTGCACAGTATCATGGACCAGTTCTGTAAGACCTGGAATTAATATTTATTCAGCTTGAAGGAAACAGATTTGGTGATTAGTACATCTGACCTTAGTGGAGATACCTAGGGGATGAAGTATGTTCCTGCTTTCTTTTAGAAAGTTGCATAAATCCACAAGGAGAAAGCAGGAAACTGTTTGCCAGATGGGGTTCAGAGGAGGCTTATTGCTCTCAGGTCATGGAATTTTTTAAGCCTTGAACATGCCCATAAACATGTACAGTTCAAAAGAAGTGGCAAGCTTTCCTTGCCAGATACTTAAGGAGTAGTTGCCTGACATTTATATTGGCCTTTTTTTGGCAGTCTCACCTCAGATTACAGTGGAAACATTTGTAAAGATTGTTCGTTCACGTTGGCTTAAGCTACTTTAAAAGCCAGTCAATGCTATTACATATTTTCCCACCTGTTTGTCCAAACTACAACTTTTTTACTTGGCAGTTTCTTCAGAATCCCGATTTCTTCACTGCACAACTGCTGCCTCACTCAACCACCAGCTGATGTTCATTGTCCTGCCTCAGCTCAATGGAGAGAGGAGGCAAATGAGGATTTATTGGACAATTGCATTTTTATTTTGGCCGAGGTGCTAAATATAAGGCCTAATACAGGCCTTATAAAGCCAAATACAGGCTCACAAAGCTAGGTAAGAAAGGGGTTCATCTTTAAATCTACTACACAGAAAAAAAAACAAACAAACAAACAACCCAAAACATTAACCAAATGCTTAAAATGAACGATAGGTGAATTCAGCAACTTCGTCCCAACCATCTCCTTTATACTAGGCTATTTGTAGCAGAAGCTTCACCTAAAAGCTTATATGGGTTAGAGATGCAAAAGAGACTTGTCAGAAGTGCTCTCCTCCACCTAGGCAGACTGTGGGAGCAGGCACCACTGATGTAACCTGGTCATTTCCCCTCTTCCTCCTCCTCCCACTCCGTCATACAAAAAGAAATACACATCTCTAAGTATGGGCTAGAAGATCCTAACCCCATAATGGCAGGGAAAGATCCATCAGGTTTTGTGTCATCTATAGTTATTCCAATTGGAGACTCTTCATCCTCAATGACGAAGCAACCACAATAACCTAAGGGGGGCGGGGGGGAGAAAACAAAATGATTGTCAGAGAAACTTGTTCATGGTCATTGTTTCTGCTAGTAAGGAGCAAGGAAAATTATCTGTAAAAGGAATTGTACGGTAATTCTTTCGTCACCAATAATACCTACATGCCTGAAGTGTTTTTGTAGCAGTCTCTCTCCTCTCTTCCCTCTGACTCTTGGAAATTTTGTACACAGACTTATGAAAGTCATATTTAAATTCCATTATTACTTAGCAAGGAATTTCTTTGGATTGTTACAAGTCCCTTTGGCTTTCTATATTGGGGGCAATAAACATTAAAAATAAACAGATCTAGCAAGCACTACAAAGGTTCATTCCGTGAGTAACTTTGGCCAAAACAACAGCAGCAGCAACAAAACCTAGTGTAATTACATCTGTTCACTGTGGGCTCAAATTTACACCCTGTATTGATTTTGCTGATAAGGCTGTCAGAAATGGTGTCATGTTAGAGTAATGCAGCAGAAACATGGACTGTCTAATCTAGTATCACATCAGTACGTTTCAGATGAACACCCCAAAAATCCTATATAAATAACAATATATAAACCTGCCTACATTTCTTTCTAATCCCAATGGCCTGTTTACGCCCTGCAACATGCAAAATCACATTCTTTTGATTAAGAAATATTCTCGCCCAGAGCAATTCTCAGTATCTTTACACAGGAAGTGGAAACTAATCTTTTCATACGAATAGTTCTGGAAATGGTATCAGCTAAAGCTGAGAAACACATGATGTTGCAGCACATGGAAAAAATATCTTGAGTTAAACAAAAAGGTAACCTATTTTTTCCAGTCTTCTGAGATATCAAGTCTGTAGAACAGAGGATTAAAAACAGGGAATGGTCTTGCTTACACCTTAAGCTCACCTTGTCATCTACTGTAAATTCTCTTTGGCTGCCCTAACGCTGTCCCTGGCAGGGAGAAGCAGGGACCTGCTGCTGCAAGGTCACTGCTCCTGTGCATTGCAGGTTTCAGTAATGCTTTCCAGGGAAACCTTGCTTATTCTCTCAGTGGTCCCTCCTCAACTAGCAACAATGAGATTAGGGATCCTATTTGGGTCTGGACTCATCTTTGGGACAAGGTGTGCACTCAAGCTTGGGGGAAGAGCTCTCCTTTCTAAGGAGCTTTACCTTTCACTTATCTGTGTGTTTGGTTTGGGGGTTTTGCACGTGTAACTCCCTCTTGGATTTATTCACTGATAGACAGCAGAGCTTCAAAATTTGTGTAGCATGGGGCTCCCAAGTCCTTCACTTTCCCCACATACCCTTCCTCTGCCAGAAGGGTTCCCTGTAGTACATCATGCATTTTATGACACAGCCCATAGGCAAGCGTTGAATTAACTGGTTTCTCTTTGATGGCAGTTCTGGTTTGTAATGAATCTTCGTTGTCAGGATTGGAGGGATAGCACTGATCACGTACTTGCCCTGAAACACAAAACACAGTCAGTACAGACAAGGTGCTGCCTCTCACTGAGGTCACCCTGCAGGACACATTTGAAAGATGCTCTTATTAGTTGTTATCAGCTTTCCCATACCTGACTTTGCTACTTGGCTCCCTACACAGATATATCCAGGTAACCAAAATAATTCTGCCATTTCAGAAAAAGGAGCTGGGAAAAGCATGTTGTTTTGTGGTTAGATGATTCTTGACAGCTTGCGGACACTACAGGACCAGAGTTGAAACTTGGCCAGAGACAGGTGGGGAAATGGGAGAAGACAGATCTTATGGCATATGTAAGATTGCCTTTTATCATCCCCAGAAAAAATGTGACCCACATTTGTCCAAATTATAAGCCGTTAAAAAAAAGAATAATCACTTTTCTGCATGTTCACAGGAATCTACTTCAGGACAAGCAACACTGATGGTGATTTCAGCTTTCCTGAACACACTCTATGCCTCTCGCAGGTCTTGTGTCTGACTGGAGCGATGAAGGACGTCCTGCTTTGGTGCTTGGGGTGACATTATATCACAACAGATGCTGCTCCAGGGTTAAAAATCCAGGGTTAAAAATCCCTGGGAGAGGGAGAGAGTCCCTCCTCCAGGACATCCTTAGACTAGCTTCTCTGCCAAACAGCCCCTTCCCTTTCTTTTAGCTTTCTCTATATATCCTCCAAACACTGCCACTGGTGAGATGGGGGTCTTGCAGACCATGATGGTCCTGCACAAACCCCTGTGGCAGGCCGGGCTCTGTATGCAGAAGGGAGGTGCCACCCCATGGGTTCCACTGTGGGTAATCATGTTCTGACAGAGCATTTCACAGCACCACTGCACAGAGACAAAAGGTATTTGAAATGTCTTTTTAGTTGTTCTGCAAGCCACGAACTTAGGTATGAACAGAAACATTTTTCCTTTCTTTGAAATGGTCTCAGTGCAGAACTAAAATATAAAAATATATAATAACAGAAAAAGTTAAGGCAGAAAAGGCAGAGTAATCATAGAAACTAACCAGCAGAACACTAAGAAGGATCCAGTCATAAATAAAGCTGTAAAGCAGGTTTCAGAGTGTCAGCATAGTCTGAGAAATAGACACACACAAATGGTTACCTCCTGATTACATCTGGCTATGAGCTACAGCAGATGTATTCCCCAACTAAATGCATACTCTACTTCTATTCTGATCAAATTACCTCATATATCTCATGGTTTAAAGTCTCCACAGTGACATTATCACCTGTCTGATCAATACGGACCACAGGACTCTCCAGTTTAACTCTGCCTTTGAGGCGTTCCATTATTTTCTCCGATATCTGACCAGAACCCCCTTTAAACTTCCTCTCCTAAAAAACAGAAAAGAAACACAAACAAAAAATCACCAGCATTAATCACAATGACATTGAATATGACTTCTGCTCTTAACCAAGAAACTCCAGGCCAAATCTGCAAGTCCTAAGGGTGCATAAAGAGGCCCAGACTTTCAGAAGAACGAAGGCATAAATATGAGCCTCAGTGGGAATTGCTGCCTAAACCACTTTTGCAATGGCTTCCTCAATTAGCTAGCTTAAGGACTCTTGAAGCCTAGCAAACAAACAAATATAATGCAGGTATTTATACTTAGTATAAACATATCACTTCATTAAAAAGACATTTTGAGTATTTTACCCATCACTGTGCTACCAAAACCTTTATGTGTGACAAAGGCACAAACTTGCATCTGTACAGCGAAAGCCTGCACCAGCCCAGAAGCAAGACAGATCTTTAACTGGGTCTGGCCTTGAGTGCAGCAGGCAATGAGCTTTATCTGTCCCTGGGAAGATAGAAAGACATTGCTGTCTGGAAAAAAGCACAATCTGTGACACATATTTGCTTGTGATGTCTGTGCAGAGGCTCAGGGGAAGCACTAACCCTCTTTATCTACCAGCCACCAGCGTTATATCAAGCAGCTCACTTTTACATATAAGATGCTGGTACTGGCAGGGTGGAAAGAACCCACAAAGCCTTGTGCTGAAAGACTAAAATGGCTGCCTGAAGAAGTTTTATAAGACTCGTCATGGCTGCTAAGTTGGAAACCCTTAGCGTTGTTGCTCAACTGATTTTCATTGTGGTGAGAAGAGAGGGAAGGATGGTAGAAACCAAGACAGCTTGCCCCATCCAGGCACAAAGAAAAGGAAGTGCTCTTCCCCTCTCGACATGTCTTGTTTAGCTATGAGTATCCCAGGATTAATTTGATTTTTAATTCCTGCTGCAACCTCTAGTAGTTGCTGACATGGCTGAAATGTGGCTGAGGGCTCCTGAGGAAGAAGGCTCTTGCGTCTTGATCCTACCCTGTGGCAGCATTAGCTCTGCTTACATCCTTCCCGACATATGGTTGTCTATTCTTACCCCAATGGTCAGATGTTGATGGGGACTTCGCACCTCTATGGGCAACTTCTCTTAACGTCTCCCTAGCTGGGCACACTTGGAAGGGTGCAGTACCATCTCTGCTTTTGCTGTTGGTAGCTTAAGTCTGAAAAACCGCGCGTGCTTTCTGAGACTGCGTTAACTGAAGTAGGAGGCTAGTAAAGTGTGCCAACAGCCCACATCCAAATTAATTTGACAGCCCTCTCTCCCCTTTTCTGAAACTTCATCCAGAACAATCACATGAAAACCACAATGTTCTGCAGGCAACCAGGCACCTGTCATGGCCAAGGTGAGGAAACAGCCTGAAGTAGCTCATAAAACATGCTGCCATGTGAGCTGTCCCAAGAAGGGAGGGCCTTTTGCTATATACTTCCAGCTCTTATCATTAGAAACTTGAATGCCAAAAAAAACATTTTTCACTCTGAAGTATACTTGCTTTGAACTCCTGAAAACATTCAAATATACTACGTAACCCATAGAAAACAAATTGGCAAAAAAGCAACAAATCAGCAACAAAAGGATTGTGCTGAAGTGAATGCCACATGAACTTGGTGTTTCATCCTCTTTTCATTAATTGCAGGGCTTTGATGGATACAACACTCCAGTTGCTCTTTATGGATTCAAGAGAGGAGGAAGAATATAAGACATTTTGTACCTGGCCCCCATTGGTGATAGAGAAAATTCTGACTGTGCCCCCACACTGCCTCACGTACCACAGGAACCAGAGAGCGGAGACTTCATGAGGCTCAGATGTGACGTTGACATTAACAAAGAAGGTGGCAAATTCTTTAGCAGCTCTGCATGAGACACAAAAGCAGACATAGGCAGTGAGTAAATGTGACTTCCTGACCACTTGCAGAATTGTCTTTTTTATTCTCAGTACGGGCCGCTTCCCCAAAGTCAGAAAAGCCAAGATGATTTCTATCCATCTCATTTTTTTTAGCCTGTTATGAAACTGTTTCAATAGGTTTATATCAGTGCTCCCTCCCTCCTAAAGCATTTCCCTGTTCAGTTTGAAATCCCACTGATTTCACCTTAGTTGTTTCTTTAAATAGTTTCCCTGCTGCTATTCCCTTCATCGGAACAAATATTTTTCTCAACAGGTGAATGCATTTGGTAATCAGTCAGTGAAACTCTTCTGCATTTCTGCTTCATGGGGAGCTCACTGGGGACATCATTTCCAAGGTCTGATGGGTCCCGAGGGGCTCAACTAGCCACATGGCCAAGGCATTCCCCATCAACCATGTAACACTGTTGCACAGACCTTTTGTGAAATCAAGAATCGGACACGGTAAATAACCCAGAGAAACCAAACTGGCAATCATTGCCATAAATATAAGGAGAGGGTCAGCTGTCTACCACAGTAAGTCTTCTGAATGTAAACAGAGTTACAGCAACAGGAAATGAGGACTTGGCTATTCACATTTCTTTCATTTGTGGCGACAGATGCCTAAGAGAAATGAGAATTTTGCAAAGAAGTTGAAAGGCCTTTGACTTGGATGAAGTTTCATAAAACAACATTAATTTATAATCATCTGCTAAAGGAAGGAACTTTGCAAGTTATCTGGGCTAAAATATGTAACTTATAAATTTTTATAACCTCATTTCCCTGGGTATGAAGTCCAGATACCTCTACTTCATTAGCCAGGATATGAAAACATCCTGCATGCAAGAACCCTCTGCAACAATCCTGAAAGCACTAAGACACTGAACAGTTGTAGCAGGTTCAAGTCTGAGAAATGTGAAAAGTCTCTCCAGGATCAGTAGATGCTGATCTGTGACACATGACAAACAAATCTTTGGTAATCCTGACCCAAGTAATATAGAAATGCTGCAGAAGAGCTTTCCTGTTTAGGGCACTGTGGTTTTTAACTATGCGTAGAAAAATCTGTCTTGGATTGAAGATCTGAAGTGGCTTTTTACTGAGTTTTTGAACGTGTTTCAGCTGAGTACACCCATTAAAACTGCAGTGCCATAAACCCATTGGCAGTAGAAGCAGTCTTGCAGAGAAGCATGTTACAGGAGCAGTCACTATAAACCCAGTTCTGCTTATACTCCACTGGCTCCCTGACTAAGGGGAACTGTGAAAACTAGAAGAGGAAGAGCCAGTATACTTGCAGCAGAAAGGGTAGTTCAAAGTGACAGAGTTTTCAAGCATAAAACTAACTGTAAAGAAAAACTACAATGCCACAGAGAGAAATAGAAAGTCCAAATGGCTGTACCTTGTATCATACAGAGCTGGAACAAGATTTAATCCAGCATAATAAATTTCAAATGGACCGTTTTGATCAGGAAGCTGCAGGCACAGTGCTAAATGGCAGTCAGAATAAAAGGGCAGAGCACAGCCACACAAATAAAAGAATATAAAGGAAGAGGGTGTTACAGAATAGCACAGGGGCCAGCACAGCAAGGGGAAACACAAGAGCTCAGTGAACGCACTTCTCTTTGCCTTATAATTAATTGAAAAAGGAAAGGAAGAAAAGAGTATTTCCAGTTGTCGTCACCCCATATTGAACATTCTTCCTTTTTTCTATTCGTACAGTGTTGTCCCTCATAGACATAAAACACACGGGCCATTTTCTAGGTGATACAACACCTTGGGCCCTCTTCCTACCAGCCAAGGTCGATGCTCTGTTGGACCTGCTACTCAGACAAGGAAGACCTGTCAGATGATGCAAAAGTGAAGGGCAGCCTTGGCTGCAGTGGCCATGAGACCGTAGAGTTTAAGAACCTGACAGGAGTAAGATAAACAGTAGAACTGCAACCCTGGATTTTGGGAGAGCAGATTTTATCCTCCTCAAGGACCTGCTTAGCAGCATCTAATAGGAAACTACCCTGTAGGACAAAGAAGCCCAGAAGAGTTGGCTAGCATTCAAGGACAGCTTCACAGAAGCAGAGGGAGCGTGCACTGCCATGGGCAGAGCTGAGCATGCACAGCAACAGGCTTGCTGGGATGAAGATGGAGCTCCTGACTGGGCTCTGGCACAAACCAGCCAGGCAGGTGAAAGGCAACAAGGAAGGTTGCCTTGGCTGCCTTGTTTCCCTCCAAGGGTTTTGGAGACCCAGTGGGTACTATTGCTGAAACAAGGAGCAGCATTTTAACTTCCCTAGACTTTCCAGAGCCAACAGGTGCTCACTCCCCTCTCCTTGGGTCTCACGCTGCCACATCCACTGAGCTACCCCTGGGAAGCAGCTGCCCTCCGGCACGGCGTGCTGCTCCCCGATGTGCCAGCGGCACCTGTCTGGTCCGTGGTACACATGATGCAGCTCATGCAGTAAAAGCAGACACACATGATAACTGTGCAGGAGAGGACATAGCTGAGTCAGAGGATATCACTCTTCAGCTTCTAGCCTACCATGGGGCCAGGGAAGCCCCCTCACTTCCTTCTGCCTCCATTTCTATGCCTGCAAATTACCTTTATTCATACCGACACAGCAGAGTTTTATTTACATGTTGCTTTTGCTGAAGACAAAGGCACACATTCTCCAACTGAGTGAAGTGAAAGCATGGTGAGAAAAGCCCACACTGTCACTCTCATCTACAAGGGCCTGCTGAGGCAAACCCCAGGTTTCCCCAGCACCTTTAATCCCCTCTGCCAGCCAACCCAAGCTCGCATACCACTTATCCTCCACAGGCCCTCACTCACCACCTGACAACAGCCCATCACAAAGACCGGCCTCATCTCGAACACCTCCTGCTCTCTCACCACCTGTAACCCAGCTGAACGCCAGAATTTGCCAGGGAGCCACTATGATTCTGCCACTGCATTTCAAAGTGCACAAAGAGTTATGTACTTGGTCCAGCAAATCTTATTTATCAGCTCTTTCATGGTCATTTTGTCCCATTCTTCAGCATGTGGAGCATCCCATGGTGCTTCAAGAGGAATCTGGAGACAGAGGAACAATATTCAAGAAATTATTTAGTATTATATCATTGCCTGGTCATAGCTAGTTAGTAGCACAGTGATGATTGATACGTTGACCAAGAGTTTCTTTCGTCCCCTGCACATGGCTGTAAATTTGGAATAAGGTCACTAAATGGAATAGTTTCCATTCACACCTTTGCACATGAATTGTACCATGACCACCAAATCTGGCTTTGTCTGACCAATGAACTATATCCATATGTTGGGACTCATCTGGCCTTTAGTTGTCCAGGAGGTGTCTATTATAATTTAGTTGTCCTGGTGTCCTCTAACAGCTGAGAGAAAAAAATCCTTCTCTAGTCAGATTCAGACAGTTACAAGATGGGTATCCAAAGGCCCCTATGTTTGGTAACTACAGAGGGAACAAAAAATGTCTAGATACTATTAAATTATTTGTAGACAGTTAAATTCTTAATAATAATCCATTGCAAGTAAGTATCATGACATGTGAGGACGCCATTGTATATTTGAATCTTTGAAAAAATATATATTATTTGACAAAAAAAGGTGTAGTATCATGCATAAATTTGATTCTGCAAAACCACATAAACCTGACAAACTTTGCAGGAATACAGCTTGAATGCTTGAAGGTTATTGTAAGGTAGGCCCCTTTTGAAAGACAGCATGATGCTCCAGGGGCTACTTTTTGCACACAGGAAGATCTGCAGTTGTAGTGCTTGAATTTTGAAGGCATTTACTGTTTAAGAATTTCAGAAATAAAGTTACTATGAAGTCAAACTGGAGCCCAGCTTAGGCAACTAGAAAAAAGATTCATCCTTAGTCAAACAGGCTGTCACTGGGGAAGGGGAAAACTCTTCTCATCCCCCAGGTTGTAGAATGGTTTTGCCTGACATGCAGAGGTTCAACCTCATGTTTTTCAGATAACTTAGACACCTCCAGATCTTTTTGTGTCCTGTCACAGAATCATAGAATAGTTTGGATTGGAAGGGACCTTTAAAGGTCATAAAGCTTCATTCTCTCAGTGAGGAAGGCCTGTTATTCCTGATAGTTCCTGGGCAACATAGATACTTTCTGATCATTTCTGATGAATGTTTCTTGGGGGTTTTTGGGGGGTTTGTTTTGTGGTTGTTTGTTTTTTTTTTAATGTTAATGAAGCATCAAAAAAGCCTTCCAGAAACAAAAAAACCCAGATTTACTCATGATGACATGAGTATTGTGGGAAACAGATGCAGTTTACACAGCCTACCTCTTTTCCCAGCTTGTCCAGGGTCCTCCAGAAGTTATTGTAATCCAGGTAAACTAAGGGGTTCCATGTTGGAGGGGAAATACCCATGAAATGGCGTGACTTTCCCTAAAATACACATAAGAACATAAGCAGCTGAAACACAACAGAGCATATCTTCATTACTCAAGAACACAAAAATCTCAAAGTCATCACATGGTTGACCTGTTGCCCCAAAAGACCTAGATTTTTTTTCTTTTTCCTTGGATTCCCCCCCCCCCCCCCCCCCCCCCCCCGCATATGCACATAGGCAATGGAATGCATGACGCAAAGTATAAAGGGAAAAAACAGTTGGGCTGACATTAACAAGGACAGTAACACTTTTTTTTTATTCGGACAGGATGAGGAAGGGTACATTTGTTCTGAGCAGGTTGTCAAATTCTGGGCTAAGGAGACTCAAGCAATGGCCAAGGAGGTAATATGAATCAATCTAATGTTTGCTTGCCTGCTGAAATGTTCATCCTAACATTTGCATGGGTCTAAAATTGAATGCATTTTAAACGTTTGAACTACCTAAGCACCTTTATGGTACACCTCACCTATAAAAAGCAAACATACCTCTTTATTATGCCAAGTACCTTGGGAGAAACCTAGCCTAAAAAAAAAAATTTTGCCTAAAAGAAAGTTTTGGTTGCAGAAAGAAGAATTTTGCACACTTGCAAGAATGGTATCAGTACTTACAATGTGTATGACATATAACTGCAACAGGAATATGACTGTTTCGGGTAATCCTGTGATATAATGATAAGTGAAACAATCTAACAGCAGCTGGTTCTTTGTGATAACTTTAATCTGGAAGAGAACTGGATGAGCAGGCAACATTTTCTCTTAGTAAATTGCTTTAAACCTTCCCCATGTGAGTCAATGACAAATCTCTCGTCACACCTCTTTAATGTTTGCTCTTGCAGGTGTGTCAAAAGTTTGCAGGAGGTCACATGGCAGGATGCAGCAAACCACGACAGGCAGGAGCTGTGGTGCTGCGTGCAATGTGCTTTTCAGTGCAATGTATACCATGCCAGCCCATCACACCTGGCAGGCGGGGGTCACAGACCAAGCAAGAGGCTGCAATGCTGCAAACGCACAAGATAGTGATCCACGGACAGGGGCACATGAAGCAGGAGCCAAATGCCCCTTCCCCACATGCAGCGAGAAAATTTATCAGTCTTCCCCACTGATAATTGTGCATGTGTGTGTAAATGCATATGGATTTCTAATATGCTTCACAACATTTTTCTGCAAAGATTGTAAAAAAGATAAAAGGTGCCAGATGAAACTCAAGAGACCATAGTGAGCTTTCAGACTTGGCAAAAGCAGTAAAAAAGACAAACTCCCACATTTTGGTCAACTTTAGTCTTCCCCATGGCAGGTACAATGGAGAAGAGACGAGAACATGGGTAGGAGACAGAAGTCTTGCTATGGCAAATACCGCTTGGTCCCTCTCTCACCAGAGGATGCAGTGCTGCGGTGGTGCCCCAGCTCCGGTGGCCGGCCAGGCCCACAGCCCACCGTGCTGTACCTCCTCCCAATAGCCAGTGAGGGCAGCAGCAAAAATGCTCTTCTGTTTAGTCTAAACAGAGTAATCTCTGTTCTGGGCCAAGCAAACCACAAGGTTATGACCTCAGCAGTTAGTTCAACTTGAGATCCTAGTGCTTAAAGGTGTTTTTTGTGTTTTGGGGTGTTTTTTTTCAATTTCCAACATACGTTGAGTTTTCTTTTCAAGTTGCCAGGATGCCTCCAGTGGTGGCTGGCTACTTCTGGATTTCTGGGCATGTAATCTTAATCTTGTGTATTTTTTTCTTCTCTTTTATCCCTGTTTCTTTCTGTTTTAGATAGTTACGTTAGAGGAAGGTGGGTGGGGGGTGCTGCTCCAGCCTTCTCCAGGTACACATGTGTATGCAAAACACACTTCTGCCGTGGGAAGAACAGAGAAATGCTCTCATGAACTACCAGGAATGGAATCCTCTGCATGACACTGCCTCTTCCTTTTCCTTGAACACAGTTTCTCAGTTTGTAGCATTGTGTATTCAGCCACAGAAAAGAAGACCAAAACACACATGCAAGGATAACCTGATACAAAGCACTAATAAATTGCTAATAATTTTCTTCTTATTGTGCAACATTTTGTTCTTCAAAAAGATCATCAGATACTTCTCCTTCAATGTTAATTTATTGCCAGACTTTTTATTCTGGTCAGGAATGCAGGTGCCATCAATGTGTCTTCTTGATGTGCTTTAACACCAGTAATCCTGCCCTTAAGCAGAGATGAGGTGCAATGCTGTCAGGCCACCCAACAACAGGTGAAGATAAGTTATTACTGAAGTTCTGTCATGTCAATATTGCAAGGGGACAAAGGGGATAAGCCCACTATTCAGGAGTAGCAGGCAAAACTTCTCAAAAATTTTCACTGTTCAGTAAGACATGATTTCACACAGCTTTTTGGTAAGTGACTGTGCTTGTACTGAGTCCCATAACTTAGATCTATCCTTAGTTTACTTAACTCAAAAGAAGCAGCCCTTATTTAAAAGGAAAGTCAAAAAAGTACCTTCTAAGGCTCCTCTTGTTTTCAGCCAAATCTATTCCTTATATTGCTGGAAATAACAGTGCACGAAAAGTCTCTCTCAGTAACCCGATGAGGTTTGTGCCAAAGCAGCTTTTGCAGCTCCCAGTACTAACTCTACCATGTTCAACAGCTACAGGTTCAGGAACTCCCAAACTACCCTGTTTGCTGCAGACAGGGTAATTAGCGTGAGAACTTGCCCTCTGCCTGGCTACCTAATATTTTCCTCCAAATTTTCCACCTCTATACTAGTGTTAGACCACCGTAACCACAAACTGCTGAGGACTGATCAAGAAATCTTACAACCTCAGCCACTGGTATGACACATCTCACATTAGTGTTTGTTTATCTGCTATTTGGAAAAAGAACAATCCTTTCATTTGGTCAATGGCATAGCCGGGAAGATCGATGTGAAAATATATTTTATTCCCTGAGAACTATGAAATGCCAACTGATAAGTAACAGTCTAAAGTTGCATTACTTGTTGCTTTCTTCTGCATGGAAAAAACCATAATTTCAGTATGTCTGGAGACCAAGGGCAGGAAAAGCTGGAAAAATACAACAGTGCTAACAGAACTGGAAGAGGCTAGGACTGAATTCAGAGAGCCTGAAATAGTTCACAGATACACTAACTCCTCCTGCAGGGAGGCTGGACCTATAAGAGGTGGGAGCTGATTGGAAGAAAGCCCAATTCTAACAAATTCCAGGACAGAAATTCCCATTGTCAATCAGAGAGCACAAGTCAAACAACCTTAGTCACATCAGTTTTTCAACTCTCTCTCTCGCACAAGTATCTCCACAGCAGGGAGTAAGTCTAGCCCAAATGACCCAGGGCTGGTAAGTTATTAATTTGTTTTTAATATGGTCTCCTTACTAGGCACAGGAGATCACTGCAAGCAGGCAAGGTCTTGCAATATTCCACTTTTAAACACGTGTATAGTGTTCTGGGTGTATTATTTTGAGAACTACTGTTTTCTTAACTGAAAGGCAAATAACCTACTGGCTTTGTTCCCATGTTAACACAAGGCTGCTTGACTGACCCACAGAGTTTATCTAACTTTTTTTTCATTTCCTGGTGTGTTGAATGCTTTCCTGAAGACCTCAGATTTGGTCCTGCTGCCTGCCTGGATTAGTTACCGCACACCAATCCAAAGGAAACAATATTCCCAAGCACCACAGTTCAGTGGTTAGAAAGAAGGCACCAGAGAGAGAGACATGCACTCTTCAAGGTCCGTCTTCTCCCTGCCCAGGGCTATGCTGTGGCTTGTTGCCAAAACTACAGGAATTAAGCCCAAGCTGCCCCAGCTGTGACACCACTCCAAGTTTTGATTTGTGCAAAAGGAACAGACAATTTTGCCAGTCTTGAGAAAGGCAAGTCTGGCTCCTGCCCTCTGTGCTGAGGATGAGCTACAGTGTCAGAAAGCACAGAAGGAGCATCCCTTGTGCTCCAGAGCAGGGGCTGCTGCTGCCCTTGGGCCGTGCACGGCACACACAGCTAGAGCAGCAGCTCTGTATGGTGTAAGCCCTCAGGTGGTCATCTTTCCCTGCTCAATAGCTCCGGCGGGTCTAGCCTTGCAAGCATTGTAGTGCCTTGGAGCATCTGTGATTCCCGTGTCTGAACTGCAGACTTACGGCAATCTGCACAGACTTAGTCACAGACTTACCTGCTGCACCCAAATCTCTTAATCTAAAGGCTAGTTGAAGGAAAGGAAAGAGTAGATGGCCAATGGGAAGCATTGCATACAAATGCTTATCTTTTGTCAGGTGTTGCCTTGCTCTGAAAATCATAAGGAAACAAATAAGGAAAACCAGTCCTTATTTACTAATGTTAGGTGTACCAAAACTGGGTGCTGCAGCTGGATATTAGAGGACTACAGTTATATGAGAAGGTTAATACCACACCTATACTTTCTAGGGTCTTCTACTAAAGAGAAGGTGAAAACAGAGCACAGCATGACCTTCGAGGACATCTGTAAGAATAAAAAGCTATCTGCCCCTTCTCGGAAGGGAGAACCCAGCACAACTGCCTTTTCTCAGTCCTAAAACATTCTTGATGAATTACGGGACAGTAGCCACACAGCTATTTGGCTGGAAAGACAGTCTGGGGCTTGTAACAAAATCTACAGTTTGAAGTTACAGATTTATGATGACAGGATACAAACAAACTCCTGACTGATATCTAAGCAGTCCACGTTACCATGATAACTGATGGGAAAGAATGAAT
Source organism: Phalacrocorax aristotelis (assembly GCF_949628215.1). Lineage (NCBI taxonomy): Eukaryota > Metazoa > Chordata > Aves > Suliformes > Phalacrocoracidae > Phalacrocorax > Phalacrocorax aristotelis. The sequence goes on along the minus strand of NC_134276.1, from coordinate 96,378,372 downwards.
AAAGAGAGATAAACAATAGTTATGTATTTGGATTTTTTAAATAAACTGTAACTACAAAGAAAACCTACCCAAATGAAGCAATGTGGTTTTTAAAGCTTGCAGTACATGGAATTTTTCCACACAGATATGGGAAAAATTCCTTTCAGAGTAAAGCAGCTCATGAAATCCCTCTGGGGATTTCCACTTTCCCTTGGCTGCTTCCGCTGCGAGGATAAACGATTTCCCCACTTTCTTCTAATTCAATCCAAGCAGTATCCTGGAAACCCTTAGAAAGAGCCAAACTTAACTGATTCGTACAGCAAACAAAAGACCAAAAGTCTCTTAATCTGAAGATGCTGAGATTACACACACTTGAATGTCTGTCATAACAAAATCTAAAGCTACCTTTAGTCATTCCTCAAAACTCTCCCCCTTTGGCCTCTGAAAAAACTGCGCAGCATTGCAGACTTTGGAGAAATGCACTTGGGAAGAGACCTTTCTGTCTGGCCCCAGCTACACGTTCCCCAACAGCCATCAGCTGACAGAAATAGCAGATAAGATGCAAGTAGAAAAGTTTTAGTCATACTTTTCAAACCTGAAAGGCAGCAGCTGGCTCATGGCTGACAGCATATTAGCCCAAGAAGCTGAACACATCCATCTTTGAGATTAATATTTAATTTCTGGGGCAACAATCCTTTAATATCAAATCGTCTCTTTGCTAACACATTTTCTATCATCTAGGAAATTCCACAGATGCTCAGGTTCCTGGAGCACCTTTAATGAATATGAGGGGCACATCTATAGCCAGGAGAGCAAAAATCCCTACCTGGCCAACTCACCATCACAGCATGATAACAGTGTGTAGCAGGCAGGTAAAACATACAAGCCCTAAGGTCTCTGAGCACACATCAACCCAGCCTATAGCCAGGACTGCACAGTTTCTTTCTGATAGACTTCTTGTAGAATTGGGATGTAAGAGAGGGTTCAACAGCAGATCCCTAAAAAAAAGGCATGGTGACTACGTGAGGTCTCAAGGAAAGAGTAAGGAGAAAAAGCAGTGGGAAAACCTTGGGGGAAGAAAAGGCCTGCAATTTGTGGGAATAGGATGTGGGAAGAATGAGATCTACTGAAGGAAAAGCATCATTATTTATTCAGTGCCTAAGTCTGGCCACACTGGGAGACCTTAAAGCCCCTTTGCTGTCAACCCTGCTCCAACAACTACAACTCCTTGGTGACCCTGGTTAGCTTGGCAGGACCACAATCCAAATCTAGAATTGGTTCGCAGCCTGTGATCCAGCTGAGTAGCTCGTAATGCTGCCTCTTGCTTAGAAACATGCTTCCACTTCAAAGAAAACTTACAAAATTACATGGTCATTAGAAAGGACATGCATAATGTAATGTGGGACAAAAAAAAGCTGCAGCTTCAGTGTCAAAATGGATTAAGGGCTCATATTCATGTAACACAACGAGATGATAAAACTTTACGGTATGAATGCATTGCTCTAAACCTAGGAAGAAAAAGTGAGAAGATAATAAAAATGAAACGAGTTAAGGATCCATCATATAGCGTGGCCTCTCTCAAATATGTCAGCTCTGATTCACACCGGCTTCAAGCCTTGTTCTGCCAGAGTCTGGGAAGTACCAAAACTAAAAGATATTACAAAAATTAAAAAGTTATGGTCTTTGGAAAGTAAAGTAGTTTGTGAGTTACGAAGACAGGCTCTTGTACCTCATACCTATGGATCTTAGGCCTCTCTTCGTCCCTCTCCCTATGGCTCTGCCTCTGCAGTGGTTTGGGCAGTAGGTCCTGACTAGGACCTCAGCAAAAATTTGGTGAGCTAAAGAACTAAGACAAGGGATCCTCTGAAAACAGATTTCATTCCAGATCACTTTAGCTACACCAGTACTTACTCAAGAGTGGCAGTCTGAACCCCTGCTGCCCCGCGTCTCAGACATGAGGTTTAGGGCAAACCTTGGAAGGTGCCTGTTTCTCACCATTAGCTAGAGAGGGAATCTCAATGAGCCTTGAATTAGATGCCCAACTTCCAGACAACCATTTTTAAGTAAGATGAATCCCATGCCATGGGACTGGGAGGGATCTCATGTGAATCTAGTTACATAAGTGGGGCAAATAGGTTATGCTACTCCCAGTCCAGTCCCATAATACTGTTGTCCAGTATTGTCATTCAATAGTATCAAACACCCAATAAGTAAAAATAGAATAACAACATGTCAAACAGGTGCTTACTGGATTACTAAAAGTGAGCTTTAAACAAAACCTCCTTAATGACTGTCAGTAGTTTCCAAAGCTCAGTTATACCTTTAGGTATCTCAACATGAAAGATAGAATACTTACCCCCTTATAATGGATCATATGGCCCTCCATATTCACTTTATAGGTCTCAATACCCAGCTCTTTTGCCAGTCGGAGAATCCTGTTTTGGGTAGGTCCCACATATGATCCACCAACATCTACATAATTAACTTGATTGTTCTGTCAAAAGAGAGAATACAGGAATCAATCTGTGAAGGAAGTTCCTCAATACAAACGCCTAGAAGTTGAAAGAATTATTCCATACTGGCTAGCACTGCAGCTATATGCACAGGAGAAAATGTGTACTGACTGACCTAAATGTAGGCAGTGTTGAGCTCTGTAATGATAGACATACAGCGATCACAGGGTCTTCACTCCATCATGCATATGGTGTGATTAGGTTTAACTCCTGTTTAAGTTTCACTATAGTTTTCAGTACTGACTTTTTAGTCTCACAGAAGACATGAGAATATGAAGAAATATCCAACCCAATCAATACTTCGGTTAAGTCTAACCCCATTTTTCAGAATTCATGTTACTTTTCTTGTTATTGCAAAACATTTTTCAAATTGAAACCACCTCCAGCACCAAAGCTTGTTTTCTCTCTGTAGATACCTGCTTAGACTTAATGCTGTAGATGCTGAGCACTGCACTGCAGTATTCAAGGAGAATAATCTCCTTTCCAGCACAGCACACCTTGGCTCTAGCCCGGTGTGCTCTGGCTAGCAGCTCCCAGTCACACCTGCCACCAAAGGTGCTCCACATACCCCTCAGACCACCATCACACTTACTTGGGAAGCAGGAAGAAAGCAAAACTTTTCAGGGACGCATACTATTACAAGGAGGCTGATTTCCCAAGGTAGTAACTCTTTTTAACACTGTTTATAGTAAGCATTTTAAGCTAGGCATTCTCAGTGTCACAGAAGGATGGTGTTTATGCTTCATGTTTCACATACAATGATTTCTGCTGAAACACCACTGTTTATCTATGGTTCCCCAGCAATGGCATCTGACAGAATTTCCTTACTCCCTTACTTCCATGGTGGGAAGCAGAGATAACGTCTGTATTACATTACCCTGCACCACAGGTGACTTGTCATTTCTCTCATTTTCTTTTTAACAGCATTCAAGATGTGGTCCATTTTCTAAAAATGGAGTGTTATTTCAGATAATTTTAAGCTGTGTTAAAATGTATGTCTGAGCTGTAATGATGTCTGGCCCTAGCTCAGGCTGCTTCTTACAGGGCTCTTAGTCATCATGCCTGTTACAGTATGCAAAGTGAGATGGGAATGACAGGAGAAATGCTTTGACTCTCACGGTCTCAGATGATAGTTTCCCTGTCATGTTAAAGGCAGAGCAGATCCTACCATGGACAAAGGGTATGGACTATGTGGAATTCAATTACCTTAACACAGATATTTAACACCATTTTAGACAGCCCAAGGTATCCAAGGCTTCTGTGCAAGGCTGGCAAATTTGACTCACGACCCACGCAAGGTACCCTAGGGCAGCTAAAATGGGACTACACACTTCTGGTTAGGCACCCAAATCCCATTCAATGGCTCTCAGAGTTGCTTCCAGACCAATTTTAAAGCACCTTCTGTCAAGAGAAGCTCACTGACATATATTACAATGCAACCTGTCCAAACAGACCTCTATTACTTGACAAAAGTGATGGCAACTTGAGACACCTATCTTCTTCAGGAATTCTACTTCCCCTCTTCCCCATGGCTAATGATGTCAAATGCAAGGGAATCACAGAATGGTTGAGATCAGAAGGAACCTTTGGAGGTCGTCTGGTCCAACTCCTCCTGCTCTAGTAAGGTCACCTAGAGCAGGCTGCCCAGGATTGTGTCCAGACAGCTTTTGAATACCTCCAAGGAGGGAGACACAACAACCTCCCTGGGCGACCTGTGCCAATGCTCGGTCACCCTCACAGTAACAAAGTGTTTCCTACTGTTCAGATGGCTTGAACCTCCCACGTTTCAGTTTGTGCCCATTGTCTCTTGTCCTGCCACTGGGCACCACTAGAAAGAGCCTGCCTTCATCCTCTTTGCATCCTTCCTTCCCTTCCTGCTATACATCAATGAGATCTCCCCTCAGCCTTCTCTTCTCCAGGCTAAACAGTCCCAGCTCTCTCAGCCTTTCCTCATAGGAGAGATGCTCCAGTCCCTTCACCATCCAGATCATTAATAAAGATGTTGAACAGGATCAGACCCAGTATTGACCCCTGGGGTACACCACAAGTTACTGGCCTCCAACTAGACTTCATACCACTGATCGCCATCCCCTGAACCAGGCTGTTCAGCCAGTTTTAAGTCCGTCTCACTGTCTGCTCAACCAGTCCATACTTCACCAGCTTGCCTGTGAGGATCTTATGGGAGACAGTGTTGAATTACTGAAGTCTAGGTAGACAATATCCACTGTTCTTTCCTCATCTACCAAGCCAGTCGTTTCATCACAGAAGGTTATCCATTTGGTCAAGCATGACTTCCTCTTGGGGAATTTATGCTGACCGATGGATGACTTTCCTGTCCTTCATGTCCCTGGAAATGGTGTCCAGGATTAGTTGCTTTACCACCTTCCAGGCACTGAGTTGAGGCTGACTGGCCTGTAGTTCCCTTGGTCCTCCTTCTTGTCCTTCTTGAAGATAGGAGTGACATTTGCCAAGTTGTAGACCAGCACAGGTGAGAGGCCAGCATCGCATGAAGCACTTACCCTGATAGTGAATGTCCTTCCTCCAACTCTGTTCCTGGCCTCAAGAACCACCACACTGACCCCAGCCTCAGACAGCAATTTGGCAGCTGACAAACCTACAAGAAAAAGAGAAAGTATTTTAAAACAAGTGGCAGCAATCAGCCACGTTAATGGTCAAAAACTGAACGAAAGCTTCAGGGTCAGACACTTCAATACTGTTTTCAAACATTCCTAAGAAAAGTCAGAAACTTTTCCTGATGTCTTACCACAGAAATCACGTGGCTGCTGCTTAGTTGCACGTCATAACCATCTACATAAGTAGCATTCACAGACCGACGTTTCCTCCTTCAGGTTAGCATTTTGGCATTTTAAAAACAGTAAAATCTCAATTATTACAGGACACACATCTTACTCTTCATTTGTGCAGTGCATAGAAAGGCAGAACCTGGCTTGTGGGGCTTGCAGGGCTCAAGTGATAGAAATAATAATAATATACTAAACAGATATGTTCCAGCAAGGTAAGTTTCCAACTTCTTCACTCATTTATCACCCCTGAACTCTATTGCTATCTGTTGTCCTCATTCACATGCAGAAGGAAAGTCTGCTTCACTGTCAAGATTCATTTTAAGCAATGGAGTTTGACCATGGCAATCAGGCTGTATGTAGATACTTTATAAAAGGAATTATGGTCTCAGCAAAAATCATCTAATTATAGGACTTTGTGATGGAGGCACTAGAGACAACTGAAAATTCAATAGGACAGGAGTCCTCTTTGCTTTTGACAAATGCAAGCTGAAATTGTAAAAAGCAATCATGAGTTTGTGAAATCAGATTATCCGATTGCCCTGCAGGCCAATTTGGCACTGAAGCGTTGTTTCTTTGGAGTTGTTTCCTCCTTAAGTATACGAAAGCCAGCCTTATTGATCGGAACTTCCAAGATACCCTGCAGTAAGGAATAACAATATTATATTCATGTTTATTACACTACCTTGAAATGTGATTAAAAGCAACTGTTTGTGAGCCTACAAAGAATACATGTCTGAAAAGACCAGAGGAGAGGAATCATTCTGGGCAGCATTAAGTGTACTCATTTGTCTGAGGACAGTGCAGAATATCCCATAAACTTCTATACACATAATCTTTTAATTGGGAAGTGGAACAGCATTCACTGGAAGTCAGAACTGAGGGAGCTTAATGTCTTACATTGACAAAAATTATACATATGATTTCCATACTCATCTAAAAAGAACTTTACATCCTCGCATCATATTGTTTAGATTGCTGCTGGAGCAGAAGTACACTTAATTCTTCCATCTATTTAATATTCTAATTTTTAAAAATACAAGTCATTTGTCAGTGAAGCGAACATCTTATAAATTGATCTAATTTCTTTCAGTAGTTTTTGATTTTTTTTTCCTCATGAAAGTTTATAGAGAATATTTTACAATGGTTTTATAGTTAACTCTTTAATCCTTTTGATGATGGTGTTCTCTTCTTCCTCAATATAAACACAGAAGAGAAGTCTATAATGTTGGGAACACAAACTGCAGTATCTTGTTACAAATATTTATATTCTTTATATAAGGAAAAATTATTTTTCAAAATATACAGTGGTTTTAGCCACACAAAAAAAAGGTGGTTTTCCTACATATGTAAAATAAAAGGTTGAATTTCTCTATTCTGAGTAAATACCACTAGACACTCAGGCATGAGTGGGTAATTTTTTTGTAAGAAAAAGTTTACTGTAGATATAAAAGTCTTGAAAAAATGCACAGGGCATTCATGTGCTATCCTATGGAACAGGAAGCAGCAAAAAATCTGGCCTAGGTATGAAAAATAAAATTATGCAAGTCCTCAGTGCCTAAGACCATCATTTCATGATGTATACGATAGCTACATTCATGCCACAGCTGTTTAGAAAGAATAATGGTTGCACTAGACTGGGTTGGAAGTTAAGCTTACTACTGGTTTATAGCTCAATTATATGATATATCGAAATAAAGAAGGACTGCTGAAGGATGAAGAACAGGTGGCAATGTCACTGTTTGTTTGTTAAACTGTACTACTTGCACTCCAGACTTACAGGTTTTTAGTTTCATTATTGTTAACCCAAGTGTCACCGTAGACACTGATTCCAAAAAAAGCAAAGGCTTCAGAGCCACACAGACTGTGAAAGGACAAGAGGTACATTGGGACAGCAATGGCTTACTGGTGACTGGAAGAGGGCCCAAGTCAGAAATAGAAACAATGCAAAATATGTTGATTAAAGATTGTTGCTAAGCATTTATTTGTTTAAAACACGGAAACCATTTTCCTTTAAAATGGAGGACTAGCAACAGCACCCACACACAGGGTATTTCTATGTAGCTGTTTATGGAACCCAACTCTTCAGCTCCTTTCTGGTGTGACCAAGTTGCACCAGGCACAGGTGCTTCCACATGTATATCGTAATCATAGAATCGTTAAGGTTGGAAAAGACCTCTAGGATCATCAAGTCCAACCCAATCATCTCACAAGTCATGAAGCCTATGTGCTTTTGGTAGACAATTAACCTCTAAATGGATTGCATATTTTCCCTTTATATTCTCTAAAACTTGAATTTTCAAGATTCTTGTCGCTTTTCCAGTACCCTCTACAGGACTGAACACCAGAGAGAGACCATTTATTTCTGTTCGATCGATAGGGTGAGAATGAGAGAGGGGAAGGAATGAGACTTTCTCCTTTCCAGTTCCTTGTCCCATCTCTGCCTGCTCAGTGCCCATCAGGCTGCACGGAGCCTACCTCTCACCTCCTCTCCAACATCTCTGCTACTTCCCCTGAGGACATGCTGCACCTTCCAGGAGCTGCAGGACCTTCATACCACAAGGGCCTCCCGCAACGCCAGCACTGCTATAGAGCCATGGCCCTCCGTCACCAGCCACAATGTCCTGTGATTTTGTGGATACCCAGAGTGTCCTGTGAGCACCCCATACCAGGCCAAAAAAAGCACTGGGCTGTGACCTCCCAGGCTGCAGCCAAGACTCACGCAAGATATTTTAAAACATGCCTCCATATGCCTGTATGACTGTGGCACATACATGCCCATCACAGCCGAGGCCGCTCTTGTGCCCCATTGTCTCCTCTACCTCCTCCAAGCGTAGCCTAGAGATAAAGCTGCAAACCACCCCAAATCATTGGCCATGCTCCTTCCAGATATCACTCTAATTCTATGAATTAGAAGTATACTACTTGCATCAGAAAGATAAAGGAGCCTCCCAAAACCATGCCTTATTTGAAGTATCTGGCTGTAGAAATTCACTTCTTATTAGATAAGAATAAGTAAGGCAAGACAACTTATGCATCCTCCACACGGGTTTCTATGGCAATCTCACACCAAGCTCTCCCTGCCTGAAGATGCCATGCAGGAAAGATCTATTCCTATTGATTCCGCAGTGCTATTAAGGACACAGAATTGCTGCTGCTGCTGCTACGGATCATACTGCCAGTGCTTTCATTTCAGAAAACTGTTGTAATCCTATCAAGCAAAGTAGTTTCAAGTGCATCAAAACACTGGATATATAGTTTTAAAAAAAAAAAAAGCCACTAAGATGAATTTATGCCAACCTGCAGACTATCAGACATACACGTAGAGATGCTGAACAATACTGAATTTTGTATGTAGCCTGATGTAAATACAACAAAGCACGTCTCTACCTCATAGGAGAGAAAAGTTCATCTCTATAGGAGGTACACAAGACTGGGACTTAAGAGACCTGAGCTTGATTCCCAGCCGAGCCCCATAATGTGGGAGATGTTTCCCTGTTTCGTAGGGAAGCATTTATAAGACTAGTGTTTATGTGAGTAATTCCAAGTTGCCTCAATACTGGAGTTGATACACAGCGTATGAGCAGATACAAGTTCTGTAGCACAAAAAAAGTTTTAAAAAAAGTTACTTGATTGGAAATGGGATAGTAATTCTGTAGTAATAGTATAGGATTCTACTTTGCAAAATCTAGGCTCTGTAAATCCAGTACATCAAACAGATTCACTGATACACCGTGACTGGAAGCAAAAATCACCAGCATCTTTCCCAGAGACAGCACTTCTTACGTGGTGTATGCTGAGCACCTCCAAAACATGCAAGAGCAGTGCCCATACAGCATAACAAAGGGCAGTGAAGGGGAGGGATGACAGTGTGATACCATTAACCTTTTAAACTTTCAAACTGAGCCTGCTATGTATATGCTATATTTAGCACACCAAAACAAAGGCAGAGAAAATTACCTGTTACTGCTGAAAAAGTAACCATCTGCTGGTTTTCTCGATGCACTGTTCGCTAACTTGCTAGCTTCTTTGACAAAGTGCATTTGCCTTTTATACATCCACTATCAAACCGAAAATTTACCAAAACCAACCTAATACAACATCCCTTTGTAAAATCCTCGTTAATCCACCCTACTGTACACGGAGTGGGATAAATACATTGTGTAAAAGACTACTAACCCATTATTGCACTGCTGTAGCAGGCTTTAAATTAATAAAATAAGGGGAAAAAAGTCTTTCTGGAAAATCTTTTCATTTTCCTGATCTTAGCAGGAGAATAATTTTTAAACTTTTTTTCTCATAATATGTAAGTAAAGTGAGACAATTGTCACTATATCCTCATTAAAGTTCCACTGTAACAGCATGTTAATATTGGTTTATTTTTACTGTTTCCCTGATGGAACACCTAACTTTTTCCAAACGCAATTGAGTAATTAAATCTGGCAATGGTCACCTTAGAATCAGCTCTTGTTATTTAACTAGAAGTCTCTTTGCCAAGTAAACGTGAACCTGTCAATAAGAGATGCAAAATATTTCTGTCATGACCGCAGGGTAAAATCTCCCTTCCTCACCTCTTTCTTATCCTTCTCCCCCGTCCCTGATTTTCTTTTAATTGGAACTTTTGTGCACACCATGGTTTAAAAATATAGTTAAAATACAGCTAAAATGCACTCAGTTACATCAGACTGACCAGAGAAATCGCTAATGGGCAACAACATATCATAGAATCATTAAGGTTGGAAAAGACCTCTAAGATCATCAAGTCCAATCATCAACCCAACACCACGCCTCCTAAACCATGTCCCTAAGTGCCACGTATACACGTTTTTTGAATACCTCCAGGGAAGGTGACTCCACCACCTCCCTGGGCAGCCTGTTCCAATGCCTGACCGCTCTTTCAGTAAAGACATTTTTCCTAATACCCAGTCTAAAGCTTCCCTGATGCAACTTGAGGCCATTTCCTCTTGTCCTATTGCTAGTTACTTGGGAGAAGAGACCCAACACCCACCTCACTACAAACTCTTTTCAGGTAGTTGTGGAGAATTGTAAATATAGAGTTGTAGATAGAGAAGGCCAAGAATGAAAGAACTGTTTTCCTTCACAGACTAAGTATTTGAAGTTTTAAAATTGCCACTGAAAATGGAAAAAAAACCCTAATTACAGCCCCTTAAATTTGCACAAAACAGCAAGAACACACAAGTCTACATTCATTTTTTCATCAGTGTTGCCTAATAACATAACATCACTAACTTTCTGCTTGTTAGAAACTGTATTTTATCTTTCCATATGTTCATTCACAATCCTTGCTGTAGAGTACTTGATACTGGGGATGAGGTTGCATTTATTTATTTTGTCATTTTGTCAATCTTCATTGTTTAAATTTGATGACTGTCATGTCAAAATGTTTTTCAGTTCTCTCATCAATTTTTTTTCCCCCTCTAGCAAAAATAAACCAGTTGATTCAGCAAAGATTTCAACCAAAGGAGAATAAATATTTTCTATTACAGAGTACATTGTCCAACTGAGACCAAGCCACTCTAACTGATTTCAACAACACCTCTGTCTAAACGCTTTCAACAGACACAAGCCTTGTTCTGAAGGGTACAAAGACAAGTTTCTCATAGACAATGTTAACAGAAACACAGTGGGCAGGAAGAGGGAATTGTATCCCGAGGATGAATCCGCTCCTCCATACATACCCACTGTGATTTTCAAGTCCAAAGCCCATTGCAGTAAACAACTCTTCCCCAGAATTACTCTCTCTTCCTCCCCCCAAAATAAAGGCAGAAAAAAGTTAACTAGTATAAGCATGGGGTTAGAAATGGAGCATCCTCCTTCCTCTTACATATTTAAATTAGTAGCACTGGTTAAAATTATGATGACTTAACTCTGTCTAGTTTATGGAAACATCTAAAGTAATTATGCACATTTTCTAACTACTGATAACTGTTGTGGTTAATACACAGAATAAATTCCTGTCAGTTAATTGGTGATCTTCAGCTGAATACTTATGTGAAAAAATGTTGCTGCAAAACTATGATCAACATCATTATCACGAATACCAAGAACATCAGCATTGGTATTCCTGGGAAAGACATAATGCCTGCCCTATGCTCATTTTTGTTTTGCTAGGATATTTAGAGATCTGTCCTAACTACTTGGCTATTTCTTTTGCTCGCTGGAGTAAATAACACTCTTTAAGACTTCAAGCCTACCTAGCTAACAGGAATATTCTTTCCTACCTTTCAACACCTTTCACCTAAGCCTGAGGCATGGTGCAAGATCTATTCCTCAAGGACAAACCATACATTTACAGCGCTTTTTTAGGACCTCTGAATTTGCTAACCTATGAATCATGCTGGTGTACATTTTGGTTTTGCCAGAAACAAGCCTGAGACATTCTTCATTCAGGAGCAGAACCAGCTGTGACTGTTCAGGCTGCTCCCTGGGTTAGACAATGTTTATAAATGATGTGATTACCATAGAAAACCATGTAAAGAATATGATGAAAGATGAAGAAAATAATAATAATATTTCTAAATCTGGTTATACAGTGAACACATCACAACTATATGTTGGCCAAAACTAAACATCTAGCACTGAGCATAGCACAAAAGAGCATCTTAACCAAAACCCCACATCATAAGGTTTTGCGTATTTGGTAGCAAACCATTAGAACACATTATGATGAAGGCGGCAAATGGAAACTGGTATTTCTGCTTATTTGTGAGTATTGTACATAACGTCCATTACACTTTATATGGGGTCTGATTGTTTTGTTCCTGCTGTAAATTATTGTCATAATGGCAGTCAGCTTGCTGCAGTGCATGGGGAACTGAGAGCTCTGTGAAACATTGCTGTTTACTTCTGCATCCCCAAAAAATGGTTTATCGCAATTTCTGGTACCAAGTGCCAGTATTATGACTGATTATCAGCTTTCCTGTTGGATCTGGAAAGAAAGCGGAAGGAACCAGGTAGCTGGAGCCTAGCACAAGACAGATGTGATAAACACAGGATACATTTTAGGAACCAGCTATTGCATTCCTACAGGTCAAGTTCTGGGTAAATTTAGGAGTAACAGTAGAAAAACATCTACTGAAAAATACTCCAGATTTACACAGGTGGGACTGATTATATCTTCTACCAGTCACTGTGTATTTGACAGTTTATCTGACACTACCACCCACCAGCATCTTGGCATGCTGTCAAAACAAACCAAGCAGTATACAACATAAGTTGTGCTGCCATTATAGCAAGCAAGGAAAATCTGCATCTCCTCATTATTCGGTATTTCACTCAGAGACCACAGCCAATGCGTAGGTGGCTTGAGTGGTAAGGTTGTCGATCATGCAGCATGGAGCAAAAGATGACGACACATAGCACTCTTCCACGGAAAGGGGTGGGGGAAAAAAAAGCCTTAATAGTATATCATATGTTTTATTTCAATATAAAGACTAATTACTACTATTTTTACAACCCAGCTTCTCCTACAATTTATAGCCCTTGGGCCCCTCCGTAAGTTCAATAGAAAACAGTGCTGTTTCCTGCACTTGGCTGGCAAATATAAGCATCCGTTTTGTTGAGCCATTGAGATCCCCGTGTTTTGAGCTAAGAACAAACGTGGTTTTATTTGGAAATGAGAAGTATCCACGTCAAATAATGATAATCTTCAGTGCAAGTTTCAATTACAGCTGTGTTTCCCTTGTGCTTTGTGCTCGTAACACAATGTGCTGAAATTTCTTCCAAAAGATATTTGCATACAAGTTCTCTTGGACTTGCCTGCTTCTGGACATACTTTGTATCTGACACATCTCTAGTTTGCATTATGTAGAAAAACATTCTAAATTCTCCATGCCTTCTCTTGAGAAACTGGGCTTCCAATGTCCAAAATTCACGTGTAAGGTGAGGCTAGCATATGAATGTACCCCAAGCTTGCCGCTGAAAAGGTTGGGGTGTTTTGCTTACATTCTTTTTTTTGCCAAATTTTGAACTGTTTAAGCTTGAATTTTCAGGGTGTGTTTTTCAGGTTGATTCTTTTTTGCTGGAAAATCTTGGTCAAAATTGGCTGGCTATTTCTAAACCTCCAGGAAACAAACATTCATCTTTGGTTTTGAAAACTGATGGCTTTTTTTTTTTTCTCCTATTTTGCAAGTTCTTGCAGCAACTTGAAATTTGGCAAGGAGGTAGCCCTTGAGTCAACATAGCGCATTTTATTATCTATGTGAAAATACGCCCCAATAAGTCAGTTAGAAAGTTTTGAGGAATCACATAGGCAGCAGCCATTTTCTAGATCTCAAAAGCTGAAATATCTCAGGTTTCAGTCAAAACTCTCCAAGCACTTAATGCTGTCCAGTTGTTAATGAGCAGTTCCCAAGGAGTGACTGGGCATCCCGGACCTCCTTGCAACCCATCTCATATCTCAGAACAAGTGGGTATGGTCCATCCTAGAGCATTGGAGCCAAAATCTGTTTTTTCCTGTAATTATGGCCTTAGCTATAGGGAGCAGGTAATGGAGCTAGCATCCTAATTGGTGTGTTAAGTATGGCAGTGACTTGCTGCATAAAAGGGACAACTTCTGGGAGTCATCAATACAGTAGTCAGTCCACACAGAAGATGACAATCTCCCAGCCCTCAACTAGTGTAGCCCCTTAACCCAAGTGTCAGAGGACCGTCTGATGGGACATCAGGGTTATGATCCTGCCGATTAATCAGATACACATCCATGGCACATCATGTGTTGCCAGCCTGCTGTGTTTAACAAACAAGGGAATTAAATAGCCTAAACCAAAATGCACGAGAAAAAGGTCAAAATCAATCCAAACCAGAACACCCTCTTCAGTCCAGTAGAAAACTCCTATAAATAATGGAAACAACATTCAAGGCATACAAATAAGAAGTAACTGTGGGTATGGGAAAAGTCTTTAACTTCAGACATCAGTTTATTTAATATGCTTGAGTATAAAATGCTATAATTAATATTAACTGTATTATGGGGGACACTAACCATTAAGAATGATATAAACATGTGCCTGGGGCCTTTCCTGGCCAACATCAACATTTCTAATGTGCACGCCCATGTAAAGACAGGAATCTAGCCCAAGCTCTGCAGCTCCCTCTCTGTGGGGTCCAAACGTACTTGCTGATGCAGTCTGGGCAATTCAAACATGATTCCACGGGGTACAGCAGACAAATCTCAGCAGTAGGGGCCACGAGAGCCAAGTTCCTCTTCCAAGAGCTTCCCCACTGTGAAGCACCCTTTGCAGAAGCTCCCTCCATCCCTAGATTGCAGATTCCTACAGGCAGAGCGGATTCTGTGTCCCTGTGAATGACCACGTACAGCCCTGCGCATACAGAGGCAAGGTGCCTGGACAAGAAGTGTGCCTTAGGTTGTACAGAAACTGGCTCTCAACACCGTGCTTCACTTTAAGGAATAGATATCTCCAGAAATGCCAGTCAGGATGGGAGCTTTGTTTTGCAAATATTGTACAAATATTTTAAAAAGCCATAATCTCACCACTGGGAAGCTCACACTTAATATAGCAAGCAGCTTGCTTATACCTGATATACATTTCATGTATTTCTAGTAAAGAACTAGTTTATCCCAAAGTTTCCTATCCTTTCTTGCAAGCATTGGCTAATGAGTATCTAAAATATAGTAGAAGGAGAGGAGACAGTAACCTTACCAGAAGAGGCAATTGCAAATATATCTTCAGAGAAATAAACAGCAGCAAGTCAAGACTGGAGTCAGAGAGACATAGAGGGCAAAACCCTGTCCATACTGGAGCATGTTTTACTATTTGCCTCACCAGAACCAAAATTCTAGATAGAGATTACTTTTTTAAGGACAGAAAGCAGCACTGCCTAACCTCTTGCAGAACTGAGGTGTAGGTGTCTTGGTACAGGAACGGCAGTGACAGAGAAGCTGTGTGAAAAGCAAAACAAACCAAGAGCTGATAGGAATTACAAAGATGGATTAATCATGAAATAAAGCATTTGTTGTTTGTGTTGTTTTTTTTTTTTCTTCTAAGGCCGTGTTCTTAAAATGAAGCCCGTTCTAACTCATAACAGGCAAACGCCAATTTCTATGCCACTGGCACGGCATAAGGGTTTCCACTAGCAAAAAAATATTCCTGTACCCCAAGTATGTCATGACATGTTTATTCGTCTTCCTAATGCCACTGACAAATTTTCAGGGACTGTAATGCTTTGAAATTTCCTGCTTGGCTCCATTTCAGACTCCTCACCAGGCTTTAGTCCAAGGCTTAAGTGTTCTGAAGTAACTTACTGATTCTTGTACTAGTGAGGCAAATACTACTTAGAAACGCTGGAAGCATTTTCCAAAACACTGTTCCAGGTTGGAAAGCTAGAGGAACAACATACCCTCAAGGGAAGAAGAGCTTCTCAGAGCCCTAAAAACCATATTAAGATCACATCGCCATCAGCTGCACACAGCATGGGTGGTACTTCCCTAAGGACACTCTGTGCCTGACAGGAGCCTTAAAGATGAAGGCCAAATGACACTGTGCTAGCAGGAAAATAGCCAGCATCTGGTGAAAATGGATAGCAAGCAAAACTAGGTCCAATCTCTTCTGTTTGGTGATACTACAGATTATTTACATAATCACATTGTCACAAATAATTATTTAAACAATTACTGTTGTTTTAGCAAATGAGATAATGTAGTTAGGTAAACAATTTGCTGTTTTGTGCATTAATTCACTGCAGATTGAAGAAAGGAAAGCCTCTGACTCCTTAATTCTAATGAAAACTAATTTTACCTATAGCTATAACGGTTGTAGTTTCACTGAAGTCACTCAGTCACATAACTCACCTTTTCTAAGTCACTAGTGAAGACTCCCTGAAAATCAAAACCTTGACAAAGCTGCTAACCCAGTATTTATCTGATGGCCAAGCCAAATACAGATTTTCTCTAACATAGCGACATTCTCATCTCAGGTACCATAACAATAATTACTTCTTTTTTCTTTTTTAAGCATGAGGATCAGGGGCCATGATGCACTTGCTAGTGTTGAAGTAGATATGAAGAATATTTTGGGAAGTATTTCCTAGTAAGGTGTGAAGAGCCCATGGCACTGGGGGAATGTGGCTGGCTGTAGTACAGCTCTTCTCACAGGAACAAAACCTCACCCGTTTTTACAGATATTCCCAGATGTCTTTTTGCAGTGTTTGTCAAAAGGATATGATGGCCAGCACTGCAACAGCCACCTAAAAAACCCACAACTTCAAAATACCATCCTTAATGGGATGCAGAAGTCCCAGCCTATATCCCTGCCTTCTCCTGCACCTGTGGACATTATAAAGCCAGTTTTCCTACAGACTCTCTTCTGATGAGCACGAAGTACCAACCAATGGAAGAAAAAGTAAATACATCCTAAAATATCGACCTGGATAATTTTTCCTAATTTTTTCCCCACGTGCATCTGAAGCCCCCGGAGACACGACACTCTCGTTCACCACCGCCCACGCCCACAGGCCAGCCGTGGGGACGAGCCTCCCCCGGTCCCGCCGCTCCCAGGCCCCGCGCTGCCCAGCCAAGAGCACCCCGGCCCCGAGCTCCGGTGCTCCGGGACCGCTCCCGGGGTGATGACCCGGGAGAGGCCGGCGGACGCGTGGTGGCCACGCCAGCCCCGGGACCCACCTGAGATGCCGCCCCCGACCACGACCACGTCGTATTTCTCAGCCATGTCGCTGCCCACCGTCCCGGCCGCTGTCGCCAACCCGCCCTCCCCCGGCAGCGGCGGCGGCTCCGACCCGGCTCTGGCGGGCGGACAGCGCCGCGCCGTCCCGCCCGCCCTGGCCCCGCCCCTGGGCGGCCCCCAGCGCCGCGGCCGCCAATGGGCGCCGCTCGGAGGCGGGGTCTATGTAGCCGCGCCCCCTCCCGCGGCTCGCCCCTCCAGCCCGGCCCGACGGGGCGGTGCGGTGCGAGGGCCCGACGGAGCGGGGGGCGAAGCTGCTGCCACAGGCTGTCTCCGGGTAAACGTTTTGCCTGGGCCCGGCTCGCTGCCGTCTTTGTTTCCCACCAGCCCGCCCCGGGTGCACCAGAAGGCCTGGAGGCAGATAGGTGTGCCTGTTGCAGGATGCAGCGGCTCTAGCAGCCTGCATCCGCTAACCCCTTTTCATTTCCTAAAATTTAGAAGGTATGCTAGCGGCGAGTGTGGGAGAGGAGGAGGTCGGCGGAGCTAGAACGTCACAGGCTACAGCTGTATACAAGCCTCACCTGGTACTAGAATCAAATAGCAATCAGACCATGAGCCAGGGAATGAAGGGTTAACCTTTGCACAACAGTAGTTTTCCAAAGACAATGCCTGAAATAATAACTGGTTGCCAAAATACCAATTTTGTTTGTACTTCTACTATTACGGCTCTGAAACACATGATGGTTGTGCTTTTTCATGCATTCTACAGCTTGTACAATTTTTATTGCCAAAGTGTAAATGTCATCTCTGTGAAGCTAAGTAGAAAAAATAGAGACCCTGTCCATCCCCTTCCAAGTAAGCACAGGAGACCTTTACCTTTCGCATAATTACAGAAAATCCTAATGCCACTTTATGTTAAATATTGATATAAGTTCTGAGAGTTGCCCAATTCTGCAATCATGTTCCAACTTGGTTATGACCAAAGAATTGAATGAGAGCGCAACACTACAGAGTCGGTGTCCTCAGAAATGCCTTGGCTCTCTTCCAGTGGGAAAAATTAGGGCTTTTGGGTTGTGCTAGTTCTGCCAAATGAGCAAGGCAAACAGCTGGTGGAGCAGATCCAGGGGTGGGTCACAAAATTGATCAGAGGGATGGAACATCTCCTACGAGGACAGGCTGAGAGAGTTGGGATTGTTCAGCCTGGAGAAGACAAGGCTCTGGGGAGACCGTATTGCAGCCTTCCAGCACTTAAAGGGGGCTTACAAGAAAGATGGTTTCAGACTTCTTAGCAGGGACTGTTGTGACAGGACAAGGGGTAGTGGTTTTAAGCTAAAAGAGGGTAGATTTAGACTAGATACAAGGAAGAAATTTTTTACAGTGAGGGTGGTGAGACACTGGCACAGGTTGCCCAGCGAGGTAGTAGATGCCCCATCCCTGGAAACATTCAAGGTCAGCCTGGACGGGGCTCTGAGCAACCTGATCTAGTTGAAGATGTCCCTGGTCATTGCAGGGGCGGTTGGACTAGATGACCTTTAAAGGTCCCTTCCAACCCAACCCATTCTATGACAACAGTGACTGAGGGCAGAAACATCTATGAAATCTTTAAGCTCCATGAGGATCAACAATAGAAGAGACAGAATAACAGATCTTCTTCCAAAGTAACACCAGGTACGTTAAAAAGTAAAGATGTGTAATGCTAACTAAGTGTGTTGCACTAGCTGCAGACACACAAGTGCTAGGTGCTATAGCAAACAAGAACAACAACAAGATCCCCATGGCTCTGAGAGATTGTCTACTGATGCAGAAACTCATTATCGCTGAGATTGCTGCTGCTTGCATGCCAGAGTAAAGTGAGCAAAAAGGGGATGGTCCAAGACTGTGAGAGTGAAGTGTATTCTGGAACAGAAAATGTAATGTACCAACAGCTGTCTGCACTAATTGGGGAAGAAAGTCTCTGCTTCTTGGGGGTGATAAGGATACCCACTCTCACAGCTCAGCTGACTCCATTGAGCAGGTCACAGGGAATCTGATGAATAAAAAGCTTCACCAAGCGCACCTCCCTCAGAATCTAGAAGCCAAGTTTGGAGGAAAACAACACAAACATCCTCTGTGATAAGAACAGGAAACGTGTGTGTCTAGATAACTTGCTGATAGATAAACTTGCCAAAAGTTGTCTAGTGGTAAAAGGAGCTGCAACAGTCTTGTTAGAGAGCAATAGAGATTCAAGTGGTTTTACCTAGAACAGCTTTAACAATAAGAGATGACATCAAAGTGCGTGTTGTACATATTGTGGTTGCCTCAGACCTTGGAGTAGAGGGCTACCAAGGATTACCTCTGGCATTGGCAGCCTCCAAGGGTAGCAATGTCTGCCATAACCCCATAACTTCTAAGCCCTTAGCATCTGTATGATACAAATAGGAGACCTCGGAATAATTCTGGCTTGACTCATACAGGTCTGCAGACATCTAGGATTTGGGAAAAAAGCAAGCAGATACAGAAGTCTTGCTTGAGAGCAATGGGACAAACTGGGGACTTGCTGAAAATGCAAGAATCAGGGAAGGAAGTAGGTGATGTGTCACACTGAGAGTGAGCCTCCTTTCCTAAATATTATGACCACATTTTCAAAGATAAATTTGAAATGTGTTAAGTGTAGGGGAATAGACAGGGATCGGCGACCGGAAGATCACGGGATGTGACGGAAAGATAGACTCCTCCCCATAGGAGTGGCAGGAACAGGAAGCGCAAGAGCTATATAAGCGTGTGACGCAGCTAAATAAATGGACATTTTGTATCCATCATATTGATGTCTGTGCATCACTGTCCCCAGGGTGGGTAGAGCCCTGTGTCCCGGAGATATGCGGCCCAAGATAAGTTCTCCCATAGAAGCGTACAGCTACAGTTAAGAAATCAACAGAAAATAAAGGAATGGCACACTTTACAGTAAAGGAAATTTTATTCCAAGCAGATAAAATTTTATTTCAAAAGAAGCTAATTGTTGCTCAGAACAGAGAGTTGAATAATAAAGAAATGCCTGCCAATGGGCCCTATTTCTTATGCACTGTAAAAAAACGGGACAACTCTGAAGGATGAACATAGGAAGCTACTGTTGCTTAAACCATTTCCTAGCAATCTCTCTGGTCTATCTATGTCTATTTCAGTGAATGAGTCGTAATAATTTGCTGAGCTTGCAGAGTGTGCATGATCATTAAATGTGAAAGTATAGAAAGTTACAAGACTGACATAGACTTTTGCATTTACCAGGAAAAAAACACTGAAAGCTGCTGATAAATACAGTGGAACATCCACAGCAAGGCTCTCACTTGAGATCATAGCTGTGTCAGGAACAATAAAAATTGTCATGTAGCCCCAAGAATGGGCAAAAATTTATTGATCAAAGAACCTGAAGAAAAATATCCAAAGGTGAGTGCCATCACCAAGTTCTTTATTGTACTACAGGTGTTTTGCTTTCACTTTTACCAGCTACTGATGTGAGGAAGTCAGACTTCTCAGGTCATGTCATCAATAGTCACAGTTACGTGTTATTTTGCACCTGCTCAGTACCCCCAAAAGATGAGTAAAATCAGTCATAGCCGTTGTGGAAGTCGCAGATATTTTGCATTCCTTCCTGATTTCACTGTTACTTTATTTTGCCAATGCATCAGAAAAATGGAACACAAACATAGGGAAAATCCCTGGCATTAGAAGAAAATGTTTTTGTCAAAATAAGAAACATTATCTATTGTACATTCATGTACACAATGTAATTTTTAAGTTCTTGATTTGTTTTATGAATATCTTTTGACAGGTAAATAGAGAGAACCTAAGTGCTGTAAGAATGCGTTATCACTAGAAGACTGATTGTCATTATTGAGATGATAATTACCACCACTTAGCCACCTCTAAAATCACATAATTCTTGTATCTTAATGATAGCAACAGAGCTTATCTGACATATCCTAGAATATGCCATCTTAAGTGTTACCGCCAGCTGAAATTTTTGCCATTAACTCATCATCTGTGTTGATTAGCACCCTACTCTGCAGGCACAAAGAGGAGTTTTCCAGAGGGTATCAGAGCCTTTTGCAAAGCTTGATTTACATTCACAAACATTATAATTCTGGTAATTATATGGTTAGTACTCTGGGTTACATCAAGCTGAAATATGAAAAACTGTGAAAAATAAGCTGAACTCTTCCAAACGTCGGTAGTTCTCTTGGGAATCCATTTGCTGAGAAGCAGCGTGCACAGTATGGAGTAATTTCAAGCCTCAGCTGTAGGTGGTACAGTATTTTCTAAGGACAGTTTTCTATTTTGGAAAAGCATCTTAGACTACCTTATGCTAGATTTGGGGTCTTCGATTAATTTACAGTGGTAATGATATTTACAGAGTTCTTGATTTTTTCCCAAGGACTCTGTCAGTAAGGGAAATGATAAAAGGCAATGTAGCACATGTAATGTTGTACACCATGAGCAGAAAAAAAAAAGAAAATGTTGTTCTATAAAATGTTTCAAGCTTTAGAGCGCTTTCCTCTGGAATGAACAAAAACCAAACAAAGAACCCCAGATCAAAGTCTGTCCAAGGGGTTTATGAAAGTGGAGTGAGAGAAAACACATATTCCCAAATAGCAAGGAAGGGGCAATCCAGCCTCCTGCCCAAAGCAGATCCAGTGGATTCATCCTAGGGGGTGTTCGTACAGTCTCAGCTTCTCTCTGGTCCATTGAATAGGTAGTTATTTAGACCAACTGGAATGGCCCCAGCAGAGGATTCGTAAAGAGATTGTTTGACAGTGTTGTGGTTTAACCCCAGTTGGCAACCAAGCACCACACAGCTGCTCGCTCACCCTCTCCCCCTACAGTGGGATGGAAGAGAGAATTGGAAAAAAAGTAGAACTCGTGGGTTGAGGTAAAGGCAGTTTAATAGGACAGAAAAGGAAGGGGAAGTAATAATAATAATGATAAAAGAATATACCAAACAAGTGATGCACAGTGGAATTGCTCACCACCTGCTGACCGATGCCTAGCCAGTACCCGAGCAGCAATTGCTGCGCCCCTGGTCAACTCCTCCCTGTTTATATACTGAGCATGATGTTATATGGTATGGGATATCCCTTTGGCCAGTTGGGCTCCGCTGTCTGGCTGTGCCCCCTCCCAGCTTCTTGTGCACCTGGCAGAGCAAGGGAAGCTGAAAAGCCCTTGACTAGTATAAAAAGACCTTAGCAACAACTAAACCATCAGTGTGTTATCTTCCCCAGCATATTTTTATGTGCACTACAGGGGCTTTATCTCCTTCTACAGTATGTAGAAATTTTGACTGGGCAGGGCAGATTTGATTGGGCAGCTCAACTGGCAGATCCCCTAGTGTTGACTAAAAGGTGGCTTTTGCTAAATGTGTATCCCAATGTTTGAATGTCCCAGCACCCATTGCTCTCTGTGTAGTCTTTAATAGTCCATTGTATTTTTTGATTTTCCTGGAGGTTGGTGTATGACAGGGGATGTGATACACCAACTCAATACCATGCTCTTTGGCCCAGGTATTTATGAAGTTGTTTTGGAAATGAGTCTGTTGACTGACTCAGTTCTTTCTGGGGTGCCGTGTTGCCATAAGACTTGCTTCTCAAGGCCCAGGATAGTGTTCTGGGTGGTGGCATGGGGCATGGGATATGTTTCCAGCCATCTGGTGATTGCTTCCACCATGCTTTCACCATTGCTTCCACCAAGATATTACTATTTAATATTTTCATCACTGACATAGTGGGATTGAGTGCATCCTCAGCAAGTTTGCAGATGACACCAAGCTGAATGGTGCAGTTGACACAACAGAAGGATGGGATGTCATCCAAAGAGACATAGACAAGCTGGAGAGTTGGGCCTGTGAGAACTGCATGAGGTTCAACAAGGCCAAGTGCAAGGTTCTGCACCTGGGTTGGGGCAACCCCTGGTATCAATACAGGCTGGGGGATGAAGAGATTGAGAGAAGCCCTGCAGAGAAGGATTTGGGGGTACTGAGGGATGAAAAGCTGGACATGAGCCAATAATATGCACTTGCAGCCCAGAAGGCCAGCCATATGCTGGGCTGCATCAAAAGAAGTGTGGCCAGCAGGTCGAGGGAGGTGATTCTGCCCCTTTACTCAGCTCTGGTGAGACCCCACCTGGAGTGCTGTGTCCAGCTCTGGAGCCCTCAACACAGAGATGACATGGACTTGTTGGAGCAGATCCAGAGGAGGGCCACAAAAATGATCTGAGGGCTGGAGCACCTCTCCTGTGAAGAAAGGCTGAGAGAGTTGGGGTTGTTCAGCCTGGAGAAGAGAAGGCTGCAGAGAGACCTTGTTGTGGCCTTTCAGTACTTAAAGGGGGACTATAGGAAAGATGGGGGCAACCTCTTTAGCAAGGCCTGTTGTGACAGGACAAGGGGTAATGGTTTTAAACTAAAGGAGGGTAGATTTAGACTGGATATAAGGAAAAGATACTTTACAAAGAGGGTGGTGAAGCACTGGCATATGTTTCCCAGAGAGGTAGCAGATGCCCCATCCCTGGAAACATTCAAGGTCAGGTTGGATGGGGCTCTGAGCACCTTGATCCTGTTGGAGATGTCCCTGATCATTGCAGGGGGGGTTGGACTAGATGACCTTTAAAGGTCCTTTCCAACCCAACCCATTCTATGATTCTATGATTCTATGGTAAGCACATGGTGCTGGCCTTGCTGGGTTTGTGGGAGTGTGATATTGTCAATCTGCCAAGCCTCCCCATATTTATATTTCAGCCATTGTCCTCCATACCAAAGAGGCTTTAACTGCTTGACTTGCTTGATTGCAGGGCATGTTTAACATTCATGAGTAACCTGTGCAATTGTGTCTGTGACCAAGTTCACCCCTTGATCATGAACCTATCTATATGTTGCATCTCTTCCTTGATGGCTGAGGTGTCATGGGCCCACTGACCTATAAATAACTCGTAATAATAAATAATGTTGCCAAGTCCAGATCCACCTGAGACACTTCAATCTTAGCAGCTTGATCCACCTGCTGGTTGCTCCGATGTTCTTCAGTGGCCTGAGTCTGGGGTATGTGAGCATCCACATGATGTACTTTCACAACCAGATTCTCTACCCAGGCAGCACTCAGTGGCGGTGTGACTTTGTTCAGGCCACAATAGTCTACTGTTAGCCTCCACTCGCCATTAGACTTGTCCACTGGTCATATGGGACTGTTGAAGGGTGAGTGCGTCTTACTCATCAATCTTTGGCTCTCTAGTCAATGAAAAGCTTATGGATGGGGATCAGAGAGTCTCGGTTGGTGCGATATTGCCACCTGTGTACTGATGTGGTGGTGATTGGCACCTGTTGTTCTTTGACCCTCAGGAACCCCACAACAGAAGGGTCTTATGAGAGGTGGGGCAAGGTTGACATCTGTTTCATTTTCCCCGTCTCCAAGGCAGCTACACCAAAAACCCACAGGTACCCTTTTGGGTCCTTGAAATACCCTCTCCTGCAGTAGTCTATGCCAAGGATGCACGGAGACTTGGGCCAGTGCTAGTGGTGTGCTTTTGCCACTCATTCCCGGTTAGGCTCACTTCAGTCTCTAATACAGTTAGCTCTTGGGATCCCCGTCACTCCAGAAATACAGATGGGTTCTGCCCCTGCATAGCTAGATGGCATTAGGATGCACCATGCGTCAGTGTCCACTAAAGCTTTATAATCCTGTGGGTCTGATGTGCCAGGCCATCGGATCCACACAGTCCAGTAAACCTGGTTGTCCCTTTCCTCCACCTGGCTGGAGGCAGGGCCCCTCTAGTCCTGGTTATAGTATCCATTACTTATTTCTTGTAGATACGAGTCAGGAGTCCCTTCATTAAGATCAGAAGTAAGATCTGCTCTATCTGGGAAACTGCCCACTGGAAACTGGAGCAGCAATTTTTGTGGAGGAACCCCCTCTTGTCATTGTTTTTCCTTGCAACTTGTGTACTCATGTCTCTAGGGTCAAGGTAGAGTTTCCATCCTGCTTCATCATGTCCTCTCCATGGTCACGCAGGTAAAACCACAGGGTGGCTTGTGGGGTGTGTCCACTATATCGTCTCTCTGGAGCAGAGACACTTATTCCTAATAGCTGAGATACTGGTCCATACAGGTGGGGAGCAGGACACATCCTCTTTGAATTGCTGGAACTCCTGGGATAATTTCTCTGCTGGCACATGTGGCAGTTTGTCCACAGCTGAGATGCAGGCCTCTAGGGGGGAAGGGAGACTTTCTTGGTATCGCTGCAGTTGACCAGCCAATTTATCCATCGTTTGTTCCTCTCTGTCTTTCCAGATCATTACTTCCAATGAGTTGGCATATGATGATGGTGAGCTCTATACAAACTTCCACCACATGGGTCGTGTGCACTTGACTTCACCTGGATCTTTGGATAACTGCTTTTTGTCCAGGTCATCATAAATCACCTCCAGCATGGCTAATTCCCTCAGGTACTGGACACCTCTTTCCATGGTGGTCCACTTGCCTGGATGACATATAACACCTTCCTTGAAGGGTTACCTTTCCTTCATGCCTACACAGGCGTCACCTCCGGAGGCTGAAGGCTCTGTGCCCCTTTTCCAATTGCTTTGTCAATGCTCCCTTCCCTAGAAAGGGACCCCTCTAATTCCAGGCTACTGGCCCCATTATCCAAGCACCAGAGCGGCCAGGTGACAATGTGCTTGCCTGGATGATGGTTGAAATCCTTTCACATATCTCACACCTCACTCAGCGATAGAGACTGGGTGGTTACCATCTCATTTATGAGTTCTAACTCTCCCTGTGAGGAAGGGGAAGAACCCTCCTGCCGAGTTCTTCCTCAGGGGGAAGCATGGAATTATTCCTCCTCCTGTTCTTGTGATGGCCCTGCTTTAGAGTAGTCTGCCTCATCACTGATGGGGCAGTATGCTTCTTCCTCCTGCTCCTTCTTAGGAGAAGCTTCTTCATCCCTTACTAAACGAGCTGACTTTCTTTTCCAAGATTTCTTGTGTATTGGGGTGACTGATACCAGTATGGTTCATTCTCTGGTTCAGCTGCAGTGCCTGTCACCAGGGTTTGAGTAGCCACACTGCCTGATGCTGGGGTCTGAGTAGCTGCAGTATCCTTAAATAGTTGTTTAACCCTAATACACATTCAGGAGACACGGCAATAAGACCATACTGGTCTAAACATCCCAAGGATATTTAAAATTCTCAAGAGCTATTGTAATTAGCTTGGAGAAGAAGGGGAAGATGGAGGAAGGTGTCTCCCCCATAGGCTGGCTCTCTGAGGACAAAAAGTAAAAGCTATAATTATTAATAATTTCCGATAGATGGCTCCTGAAGTACAGAGGTGAAGGCAATGCTGAATACAACTACCAGATCAATCTCACGACCAATAATTTTATCATACCATAAGCCAGTGTAACACAGTACAGCAAAGCGATAACCTTAATTCACCTCGCAGAGGTGATAAACAGCACATAAATACTGATAAACAGTATATATGGTAAATAAGGTGTAACATTATCGCAACTCTGAGAACAAATACAACCACTCTGAGACCAAGTAAATCAACTCTGTGACCAGTGACTACTAAACTAATGTAATGAATGCATATAACAAATTTCTTTTAACACGCTCTGGTCAGATCTGTCATTATCTCAACTTTTTGTGCCCCACATTGAGTACCAAAAAGGACTGGCATGATTTAACCCCAGTTGGCAACCAAGCACCACACAGCTGCTCGCTCACCCTCTCCCCCTACAGTGGGATGGAAGAGAGAATTAGAAAAAAAGTAGAACTCGTGGGTTGAGGTAAAGGCAGTTTAATAGGACAGAAAAGGAAGGGGAAGTAATAATAATAATGATAAAAGAATATACCAAACAAGTGATGCACAGTGGAATTGGTCACCACCTGCTGACCGATGCCTAGCCAGTACCCGAGCAGCAATTGCTGCGCCCCTGGTCAACTCCTCCCTGTTTATATACTGAGCATGATGTTATATGGTATGGGATATCCCTTTGGCCAGTTGGGCTCCGCTGTCTGGCTGTGCCCCCTCCCAGCTTCTTGTGCACCTGGCAGAGCAAGGGAAGCTGAAAAGCCCTTGACTAGTATAAAAAGACCTTAGCAACAACTAAACCATCAGCGTGTTATCAACATCATTCTCACTAAATCCAAAACACAGCACTATACCAGCTGCTAGGAAGAAAATTAACTCTATCCCAGCTGAAACCAGTACAGACAGTCTGGTAAAAATTGGTAAGAATCAAATTGGTAAGCTGTGAATGGTATTGTAGAGTATTAACGGACATTTTTATTGACTAGGATATATATTCTTAGCTTTTGAAGTCCAGTTTTCACTTGGGTATGTATTCCAAACCATCAGAAAACAATCACCAGCGTGATATTGTAAAACTATCTTCACTGGTAGGAAAAATGCTTTTGTACACAAAGATGGCTGTGACACGTTTATTCATCACTGTTCAGTTTTACGGGCATGTTTTCAACTACAGTGACATTATGCTTCCTGGCTAGCTCTATTTCAGGCACCACACTAAAGTCTAATCAATGAATAAGCACCTTGAAGCAAAATATCATTGCTTGTGGCTATTAACATTTGATTAGCTCATTTTATCTTATAATCACAACTAGGAATCTTCTGAAATATAAACACAGGCAATAAAAATTCAGTGCTCACCCTCTCCTTGACCCATGGTTCCTGCTCCCTCAATTACAGAGCATCCAACAGACCTTCTGGTGCAGTGTCCATCCTAAGTGCAAGGCAGTGGCAGTGGGACATGGAGGGACACACAGAGAGTTGGGTGCTCCGAGCCAGCCCCCATCACTGGCAGAGTTTCTGCTCTTCAGTGACTGATTGGCACTAGACCTACTTAGTTGCTTTCCATCACTCGAGAGACCGTGGTCCCCTCCACAGTGCCAGATGCAGAAGGCATCATTCATGTGACTTCATTGCATTTGAGGGCCTGGAAACTTTCAGTGAGGATGAAGAAAATAGGTAATTGCATGTAAGGAATTTTCTTAAAGCTGTGAGGAAAAGGTCAACTACTATGACTTTAATGTCCCTAGGTAAATCTACTAGAATATATTTAAAACATTCATCCAAATTTCAAAGTGCTCCTCTACACCTGGGAGCAGAAAAACAAAATACAAGCTGAGAATTATGCCATAAAGGGGAATGCCCTCAGATACACAAAATGAAGTTTTCTGTGCCCTCAGAGAAACTTGTTACATACTCACTGGATAAAGTATCACTACCTCAGGCCACCAAAAGACTTCACATAAATGTGGAATTAAATTTAAAGCATTTTTAGGTACCAATGAGTTTGGTAAATATTTTCTTTCTATGCTAGGATACCATCAATAATTTCATTTTGTACAGTATTTCCAACTCATTTTATTTTTTTGTAATAAAACATACCTAGGCTTGTGGGGTACAGAAATTCAGAAGATGGTTTGGGAAGGTAACTGAATTACCTCATTAAAAATTTTTAAAATAACTTCCCTGCATGATTGTGCAGGCTGACTAAAAATGTTATTAATCTTTTAAGAACATTGAACTCTCCTCTTCGTATAAGTCTCAGAATTGTCAAATATTTTTATATGAAGTAGAACTATAAAATTTGAGCATCATATTAATGAGCATTGGGCAGGCTTCATCAGTGGCTGAAATAAAGCCCAAGTCTCCGTCTACCAGAAGTCGTCAGATATGCCCAGGCAGGTCTCACACAAAGAAGTCATTGTTCAGTACGGCTATAGGCAGAATGAGGGGAGTTTGCTTCCTGGTATTAAAAGACATGTACACGGTGCTCCAGGAAGAAGTACATGACATGTGATAAGCCCATTTTTTTAATCGGGACTCAGCCTTCCTCCTTATACAGTTTTTTCTGAAATAAAGCAATGACTCTTAGATATATTTATAATTCCATAACTGGTTAAGTTCCACTACAGTGGCACCAGCAGATTCCAGACAACCTCTTGATAAACATCTTCTGGGGGCTATACTAGGATATCACAAAATATTATTGTTGCCCTTAAAAACTTGCAGTCCCCGTGTGTGGTTTTTTGGTTCTTTTTTTTATGTAAGATGTGAAAGCAACACAGTTTCAGATACATGACTCATGCTAACAAAACAAATAGAGGCAATTCAAGTTAAAGTTAGTATGAGTGACTAAAAAGATTATGCTGGTAACTCATTTTTAATCTCTGTAGCTCACTGGCCTTTAATTATGTGCGTTAGTTCAACCACCAATGTTAAGACAGACCTGAAGTCTTTCCCTTTCTCTCTAATTAATCTTCATGGCTCATTTGCCTATGAAGGGCAAATAAGTTTTATTTGGGCAAATATAGGAAAATATATTTTATTTTAACAACTATGAGATAAAATATATTCACTGACTGTAAGGATTTGAAAAATATGTATATGTCTTTGTTTGCTTTCAAATAAAAGAAGCACTGAAATAATTTCAGCAAGCTTAAATTTACAAGATCCTTCTGGATGCTTAGTTTTGCTAACACTTTCAGATTCAATATAAGCTCTGGTATGAAGTCAGTAGGTGGGAGACACTGAAAGGAAGACCAAGAAGGGCTACAGGTACTGCTCAAACCTCTGGATCTCCTTTGTCCTATCTTCATGTGGGAATACCTTGCTAGGCAGCGCACGTGGTGCTTTTGTTGCACAACAGAAGGAGCAAGCTGGAGACAAAATGGCTATGCAAGCCGTTCAGAGCGTGGGATCGCGTTGGAAAGGAACTGCCCAAATAGCTACCAGCAGGAGATGTCTGCAAGAGTTTTGGCCAAGAGGCATGCAAGGACCCCAAGCAGGCGTGTAGGTGATGGCAAGGAGCGGCTGTGGCAGAGCAGCCATTGCCTCTGGAAACAGGGAGAAATTTCTGAATCTTCCCTCCCAGACGCAGCTCCTCCACAGGCATGGGTTTAACATTCAACCTGTACATTTCAGGTTTCTGACTCTGTCACTGTGTACCAGACCTACGCTGCTATATTTCTGAGGGTGTATTAAATTGACTTAATTCCACTCTTAGTTTAGCTGCTCCTGCTAATTTGCCCAGACTCGCTTTGCAGGCTTTAGATACCATATGAGCGTAACTGCCTTCCGACCTTTGGAGGGGAGAGTGTTGGTATTGCATAATGTATGCTCCAGCTAGTGGATAGGACTTTATGTGAAGACCTGAACTTTGCTTACGTTCTTTAAAGCACGTGAAACTGATTTATACCATGCAGTGTCATTGCTGCTATTAAGTTTTTATGTGCCCTTCACCACCATCACACTATCAGATAATTTTTATGCATCAGGTTTTACAATGAACTTTCAGTGGTGTTAACAAAATGTTCCTTTAATTATCAGCTCCACAAAAAAGTTCTTTGTATATAGATCATGGATTGCTGGTATAATTTGAGATTAGATCAAATCTTGTGTAAGAGATAACAACAATCTGAACATGATAGTACATTTGGAGAACAAGGTTTCAGATCACAAACCCTGGCTGCAGTTTGAACAGGATTTTAGAAGTAGAGCAGCCATTATAGGAATATGGGGAGATCAGTGGAGATCATTAGTGGGGGCAGTTAAATACCAAATAAGTACAATGCCATTTGATGTAAGAGTATGAAAAATCCTGGTGGAAACGCCAGCCAGAATAAAGAATCCAGTTAGAGTCATTGAACTCCAGCTTTTGATACAACAACAAAAAACATCAGAAATCTTTGCTAAAAGTAGGTCAGAGAAATTTGTTATGTCCTCTTGCTGTCTATCAGGTAAAACAGCACTGGAAACCTACAGAAAGCATCCGAGAAGAAATAAAAGCCCTCCTTCTCTGCAAATCCTGTATGGGATGTAGTCAGCTGAAGCCATGTGGACAGCTTCATCTCTGTTCTAGATTAATGACTACTTCACTGAATACCTAAATCCCTCAGCACCCCTCCTGAGAAGCAAATTTACTGCAGGGATTTGGGAGCTTAACAACTCTTTCTGCCAGCACTCCTCTCCCTGTGCAGTGACCCCAGGCACTTTACAATTGCACCCAGCCCTAAGTACCACCAAGCAAAAATCAGTCACACAGACACATTTCCTCATTTCTGCCAGGTAGCTTAACTGAGAAAGACAGAAAGATGCCCTTTCTTCTTTTCTTGGAAGTCCTTGACTGGAAGTTACACTGTAGATACAGCACGCTTTCTAGTGTGACCTCAGGAGTCACGTTTTTGTATCGTGTAAATAACGTTAATTGCATGTTTTCCTTTTCTGCAAACCCAAACAGAGAATCTCACATCTTAAAACAGTTTTAAGCTTCTAAGCAATGATTTTTGGTGTTAAAACAAACCCTGGAAATAACATCATGCTCGTTCCTATGACTGACTTAGAGAGAAGTGCATCCTTTTCCCTTGCAGTTACTCCAATTCAGGTAATAAATTATTAGAAATTGGCCAAAGCAACAAATTAGCAGGTATTTTAGTTAAGAACTGTGAATAAACTGGTCAAAGTTAAAATCATGAGAACTGTTAGTAATTTTTATTGCCCTCTGGTGTAACTATAGGATCTCAGCAGTATTTATGATAGTCACTATTGCTTATCTGGTGATATCAAAACATGCTCTAGAATACTATCAGTTTCTTCTGCTTCATGCAAATTCATAACATATTAAACTTTTTGACTGCTTCAGGGAAAAAATGTCTTAATCTGGCTCTAGATTTAAAAAAAAACCCTGAAATCAATCTCTGATCAAGGTAAGTCTGGCAATGTTCATCCAGTAAAAGGAAAAAACTTGACTGTACCCTGTGATGATATCCATCAAGACCACCTTGCATAGTTTCTCAGAGCTCTGTTTAGCAGTAACCACTGCCAGCTTCAAAACGATAGTCCCAGAAGGCAAATGGAAGTGCCTGGCTACACATACCTTCTTGATTAACAAATAGGTATGCAGCTCTGCTGCATTCAACTGTACGCAGCAAGCAATGGGAAGTTGCAGGCCCTCACAGGGTTATATATGATACAGGCAGAGCAAAGCAATCAAAGTTCAATTTGTAGTGTCAGGTCAACAGAGAGAAAGGACAGGAAAACTGTTCTTAAATGTGAGCTGCTTGCTGCTTGCCTCAGTGGCACTGATTTACCCAAAGCCAAAATGCCAAGTACAGATGGAAGTATAATTTAAAGCAGCAGGAGGCAGCTGTATTTGTATTCTGCTTATGCCTTTGACACACACTACAAGTACAGTGCAGTACTTCTAGTGCCAGCATAGGTGCCTGGCCACTGCTGTAAGGGATAACAAAAAATGTTTTTACAAATATATCAACAACAAAAAGAGAATCAAAGAAAATCTCCATCCTCTATTGGATGCAGAGGGGAACATTGCAACTGAGGGTGAGGAAGAGGCTGAGGTACTAAATGCCGCCTTTGCCTCAGTCTTTAACAGTAAGACCAGTTATCCCCAGGGTATTCATCCCCTGGAGCTGGAAGGCAGGGAAGGATCACAGAATAAAACCCCCATAATCCAGGAGGGAGCAGTTTACAACCTGCTGCTCCACCTGGACACTCACAAGTCTATGGGGCCAGATGGGATCCACCTGAGAGCGCTGAAGGGGCTGGCAGAGGAGCTTGCCAAGGCACTCTCCATCATTTACCAGCAGTCCTGGTTAACAGGGGAGATCCCAGATGACTGGAGGCTTGCCGATGTGACGCCCATGTACAAGAAGGACTGGAAGGAGGATCTGGGGAGATACAGGCCTGTTAGCCTGACCTCGGCACTGGGGAAGGTTATGGAGCGGTTCATCTTGAGTGAGCTCACCAGGCATGTACGGGACAGGCAGGGGATCATGGCCCAGCCAGCATGGCTTCATGAAAGGCAGGTCCTGCCTGACCAACCTGGTCTCCTTCTATGACAGGGTGACCTGCCTAGTGGATGAGGGAAAGGCTGTGGACTTCGTCTACCTGGACTTTAGCAAAGCCTTTGATACTGTCTCCCAGAGCAACCTCCTAGAGAAGCTGGCGGCTCATGTCTTGGACGGGTATACTCTTCACTGGGTAAAAAAACTGGCTGGATGGCCAAGCCCAGAGAGTGGTGGTGAATGGAGCTAAATCCAGTTGGTGGCCGGTCACAAGCGGTGTTCCCCAGGGCTCAGTGTTGGGGTCAGTCTTGTTGAGTACCTTAATGATCTGGATGAGGGGATCGAGTGCACCCTCGGAAAGTTTGCAGATGACACCAAGTTGGGCGGGAGTGTCGATCTGCTCGAGGATAGGAAGGCTCTGCAGAGGGACCTGGACAGGCTGGATCGATGGGCCGAGGCCAATTGTGTGAGGTTTGACTAGGCCAAGTGCCGGGTCCTGTGCTTTGGTCACTACGACCCCATGCAACGCTACAGGCTTGGGGAGGAGTGGCTGGAGAGGTGCCTGGTGGAGAAGGACCTGGGGGTGTTGATTGACAGCCACCTGAACATGAGCCAGCAGTGTGCCCAGCTGGCCAAGAAGGCCAACAGCATCCTGGCTTTTATCAGGAATAGTGTGGCCAGCAGGAGTAGGGGCGTGGTCATGCCCCTGTACTTGGCACTGGTGAGGCTGCACCTCAAATATAGTGTTCAGTTTTGGGCCCCTCAGGACAAGAAGGACATTGAGGTGCTGAAGCGTGTCCAAAGAAGGGCAATGAAGCTGGTGAAGGGTCTCAAGAGCAAGTCTTATGAGGAGAGGTTGAGGAAACTGGGATTGTTTAGTCTGGAGAAGAGGAGGCTGAGGGGAGACCTTATTGCTCTCTACAGCTACCTGAAAGGAGGTTGTAGTGTGGCAGATGTTGGTCTCTTCTCCCAGGTCACTAGTGATAGAACAAGAGGAAACAGCTTCAAACTGCATCAGGGGAGGTTTAGATTGGAGATTAGGAAAAATTCCTTTACTGAAAGAGTGGTCAGGCATTGGAACAGGCTGCCCAGAGAGGTGGTAGAGTCACCATCTCTGGAGGTATTTAAAAGGTGTGCAATTATGGCACTTCAGGGCCTGGCTTAGGAGACATGGTAGTGTTGGGTAGACGGTTGGACTTGATGATCCTAGAGGTCTTTTCCAACCTCAGTGATTCTATGATTCTATGGTCAGGGTGGCAAAGTCCTTGCTGTCACTGTATGACCATGAGGCTGTGCATCCATCCTAGAGGTGGAAATGAGGGGTGCAGCAGCACATAGCTTTGCAGGTACCTTGTGCTCCTGAATCATTAAAAAAATCAATTACGTGTTTTCTCTTTGTAATGAGTTGCTTAAGAGATAGTGCAATCAGTGCAATTTTCTAAATATTTTAGGGTATTTCTTAAGGCACTGTGAAAGTGGTTATCATTCTTGTGAGCAGTGTTATGAGGTACAGGTGTCATTATGAGTTCAGTCTTCATCTTACACCTGTGAAAAGAAGACTGAGGGAAAACTACACATGGGAGTGTACGTGTACCTTTTGGTCACAGCAGGAGAGAAAAAATCACCCGATGATAGTCTGGACAGGCATGGCCATGGCTCCAGCAGCAGTGTCCACCAG
The DNA here is from genome assembly GCF_949628215.1 of Phalacrocorax aristotelis. Lineage (NCBI taxonomy): Eukaryota > Metazoa > Chordata > Aves > Suliformes > Phalacrocoracidae > Phalacrocorax > Phalacrocorax aristotelis. Next base: position 96,343,898 of record NC_134276.1, on the reverse strand, counting down.
GACTACCTCTCACGGTGAAACCCTCTGCCTGCCAGGCTGGGTAGCCAGTGCCAGGGGAGGCAGCAGGGACAGGGGACTGCACCGTCAGTCCGGGGTGACATGATGCCTACGCCAGGGTTTGGAAGTGAAGGCATCTGGCTGGGAGGAGTGATTCACAGAACCTTTGCTTGTACATTTGCAAAACATTAAAAAGGCACTGGAAGAAAGATGGTCCCTCCAAAGACTGATTTCTGCCCCTTCGGAGAAAGCTTGCCACTGCTCCATGGGTTGCAGAGTCTGTCTGAGGGTGGCAGCACAGGCTGAAATGCCCTGCCAAGCCAGAAGACGCAAGCACCATTAGCAAGCAGTCTGACTGTGGACATTGATTCATATTCTTCTGTACCCTAATTGCACTTTCTGAACTTTTTCTAGTACTTCTTGTCTACATGAGAAAGCCACCTGAGACCAGTTCCTGCAGCCTTGCCAGTAATTTGGGGTGCACACGCTGGAGCCACTTGCCTTACCTAATGCAATGCCTCAGAGTAAAGGCTATTTCTGTATTTCGACTGTACAATGCTTAAATAAGCATATATCTTATTTGGTGCTCTTTGGATTTTGACTTCTGGCTAGTTTTAGTTTTACTGTCTTGAATGTCACAGAGCTATTAAAAGCCTATGGCAATAAACTATTCTATGCATTTGCTTTTTAGTGTGAAAGTACACTTTCTGAACTGTGGGAACCTCCTGTATGTGAGGCTTTATAGCTGCCTGAACTTTTTACCTGCAGGATGTTTTGTGTTTGCAGGTGTTGAGGGTTACACAATGGTGAATCACTGAGTCTTTTGAAAGAAGAATTTTGCCTCCTCTGCAATTTGAATGGTTTTCAAATATATTTCTACAGAGGTAATACCCAGCTATAATTTTTTTCTGGAGAAAACGTTTATGTGATAAGGGAATGCCTATCAACAGAAGATTCCTGGGAAAAGAAAGAATAAACAAAGACACAATAAAGTGTTAGGTCTGCATTTCCTGTGTGTATGTGGGCTACGACATGGGTATTAGCATGAGCCACTCCCAGAACACTTTGTTAAATGTTTTTCTGTGCGTTTTTGAACCACAACCTTGTGAAAGAGCTATGCTTGTTTTCTTTTCAATAGCTAGTCTTTTCTAGTTCCTGCTTGCCATCTCCTCAGACTCCTTGTTTGCCAGAAATGTGCTGATCATATTCAGATCCCTTGGTGACTAATCTGATTGAAAATAATCCCATTTATTAAATATTCTTCTATCATGACTATGCTAGATCTTTTTATCTTATTTTCCACAGAAGAAAAATATCTGTTCATGTATTATGCCATGCAATTCAGATACTTACGGAGTAAAACATACTGATTATCTGCATGTCGTATATATTTTGTATATTTTTGTATGTATTGCTCAGTGGTATGCAATAAAGTATAAAGTAGAAGATACTTCTTGATACAAAACCTTTGATTATCCTGCCTGCTGCAGTCAGAGGTCAGTGCAGATGTGGAGCTGGCAGGTTAATATTGTCAAGAACAAATGGCCATTTGAGGGGAGCAGCCCCAACCTGGTGATTTGGGAAACATGTTGCGGTGATCATCAACAGCCACGGAGCAGGAGGGGGCATTCAGGCCATCCAGAACAGCTGCACAGGAGCAGACTGCACTGGGAGACTCGAACAGAGGAGCAACTTCCACGTGCAAGGACTGATCCTTGTCGCTTTGCCCCATATCCATCACCCTGGGCAGGGTATGGTGTTTCTGGTCCTCCTGGCTGCACAGCTGGGCAGCTGAGCTGCTTGCTCCTAGTCAACTTGCTGCAGGCTTGGACCCATTCAGTTACAAACCCTGTGGACCTGCTGTGGCGTGGGGGTAACAATTTGGTTGTCCATTTTTTCTAGTACCCCACGGCAGATGTGTTCCCTGCCAGTGCCACATTAACTCCCCACAGGGAGGTCCCAGGTCTTCAGCCCATGCTTAGCATTGGGCTTTCCCTCTGACTGGGAAAAAAGCCACAGTCTAGTAGCCAAGGGCAAGCAAAACAGGTTGCAGGCAAGTGTAATGGAGCTGTTGCCAAACAACAGACCAGCTGCTGACCTGCAAGGCATGCTGGCTGCTGGGCTCCTCTTCCCCAAGCCTGGAGAAGAAGTTGGATCGCTTGCTTGCATGGCTTTTGCTCAAGCACCCAGGTGGACTAAACAGTTTCAAGCCTCCTGTATGTGAAAAGATGTTACCAATTTATTTCCAGGACACCCATAACCAAAAGCATCCCTATTGTCAGGCCAAATAAGGAGAGAGTGACTCTGAATACAATTCATCTCTCCTGATTTCATCTAATGAGAAGACGTCTAGGTTATCTGTACAGTTCACAGACAGAGGGGTGTATTGCACAGGCACTGTTTATCTTGCCTAAATTGTATTTACAGGTAAATGTGTGACAGTGGTAGTTAATATAAATACATTCTTGAAAAGAAAATTAAGATCCTTCAGAAAAAACAAGGTTTCCTTCCACCATCAATTAGAACGGGAAAGGAAATTATATGGACCAGACCAGTCCCTGCACAGCGCATAGGGATGCCGCCTTCAGTTTCATTGTCATTTTGAGCATGTAGAGTGAGGGGATGCATGAGCTCGAGAGACAGGATCAGGGTTCCGACTTATATTTTTGTGCACTTCAGTGCTTCTTTGGTATGGCTGAGACTGGAAAGGAAAGTGCTGAGATCCCAAAAGAAAAATTTCCTGTTCTATCACCCCCAGGGCAGATATGCTGACTTTTCTGCTCCCTCCGGGAAATTTCTTATTAAGCCTATTGCCAAGTTTGTCTAAATAAATAAAGGCAGGCTAGTTTTCAGTTTGAGATATTTGGGCAGCTCAGGTAACTATCCATGCTTCTAGTTTTACCTGCATTTTGATAGTTGCCATCCGATCGACCCGCTAATACTACAGCACAAAATCTGTCAGACAGGAGTATGTCTAGCAAACACTTGGCAGTGATGGCTGTAGCCACAATCTCATTCTTGCTCCCAGAGCCTTGTAACAGAGGAACTGTGTGAGTATAATATTTTTTATTCATACATACATGTATGCACACATAAGCACACAAAATCCTTAAGGTTCAAGCACACATTAACCTCTGCTTGGCACTAGTCTGCAGGAATTTAGAACGAACTAGGTCCGCATGCTAATGTTACTTCCACAATCCATTACACCAGAAGCTGACAAAGCCTTTAAAAATGAAAATGCTAATTCAGAAAAGGAAAAGCCTATTATAAATAAACCAATGCATTAACAAACAGAATATTTAGGTAGTAAACAAATGTGTTTTCTGGCTATGTAGCAGAAATCCATTCCAGAAGGCAGCAGGTATTTTTAAGCACCTGTAAAAGAAAAGAAAAAAAGAGAGTGAGGATGATTTTCTCTTGTCTAGGATTGCAGCTGTGGTGGCATGAATGTAGAAAGCACCAAAATCCTGGAATATCTGTCAAACACTTTATTAACTGATAATTTAATTTCCTAAAAGTAATTAATTTCTTAATTTTTGTTAGCAGCTGCTGAACTCTTTTTTAGTACAGGTAACGTAGTAGTTAGCTAAACTTTTCTCTCGTTTCCATGAATAACAGGTAGGTACCTGCAATGCATACTGTAAAAGTAGGCCAAAAAGAAAAAAATGTATTTTTCCTAATGCTTCCTGATCTCTGAAGCAAGCACAAAGTCTTGGAGAGTGCATAAGCAGGGCTAAAATCTCACCATCAGATTGGTGATGCAACGCTGAAATTCAAGTGATGCAGTGCCATAAGGCAGTACTTTTTCTTGTGCAATTTGGCATATGCAGTTCATGGCATAGGCTTTTATTTACTGTCAGAAAAACAAACCTGACTCGGAGGCAGCCTGTGGCCACTGCTGTGTCTGCACGCTGCCACGCTCGCAGTGCCTGTTGCAGAAGCACATGTGCAGCTCTGATGTGTGTGGGTAAAACACTGCTGATTAATCCATTCAAACTTCTACAAAGCCAGACTTTATGGTAATTTCAACCTTTGAGGCTGATAAAGGCCATAGATCTCTACAATTATTTTGCATTTTCATGCATCTCTGGCCACACTCCATCTGATTAAGACAGGTATAAAAGCTGAGATACTACAGAGATATCTCTTTTCACAGGAGCCAGCACCCACTTTTCCCTCCAGAGGCTTAGCAGCTCCAAGCAATGGGTTTGGTCCCAATGTGGACTAGGAAGGAAGAGCAGGCTGACTGTCAGAGAAACTTCATGCCTCACAGGGACTCTACATCCTCTTATACTTCTTTCTTGTCATCTCTGGAAGTTTTGTTGGGAGCATATGGGAAGCCCAATAGCCCACAGATGTGGTGTTCTCTTTACCCAACTACTTCAGCCCATCCAACAATTTTTAAGCAGTGAGAAATTACCTCTCCATGGCTAAGCAACCCCTCTCCAGGCACCCATGAAGGCAAGGCTGAAGCCATCTGTTGATGTATAAAGCCTGACGACCAGAGATGTAGGCGGATGACAGAAGAGGAACCACATGAGCAATGGTTTCCACCAAATCATGGGGTACACACGGTCTTAGTCTCACAAAGTTTCCAGGATTGTGGGTGGCATATGTCCAAGCACTAGCAGACAGGCCCTACTAAATAAAAGGCCTTAAAACTTCTGAGATCTAGGAAAAAGGAAAAATCCAGAAAGAAAAGAGGTATTTCTACTATTTCTTTTGCATTATTAGCTTATACCAAAGTTATAGCTGCAGCTTCTTCTCTGCAGCTATGGACAGCAGAAGCTCGCTTCTTTAAAAACAGCGCAGTCCGAGATTTTCATATGATCATAACAACCTGGAATCCAAAGCTTTAAAGACAAAGTCTCATAACCACAAGATTCTTGGTGGAGTCAAGAGAATTGACAGTACTTGCTTTGCATCTTAATTATATGGAGAATCCAACAGCTGTAGCAGCTTTGAGAAAACACCCCAAATTTTTTTCATGGTTCTTAGAAGAGAAATCGTGAGCTTTCAAGGGTTGTTTTCTCTATTCCTGTTTCCCTGCAGTCAGGCCCGAGGCAGCTGGTACAAAAATACAGCCTTTCAGTAGTGCAATTATGATTTCTGTTCAAGCATAATGGTTTATATACAAACATATGGCACCCTCAGGAGCAAGCTTCTGGAGACAAGACGTTTTATGACAATTAGAAATATGGATCTCCTTCCACACTTATCTACAGTGCCTGTACTAATACTCAGCTCTAATAAATGCTTTCCTTCTTTCTTTCCAGACAAAAACACAGGCTGGACGACATATGAAATATACATATAGTATTTGCAAATACGTTATGCAAAATCCACTTAATGTATAGAGTTGACACTGTAAGACAGGTAGTATAAAACAGGTGTTGCTTTCCAGGCAGGGACAGGCACAACAAATGGCAGGTTATCTCCCAGGGACCACAGCAAGAGCAGGCTCCCAGGCACGCCTGCACACTGAATACATTGCTGTGTTTACTTATCTCCTTGTCCCTTATCTGCTCCTTGCACAGTGCTGGTCGACGGGAGCCTGCTCATGCCACCGCTGCCAGGTTCCACACTCCTCTCCTAAGGCACTGTGATGGAGGCCAAGACATGAGGCATTCCTGTTCAGAGGCCATGGGGCCAGGAGAGAGGACGTGCTCACCTACACTGATATTACTCCCTGAAGTGCTGCCACCACAGGTTGGACCCTGCTCTGCCACGGGATTCCCATTCCCAAGCCTCATGAGCTCTTTATAGGCCCAAGGAGGAAAGTCCCACAGCTGCCAGGGTCCCTTCCTCAGGGTGCTCGAGCATTCAGGACAGGCCAGTGGCCCAGGCATAGGAGAAGTGCTGCTGGGGAGAGTGAGCCGGAGGTGGAGTTTCACACCTGTTTCTGTTTAAATTCATTGAACACTAAAAGCCACAGAAGTGGAACAAGGTTTCTGAGGCTGCTGATCTCACCAGTGGCAGAGCACATTTCTGGTCTTCCACATAACTCGTTAATTGAAATAATGATGTTCACCTCCTTCACTTCTGTGGCATTTAACTGAGGCATTTTGAAGACATGGCAATGAGCAGGAATATGACAGACTTCATATTCTTAAACATACCAGAAAGGGTTGTCTTTACAAAGATTTAGCCTACATCGTGATATTTCCCAAGGGAGTCTACAATCTCAGTTGTATCTGGAGAGAGAAAAACAACAGGGTATGTGTTTTTGTGACAGCCATCATTGCAGCTGAGACACCAGTAGCTTATATGTAGGTATTCAGAGATAATACCGTAAGCTGGCTAAGCTTAACCTAAAGAATTAACATCAGGGCCTATGGGTGCTCCTTGTAACAGACCTTGAATAGTGAATTACAGATATCTCACAGGCTAAGTAAAATAACATTCCTGTGGTCCAACACAGCTGGCTTCAATCCATTCTCCTGCTTCCAGAACATGAACATAAACCTTGGTGGTAAACCCTAGCCACTAATTAACAGTAAGGAAGATATCTAAGCTAAAACAGTGATAATAAAATTTATGCAGTCATAGGCTGTCACTCCATTTCCTCTTTCTCTCCAGCTCCTGGTACCTGACCCCACATTTGGGGACAGACTTTTTAGCAGAGCCTGTAGTGACGCGACAAGAGGTAATGGTTTTAAACTAAAAGAGGGTAGATTTAGACTAGATATAAGGAACAAATTTTTATGATGAGGGTCGTGAAACACTGGAACAGGTTGCCCAGAGCATTGCCAGAGTACCTGCCCCACCCCTGGAAACATTCAAGGTCAGGTTGGACGAGGGTCTGCCCCATAATTGAAGATGTCCCTGCTCATTGCAAGGGGATTGGACTAGGTGAACTTTAAAGGTCCTTCCAACCCAACCCAATCTATAATTCTGTGATTCTATGATCAGCCTGGACTGTGCAACTTGCCAGCTTGGTGGGTAATCAGTCATGTCCTGCGATTGCCCCACTTGCCCGTTGGTAGATGCAAAGTAGGTACCAGCTCTGTTAACACTGGAAACCTCTGGAGAAGTAAATGATACCCTCTGTTTTTCAGAGTCAGGTGAGTCCTTTTTAAAAGCAGTAAGTGAAAAGAAAATACAGACTCTGGGAAAGCAAAGGATCAAGTTTTTTGTCTGCGACTTTATTTTGTTTGAGTATTTCATTCTCTGCTAGAGGTCTCTGAGGTGTAAAATGGAAAGGCAATATTTTAGAAGATTTTCCCAGCCTTGGGTCTTCTCTGACCCTGCCTTCCCATTTACCAGAGCTTCCGCCTAGCTTACGTAGCCTGCCTGCCATTTGTAATGGATTTATACCCCTTCAGCAGGGTTAAGCGCTGTACCTGCACCTCAGCAGCCTCCCCTTCCCACCCTGCCACTTCCTCTTCCCAGAGACACCTGTAACATGCTCACAGTGACTCTGCTGGTAGCAGCGCCTTTGGATACCTCCCCTGCCCTCTTCCCTTCCTCACACACCTTTTGTCAGACTGATTAGGGGGGCTTTTTCTGATTGGTAGTTTTTGGAGTGTGTGTCTTCACAAACTGTATCAAGGATGGGTTAGAGCATCCCCACTACTGCTGAGTAAACTCCTTGAACAGCCTTTGGGATGCAGTTTGTTGAGGGATGAGTAAGCTGTGAGCATGCAGGGCACTGTCCAAAATGGGAGGGCAGCCTGTGGGCTGCCCTGGGTGCCCTGCCTCCAAACCATGGGAAACCATGGCTTTCCTTGGGAAAGCCTCTCCAAGGAAAGCAGCCAAGTCAGGTTTTGGGGAGCCACCTCCTGCGGTACCCAGCTGCTGAGCAAGCTGCCACTGGGCTCTGTGCTGCCTCTGACCGGCTGGCTGGAAAAGCTGAGGGATTTGCTTTCCTGATTGGTCACTTTTCAGCTGTGAAAGATGTGCTCCAGCATAAGAGCACGTCACTCCTTGGCTGATGGGTAAGGAATGGAGCCTTATAATGAGGCTTTTAAAAAAGCTTCTACTTTCTGATGCTGCAATACCCTTTGCTACCAAACGTGTTGTATTTCAGGTTTTGGGGAGATAAGGTGTGATTCTCTGAAAGCTTCAGAAATAGTTGAGTAAAGGCATTAGCATCTTCCTTCATGCTTGGCTGCCTGCCAGAAAAGGAAAACTCCAGAGCTGTACTGGCTCTTCAACAATACTTCTGGTCTTTAAACTCAGATTAACATTTTAGACATTAATGAACATGATGTTTTTTCTTGCCTTCTTTATTTTTCCCCCAGTTATCCAGTTAACATATTCGAACTCCCTTCCCAAGTGAGCTCTTGCATAGAACCAAATCAGACATATTTTGTTAATAAAACACAATATGTCATCATTTCTTTCAAAAGATATAATAAATTCTGATGCCACAAGAACTTCAGAAATTTTTATATCTTTTGAAAGATCTGATGATCTTTTCTCTCTTGGACAGTGTCTGGGAACCTGTGGTTTTGAGGCTTCTATTGGGCAACTCTCTTTAGAAACAGCAGAAGCCACTGTGGTAGAATTTCTTAGTCCTGCGTCCCACCTAGACTGTGGCCTGCACCACCATTAAGCAGAATATTCTCTCAAAGGTTGGCCCTGACCAGTCTCCAGTATCATTGACTCAGCCTCACTCTATCTTAATTGAATATTTAATTCCTGTACATAAAAAATGTTGTTTCTGCTTTGGACATTATTTTACCACTTTGATGTGCTCTAAGAAAAACCCCATGCAGTGTGTTTAATATTGATAGAGATTGTCTGGGGATATTTTAGGCCGATGCCTTGAGATTTATACACTCCCACTAATTGATACTCCAGGACCGTGAATGCTGCAGACAAGAAGCGATTAACTGGGTTTGGCTGGAGCTAGGCTCTGGCCCCGAGCCGCAGCACTCCCACTTGCTGGGGGAAACGTGTGTGTCCGGGCAGGGGAACCAGGCATGGCCAAGCTCCAGCTGCTGAAGCGCTGCGTAGCCTGGAGCAGGGTGAGAGAAGCAAGTGGAGGGAGGCAAGTGGAAGGAGAGGGGTCTGGAGAAAGAGTAGTGGGCAGGCACTGGAAGCTGCTTGGTCATTTCTGCCTGTTTAGCTTTAGCTTTCAGCACTGATAGAGATTATTGGCCCCCCCTGGGGAGGGAACAAGGAACTACTTTTGTCCCCCAGATTTCTGTATTTCATGCATAGTATTCTCTTATGCAGTCTAATCTCATGTTTTAAGGTTCTTGGCAATACTTGTCTTGATTGAAGAGCTCTATTTGGGGTTAGGAGGTATAAGCATTAAAAAAAGGCATTTTTCTAACACATACTTCATGATCTGCATACTGCTGCAGAGTGGCCAGCCAAGTATGCTAGGCTATGCTAAATCAAGCTACTAGCTAACAGAATAAGTATGCTATGAAACAAAATTTAGTTCTACGTTTCCAATAGAGCAAGTTGTTCATTCAAGAGGACAGCAAGATGCATAGAGCTTGGTTAAGGAGAAGGAGCCTGCTATGGAAGAGTTTAGAAAAAACAGTGGCACATTAGCTGGTGTGCACATGCCAAATGCTTCAGCGCTGTTGAGGGAGTCCTGCAAATAGCTGTTCTCATATCTGTTGAACTGAAGAAAAGCTGCATCCTCTCATCTGCCTAGCTTCAGCACTGGGCATGAAAATTGGCCTGTGCTGACCTACGAGCCTGGGGGGACTCCCCTGATGAAGATCAAGGTGCAGCCGAGCATCTGCATTGAGTGCCCACACTGTAAGCCTCAGAAAGTCTCTCTGGTTACTTACTGACTCATGAGAGCCCAAGGTAAAGAAGAGGATAGGGAAAGATGTGCCCAGGATGACCTGGGTTAGATGTAGTCCTCATCAGTGAGTAACATGATGGTTGTGTAGCGATGCTCTTACTAATGCAAGATCAGGTTGTTGTGCGTGCCCTCTCCTCCTCAGCTCCTCTGGTTTGTGCTCACACATGGACCCACCCCACCTGTGCTGTCAGAGCTACACCCTGAGATTACTTGTTTGGCAAGCTGCACAGAAAGATTGCTGTAGCAAAGAACACCTGATGTCCCGCATGCTGTATGCTAATTGTTGCTAATGAATTGCTGAACTAAAAGGCTTCAACTCCATGATTTGGATCAATATCCACTATTAATTCAACAGTGGACACTGCTGATAATTTCAGGCTTCATTAGGCACAAAATTACACTGCTAACCCCTGTTTCTCCTGCGTGACTTGGATTACCAAGAAAAGGGGGTAATGTAGAAGAACCGAAAACCTCTGACTGACTTTGCCCAAAGCCCAAATGTCTATGTGGTAAATGAATGTAAAGATCAATAAAATATTCCACTTCTGATAATAGCTTTCACTTTGGTGTGTCTTATTTAAGTATACTTGACAGAACTGTCAGGAATAAATATGCAATGTATACCGAAAAAATGTCTGAATAACACCTGAAATGAGGAACCTACACTGTCCCTTCTAAAAAACTGATAAGAAGAAAGCTGTATGGGCTTTTGGAGGGATAGGGAATTAGTGGAAAAAAATTAAGCACCGTCTGAGAAGTGCCACTGGACCGTATCTAGGTGAAGTTGCCTGGGCCTGGCTGTAGAGAAATGATGCTCTCTGGTACCAGCTGAGAATACAGCCCCAAGCCTGTGAGTAACTTCCATTGCAGTCTGCTCCCAGAGTTGGAAACTCTGCCTCTGAAGAAGTTGTTTTAGGATTACATCCTTACAAAGGAGAGTCAGGCTTATCACTCAAGCTTTGGTTTCTTTCAGACTGATAAATATGCTATGTGCTTTCTCTTATTTTATGGCTTTGTTCTTCTCATTTACAACAAGCGCTCTCTTTTAGTGGAGTATGTCTCATGTGGATGGTTCCAGTCAGAGACTGTAGCCAAGCTGGGGCTCAAGATACCAGCAAAAGGACTAAAAATTGAGATTCCTTGTTTAATCGATTGAGTGTAATGTAATGATCAGAAACCCCAACAAAAATGACATCAGCATCAGTAAGTGTAGAGGTGCTTTGTGTTGGCCAGATGAACACCAGTATGTTCATTGCAGGTGGTCTGCTCCCGTAAGGACGTGGACTGAAGGTTAGTTGGTCTTGTTTGATGATCAGCTCCTAGCAGAAGGAGTTGTGAGGGGAAAAATTAAGACAGGTTAAAGGGTGGCAAGACCTCTAGAGACATGGCTAGTTTATGTAAAATTTGTTTGGCATTACTTTCTGCATTTTTATGTTGGAATTGATAAGCTGGACTCTGACAGAAAGGCTTAGTCTCCCTTAAACCACCAGCAGACTACGTCTGGTGGGTACATGGGTAGAAACAGAGGAAAAATTAGCCAGGCTAAGAGAAGTCATGGGCTGACAGGGTTGCTAGTGGAGTCCTTTTCTTTTCTAAAACAAGAAGAGTCAGGGTGAGACATTTTATCTGTGTTAGTAGAAGACATGCTAAACAGTTAAAACAAGACCAGCTAGTACCTCTCCAGAGCCATTCAATGTACTGGCAAAGAGGTGTAAGCAACCCGCAAAGCAAATGGCTGGGCTTAGAGAGGTTCATCAGGAAGGCACGATGTGATGAAGCTGAGAAGCTGACCTGAGGCCAAATTATTGTTTTGGTATTTTAGCTACTGCAACCTCTGCAGAGGCCTGATATGTGCTATTAGTGCCCCCACTGTTGCAGAGGATAGGAGCTCACACGTCTGTTAGAGGAGGCAGATGACCATTGCTGTCTTCTGGTATTTTGCTACAGGTGTCACACAGGCCCAAGGCTGTGCCTGCCCAGAGCTGTTTAGGAAAATTTGTTCAAGGTAAATTATTTAGGGAATCTTAGAGATAACAGTTCGCTGGTAAATACTGAGGTCTTCAGCTGGGTAAAAGAATGAAATTTCTGTCAGTACATCTGAGGCTCAGCACGCAAACATGTTTCTAACATGGACCAGACAATACCACAATGCCCCTCACTTGCTTGCCTTAATCTTGGAGTTGAAGTTCTGCAGGGCTTTTGTGGCTGGTGGCTCTCAGGGCTCCTAGACACTGGAGCAGCTGGAACAACAGGTACACATCAGAGGACTGGATGATCGGGAAAGCCCATTTCTAAACTGGTGAGGTATGTTGAGCCTTTTGTTGGACCATACTGTGTCCACAGAAACAGAATAACTGAAAATAAGATGTCTTTTCAATGCCAAATTTCATTATTTCAGATGAATGTTTAGTAATTTATATTTAATATTGTTAAAAGTATGAAAAAGTAAACCACCTGCGTGGTATGCACACAAATACCTAAACAAAGTCATGAAGATCAGATTTTTTAAAAAAAAGGAGGGGGATTCAGTTCTGCCAAGTCTTTCATCCCTTTGTCATATTATCTTTCTCATGGTAACCTCCCAAGCCTCCCTTTGTCTCCTGGTTTTTTGTGTTTTCACTTAAAGTGCAGATCCTGGCACTGAGTGTTTGAAAGAAGATGGGGGAAACAGCCATGTGCTTCACTCTTTGTGGATATGAATTGTGGCAAAGAGCCATTTTTAAGGTGAGGAGATGGTTACAGGCCTACCTTAAGTGCAAGTAAATCAACTCTTGCAAGGACTTGGAGCAGAATTGGAGGGACTGAGTCACTAGTGCAGATGCCCGTAACTTTGCTTTTCCTTCCCTGAAATCAACAGAAGCATGTGAGCTGAAAGCACTTTGCTGCACCTGAGCCTATTAAAGGAACCATAAAGTGTCCAAGTTTACTTCACTGTATCAAGCAGCAGAAAGGGAAAGCAATAAAGAACAGAGAGACTGAGGTAGAGCAAACATAATGTAAAGGTTCATATAGATATGATTAGTAGCCCACTGCTCCCTCTGTTCATCCAGAAAATATGAAATTTGCGATCAATCATCATATTCTGTATGCATTTGCTGTGTTTTGTTTCTCAGAGATCCCAAGGTGTGCTACACCTTGAGATATGAGAATACATAGCAGTAATTATGTCCACAGTAGGCTGAAAAGCAGGAGCTTTTTAACCATGCACAACAGTAAAGCTGCAGGGGAGATTTCAGTTCGGAGGCAGGACTGGTACCCAGAAAAGCATGGTGAGTCCCCCTACCTTTGTAAAGGAAGGTACTAATTATTTTGTGACCACAGATGTCTAGGATATTTCTTCTATTTTTTGTCCAAAATCTTTCCTCTTCTGTATGGTTTGGATCCCTTTCTCTAAAACGGATGCAGCCCAAATGCACCCAAATGTTCTCTGGACTTGGCAAAGCAAAATGTTGGTGCTTTTCAACCTGGTGAAAAACTGACAGTCCTGATGTTGCTGAAGATTTGAGAGCTTGAGAAGCAATACTCAGAAGCCCCAGAAGTGTCTTAGAGAAGCCACATCATGCAATGGGAAAGCTGAATGCACAAGACTGCCTGTTTATTTATTTATGCAAATACACAATTTATAGCCACACTGGTGATTTGTTGTTTAGCCGTGACTAGTTATACAATGATTAGGCAGAGCAATAGATTTCAACCAGAGTGTCAGCTTGGGTCTTTCATTCCCCTGTTTGGCTGTTATACCTAGGAGTGAAGACACTGAAATAAACTGTTATTGCCTATGATAAGCAGTAAAGTCCCTGGGAGGAGCCTCCACACTTGTGGAGGGTTTTCAGTGCTGACCAATGAGTGTTTCTTTGTACTGGAGTTGTTTCTGTGGTGCCTTCTTACCCTTTACATTTGGGCTACATTTACTCCTGGGGAGAAAGAACTCAGTGTAAAATACTTACAGGTCCCTCTAGTGCGGTGGCTATATCCTCCAGACCTTCTGTACTAACTCATTTGTTTGCTATCATCCTTCCATGTTGTACTGGCCAAGACAAGCAACTCTGCAGTGTGATTTCCTTGTGATGCCTGAACTGTTGTCAAGCTCCTAGGAGCAGCTGCATAGATGTGCTGGGTGGTAGAAAGCTGGACGCTACTGATCCAAACGGATTGTCAATAACATAGCAAATGAATAGGATTTGCTCTTAAGATCAAGTCTCGAGAGCTCCTGCACTCCATTTTCATGGAAAGATTAAGTTAGCGGGGAAAAAAGTTATCCTGCTCCCCTGCAGCCTGGGACCAGGTGGGGTGCAACGTGGGCTTCCTTGCTGCTGCCAGTTTGCAGCCTTTCTTGTTGCTGTAGCCCTGAAGTCTGCCACCAACCAAGAAATGCCTACAGACCACAACAGCCCGAAAGCATCTCAGACCATCCAGGGTTACAGCTGTTGGAATACGCATGTCCAACTTACAAATAAATGCTGAGTGGAGTCTGCGTTTAACCTAGGTTCTCAGATAATGGGAACGGATCATCTTTGCCAAGGTGAGTCAGGAAGATGTAAAACCTTTCTGGAGCAAACTCACCTGTTGCGGTTCCTGAGGGGGCAACACAGCGCAGCCAGGGCTCAGGTAGGCAGCGTGCTTGCTTCTGGAGATACTTCAGTCTGTGATAGATAAAGTTTTATCACAGTAGTTTTCATAGCTCCTGTCTCACACTAGCTGAGTCTTCTCACTCTTTCCTGTACATGCAAGCAGAGCAGAGCAGCACCTATTTTCCAGGTGAGAACCTGAGGCCCCCAGCTCAGCCTCTCAGAGGTGTCCGGGCACCCAGGTTAAGTCCCAGCAGCACGGACATCGCCTAAGGCAATTCAAAAAGTCTTTGGCAGGGCAGGGACACCGTCGGCCTTTCTAGCTTTGATCTGGTGAGATCATATGATTTAAACTAGTGTCTGAAATCTCTGACTGGCTCCAGATTGCCTTGCTTCTCGGAGCCTTGCTATCATAAGAACTGCTAAAGAACATATGCAAGTTGGGTCTGCGGCGCAGCTTTTGTGGGTCTTTTTGGTGTCTGAAACCAGTGACAATGTACTCTTGTGGGAAAGCTGTCACACACAGCGCTTTCTCCAGCAAGCTGCCTGGGAGAGCCAGTGCCTGGTCAGTGTTAGGTTTGAAGGGACGGCGTGTTTGCTTTGGCAGACCTCTAATTAAATAGTACAGCAGATCCACAAATTGTTCGCCTGTGCTAGTTGCCTCTGACAGGAGCTCTCTGTCTGTGCTAGCAGTTGTTATGACACCCGTGTAGCCCAGCGGTGGGAGGTGCATACAAATAGATATGTAAATGAATGTATAATGGGGAAAATAGAGGAAAAAAATTAAAAAGCGCTGCTTCTGCTAAGTCTGCATGCATGCGCTCTGCATTTGGTCGGCGTTTGCCCGGAGAGCAGGGGCTAGCCCGGATATATTTAGGGTGTTTTTTACAAAGAATAGGTTTGCTGGAGCTCCCCAGCACCGGCTGCCGGCCCCGCAGCCCGCGAGAGGGCGGCATCGGCTCGGGAAAGCCGCCGGCAGCTCCGCACCGCACCCGGGACCGGCACCGGCACCGGGCTGACGGCGGCAGCTCCGCTCCCTGCATCTCCGCGCATCCCTGCACGGCACCGAGCGACCGAGCGGCGGCTGTCTACAGAGCCCTTCGCATGCAGTGTACACTCAAACGATAAAAAGGACACTGGATCCTTCCCTGCTCACCAACCCACCCCCCCTCCGGAAAAAAAAAAAAATCCGGCGGGGCAGAAAGTAATTTCAGGGCTGAATCGTCCACCCTCCTTTCAACAAACATGGGGACCTCTCAACGTCTGTAAAGTCAGCCGCATTTGCAGACGAAAGGTCCACGCAGTTGTAAGGGCAGAGCACTGGAGCACGGATGCTCTGCCGATGCAATGGAAAGCATCCGTGCTCCCATGGCAACCCCAGCCTCTGCTGACGGAGACCGACGGGAGGATGCTCCACTCCGCGGCGCGGAGGCCCCCCCGCATCCTCTGTTTTGCACATCCTCGGGATTCTTTGGTTTACAGCAGGGTTTGCTTAGAGCTGGCCGCCCCCAACAGGCGTGCTGTGTTAGTTTCACCCAGCTGCACCGTAAGCTGATTGCAAGTTCAGGCACGAAAGATTTGCCATAACATGTAAGAAAGTCAAACTATGCTTTTTCCTGTACCTTCTTCACTTAGGAATCCCCACTGTTGTGTTTAATTTTTTTTTACCCCTCTCCTGTGGCAAGGAAATAGAAACGGAACTATCACCATTTTGTTATTCCTTCTTGAAAGACAATGGGAACCATTTGCTTTTTCATGACATCTGCCTCTTGATGGTTCTGTCTTTACGAGGAAAGAGCTCCAGTCTCAGTTAATTCCACCTAAAAACCCACCGAAGAAAAGTCAGTTCACATTTTCTCCTGATTTAGAAGGGTAATGAAAGACAAAAACCCACAGATCGCTTCTGATTGTTCTGTGTACTAGGACAATAGCTTGGTCTGGCGGACTCTGGGACCACACTGCTTTGGGGTTTGTTTTTTTTAAATGACAGTAGAATCCCTCCCTCTCTCTTGCAAAGGGCTTACCTGAGTCTGTATGCTGTGGGCCTGACACAGGGGCCTATGTCTTTTTCTTTTCTCCCCATGGCTGTGCCAGCTCTCCTATTTCCATAAGCTTATAGCATTTCCAGAACACCCCTTAGAAGTGCAGCCCTTCTTCATCAGTTCAGAGGCATGTAATTTTATTTTAGTTGCCTCAATTTCTATGTTTCTAAAATTCATATATTCTAAAACTCTTGCATTGTTTCCTTCCTTTTTCTTCTGGCCTGATCCCTGCCCAAATCAGGCATAAAAAACACCCCTTGACTTTCTAGTTTAGGCAGTGAACTGTGTGATCCTACTGCAAAGAATCACTCGGCAATCTATAGGGCACCTCTGTGCGCCCACACAGACACAAAAATGCATCCATGCACACACCCCAGGTCATTTTTACATGCTCTACTTTGCATGTTTCGGGAAGCAAATGGTGCACTGACCTAAGAGCTAAGCTTTATAGTCTTTTGTATCTATTGAAAATCAGTGATATGTTCATCAAGAATCTAGATAGGTCAATGCCAGAAACAACTCTGGATTGGAAAAAAATGTCCAAAGTGTAGAAAAATGTCCAGATTTTTACTACACTTTCCATTTTTGTCATGAACCACAGAAGTTTTATTATGGGTCATCTGATATCCTCATATGATTTCCATGCCAAATATTGGCACACATAGTTAGAGGAAGTTTTCTTTGGTTTAGTATGACACTATTATACTTAGATAAATGGCTTACAAGATCTTGTTTGCTGCACCCAGCTGCATTACACCAGAGGACTACATGGATGTCCTTTGAGGACAAAAGAAAGTCATATGTTCCTTTGATTGCAATCGCTCTTTTGAAATGGCACAAACAACCAGGGAACAAATATTGAAATGATCCCATTTCTGATACATAGAAGAGAAAAATGCACAGCTTTCCCCAGCTGTTATAACTAACACTTTTAAATGCTATATGCCTCTCTTGTCCAGTTTACAGAAGAGTGTTCTAGCACAGCAGCTTTATGATCTAAGGTCAATCAGTTTTTTGACAGAGATTTATGACTTCGGTACGTTTTAATTTCTAATGTTAATATCTCTTCTCTTGGAAGAATTTTCATTCTCCATGGGGTTTCATACCATTAAAGTTGGTGATTAATTTCAAGGAACTGTGGCTATTTTTATGCTTTGTTAATTTAGACATTCGTCGGAGATACATATGCGGTAGTAGCCCCTGCCTGTCTCATCGAAGGCATTCATGAAGAGGCATTTGTTGTGCTATTGAGGCATCCCCAGTGAAAAGCATCCAACAAGTGGACAGTGAGGCCATCAGGGCCCAGCACAAAGGAATGTCCTGTAAGGGTACAAAACCTGCTCTTCCTTACTACAATCTCTCAATCCCCAGTCATCTTTTATGCATGTAATAAATAATTGAAAACTGAAAAGAAGGTAAAAAGCTAGACTAGTTCTTGTGCAGATCAGATCTGTGGAGTAGAGGATGGGCTATCTTCAGTCTTAACATTGTGAGGTTGAGAAAAGTAAGCAATTGACCGAGCTGATAAAAACACGTAGGCAATGTAATTTTTCTCACAGACACAGTAGCTCTCTTCAGTTGCGCCATGCAATACGGAGCAGGAAAGCAGGAACACAGCACACCTGGCTGGTTAAAATAGCTGTATAATCAGCCTCCTCTGAAACGTCTCTTAATGGAGATGACAAACCACAGAGCTTGGGAATTCAGGATCCGGTGATTTAACTTGCGTAAATCCTGTGCGTTCAGACCCCGGGCTCTTGGGCTCACTGCAATATTCAGGCAAAGCTTCATTGCAAAATGCATGGAGGAAGAAAGGCTTCTACTAAAAAACTACTGAAAAACAATGGTTGTTTTGGGCACAGTCTAGACAGTCCTACTCTCTGTTAGAGATCCACAAGACTGGGAAGTCCTTTCCCAGGCTGGCAAAGCACATAAGCACATGGTTAATAACACACAATGTAATAGTCCCAGGGACTCCAATCAAATTAAGCTATGTGCTTACAAGCTCTGCTGAACTGGAACCAGATTGCATTAGCTTGCTTTAACCTCTCCACAGATCACAAACACTAAGCTGGAAACACCTGCCTGAGAGAGCTGAAGGTAATAGGTACAGGAGGAAGCGATGTTCCGACAGGTGCCTGCTGGGATGGTTCAGGCTGATACCAAGCCCAGTGTGTGACTCTGGGTTTCAGCAGACCAAAGGGTTAATTATGGTGCTATCCTGTGATGCGGAGAAATTAAGTCAAACTAACCAGAGATCTTGTCCAGTCTCTGCTGACTCTGATACAGCTGTTCCTGCATATGGAAAGAGGGGATCTTCTGCATGTAGAAAGAGAGGGCCATGAAGGGATCTCTCAGAAATACCCAGTCTTCTTATGAGAGATGACCTGAGCCAAACATAGGCTGGCTTAGAGCCTTCAGTTAGCTGAGTGGCAGCTGCTTCTGATGTGGGTGAGTTCAGGCCTGCTTTGTCATGTGGGGTTTGCTTACTACCAAGGAGCATTACTGATAGTGCCCAAGCTACCTTCCCAGACTAAAATAGACTTCCATTGCCACTGCAGTTCCCCACATGGACAATGTGATGGCTTTACAAGGATTTTACTGCGTAATCGCATTCTTTTTAATTACAATAGGACTTTTTATCTGAAACACTAATGGTTGATATTGCTAGAACTCTGGTTCCTCAACACCACAGCAGAACTCACATGCAACACACTACTGTCCTATATGTGTGTCCTTCAGAAAATGGCATGAGCTCCTTGAATGGTGTACTTTTATGTGAGTAAAATTAAACATTCTCAGTACTGAAAACCTGCAAGGGATTGTCCATGGCATCCATTTTGAAAGCCATCGTAGCTGTACCTAGGGACTTCACTTTCTGGCAAATTGCAGGTATCTGTGGACCATGTCAAAAGAGTCAGATTCCATTTTTCATGCTTAAAGCCTTTAGCTGTGTAAGGACCTGATTGCTCTTCAGATCATCTTCATCAGACCACATCCCAATAGGTGTGTGAGTGCTAGATGTAAAGAGTGGTATCTGTATCCACTTTTTTTTGAGAGGCCCCTAATCATGTACTGCTTTCACTAGGAGACTGAACATTTGCTTTGGGAAACCTTGGGATGTGAAATGAATGTCTCATCAGCATCGGGTTCAAACCAAAGTTCTCCATGTAATGAATAAGTATCTCTGAGCACTTACTTTTCCACACTGAAACATGGTCAGTCTCGATATGAGCTGCTAGCATTTCTGTAGTGTTTCTCACTCTTCTGTATTTATCAAGGCTTGTAAGAGGGTTCCCAGTGCATGACCAATGGACACTCACGGCCAATAAAGCCCATCTCC
This sequence comes from Phalacrocorax aristotelis, assembly GCF_949628215.1. Lineage (NCBI taxonomy): Eukaryota > Metazoa > Chordata > Aves > Suliformes > Phalacrocoracidae > Phalacrocorax > Phalacrocorax aristotelis. The sequence goes on along the minus strand of NC_134276.1, from coordinate 96,324,173 downwards.
ACGGCCTACAGAGGGACTTTTTAATAGTGACCAGAGCCAGCCAACTGCTGACACTTAGCTTTTCTTCCACGGTGTGTGAGCACTGGGGAGGTCGGGGCTGCTGGAGCTGTGGAGAGCTCAGGGAAACTCTCTGCTGAAGCACTGTCAGGCAGACAATGACTGGGGGAACCCAGGTCTCACTCCTCCAGACCTTCTCATACTCAGTGCCATGGCAAGGACCTATTGCAAGGTCTGGTCTATGGCACTGTGTAACTGTGACAAGTCTCCTTTTTTATGCATGGCAGGAGCCTTTGAAATGTAATTAGTGCAAAGGAGAGATCTGTGGTTTTAATAATTGTCAGAAACACTGGCAGCAGTAAAAGGGTGCTTGTTCAGTTTACCTTAACACTCTAAGAGATACAGCACCAGAACTATAATTAACATAACATAACATAACATAACATAAACCTTAGTGATAGACTTGAATAAACGAATGATCTCTGAAGACAAAGCAATACCCTGGCTCATTTTGTATAGTCCAGTGAATGGCTTCTCAGCCCATCTCCCCAGAAATTGGCAGAACAGCATCAGAAGACAAGAGGGGACAGCACATCTGAAATTATAGGAAACATCCTATTTTACAGTTACTATTCAATCTACATTAAAAGATGAATATTTTCTCTTTAAAATTTGCATATTACATTGAAGTGTCAACTGAAAACTACGTTCTGACCAAGAAAGTATAGAAACTCTGTGTTATTTATTGCTTTTTCTTGGGCTGGGGAGGAGGGAGGGATGAGGTAGGTCAGACCTTTTGCGTTTCCACAGTTTTCAGGGAATGCTGCACCAGTTTGCCTCCCATATCCTAAAAACGTTTAGTGTGTTTCCAGCACAAATAACCTCTTCTTCAATAAAAATTAATGCATTTTTTTAAAAACAGTTTTGCTTGCTACTTGTTGCTACTGTTGCCTGCTACTTGCAGGCTCCTCTTCAGAGCCTTCAATTTTATACAGCCCACATCACCTAAGTCTGTATCAGCACTGGCTCATTTAATTTCTGTTAGCATATTAGAAGAATAAAATGCAATGTCAAAAGTACTTTAAACTTTGTTTCGTATGAACATTTTCTAAGATAAAAGCATCATATGCCCTGATAAATCAGCAATAAAATTCATATCAACTTTCCTGGTGCAGAATTAGGCCCATAGAAAATCAGGAATGATTTGGTCTGCAGACTTCAGCCTGTGAACATCTCACAAAACTCATCTCACAGGTAATAAGGGTGAAGTGCTATTTCATCAAAATATGAAAGCTAGCAGTGAAGGAAAGCCATTACGCATTGAAAGCACCCAGAGTGTGAATACTCTGTCCAAAACCTTTTGGCATAGATCCTCACTCCTTTTATTGTCCTTGGGAATGTATGTCTTTTTTGTGATACTTCTTATGAAACTGTAGCTCTGCTGCCATCATTAACACACGGTTGGTGTGAACTGTCAGTTATTTTCACTTACATTGATGTGGAGACTGCAGTCCCCTAAGACAAGTCCATGGAGTTAATTCAGATTTGGCTTGACTTCTGGAGATGAGGATTTAACAGAAAGCAAAACCATTTAAGAAAGCTTAAAACATCTCAAAAGTTTCCTGGTGAAATTACATGGATATTTATTGCGTTCATGATGGTGGCATTCCTGTGATAAACTACAGACATACTTGATAATTTGGAATATCTTTGATACTTCCAATTTTAATCTGCTGTAGGACTGTACCTTGCATTTCAACTCCCTAAGAAAAAACCTTCTCTTAATTTCCCATCCATACGGATATATTCTACTAAAATTACACAGCCATTAGACTAGCAGTCTTCAAAACTTTAAAGTCCAATATCTCCCCAGTCATCCAGAGTCACCTACCACTAAAAACCTAATACATTTATATGAAAAAAAAAAAATTGATGTCAATTACAAGGGTTTCTAAGATGAAGTAGTTATTATTTTTATTTCTGTCTAAGGTCATATTCCAAAGAAAGGTAAGCTATAGAAGTGATGAGATAGAAAGGCAGTATACACATAATTTAATTGTTTTTTCCAATTAATTTAAAATGAAATGCAGTAGAAGACTTTTAGTGCTCACATGGGATACCCTACATGATCCACCTAGATACCGTGGATCCACCTACTTTCCCAGTCTGTGCAGCCATTTTGAGACTGTGTTGGTAAAACTTTACCTTTCCTGACTGACTCTGATATATTTCTTCAGTCTCTGCTTTTTATGCCTAATAAAAATGCCAAGAAACTGACAGAGAATATTCACTCTTTCATGGAAAAGTATTGTAATGAATCAGCCCCTGTAGCAGGATTTTTAAAATTTTATTTTATTTCAATAACACGAATGCAGCCTGTTGCTTTGCACTCTGACGTTGTGCCTGGCAGCCCCTGGCCAGAAGCTAGGCTAATTGACTAACCTGAATTACAGCAACATCTGGCAGAAGCCCTAGCTTGAAATAACCTGCTTTTTTTGCAATAGTGCGCTGAACCCGTTCAGCGTTGCGTTGAGAGTGTTCCTCTCTTCATTTGCCAACTGTTTTTCCTTTGACCTCTGCTCCATCTTGTCTTTGTCTTGGTTACCATCCATTTCTTCTCCAGCCACTTAGCCTGATTTCTCTGGCTTTATTGCCTGACAATCCCTCTTCTCTCCCAGCAGGCTCTGCATCCTTGCTCCATGCCTCTCCAGCTCTTTCAGTGTTGATGCGCAGCACGGGATCTTTTCTTTTGACCAAGGCCTTGAATCAACTCAAGTATTTCATTGTCACCTGCTGCTCCACTTCTGATGCCTTCTGACAACCATTTGGCCTCCTTTGGCAGCACTGGTGCTTTAATAAGCAGCAGAGACTTCCTGGTCTGCAGCCTCTAACTTCTCTAATGGTGGTTTTTGTTGGACACCTGGGTTTCTGCTTCTACCCTCACTCTCCTCTCTCATGTGCATTGCTTTGCTGCTTTCTCCCCCATTGGATATGTCTGCCTTTCCCGCCAATGAGTTCATCCTCAACCTCTCTCATTCCCCAGAAATGTAGACAAGCAAGTCCTAAGGGCTGAGAAGTCCACTGCAGGCTGTTTCTCTGTGTTTTAATTTTCTGCTGAAAAGAATAAGAATTATTCTAGATATTAAAGAATCACAGTTTTTACAGATTGAACTGAAAGGCATCTTGCCTTTGCAGTCTTGTTACAGGTCTTGTGGAACTTTCCTTGCCTTTCATGGTGGGCTGGAGTGGCTTCAGTGACCTTATGGATGCAGACTCCTCTGACACATTGGAGAAGCAGTTTGGCACAGACGCCTTACTTTCTGTGGGGACAACCAGCCGACTGGTAGCTGCACTCACATAGTTGCATTTTAAATGTAGACTAGAGCTAGTTGTAACACTTTCAGCAACAGAAAACTTTTCAGAATTGCATTTCTATAAATTCTGTCAGAAAGTACAATTCTGTTCCCCACAGTGAGGGAATACTTGGTCTCAGTTGAGTGCTAAAGTTTTACTCTGCGTGACTTGGTTCACCCAGCAATGAAAAGCCCTCCTGTGAACCTGGCAGAGCTTGGACTTAAGCTACAACTCCCTTATCTCAAGCTGGAAGCTAGACATTGTCCTGCACTTTTTTTGTGTGTGTGTGTGTGAAATTCAGCTTACAGCACACTTTATCCCTGTGCTACTGCAGGACACCCACACATATGTAGCCTCTGTTTTGGCAGGGACATCAATCCATATAGCTGCTGTTTCTTAAAAAATAATGTAATTCTGCAGACAAATATTTATGTGAATTATCTCAGAAAGAGTTTCTCTGACTGTCTTCAGACCTGAGAGTTTTAAAAGGTGAGTTACATAGAGGAGTAGAAAAATCTTTCTAGAAAAATCAGAGGCAGCCCATGTTATTACTATATAGACACAAGCAGACATATACTCCATGTGATTCTGTTATTCTTAAACCAAACACTCCATAAGTATCCTGGTGATTATCTGCAAATTAATGGGTGCTAGGCTTGGTCTCCAAATTCAGTTCATGTTAAGGAGTCTTCCTTATACTAGGGCTTCCCTTAAAGCTGCAAAAGAAGATAATGAATTCTCTTTCTTGCTTTTCACTTGCTTGGGAGTGAAATTACATTGACTGCCCACAGAGTGCCCTTTGCTTTCCACCTCATGACTGTATGGATCTGTATGCTCTATTTACAGTTGTGTCTCTCTTCCCTCTTGGGCAAGGCAGTTACAGGTGCAGTATAAACCTTCTTCCATTAAATTCTAGCAACACCTAATTATCTGTAAAAAGCAGAGTGAAAATCTGCTTCCTTTTCAGCCCTGTAAGCAGTAATCTCACTAGCCAGCACCCGGCCTTCTTAAAATGACAGAAATCGCTTATGGCTGCCCATAGTCACACCTTACATGGAACTGGCCTAGATCTCCTTTAAATTTGAATAAGAACTGAGAAAAGGTGCTGCCTTGCATACATTAGGCCCCAAATTATTTTGCTTAGTCAGATTATAATCAGTGCAAACTTCCTCATGCAGCTGCCAAGTAGGCTTTTGGCTTATTCATAGGAAGCAGTGTTTTGAAAGCAAATATGCTTTGCTAGGCTGCTCCTGGCATATCCATTGTAACTCTCCCATTATTCACAGGGTGGGACCTGGGGTTGGGAAGTGAGACCATTTATTAAAGTACAGCCCCTACTCATGGGACTCATTTTACTTAAATGTAACTGGTGCTGAGGAGTGTATGCATATATATCTTTAGGTCCTCCAGCTTCCTACTGCAGAACCAGATCCTTGCTGATGAATCCTTTCACCCCTAGCAATCCATTTATATAACTGTACAGTCAAGGCTATTTTTGCAGTGTAGAAAGGGCTGGAAAATTACAGCAGTTGCTCACTTAGAGCAATTACCTTTCTCCCCACGTAGTCCCACTCCTTTCAGCAAGGGGTCGCTCAGTGTGAATGAAGGAGATGAGTTTGTCAGTTAATTACTTTGCATAACTGAGCTTGTCCTTTATGATTTTAGCTTCTCTTCTAACCTGAAGGTGCACAACCATGGGCTTCGTGGTGTTCAAGGCTGAAGCTGGGAGGGATGGACTTGGTGGCTGGAGCCACCTTGTTGATCCTGCCTTTTCAGTGATATTTTTTTCACAGGCTGTTCCATCTTTGGAAAATGACCCTGCTCAGATCTGGAACTCTGAAGAATCCTCTTTCCTCCCTGCTTGCAAGTTTCCTTCTCTGGACTCCAAAAATCACTGCTACCCAAATATATAAACAGAAATATGGAAATATGATGGGAGGTTCAAATGCCAACGTTAACATTGAATGGCAATGATGTCTATGAACTATGGCAAATTCTGATTTCATTACTTTGAACTCACTAACCTGAGGAGAAAAAGTATGCATTTACTTATGGGTTTCAGAAAGCTGAACATCTACAAGACAGTGGATGATTAGTGGAAGCATGCTGTTTTGTAAGCCTTTTCCCAAACCTTAGAAGTCTTTCACATCTTTAAGTCCCCTTTAAGAAAGGCATCTAAAAATATGTCTTCTTTTGATACAGTTTTCTTCTTTAGGAAAGAAGGAAGTTTGGGCACACAACTACTTTAAGATTCAACCTTTCTTAACTATCAACAGATAGTTTGTGAAACAGTTGTTAACATGCGGTTGCTCTGTACATTGAAGATACAGAATTACAAACATAAAAGGGTAAGAAATGCTCCCAGCATCCAGACACTATGTTAATCAAGAGGTCTCATAGTCGTCGTGCATACATTACTCTGCAAGTGAATGTTCACGTAGTCATGGCATACAAGAGCTGTATCAACTCAGGCACTTGCCTTCATCGAGGCACGATACCTCTACAAACTATAATATGCACACACAGAGAACAAAATAAAAATAAAAATTGATCTGTATGCTGTAAAGCAGCCTCTGAACAAACAGTAGTTCTACCAAAAATACTCAATTCTCAACCCGCTCCAACCTTGGTCACTCCCTGAAAACTTTGCCATGGAGTCTGCTGAGTGCTGTTGCCACTGTATATAACTGAATACAGTAAAATTAAATACACACATATATAAATAAGTATGCATAAGGTCAAATAAACTGCATATAAAATTACAGAATTTCATTGCACAAAACCCACAGTGCTGGGGTGCACAATTCATGTTACAATTTGTTTGTGTACTTTTACAGGGAGGTAGAGATGTTGAATACAGAAATCAGACAATCCAGCTACTCTTCCTTGCTCTTTCACATCCTTCTTATATTCCCACAGCCAAGGCATCTACAGAGGGCAAACTGTCCCACTCTTAAGAGAAGTGCCTTAGAGAAATAGGATTAATCACCTTCTGAAGGGATCTCTCTCCATGAGAACTATAGAAGGAGCCTACGTAAAACAAGCTTAGACCAGATCCTTAACTTTTACATGGCTGAAGTCAAGTGAGATGAATTTCTTTTCTCTGTTAGTCTGTGTCTGCTTGGAAAGCTGAAGATAATGGCACTTCTCTCTTTTGGAGTGCTCAAGTGAATATCACTAGCGTAGGTATTACAGTAAAAATACTGTTGAGAAGTTGAAAGGTTTCTGGAGGAAATGAGTTTGAAATAAATCAGCCCACAGTTTCACAAGGTTTAAGGAATACATTTCAACTGGAGGAGAAACTGCAGGAATCATCCAAAAAGCTTATTTTGAACATCACTGGGGTATAAGGAAATTCATCCCTCTTAGCAAATACCTTAATGTTCAACTCTGTGAAAACAAGAAGGCTTAGTTGTAAATGCAGCCAGAAGCAGATCACTCATGCCAAGGTATCCAGTGTTATAAAAATATATCATGTATTCCAGGGTAATGGAAAGCACAGACTGTTGTCAGTTTGTAAAGAAGTTACCACAGTGGAGCCTTGTAGGGATTCTCATCAAGTTGAAATGACTGGGCATTGCACCAACATAAATATTTATTAGTGATAGCAGTTACAGGAGTATAACACTTAAAAACCCGCATCGCTAGCCTCATTCACAAAAACTGTTCATCTGCTTCTCTGTGCATACTATGGCCCAGACCTTTTACCTCAGTACAGTCCAACTCTATTTTTCCTCCTAGCCAAAAAGGCACAGTCTGCTCCATGTGAGGTTTAACTTTCAGCAGCCATTTATCAAACTATTTATCACATTTATTTGACAAATCGAATGAAATGAGAAAAAGAGACTTTGAATCTCAAGGATCATTTCAACCTGTGGTGTTGTTGAGGCAGCTCCAGTTAGTAACAGCTTTTGAAGGCATTGGTGATTTTGCACTAAACAGGAGTATTGTCCTTGGAACATGATTCTAGGGCATTTCCTGCACTTCAACAGTTTAACTTTTGATTTCAAATTGTTTCCTTTGAAAGTATGCCTTCATGTAGTGCCAGGGATAGAATGGACAAAATCCTGCAGAAAAAGGCTGCTGGATCTTTCCAATAGAAATATCTTCTCTCACAAATGCTACTTTAGTGTAATAATCTAAACTAAACCTTTCATTAAGAAAACCAAACCTCTGAAACTGTCCACCAATTCAGCAAATAGCCCTTTATCCCAAAAAGAGAGGGGCCCTGTGCCAGGGAGGGGATAAGGTTGGCTCCATACCAGGGTTCTCTGCTGGAGACGGCTCTGCTGGACACAGGGCGTGAGACAAGAAGGATATTCTTGACCAAATGCAGGCACATGACTGCACTCCCTGAGTCAGCTTCCTTCAGCTCAGTCCCTCTAAACATCCCTGTGCAGGGTCCTTATCTTCTCCCTGCTGTGAAATAACATCCCTTAGCTTAAACCTCACTAAGCAGAATTTAAGCCAAGCAACATCATTGCCTTAATTTGGGCTCATGAAGAGCAAGCTCCAATCAGCTGCTGAGAGCAAAGTGGGTCAGCCACCCCATGTTTACCGACTCGTTTCTTTAAAAACTTATGAACTATGTGATTTTCTGTTAAGTAACTGCAGTGAGGAGATGAAATGAAAGCCTGAACCCGAGGGGCATTTGGCTGTCCTTGCACTCTGCAAGCAACGACTTGTCTCCTTTGGGAATATTAGCCATTTTGTCCAATTGCATCTTTTATTTTCCATTTTCTAAATGAAGCTTTATAAAACCAATGGCCCTTTCCTCCCTTCTCCACTCCGCTCCACTCCACTCCCAAATACCTACTGGTACAGGCCACGAAGGGCCTTTCCTGTTGGGCACTGCTGATGAATGGACAGAAAGTACGTTGTGGTAGGTTTTAGAACAGCTGGGTCTCAGGCTACCAATGTTTTGATCTTCAGCTACTGTAGGTTGATCCTGTCCAGCAGCCAAACACCCACACAGGCACTCACTCACTCCCACACTCCCAGTGGGATGAAGGAGAGAATAATAAGAGCAAAAGCAAGAAACTTGTGGGTTGAAATGAAGGCAGTTTAATAGGTAAAGGAAAGGGTGGAAAAACTAGTGATGCAAAGGTGATAATCACTCACCACCTCCCACAAGCAGATCAATGCCCAGCCAGTCTCCAAGTAATGGCCGCCTTGGAAGTGAAAATCCATCCTTCTTTTTCCCTTACCCTGGTTTACTGCCAAGCATGACAGTATATAATATGGAATATCTCTTTGTTCAGTCCAGGTCAGCTGTCCTGGCTGTGTCCCCTCCCAGCCTCTTGCCCATCCCAACCTACTCCCTGGCAGGGGAGGCAGAGAGAGAAAGAGAGAAATCCTTCGCATTGTGCCAGCACTGTTCAGCAATAACTGAAACATCAGTGTGTTATCAACACTGTTTTGGTCACAAACTCAAAACACAGCACCCTAACGGGTACTATGAAGAAAGTTAACTCCATCCCAACCAGACCCAGTATAGCTAGTGAACGGTTGCATAATGCAGTCTCACTCTGGCATGTCCTGAAAACAAGCCTGTTTTACTTGTGAACAAACAGCCCTTCCCATCTGCCAAATTTACATGGGACATCTTTGAGTTCCCCAAAATAGGGGACTCTTCCATCGGCTGTGGCTGCTGCTGGCCTTAGCTCTGCCTTCTCTGTCTGCCCTAAGCTCAAGGGATGTTGTAAGGGATCACCAGCATGTGAAACATGGAGGGATGGAGATGACCTCTAGCTGTCCCTCTTCTCATCTAAGGTCTTATCACCTAGAGGTGATTGAAATGAGAATTTTATTTTTGATCTCATGGCTAGGGGTCTCATGGCTAACACTGTTGCTGTTAGAGAGGCAGCTGGGAAACTGAAATGCCAGAGCACGTCACCAGAGTGGAGAGCTTGACAAGGGGAAGATGAAGGGTGAGAAGCTCTGGAGCAATCTTTGGAAAAAAAATGTATAGGACAAGCTGTGTGGCCAACTCCCTTCTCACAGCTCAAGACCTAAAGCTCTTTCATCACCTTTTAGTTCATTCCATCAACAAACTGCCTTCAAACTACTCACTAAGTCCTGCCAAATCATATCAAGCCCACTAGAGAAGCAAGACGGACTGTATCTTTCACATTTGCATATGGGTTTTCAAATCGGAAGGTTGTTAGGTCAATCAAGAAGTGTTTGTGGTCAACTTTTTTTCTGAAAAATAGTTTGTCAAACACATAGGCCTAATTATAAGGGTCCCGTTTCTGCCAAGATATAATTAACAGTCTCACAGTAATATTAAGTGCTGTGAGAGTTCATTTTGAGATGAAACTTGGCCTGCAAGACCCATGTCCAGGACTGTTATTTTTGCAAATATGCTTTATGATAGAATAATTATAAGCAGTCTGAACTAATATTTTAAATACACTTAAAATGGCTTGTCTATTCCTAGCTGAGCAGGACTATGCATTTCAAAGCATAGGTTTCTGTCACTTCCAGCATGGTAATTAGGGGTCACCACTGTTTAGACCCTTATGCAAGTATCAAGGGACAGGATCAAGTGGCAAAGTCTAACTACAGGAAATTAAGCTAAATGCCAGGTAGGATGCAAACAGGGGATGGGTTGTCCTCTCCTCTCTTGCCCCAAACTCGATGTTGGCTGTAAGCGGTTAATTAAAGGCATATCTTCAAAGCCATATGACAGCACTGGGCGGGCACAGCATGGCCCTATGAGTACCCCCTTGCATTGCTGCCTCACCATGGGCCACGCTAGCAGAGGCTATGTGCCCTGGGAGCACAGAAATATAGCTTTGAGAGCAGGACTATAGGGTCAGCCATGAGCCGAAGCCCTGAAACCAGGGCAAACTTGCCATCTCTGTGCATTTGTAAGTGTGTTTGTGCGTGGGAAGTGTACGGCTCAGTGGCTCAGATCCTCTTTGGTGCCTCTACAACTAATGCTATGGTTAATGTTATGGTGGCAGCGTCCTGTTTGTTCAGTGCCTTGCCATGACGTGATGACACAAAACCACGTGGCTCCCTCACGCTCTGACCTGCATCCTTGTAGTGGTACCCAGTGAGACGGGTATCTTCCCAAATGACTGCCCAAAACCAGACCAAACCAAAATGCAACACTTCAGAGACAGGCTAAGCACTGCTTCCCTTCTGCATTTCTAAGAGAACATTTCCAGTACAAAAACCTGGGAAAACCACCTTAAGTTCTCACCTCTCAGCCTATGAGTAACTGCAAACTGAGGGCAATTTCAGCCTACTTAAGGGAAGAGCAAAGGATTCCCTTTGCTGGCCTGAAAGCCCTTTAAAGTCAGAATTAAACTATATCAGAGCCATTTACAAAAAGATAAACTCAGACATTTCATTCCCTATCTGGAGAACCAAATAAGGTGAAGAAGCTGAAATTAATCTGTGTTTATCATCTTGTGGTATTAGGGCTGGCAGGGTAACCTGCTCTTATGTAATTGGACTAATAGCTATGGTTTATTATCATCATTAAGTCAGTGCTGTCTAGTAAGCTCTCCTTTTGTCTCACAACATCGTCCTGTCTGCCCTGAAGAAAAGGACAGGTTTCCTAGAAGCACATTCTTCCACATCATGCGTGAATCAGGCGACAGGCACTGACACGGCCGATTCAGGGCGCAACACCGATCATTTTAATGGTGAGGAAGAAGCGGAGATTGCTGGTTTTGATGAGCAGTGTAACAGCTATTGCTGTGCTGCTGCACTTTGGCTAGCAACGGCTGCAAGCGATCCCTGACAGGACAGATATCCCAAATCCACAGTAATGCCTGTTAATCTTGCAGAGAGAAGACGCTGCTGTAATGGAGGAAAAGCAGCTTGATCTGCTTTGCCATAGGCTGTCTCAAAGCAAATGAAGATTTTGTATTTATTGGCTTCTTTGATTGTAACGGATTACAAGGGGAAAGCACCTATTCGTGTCGTGCCTCTGCTACCCTGATGAATCTGCAGTTTGCCAGGCTGCAATTTGCACAGCCTGCATTATTAAAGGAGATGCTACATTAGGAAAGAGGTCTGGGCACGCTTGGAGGCACTGGATGACAAGCAAGATGCAAGCAAATAGATAGCAAGGGGAAGAGAAAAGAAAACACAGATCTGGGGAGTGCTAGCCTCGTTTGGTTTGTTATTTGAGGTCTGACGGATCACTTCCCTAACCATTTGCGTTTGTAATTGGAGTAGCAATAGGTGAAGAGAAATCTTCAGTTCCTGCTGATGCTATCTCTGTTTTCCAGATGTAACTCATCTGCCAAGGTGAAGTTTTCTACATTCCCCACACCTGAGCTGAGTTTCGTTTTTTATAGGCCCTGAATATTTACTTCCTCAACAGGGGATGCCATATAAAGGGCAGATGAGTATGGACTAAAGTAAAGAAGTGATAGTATGTAGAAATAAAAGAATATGAAAATAAATAAAATAGCTGTGCAAGCCATAGGTAGAAGACAAGGAGAGAGGAAGAAAACCTTCCTGACTTGAAAGGACTGGAGCATGTATTTTGAAAGATGGGCCCACAAAGACCCAAAACACTGGGGAAGAGGTGAAGGAGAGGAGAAGATCAGGAAACTATTTGCCTCTGAATCCCACACATCTTGGGCCTATCTAAAAACTGCGGAGGAACACCTCTGACAGTACCAAAGCAAGGTTCACCCAAAGCCTCACATAAAAGGAAGATTGCTTGGAGAGGACTTCTCTCTGTCCCATCCGTTCCCTAACCCAGCTCCCCTCCCCTCGCTCCTTCCTCTGCTCAAAGATGTGTTTTGCACAAGCAAGTGGGAGAGACAGGGCAGATGTTCTGGTTCCCCACTACTGCAGTACAGTTATACTGGTTCCAGTACAACTATATGTGGGTGCATCCCAAAATGGCCATGCTGACTGGCAGAGCTCGGTGAGGGGGTGTGCTCCTGTTCTTTTGGAGGTCACCGTAGCCCACCTCCGGTTGCAGCAACCCACCTCTGGCTGCAGCATGGTGCACAGCAGCCCCTGCTCTTAGGCTGCAGCCACTTTCTCCTACCACCCTTTGGGTGTTCATAGCTGTAGCTGTTTTGTGCATCACTAAGGCTGCCAGCCACTACCGAATGTACTTTCAGAAGCAGACCCAAAAAACTTTCGCATTCTCAATATTTAGCGTTGTGGATCAGTCAGTAAGATGCAATAATTATGGTCTGGCAGTACTTCCCTAAACTCCCCTTACAAATAATGCCACCAATAACTGTTTACCAGTGTACTTGTTGTGACGTTTTTCTCTACCCTTAACAGTGAACTCCAGGCACCAGTCAATACCTTGTTATGTTGATGTACATTAGACACAAAATGCACAGTTGCATCAGTGATGTGGCTTAATAAAAAGATGTTAATGCACCATGAAGCCTTTTCTTCTGGTGACCACAAAAATTACAAAGAGTGAAATTATGGTCATGCCAAACAAAATGCCACTTACACCAGCCTTGTCAATTTTTAAATGTCACTTACTTTGATTAAAGGTTTTTCAGTGGAATTGCTGCCAGAAGTTTTGTTCTCTTAAACAGTTAATATTGATATAATGTAAAAATGCCTCTGTCTATAAGTAAACTCCTTCTCCTGAGGAAAGTTCTTCTATAAAGTGTGATGTTAGCTCCAAAGCCAAAACTTAGAGCAGCCCAGTGAGACAAGCTTCTCTGTTTCTCATCCTGGTGAATGACAAGACTTTCAGAATATGAAACAGAGATTCTTAAGGACCTTGCTGAGCCCATGGCTAGCTGTCTGTACTTAAGCAGCTTTGTCACTGCCAGGACTCACAGATCTCACAGACTAAAAGGCCAGAAGAGGAGCTGGCCCAAAGTAGGAGATGAAAGTCCCAGTGGTTCTTGATGTCCCTTGCCTGATACCCAGAACAGCTCATCCTCCCTCTTTGCTCAGTGGCCCATGTTGCCCTATGGGTCTGATGCCGTGGCCCTGTGAAGTTATCTCTGTAGAGAATGCTTTCTTTTCAGAGTTCATGGCCTGCGCTTTCAGAAGATGTTAAATTACTTTCTGTCCCCAAACTAGACTCGTGTTCAACTATGTTCTTGTATCCCATTGGTGTAACAATAAACTAAAATATAGACAAACTCATGTGTTTGTTGTTGCAGCCTGGGCAGTGAGAAGTGCCAAAATGCTGTGTGTGCCAAATTACAAGTAGCTTAACTCCTTTTGCATGTATTTGCTCTCCACTAGAGAATACTGTTTCTTTCCATGCATTCTTTTCATTAGCTATGCTTTTTAGATAAGTCTTACCCAGAAAAGTATATTCCTGTTTAAAACTAAACTCCTTTCCTTTCCTTTCCTTTCCTTTCCTTTCCTTTCCTTTCCTTTCCTTTCCTTTCCTTTCCTTTCCTTTCCTTTCCTTTCCTTTCCTTTCCTTTCCTTTCCTTTCCTTTCCTTTCCTTTCCTTTCCTTTCCTTTCCTTTCCTTTCCTTTCCTTTCCTTTCCTTTCCTTTCCTTTCCTTTCCTTTCCTTTCCTTTCCTTTCCTTTCCTTTCCTTTCCTTTCCTTTCCTTTCCTTTCCTTTCCTTTCCTTTCCTTTCCTTTCCTTTCCTTTCCTTTCCTTTCCTTTCCTTTCCTTTCCTTTCCTTTCCTTTCCTTTTCTTTCCTTTCCTTTCCTTTCCTTTCCTTTCCTTTCCTTTCCTTTCCTTTCCTTTCCTTTCCTTTCCTTTCCTTTCCTTCCCTTCCCTTCCCTTCCCTTCCCTTCCCTTCCCTTCCCTTCCCTTCCCTTCCCTTCCCTTCCCTTCCCTTCCCTTCCCTTCCCTTCCCTTCCCTTCCCTTCCCTTCCCTTCCCTTCCCTTCCCTTCCCTTCCCTTCCCTTCCCTCCCCTCTCCTCCCCTCTCCTCCCCTTCCCCTTCCCCTTCCCCTTCCCCTTCCCCTTCCCCTTCCCCTTCCCCTTCCCCTTCCCCTTTCCTCCCTTCCTTCTTTCTTTTTCTCCCTAAGCATATCATTGATGGCAAATACGTTTGTGAGCAGGTCTTTCAAGTCAGCTGAGGGCTGCTACAGCACTCTAAGTGAAGGCTGCATTGAATCAGTAACCAGTTTAGGAAAGTAGCTTCATTATTGCCAGTCCTTGGGGTCTCTGTGCATGTGGGTGCCCATGCGCCTTTTCCACTTCGCTCTGTGCTCTCTGTGTGCCACCTGCAGGCTGAAGACACTGGCTCTCCTCATGGGACTGCTCCCAAGGTCCCAAGGTGCAGGAGAGGGAAAACCTCACTCTACTAAATAACAGCCTTGAATTTCTTTTAAATCCTGAGTATAAGCAAGGCCCAAAAGCTGATTGTGCCCCACAAATTCAGGTTAAAAACAGCCCCCCTTTCTTTCTGCCATCCATGTCTATGTGGATAAGCTTCAGATTCTTCATTTCTATATTAGACACAGGTTTGAATGAATCCTATTTTCCTTGGGTCACATTCCAGAGAAATAATTCCATTTTTTGTGCTGTACACATTTGCATGCCTTTGTCTTTTGTCAGAAGGGAAGGGAAAGAAAACTACTGTTCTTATCACAAGCTACTGTGCAATTCACCCCATGGGATAGTTTCCACGGAGCAGAGTTTGGAATGGAAAAAGCTGGCTGGTAGTGAGTAGTCAGTCAGGTTGTTCATTAAGGAAAATTCTAGTGGAGAAACCTAGTGTCTAGATTTGATGAAAAGTTAATGAAACACACACAACATCCCTCTGATCTCCAGCTCATTTTGAACAGAAGCTGAACCCAGGAACGTGCATCTGAGGTTTTTGATAAATATTTCATAGGTATCTGTGCATGACCCCAGACCTGGAAGGCAGCAGGGAACCTACCAGTTAAACTGCCAGGTGCACAGAGGGAACCAGGACAGTGGGGACGAAGAAGGGTCCCTCAAAGTTTTTGAATGAGAAACAAGACACCAATAAGAAAGTGAACATAAGGGTGTTTTTTAATCTATAGCACCTTGGCTATCAGCTGGAAGTAAATGAGCTGCTAATTTGTTGAAGGAGAGTCTAATATAATTAAGATACAGCGAAGAACATGATCCTGTTTACAGTATTGCTGCTACAAGACAAGAACAAAATGTTGGCTAACACACACTTTACAGTCTATTATTTGGCTGAAAATCTTGCTGTGGTACCCATGATAAATCTGGCCTGCAAACAAGTCAGTGCAGTACAGAAAGGAAACAGGTACTGTGTGCCACACAGCTCAATCCTCATTTTGACAGTAAATACATTAGAAAGTCAGATAGATGCGATCTAGGAAGCAGGGGGTGGTAAATCTCTGATGCTATCAAATACTCAGATACTGCAAAACAAAGGAGCACTGCAGTTTAATTTGTTCTAAAGCTCATACCATCATGTAATATAACCAAAGCCAGACTGTAATGCTGAATGCTTAAGAGTTTACAACTGCGTTTTCAGCTATGCGTAAATTATGAATGCATATTTCTGTTCCGGATTATGTGGTTAATGAGACTCAGTCTTCTTGCAAATAGGCTTGTCTGTTTAGAAAAGCAACACAAATGGATAAGCAACAGGCTCACAGTTCTGGAAGTAACACCTCCTGACAGCGCTCGCATAGAGCACCGCTTTAACTGGGGAAAGGCAGTGAGAGTCGCTTATGCAACTTAACATGCCCTGACTGCACGAGCAAGTGCGGCGCTTTGCATTGTTTCACCAAGCCCCGTGAAAGAACCCTCCATGAGAAAAGGACTTCTCAACAACCTTATTCCTCCCAGTTGTGCCGTGTCTCAGGCGCATCAGGTACATCTTTTCTCAAATACTCAGGCTGAGCAAAACTCAGTCATTTATGGGCTCTAGTTAACCTGGAAATAGCATGAAACTCTGAGCTGGTGGAAAGTTAAAATGCAAACTACAAAACCTGAAAAAGGATTAATTACCAATTTCTACAGCATGAGCTCTATATAGGATGAAAGAGCACCTTGAGTTCATACAGGTCTTTTCTATACATGTTAGAGAAGCTTCCAAAATAAAATGACCACTGGCTTAGGAAGGAGAGACTTCAAGATGTAAAACAAAGGCATTATGGTCCTGTATTTCTCTAGCCTATATAAGTGCATATCTGGGTGTCGTGGTTTAGCCCCAGTCAGCAACCAAGCACCATGCAGCCACTCGCTTGCTCCCCCCTGGTGGGGCGGGGGAGAGAATCGGAAGAGTAAAAGTGAGGCAACTCATGGATTGAGATAAAGGCAGTTTAATAGGTAAAGCAAAAGCTGCGCGCGGAAGCAAAGCAAAACAAGGAATTCGTTCACTGCTTCCCACGGGCAGGCAGGTGTTCAGCCATCCCCAGGAAAGCAGGGCTCCATCACCCATAGCGGTTACTTGGGAAGACAAACGCCATCACTCCAAACGTGTCCCCCCCTCCTTCTGCTTCCCCCAGCTTTATACACTGAGCATGGTGTCATATAGTGTGGGATATCCCTTTGGTCAGTTGGGGTCAGCTGTCCCGGCTGTGCCCCCTCCCAGCTCCTTGTGCACCCAGCAGAGCACGGGGAGCTGAAAAAGTCCTTGACCAGTGTAAGCACTACTTGGCAACAACTAAAACATCTCCACATTATCACGGCTGTTTCCAGCAAAAATCCAACATAGTCTCATACTAGCTACTACGAAGAAATTTAACTCTGTCCCAGCAGAAACCAGGACACTGGGTCTGGTGTCCTTGCAAGGCTCCCTTTCTGCTGTTGATTTGGTTTTGATAAAAAATGATGCTTGAGATTAGTGCGTTTATTTTGCACACTTAAACATTAAGAAGTAAAACCTGAAAGTAATCAAAAGGTAAGATGAAGCAAGAGGTGGAAAAAGAGTGGCCAGTTTGTGAGCAAGACTGGACCTGCTCAGTGGCACTCAGTGACACCCCCAAGAGCTTTGCTCCAGAGGTTTCCCCCTGAATTTCTCCTCCCTGAGCACCACAGGCTGCAGAGCTCTCAGCTGCCTCTTGGACAGAACAGGTAGGTACCTGATTTCATGTTTTCTCTCCTGGTTTTGTTTTTTTTTCCTTAAAATTCTCTTTTGCCTGCTAGCAATGATTTGCTGCTTCCAGACAGGCTTTGTAAAACCATGATACCACTGGGGAGTCATTGGTAGAACACCCTCAGAAGTGTTGCTGACCTGATTGCAAAGTATCACATTAACAAAACAGGACTTTTTTTTTCCCTTGCTCAGCCTATCAGCAGGGTTTCTGCTCAATCACTATGTGTGTGGGAGAGGAATCCAGACACTGCTGCATTACTCACTGGCCTGAATAGGCAAAGCGTTTCCATATGTTTTGCCTAATGTGTGTATACACATTACAAACTGAACTCTTAAATCAGTTGCTCTAAATTTCTAATAGTGATAAAGGGATCAGAATGAGGCTGTCTCTGTCACAAAGGAAAAAAATATAGCTTTTACTTACCGACATTTAATTTTTCCCTTGGTTTTCATGCCAACATTTTTGTTGGACACATCAACCTAGATATAGAAAATTATTACAGCCATGTTAGCATAAATCACAAATCTGCTGGGGCTTGAAAGCATTATTGTGGTTTCTCTTCTTTTCTTTACATCCTTCACTTCAAGTAAACATTACTGTAGGGTGTATTCATGGCCTGTTTTATCTACCTGTAATGTCAGATGCCCGAGATTCACATACCATCAATCCATTAATATATAGTTATCCTAAATACAAAGCAAGCATTGTGCACACTAAATGAATGTATTTAATTACCTTCAATATGTTTGAATAAAGCAGTACCACATGATAGGCAATGAATTTCCCACTGATCCTGACATGCTTGGGGTGGTGCTAAGGAGCACCACTGCTGTGGCTGTAATTTCTAACCACTGGGAAAGCTCAGCCATCACCCACAAGTGCACTGCCTGTCATGGGTCCCTGAGATTATGAAATGTAACTTGAGACAATAATGAGCAAGAATGAGCACTATAGGCCTTTGGGATAATATCACCAACACTTCAGTTTGTCCCAGTTTAGAAATGGGAAACCTTTTCAAAGTACTTTCTATTGTGGCTTAGAAGAAATCTGAAATGGTGATGAAAGAAAAAGACACAAAACTGGTCAGGTCAAATCAGACCTCATCATCTGTGTGGTGGCACCGATAATGCCCTGATGGATGCCAGGTTACCTGATTGATGATAACCAAGCCAGCCGTGGAGCCTGAAGAACATCAGTAAGACTCCTGCCTGTGCAATGTATCCACTTATGGGGGTCAATCCCCACAAAGCAGAGTGCAACTCAGAGTTTCCCAGTCTGAGGGGCTGGGTGACGCTGAAGCCTGGAGGGGCTTGGCTGCTATGCCTTTTGGTGCTATTGCAGGCAGGATGCCTGAAAGTATTTATCAGGAACAATTTAACACCCTCTCGTCCAAAAACTGATGAGGAGAGCCACAGGGTGACAAGCAGGGAACAAGTGGCTGTCGGCTAAGGACACACAGAGCCACTGTTGGCACTGGATGGACTTAAGCAGATGGACAGCCACCTTGGAGCTGCTGCCACACCGAGTGGGTCACCCTGACACTAGGACAGCCATCGTGGGAGCCATCACAATGATCAGGATCAGTCCTGCCAGGAGGGAGTCAGGCAAGGGTAGGAAGGGATGGGAGAAGAGGGAGGGCCATTGCGATATGGAGGCATGTTGTGGAGGAGACTAGAAGGAGAATGACAGAAGAGAAAATAGCTTCTGCAAGGGAAGAGGGACAGGAGAAAGCAAGGAAGTGTGGTAACAAACTTCATCAATTTAAGGGACATGAGGATGGGAAGTTGGAGGGAGCACCAAGAAAAGAGGAAAGTGAAAAAAAAGTCTCATAAAGCTAAAGTCTTGAAAAGAGTTGTTGATAAGGCAGCAAGAAGTCTTGAAGGAGATAATTGCTCAGGTAAGAAAGGGCCTGAGCCTCACAGGGGAAATCTCTTCCTTTTCCCAGAAAAACGAATGCTGGAGAATGATATTGATCAAGTAAAAAAAAGGTGCATTTGATTTTATTTGAAAAGCAAAGAGAATGTATAATGATACTGGGTGGCGTAGAGCCGTTACTCTGGGTAGAGACATAAGAAAACATAGTTTTTTTAGTATACGGAAAACCAAAACTTCATGGAAGTCTGGCACTGATCTTGACAGTGAAGTGGCCTTCAAGGAACCAATTTTCACTGTGCAGGGTATGAAGGCAATACGATAGGAAATGGAGACACTAAAAAAGTCATGGCTTCTGAGAGGTAATGGGTGTTCAGTGGGGAGAAAATGAGTTGTGGGATATTAAAGGAAGGGATTTGGCCGTGCGAGCAGGTGCCAGAGCTAGCCAGCCAGGCTAAGAATGCACAGAGAGCACCCTGTGAGATGTCCTCACTGTTAACCCCAGTACCACACACATGCAAAACCTTTTGAACCCCCAACTTTAAAAATAGCCTTCAAATGGGCACTTGGGGGCAGTGGTTGCTTGGCTGTAAGGAAGGCAGAAACAGTACCCAATTGTCTGTGGGAGCTACGGGGTGAACGCTTCCATAGGCAAATAACCATAATGCGAAGGCAGCATGGGCCAAACCACAAGCTCTCCAGGTCTCAGAGGGCTTCAGTTTTCGGAAGCACATTCATGTTCTGTCACAGGCCTGAATTACGAGGTGATTCTTTGGTTTTAACTTGCTTTCATTTCTCAGGGCAGCATGTAGCCATGAAAGGCCTCAGAAAAAAACATAGGTGCTATGCTTCAGAGTTTGTTCCTTCCTATTTATTTCTCATCTACATCCTTGCTGTGCGTGGCTTTTTACAGAAGGAGAGGAGAAGCCTGACCCTGGAGAAGCCTGCAGGTGACATTTGGACCAGGACCTGCTCCAGGGGATGTTAGGATGGAGGTTGTGGTTTTCACCTGTCTCCACCTGAACACAGTATTTTATACCAACTCCTTTAACACCATTAAGTGCTTTTTTGTTGAAGTCCTATATCTCCTTCAGACCAGAAAACACTGAAGAGAAGACAACATTACCCTTTGATATGTCCTGACACTCCTCATAAAAGAAGCCCCAGCAAATAGGTAGGATGAAAAAGGAAAGGGATTCAAAACTCGTTAATAGTCATCAAAAAGTCCTCTGAAAAGTCCACATAGCCAAGGCTGCATTAGTTCTTCAGCATTTTTCCTTTCCCCAGGAAAAAAAAAAATGGACTTGGTGTGGTTTCTGTGGGCAGCAATGAGAGGGGTGCACAGATGTATATAGAGATGTGACCGCCCCCACCTCCACCTCACCTGAAGTCAGCTGGCGACAAGCTATTTTTGGTCCTCGAAGCCATCTGTCTGGGCAAACATCGCTTATCGCCCAGGTGAAAATAGCTTTTCTTTCAACAAGGCTTCCTTAGCAAAAAGGGCCAAGATGGAAGTAGGAAGTTGTCAGCCCTACAGTAACAGAGGGATGATACATAAGCAATTATGGCTTCTTTAAAAATTTGTGAAAAATGTTAGGATTTTATCACAAAGTGTTTTATGAATTATAATTTGAAAGCTCAAAGGCAAATGTCAAGGCCCCATTCCTCAGAATTAATCTGAGGAGGCAAAAGCAATCCAATGAAAACAAGCATAGATGATTTCCATGCTCAGTTGTGCATAAAATAAATGACCCCTTCAGAAACAGGGGATTAAAATGAATGCTTCAAATTTTAGTTGTGCAAACAAATTGGGGAGAAAGGATTTATGGCATTTTGTGTTTTAATTTTGTTCCTTTTATTCTATGCCAAATTGCCCAAACTCTGTGATGCATTCTGCCATAAAAAAGCACAACTGTGAAAATCAAAGCACAATACAGATTTTTAAAAAATCTTTAAAATTAAAATAATGAGCTTTCTTTATCCACCTCTTCTGAGATCTTACTTTCATAATTATCTAAGAGTTAATTAAGTGGAAAACAAAACTTTTTTGTGGCTATATTACATTTGCCATGCTTTATGTGCAAAACATTGCTGCCGATTTTATGCATTATTATTCTTTTTAATATTCTACATTTTGGCCCTCTTGGCTTGTCAACCAAGAAAGGATTGCACTTGTTTCATAGGAGACAAACTCTGTAGAAGAAAGGCTAGAGAAGCACATCCTTTAGCGTTCTTCCTGACATGGACTTCCTCATGGACCCTAAGCTCTCTGTTCCCAACAGATGCCTAATGGGAGCGCAGCTGGAGGTGTCCCATCTCACTTCAGGGAGTATTAAAAAAGGCAAAAGTGAAGTATGCTCCAAGCAGGAGGGCTGTAGGACCTGGCACCTCCGGCAGTGTTGCTTTGATGTTATTCTTTAGAGCCAGACCCAAGTGGAGAGATCTACAGAGCTAGAAGATAACCAAACATGGCCTCAGGCTGCATCAGGGGAGGTTTAGACTGGATATTAGGAAAAATGTCTTCCCTGAAAGAGTGGTCAGGCATTGGGACAGGCTGCCCAGAGAGGTGGTGGAGTCACCACCCCTGGAGGTGTTCAAAAAATATGCAGATGGGGCACTTCAGAGCATGGTTTAGGAGGCATGGTGGTGTTGGGTTGACAGTTGGACTTGATGATCCTAGAGGTCTTTTCCAACCTTAACGATTCTATGATTCTATGATTCTATCTAATTCCAAGACTGTTATTTTCCACAGGCTTTGCAGCAAATTGGAATAAGGGTCCTGATTGTTTGCTCTGATAATTCCAAGGGCTATAATTCTTGCAGAGTTAATTTTATTTTATCTTTTATAATTTCTGAATGACACTAAAATGGGCACTTCCTTTGGTCAATCAGTTCACCACATTCCTCAGCAGAGAGCTAGATATGAAAGGCCATGGTCTAATCTCAGTAAATTCAATAGAGACTGACATCACTGGGATAAGTGCTGAATCCACCTACATATTGCCAGAGGCAGATCCAGAAACTGGATGGAAAAGCATGGAAAGTTTGTAGATATTCAACTATCATCCACCACTACTTGGTAATAAAGCAGAAAGAATGAAAGAAAAATTATTCTGAAGTAATCCTGTTTTGTTGGTAGAAGAAAAATAGATGCAGAATTAATAATATGTAATGCAGAATTAACAGTCTATAATGCCTTCCTCTTGAAAATGGTAGCAAAGATCTGTGTTTCGTCAGTTTTGAATTGTCCCGAGCAAGTCATTTACCTGTCTGCATTGTGCAATTAACTTTTCTCAATTAATGCTAATATCAGTTCTTTTTGTTCTAATCAGATTCTTCCAAAAGAGCAATAAGCAATGTGGGATTAACATTAATAAGAGAGAGAAAAAAAAAAAAAAAAGAAAAACAAGCATAATGTTCCTGCTGGGCTTTTGCTGTTCGAGATCCACTTCCATCTCCACTATTAATAAGACTCTGGGTAAAATTGGTTTCTTTGATGACAGAAAAAATAGTGATGCACTTCTAAAGGATTTTTCTTTTCCTTGCAGAAACTGTTATAAGCCCAGCAATTGGTGTGGATGCAGTGGAAGGCAAACATTAGAAGCAGAGTGTGAATCTTTCCCTCTCAAATCATTTAACAATGGCAATGCCCGTGCAAATAGTCATCCAAGAGGGGGAGAAATTGCAAAATGTGCCTACCATAGTAGGCTGAAGTCCTTTACTTTGTAGTATGTCTGCTGCATGGAGATCCCAGATAAAAGAGTCTAGAGGAGCACAGATTATGAAGTGCAAGAGCCACCTCACATTTAACACATACACACCCTTTTGCCTCAGAAACTAAAGAAGCTGTTCTGAGTGCATTACGGCCAATTTCTAGCTCTGGCTTTGTCTGTCACAAAAAGTGTGTATTTAATCCCTTAAGGGTGGCAGGGGTTTGTTGACTAAAGACAGTTTTGAGGAACAGAGCACTTAACTGTTTTGTGTGTTGATGTTTCATGGCCGGGTGGAAACGAGATGATAAAACCACCACAAATTTGGGTTTTACACAATGGATAAAAAGCACTAGAGAGGTTTCATTATTACTGCTCTTCCAAAGCTCTCCGTAGTGCAGCCTCACTGAATGTGATGCATTCAAGTCATCAGGAAAGAAGAGTTGTGATATTTCACAGATAAGGCAAGGCTATGGACGAGGGAATGACTGAAATGAGATACCACTGAGACATTGCTCTGTATTTGAGAGGGCTCCCATTCAGCCTCATTGAACTAGTGCAAGAAGAGGGTGTGTGAGAAGGTGCATGCCAGGTGCACAGTAGAACCCTTAAACCTAGGAGGAAAGGGCGAAAGATAAGGACAGAGCCCTCTCCAACCAGAGAGCATTCAGGCAGGGTATTGTCTCCCCTGCTGATCTGCAGTATGTCTCAGGGCTTTCCAAGTCAGATGGCCCCTTATTACAGTAATCAAAGGAGAGGCCAAACTACTGCTGTGTCTAACACCTATCCTCTCCTGCATCCTCAACTCTTCCTCTCAAAAAAGAGGAACAAACAAACAAAAAAACATGTTTCAGAAAGCTAAGACTGGTGCATATTTTCTCCAAAAACCAGGCTCTGCTTGCAGACCACAGGCAAAGGCCTGTTGAGGATTTGTGAACAATGCTGTCTGTTGAACATGGCCATGGACAGTATCTTCAGTGTCCCTCAGCATGACAGGACATCTCACCCATGTGCCTTCAGGCTCCAGACGACACTTTGGGTGGGAGCAGCAGGTGGTCTTGGTTGCATGGATGGAGCAATCAGAAGGGGACCTTGAGACTAAAGCAGAAACGTGTCATCTCCCTATGAGCAGCCTCTGCCTCCAAGAGACTTTGAGGAACCTCAGTTTATTCCCACAGCCTTTCCTGTCCCCAGCTTAGCCCTCAGACTACAGTAGCCTACATGTGACTGAAATCTGTTACTGTGAAGAGCTGAAGTCTGGCCTTTTGCCATTACCTTGAAAAATTAACTCTTCAATAGAGTTATTGCAAACAGTATGATCCTGGGACTTGAACTCTATAAATGAGGTTTTTAAGAGGGGCATGACATTCAGTAGTGCTATAGACAAGGACAAATTAAGCATATAAACAATTTATTTTAATCTGTCACAGGAACTGTCCTACATAAAAGCCAGATCACCTTTGATCAGCGCCAGAAGTATTTCTAGCTAAAGTAATATGGACAGTCCTAGGACCACTGTGCTTCCTTTTAAAAGCACATGTGCAATGGAAAAGGGTTTTGGAAACACTCACAGGAAAGCCTGGCACAAACATAGAACCACATTTAGGCAAATTGGAGCATGGTCAAAGGCAATTTCAGGGGACCACAGGTTTGATTGACCAGTTTGGTAGCATTCTCCTCAGGCATGAACTCCATGCTTGCACAGACAGCACTGTGGCTTTACAACCCAAGTACAAAACAGATGCCTATAGTCCAGAGTTAGCACAACAGTTCACTTCAAGTGAAACAAAATCCAACACACATCTTGGTGTTCTGGCAGGTGGTTCCTGAGATATTTCCTGACAAGAGTACATTACTATTTGCCTCAAATGTTTCATGCAAGAAGTATGTGGCAGGGAAGAAAGGTGCTTCTCTGCACTGACAAAGTTTTGGACCTGCATGCAGCAGATATATGCGTTGCTTAGTGCCAGCCCTAAAACAAATGTGACATTTGTATATTCTCTCTGTCTCATACTGCCAAAGCATATGGCAAACATACTGCAGGGATTAGTCTTTTCCTTACAACTTTTCCATATGTATCATCTTTGCCACTCCAGCATCAGTCCTTGTTGCTCTGCCTGCAAGTTAAATCTTCAGATCATTGACTACTGACAGCACTTTGCAAAGTGGGTTTATTTGTGCTTTGTAGGAAGTGGACATTTACCCTGTTCAAAGTAGATCTTTTCCTGGTGAGAGACTAAGCATAACAGGAAAATAGAACAACCTACAGAGACCTTACAAAATTACCTCCTTGAGAAAAACTAGATGGTAATTCTTGGGGAAGCATGCTGCAAATGTGACACAAGCAATTGCTGGTCATCCCAGCACGACTGTGGGGGTTTCATTTGTTCACTTGTGAGGACTGACTTAGTGAGATGGCCCTGGATGGGAGATTTCCATCTGTATCCTCAGCAGCAGCCCCTCAGGAACTGCTGGTACTGGGGCCACCCTGTGTGACACAGAGGTGCAGGCACACCATCAGCCTCGGTTCTGTGTGGGTTATTGCTGGTAAGTGCTCGCAGACCCATGCTGGAGCCCCAGATTCGGGTGCTAAGGCTGCACTGTCAGTGACATGATGTCTTCTTTCTTCTAGCCCTGTGTTTGTGTGTTTTGCCTACTGACAGATTTAGTGCCTGCTCAGAAGTATCTGGTTGACCATGCTGGAAGCTGTTGATTGATATGTAAAAAAAGCAGAAAAGTGCTCCAAGTGGTTCTCAGCAGTGGTCATGACAGCTGCTGTCTGTCATGGAC
Source organism: Phalacrocorax aristotelis (assembly GCF_949628215.1). Taxonomy (NCBI): domain Eukaryota; kingdom Metazoa; phylum Chordata; class Aves; order Suliformes; family Phalacrocoracidae; genus Phalacrocorax; species Phalacrocorax aristotelis. The sequence continues at coordinate 96,298,474 of NC_134276.1, read as the reverse complement.
AAACTGCCAGGAGCTGTTTCAGGCTATGAAGGCATGCCCTAATCTCAGGAGGGTGCTAGGCATCTTTGGCAAACCCCTGCTCACTGCCCAGCTGATGATCCTGGTGCTGGACCGGAGGATGGGGGTCTGCTTTCCCTCAAGGCCATGATCCCATTAGGGGCAGTTGACAGGGAGGTGCTGCTTGTGTGGCACTCACCAAGGGCAAAGCAGGCCTCAGCTCTAGCTGTAGCCACAGAAGTAGCCCTTCTGTAAGGAGGAGATTCTACAAGGGGTGCTCTGTGGCCTGGGAGTGCAGTGGGGAGAAGGGAACAGGTGGGCCAAATCTCATTTGGGAGGCCTCCTTGGCCCTGGTATAGCATGACCTTAGGAGGGTTGTTCACTGCACGTGTGGCTGGGCAGTGCAAAGGTGTGATGTGATGGTGTCTTAGCATGGGTAACACTGCAGTGCCTCAGTTCACTGTGCCAAATATGGGTGCTGCCAGGGAGGATGGCAGGTGTGCCAAAGGATGTGCCCAAAGGCCGCCCCAAGGGCTGGGGACCATGTCGTAGGGTCCACCTCCAGGGTATGTCAGGTGCTGTGAGTGAGGGGAAAGAGGCAGGAATTCAATGTGGTTTATTCCTACATGGTTTGTTTCAGGGGCTTTTGTAGTGCAATGTCTACTACATCTCTCAGTTAACTTTTGGTTGAAGCAATGTCAGTGACATGGGATCTAAGGTCTTCTTATTTCTTGCCAGTATCAAGGTACTACAATCCAAACTATTCTATATAGGAATTAACACTTCCAGAATCAAATCATGAAATCATTGTGATAGGCAAACACTGTTTGCATTCAGGCCATGTCTCTGAAGGTCTAACTTTGATTTTAAATTCTGCAGCCCATTCCTCCTGCTTGGGCTCCAGTAGGCTCAGAGATGCTGAACCTGCTGAAAGTCCCCATCGGACATGTGTCTGCAGCAGCAGGACTGGCTGGGAAGAGAAGGCCCCCGGAGGAGCCTGGGAGAGAGCTGGCACGGGGACAAAAAAGACAGGCCCCTGTTCTCATCAAATGACACCGTGATGCAGAGCAGAAGTGCTTTTCCTTCACCAATACACCATTTGAATGCACACTGTGACCATAGAAAAAAGGCTTTCATAAAACACACTTTACTAAATCACAGAAACCCTTCTAATACAAATTTTAATCAGGAAGGTTTTCCATAGCCTCTTTGCTAATGAAAAGTTGCTTACCTGAATATGGCTAGCATTTGCTTTCTCTATAATTTTGCAGATAGTAACAAAGTGGGGTTTAGGGAGATGTTGTAGGGTTGTAGGTTTTTTTTTGTTTGTTTCTTTTGTTTTTCCCTGAGGGAGAAGCTGCTTGTGCAGTAACCAGGGTAGCTACTAGTGTTAAGGCTGTTGCACATCCAGAGGCTAGCCATTAACAAGATATTTGGCTGCACCACAGACGATTTGAGTGCTCTTATTTGAAGGGCAAATAGTCTTGGTTATTTCTGTAGACACAGAAAATATTTTAAAGAAGCATTTGAGTCTGCTTTTTGTGTAGCCCAGAAAAAAAGGATACAAAATACAGGATCCCGGTAGGTATAAAAATGTTCTTTAGGTTTTTAACATCATTATACTTAGAATTCACCTTGGTTTTCCTTTCCTTTTCTAATTTTTTCACTGTTTTTTCTCTGCTAGTATCAAGAGAGGATACATTGCTGGAAGTAAAATAAAAGCTTTTATCTAGGATTTCTCCATGCGCTAAAATTACTGTTCTATATGCCCAAGTGATGGTTAGGTAAGGGATTCAAACAACCAGTTAATAGCAGTTCTTCATTAAACTCACTGCAGAAAGAACTTAAAATTCATCTGGTTCTCATGTCCTTCACAGATGAGGGCCAGAAATTCCCCCTGAATAATTTTTCTTTTTTTTTTTGTCCCGCAGTACTTTTTTTAAAATGTTATCACAGTTAGTACAGAAAAAAATTAATATTGTTTTATGGTTGTATTTTATGATTCCCACAACATATATACCCCTCATGGAAGTAATGGAAAGAAATGTTGGAAGACAGTGGAACAAAGTCTAGTTGGAAGCCAGCAACTAGCAGTGTACCCCAGGGCTCAGTTCTGGGTCCAGTCCTGTTTGACATCTTCATTAATGATCTGGATGATGGGGCAGATTGTACCCTCAGCAAGTTTGCTGATGCTACAAAACTGGGAGGAGTGGCTGATACACCAGAGGGTCGTGCTGTCAGGGTTGAACTTGTGCCAGCAATGTAACCTTGTGGCAAATAAGGCTAACAGTATCCTGGGCTGCATTTTCTAATGCCAAGAGGAGTAATGCTGACAGGTCAAGGGAGGTGATACTTCCCCCTTACTCAGCCCTGGTGAGGCCACACCCAGAGGGCTGTGTCCAGTTCTGGGCTCCCCAGTACAAAAGAGACATGTAACTATTGGAGACAGTCTGGCAAAGGGCCACCACTAAGATCAAGAAGGGACTGGAGCATCTCTTCTGTGAGCAAAGGCTGAGAGAGGTGGGATTGTTCAGCCTGGAGAAGTGAAGTCTAAGGAGGGATCTCATCAATGAATACAAATATCTGAAGGCAGGGTGCAAAAAGGACAGAGGCAGGCTCTTCTCAGTGATGCCTGGTGACAGGACCAGAGGCAGTAGGCATAAACTGAAACACAGGAGGTTCTATCTGACATTCAGGAAACACTTTTTCACTGTGAGGATGACTAAGCCCTGGCACAGGTTGTCCAGAGAGCTGGTGGCAAGCACATCCTTGCAGGTAATCAAAAAACACCTGACCTGAATGTGGTCCTGGGCAATGTGCTCTAGGTGGCCCTGCTTGAACAGTTGTTTTGGACCAGGTGATTTCCAGAGGTTCCTTCCAACCTCAACCGTTTTGTGATTACGTGAAGAAAATGGACGTTATGTGCAGGAATTGGGATTCTCAAGATACACACTGCCACTGCCTCTATTCCAGTATACTTCCAAGGTGTATCAAAACCAAACCATCTTGCCTGTAATCGTCTGCTGTTCCATCACTATTGCACAAACAACTAGTCAGAAGTAGTAGCAGAGAGGTCTCTGAAAATCTTCATAATCCTTTTACTGCTGGAGCCACCCGCCACAGGGAAGGCTATGGTTCAAAATCACCTTGTGATCCATTCCGCAAAGAGCAGAATTTGAGCTGATTACTCTTCTTCCTTTCTTTGTCCCTTTCATATTGCAGCCCTATATAGTATAAGCAGACCACACCTAGTAAAAGTCTTGGTGTAAGCTGTTGCCTGGGTTCCATGCCAGCTCCCCTCCAGTTCATGCCACCAAAGTCCCTCCAGCCCTTGAGCTCTAGCTCAGCTGCAGCCCCCGTAGCCATTGCAGTGGAGAAGGAAGCCATGGATTAGCTTTGCAAGCCTTTTATTTCAGACAGCAGCAGTACTACCCTGTTATTTAGCGTCTAAATGCAAAGCTGAGCACAACTCCGTCATTTGAGACTGTACTAGCATTTTTATACCGTGCGCGTTTATTGCTGTGGTGCTTCTTTCCAGGGAATTGGAAAGTGTAGAGGTAGTGGATCCACTCGGTGAGTCACCAGGCAGGTTCCTGTGGGCCAAAGCAAAAGCAGGGTTTCAGCTAAAAGCTGCTTTTATGGGAAATATGGAACGTGACAGTTGTTCAGGTTGGAAGCTCTTCTATGACTTGGGGCTAAGTTCACCCAGGAGGGTGTGCGCTCCTAAGCACTCCCTGCAAAGTGAGGCTGGAACATTTTACACCTCTTTGGTCAGGCATTTGCTTACCATAGATCTTGCTAAATCTGTCTTCGGTGCCATGGGCACCCACTTGTTTCTATCTTTTCCTCCTGCCCTTTCTTATTAACAGTTTTGAAAGGTTTTGGTTTTTCCCACTAGGAGAGCTTGCAAGAAATTAGTAAATGCTTATATTACCACTTTTCATCTATTTATTTTGGATGTTTGTTTTTGCTCTTCTTCAGAAAGACTGTGATGCATAAATAAGCTATGACCTGTCATTCCAGAGGGAGGAAATGGGAGACCGTGCATGGAAAATGTACCCTAGTTTTCCACCTGTAATTTCGGTAATGGCGTAACACCAAATTATCAGGTTCTATCCTGGAAGAGTGTTTGGTGTATTTTCTTTTAATCATCCAAGGTGTATACACTCAGGCCTTCACAGTAAACCTGAAACCAATTCGGAATATGTATCTTTAAGTCCTTCAAGGACTATATCATACCCCGTTTAAACAACCAATTAAGGTTTAATTTCACTGTAGTTTTCAGATACAAGGCAATCACTGTCTCCTGCAGTGCTGATAAGGACTGCTGCAACAAAGACAAACACTCCAAGTAGTAATTTAAAGACAGAGAAAGGAGGTGAAAGTAAAAGATTTCCCCCTTTGAAGCCAAGTAATTATAAGCCTACAGTGGCCATTTCCTTCTGTGACAACTGCTGGTAAAAAAAATAAATAAAAGCTATCCTTAACCTGTAGGCTTCTCTGTCATTTGGGGGTGAAATATTTTTTGTTGATTTTATGTGATTTATTTTCTTATTAGTTTTGGTTTTTTTCTTTTGGTTTTGTTCTGTTTTGGAGTTGTTTTCTGTTTTGGTTTTCTTAGGTTAAGGGAAGGAAAACAACGTCAGGGGCAACAGATACAAAAGCAGAAGTCTCCCCCACCATGCTGCCCAGCCAATTACTTTACCACTGACCTGTGAGCACCCTTAACTGTAGAAGGGATGTCTTTGAGAAGCCATATATAAATAAACCCTCCTTGAGCATCTCTGCAGCAAAGGCTCAGCTATCAGGCTTCCAGCACTCGCAGTTAAGCAGAGTGTCTGGTGTGTGATGATTTCATGACGCAGATCACTATCAGTGAGAAGCTAAGCTGGAAGTTACTTATTTTGTTTTACACAAGATGGGGAATGGAGGCAGGGCTAGAAATGAAGTAAAGCACTGGAGTAAATTCAGCAAATTCAAATGGGAGCAACTTTGCCGACTTCACCAGAGACTGGCTGCTGATTACAATATTTGAACCAGACTTCCCCAACTGCATAACACAATGACTCCTCAGAATCCTAAGTCAGGATTTTGCTAATTCAGACTACATATATGAAAATGCAGATGTACACACCAGTATAGTCAAAATTTGAATTTGTTCTGTTATATTGGCTTTCCTTATCTGCATTTATAAAGAAGCAGAGAAAAGAGAGAAGGAGAGACCATAGATTACATGCATAGTATGCTGGACATCTACAGACATTCTCATGACACTTGATAAGCTAAAAAAAGCAAAGTTTCAGAGATTTGACAACATAATGACAAAGGAATGGTCACGATTTCAACGTTAGTTGTTTTCAGTGCATTAAAAGGTACTGCTGCTGTGCTTCTCCAATTATGTTTATAGTATTAGCACCTTCTTGCTTCAATATTACATTTTTTCTTTCATAAGGATTTGTTGCAAGATCACACCTAAAAGAAGAGAAAATGAGTGGAAAATGCCCAGGTGGGGGAAGCAATGAAACTGCATATAAAGAATGACAATCCAGCCCAGACATCTAGACATCCAGCCCAGGCCTCTGCTTACTCCCCCTGGACACTACCTACAATTAGCAGAACCCTGTCAATACGCCCGCTATATTCATCTCATCCTAAAGTAGATGCTCAAGCAGAGACAGCACATAAGCTGCTACCTAAATGCACCTATTTCTCTCTTTTGACTATGGTGAGCCCATGGTGACTAGCTCAGCTGTGAACATCTTAAGTGATATGAGGTAAATCCCACCCAAGATGTCCAATAAATGCTCACTAAACTGCAGAAATGTGTTGTGCGTCCTTTTACTCCATTAATGTCTGGCAGATTGTAGGTGGTGTTTGTGACAATTTTTAGGCACATATGTGATGTAAATTGACAATGCATTTTTAATGTATGGTTTGGGATAGACTTATTCATAGTTTGTTGAGCCCCATGCAGTGGATGAAAGGCAGAAGATGAAACCCCCATCATTATTTATGGCATGGCAAAATTTTTTCCCTGTGCTCTAAGTTAAAAAGATTATGGAAAGAAAAATAAACATGAGGGAAAAAAAATAACAAGAAGAATCAAAGGATCCTGAGGCAAGTTTTATTTACAGCAGCCAAACTCTGCCACTTCATTTCCTTTGGCCCCAACACCCCTAGTAATACAGTTCAAGGTCCCGTGCCTCATTGGCACCGTCTTGCTGGTTTTGAAGATCTGGTTTTGGGTGAAGGTGTCTGCAGCCAGGCACTGGTGGGGACTCACTAGGATCTCCAGCCTTGTAAAAAGCAGGTGCCTGGCTGTTCCCAGTGACCATATGCTGCTGGGAGGGCTTGGAACGCCATTGGATATCAAGCACGAGGTCCCTGCTAAGTTAAAATTGTGCTCTGACTTTTCCCCATCAGTGTGACATCCGCACAGGTTCAGAGACACCCTTGGATTTGTGCAGCACACAGTGCTTTAAATGAGAGCCTGGCCTCAGCTGAAGTTAGGTGTGAACCCTTGAAGGAACAGTCCTGGCTGGGTTATCTTGTGCCAGGAGGGATCCCTGCTTGTCCTGGTGAACCTACCCCTTTGGGAGGCATCATGTTGTGTATCCTCTAGTAAGACATGGTTGCTTCTTCTCTTTGAAGTTAATGTATTATTTCCATCCCCCAAATTCACGCTTTTTTATTGATTTTACTAGGTAGAAGGGAGGACTATAGCTCAGACTGCAGCAAAATTAAGAGAAGCCGGCCAAATTAAGAGAAACAGAGTTGAAAAGAAAAATGTTGTTTCAAAATGAAGCAGGTATGAGATATGGAGAGGGTGCTCAGCAACCTCAGTCATACATCTGGCAGGCATCCACCCCTGTAAGTTTTGCATAAAAAGTTTATAGACATTTACGCCTGGAAGCTGAGAAGCAGGAGAGCTCAGGGCATGATCTCTGAGACCAGAGTGGCTGGAGGCCCCAGGCTCTGGCTGTCAGGGCAGGATGGGTTTCGGCAGTCCAACTGCCTCCCATCCTTTCCTGGACGGGTCACTGGGACCACCCCTGCAGCCCACCTGCCTGCCTGCACAGCCCTGCTGGTGCCACGCATAGTTGCACCGACATAAAGGCCGCAAATGACGTGGTGGAAAATCAAAGACATCTATGCAGAGGTTGCTGAAAAGGCTGTCCACGTCCGGAGTTTGGTGATGGTCACCACAATGAGGTGGTTTCAAGAGGGCACACCAGGAAAAAAAAGATATTTCGTCAACAGCTTGTTTGTTACGCTCGTGGTTATATAAGGTGCAGCAGGCTCAGCCAAAAATAATGTGAAAAAATATCTGTTCTGAACTGGAGGAAAAACTAACATTTCCTAAAAAATTGAGAAATAAAAAAGTGAGGAGGGTGATCAATTCATGCAAAACAAAGCTTTTAATTTTGATTGCAACCATATCTTTGTACATGCGTGTGTGTTCTAGTTAGCCTAAACTGCAATACAGACACTTGGAAGCTCAGAAAATAAAGTTCGTTACATAATTACAAGAAAAAGGCATTTTCAGTTTCAAAAGTTCTGTGTCACTGTTCAGAGCAAATATTTGTATTGAAACTTATAATTCAGATTTAAGTGAATAGTAATTTTCTGACAGGAAATATTAAATCACCAAATTTGCTGTCAGCTGTAGTGCAAAGCGTAGCTGTAACTCATTGTTCTGGTATTTGTATATTAGACACCACTGTTTGACCTTGGTTTTTAACTTGGCAAATCACGCCTTTAGTCAGGCGTTAAAGGATGGGAGTAAGATAAGGAAAGCACACTCCACACCTTCTTCTCCAATTTAAAACTAAACTTGTATTTTAGAATAATAAATTTAGACTAAAAGCTAAAGAGTGCATTAAGCCGTAACTGCCTATTAAGATTAATTCAAACCCAACATATCATTTTTAAAAGACTAATTTCTCCATTACAAAAAAGTCCATGCAACTGCTCAGTAAATACATACAAATTTGCCCAAGCATCATCTGAAAGAACCCCTCCCCCCAGGCTGGCTTCTTGTCACAGGCAAATGCTTAATAGGTTGTGGCTGGAAAATCCCAGGGAAAGCTGGAGATTTTTATGAGATGAGCACTGATTGTGCAGGAGCCTGCAGCTATTGCTGACCTGCCTCTTTCACAGAAAGAGGATTATTACGTAAAAGAGTGCTAGAGATATTGTATGAAAAATACATTTTAATTTCTTTCTCAGCAAGAGAAGAAGATGGAGAGAAGGGAAATGGGAACAGGCAGAGGAACTACTTCTGCAACTCGCTTAGGTGGGATTCCTTTATTATTTTTATTGTTGCTACTCGGAAAGTTCTTTAAAGGGTCTTATACGGATGCACATGAAAGATACCTAGTCCTATAGCCTCCCTTTATCTCCTCCAGACACATAGAGTTGATCTTTTGCATACATAAAAACACACATACTCCCATGAGCATATATATTTTTCTGGCTCTTTCCCTTGATTTCCCTTCTGCTACTCCCTCCTTACCTATTAGACAGATTGAACTGAAAGAAAGACACTACTTGTCTTTCTAATTACTGTGCACTTGGAGATGCGTCAGCCTGGGCTTTTCTCTTAATTGTTAGCTGTCTAGGGGGAACTTTTCTTGCTGTGTTTAATGTCAGGGAGCTGCCTGCCTTCCCACCTTGCGCTGAAGGGCGCGAATGCAATGCCATAACCTCAATATCTTTGTTAAGTGCCCTCTACTCCTCCCTGTCTCTTACAGTTGCGCTCACCTGGCGATGGCAGCTGTTTCTGCTCACCTATTTTCAGCCTCAGGTTTCTCCCCAAGTCCCCCCCTCCATCCTCCCATCCCCCTCCAGCCTGGCGCTGATGTTGCACTTCAAGCAGTTTGTTCACCTGTATCCATGACAACCAGGATGACATCAGCATGAGGACTCATCATCACAGTGAGGACTCCAAAGCAATTAAACGCTAATAAAGCCTTTTTAATTGCGGTTGAAATATTTGCGGTAACAAAAAAAAAAAGTAGATTGGTGAAGAGATGTAGAAGGTGGAGGAAAATTTGTCTTTCCTTGCTGCCTGCCTATGCGGTGACAACATAGCGTTTTCCCCAGGCACCACAGCAGTTTCAGCTGCTGTCAGAAATCACCCTTTCATATCCCTGAAGCAGTTGTCTGCATCCTCAGTGCTGCTACAACTAGCTGCAAATGCTTGGGTGGCCACTAATGTCTGATCTGCCGTTGAGATGGGTGGAGGGGTGACACCGCTACTGCCTCAATTCCCATTCACTTAGGCAGGAAAGCACACAGTTTTCCTCAGGGCAAACCTCTGCCCTCACTTCTCATGCATGGGCTGAGCTAGGCCCTGGGCACAGTGCACACCCCGCCCCTGCCAACATGATGCTGCAGCGGGCTGGGAGAGAGGAGGCAGGTGTGCTGCAGGGATGTCGCCTCGGTCCTGTTGCAAGAGATCCCATACAAACACAACCTGAGCTACGCTTACCTGTCTCTGCTGCTTCCCACACTTGCTCTGGCCAGGAGTAGCTCAGTGAGAGCTGCCTGGAGCACTTCCTCTCCCACAAAAGCCCTTCTGGGCTATGCAACAGGGGGCCTAGGACCCGTGGCAGATCTTCTGGGGCTGCAGTGCTGACACAGCTGAGCAGGGGAGAGCTGCTGCCATTTGAGCACCGGCAAGCCGTCCTAAAGCTACATTCTTCCCCACTTAGGCAACTTCTCCAAACACGGAAATCTCCTAGGTGCAGAGCAGGGAGAAAAAATACCTTCCATCTAACCAGATTTGTGTATGAGCAGCCCTCCTTCCTCATTTGCTGGCAATTGGTATTAACAATGTAGGTCAGGTCAACGCCTGACAACCAGAGGCTCTCAGCAGCAGCCTCCCAGCCATGGGGGAGAAATCACCTCCCTGCAGTCCTCATCGCCAGCTTCAGAACCTGTTTCTCAAGCTTGCGCCTGTCACACAGAGCCAGAGAGCTTCCCCCAGGCTGGCTGCCTCTCAGAGCCCCCACCACAGTTCCTGGGCTGCATTGGTCCTTGAGCATCCCTGGGTGAGTGGGCTGTGCCAAGGCTGACTTACTGATGGTGTTGGTCTGTGGGCATCACAGAGAACAGCTGTGTGTTTGCACTTGCAGGGTTGCCCTTCATCTGCTGCCCGGTGGGGCTGGGGGGCAGCCATCTCCCTTATCTACTGCTCACTTTTTCAAAGCCCTAGGGATATGGCTCTTTTGCACCAAGCAGGCTTTTTGCAAAGAGAAGGGTACATCATCTCACAGATCTAAGATGGTTTGGACAACAGAAAGCCCATTTGTCAGTGTTTCATTGCATTGGACATGTTTTAGCTTCAGTTCATTGTCAGCAATTCAGGCAACAAACCCACCCCTTATGAAAAACAGTTGCTCATGTGCCATGATGTCCTGCTATATCACACCAGGTCAGGTTCAGAGTGTCCTGGTTCCCACTTTTCTCAGGGAGCAGGTCTTTGATGTCCTACAGGACATGTTTCTCCCTGTGAAGAGGGCCTGTGAAGCTGTCAGTCCCGAGGATGAGGTGAGACTTAATGCAGGGAGCAATCATGCCTTGGCAGCTGGGGCTGGAGGTCTGGGCTCATTACCAAGAATCTCAGAAGACATAAATCTTAAGATTTTCAGCTGGCAGGTGAAGCCTGCTTGTTTGACAGAGCTGACCTTGTGTTATAACAACAATCATGTGGGAAAGAAAAGGTAGAGGACCAAAAATGAGGAGAAGAAGAAAGGAGAAAAATCAGAGGCTAGGGCAAGAAATAGGGAAGACAGAGCAACGAAGGGAGGAAATAAATGTAATAGAAAAAATGTACTCAGTTACACTTGGAAAGAAAGCAAGCAGGAGGGAAATCTAAACAGTGAAGCTGGTCTTCAGGACTTCCCTCTGACCGTTCTGTGTGAGGAGCACTGGTATCAAACCTCAGATTATATGGAAGGACTAAACAATTAAATCAGTTGTATAAGATCAACTGCCCAACTCATTTTTAAGAAATTTAATGGTTACAGCCACTGCTAGGGATGCTGCTGGAATGTTATTTCATGGTTTGATGTAGTTATTACCATTTATCTCTATGAAGTGCCTGGCCATCTCTCACTGGTATCCGTCATTGTGGCTAGAAGTTAGATTACTGACAAAGACTAAGATGTTGTATCATTTACTTTTACAAAATGGACAAATTTTAGCTTACTAAAAAAGTAGCTAATTCATGTAATGATCTTTGATGTTGATCCATGAGGATTTATGTTGCTTTTGTCCTATCTTATTTGTATGAACTCCTTTCCTTATTACAAGTGTAACTGCACCGCTTGGCTGACAGTGGCCTTTTAGCTGAACTGTGAACTGATTTAAATTGAGTATTGGACTAGTTCCCTTTGTGTTCTATAGTCCTATATATTGGGGAAGGTGTTAGGGGAAGGCTACTATGGGCAAAATAAATGTTTAAATTCTTAGCTGGTTCAACTCCTCTGTAAATGTTATTCCAACACCTTATTTCCAATTTTCCAGATGTCAGTAAAATACAGTAGAACAGTACCCACCCACTGCTACAGATGTTCTTTGCAATCTTTTAAAGTGTGGTGAGGGAGATCTGTCAGCTAGACTGGGCAAAGATATATGTGCCCAGTGAAAAATGAGAGGAAAATATAAAAAATGAGGTTTTATTTTTTTTAATCTTCTTGCATTTCAGGGGTGGGGAGGGGAAACAAGAGAGCTTTAAATCTCGAACACATTTTCCTAGCAGAAAGAGTTGGAGGAACAGTTCCCAATCCATTTCATCCACCAGCTGCTCAGGACCTAACACAAATTAACTACCCACTGATGATGTTGGCAGACCATGGACTGAGGGGCTCCCTCACATAGTCCTCCAGGAGTGCCTCACCCCAGTGCCATTGCCTTTCCTCCCCAGGGCCCAAGGAAGGGTGCAAGGAGAGCAAGACCTCCTTTCTCACTGACACGGCCTGTGGTCTGCGCAGGTCTGTGTGCTCAGGGTGCTGAGCAGAACAGGTGAGAGAAACCGTCTCCTTGGACATAGCATCCCCAACACATGATGCACCACAGGTGCTAGGTGATTGATTGAGCTGAAGGAGGATGAAGGAAATTTTGTTTGGAAAAGACCTGTGCTTGCTTAGCTGCAGCTGGAGAGAAGGAAGCATGCCACTGTCCTTGTCCTGGGGGCAGGAAAAGTGGACCAGTGTGGATGCAGGCTCTTGTGAGAGGAGTGGAGATCTGTTTTCAAGGACATCTGCTTTACCTGGGAGGAAGAAGCTGGCTTGGGGACAGCTGGAGTCTCCATGCTCCTCCTTGGATTGAGGTGGAGGAGAGGACAGCCAGCTCCCCTGCAGAAAAGCTCCTTTCCGCGAGCAGGAGCAAAGCTGCTTGCTCAGTATTTTCCCTGCTATGACTTGAGGAAACATTCACCCCGGATACACCCAGAAAAGGCCTGAAGCAGGGCTTCATTTGCTCCTGGAGACAGCAAGATGAAGGCTGAAGCTGCCATGCAGCTTCCAGCTCAGATGCTGCCCCCAAATATTGTGATTTTCCAGCTGACTGGGGCTCCAGGGCAACCTGAATGAGCAGTGCTGTCCCTGGCCTGCACTGCCTGAATTGTAATGACCTTCTTATGGTGTTGACTTCCATAACCTCACTGTTTTCCATCTACTGCTAAAGTTCACAGCAAAACTATGACTGTCTTCAACAGTGAATAGAAGCAGGCCTTATTAGCATTCACTGTATCTGCTCACTGATAGCGCTGAATGTCACATTATCTCATCACTGTAGGCATCCAGTGTGCCATCCGGCAGGATACATCCTATGCATTTTGAGCAGCTGGATTCTGTGTGCTAAGGCAGGAGCCTGCCAACTGCCTTCCTCTGGCAGGCTGTCTCACTGCATCCCTTCTGCCTTTGCACAGGGCATTCAGCCTGTGAAACAGTGTGAATTTCCATCAGTTCACTGGCAGAAGGGCTAGCTGAAGCATGTGATTTGTTCCAGGCACGCAATGGCTGGAAGTGTGAGCTTGGAAATCCACCAGAGCCTTCATGTGGATCCTATGGAGCTATGCCTGGAGTTGAAAAAATGGATGTCTAGCATTAGTTTCCAAATGCAAAAGTAAGCACCTAAATTAACAGCCTGACTTTGGGAACCGTGGCCTACTCAGACGGTCTGGAACCAAGATCATTTGTTTACATGATTCAAGATGGGTTCAGAAGCCTAGTTGTACATACCCAAATTTGAAAGTCTCATTTTAAAGCCTGACTGCTCTGTGTGTAGTTTGGTGTTTTGCACACCGGGGGAATGAACATGTCTTTCAGGATAACACATCTAGGTGTCTTTGTACACTTACCAATCTACTCAAGATGCTCACTTGAGCCATTACACAGTAATACTGGGGGTGAAATCAAAACAGCAGATGACTTTGCTGCATTACCACCAGAGCACAGTCCTTCCTGGACCATCAGCAGAAGAAATCTGGTACTATAAAGAGAATGACAGCTTGACACTTTGGGTTTCCATGCATAGCACCTGTCCCCTGTGCAGTAATCCAGGTCCATCGTCACTCATGGAAATCCCAGACAGCTTCAAACAGCTGATTTAAACCCCACCTTGTCTGAGATGCTGTGAACTGGCTGGCTGGCTGCTCAGCTGACCAGCTTGGCATAGGAATGGGAGGGGATTTTGTGCTTTCAAAGCTAATTATGATTTAAGGAGAATTTTTGCAGCAGTGTCATGTGATGGATGCCCATGATATCTCCTCACACTGCATTTCAGCCCCCTGTCCCCACTCAGCCCCAGGCTGGGGCTCCCTGGGCCCTCTGACAATGTTCCAGCCACAGAGCTGGGTCACACAGGCAACAAAAAGGTTTTGGAGGGTTGGGGTTTTTTTGCACCATTTTCTTCAAATAGAGACACAGATTGAAAGATTAACTAGCCTCAGTAATGGCCATGCCTGTAGCATTTGACTGCTGGGAATTAGCTTGTCATTCTGTGCCTAGCTTACAAATGGAGGAAAAATGGTCTAGTCTCCATTCAGCTGTACCACTTTTCACCCTAAAATTACCTTTACAGCTCATGTTTGAGCTGCAAGCATATATTTTCCTCTTTCCTCGTTACACTTCCAGATCTCTCAAACATTAAATAGCAGGTGCTTAGAATAAAGCATATTATTCTGACAAACATTTTCATCATGAGGTAAATTGGCACATACTAACTGCTTTAAAATACTTACTGAGTAATTGAATACAGCAGTACAGGTTACTATGCAGATGTCTGTCTCTAATAGTTTACAATTACACACAATTCCCTGCTAAAGGGAAAGACTGTTCCACAAGTAGTTTGTTGTTTCAAACAGAAAAAAAAAAAAAGGAGGAAAAAGAGGAGAGAGCAGTCCATGCTACCCCCATAGGATATTCTTAAAAAAACAGATGGTTGCATTTTGCAGAAGCTTTTGAAGAAAACTTTAAAGAACTATGCAAATTTTTGCTATTGCTTTTTTTGGTTTGCGTATTTCTTCTCAGTCTCCTTCCCTATCACACATGATTGCAAATCTGTTTCAACCTATAAATAGTTTTCTTCCTGCAAGCAGAGAGCTTGGTAATAGCAAGCTACATGTTCCAAAGATTGGGGGGGGGGAGTTATTATCATTGTTCTTTATCTTTTTGGAAATTCTGGGTTGTAAAGCTCAGTGCTTTACATTTCGTTAGTCAGATCAAAAACATAATCCCTGCCCCAAGGAGTTTACAGACTCAGAGGGACACCTTCAAACTGTAAATTACATTTCTGTCTGAAATGGCTGTACCTACCGTTTTGACAGGTAGAACTTATTGCCAAGAGGAAAAAGCAAAAAGAAAGCATGTTTCTCCACTTTTGCACCTTGGTTTGCAGCTTTGCCGGCGCCCCGTGCATAGTCAGTGTTACAGCTTTGCTGCCAGCCCCTTGCCCTTCCTGGGTTGTGTGCTAAGCATGAAGGCGTCTCACCTCCACCTACTGCTCTGGCCTGGCTCTGGCCCATGCTCCTGGACTTGTCCTTCCTTGCTAGAGGACGTGAGGTTGTCTGCCCTAGCAAGAGGTGTGGCACTGCCGCCATCCCTGGCCGAGGTGTCCCTGGCTCACTTTCAGGAGTCACTCAGAGGCAAGGGACAGAGGCATGGTCTGGTCAGTGCCTGGGGGGGCCACGGCCTCCTGCAACTCTGTATAGCACAAAAACTGCTTCCAAGTGGGATTTCCTAAAGGCAATGCTTTCCATCACTTTCTTTCCCAGTTAAGCTTAGCAGTGATTTAAATAAATAAATGCAACACACGATTTCAGATCCCTTCCCTGAATAAAGCTTGCTCTGAGTTTCAACAGCCTCCGGGTGCCCTGTGCTACAATGCGGAAGGGTTGGTCTTTACTGGCTGTGTCTACACTAGCAGTATGTGGGTGTCACAGGGTAGCCTGGGTCCCCCATCATCCTGGCAGAGTGTGCTGCTTCTTTTTTCTAGTCCGTGTATTGTTCCCATGGGGACAAATCCTTGGGAAGGGGTGACTGGTACTCACGCCTGGGCCCTTCCTACTGTGGAGCTGAGAAACATGCAAGGCCCATATGCAGAGACAAGAGCTTGGAAGCGCTCCTGGGGCCTGTACACTAAAAATACCAGCACCATCATCCACCCGTAGTGGTAAGACCAACACTTCTGGGTGAGCTGTGTCCTGGGAACCAGACAGCTCCCCTTGTAGCAACCCCTGCCACATACTGTTAGGGCTGGAAGGGCAGCCCCAAGCCCTATACTTCTCTCCCTCCTGGGCTTCAGTAATGGTCTGCTTTCCCCTTTGGGACAGCTGTCGATGACCACAAATCCACCTCCTCCTGGACCACTGCTGTTGGTGACCATGCTTCCCTGCAATAAAAACAACCAGCACCATTTTCATGGAGTGGTGGTTCCTATAAATATCTTGGCTCTTACCAGGCTTTTGTTTTTCTTTATCTGTTGGATACCTGTCAGGTAAAGCAAATGAGATCATTAAAGCTCTGCTTTAACTTTATATATTGGCAAATGCTGTTGAATCTGACATCAGGTTCTAACTGTGCAAACATTTTTGCTTTTGGTTTTCTGTTTAACAAAATATCAGCCAGTAACAACACATGGTGTAGTGGTGCTGTTCTGTAATTTAGCGGTGCTAAATAGGATTCAAAAGATGATGCTGCAGCCCTTTGCAATAACTCATTTAGTATTTTAATGCTTTTTCACCAGCCCTTCTTATAAGGAATAACAGGAAATGGCAGTGACATATCCAAACCTCTATTTCACTGCAAAATGCTTAAGCTAAGGCCCAGTGAAGTGTGACTAATTGCCAGATATTACTATACCAGGTCTGTCACGTCAAGATAATATAAATTAGATATCCATCATTACAGGTTGAGCTATAGACTAATTAGAAAGTACTTTCTCAGTGCAATGGACATAACAGCGTAGGACAAGTTTAGCTTGGCTTTTTTTTTCCTCTCTCAGTGTAAACAATCTGTCTGCTTTCCTTCAGACAGGACAATTATTCTTATAAGAGAAACATGGACTTTTTGCTAGCCTTGGCCGGTATTTGTGGCATAAGTAATCAACACTAATAAATCCCTTCTTTGTTGCTACTTAAACCTTGTTAAGCTACCTTCAACGTTTAGAAGAGTTTGGTTATGCATCAGGCTGCTCCATCCCATACCTCCAAGTATTTTTCAGTCCGCATTAATCTTGTTACTGTATGTTAAGGAGGTACCAGTCGGATCCAAAATACAGGCTGTGTTTGAGATCTAACTGATCAGCAGCCTCTGACCTGAGCCTCTCTATAATGCAGTTAACTTGTCCAAACTGCTTCCTACCAAGGCTCCTTAGAAGGAGCCATTCCCTCTCCTCCTTCACACCTCCTTCATTGTGTCACTAACTGGCAAGTGGGAGCACACACATTACAACAGTACAGTGGTCACAGCGTATAGAAAAGGTGTATTTGGAAGATCTTTATCACAGAAGATTATTGATTGTTCTGCACTTCTTTAGATCACATGGCCACTTGTGACCACATCTTATAGCCACATGGTCCACACTTTCCTCTATATATTAATCAGATCACTGTGTCTAACTCTAGATATGAAATTGGCCTGATTTTTGCAGAGCACCCATAAAGATAACACAAATGGAGACATCGGCAGTTGTGAAAACTGGCTACCATGCTTAGGTACAATGCTTGGTAAATCAGCGAGACTGCTGGGACAAAAAAACCCTTCAGATGAGTTTGCATGCAACATTCAGATCTGTGAGGGGTAAACTCAAACTACAACTTGATCTGAATTTTTAGAAAGCATGTGGTTTTCAGAGGCAGCATTCTCCTCACAAAGGACTTAAGGAAATTGTCACCATCAGAGCAGAATATCCTGTTCATCTACCCTACTCTGCCACATGCTGAGAAAGAACCTACAGGGCCAACTAATTTCCAATCACTGGGGTATAAATTGATATAGCTCCAAAGAAGCCTGTGATTTTTCACCTGTTGAACAAAATGCCTGTGGCAGCTAGTCAGTGATGCTGAATACCCATCCAACCCAACATAATCAGTAATGTTCATGGCAATGAATGTTATCCTTGGGAATCTGTGATTTGCTTGTAGATGGTCCCAGAAACTCAGGACACAAAAAGATAGCCTTTTTATAAATTTGAAGGTGGAAATAATATAGGAAGCCTCATAAGTTGTTTCCAAATAGCCTGTTATAATTCATTTGAGATTAAACAGAGGAGTATAAAGATGGTCCTGCCTTGACAGAATAAGCCTGCAGGACTTGCCGGGCTTCCTGACATCTTTCACAATAGGCTCAGGAATGGGCCGTAAGGAATAATTGCATCTTCATGTACAGGCTTTTATGATTTTTCTAATGTCCACAGAGACCATCAGTTGGGCTTTGCCCACTGACATCGAGTTAGTCCTAGGAGTGATGTGTTAAATCTGTTTAAGAAAAGGACAAGAGGAATAGCTGTTAACATTACTGAGGAGAAATGCAATTTGGCTTGGAGCAGAACAAGCATCCTGACCAGACCAGATGAACTAATATGAGTGCGGTTAAAGATATATTGCTAGAGTTACAGCGGTATCAGGAAAGGAAGGAATTTTCTTGTATCAGGAATTAGGAGGTCTTTCAGAGGGCAAACAGCTTGTCTTAAGCTACTCAAGGAGAAACACTAGATTCAGAATTGAACTCAAATATTTCCTCCAAGTTGGTCGTTTAGACATTGTAGCCTGTCTTTCTTGCCAATGGTTGAGTCAACAATTAATGGACACTCCTGTTACCGGAATATTTAAAGACTAAGATACCAGACGATTAGCTAGCATTTTGAAAGGAAATAAAAAGAAATTAATTCTTACCTGCATAGCTTAATGCCAACTTAAACTAAAGGACTCTATACTTTGATTTCGATTTCCACTGGTTTCCTCTGGAGCTGATTTACACTGTTGTCCTCTGCTGATGCAGTGTGTTGTCCCAGCCACCAGCCACCTTCTGAATAAAAGGCCCAAGGCTTGACTGAGAAACACCAGGATCTAGTGCTATATGAATTAGCTTAAGGCATCCATTAGTTTTCCACTGCTGCTAGGTCTCCTGGAGGCCTTCTATCATATCTGCTGGTCCTACACAGGTGTTCTGGGTACGGATGTTTTGGTGACAGAGCTGAGTCCCCAGTGTGTTATAATAGCATATAAACCATAAGCAAATCCTCTCCTCTGATCCAGCCCACAAATTCTTGTCTCTGTATCAGCCGCTTTTGCTGTGCCTGGAAATCTTCTGGGCCCAGTGCCTTGTCAACCTCTATGACTTCTTATTGTCTAATTATCTGTTCCAGTATAATCATGAAGCCTTTTAACACTTTTCTTTCTCCCCAAGGAAAATATATCTCCATCACTAGAAAATGACCTTCAGCTTCTATTGTGAACAACAAAACAAAAAGCTTTCCTAGCAGTATCAGCTTCATCTGTACTTTTCCATTGTCATGTCTCAAAGACTCATTAGTTGCTGATAATTTCTCATGGTTTTAAAGAATCTCTTTTTGTTTATTCTAATTTTCTTGGTCATGTCTGTACTCTTTATAAATTTAACTGCCTTTATCAACTCCATCTTTATCTTCCTCCTCTGCCACTTTCAGAATAATCCCAGCAATTATTGTTGTAAATCATTTGAAGATCCTTTATTCATTTACTTTGACCTCCTGAGGTCTCAATGGTACGTACAAACTCGGTACGTTTCGGTTCTTGGAAGGATTGTTTCATTTTCCTTACCATGAGGAGGAATTAAGGAACTCTTTACATGCTGATACAGGAAAGGCCTACGAGGCAAAGCTGGGAGCATTTTTCCCTGCCTGCCACATAGACGGCATGGAATGAGGTTGTCGGAGCACAGGGGAAGCTGCACTGCGGGAAGTGCTGGTGGGAAGGGACAGACTTACCATGCCCTTTGGCTGACTGCTTCCAGATGCAGTCAGCTTTCTGAGCGGCTCATTGCTTGTTTTTTTCATCTCTTAGTATTAAATGGAGGAAAAATATTCTCAGACTGACCTAAGGCAAGGGCCCAGACCTGCACTCTGGGCATTATTTTATCCCTCTGCTGTAGCATCTTTTCTATCGGTCTGAACATTTCTCTTACAGCACCTTGCCCCAGTGGTTTTCCGGGGAACTTGCTGCTTTCCCAATGTTATCTGCCCTGACCAAGGTAAATTGTCACCCGTTGGAGTCTTTGCCTCAAGACAGTCTCACCAGCCTGGGGGAGAGCTTTGTGCACTTACCGTCTGTTTGGCTTTAGCCTGTCCCTATCTTTGTTCCTTATAAAAACCCTGTTCCCTGGAGAGAATCAGAGTCAGAAGTGCAATACCTCACTGTACCGCTCCAACTGGTAGGGGTAAATTGCAAGTGCAGGTTCCCTGGGCTTTTTTGTAATTTGTGTCCTGGTTGCATGAGGACACAGAGTCTGGGTGTTGTTTGCAAGTGTGTCTGTCTCCTGGGATTGCATATTGTATTATCCCTTAGGCCACTTCCATCTCAGTTAATCTGATCAAAGTGGCCCTTCAAATTCAATTGTTTTGATTTTTTCTCTTAGGTTTTCATTTTTATTTAACTCCCAGGCCTGATAAAACTATAATCATGGCTCCCCAGCCATATACCCTTTTATTCTGTATATCCTCTTCTTTAATAGCTTCCTAATTCTCTGCAGTTAAGTCTTCCATATTTATGTTCCTGCTCTTTATGTCTACCATTTTTCTAGACCTTACCATCACTATATTACACTGAGTTGTTGGGTTGATGGCTGTTTCCCTAGGTAATCAAGAAAATGAATAATTAAGGTTTTGGGTCATGTATTGAAAAAGGGTTATGATTCTAGCCAGAGTCCTGAATTAAAACAGCCAAATTAATGGAGTTTCTCCTTAAGCAGAATTTACCTTTTCATTTGTTACAGTTTTATTCTGTCTTTCCTCAGAAACACTCAAATACTCTTTATAAGAGAAGTCCCTGGAAAGCTCCTCTATTCTAGACAGGAACTCCTTCAAGAAGGCAGCTCAGTTAATTTCTGTGCATCCTTTGAGCCAGACTTGCAAACAGGAAGATGTGCTGCAATGACACACTGTATAACCTCTCTGGTAAACCCCATTCTATCAATGTCAAATAATCTCAAAGTAGCTTAATTGTAAAACTATCTGAGGAAAAGAAGAAAAGCATCTTTTCCTTAACTGTGTTGTGTCCTTGTACTTTATTGTATCTAAAGTGACTTTAAAATGTTATTTCTTATAATAGTCAGGCATGGGCCTATGTATATGGATTTTACTGTGGAATTAACTGAATCCCAGTTACACCACATCCATCACCCAAATGCAACTACCTTGCTAGGGTAATGTGTACTGGTTTCTTCTGCAACCACTAAACACACAGCTATAGAGTTTCAACCTGGCTGACTGATGGATCCCATATTGCAGTTCTTTATTCCTGTTTTGAAAACTTAGGTGGCTCAAGAGACTTTGTCAGACATTCTGGATGCAAGTAGTTTCACCCATTACGCCGGTCACTCTGAGCTTGAGATTTTGTAAGCGTTACATTCAAAACTTCTTGCTTTGTCTGATTCATTTCTTCTTCTGAATTTCTTCACAGGTAATTCACAGTAAATACCATACTATATACATCCTAAGATTTAAAACACACCCTAAAGCCTGGAACCTCTACATTCTCCTGTGGAGAGAGGAGTCCGGGACCAAAGGAAAGAAAGACCTGAGATTAACAATAAAGATCCCAGTTTTACAAAGTAATTTGACTGCAGATCAGTCACATTTCTGTAAGTCTGCATTGCTACTCATGCTTCTTCTTTCTTTTTACTTTTTAAATCAAGCTTGTTGAAGGGAGTGAAGGGAGGACATAGTGTCTCAAAAATCCTATTTTCTTGAACAGTTCAAAGTAATTGTGCATTGATTTCTTGGAGACACACAAATGCTATTTATCAATTGATTTTAAAAGCTAGAAAGCAGTGGTTTGAGATCACTTGCTGGCTAAAGAAAGTTGGGGTTTGAAAATAACAGAATAATAAATGGCCATGGCTTGGTCACACAGATGTGAGGTAGAGAGTCAATATCCTCCAGCAGTGCAGTTTATTTGCTGATGCAGCTATAACTGGGAATAAAACTGCCTCAGCCCAAAACCAGGTCTATGCCTTCGGAGGGATATTATAAACTCTTTAAGAGAGCTTGGGACAGAGAAACAAACAGGCCACCTTCAGACCATTTTCGAAAAGCAGTTTAAAATACAGTCTGCATCGCACGTTTCTTATACCCCAGACTTTCTTTGAGAAGCTGCTTGGATGTTCATAGCCAACTACAGTGCTGTGAAAAGGTACATGAGCTAGGGATCGTGCCTGTAACCTTGAACATACAAGGGAACTCAGGAAAAACACCAAGCAGAAAACTCACCTTAAG
Source organism: Phalacrocorax aristotelis (assembly GCF_949628215.1). Taxonomy (NCBI): domain Eukaryota; kingdom Metazoa; phylum Chordata; class Aves; order Suliformes; family Phalacrocoracidae; genus Phalacrocorax; species Phalacrocorax aristotelis. The sequence goes on along the minus strand of NC_134276.1, from coordinate 96,276,496 downwards.
ATAAAAGCAACCTTAAGACAAAAGCAATTCCTAAAAGGAATTTTTAGACTAATTTTGTCCCCATGCATGGTCTGTTGTGCTCTTCAACAGTAGCCCCCATGCAGGACCTCTGGGACTCTACCACCATCTGCATGATCCCAACATTTCCTGTCCACACCAGGGAAGCCTGCTGAGCACTATGCTGTCCCTGGGTGGTGAAAGGAGACCCCAAAATGCCACTCCCTGGTCCAGAAGCAAAGGCCTTCTCCTCTTGTCCCTGCCCTGGGCTGTGACACCTTGTCGCGGTAGTGGAAGAGCACATCATGGGGCACACTGAGGGGAGTAGCACCTGCTCCAGACTGCCGCATGGGGCAGGTGGGCTGCAGGGGACCCCCATGAGAGAGACGGGCTTCTGCTTGCAGATTTGTCCAAGTGCCTATGTGATTTTTTTTCCTTTGCTTTAGCCAGCATAACTTCCATATGAGCAGAGGTATCCTTAGATTCCAACGAGATAGCTCCTCCAAATACCTGAGAAGAAATGATCTCACGTTTTGTGTTATGCAGAGCTTGCCAGTCCCACCAAGAAGCCCGTTTCTTGCTAGCAGATATTGGCGATTTTGTTGTGGGTAATTGCTATGCACAGCTAAGGACTTACACTGCAATCAAGAAGGTAACAGCTTGTTCACCTGCTCCTCTTTCTCCTAAGAGCAATATTGCTGCTGGTCTTCTTGCTTAAAAGCTCTGGGCAAACATTTCTGGAAACCTTGTTTTGTGACTAATTTGCAAAGGTCACTCATAGTAAGGTGATGCTGAGCTCCTATGTTTGGCTCCCCGGGCTAGTAAATCCTCCGTAAGGTGGTCACATACAGGTCTGTCAACTGTTTAGCATCACATAAAGATTGTTAAACAGTACCATCTTCATAGTGTCACCATGAGGTTTTTATATAAAAAGGAAAATCTCTCCCTTGTGGCTACAACATTTTGTTACAAATTCTTGGGGTTTTGGATGAAAGAGCTATAAAGTCGATAGGAAATAACATCCAAGGGACCCGTGAAACTACACAGTAATAATAATCAGGCAGCACTGTTTTCCCCATGCATTCAAATTGTCCATTCTTGCTTTGGTAGGGTTATTTTATCTGTGTCTTTTCCCATGCTTCAAAACAGGGGTTTGTGCAAGAAATTCTTTTTGATAAAGAAATCTCCAAAGCAGCTCCTTCTCATCTTCACCGGAGTTCAGGGAGGTAGAAGGATAGTTTATAATTCAAGGGAAATCACTGTTACTTACAAAATAATTGCTGGGTACTAAACATCTTATCATGTACAGTTTATGATACCACCTCATATAGAAACTTAGAGCATATTTTCTCAGTATCAGTGTTGTATTTCAATAAACTGAGACTATAATTTTTTAAATATTACAGAATTACTCATTAAAATGTCTGTGCTTAGAACAACACACACACAATTACTTTAAATGTAATTTTGCTAAACATTACAGCAACTCCGAAAAACACATATGGTCTTTCTCCTGTGGAATATATCCACTTCTCACTGAAAATCTGAAAAAAATAACATTGCTGATACATGTACATTTTCTGGTTTTCACTAAGAACTGTTGGTTTTACAATTAAGGTTACACATTTCACAGTAAGAAAAAAAATTAAAGATTAAAATATATAATTACCCACCAAGAAGGTATAGATAGAAAATTTCTGATCAGATGTGAAAGACCAGATATGCTTCTACGTGTGGTACGTGGATTGTGTTTTGAAGTAGAATTCCCAAAGGCTTTGCATCCATAGTCAAGAGGTGACTTCCCAACAACCTCAGCATCTCCGGTGCAGAGTATCTGAAAAAATCCAGACACTCAGTGTAGGGCATATCACAAGCTGGCCTTTCCTTTCCTTAAAATCTGGCTGCATCTGCAAGTCCTGACTTTGGCTGGAAATCTAGTCCATTCTTTGCAGAAAAGTCTTACTTTCATCTCTGTGTTAAAAACTTTAACTAAAACTGCGCTTCAGTGCGGTTTTGGCAGAACCGCTGAAAGCTGAGTGTTAGTCTTGAAGTGTTTGCTATTGCCTTGATGAATACCAGGAGCAAAGGATTGCATACAATCCTTGTTCTGTATTTTCATGTAGGCCTTGTATTCTATAAAAAAATCTCACATATAGCATTATACATAGACTCTGCAACAGAGCAGTGGCCTTGGATTTATCTTTGTGTGTAAATTCTTCATATGCATAAGTATTTGTAAGATGAGGACTTTAATCTTACACTTTCTCTACTATATCAAGTGGGTAGCTGAGAGAAGCACAGGAGATGTGTAACAGGAGCAGGGAAAATCAATAGTGTGATTTGGGCAGAAGAAATCAATGCAACAATGCAGCAAAAGAACTGAATGTAGTGGTGTGGACAGAGGTGATCAATAAAAATACATGTGCTTTTGTGATGTGTGGTGAGTGAACAGGTCCAAATAAGACAGAAGACTAACCTGGACTTTTATGTGAATCTGATACAAACTGGATATTTGGGGAGGTTCAGCTGAGTTAGTCTGCTGTATGCAGGCATATTTTTCCCCCCTTCATTTTCTTATTTTTATGCCATCCTTCTGATCCCAGGTTCCACCTAGTTCTTTGTGCACAGATGACAAAATGTTCAACAGCTTGAAAGAAAAAATAGATTTCTAGCATAATCTGATAGATTCAGTTGGTCTAGATAGCTTGAATGCTGTTTATTCTGCTGGATGCTGCTATTTCTGCCTGTGCGTCTTCAGGTATATTTTTTTCAGTGTTTTCGTAATGAAGTAAAAGTCATCCCCAATCAGCTTTCCTCCCCAGAACTGGATTTCCAGCTCTGGCCACTTTTTTTTTTTTGTGTTGGGTTACAAGTTTGCCTGTAACTTGGTAAAAAGGCAGCTCCCATATTACCTGTGAAGGCGAACTGTGCCTTAACCAGACCATGAGTCAAAGTCTATTTACTGGCTGCTTTTGATGCGCTATATATATTTTCCAGGAACATTCTGCCCAGCCTTACCTTCTGGCTTGGTCTCTCTACAATGCCACATTGTTGTTTGCTTACTTTTCCCTTGGGTACTGCTAAACCAGGTATAACCTCAAAACTGATTTCTCTGTGAAGGAGCACTCTCCTTTTTTTTTTTTTTTTTTTGCCATATTATGGCTTAATTTTTATCCCTTGCACAAAACTCCTGACTTTGTCCCACACCAGTTAAAAATACTTTTTTCTGCTTTGGTAGTGGATACAGGATATTTATGTTTCAGCTCTAGTGTATGGGTTTCTGAAATGATAAGATACCATGCCCATAAGCTACATATCTGACCCCAGTTCTGCTACACTGTTTATTACATTTATCTCATTGTTGCTGTGTGGGCTTCTGCAGTTCCAGTTGCTATACACTTTTTACTGCCCAAACAGCGTTTTACTTAACTATTACAAAGCTAACACTCAATAGTATGAAATCTGAACTTCTGCTTTAAAAAGCCACCAGTATTGTCTGTCAGCAGGCACAGCTCTTCCCAAACCAGGTCCTTCAGCTGCTGGGGAGATCTCACAAGGCCTGAAAGTGCTGAGATTCATTGCTGAGCTTTGACCTTGCTGTCCTGTTTAAGTTTTCCCAGCCCTCAGCATCCTCCGGCTCTTCCACGGGAACCCAGGCAAGACCATCACCTCTGCACTAGGTCAAGAGAGCTGAAGCTTCCCAGAGACCTTTGTAGCTCATGGGATGCGACTCAATAAAATAATGTCGAGAGACACTGTGTGTCAGCCGTGTTGCCTGCCAGGGACGTTACACTCCTGGTACAGTTAGTTACTAAATCTTGACAGGTCTGATGACCAAGGGCATTTTTTCCCCTGCGGCATGACTGTCCTGCCAGGAGGGCTTAAATGTTTGTTTGCAGAGAAAAAAAGAAATGTGCTGCTGCTTCTGCTGTAGCTGGCACTAATAATTGCCTCTGAATAGGCTGGTTCAGTGGATGCTGTAAAAGTGAGGGAAAGGGCTTGTGCCAGCGCTTAGGGAGAAACCCAGGACAGGAGGCTTCACAGGAGCTGGTTGTTCAGTGCTGCAATTTTTCCCAGTCCCCAAATTCCTTTTCAAAGCACTTCAGAGAAAAAAAAAAGAATTTATTAATAGCTTGTCTGGTTCCCCATCCCCAGGAAAGGGTCGCACTCTACTGAACTGATGCTACTTCCTAATTTAACTGTGTGTTTTTTACACTTACCTAGTGCATTTTCTGACCATGTGCTTATGGCTCTGAACCACGTTTGCTGACTCAGCAGAGCCTGGTGCAGAGTGAGGGGCAAGGGAGGACAAGGGGACAGAGTGAGCTATGTACAGAATACGGCAATAGTAAACAGACCTGCCAGTGGGAAATCATCGGCCAGGGTTTCAGGAGTTTGAACTTATGCTTGAACCTATGTTTCCTCCTCAGGGAAACATGGGTATGGGAGCAGGGTACATCGCCAGGGCTTGCCTTGCCATAGGGCTGTGACAGGTCCTAGGCTGCAGATTTGGACCCAGGAGATTGGGAGCAGTGCTGCATTCCCAGCACAGAAGTGTCCACCAAGAGCGGAGCCCCCCATAATGCCCAGCCTCAAGGGCCACAGTATGGGCAGGGAAGAAGCTCCTTCTTCTCCTTCCTCTCCTACTCAGAGACCCTCAGAAGGGATGGGAAAATCAAGTTTCCTGGTTTTAAACTTCACAGTCTAACAGCTGCTCTTTGAAGCTCCCTAGAGGTCTGTTTACAGCTTCTTCCGCTGAGCTCCCATTGTGATGATGTAAGCAGCACCACTTTTCCAGCAAGATTCCTTCTCTGGGAGAACCAGGAGAAAAACTGTCAATTGTAATTAAAAATAGCCTCTTCACTTTTAAATGTATGTCACAGATTATGGAGAGAAACTCAACAGTGTTTCTTGCTGATTTGAGATTCTAGATTTCCACACTGAGTCAAAAGTATACGGGGAGAGATTCTTCACAGATGAGCAAAATCCTGTATGATAAGGGTGTAATTATAAATGTGAAAATGCAAATTTGTGATTCAAGGGGTAATGCTAATATCTCCAAGGACAGTGGGGCAAGATCCAGATATCTTCTGAAGTCAGTCTGATGGCTTCCTTGAAATTAAAGATTTGCATCACTGTAACTGAAGGGAGAATCGTACCCTACAACTTTAAATCACAGCTTCAGCATTACTGCTAGAGGCCCAATTCCAAGGCTGTCAGAAGAGGATTTCAGGGATCTATTTATTGACAGGGAAAGAAGGTTGCTCTTTCAGAGACCATCAGCCTGACTTTTCATTTATTTTCATCTTCCTTTTACTTTTGCAAAAGTAAAGGCGACTTAGAAACAGGGAACTGGGTAATCTTTTACATAGGAGGAAGTGCCCCAAAGTGATAATCAACTGCAAGCAACTACTTGAAATGAAGTAGCAAGAAATGTTTACAGGCAGGATCTAAAATAACCTCTCAGCCTTTTCTAGGGTTCCTTCATTTTGTATTTACTCAGGTAGTCCAAAGTTCTGAAAGAATAACTTGCCAAAAGCAAGAATAGATCTTGATTTTTAGGTTAGGCATGGGGGTATATAAGCATTGCTGCAGCTTCAATATTTAAGTTGTTGTTGGGAAGAATGAGTAGGGAATGGAATGAGGTTTTCAGTTTATTTTCTTTCATAAATCAGAGGAATATCTATTAAAAATTTTACGTCTTCATTCAGGTGTTCTGTGCCAAGGACCAGTGCTGGGCAAATAATTGCAGCTAATTCAAAAAAGTTCCCAAAACCCCACATATGGAGGCAAATATGCATTTCCTACTGTGTATACTGTGTGAGTCACATTCAATTAAAGTAAATGGAGTTGCACAATGTTGAATTTGACCCCGTATAATGAATGTACGTTCTTCCCACAGTGTGTTTGTGAAAGTTGCCTGGGGATTGCTTTATTTTAGCTGGGGTGCTGACAAGGAAGGCAAGTGTAATGAAAACAAAGCAGCTAACATTCACAAACATGATATATGTGCTGAAGTCAGGAAATCTTTTCTCACTCTGGATTTTAAAGCACTGTATGCAATGTACATGATGCTCAGCCTAGATGAAATTCTTATCTCAAGGGGTCATAAGAGTCTCCAACACATGATTTTAAACCTGGGCTGGCGGAAGGATCTTCCTGTTGCCTTTTTTTTTTTCAAAATGGCATTTGCATGGAAAACTTTCTGTTAAGCTTCGCTCAGCCAAAAAACCTGACTCTATTAAGATAATACTTATGTTGAGGTAAATGTTGCCCTTGATCAGGGTTTATTGCAGTTTTTGACCTTTGGCTATTTTTGAAATAATTGTTGTTTAGAAAGCTGGTCTGAATTAATGGATGTTTCCTGGACATTCTCTCTTCCCACTCTTTTCTCTCAGGTAAATTTTTACCTCAAAGCCTTTCTGGGGTGATTTTTATCAAAAAAGAGCTGCTCAGAGTAACAGGGATGAATTCTGCAACATTTTACCTGCTACTGTGAACAACAGGGTGTCCCCGATTTTCCATTTTAATTACACCTCTGCCTTCCATATTGGTTAAAGGTGTATAGAGATGTCAGGGGACTCTTGGCAAAGGCTGACCATGGCCACCTTCTGTGTTAGAATGCAGTGCCATGAAATACGTCAGTACTATTCAGGAGACTGTAACGAGAGACCTAGGGCAAACTCTGCTTCCATCTTTTCATTCTTCCCCCCAGCCACCCCCCTGATTTCTGGGCTTGGTCAGTTTGACAGGTGGGCAAAACACACTGCCTATGTTCAGGAGAGCTGTCATAGCCCCTTGCTGCCCCTTGCCCTAGGGATGTGCCCATCTGGGCAGACTGCAGGCACGTGCCACTGTCACCCAGGAGGAAGAGAAGAAGAGGCTGAGGAGTGAGTCGATGTGCTTGACTTTTGCCTCTGGAGGCCTGATTTGCTTCAAGCCTGGAGTACACATCGCGAGTGAAATGGGTCTTATTCTCATCCCTTAGGCTTCAGCTGGCACATCTCCATCAAAAGATGACACATAATTTATTTCCATCAGGACACCTGCCCAGGGAAATTTGTTAGTCTTAAGGAAAAGAAAAAAAAATAGAAAAGAAAATTAGAAAGTGTTTTGGTACACAGGCCAACGGGAATTAAGGGTGAAAGGAGTTGGCTTGGCACCTTCCAGCACAGCATTAGCTGCTACTCTGAGACAGGACAAAGAGCTCATAGACCTCACTTTGGGCTGGCCTGAAGGCCAAGAGTTAGTGGGTTGCCATTGCGCTCCCTGGCTTGGTGTCATGGTTTTAGCAGTGAAGAGAATTAACTCTATCCCAGCTAAAACCATGACACTTGGCTTGGAGTGTGGCACAGGCTTCAAGGGCAGCTGCAGGCATTGTCCACCTGGTTTGAAAACAGCAGTGCCTGGTGGGTCCTGTACAGCTCCCCTTGGGCAGACTCGCTATCACTGACCTCAGTGATGAAGAGCATACATGTGAGAACCCAACAGATGCAAGCCCATGTTCACAAGCCACAAAGGATAAATCCGTGCCATGGCTTTAAGAAGTGCACATCAGCCAGCTTCACAGTAACCAACTCAGTCTGTCCTTGGAACTAACTGTGAGCTGCAGAACTGGCTGAAACAATTGATTAAACAACCCTTGGCAGGCTAATTTCACGTCAAGCCTTGGGCTACTGCAGCTTCCTTGCCAGCAGCACTAAAGTGACCTAAACCAAAGCTAACTCAGGGATATGTATGGTCCCTGCAGTAGCTGGGCTACAGATGTGTCCAAACCTAGAAGGCCATGCATCGCAGCAAGATGTTGTGCCAAACAACAATAAACCAACAGATGATCACCAAAAGGAGACCCTTGGTAGCTTTGGGCTGTATCATTTCCTAGAAGTACTTTGTAACATGTACTGGCTGCTGCAGGTGCGGAGGGTGGGCTGACAGCTGCCAGGCTCCTGGAGCAAGTGTGCCCTGTAGTATTACTCAACCTCCTTTGTGGGGAACATCACTGGCCAGCAGGAGCTTTGCTGGCTGTGCACAGGGGTAGATGGAGGTGTGGGTTGACAGCCCTGGGCAGCTTGTGATATCGTGGTGCCATCGGGGCCATCCCTCGCCTGCACATGGCACAGCAGAGACACTGGAACTAGCAACTGGGGAGGTGGGCAGAAAAGGTACCCATCACATTTGAACCGTTTCTAGGGCCCGTGGGGGTCTGCTGAAGGGGCATGTTCTGTTCTGCTTTACCTTCTGAGCAGCACCCAGATTCTCATCTGAGTGCATGAGAAAACGAGGTTTAACTAATCTGCCATTTAAAGAAATAACTGCTTAAATAATAACATTTTGATGGAGCAAAGGTTATCTGTCCCAGAACGGCTGTTATTCCTCAGCGACTCCACTGATGAAAGGCACAGCCAGCATGACCTTTGGGAAGCTCAGGAGTGCTCACTTGCTCGCTCTCTCAAGCAGCATGTCAACTATTTATGGCATTTCCCTTATCTCCCAGCAAAATTAATTTTACCACATGCATTACATAACATGCTTTTTTCTCAAACAGCACAGGCTGGTGAGCTTCCCATCCTCCCCAAAACGACACCTGGTATTTGTGGTGCCTGTCTGTACTGGAGGAAAATATTGGTGGGCTCTAGCCAGAGAAGCACTGGGGAGAATATCAGTGTGTGGTGCCCTTCACAACTCTCTGAGATTTGCATAGCTTGTTTGTGCTGCTTACAAGCGAGAAGAGGATTTTTTTTTTTTGCCAACTCTGGAAACTCAGCCTTTGATCTTAAAATCAGTTGGTGTTCTTTAGCTTCTTACACCACCAAAGGTGTTTAAAAATCTGTTGCCAGAATTGTGCTGATGATTTAGCTTTAGACCATGGGAAGCTCAGCCCCGGGTGTTAACAATATCCATATGTGCTTTTTTTTCCCTTTCCATTAATTTAGAGGTTTCTTAAAGATGCCGTGTAGAAAGACGTAGGATTAAAACTTAATTATTTGTGGTGCATCTTCTTTGTTCTGATGTATCAAACTACACCTACTGCAAAACCAGCCTCCCCAGCTGCTCTAGGGTTTCCCTTGCATAGGAAGATGATGTTTGCACATGGGCAGTGAGGATGGCTCAGTGTCACCCTGGTAAATTTATGCTGTAGTCAGTGCATCAGGGGTATGATGGGAATGAGCTGTTTGCCAGAGGATCTTGACTATCAAGGAATGAGGGCAGGAGAAGAGGGATGAAGCTAATCGGATTAGCAAAATTTGAAGCGGTTATGAGGTACAAATAGACATCAGCCTCTTTAGGTATTGGAGGGAGCATTAGCTTCCTCAGACACTCCTATGTTTCCTGTATAGTTGCACTGTAGATGAGGATCTTGTTTCATTGAAACAGCTAGAGTGTTACTGAGCCACTTGTGCTTAAACCTAGCACCCCTCAGATCACTCAGCTTCTGCTGTTTTCATTGTGGGAGAGAAATCACTCTTCCTTTGAGTTTGCCTCCTCTGCCTGTTGGGTTAACACATTCACATAAATTACTATTTCTTTAGTATTTGAGTACCTCCACATACAGTACCAACATAATTATATGCAACACAAATAAGGATACCCCACTGTGAGTTAGTGGAGTTGCTGGTGCTATACTTTATGCATGTTAAAATTTTGCCTGTGGCAGGAATTTAATAACGATTTTCAGACTGTATTACTATCTTTAATTTTTCACTGATCTGTAGTTTACCCGATTGAAGAGGATGCCAGTGCTGTAAAATGCTACCCTATTATGGAAAGGATTCCTCAAAGCAAGCTGCGCAGCACATCTTAAAGACAATCAGCCTCCAGATCCACCCAGGCTCCCCAGGGAACTTGTTCCAAGAATGGGTCCCTGGGCTGCCGCCTGCATTATCCCAAAGGAAGGCAATGCTTGTTTCAGCCAAAAGTCAGTAATGAGCTGCCTTTTTTGTCACCCTTAGCATGTTGTTGATGTCTGTTACATCAACAGAAATGTAAGTTTGGTGGGCAGACATGGTTCATGCTGAAAGGTGTACACTGAGTCATCAAAGACTGTGAAGGAAGGAATTTTACCTTCTTTTGAGCCTAGGAATTGTTAAATGGTCAGACAAGTCTTCTTACTACAAGGTGACATATGCGACTTAAAAATAAATTAGCTGAATTTTTAGTTTAGTTACAGGAGTGTCAGGACTACCCCCTGCATAAATTAGAGGTACATATATTTCATGGGGGAAGGCATAGATTTGGAGAGGAGGTGGAAGATTAACTCTGTCCAGATCCTTCTGGAGGCTTCAAATAAATCCGTTATGAAACTGGCACGCTCCACTAAGAATAGTTTCCCTGTGATGAATGAAACCTAAGGCACAAAAGAAGACAGAGTGCCTCACAAGGCAAGTGTCATAAAAAGTCTATAACAAGTCAGCCAGACAGGGGAAGAGAGAGACATTCAAAATTTAATTTGGTGTATGTTCATTTTGTGTCTTGATGTATCTTTTATAAATATTGGCGATGGCCCTGTCCATCTACTTCGGATACCCAAACCAAACAATTCAATGGTTTTTGCTTTGACTTCTTTTGAGCAAAGAGTGATTTCAAAGTAACTAGCTAACAAGACAATCATTATCATACAATGGAGGAAATCTGTGAAATAGGGTCATGAGGTAAACCCCTTTCTCCCTTAGCACATATCTAGAATATTCAAAGACATGTCTCTACAGGAGCTGGTAAGAAGAAAGGGTCTTTCAGTGACTACTCATAACCAGGAAGGCTCTCTGATATAAAACAAGGCGATGGACTCCACAAGCCAGAGGTCCCAAAAGAGAAATCACACAATCCCTCTAAAATATTCCAAAACCTAAGCTACCTTTGATGCAGTCCAGACTTCTGGAGACATTTCTTGTCACTCTTTGCACTAACCAAAAAGCTTTGCCAGCCATCAGAAATGATCAAGATATTCCCGGGAAAATAATTCCAACAGAAAATGCCCTTTCCACAAAATCCAGAATTTATACATGGAAATTTCTTATTTCCCCAAAGGTTTTTGATTTGTCATCAAGAAAATCAGAAGTGGCCTGCTCTGCTGTCTCGTCCTCAGGGACATATTGATTTCATTTTTTTGTTAGAAAAGAAAAACAAAAATTAACAAGAATACTCTAGGCATATGATGAAGAAGCTGGGAAATAACAATAATAGCAATAAAACTCATGTTACGGCTCTCAGACTGGAATCTTCCTGAAGCCCCTTTTCATGAAATATTTTTTGGTTTTGATTTTATGTCCAGAAGCATAACCAAAATATATATTAATAGTGAACAAGTCTTTTGATTTGGTTTTGCAAGACTGAATTTCCTTTTTCCAGATGTTTCTACTGGCTGCTTCCTTCATCCACTTCTCTGGCTCTTCTTTTTGCCATCAATGACTAATGCCTGGACCTGCTTTCATTGTCCTGTCACTAGTCTTCTGCTCATTCTCTCCTTAAATATCCTTTGCAAAAAGCACCTAAAAACAGGAAGACCAGTGCTGCTGTGATAATACATTGAGTGTGACTTTCTGACTATTTTACTGTAATCACTATCTTTCATTCTCATTAACCCTGTAATATATGTCCTCTTGTCTTATTTTGTCTAGTTTTAGTCTAGGTTGAGTCCACCAATCTCTACTCAGCTTGTAACCCTTGTGCAAGTAATTAACTGAAGCCAAACAAGAGAAGATCACTCCGCTAATTAAAAAATCTACATTTTATACCACCAGACTGTTGTCTCCCTGAAGAGAGCATTAAGACTGTTTTTCTGGAAAGCACTTCACATTTTAGTTGTACTGTATAAATACTGATTTTAAGAGCTGAATATCACATTATAAATTCTTACAGTGAGGAAGAAGTACCTTTGACCATGTCAGCTGGCTCTGATCAAGCACAGGTCTGAGCAGACAAATGTGTTGTGCACGTTCAGGAGCCAGAGCTGCAGTTTACAAATGAAACCTACATTAACAAGAAGTAAACTTCAAATCCTGAATTGTCACATTCTTGATGCTTAGGATTTTTCAGTCCAAGGCATCCAAACACTTCTCTTCCAGCTTATACACAATTGTTAGCATTGCTACCTAGACAGCCAATCTGCTGTCCCTTTTTCTTAGTGATCACTAAGTAAATAAGCCCTCTGTACTGTTTCATTTCTGAAAAAATAGATCTAGATTACTGCTGTGTTATTCTTAAATATGTCCTCCAGGAGGGCTGGCATCCTCAGAACAGGCACAGAAAGCCAGCTTTGCCTTTCTGAAGCACTGTCATCTGGCGGCAGCTGTGTTTCTGTCCTCGCTCACCCAGTCTCACAGATGACGATGCATCTATTTGTCACTGAATCACAAGATCATCCACAGCAAGCTGCATCTTTATTGCAAAACAGCATGTCCATGGTTTTGAACATCATAAAGTACAACCAGATTTAAGAGGATCAGGAGGAAGGTTGATAGCAAACTCAGCAGCCCAGGACTAGCCAAGGAGGGACATAAGCACAAATACACTGTCAAAACAAAACAAAAAAACCCTCCAGCCAAACCCACCTCTTTACACCCAAGCTTTCCCAGCAGTTCATGAAGGCAGAAGCCTCCTGGGTGAGGGGGAAGAGCAGCCATCACACAGCAAGGGGAGGTGGGGAACATGCCACTGGTGGGGCATGAACCCAATGGAGTGAGACCAGATGAACTGAACCGAGCCCCACCTTCCAGTGGTGGCTCAAATCAGTCCACGGAAACTTTCTTGGGTGTGACAATGCTCACAAGCCATTGGAAGAAAGGAGGACAAGTGCTGGAGTCTGTCTGACGAGCAAGGAACCGTGGGTGGCTCTTCTCCCAGCACTGTGAGTTGAGAATAAAGCTGGGTTGTGTCAGTGGAGTCACATGAGGATAGAGACAGCACGAATGGGGGCAGCAGCCAGCTCCGGGAAGTGAATTTACTGTGTGCTCTGGCTGAGCAGCCCCAGTGATGCAAATTGCTGTAGCTCTGATTAATTAGGCTGCTAAACCGGATTTATAGATACTATACATTGCTATAGGAGCACAAAGCAGCCAGAGATTTTCAACAACATTTCATCCTTATGTCTTCGTACACAGACAATATTTTCTTGGTTTTAACCACTGTAACTGTGCCAGGTAGGAAATGTTTCCTACCAAATGATTCACACAAATAAACCCTGAGTGTGGGCACAGTCATCTTGGCATAACAGTTTGTTACAGCTACCTTGCTTATTTATTTCCCAGACTTTCATCATCTACTGGTGCAGCTGTATTCAAATTAAAAAGGTCATACCACTTGAACTCTACTGATGTAGTACAGCATTTATATACAAACATTGAGTTAAACCAATACAGCTTTTCACCTTTAGAAGAAGTTTGAGCTATGCTGATGCATCAGAGTTTTGCACTGAAGAAAAAGCAGAAAGTGGAAAAAAATTAACTCCTCATGAATCCATTTTCACTAGGTCAGAAAAATCTGCATTTTCCTTTTACTTGTCTGATTACTAGCTTTCTCTTTGGCTGCAGCTTTGAATACATTTTTCTTTCCCATCTTTATTACCTAAAGAACCCCATTGTCTTCAAACAAATATCTCCAAGGGTCTGTAGAACTGATTACAGACTAATTCTGGAAGGAAGGGAAGATAATTGTGTGTGAGCTGATAAATGTTGCAGGGACAACTCTAAACAATCATGCATGAATTATATCTTCAACAAATGCAATTACTGAACAATTCAGAAAATGTGAAAAAGCTGGTATTTTTTGTAGTTATTTCCTTTCCTGGCCAGTGTTTTGGATGGCTTTCAAGCATCCCTGATTAAATGTGGCTGGAAATCTCCTGGTGGAGCCCATTCCCAATGAGAAATGCTGATTCATAAGAATGAAACACTGCCAAGTGTGGGAACCTGTCATGTTTGGTTCAGCACGCATGGGATTCAAACCTTGCCTGCTGTGCAGGTTACTGGCAGAAAACTACTGGATTTCCTCCTCTTCCATCTGCCCCTCCTGTGGCAGGCCACTGGGCAGAATACACAGAAGGGCCTGTAGACTTAAGGCAGACTTCTCTGCGTGATCTCCAAGGATAAAAGGGATCAGAAGGTAAAAGGTATGAAGCAAAAATCTTTATTCTTAAAATAGTTGGAGGCAAAGCAGTCAGTACCTGACTTGACTTCCAGTTTTCCAATGTAGGACCTGTACTCCCAAAGTAGACTGCAAAATCAGCATGATACAACTCTGAAATTGCTTACAGATGACTCCAGAAAAGATTAACCTTTGCTTACAGCAATACGTCAGGAAATGTGTTATAAGCTTTTTAATGCAGGATATCTGAAAGCATTTTGACCTATATTTCGATTTGAGCATCCTGCTTTAATGCTGTGTTAATCACCTGTCCCTACTGCTAGTTGTCCATCTATGAAGCTGGAGCAACAATTGAACATTGCGTGCAGTTGCAACCACTCTCTCATTTTTTTCATGTGCATGGTGGCTAGCTTGGAGTGCTGCATACCCCATGCCTGCCCAGGAGTCACGAAGAGAAATCTTGTGCTAATCTGCAGGACCCTGACTGTAGGCTGTAACTTGTTCCATGCCACGTCGCCCTCAGTAGGTATTAGCTGGAGCCTCTGGCTCTCAACTTGCCTTTCCCGCTGTTTGCTCAGGACACAGCAACACTTGCCAGGGACAAGTGACAGAGAGGTGTCACCAGGGATGTGTAAATTGGCATAGTACCTTGGGTTCCCAAAGGGCATGATAGCCCAGAGAGGCTGGCTGACACAAGCACCTGCCAGGAGATATTTCCTACCCTCTCAGCTTAAAAAAATGCAGGGGATGAGACAGTCACAGGACAGGAAGAAAAACAGAATCAGGTGGAGAGTTTCACTTGACATTTCGCAGGTGTATTGGCACTGTCAGGAAATCTCCTTCCTGCAGCAAGATATCATTGCAGTGCCTGAAGTGCCTCCACCTGTGCCATGCTGAGGGCCTCCTTTCTGCAATTCTGCAGCCTGCCTTTCCCTCACAGCTCTGTAGCCTTTCCCTTGCAGCTGCTGAGACAGCATTTCCCCTTGATGTTCTCATGCTGTTGTTCTTGTGGTTGTGCACCTACAAACTCCAACAGCATGAGAATCCACCCCTGCTCCCCCCTCCCTTTTCCTGACTCACATTTTGTAACCTTTGGTTTATGACAGAGAAAAAAACAAGTCTCAGCTGTTAGCATAGTAGGTATTAGCTGATAAGTATTATCCAGTATTATGCACAAAGCTTAGCCACCCATCAACCTGCTATGCTTATACCTGATCAAAACATGCTCCAATCAACACTGAAAGCATCAGAAGTGGGGAAAATCAACAGAGACTCTGAGCAGGTCCCAGTGAAAAATATGTTTTTTCTGTCTTCAGTTCAGTACTTTTCTGACTGACTGGGGGGAAGACACAGGGGGAGAAAAGTAATCTTCACTGTTGTGTTAACTTGCCTTAGAGAGATCAATCTCAGGAAGATCCTTGTCTGGTCACCCAGAAATAACCCTGGGAGAGCTTTTCTCTTGTCTTTACCAAAACATAACTTTGAATTCACTGTACACCACTAGCTGTGGACCCCACAGACAGAGCTTCGTGAACGCAGGTCTGTCACAATGTCATCTGTGTGACAGTGTTTTTAAGGACTTACGTGAACTCCTCTGGGTCCAGCAACAAACATCCCAAATCTGTTGTCCATTATGGATCTTCAGCTATGCTGGGAAACACCATCTATTTAAAAACTTTTATTTCAAAACACTGTGCTGAGCTTGAGTTACAGGATGTATATTCAGGTGATTTGTCTTTGAGATCAGCAGGCTTAGACAGAACTATTTTCAATTCAGTCTCAGTGAAGATGGGATCTACAGGATGCACTTAGAAAGCTCTGAGGGAGCATTGTGCATCAAAAGCCAACTTAACTTGCTTATAGCTCTTTAATTAACCCCTCTGATCAGAATAGACCTTTCTGAATCATGTAGACTTGTACTCGTCCCTGGTCTAACTCTGCAGCTCACTGCTCTATCTTTGAAATCTGCAAACACTTCCACTTGTTTTTTTAAGTCTTTGTATAAATTTAAGCTCATTTGGGCTCTGATCATGTACAGCTTGAGTCAAAAGGAGTTAACCATTAATTTAATTGGGACCAGGTTACATACCCTTTTTAGAAAAGCAGAAACAGGAAGGCGATCATCTTTACTAATTTAGTTAATTCGTTAGGAAGAAGAGAGCGTGGAGCTTGCATGATGCCATTAACCTTACAGTGACTCAGTTTTCTTAACACTAGCAGGCAATCATAATTTCTATGGCTGCTAGGAGATTCACTTGCTCTGGGACTTGGTTTCAGCTGCTGATTTCGGATTCAGAGTTAAGTGAAACCTTGCCTTATTGGGTGTAGGGTAATCCTGCAAACATTTCAGCAAATACCCATTTGTATATTCAAGAGAGTGATGTTGGACTGTGTTTCCAGAATGTTTTGTATTTGCTTGCATCTCTAATCCTGAGTGAATCCCACAGGGACAGGTGGCTGACTGCAGATTTCTTGCAGAATTTGGCGTCCCTGTGTTTGGATTTGGCTGTATTCAACCATTGAGGGTGAATATTGCTCAGATACTTAAATTTCTGATGAATAGTTGTAGGTGAAAAAACTGCTTAAATTGTAAATGCTAACAAGCAGCAGATAATTGTGTGTGTGCATGTCTGAAAGGATGCATATCCAAAATTTAACTTTCGAACTCTGAAGCAGAAGCCTGCTGCTTGCTAGCTGCAAGCAGTATAGGCTGGTTCTGAATTTTGGTAGGACCTGGACTGAACAAATCTTGCATGTCCTGAATCCTCCCATTAATGAAGAGACAGAAGCACCAATTAGGAGGCCGATCATGTGTTGTGCTTCTGCACCTAGACTATTTAGATTAGGAAAAAACAGGGACTTGGGGCTATGGAAAGAAAAGATGACCAAAACCAAGGTTCCTCAAAAGAAGAACTTGTCTTGGAGAGAAGAAGGGGACCTAGAATGAAGTAGGTAAAGAAGATCTTGACTGGAGGAAAGGTCCTGGAAGCAGTGGGAGTTCTTGGAGATCAGATCAGAGCAAAGACAAATGCAGTGGGATGTTCAGGAACCTTGGATGATGATGATGTCCAAGGTCATTAACTGTGAGCAGCAGCACAGCATGAATTGACATGACTTTTGCTCAACCTTCCCAGACCAGCAGAGACCAGCTGGAGGGAAATTGAGACCTCATGAAGGTAGTGCAGGGAGGGGAGTGACTGAGCGTGTTGAATAACCAAGTAAAGTAAAAACTCTGACCTTTCTGATTCTTCTGTAAACCCCAGTATCCAGATCCGCTATGAGTTGCTTGTTATTCTGTCTTGCCCCTGAACAAACAGGAAAGATAAAATTCACCCAATAAGCTACC
Organism: Phalacrocorax aristotelis; assembly: GCF_949628215.1. Taxonomy (NCBI): domain Eukaryota; kingdom Metazoa; phylum Chordata; class Aves; order Suliformes; family Phalacrocoracidae; genus Phalacrocorax; species Phalacrocorax aristotelis. Next base: position 96,259,074 of record NC_134276.1, on the reverse strand, counting down.
CATTACAAATGATTCCCTGAGGCTGAAATTCACCCAGGTGCACGGAGCAGTACAAACTCTATGTATCACTTCAAAACCAACCGAGTCATGGAGCTGGGAATGGGACTAGCTCTGCTCTTAACTGGTGTAATGGCCTTGTGTTGATCCACTGTATAGGGATGAAATTAATTCCCTTCTCACCCTGGAAGCCATTATCAGTAGCAGAAGCTAAAGGCTTTTCCTCACCAAAAAATTTCTTACTCCAAGACGTGAAAGTGAGTGGAAAGGCAGGTGTAAGTCAGCAGGCTTTGGTACTGGACCAGCTTTCTTGTCTTTTTCAACCTCAGTTCCTGCTAGAACAGGAAGCTAGGACATTGTCTTCCTCATTTTTTCCTTGAAGATGACTATCTTCCACCATCAGTTCAATACCCCAAATTTAAGGAGATGAACTCAAGGCAATTGAACGCAATGTACAGAGGAAAAAAAAAATTCGGATGGTGTTATGGAGGCACGGCTGTGCTTTTCACAATGAAACCTTCATGCAGGAAAAGCCAAGTAATTATAGACAATCTTCCTTTCTTTTGTTTGCATCTTGTCATTTTGCTAAGCACTGTGAATTTCCAAGTGGAAACTCATTTGGAGGCAGATATGTTTAGGGTTTTCTTTTTTTTTTCCTCTCATTTGCTTGTCATGTTGTTCTCCATGCCACCATCTTCTTGCTGAAAGAGCAAGCAGTGCTCAAATGTTACCACTAGACTAGCTTTAAACCAGCTCTTTGCCCTGTTGCTGACAGTGCTTCCCAGTGGTGCTCTAAGATACCAGCTGCGGTTCCAAATACACTGCAATACAATCCCAGTGGCAGAACAGGCTGAAGACCTCTCCTAAGAAGGTTGCCTTGAATGACTTGCAGGACAATCAACCCCTCTTTATAAAAAAAAAAACCATGGTAGAAGGTGGATTGTGTAGTCCGTTGTGACTCACCTATTTGCCAGAAGTGTATCTGATGATAAAGCAATCCCTGGACCCAGCAGGATCTGGAATTTTTAAGTATAGTAATTTCAACTATGAGTTATGGACAGGGAGAATAAATTACTTATAAGTGTACCTACTACACTGTTTGGAGAAATGTTTCTCCACCCTCTTCTGTGCCAATTCATCTCTTTCTGCAGGTGCTATGGGGCATCTAGAATGGCACCATGATATGTGGTAGGAACTCAAAACAAAAAAAGGTTAATAATGCAATATTTGCTGAGATCCTGGCAACACTTAAGCCAATGTTTGTTACTGATTTTTTTACTGAAGATGGTATTTAAACCTACTGCTTGGCTGGATGGGCTGCAGTTCTGAAGAGTTTGGTGTAAGACCCCATGATACGTTTCTAGACCAGGTTGAGGTGGCCTACGTATCTGCTCATATTGAAGTTGCTAAAACTGTGAGTGTTATAAGATGGAACCAGATGTAAAAAAAGGAAGTTTTAGGCCTTTACAAAACCAGTAGGAGGGATGTCAGCAGATGCATCCCAAGCTACGTCTTTAAAAGAACATTATCTTCAGATGATACATCACTCAATTGTCCTGAGTGGGAGTGAGAGAAAACTTCTGCTTAGCAAAACTGCTAGCACCTCATCTGCAAACAGGCTAACAGCAGCTGCTTTCAGCTGTTATGCATTTTAGCTGGGATATTCCCCAAATGGCTTCAAGGACAGCAGGCCTCACCCTGTAGGTATTTAAAAACAATTTTGAACACTGGGGGATTCAAGGTTGATGCAAGTCAAAGAACTATTCATATGGACTCAAAGCAAAAGAGGATCCTTTGCTTTAAATATAGCTTAAAATCCCTTCTTAAGCAATGATTTTGTTTTTGTGAAAATCAAACAAAATTCCATGAAGAACATGTAGATAGGACTTTTAAATTATTTTGGCTGTTGAACAATTGTAGCACTAGAATGTTTAGCCCGCAGCACTTTGCACACCACAAATAGTATATAACATTATCCTGTTAACACAAATAAACTCCAAATTGCAGAACATAAAGCAATTGACAGCAGTTCTGGGATTATTTTGGCCTCAGTGAAGAAAAGCAACTATCATAGCTGTGAAGCTAGGAGATTTTGTGATGCAGAATTTATGACATATTCACCTCCAGCATTAATTATAAACAAAGAGGTCTATGACGAGCCAGGCTGTAGCATCAGTATGTAATTTTAAAGGGATCTAATATTTTTTTTTAAATTAGTAAAGAAGGGAGATATGGAGGGCAGAATGACGTGGGACGGCCTATGGTTATGGTGCTAAAGGAACCAGTTTATCCTGCATTCAGTAAAACCAGCAGGTGAGGCAGACACACTTAACTGATGATTTCTTTGTCATTACACTCAACCCAGTAAGGTCCTGGCACCAACAAATACTCTATGTCCCTTGAACAGAAAAGGGCGGCCATAAGGAGCAAATTCTCACTCCTGTCTAATAAAAGAAAAATAATAGCTGAGAGATTTGTAAATGTTTGCTGTAATTCTGCAACAGATTAAAATGTTAAATTCCACATACTGCTTTGGCACTCCCATCCTGATCATCATCAGTGAAAATACACCTTCAGTGCACCAGCTGTAGCTGCTCTAATAAGATATCTACATAGAGAAAATAGGCAATCAAATTTCTGCAAAGTATGATATTTTCCATTAAATTGTCTCTTCCTTTTATATAACACAGCTGCAACTGTTCTCACTAGCTTTTCCTATCCATGCCTCAGCAAACATAACTCTCACTAGCAGGAAATTTTCCAAATGAGTCACTTGAGATTCAGAAGATTTCCTATAAAGGCGTCTAGACCATGACCCCCAAAAGTTTATCCTGCAAAAAATAAAAATTGATCCTATCATCTATGGCCATAAGTTAAGAAATAGAGAATGTTGCAGATGAAGAATGTATTCTGATAAATTTAAAATGGCTGCACATGTAATGAATGTCTGTGTCATTTGCTTCCAAATGAATCTCTGGTAATTTAGTCAATGTATTAATCTTCAAAAGGCCTTTGATGTTGTGGTCTGTTTGGCTTTGTCTGATGAACTTTATAGTTTTGCCTTTAATAAGGCAGGGGTTCTGTGGTTTTCATCTGAGTAACACGTCATTGTTGGTAGACTGAATTGCTTGGAATTACTGTAAATTGAGGTGTTTGCCTGCTAATTAATGGGGTTTCTTAAGTCCTGGTTGAAAGGTGTTATTCTTTTTCAACATTAAAGACCTATTGAATCATGTCCTATTGCTAGTTTTGGTGTTGATAACGGTGATACAAATTATGCCCATAAGGCTGTGTCATTGCATCTACAGAATGAGTCTTCAGTGATTTAAACAACAAACATACTTGTCTTGGAAAGATACAGTTGTTGAAGTAATCAAAATGCCAGTGCCTGCTTACATGGGGTAATGACAATCATGGGAAAACCCTGTAGCTGCTGTGGAGTCTTATTTTTCCCGTCTTTGCACTCTCAGCCTGAGGAAGCTAATTAATTAGCTAATTAATTAGTTAATTGGGTCAAATCTGAGTGGATCACTCAAGGTATGTGAAGGCCAGTACAAGGTTTCTGCTACCTTTGATGCCCACCTAAGCTGTGCCACAGTGACTTAAATGATACACTGGCGAAGCAGAAATCGCTCAAAATTAATATACATTCTTCAAGAGCTTTCTGTCTTTAAAATTATTTCATTTTTAAGTGTCTTGCATTTTTCATTCAACTTGAAAGAAAATTTTTTGTTTCCTCTGGATGCGGCTAACACTCATATGTCTTTAGTTGAAGACAAGGAGAAAGTACAAAAAAAAAACCCTTGAAAATAATTTTAAAAAGAGAAACAAAAACTTCTGATTTGAAACTGAAATAACAAAATACTTTGCTATTTCCGAAATATTTCATTAGAATCAACTGTTCGGGCGTCTGCTAAAACCTCATCATTCCTTTTGGGTCAAAAGGATCTGCTAAATTAAAAAAATGTGGTAATAGGTTTCATTCCTATCCAAACTCAAATTTCATTGAAAATTACCATTAAAAGAAAAATCACACAATGTGCTGTAAAGGTCTTTCTTTGTTAATGGCAAATTTCACACTGTTACCAGCTTTCTTTGAAGAGCTCACGAGGTTGTTACTTCCATGGGACAGTCTCATAGGCGGAAGTAATAGTGGTTCCTGAGAAACAGACAAACGAATAGGACATCTTTGACCAAAACTATCTATCAATCTCAGAGATAAGACTGAGATTAGTGTTGAATAAGAACTGTAGAGTGACAGGAAAAACAAGAAAGATAAAAAACACATGCAACTGCAAAGACTCTAATGGATTAACCTATTTGTGATGGGATCAAAGGTTTATGTTCTAGAAAAGCAATAAAAGTGTATCAGGCTGGATGCAATCTAAGTATATTATCTATTTAAGAGATTTTCCACCATGTTCAATTCACAGACCTGAAAACTTTTCCATACAGCAGGGCAAACTTCATAGCTAGTCTAACTTCAGCGTTGACTTCATGGTACCGTTTCATGGGTCGTATAGAAGTAGTCCATGGACACAAAAGAGTCTAAAGACCACAGTCGGAAAAGCAGACTGACCTATTATACAAATGAAGTTGGTTAAATTTTAACATCAATATACTGTACATTTTATCTGTGTAACGGATTTCTCAGTTGCTATGACTGAAAGGAAAAATTTGTTTATGTGGTCACCTTTTTATTTGTCATGTTATTGACATTGCCTTAACAAAAATACACCAAGCTCATATTTCTTTCACTGTCCTTCACATCTTCATTCTTCAGCACTGACAAAAAAAATGCTGTATATTCGACATCACTTTTCCCATATAGAACAACAGTAACTCTCTTATTGAATAATGCATACAGTAAATGGGAAGCAGTCTTGCCTGCAATGGCCCGTGATTTAAAAAGCTCATGCTTTGGGTGACTTTGAGCAAATTACTTCACTATTCTCTTCCTTGATTTCTCCCAGTATACGATATATCTAAAATACATACATATAGTGCTATGGACCTGCTCTTCAAATAACTTGGGTTATGTGAATGAAATTGCTAAATGAGTGAAGTAATAACAATTCCCTTTCTCATATCCTACTTGAAGTGATAAATGATATGTATATCTGTTGTCAAATCCTCCTATTACATTAAATATGTGTTATTATCATCTATGCATTAAGGGCACAGTGCTGCGCAAGACTGTGGAAGGACCATATACAGGACTAAAGGACTGTGGAGGAGGCGGAGGGAGGTATTCTTCCATGGGAAGATGTGTAAAAGGGTGCATACACTCCCCAGTTAAGACTGCCCCTCAGCTGAACCTCAGCTCTCATATCCTCAGGGCAGCTCTTCCTTTCAGAGAAAACATAGGGATATTAAACAAGGAGGCCAAAATATCAGCACTTCGTGCATGTCTGGCAGTGAAGCATCCTGGACCCATCTCAGCGCTCCCACTTTCCTCCTTTTTGCCTTCTTATGCCAGTTATTACTCATACCTATACCTGCTCATCCCTGCCCTGTTGTATATAGATGTGCTTTCCTCTGCATGAATTTTTCCAGAAGTAGAAGAAACAGATGCTTTTGGCAGGTGTAAATACTGTTTAGCACTTCCCCTTCCTTCTCCCCACATGTCTGCACGCACACACATGGGTGCACAGAGCAATAGGGAGGGATGGAATCCACCTGTCTAGAAGGGGCAAGGGAAACCTTGGCAGCAGGCTGGCCAGCTTGGTGAGGTCGGCTTTAAACTGAAGGACTCAGGGGGCAGGGTCCAAAGTGTCAATATTAATGCCATCACGTCCAATGAGGGAATAAGCCAGGCCAACCAGAGGAGCTATGAAGGTGCCTTACTGCCTCATGAGAAGACAATCAGAAGACCAACCACCTCAAGGCTGTGTATGGCTGTAGTGGATCCTCGTACACCCCTCTGGGGAAACCTGTGTGCTCAAGCACCTTTCTGAAATGCCTGTACATCAATGCATGCAGCATGGGGAATAAACAGGAGGAACTAGAGGTCTGTGTGCGGTCGCAGGGTCATGATCTCATTGCAGTTACAGAGACATGGTGGGATAGCTTGCATGACTGGAATGTGGTCATGGATGGCTACATGCTTCTTCAGAAAGACAGGCCAGCAAGACAAGGTGGGGGAGTTGCTTTTTATGTGAGGGAGCAACCGGAATGCATCAAGCTCTGCCTAGGGGTGGAGGAAGAACGAGTCAAGAGCTTATAGGTAAAAATAAAGGGGCAGACAAATATGGGTGACACTGTTGAGGGCATTTGCTACAGGCCACCTGACCAAGAAGAGGAAGTTGATGAAGCCTTCTACAGACAGCTGGAAGTAGTCTCGTAACCACAGGCCCTGGTCCTCATGGGGGCCTTCAACCACCCTGATATTTGCTGGAAAAGCAGTACAGCGAGGCATGTACAATCCAGGAAGTTCCTGCAGAGCATCAAGGATAACTTTTTGACACAGGTGGTGGAGGAGCCAATGAGGTGAGATGTGCTGCTGGACCTTATACTAACAAACAAGGAAGGTCTGGTTGAGGATGTGAGGGTTGAGCGTAGCCTTAGCTGCAGCGACCATGAGAAGGTGGAGTTCAGGATCCTGTGTGGTAGAAGCAGGGTGACAAGTAGGATTACAACCCTGGACTTCAAGAGAGCCAACTTTGGCCTCTTCAAAGACCTGCTTAGACGAATCCCATGGGTTAGGGCTCTAGAAGGTAGTGGGGTCCAAGAGAGCCGGACAGTATTCAAGGACCACTTCCTCTGATCTCAAGGTCAGTGCATCCCTATGAGGAAGAAGTCAAGCAGAGGAGCCAGGAGACCTGCATGGATGAACAAAGAGCTTCTAGAGAAACTCAGATGGAAGAAGGAGGTTTTACAGTATGCGGAAAAAGGGACTGGCCACTTGGGAGGAATATAGGAATGATGTCAGGGTGCGCAAAGATGCAATGAGGAAGGCCAAAGTCCACTTAGAACTCAGTCTGGCAAGGGGTGTCAAGGATAACAAGAAGGGCTTCTTCAAATACATTAGTAAAAGAAAGACTGGAGGAACTGTAGGCCTGCTGCTGAACGAGGTGGGTGCCCTAGTGATGCAGAATGTAGAGAAGGCAGAGTTATTGAATGCCACCTTTACTTCAGTCTTTACTGCTAAGGCTTTTCCTCAGGCATCCCAGCCCCCAGAGGTGAGAGAGGAAACCTGGAGAAAGGAATACTTCCCCTTGGTTGAGGAGGATTGCATTAGAGATCTTTCGTGCAAACTGGAACCTCACGGATCCGTGGGCCTCGACAGGATGCACCCGTGAGTGCTGAGGGAGCTGGCAGATGCTGTCACTAAGCCACTCTCCGTCATCTTTGAAAGGCTGTGGAGGACAGGAGAGGTGCCTAAGGACTGGAGAGTAACTAATGTCACTCCAGTCTTTGAAAAGGGCAAGAAGGAGGACCCACAAAACTATAGGCCTGTCAGCCTCACCTCATTCCTGGAAAGGTGATGGAACAGTTCATCGTGTAGGTCATCTCCAGGCATGTAGAGGAAAAGAAGGTTATCAAAATTAGTCATCATGGATTCACCCAGGGGAGATCATGCCTGACCAACCTCATAGCCTTCTACGATGGTGTGACCAGCTGGGTAGATGAAGGGAGAGCAGTGGATGTTGTTTACCTCACGTTCAGCAAGGCTTTTGACACTGTCTCCCATAACATCCTTATAGGTAAGCTTAGGAAGTGTGGGTTGGATGAGTGGACAGTGAGGTGGATTAAGAACTGGCTGAACAGCAGAGCTCAGAGGGTTGTGATCAATGGCACAGGGTCTGATTGAAGGCCTGTAACTAGCAGTGTTCCCCCAGGGTTTGTGTGGGGGTCCAGTCCTGTTCAATATATTCGTCAATGACCTGGATAATGGGACAGAGTGTAACCTCAGCAAGTTTACTGATGATACAAAACTGGGAGGAGTGGCTGATACACCAGAAGGCTGTGCTGCCATCCAGCAAGACCTGGACAGGCTGGAGAGCTGGGCTGAGGGGAACCTCATGAAGTTCAACAAAAGCAAGTGTAAGGTCCTGCACCTGGGGAAGAACAACCCCATGCACCAGTACACGTTGGGGGCTGACCTGCTGGAAAGCAGCTCTGTTGAGAAGGACCTGGGAGTGCTGGTGGACAGCAAGCTGACCATGAGCCAGCAATGTGTCCTTGTGGCCAAGAAGGCCAATGGTATCCTGGGCTGCATTAAGAGAAATACAGCCAGCAGGTTGAGGGAGGTTATCCTCCCCCTCTACTCTGCCCTAGCAAGGAGGTCACATCTGGAGTACTGTGTCCAGTTTTGGGCTCCCCAGTTCAAGAAAGAGGGAACTACTGGAGGTACCACAGTGGAGAGCTATGAAGATGATCAGGGGACTGGAGGATCTCTGTTGTGAGGAAAGGCTGAGAGACCTGGGATTGTTCAGCCTGGAGAAGAGAAGGCTGAGGGGGGATCTCATCAATGCTTGGTAACTATGTAAAGGGTGGGTGTCAAGAAGATGGGGCCAGACTCTTCTCAGTGGTGCCCAACAACAGGACAAGGGGCGATGGGCACAACTGGAATGCAGGAAGTTCCACCTGAATATGAGGAAAAAATTATTTCCTTTGAGGGTGCCAGAGCAGTGGCACAGGCTGCCCAGGGAGGTTGTGGAATCTCCTTCTCTGGAAATATTCAAAACCTGTCTGGATGCGTTCCTGTGCCCCCTGCTCTATGTGTGCCTGCTCAAGCAGAGGGGTTGGATGAGATGATCTCCAGAAGCCCCTTCCAACCCCTACGATTCTGTGATTCTGTGATTCTGTGATTCTGTGATTCTGTAATATTATCGCATATTAAATTACCACTATTGAAATCAGATTCTGGCTTACATGATGCTGAAAATATTGTGTTTTATTGCTAAATGCTACAAATAATTCTTGACACTCAATGATTTATCATGTATCTCATCTACTCAGGGATTTCTTCCACCGTGTAGTATTGCCAGAATTTTGCCTGAGGAACAATTGCCAGGGAGGACCTGTTGTTATACCTTGCTTCCTTCTTCTGGAACATATTAGCATAATATATGTAAACATCACAGAACAGTTTGACATATTGTACAAGAACTGATTTTATGTTGAACTTAAACTGATAGTAGATCCTTGTTGAGAAGAGGTAAATTTTCAGAAACTTTCTTGCTCCACTGATACATTTTAAAATAGGAAAGTGTAAAAGCAGCTGCCATGTCTGTATCTACTATAATCCAGCCACTTTTCCATATCCTTGCCTCTCATTTAGCATACACAGATATTCCAACTGCAGAAAAGGAGTTTTGCATTTATACTGTTACACTATAGCCATCTTTCTTTTGATATCAGACAGTGAGTCTGTAGTTGCATGTGAGCACATGCATAGTCCCCCTTGCCTCCACTTGGCTTACTCACAGGAAGCATATTAGAAATGCCCAGGAACAGCATACATGACTTGCTGAACCAAGGGCATATTCATACTGGAACAGAGGTTGCTCCCAAAGGAGTAGAGCGAATGCACTAATTGCTTAGTTCATTAACATAAGAATATAATAATGACCAACTTGGTTCAGGCCCAACTTGCCCCAAATTCTGTTTCTCAAACTACCCACTAGGAGATACACAGGGGAATTTCATAATAAGTACAGATGGATCTTTGGCCAAGCACCTCTTCTGGCAGCCAGTGCCTTAGAGAGCACTTGAGCTGAAGGTCATATGGAGACTGACCTCTTTAATGAGTGCCAATGTACCTGTCTTAATTTAGTTAATCCCTTCCTGAATCTATTTGCATTTTTGCCTCCGCAGCTTCTCTTAGCAATGAATGCCACCTTTAGTTATGAGCTTCTTCAGTTTGTTTTAAAATTGCTGCTTGATGCTTTGGCATCGAAGTCCCATTAATTCCTGCATGACCAGAATCACGGAACAGTCCTTCCTCATGTCCTTTCTCTAACCCTGTAATAACTTTATTCTGTTTCAGCATATGTCTTTCCTCTTTGCCTCTTTCTGAAGCCAACAGTGATCTATTTGGTCTCTTCCCCTGGGCAGGCTGTTCTTTGACCAAACTTTTTGGTACCTCTTTCAGCTCTGCTTTTTATGAGATGAGGGAAGGACTATCCCTATGTGCAGTCTTCAGAATATGTCTGCACCAGGCACTTATAAAGATAGCTAGAAGTCTAGTTTTCAGTCTGGCTCTCAATTCCTCTCCCTAATAATTCCTAACAGCCTGTTTGCCCTTTCGACCGCTGCTGAGCAATGAGCTTACAGAAACAACTCCAAGATTTACTTCGTGACTGGTAACAGCTAATTTAGAGCCAAGAACAGTATGTCCATGGCTAGAAAGATCTTTTTCCTGGGTGCATTATATTGCACATATCAATGCTGAATTTTGGTTAGCGTAAAGCAAGATCTTCTGCAATCATTCACAGTCAGCTTTAGATTTGACTGTACTAAGTAATTTTGTATAACTACCAAAATTTGTCACCTAGCCCCCTTTTCAATCTTCTTGTGAACTATAGGTAGTTATATATGTGTGTATATATATAGTGAACTATATCAACCTTTATTCATATACTTCCTTACACCTTCACAGAGCACACATAGATTTGTGAGTCATGACTTGCCTTGGTAAAAGCTGTGTTGACTATTCCTCAATAAATTGTATATTTTATTCCCCCTGCCTAATAAATCTATTCTTTACATAAGTTTCTATGAGTTTCCTTGGTACAGAAGCCAGGTGTAATGACATTTATTTGCCCACAACTGTCTTGCAGTCCTGGTTTAAAAAAAAAAAGTGTTACACTTGTTGACTTTCATTTTTCTGATATCTAGAGCCTAAACTTTGCTTATTCTTTGAATAGACCAAAGCCTTTAACTCCTTTACAGTTCTTTGAAAGTATTTGTTGTTATTTATTGGTTTGTTCCATTCCTTAGTCCACTGTTGTTTCCAGCTAAGACAGGTGTTCCCTGGATAGGTACCCCATAAAGAACAGCAGTCTCAGGTCTTTCCTTCACCTCTGTGTGGAGAACATAGACACAAAGAAATCCAATTACTAGCTTTCCCAGGAGGAGCAAAGGATATGCTTCCCACCAGAAGCAGCTGCTGCTTTTTCTTGCCTTCCTGTACCAGAAGATGTGGTACAAGCTGATTACATTGGGGTTCATCCCCTCCAGTACTCATTCAGCTTTCTTGCAATGACCAAGTTGGACACAAGTTGCTTTTGGGGGGATTCCAATTGGACACAAGAGGAAAAATCTTCACAGTGAGGACAGCCAACCATTGAAATAATCTCCCCAGAGAAGTGGTTGACTCGGCCATGTTGGACACCTTCAAGAGTCGTCTGGACAGGGTGCTAGGCCATCTTGTTTAGACTCTGCTCTTCCCAGAAAGGTTGGACTAGATGATCCCTGAGGTCCCTTCCAACCTGGGATTCTGTGATTCTGTGACCTTGTCTTCCTTGTGTGATGCTTTTGTATCTTGTGCACTTCTAGACCTCACCAAGTGTAGTTGATGTCCTACTTCTGACTCTTTTGAAGTTTTTGTTGTTATGAAATTTCACACCTTTAGCAAATTGCTTCTCACAACCTCCCCTATTATTTTTTCTTGGACTGCCTTGACAGGGTTTTACATTTTACTTGCTCAAATTTTGCTGCAGGTTATGGAATCATTATCTCTTTCTTCCCCTGGCTTAGGGCTTGTTTAGTTATTTCATGCAATGAGACATAACCTGGAAAGGAAAGACTGAAAGAGCCTCACGTGAAGTGCCCTACAATCCCCTAGGAGCTAAAGAGTGATGTTGCCTTGAAGCATTGAAAGGATTTGATGACGGGTTTCTCTCACTTCATCCTGTGAGTAAATGCTAGTCTCACCTTCCCCTTTAATTCCCCAAGTGCTTGCATCTTGACCCCCCTACTTGGTGTTCCTCAGGGGTGCACAGGTGTCTCTCAGCACAGCGTCAGTGTACCTGTGCCTCAGGGCCAGCTCTTCCCCTCACTCCATGAGGATCCCAGGCTTCTGACTCTGGTACCCAGTCTCTGTTCCTGGGAATGCATCACTCCTTCCATGCTTCTATAGCCCCAGCCTTCAGGCTGTGTGTATACATTATCCCTCTCACCAAATGCTGACAGTTTAAAATTAAAATATGTCAGTACTAGTGAAGCTGAATATACAGTCTTATGGTTATGACAAAGTAGTTTGGGTCAAGATTTGTCTTGTAGTCTTTCTCTGTGGTGGCTTGTAAGGAAAAGTCCTTTTGGTGCTGACCCCGGCATTAACCTTTCAGACTGGAATGCAGTCAGACAAGTCAGTCTGTTGTTTGTCCCCTGCTTTAAAACAAACTAGTTCCTAAAGGATACTTGTATATTTATGCATTAGTGAAAATCCCCATCCTGATAACAAATATTCAAAATTTACTATTACCCTATTGCGATGACTCTTACTGTTTTGGAACAATGTGATTTAATATGTGAAATACAGAGGAAATTGCTTTTTCATGGTGTTTCAATGCTTCTGAAACACAGCCTCACTGAAATTAAGCTAACTAATTAAATGAGCTAACTCAATCAACTAAATGAGCCCCACTCTCCCACAGGACTTAAAAGGAACCCAAACTTTCCTCCAATATATCTAGCATGGCCCTAGGGGTCTTTTAACTGGAGGTTTGACTGAATCTAAAACCAAGTGTATTGTTACCTTAAGTTTACCATCAAAGTTGCTTAAAGGTACAGTCATTCTGGTCTTCTCAAAAACAGCAGCCCAATAGGTCTCTGAATTTGCCAGTGTATGGTCATGAAATAAGTAAATTTTAATTCTAATTGACTCAAACTTAAAACTGATCTTATATGACCTTAAATGGCATATTTAGATTATGTTGCCTTGAAATGAACAGACCAGAGTTTCTTCTAATGCAGTGTTGGGATGCCATCAAAGATTGGGCAACTGGAGAATTGGTAACAATAACCTGATCCAGAGTCAGGATATCATCACTCTGGTCATTTATTATGCATATGTGGAAGGAAAATTGAAGGAAGTTCCATGGAAACAAACAAAATGAGGAAATGCTCACCAAGGAGACACTGGGATATGACATGCTCTACAGCTGCAGAGGAAAGTAATCTCCTCCAAAACACAGTCCAGACCTGCTGCCTTTTGTTCTCCTCCCTGTCGCCCCCACCTCCCCCCCGCCCTGCAAAGGAGTTTCTTGGACCAAAGCAAGAGGAAGCAGCACCTGCAGGGATGTGACCCTCACTCCCACCTTTCTCAGGGGTTCAGACTTCCTGGATGGACTGCATATTAGGGACAGTGGGTGTTTCAGCAAGTCCTTTTCTGGGGGTGGGTTCCTAAGCAAGTGGGAAGCAGGTGTTTTCTCTAAGTAAATTTGTTGGGGAAAATGGTTTCCTCCTTTGTGCACGAACCTGATCTCTGTGGAGAAAGAGACAGATTTCTGTCTTCTCTTCAGCCCTAGAAAGTTTAATCCTACGTCTTCCTTGGGAGGGTGCAGAATCACCTTCTTTCACTCATCCCAGGGTCTCTCTCACCTGTCCACTCGAAAGAGAGGGGAACCATCAGCAATAACAGGCAGCAGCTCCATCAAAGAAGCATTGGAGGGGAACCCTGACTTCTCACAGGCACCAAGTCCTAACTAACACTTCCTGCTGAAGTTATGGCATGGTTTGACAAGAACAAAGTACTTAGGGGGCCAGAAAGTAAGCAAGCAACTGAAAACCTAAGACGGTAGCCTCAGTATTATATAATGGGGCCTGGTAAGTGGCCTTTGGGGTCCTATTTTAGGACTTTTTCTAGGTTCAATCATGGTATTGGGAACAGAAACCAGCTCATAGCCTTGTTATCTTCACTAACAAGAAAGCAACGTCAGTCTGGAGGGGGAGAGGGAGCGAGTGTCAGGACCTCCCTCTGGATAGACACTCCTGTGTTCTTGTAAAAATGGAAGTTGCTTTTTGCCATCAGGGAGAAGGAAAACTGTGTCTAATAAATTGTTCAGTGTAAATACCAGCAAATTCATTATTCATAGTTGTTTAATGAAAGTTTTATGTTAACAAATATTTTTTCAGTGAATGGCTCATAAACTATTTGCTGCCTTTTCCTGTCTTTTTGCTTCTTCAATTCACTAGGTCACATTCATTGCAGGTGAAGCTTTCGAAAAAAAGAAAAAGTAAAGATCTGAAGTGAGTCAGTGCTTTTGAGCACTCACTAGCTACAAGATGCCTTGTGCTCTATCTGATTCAGTTCCATTATTCATTGCTTTAAATTTTTCAGAAGAAGCAGCATGTTTAAAATGTCACTTACAATATGAAAATTTGTTTTCATACAATTTAGTCTGAACATTTATGGTACTTACAGTGTTCCCATCTGTGCTTATGAACCTTTTCTTTCTATAAATAGCAGAAGGAAACTGTATTTTGTTCAGCTCTTGTCTTCTGTGAGAGTCTCATGACTTTTATTAAGTCTGTGTTCGCAGAGGTCATTGTGAATAACATCTTGTTGAAGCTGCAGTCGGAGATAAGAGGTTTATACGTGGGATCCTGAAGTAAAGCCTGGCCATGGTGATTTTCAGTAGTTTCAGGATTTTACTCTGTATTTTCAGCAAAATGACTCTTTGTCAGAATGATTTCTCCAGGCCTGACGCTTCCTTTGCATCTTTTTCTGAAAGCAGAGTACACATATCCAGCAGATTCAACAAGGCGCGCCTCATCCACTTCCAACTTCTTCTTTGTCCTCACAACATTATTAACAGCCATTGCATTTTAAAGCAGGCTGCATTTTTGATTATCAGGACTTTGTGGATGTTGAGAGATCTATCTGCAAGCTTGAAATTAAGTACAGGCAGAAGTGCTTAGGCTATTAACATTTCATTGGGCTTCAGGCATGGGTAAATAGAAATTGAAGCCACACACCAATGTACCAATTAAGACCTGCTTTTATTTGAACATGGTATTAAAAATATTAAAAATCCATAGTACGCATGAGGAAGATTAGATCTGTTTTTTTCCAAAAAATGTAGTCCAACAGCTTTACCCTTCCATTTAGAACAAACATATTCCTGTCCATGGTCTGTGTTGTATTTAATATGTCCATGGAGTCCAGCATAACAAATGACTGAGAGAAATAACCTTCAGTCAATAAAGAAACCTGCTGTTGAGAGGAGGTGGTGTAATACAGCTGGGTACGGCTCTGCAGCACAATGTGGGCAGCCAGGAGGTCTGGAGGTGCAGACCCAGGCTGTGTCCCAGCTGGTAGCTCTCCACACCAAAGCAGAGAAAAGGAGGGACAAGGAATGCAGCATGGTCTCACCTGCCCTTCATCTGCTTCAATTTTTCTAGTGGCCCCACTGCTTGTTTCAGATGTGCATACTTTTTTATTTAGCTACCTAATTATTTTCATCATCAAAATTATATTCATAAGCCTAGCACACAGAGAGGGATAAAAGGATGGTGGCAGTGATAGCACAAGGAGAGGAAGGGCTGTATCCCCACAGCGTTTTTGCCAAAGCCTTGGCCGCCTATCCAGAGAGACAGGTTGAGTCTCTGTGCATCTTCACTGATACTTCAGACAGAGCTGAATGGCAACATGACAAACAGTGACCCCTTTCCAGAGAAGCCCCCCTCCTCCATTTCGTGCAGGACTGGTCAGGGGGTGGGCTGCTGCTGCTCTTCTGAATGAGCAACTTGCTCATTTTATTCCTGCCAAGACCGAAGGCTCCATCACTTGTCTCAGTTCAGGCTGCTGGACTAGAAGCCTTCAGTTGCCTGCCTGCAACATAGGTCTGCTCTAATTATTTTAAATACTAGCAATAATTATTGCAGCAAACATGGCACACATGCTGACATTTCTGTCCAGAAGACATCTCCTAAACAGTCTTTTTGGCCAAGCCTTCTGCAGCCTGGCTGTGTGGGCTGTCGTTTTAGGGTGCACGCTCCCCTGGGGCACTTTCGGGCACAATTAGCTTTTCCAAATGGTTTGAAGTTTTTATAACTCTTGTAATCCCCTCCACTTCATGAAGTAGCCAATTTAAGAGCCCTCCTGCAGAAGAGTACAACTTAAGGCATGAGCTGAGCCTGGCTGGGTTCACTCGCCGATCCCCTCTCCTCCTGCCTCTGTTGCAATACAGGCCAGCACCCTCTCTGTTTGGGGATGTTGAGGCTGGACACTGCAAAACCTGGGGGCACCTCACAAATGCATTTTGGAGTAATGACGAAGAGCTTGTCTATCCAAGCTCCACTGAGCGATGACCTCAAAATGGGCGCTGTGGCTGGGTCTCTGCAATGATGCAAAGCCTTGAAAAGTTCACTGGGGGGCCAGTATAAATTAGATTTTCAGCAACTGCATGTATATATTTTTCTCACTCAACTGATGAGAGCTACAATGTAGCAGACACTCTGAAGCTGGGTGTTTAAGTTCAGCGAGTGAGGGAAAATGCTGATATTATTCAGGAACTGATTGGTGTCTGCCAATATCTACCACCAGTGGCTGAGGTTTGATGGAATAACTGAGAAAACATGTTGAAAATTTGACAGCCAGTGAACGTGTTCTTGATTGCTTCAAATTGGATAGTGTTTGCACAGATGGGGCACCTACCCAGGCTGGCAGGAGTACTGGTTGTGTTGCTTTGCTAGAAAGGTTTTTGTATCAACAGTTATCCAAAATATCATTTTATTGTCATCGGGAGGTTCTTTGTGCTAAGGACCTGGATTTCTCCAGAGCTCTAAACCTGATTGTCTGTTTCATCAACACGATACTCATGCATGCACTAATGTTTCTTACAAAGGCAAACAGGAGGAAATCAATGCTGCCCTGCAACATTAGTTAGCTGGCACAGGAAAAGGCCCTTCAAAACTTTCGGAAAGAAAAAAAAAAAGTGGCTTTTGGAAGGCAAGAGTGAATTCATGAATCACAGCAAGCTGTTTAAAGACCAGGATTAGACAGGGAACTGGCTTCCTTTACAGAGGCATTACATTTTGTCTCTACCGTGTCAGTATGCCTACAGGGGAAAGACTGTCTTTCTGTTATGATGTTTAATGGCCTTTTTCATCATAAAACCAAGAAAAGATCTTGTCTCATAATAATTTGGACTGCTTTCTTTTAGAGCAGTTAGGAGTTAATAATAGGGTTGTAACTTAGGAGATCTACACTGCAATGTCATCAATTCTGGGTTTATATGAGTGAAGTTTGAAGAAATTATGGTAGAAAAGACCACAGTGGCCATTTATTAATCCTCTTGCTGAATTTATAATTGGGAATATTGAAATTCAAAACTAAAGTTAGACTTGAGAAGGAACTGCAGTTCATCCCTACTGATGAAGGCCGGTGCTGTCTTCAGCTGAGGGCAAGGTGTACAGGTGCAGCCATGGACTGACCAGGGCACAGTGCAGCTGTATTCCCAGAATAAATGGTGCTACATGGGAGAGATATCCCTGCCCTGCCCTGGGCTAAAAAAAGAGCATTTCACCCTCATCCTGATGAAGTAATCTCTGCTGGAGTGCATGATTACCGCTGAATTTTTAAACAGCTGTAACACATAATACTAATGCCTGAAGAGAACAGCAAAAGAGCATTTCCAGGGAAACAAGCCACAACATTTCCCTGCTCACTGCCACAATGGGCTGAGATAAAACTAAAACTGCTTGAGAGCTAACAGGGTTTAGAAACCAGTCAAAACTGAGAAATAAAACACTTACAAATGGACAGGATCATATGATGGAGTAAGCCTTTAGAGAAAGGCAAGAAAATTTAGCCTCTGTTTCCCATCTCATATTCCCAGAACATCTCCACCACTTCATTTCCCCAAAACTGGCATGTGGGAGGGAGAAGCCAGAGTAGAGATAGTAGGAATGCAAGAGGTGCCACAGCTGGGGCAAGAAACCAAGGAATGAGTGGCATAAACAACCCCGCGAGTCCAGTTTTGCACACACACATCAGAGATGTTAAGGATTAAACACCTACGAATGTGGTGAGGTGCTCCAGTGATGGTTCCTCTACTTAGAGAAGTGAATAGGAAGAATAGGGCAACAGAAAGCAGAAGTAGACCCAGCTCTGTCTCAGAGCTTTATGTATGAAGGTACTTGAAGTCCCCATGCTGGGATATATGGGGTAGTACAGGGTGTTCCTGTGCAGAGGCAAAGGTTTGTGCCAAACGCTCGAGTGAGGGGAGGGACTGATCGCAATGCTACACTCCTCTGCAGATCCCAGTACAGGCAGTCTCCAAGCTAAAGACACCCTGCTAGAAATGCTAGCTTTTAACCAATCCATTGTGCTGGACCAGTAACCAGAAATTACTTCTTTATTTAGTTCCGCAGTTCTGGCTCAGGATCAATGAAGACCTCAAAAACCCCGCAGTTCAAGTTCAGTTCCAGTTCAGTTGGGGGGGGGGAGTGGTGATGTCACAGAGGAAGCATTTCGGACTGGTGTTTGGTTCAGGTTTAGTACAACTCTTTGAGTATTTTTCTCTGAAATTTGTATTATAATGCCTCTGATTAAAAAAAAAAAACAAACCAGAACCTGGATGCTGCAACATAATGACACGCATATTGTAGCTAGGTAGATGCTGATCCAAGCCTGACTGATTATTACTGCAGTGGAGAACTTTGGCCAGGGTAGTTTGATAAACTGCACAATAGGTTGGTGGGCAAGGTGATGGAGCTGTTAGCAGCAAGAGACGATAAATCCTTCTTTTTCTTTTTTTTTTAAATGGGAACTGACTGACAACTATCTCTATCTCTAGTGTATTGCAGGTTATTTCATCTGCTTCTCCCTGCAGACATGACTGAACAAAGATCAAGTCAAATAAATGATTAAAAGCTAGCTGCTGCAAAGTGTAGCTCTTCACTGCCTGAAACCCAGGCTTGTATCCTGGGCCATGGTAGGTGTGCTCCCTGCAGCATGTGGGAAGGGTCACACAACAATGGCATTGCATGGTGTTGCAAAGGTTTATGTAGCTCATTACTCTGTTTCCAGCAGTGGCAGTAAGGGGATGGCTAACATAGGCAGGCCAGGCACATAGGTTACTTTGCCCTAGCTGTCTCCCAGCCACCACACAGAGAAACATCCTTTCTTCGGGGTCTCTAAAAGCACAGCCTCAGCATTGCTGGCACTTTATTCTAGCCACCTGAGGCACGGGTCTCAGGACCTGCATGTGAAATCAAAGTCACTTGCAAGGCAGGACATAATGGCTTGGGCACATTTGTGTGTCAGTGTGTCCAAATGGCATAACACAAAAGTCAGCAGTGTCAGCAGAGATTGGATGTCTAGATCTCTGCATCTAATATGTGCCCTCAGAACAGGAACCCAAAGAAACAGTATACTTTAATTCAAGTAATTGGATGCAGTCTTGGGAGCAGAGATAAGGCTTCCTCCTTTACAGGGACATGCCCAAGCCACTAGGGTATAGAACCAGCCTCCTGCATGGCGTTTTGTCTCCTGTGTCCTCAGAGTTTTTTTTTCTGTGCACTGTCAGGATTTCAAGAAGGGAGAACAAAAAAAGACATCTCAGTTTAGCCCACATCTGAGAGATGGGCAGCATCTATCTAGGGCCACCTAGGGCACAAGGAAGACTTAAAACATGTTCTTCCATTTCCTATGTTGATCAGTCTAATGTGTGTGATATTGTATAAAGCAGAGTTGTGAAGCGACAATGCTTTTCCTACTCCTCATTTTACAGAAAATAAACAGCCATAGTAACTGTGTTTCATAGGAAGTCTCATACGGAGAGCATATGCTACAAGCGCCCCCGCTGGGCGTCGTTGCCTTTAGGGCTTTACACATGGCAGTGCCTAAATTCTGGGCTGTCTCAGGCTTGGGCATAAACAAGGTACTAAAAGGTTTGGTGCTGTCAAGTCTGGGTCTGTTCTGGGTCACACAGATCTGTAACTGTCAGGAAACTGAAGGTCTATGTGCAAACTGCTTCTAGCATTTATAACTCCACAGTTTGAGTAAGGGCTTTCAGACCTCAGTTCCAGCTTCTGACAGCTCTGTCCCACCTAAGTTTTACTTCAAGCACCTTTAAGAATACTAACCCATCGCTGACCTTGTTCTGTATAAATCTCAATGTAGATAAAAACTGTTCAAATTTTGCATTTATGCAGCAGTTGTAAACAGGCTTCCATTCTGACCACAGCATAGATTCTTAATTACAGAAAAGAAGGTTACTTCAGTTCATTTTTTCTGTGAAAACGAACTATCTGCAGTTAATTCAAAGCCAGCCACAGAGAGGTAGCCTTTGTTTGAACCATGCTGTGATTAACTCTGCAATTATTTTTTTCTTTGCTTTCTTGGAAAGCACACATTTATTTTCCATACCTTCCCTTTCCACAGAGAAGCCGTGTACTTGAGGTGATGAGTGCTTAGCAATGGCTTTATGAATCATAGCTCATGTATTAAGGCTGTGTCCAGCCTGTGACTTAGGACAGAAAGCCAGGAGATGGAGTTAGTCTGTACAGCCTTATTAACTTGTTGCCAACAAAAGAGCCAGGAAGAGTTATGGAGCTCTTAGCCTGTGACCTGAGGCTGCTTAAGCAGAAATTACCCCTGCACACAGAGGAGAGGAGACATGTCTGCTCTCAGGCTGGTGAGATGCACTACAAAACTGAGCTTTAAAAAGAAGAACCGAGCAAAAATAGGAGGACTTAATTAACGGCCTTTTGGGGAGGATGAAATTTTTAAAATGCTAAGACAGTAGCAGCCCTTTTTTGCCCTGCCATGTATGGGAGGGGAAATCAGGGCATCCTTGCACTCTTCTTAACACCTCAGACAGAACCTTCATCTTTCCTTATAAGCAGTTTTAGGTACTGGAGGAGTCAAACTTCTGAGAGTGCTGCTAAGGTTTAGAGGAGTGGGAGACACATGGAAAGTCATTCCTAAACATTTGCAGTGCTGGAGACATTAGCAACTGAAATCTGGGAGGTAAATGTGAGTAAAATGTAGCAAGTAACACGTGGAGAGCATTTACTATTATGTTTAAGTGCTTGCAGAATGTGCCTTTGTTGTTGTATTTACAAGGAGCACTTTGCGTACAGAACATCAATCTCTTGCAGAGCCAACACATTACTGTGATAGAAATAGTAAATTAGCAACAATACGGATCAGGTAGGGGGGCTCTCAGCAAGGGGAATTTACCTTTATCACATAGAATGGAAGTGGAAAATCTATTTTATACCTTTATGTCTTTGTCAGCCCACATGACAAGAAGGCAGTTACCCCTGCTGCTAGATGCCTTTGACAACATTGTAAAAAGGCATGCATAACAGACCCAGCTACCATAGGGATTAAAGAGTCTGAATGTTTTATTTCAAGGGATAGTCACATTCATCTCCCCTTCCTGGCCCCCCTACCCCATAACCCAAACAAGTGGAAGGGCTGGAGGGCAGGAGTGCCCAAGATGTCAGGACATTGACACTATTTTGGACCATCGCAACAGCATCCCTTTGGAGACTTTTAAACCACGGGGTTGTGCTCTACCTTGCATGCGTTTGCAGGCAAATATTGTAGCGGTAGCAGGTGGGAATTGAAGAGGCGTCATAGATAGGCAAGTCAGATATTTTTTTAGCGTTTCAAAGGACAAAAATAAGCTCCCCTCCAGCCTTCAACAGAAAGGAGGCGGGAGGTGAGGGCAACTCAGCTGAAGCTCAGGCCACTGAAGTCAAACCACATCTAGGCTTGCCCGTCACCAGTCTGTACCTTCAGTACGTCTGCATGCTTACACTTCCATTAAAACTTGCCTCATCTCTAGGCTGCACACAGATACTGAAGCTCCTGCTTTGTGTGAGCTCCTGGACTTCCTGATCTGAGTACACACTGCTGTCTCACATGGGCTTAGCTGAGACGAAACTTGCATTGGTACCAGTCAACCTGGGTAGATGCTCAGTGGTCACATTCAGCTACTCCATCGCCCACAACGGCTGGTACTGATGTCTGGCAGCACTCTTCCTTTGCAGGGCCAAAACCAATGCATGGCATAGATTTGCTGAGCCCATGGTAGTAGATGTGAATGGAGGGGTCGAAAACTACCCTAAAGCAGACAACCACCACAGAGACTACCTTTCCCTTGCAGATGTCCCCACTGCTTTACCTGCAGCAAAGAATATGCAGTTGAATCTCGCTCTCTACACCAAGATATCCTGATTTAAGACCTGAACCTTCAATGGCTTTCACGGGTAGGAACTAGAAAGAAGGGTCTGATTTTTCTATTAATTAGCTGTATCCATTTGTTATGGGCTGAGTGGACGCCTTGTTCTTGCTAATAACAGCAAGAATATTCTATAAACATTTGCTTGTATATCTTGCTCTTACCTCATTATTTTGAGAGACCAATAGAAGAAATAGGACAACGACAGTCTTGCTTTATTTTGATACTGCTTAGGTTATATATGTATGTACTTGTAGACTAGTACTAAAAGAACAAAGGGCATGATCTAAATATTTGGTCTTCCTAAAATTGCCTCCATGAGAAAATTTGGGCCCATGCTGAAGTTTTCTTCATCCTGTGATGCAGCCTTTCTGTTTCACACAGTACAGGGGGTCGTTGGTTAATTACGTCTGAGTTTTTTTAACTGCTTCCCTAAGGTGTGGGAGATCTTGTGCAGTTTCAGTATATTTCTGTGGGGAAGGGATAAACTGTTGTATAATCCATTAAATGCTGTAGATGCTAAAGCTTGTAGAAGACTCCATACACACTACATTGTATTCAAGTTATCCACATTCCTAATTTCTCCATTTCCAAAGACTTGCATGACTCCAATTTATTTTAGAGGAGGCTATACAGTTAAAATCTCACACACAGGTTTGAAATCCTATAACAATAAAAGAACAGAGCTAAATTTCTGCTGTTGTTTTACCAAGATTGCAGTTCACAGGTCACGGAGGGTTGCTACGGAAGCAGAGTGTGAGCTTTGTGAGTAAGACAAAATGAGAATTTTCAGCTTTCACTCCTCAGTTGTCTTGCTTGTTTGAAAAAAATTGGGATTGTTATTGTAATAAGCCTTAAAAATAATTAACTGTGCTCTTTCTCCATTACTTCGACTATGGAGACAAAAAAGAAAGAGATGCACTGATCCAGTCCCTGTGCTTAAGAGACATGACTGTTATTTATTCCATATGTGACCATAGCCAGGATTTCACAGTTATATAGCTGAGCAAAACAGTATCTGACTCCCAGGCAGTCTGTCATCTAGCAGATTTTTTTTTCCCTACCCTGGGTGGCTTTGTGCTGGCTAAGGCTCCTTACGGAGCACCTGTGAATCGTCAAGTGCTTCAGTAAAAGCAGTTTCAGAAGCCAGTCAGCTGCGGAGGGAAGAAGAACATATGGATGTAAGTAGCTGGTCTTGTGAATATTACTGACAGATGATGGCGAATGTATGCATCAGTATGGAGTCCTCAGGTGGTGAGCGCCACTCCACATGTAGGCACCCAAACCAGTTCACCCAGGGACAGTATGTTAACACTACAGTATCCTAAATTTGGGGTAAAATAATCAGGTATCAGAAACTTCAGGGCAGGTATAATTTAGCCCAAGCTGTCTCTAATGTGGAGACCCTACATGCCTCACCAGTTGAAATAATCCTTATGTCTGCTTTCTAGACTTCATTAGCAGTATTTTATCGTACAGAATAAACATATCCTTTCTCCAGGTTGACTACTGAGATTCAGACCACTTTGGGCATGGATTTTTATGTTTATGTATGTGCTGTGTCCAAGTCTGTGAGCCTACCAGGGGATACTCATGAAATGTGTTTCTGTTAAGGAACGCTGTGGTTTTCGAAAATGAACCGTTTTCCTGCTACATCCTCAAGGATGTTCTTACTCAGAAATTTGAGTTGTGAAGTTAAGAACTCTCTGGTCGTTTCTAATCAGAAAAAGACTAGAATGGAAAACCAGACTTTTCAGACAGAAAATGCACTTTCTGACATAGTTTTGTTTTTAAAAACATCCAGAATTTTTTTGTTTCATCCCAGCATGAAACAAAAACAAATTTGAAGTTTAAAAGTAACTTCGAAATTTAGTATTTAGCTTTAAGATTTAACTCCGGTTAGCTCTATGTATGCTTTTTTGCACTCCCATAGATAAAAAAGTCCTCATAATAGCAAAGATTATGGTAACAACAGCACAAAAAGTGCATGAAAGGCATGTTTTTTCTGTTTCTTGAACAGAAGGGGATTCATTCAGAGGTTTTACACTTGCCATGAAAGTGATAGAGAAAAAAACTACCAATAAGTATTAAGAGAGCTGTCCTATTCAACAGCAATAAAGCTGTCAAGGTCTGCTGCCTCATAGCTCACTTGGGAAGGCTTTAATCTGAAGATTTCTGACTCATTAACATGCAGATTATTGATGTTATAGCCTTATTGTAGCTTGCTGCATGAGAGCATCTGCACTGTGATTCCTCACTTGACCACACACTAAGTTCTCTTCTATTCTGTCCAGGTTCTTCCAACAGTCCTTGTGTGCCCAAGTGCCCCCCAGCACCTCATTAAGCAACACATCTAACAGCTGCACAGTTCGTCCTCTGTCTTCTCCCAAGGAGGATATGTGGGTGCAGTAAAGTGTTCTGTTATGGTGGGATTTCTCTGACATTTTCTAAATAAAAACTTATGACCTTAGGTATAAAAAAGGTAAAGTGAATTTAAATGCACTAGATCCACAAAATTCAGACCACGTTCAACCCAAACTTCTTTTGAATTGTGTAGAAATTTTCCACAGTTATTAGCATCCTTTCTTTTTTATCTGCTACTTCAAAGAAACAATCCCAATATTTTTCCTTTTTTATTTTTCACCATAGCTTAAATCTGTTGGGCAAGAGATCTGGGCTGCTAGTTCTTAGTCTTATTTGTTCACGATCCTCAAAAGAAACTTTTGCAAGGTGAATGGGCACACTTCCTGCCCAGAAGAATGCAGACAAATGTGAAAATTTAAGATAATATTTCTCATTTTATATAACAGGGAGGGAAAATCATGGGCCTCTGGTTATAAAAGCCAGCCTTTCCTTGGGATAGTGATCTTTCCCTTGTCCACAGAACAAGGTGACACACAGGGGACAGGAAGGAGTTTGGCTGTAGCCCGGCTCCATTCCCATCCTCCCGTGCCCTGCCCAGGAGGACCACAAAGTGTTGGGAGAAAAATGAACCCTGGACCATGTAGGAAGTGGAGGAGCAGCCTCTGAGATCCATGCAAGTTTCCAGACAGGCTCTGCACCTTTTCATTTGGAGGCTGCCCCCTTCTATGCTCAACTAGCTATGCCTACGAAACATGCATGAGCTTACTGCTCTGCTACTTTTTTGTTAACTTTATGAATTGTTCTGATGCTTTCCCAACTACCTTTTCTAGAGGCCTTATGTTAACTTTTTAGAGAAGTTATGTTACTTTGTCAAAATTTATACATAAAATCTGAAAAAATCTCTGTTAGCTATATTTTCCTTCTACCTACTGGAGATAATATATTTTCAGAGACGTAGAAATAATAAGTATTTGATCAAGCTATGTTAGTTTTCCACTGGATCAGACACTTTTGTAAGACAAGTGCTCCCCTATTTAAATATATCATCCTCTCCTTAAATAAGATTGGATGCCACAGAAACATTGTGTCTCATTACCTCCTTGTATGTTCTCCTATAAAAGGAAGAGGTTTGGAGTGGGGGCAACAGTTGACTGGAAGAAGGAAGTATTTGTAGGTTAAATTTCTAGGAGGCTAAACTATTAAAGAAAAAAAAAATACACAGCCAGTGAAAGCAAAAAGAAAAGAGGAATAGGAGAGGAATAATTGAGGGAGGAAGTAGAAAGTCCTCAATGACATAGATTTGTTTAAGAACTCAGCACTAAATCAAAATATCAAAACCTTTATGAAACACACTTGAAAGATATTGAAAAGAACTGGTATCATCATTAAAGTATGAAGCCAGATTACTTCCTCCAGCACTCTCAGGAAGATCTTTTCTCCCTTTTCTCTGCAGCTACCTCTCCTCCATGCTCTAGACAACACTCTGTATTTGAACAAGACCACTGTTACCTGCAGCTGCTAAAAAAAAAAATGGGCCTAAACAGTGTTTCATGCCTTTCTCAAAAGTAAAACTCCTTGATCTACTTTCAGAACAAAAGTCATTCAAACTCTGAAGAAACTAGCTACATCCTTTTAAACGCAAGCATCCTCTGTAAGAAGTGCATCTCCTGATCTGCTTGGGTCCGTTTGACACTGGTACAGAAATGAACCAAGCTGTCTCAAGGATAGCCACCACCAGAGGAAATCAAGAGAAGTGCATGATGGACAACCTCACAGCTGAGTTTGTACTGGATACAAAAGGGTTGGGCCAGCAATCCCTGTGAGTGCTCCTGCTGGGACATTGCTACAGCATATCTTTCAGCCCGCATCGGTTCTCTGTGCTTGTCTCTTTCTGTTGCCTGATTGAATTAATTACTCAGGGCGTGAGAAGCAGCAAGGCAGAAGCTGCCCTTACTTGCATCTGTTTGCAGACCCCAGGAATCTTGTGTCCTAGGCACACCTAAGCTTTAATGAAGAGCCTGGTACATTTTTTTGTTTGTTTTTAAGACATAGCAGAATTCATTTGGCCAAATGAGAGCATCACTAAGGCACATGTTGATGTCTGAACTGATTCTGTGAACTACCCTTTCTAGTCTTGCTTAGTAGTTTTAGTGGAAATGACTGCTTCTCACATGAAAATCATCTCATCCTAATGCAGATGTCTAAAACTGTTCCATAAAAATGCCTGTTTCTCTTTTTGGCTTACCAAGGCTGTTCAGGGTGCCTGACTTCAGCAAAGTCCTATGCTGCAAAGGCTGAAATTTAGCTGTACCACTATAAGCAACCAAAAACATAAAAACCCCACAAAAGTATTTTTGTGGTTCAGCCCCAGTTGGCAACTTATCGCCACACAGCCGCTCTCTCACCCCCCCACCCCGTGGGACAGGGAAGAGAATCGGAAGAACAAAAGCAAAAAAAAATTTAAAAAACTAAACCAAAAACTTGTGGGTTGAGATAAGAACAGTTTAATAATTAAAATAAAATAATAATTATAATAATGATTATTATTATAGGAATAATAATAATAATGATAATATAATAAAGAGATAAAAAGGAAAAGGGTAAAAGGGAAAAAAAACAGAAACAGAAATGATACAACCACTCACCACCCACTGACCCCGACACTGCCAGTCCCTGAGCTGTGATTGCTGCTTCCCTCCCCTGGCCAGCTCCTCCCAGTTAACATACTGGGCATGACGTTACATGATATGGAATATCCCTTTGGCCAGTTTGAATCCGCTCTCTTAGCTGTGCCCCCTCCCCTCCCGGCTTCTTGTGCACCCGGCAGAGCATGGGAAGCTGGAAAAGTCCTTGGCTAGTACAAGCACTACCCAGCAACAGCTAAAACATCAGTGTGTTATCAACATTAATTTTCATCCTAAGTTCAAAGCACAGCACTATGCCAGCTACAGTGAAGAAAATTAACTCTGTCCCAGCTAAAACCATGGCAAGGATACAAAAGATATGCAGAAGTTCAACAGAATACTAGAGAGCAGAATTATAATTCAAAACACACTTAAGTGCTTGGCTACGTATTTAAAATTCAGGGTTTCTGGTTCTCTATGAAACTTAGAAGCCTACTAGTGCTCTCTGTGGGAGTTGGACAAGCCCATAATTAATTGCTTGCCCTCCAAAAGACAGCAGTCAGTCATCTACCAAAGGCAGGCTGGCTCAGCAAGAAATGATGGAGCACCACTTAAAAGCATATTTTTCCTCCAATGAACAAACTCGATAGGATGATCTTTGTCCTTCCCCTCACATCACCGTGATAGATACCCGTTTTTGTGGGTACGATTAAAAACTGATTGAAAGTACCTCATCACTTTCTTTCTTTATAATAGAGTAGAATTATTTACCCAGATAGGTGTTTTTCTGCTAGAGGTCAGACCTCCAAACACTGGCTTTCTGTGTCATAAAAATAATCAGCATTCATGTCATGGTGTGTCACTATGATCTCTCTCCTACAGATTTCAACGAATAAAACAATCTTGTAGCTTTACACTCTGATCCTCTTTGTCACTCTAAGTTATTCTCATGATGTGTCGTAGCTTTACTGTTGGAAAGAAATGGCACCATCTGATAATGGATTGTAAATTGCAATGCTCGCGCATTAATCTTCTGTCTATCATCTGATATGAGATGCATCCACAGGTCCTGAAGGAACCAGTGGATGAAGTTGCTAAGCCACTATCTATCATATTTGAGAAGTCATGGCAATCCGTGATGTTCCCACTGACGGAAAAAGGGGAAACATTACCTCCATTTTTAAAAAGGGAAAAAAGGAAAACCCAGGGAACTACAGGCCAGTCAGTCTTACCTCTGTGCCCAGCAAGATCATGGAGCAGATCCTCCTGGAAACTCTGCTAAGGCATGTGGAAGATAAGGAGGTCATTTGTGAACGCCAACATGGCTTCATTAAGGGCAAATCATGCCTGACAAATTTGGGGGCCATCTACGATGGGGTAACATTGTTAGTTGATAAGGGAAGAGCAACAGGCGTCATCTACCTGGAATTGTATGAAGCATTTGACACTGTCCCACACGACATCCTTGTCTTTAAATTGGAGAGACATGGCTTGATGGATGGACCATCTTGGTGTATAAGGAATTGGCTGGATGGTCACATTCAAAGAGTTGCAGTCAATGGCTTGATGCCCAGGTGGAGACCAGTGATGAGTGGCGTTCCTCAGGAGTCAGTACTGGTAGCAGCACTGTTTAACATCTTCGGTGGCAACATGGACAGTGGATTGAGTGCAGCCTCAGTAAGTTTGCCAATGACACCAAGCTGCGTGCTGTGGTTGACATGCTGGAGGGAAGGGATGCCATCCAGAGGAACTTTGACAGGCTTGAGAGGCAGGCCTGTGCAAACCTCATGAAGCTCAACAAGGCCAAGTGTGAAGTCCTGCATATGGGTCAGGGCAATCCCAAGCATAAATACAGGCTGGGCAGAGAATGGATTGAAAGTAGCCCTGAGGAGAAGGACTTGGGCGTGTTGGTTGATGAGAATCACAGAATCACAGGTTGGAAGGGACCTCAGGGATCATCTAGTCCAAACTTTCTAATTCAACATGGCCCAACAATGTGCACTTGCAGCCCAGAAAACCAACTGTATCCTGGGCTACATCAAAAGAAGGTCAGCAGGTCGAGGGAGGTGATTCTTCCCCTCTACTCCACTCTCATGAGACCCTACCTGGAGTGCTGTGTTCAGCTCTGGGGTCCCCAACATAAAAAGGACATGAGCCTGTTGGAGCAAGTCCAGAGGAGGGCCACGAAGATCGTCAGAGGGCTGGAGGAACTATCTTATGATGAAAGCCTGAGAGAGCTGGGGTTGTTCAGCCTGGAGAAAAGAAGGCACTGGGGAGACCTTACAGCAGCCTTCCAGTACCTAAAGGGGGCCTACAAGAAAGCTAAAGAGGGACCTTTTACAAGGGCATGTAGTGATACATGTTGACATAGGGGTTATCAGGTAGTGACACATGTAGTGTCAAGGTGTAATGGCTTTAAACTGAAAGAGGGTAGATTAGACATAAGGAAGTTCTTCACTATGAGGGTAGTGAGGCACTGGAACAGGTTGCCCAGAGAAGCTGTGGATTCCCATCCCTGGAAGTGTTCAATCCAGGTTGGATGAGGCTTTGAGCAACCTGGTCTAGTGAAAGGTGTCTCTGCCCACGGCAGCAGGGTTGGAACTAGATGCTCTTTAAGGTCCCTTCCAACACAAACCATTCTATGATTCTATGATCTCTCCCCTTCAGTTTGAAGGGTTAATAAATATGTTGTAAACATTTTGCCAGAATGAAACTTGTCATAAAACCTGTGAAGTAAAATATCTGTGTAAAAGAAATGTGAAAACAGGGAAGTAAACAGGGAAGTAGCTGGCCTGGGAATTCCCGCCCCCCCCCCCCCCCCAGTTGACTTAAAGCCCAAATTTGAGTTAAATGATTAATGATTCAACAATTTCTGTGTAATGAATTGTTTCACCTGCTGAAATTTTAATCTCAGGATGCAAAACAAAAATACACCTGTGAATACATTAGTGTTTCCAGGAGCTTATAATGCTATACCGATTTGTATATATGCATATTTATATGTGAGTATACATACATACATATATATAATCTGTATATTTTGTGAGGAAAGTAAAGTTTAAAATGGTTTAAAATCTGCAAAATATTAATTTCTCAAAAATTCATTACAAACTCGTCTTCTGGTTATATAGGTTGCATTCACCTGGTCTTCCAAAGGGCTCCTGAAGTGTAGAGGAGTTGTTATGGAGCTGCTGAGTATCACTGAAGTAAACTCTGGGTACTCAGTGCTTCAGGTATCTCCACCTTGCATGTACTGAGCAAACTTGTTTTTGCAGCAAGTCTCTCTATGGATCACTGAATTAGAGAAAAAGATTTCACCTCTGTGAAGTTCAGGCCCGGCTACTTCTTCTGTATCCATTTTCTTCTACTGAGGACATGGTTTTAGCATCCCAAACAGCCCAGATTTTCTCTGATAGTGAAAAATAAATATGAAAGTCTCTTGTATTTCTCTATTGATTAAAGTGGATGCTAAATGTTAGCTCCAATGAAAAAACAAATGACCAAGGTAATAGGCTGATAGAGGTCAGATTTTTAAATCCTTGAAGAATTCCTTTGCCTATTCATTTGCCTATTTAAAGGTGATTTACATTAGCTCCAGATAAGAGTAACCATTCTAGTCTGTAGGATATCTGCAAGATACATGTGAGATTGTTCTCTGCACTCCTGTACAAACAGTGGCAAGATACGAGCACTTTTAGGGAGAGATTCATCTGAATTACTTAAAACAGAAAATCACCCAAGGACTGCCTGTTTTTAACTTTAATATCAGAGGAGTCACCTATAAAAATTTTACAAACTCTTAAAAACACAATTCATAATGCATGTTAACAACTTATCCTCTGAACACACAACTATGATAATGAAGCTGTGTGACAAACCTGACAACAAAACCCAGCAGCTCCTGCACCCTGAGGGAAAAGCAGCACCTTGCAGCCTGCTCTGGAGGGGACCAGCCTCAGAGCCTCATGGACCTACTGACAGACAAGTTCCTGAAACTTGTCCCTCAGTGCTATTATCCTGCCAGCAACTCTTTTTTTTTATGCTGGTGAAAGCTCCCTTCATGTGTGTTTGCTCTTCACTACCACAGCTGGGTATTAGTGGTGAGGTGATGGTTGTAGGTCACGTTGGGATTTCTGATTTTGTACAGAAACCAGTTGTATGAGACAGGAAGAAGCATTAAAATTCATTTTTTCTGTCTCTCACTGTCTCCTACACAACACAGCCTTCATTTGTTCTATACTGCATGAGGCAGCATGTTACGAAAAGAAGGAAAAAAGGTATCTATCTGCCCAGAACAGAATACAGTGTTCTTCACACCAAAAGCGACAGGACATGGGCTCTGCTTCAGCTGCCTGTTGTATGAGAGAGGCAGAAAGTTGTGTGATTGCCCTAGACATTCAGGTATAAAGTTTTTCTGACTCCCTGTGGTTTGTCACTGTGACCCAGGATGCTCCAATAGGACCCAGCCTTAGGCCCTCATCCAAAGCCCTTTTGCTTCTTTTGAAAGGTCCCAGTGGACAGAGTGCCAGCTCTGTGAGGTGTGAGTGCTGACCGACTCACCCATTCCCCTTACATCTCCAAGTCACGGCAAGGACATTTCCCAGGCAGTCCCATCTCCTCAGGTGGGAGGCTTCACTCAGTTTGCACAAAAGAAAAGATGCAAGCTAGGGAAGACTTAAGCACACCACTAATACTGAGTGAAATCCCATTATTTGGGTGATACACTAGGTACCCTAATATTATGGGCTGCTATTTATTTTACTGTACATAGAACAGATTTAATAGCTGTCATGAAGAACAACTGTTCATCTAGAAAGTCAGGTTACTTATTAAATCTTTGGAATTCAACAGCAGAAGTGGAACACATCCAGGCTTGTGGCCAGACGCTGCTCCGAGACTCACTAGTGCACCATCGTTTATGTCAGTGCAGGAGCTATGGAAGCAGAAGGTGAGCCTTAAGACTTCTGAAGGGATGACTCTGCTCCAGAGGTGAAGAGTTACCTTATCTCTAATGTCAGCACTGTAGGGGGAAGGAAAGCAAACAGGGAAGGAAGAGAGGAAAGAGCATGAAGCAGCGAACGTGGAAGGAATGCAAGTAGATAAAACAATGATGGAGGCCAGCTCCCCTTACCTTTACCATTTTTCTCACATCAAAGTGCAAGGTGTTAAAAGAATGACTGTGTGGACTGAGACAGGCAGGGAAAACCCACGGGCATCACTGAAGCAGAGAATGTGTTTCATAGGCTGACTACAGAGCAAAGGTGCAGAGCGTTAGCTGCACAAGTCATGCTGTAACTTGCAGTAAGGGAGCGGAGCAGTCAGCTCCTACAGAACATGTTCAGTTTCTGGTTTTCTTTCTGCTTTGGAGTTTATCAGTGACAACTGTATATTAAAAGTGCTGCAGTGTACCTGTCTCTTGAGCAAGTTTTGTGTGAATTTTCTCGAAGAAGAGCTAATATCTTGTTGGAAAGACAGCTCCCAGCAGTAGCTTCCTAGCTCCATGCTAGGAACACTATTATCCATCCAAAACTGGAAGGGAATCTTATGCACTGTTGAATCCACATCACTACTTCCTGCATTATTTGGGATTATTGAAAAGGTTTCAGAGTCAAATATAAACTCAGCTCAGTTCAGCTTACTTTGTAAATCCGATGAGGTCACAACTTGAGAAAGCATGACAGCTGCCTACACCACTAAACCACACATACTTGTCTCAGGGCTGAATTATTGAGCACCTGCTTCGGTGTGACATCCGTCAGGGTAATGTGCTCACCATTTTATCCAAGCTGCAGCATGGGGGGCAGTGCTCCATGCATGCTTGCCAGCCTCCTTTAAGTCCTGTTGATTGACTATTGTCTGCAAACCAAGCAGCAGTCAGAGTGCTGATTAACCAAAACACTTTTAATTGCCACTTCTCTTGAAGTTTTTAGCAGCAAGGACAGAGATGGAGGTTTCACAGTGATCCCTTTTCAGGGCCTAATTGGAAGAGCTGATGGAGCATGCCAGATGAATGCATTGGATTGCTCCTATTCAACGATGTGAGGGCCTCCATAATAAAGCACGGGGCTTAAGCTCTCATTCTCTACTGGAGATGTTGGAACTGAAAAGCAGGCTCAGTAGCTCTTCTGTTTGTGTTACACAAACATCAGACTGTAACTCTTAGGGAACTTTCCATACCTTTCAACCTGAGTCGGAATTCAGTGATGCTTTTTTCAGTGTTTTCAAGGTGGAAAGAAAGGTTTCAGCCATTGCATTTCAAATTCAGATATGAATGTCCATGTAGCCCCGGGCCAGAGACTGCAAAGAATTTGTAAAGTGGTGAATAGGAGATGGAATCTGTGCTTTCTGGTAAAACAGCTCTGTTTTCTCCTTTTGCTTTTTGTTTTTTATTTAACAAGGCCTGAACACTGCCTTGCACTGCAACTGCACACTAGAGAGCAGGCTGCA
Source organism: Phalacrocorax aristotelis (assembly GCF_949628215.1). NCBI lineage: Eukaryota > Metazoa > Chordata > Aves > Suliformes > Phalacrocoracidae > Phalacrocorax > Phalacrocorax aristotelis. Next base: position 96,225,491 of record NC_134276.1, on the reverse strand, counting down.
GAGCTTTGAAACGTAAATGCCATTTGTTTCTACCCTCCCTGGAGTTCTCTCATTCCTATTTATTTTCATTAGTAGAAATGAAAACAAATTAAGGCCTGCAACAGTCAATAGAGTAGGACTGCAGCAAGCACAACTGCTAGCACCTGGAGCATTTTATTACTCCAGCGGTCTCCCTACACTTGAGCAAAGCCCTGATGCCTCAGAACTGTTGGAGGCTGGAAATCCGTGGTTTTTTCCGGTCGTACAGTTGTATGAGGTTCGTGATCTCACAGCTCGGTTCCTGTTTTTCCTGCAAAGCCATTTCACTTCTCAGCCCCCCCAGAGGTCTGTTTGCTTAAATGCTCAGGGTCAGATTCTCAGCTGGTTCAGCTGGTTTGCTCCATTTGCTTTAATACCTTTGGTTTTAGTATGCTCGTTGCTAATATGCCCAGTTATATTTTAATAGTTATATCATATTAAGAATATGGTAAGCACTTTTTGTTTCCCTCTTATGCAACCTTCAAATTTATTAGTGCAACTATGTGCTTGTTCCTGAGTCTTGTTTTCCCACCCAGTTCAGTTCCTCTTCCTTGCTAACACAGTTCCATTTTTCACCTGTTAAAGAGGTTCTGAAAACACCGGACATACTTTCTTTGGTTACAGAGAGCATCGCAGCCTTTCCACATGTCAGTCCCACTTCCACTGATGTTTTCTTCCATTTTTGCTTAGATATGTTGCTTCTATTTTTGTCAGTCTTCCTAATTGCCTGGAGAAGAAACTTAAAGCACAGCAATAACAAAGCCAAGTGTTCTGGATCTTCTCTGACAGCAGACAGCATGGCATAAGGGGAATTGTACCTGAACTACGTTCATCACAGAAAAAATTACCCCCTGAGATGAGGAAAAGTTCACAAAAATGAACATAAGCATTAAAATACGGGCCTACAAAAATACTGAGGTTATTGCTAAAACATCTTTCTTATTCTTCCAGTCTAGCAGGATGGCAAAACTTGTAGATGACTAACTGAGAAAAGGGATAGAATGTAGGAGATCAGAATGAAAAGGATAAATTTTTTTTTTTCAGATTGCTTTTTCACCAAGAAGAAACACAGCCTCTTCTCAAAAATAAAATGAAAAATAAGTTGAAAACTTCCAGCATTTTAGAAAAAGCCCTGCTCTTACTACTGAAGATATATCAATAATGACATATGTTAGCATTTCATAATGTGAATAGGAAAAAACAATCTTTTGCAAATATCGTTCAAAATATTGTTTACTTTCAAAACAAAAAATGACTGAAGTACTCCATTTTTTAAACTAAAAGGCTCATCAGCCTAGACTTCCAGCTGATGTAACCTACAGGTCCTCCCACCTTATAGCCTAGCTGAAGTATATTTTCTTGCAAGGAAACAAACTCTGTTGTGAAACATACAATGCAGTAGTTTGTTTCACTGAGAGGTAAGATACCTGGGACATTTCTGTGGCTACTATAAGTGTTGCAGGGTACAGAAGCAAGGTAAACCTGCAAGCATATACCATTACTCCACAGCTAGGGATGCTGAATGGTTTGTTGCTTGGTGGTGGTTCAAAGTCCCACGGTAACTCCAGCTGCGGCATGCTGCTAGATTGCTTAGGAAACTAATGGGGTTTGATTCTCTCTGCAGAGGGCCCCGTGGCAGCAGACACATAATACGCCTACATTTTTGCATCCTGCTAGCACAGGAGCAAGCCTAGAGTACCACAGAGCAAACATTTTTCTAGATGCTTGCACTCGCTATGTAGCTACCACCTGCCAGTATTTACTAATGGATCAGGCACATGTGAGAATCCACTCCTGTGCTGTGCCAAGTTCAGGCACAGATGTTTTTTGGAAATAGGGAGAATTTTAAGGCATTGTGTGTAGTTCTGCATCTTTTCTCTTGCCACACTGCCAGTTTTCATCCTCAGTCTTATTTTCTGCCGAGCTTCTTCCCAATGCCTTTTCTTGTTAATTAGGATGGCATCACACCAAGTTGAAAGCTTTGGTTATTACTAGAGCTCCTGAGACAGCTTTTGTAGAAAGTTGATACATTTTCTGCACCCCTTGGGAATGCACAGCCCTAAAACTGGATTGAGTCTTAATATTCCTGAATCAACGAGGTCAGCATATTCCTTGAATCATTTCCCTGCTTGTGAAATACACGCAGGACACCAGAGAGATTTATGTTCAGTGAAGACGTGATTACACGCTGCTCTGACTGCTTCTTCTCCTGGACAGAAGGAAGTTCCCAGTCCTCGACCTGTCTCTGCAAAGCAGTTAGCAGTTTTGGTGATCTAAGTCTAACAGCTTTTCCTTTACATTCCAGTTTAATTTTTATTTTAGTACTATGATTTCCTTCTGGAATTAAAGATTACAGCTCTAACAGGACATTTTGTCTGTCTCCTGGGTGATAATGGGGTACCTGGATGCACATTAACTGAAGCTGCATGCAAGGTTTATAATAACAGAATGGGGTTTAGACACCACACTGTTGCTATTTCAGACTGGAAAATTTACTGCTAGAAAAAGAGCATGGAATATTACCAATCTGCTTACCCACGTCTTCTCAACTGTCTATAAGCTGTATTTTTGGTGGAAATCAATGTAGGTGAAAGAGCCATCTGCCAAGTCTGTGACAAACGTGCAATCTGGAGCACAAGGAGAGAGGAAATCTGTGTTGGTTGGGCTCCCGCTCCAAGGAATTTTAAAATTTCCTCTACTTATAAAATTATGTACAGAAGAAGAGAAAAAAGGTCACCATACCCAGCAAAAGCATAAATTAATAATTCAGAGATATTCTGTGGATTTAAAAATTTTCAGTCTAGCTAGTACATATTCTATAGACTATAGAAAACTGAAGAATGAAACAAACTTAGTTTGAAGCAGAAAAGTTGAAACCTTCCATATTGAAGAAGTCAACCAGAATTGCCTGATTTCTTCAAGCTTTCTCATTACCCTTCAAAACAAATTTCTCTGAATTCACAAATCTTCATGAAGTGTGTCAGTTTTGACAAACCAGTAATTTCGGACGGAATCATTCAGCTGCAACATTTCTAGTACAGTGTGTAATCTTGCCCTGGAATGCTGCTTCTGATAAGAGAAGCAAATACTGATCATCAGTGGCTGAACTCTCAGGCAGTGGATAACCAGCTCCTAGCATCCTTACAGCATCTGGCTGCAGCACTGCTGCAGTTCCTCCCTTGCCTCCTGATGCTGGCAAACACCACTCACACACCCCAGGCACGGCTCTGCCTTTGGCTGTTTAAAGCTGCCTCTGCTCTTCCCAGGATGCTTTTAACAAAGGGGCACACACTAGGTAGGTTCCTTTGGTCTAACTCAACTATGTTATTTTTGTCTGATCCTGTCTTATCCAGGTTAGTTCTTCCCACCCTCCCCATGATCCCTGGACAATTGAAAATGGATCATAGCTGGTTTACACATTCACTGCTCAGTTCTTACTTTCGGTCTCTTTAGACTCACAGCCAGTGCACACAGAAACATGTATTATCTAACTTCAGAGCTCACTTCCTGACCTCTCAACCTCCCAGAGATGTTCTGAAGGTTCGTCAAATCCCAGATTTGATAGATTCATACCCACCCAGAGGTGCTTAGTCTAGGTGACCACATGAGCTTAATGTTACAAAGGCCTTTCAGAGAAGTGTATTTTCCAGATGTTACAAATCTGTCTTCATCTTGATTAGGAATAGATGAGGAGAAAATTTATTATATATACCAGTTACAAAAGTGGATTTCTGTGAGCATCCCCAATTTCACATTTTGTTTTAAAAGAAAATTTCATTCATGCTATTCCTCAACAATTGGATGAAACCCCACCTACTACCACTTCACAGCAGTGGTTTTCAAACTGTTCTGTGGAAGTGCCTGGGGCGGACACGTGATCCCATCAGGGGTTACAAAAGAAAATCCTGAAGCGATGGCTACCACATTTTTTATCATGTCAGTGTTTTGCATCTTAACAATGAAGGCAGCAGGATAGAATCTCCTTTCTAAGTTTGTGAGTAAATTGCTTTCTTGTAACAACGGGATTTTCCACTGACAGATGGCGGCTACAAGCTGTCAATCATTTTAAATTCAAAGGATAGATGAAGCGCAACAAATGTATTGTTATTGCCTGCTAGGCTGGAAGTACGTCCAAGCTGGTGTATGGTTTCTTTTTGTTATGCCGGGTTCATAGATGTCACCAGTATAATACTTCTGCCAGGCACTAACTGGAAGAAAAAAAAGGCCACATGCAATTTCTTATGGTCTTCATCAAAAACACAAACATCATCAGACCTGGATCCATCCGGAGGAAGAAAAAGAGTCTGGGCAGACAACGAACAAGGTAGCCTGCCATGTAAACAGTCGCTTAAGCAGATGGACCTAAACAAGCAGAACTTTGTTGGAGGAGGGACAAAAAGAACAAGAAAATTATTCTTGCATTGGAAAACTTGTGCGATTTCCCAAACCAAAGCTGTTGCCTTCCAGAGCACGCGAGCAATCAGCCCAGACCACCTCCCTCCTCTTGAGGCCACAACTGCCCGTGCTGCTTCCCTCCTGCACTCTGAACCCCTGAGGCTCAGAAAAGCCCAGCATGTATCGCCCAACACATGCCCCACTGCCGTGCCACACTGGGCTCTTTTTCATGGTGAAGGCTCGCTGGAGGCACAGCTGACTATTGGCCAACTGCCTCCAGCTTCCCTCCACAGGGCTGGCACTGGACACTCCAGCTAGTCCCATCCATCACCAGCTGTTGCCCCTGGCCATGCTGCCCTTTGCTCCCAGCTAACATAGCCTCTGCTGGCTGTTGCCACTTGCCAGGATGCATCTCTTCAACAGCCCCCAAGATGCTTCAGCTGTTCATCGAAGCTGTACAGAGCCACAATGGATCACAGCCCCAGAAAATACTGTTCTCTGAAAGGATATTCTTCTTCCACCCCCCTTCAAACAAAACAAAAAGCCATCCTAGAAAATCAAGAGAATACCCAGAAACCTGTCCAATCATTGCTTGCTTAACATTTCTTAATCCCAAGCCAGCTGAGAGTTTTATTGGTTCATTTGTGTGCCCTGTGACAGGCTTATAAATGTCTGTTTTTCTCACCTCTGTAATATGATGCCTGGCTTAGCAGAAATGTCTCTGTTTCAGAATGTATATGCAAATAAAAATCTATCTAGACCTAGTAAATTATCAGTTCTAGTCAACTCTCGAACTTTGAAAACAGGGACTATGTATTTTTGCCCTTTCTTGAGCCTCCTGGAAAGGACTGTTTTTCTCCCTGAAGCATTTGGGAACATTTACTCATGTAATTAAGTCAGGAAAATAGGAATAACCAGCTTGAAAACAGTATATCTGTAAGAGTGAAACAATCAGGAATTAGAGGCACTGTAATTTAGGCTGAACTGATTCCTGGCTGAGTCCAGTTAATGACAGCAGACCATGCATGCCGCTCCTAGTTCTGAAGCATGCAGCAGAGAAAGACAGGGAGAAAGCATTGAAAAGGACAATTGTAATGAAAGTTGCATTGCATTTGGATCTTTACGAAAATACTGACTAGACTCACCCAGGATAGTGGTCCTATTTTGGTAAATTTGTTGAGCAATTCTTAACAGTTCTTTCTCCCCGTCATCTTTTCAGGCCAAACCTGGTCAACTTAAAGAAAAAAAGTGTTCTGTTTTTTTCAAGTAAAGCTCAAAGCACTAAAAGACAATCGAAAATCACAGTTTTATAGTCAATATCATGCAGGAAAAAAAAATTGAGCTAAAAATTATTGACCTCTGAGTTACAGAGCTAGGAAAGCAAGGAAAGCAGCCCTTGAGGCAGATGGGGTAACTATTGTTAAAGAAGACCTCATAAGCAAACTTTATAAAAATAGGGAGAACTGATATAACACTCCTTTCTGACCACATGTTCTTCATAACACTTGTAGTACGGCAGAAAAGTTCTCTTAATTGTGTATTGTTTTAGAAAAGATTATTATTTTTCCCTACATGGTTAAATCAGTTGAGGGATTCTCAGCTGATGGCATTTGTACAGCACATTTTGTTAAAAATACTTGGGGCTGGGCAGCAAGCCACCTATTCTGGTGGCTTTACTATGGCTCTGTGGCAAGGTGCAGCCCCTGGATGAAGAGGAAGGAATTTGTTCCTCAGCCAAGAGCAGCTCCATGCAGAGCTCAGTCTGAAGAGGCTTCACGGATGCAGAACTGGGCAGGGCAGGCTCAGTGGAGAGCAGGAAAACAATCTGCAGAAGAAGGGAAGTTTTGGAGATTAAGTTGAAAGAAGGGGTCTTCTGAAGTTCTTTTGACAGGTCTGGGGTCCTGTCATTACAAATATAGGAATCTACAAACAAACACAGATAATCTTCCAATTAATGCTTCTCAGTGTCATAAAGCCTAGACCACGCACAAGAAGATTTTTTTTTTCTTCTTCCTCTGCTCAACAGCTTTATGGCCTGATGACAAGCCACTGCAAGAATTTACATTGGTGGTGCAGATCTAATTATGTAAAACATAAATAGACTCAAAGGCAGAGCAACAGAAACCTCACGAGCACTCTTATTCGATGTCTCTAATCTTACACTCAGTGTGTTCTGACATATCCAAAATTAACATCGGTGCGCTTCATCCTTTAACTTCAAGAGCTTCTGCTGCTGTAGCAGACTGGGAAGCAAATAAGTAATCCTTCTGTTGCAACAGGACAGATGTTCAGTGGCCCTCAGAGGGCAAACTCTAGCACACATCTTCAAGGTGCATTGCAATTTTCCGTTATTTTCTCAAATGACACCTCTGTGCCATCTTCTAGGCTGCAGGCACAGGTCCTGGTTTTAGCAGATAGCCTATGTTACACATTTTTTTTATTCCTAAATGATCTCAGTTCAGGATTTCAGGAGTTATGTGACAGTTTTCAAAACACAACATCTCTGAATCAGTAGTTAAAACCCCCGAAATCAGGGTAACTGCTTAGAGACAAATGTGACTAACTGCTCTGAATGTCACAAAGGTTTCTTGCAACAGGTGATATGTGGTTAGATGAGAGCATCAAAACAGAAATCATAATGTACAGGAAACAAGGGAGGTACCTACTTTGAGAATATTTCCTGTAAAACATTTTGTTTCTTTCCCATTTCCTTATCTGCTGGGTACCTGGGCTGTGGAATTCTGTCAATGGCGGCTTTGAATTACAGCCTGCATAAAAACCTTTGGTAGGCTTCGGACACAAGAGACTGTGTGTCTCAATTTATCAGAGCAAACTGGGTTTTTTTATTATTATTCTTTTCTCTCTAACTTGTCTTTGTGACGTTGGATTCTCTGCCCTTCTGGCAATCAAGACCAAGTACCATCAGCCACTGAAAACAGGTTACAACAGAAGGTTTTCCTCCCCCTTACTGAGATGTGAAATGAACCAACAGGTACATCTATCACAGTGACGGATAAAGAGTTCTTTTATCATTATTTTCACTAAACACCCATGGGAGTTTAAGCCTAGTAATTAGAGCAGACCCACAGATCACTGCTGGATTCATTTTCAATGCCGATGTTGATACTCTAAAGATATTTCTTTTTCTGGCCAATCCAGTTCTTTGGCTACTAAAGTGACCCAAACCAGTCACTTTCAGGCTTTGACAGTAAGAGACTTATGCAGCACTCACCACTAATAAGGACACTAATACAAGATGACAGAAGTAAATGGGCTCAAGTTTTTGCTCGATTGCTCCAGTTTCATGCTGCTTGACACCTTTCAGAATTAAATAACCAGCTCACGCTGATGAGCAAACAGTGTCCGCCCTAACTAACTGACCCATTATTTTGGAAAGGGTCTGTAAGCATGTGGCCGTTCATGGGAAGGAGAAAGTGAACAACAATGCAGACAAGGCACCTAACTTTGAAGCAGACTGGCGAGGTCCCTCTCCGCTCTTACAGCTCTCACACAGTTTTGTCACTCTGTGAACCAGTTCATCTGCAGTTACCTGTCAGTGTCTCACGAGCATTCAGAAACACTCTCAGCTTTAAAGTTCATGTGCAGAACTACAAGAAGAGCAAATATATTCTCCACCCTGTTGGCCACTAGCCTGACCATGCAGAGACATATATACAAAACAGTGTTTTCTCCATGACAGGAAAATTATCTTGGGGAACCGCATTCTACACGTATCAGGGTTTGTTACAGGTCAGATAAGAAAAAATCTTCCCTTTTTGTATTTGCTGCTCTATGTGGAAATTAAATGATTCTCTCCAGTATTAAAGATTTTTTCCCAGCCTCACCTGATTCTTATAAATCAGCTGACAACTCCTGCAAGCACCAGACAAACCTACGCATTGGCCTAGAGATAATTATTATTATTACGCTATTATACAGGCAACAGTTCTGTCATTGCTTTGTATTCTAGTTTCTGAGTAGTTGTTTTTTTGTCATAGGTTTTCTTTATTTTTTCTCAAATTACTGTATGCTTTTAGGCAGTTTCCAAGTCAGAAGATTCTCCATGTCACAAGGACATTAGATATAATTTTGACTGCAGTGAAAAGGATGTAATCCAGGAATAAATCTAGTGAATTCATAAAGTCACACAAAAGAATTAGCTGTATAAGATCAGAAACAGACCCATAGTTGTTGCTAATTAAATTGGCTTCTATTCACATTGTCTTCTCTTATACGGGAGGTAGTAGGCAAAATGCCCATTTGTGCCTTTATTTTTCAAAATTGCCTTCTAGGGTTTCCACCAGTTCCTGTGGAAACCATTAATTAAGCATAACAAGGAAGGCAGAGGCTGCAAACAAAGGCATGTTGGGTTGATGAAGTTTTGCCACTTATGTTTGAATTTAAAAAATTTCAATTCCATCAGTGATTCATATTATAAATCAATTTGGCAAACTATCGGGGTTTAAAATCAATTATGCCAGATCAGAAGCAGATAATGCATGAAGGGACACTTTTCCACAGCAATGACCTTTTAAGCTGGCACAAGCCAGTTTCCACTACTTGGCAAAGTATCCTGCCACAATGTTAAGTCAATTATATTAAACCTATTTCAGTCTCTTATTGAGTATATAACTGGAGAGGTCCGCTGAAGGCAAATCCGCCTATCCTTCCACAGAAAGGAAAAACACAACTGACCTGAAATGTTGTCATTTATCCCATGGCTATACTGCACACCTCCTCCTGAAGGAAGAGGAACAGTAAAGAATCAGGAAATGTTAATCCATTTTATACATCACCAAGCTTTCCTCACAGTTTTAATGTCATTAAATTACAACTCTGCAGGTAAAAACAATAACATTCTGTGTGATAATCAGCATGTGTACAGGAGGGACCATTAGCAGACGATACTTAGGATAGCAAAAACTCAAAATTGCTAAGAACTATAATCTGTACAACCTGTGAAGCACTGTTAGTTTCATGAGAGATTACCTGATGATTCCTTGTTATTTGCATGGTACACAGGGATTTACAGCCCAGATGGAGACTGAGCACCACCCCTAAGGTGCATGATCTTCATGCTGACGTGTGCAGCAGAGCAAGTGCTGAGGGGAGAGAGGGAGCCAGAATATTCAGAAATACAGCAATAAGAGTACATATATGCTTTGCTCTGTTACTTGCAGATGGTTCAGCAATTTTATAGGGAGATTTTTTTTGCTGTTCTTAAGAATCAAGATATTTGTGCCAGAGATGTGCATGTTCCCAACATGTACATGGTAACAGAGGTGAAGCGTGGACCAGAATATGAGGGATGTGTGTGTTGAAAAGTGGGACCCACAATAGGAAAAGGCATTTACAGTTGACATATGAATCACAACAATAAAAGCTATGATAGGAGCATAATTACTTATTAAAAAAAAAAAAAAGCATGCAAGCCAGCCTGTACTCCAGAAGCAGTATGGTGGCATGGTTTGTAGTACGATGGAGAACACCAGGACAAGGTCAGACCACCAGGCTGAGAAGGAGCGGGGGAATCTTGCTCACCATCAGACTTTCCTAGATTATACAGGGTTCTTAAAGTGTTCCCTGCGCCGGAGAGCTGCTAGGGGAAGGAGTGCAGGGAGGCACACAGCAGCAGACAGGGCAGCAAGACCCAAGGGCTGCTGCATTCTGAAGACCACAGGGAGAAGCTGGCACCTTGCCATTCCTTATGCTGGGGGAAAATGACTGTTGATGGTGGTCTTTGTTTTTCCATCACGCCTGCAACTGGCCACCCTCACAGCTGGCTGCAAGCACAGAAAGAGATGCCAGTTTAAGCCCTCTTGGCAAATGCACCTCTGTAAGTGCCTCACATACGGTGTTCTTGCTTGGCTCACTGTAGCCTGTTGCAATAAGCACACAGATTAAAACCAAGGTTTCATATACCAGAGACGGAGCAATAGGACAGTGGTAAGGGAAACAGATACAGAGAGCAGGAGAAGCTGAAGACACACAAGATCAATAAACAGAATAAGCCAGGCTCACAGCCCAGCCACTAAACCCTACAGCTTCTCCTTTCAGCACCTTCAGTTTCCTTCTTATTTTTTCAGACAGAAAAACATCTTTACCTGTGAGGCTGGGAAATATGCCTGTCTGGCTACAGAAAGGCCACAGAAAGGTGAGCCAGATGGGTGAATTACTCCACCTTTGTCTCGGGCTATACATTCAGAGCAACTTGTTTGTGTGTTTCTTCAGGGGCAGGACTCAGGGAGTTTAAAGAAATATTTTTTGCTTGATATCAAACCTGATTGTTGATTAAACTGTAAACTGTAGGATCAAACCTTCACAGTTAATGCTCACTGTGTATTGGCAGTCAGAATTCTGCTGTTTGGGAGGCACTTTGAAAAGGAAAAAAAAAAAGAAAAGAATCAATGTCTGGTGCTGTATCAGTAATCCTCCATTAAGAAATAAAAAAAAAAAGCTGTGTGCAATAGCCCTTAGTGCAGCAAGTAAGACAGAATTAGCACTCTGGTGCCTCAGAAGCCACACTGATGGCAATGGCAGTTCTCAAACCCAGTCTTTTGCTTCCCCTGGGTGTCAGGAGTCCTGTCAAGGTGAATTATTCTGCCATTGGCTCATTCATGAGCAAGCAGTAATGAAACTGAATCATGTCATCTCATACCAGGGCTTTAAACCCATGCAGAATACAATGTGCTCCTACAGAAAGAGTGGGAAAAGAAAATAGGCAAGAAGAGGCAGGAGGGAAAGAAGGGTGGGGTGGGAAAGACTGCCAGCTTGGTGTTTGTAGGTAATGTGGCATAAACTGGCAATATTTGCAAAAAGGATTCTAGGAAAACCTGGAAAGTAACAGAGAAAAAGATCAAAAACTTTTTGATATATAACTCAGGCAACCATTCTTCACAAGACATAACCAGAGTTTGCGTGAGATATTCAAAGTTACATTCCCTCAACCAACATAATGCTGGAGATGTTGGTCTCGTTTAAAAAAATGGAGGTAACCTTCATCTTCTCACAATAGTCAAGGCTTTTCAAGCATTAGGATGGGTTATCTTGGTGAGGGGACTGTTATACTTGTTTAGTCATCCAAGGTTTCCTTTGTTTTGTAGGTTCCCAGAGCAGAGCTGAGACATCATTGCAGTTCCCATACCTGTTCCCCAGCTCTAAGTAGAAGAGACATTGTCAGAGGGAAGCAGGCATAGCAGGGCATCCCTAGGACCAATTAATCTGAGCTTCTGACAACATAAATTAACACAGTTTAAGGGAGAATGTGACCAGTCTGGATTTGTAGAGTAGATCAAGTGGCAATTGTCCTATGTAGTCAAAGTCAATGGAAGTGACAGATTAATAATTATTGCTCTCTTCCATGCTTCAGTCATAAAGCAGCCCACTAAATCTCACTAAATTATCTGATTATACAGAATATCATGTCACAGTTCACCATATGCTTTCTTTTGTATTCTAATTGTGGCAGTATGCCTAACAGTATACCCAGGTCCACTAATTTTGCCCTTTCCTCTTATCCAAATCTCAGTTTTCCTACCTTAGTTGTTTGAGGCTTCCATCCTTTTTTATTGTCTCAAGGCTCATGACTGAATAGCCCACCGAACAGCCTAATTAGGAGTAGTACCCAACAGAATAACAGAATATAGTACATCACTTCACATGCTGAAACCATTTGACTGAAAATTGAACATCAGAAATTTTCTGTAGGAAAAAGCCATTTCATCCACATACATATTTTGTAAACTGTCAAAATATGACAAATATTTTGTATGAAAAGTAAGCAACTAGCTTTCATAACTCCTCCAGTTTAAAATGAATTTTGTTTTTTGGATGAGAAAATTGGTAAGGAAAAAAAAGGGAAAGTTAGAACAAAATGTTTTTTTATGCAAGTGAAAATGCTTTGACAGGCTTGACTACTTAGTACTTGTCCATAACCTCTTTTTTTTTTTTTTTTTTGGTGGGGAGGACAGGGAAGAAATAGAGCTTCTGCTCAGCTCTTCTCAAAGAGACATGCTTCTTACACTGGTATGGTACATCATCTGCAATTTGAGACACCTTTTCCCTTAGATAAACACTGTAGAAGACACTGACATTCTTGGGTTTTGTTCTGGCTTTACATTAATGTAACTGCAGAGTCTTGGCTCTTCTGTTTTAACATCTTAATACACAGGTCAGAGAGAAAAGCATGGATGATTAGTGAGTTCAAGACTGAAGAAAACACAAATGCATTCTTAGGGATTGTGTTTCCCACAGTGTGCAATTCCAGGAGGATTCAGCACAATGAAGTTACATTTTTTACCTCTCTAAGACCAAAAGGCTGCCTGTAGCTACTTAACGTTAGGTTCACACACTCCAAAGCATCCCACCACTGATTCCTGTGGAAACCCTTGCTGAGCTGCATTAATCAGATCAAAGTTGTTATTAGTATGCTAAATGACTATCTGGTAGCACCACACAAGGCATGAGAGAGTATTACTGCCGTTACTGTTTGCAGCTGCTAACACGACAGGGCGGCCAACCCTGTGGGCCCTCTTGTGCATGGGACTGATTTGCCAACCTCTGGCTGACCTTGGTAGATGATCATTTAGGTCACAAACAGCCTGCGTTTTCCTGGCACAAACATCCTGAATGGCTCCTTAGCTTCATGGGTAAGGTTTCTCCACGTACTAAGAAAATACTTTAAACAACACTGTTGGGGGAGGTAAAGGAAAGGGCAGGCAAGGCTGCCAATTCACCCAGGGGATGAATGGAGCGCCACCCCTCCTAGACAGGCTGTTTGCCATTAAGTTGGCAAACTTGATCGAAATGCTCTTTACACCCTGAATAATTCAGCAGGCAAATTTACCACCAGAACCTCTGGCAGCTGATCAGCCTGTGATTACATCATCAGCAGAGAAATTTAAGTGTGTCTTCATTTTCGGCAAGATAAAAACATCCATCTGTTTCTATTCTTTATTAATTTTGCCTGTAAGTAGAATACAGAGCTATACATTAATTAAATGCATATGACTGACTAATAAATTTGTTACAAACTGCTCTCATGATGACTATCTCTTCATTAAGCAGAGATTGAGAACGTATAAAAGGAGGACTTTTTACAATAGATCATAGACAGATGAGAACCAAGCCACCTCGAGTTTTCTGTAGTGCTATAGAAAATGCCAGGGGCAAGAGGAATTCCATCAATACTTCAATTTTCTCTGACTTTCGTGATTGGGCCCCATGTGGCCCCACAGGAGGACAAACGTCTCCCCCCTCCTTATTCTGCAAACACAATCAGTAGCAATTTTCTCTCCCTTGCCTACAGGGAGATAATGCCAGTCAGGGTTGCTACTAATATAATTCTGTGAATCAATGAGCAAAGAAGCGCTAAGAGAATAAGATAGCCAGCACACTTCCCACGTTGCCCTGCGCCATTGCTTCGCCCATGCCCAGGCACCACTGAACCAGGACACGGGAGTGAGGTAAGAAGCTGCATGCAATAAGAGAGCGGGGACCTCCCAGGACAGTTGAGCCGGCATGGCCCCTACTGCTAAACACTCTAGAGACATGGCAGTCATGGGGTTTGTATGGTTTGTGCTATTGTTCAGGTCTGTTAACCTGGAACAGAGGTGAAATAATCCTAAAAAGGTCAGAAGAGACTTGATAAAGGAAAATACATGCTCTTATATTACACAAGGATCTATTATTAAACAGAATCTGAATAAGATCCAATGCTTGCAATAATTTCATAAGAACCTTTCTAACCAGGTTAGGGGAAAAAAGTGCCTTTTATGAGCACTCCTTCAAGTCTTTATTGCCTGTCAGTAGAAATTGGAAGACAAAGAGAGAAGCTTCTGCTGGTATTGCAGATCTTAGCGATAGCTTCACTTTACTAATATACTTATTACAATAGTAACAATAATGAACTACCACAGACTACTCTTTCTGACAGTGGCTAAGCACATACCATAGGCAAAAGCCAAGGTTACTGCAAAGAAAAAAAAGCATATTCTACAGAATATCTGGAAATGGAAAACACAAGGTAACACATTGCAATTGATAAAGGTACATACAGTTTTAATCACACTGCTTTAAAAATCACCATAGTTTCCCAGTCAGGAGGGCTAAGGGTCAGCTAGAACAGAAAATCACCACGGATGTCAAGTAGAACAAGAAAGGGATCTTCAGGTGCGTGAGCAGTAAGCAGAAGCACAGGGAAGACATAGGCCCATTGCTAAACAGGTCAGGGAAACTAGTCATAATGCTGATAAGGCAGAATTCTCAATACCTTCTTTGCCTCTGTCTTTACCAGCACAGCTGGAACTCAGATCACAAGATCAAGTAGCTACAACAATGCATGTGTTGACCCACCAGTAGTGGAGGAAGGTCTGCAGCCTCTTGCAAGGGCTCAACCCACATAAATCTATGGGCTCGGGGGGAATCCACCCCAGCATGTTAAGAGAAACAGCTGACATTGTTGCAAGGACATTGCCTATGACATATGAAAAAATCAGAAGACGTCTCTGATGACTGGAAGAGAGCAAATGTTATGCCCTTCTAAAAGAAGGGCCCAGAAGAGGACTCAGAAAACTACAGGCCCGTTAGTCTTACTTCAGTCCCTGGGAAAGTTAGAACAAGTCCTCCTAGAAACCACTACAAATGAAATGAGGCAGGTGATTGGGAAAACCCAACACAGATTTACCAAGGGCAAATCATACCATACTAACCTGATCACTTTGTACAACAACATAACATCCTCTGTCAACATGGGGAGGGCAGTGGACGTGGCTTACCTGGACTTCAATAAAGCATTTGATACTTTCCTAGGGGCTTCTCCTGGACAAACTGGCAAGATACAGATTGGATGGGTAGTAAACTGGCTAACAGGTTGCACTCAGAAGGTGATAATCAATGGCTTTTACTCTGGCTGGCAGCCTGTCAGAAGTGGGGTCCCCCAGGGATCAGAACTGGGCCCCACACTGTTCAACACCTTCATAAATGATCTTGATGATGGGATTGAAAGCACCCTCACCAAGTTTGCTGATGACACCAAACTGGGTGGTGAGGTGGGCACAATAGAAGGGACAGCCATCTTACAGAGAGACCTGGATAGGGTGGAAGAGTGGGCTAGCAAGTCCAGTATAAACTTTAACAAGGACAAATGCAAAGTCCTGCACATGGGACGACATAACCAAAAAGCCCAGTACAGGCTAGGATCTGTGTGGGTGGGGAACAGCCTTGCTGGAAGGGACTTGGGGGTCCTGGTAGACAACAAGCCAAACATGAGTCATCAGTGTGCCACTGCAGCAAAGGCAGATTGGATCTGGGGCTGCATCCACAGGGGCATTACTAACACAGACAGAGAAGTGATCTTCCCACTCCACTCAGTGCTTCTCAGGCCACACCTGGAGTACTGTGTCCACTTCTGGTCCCCACAGTTTAAGACACAGTCAGACTGGAGAGGGTCCAAACAAAGGCTACAAAGATGATCAAAGGGCTGGACAACCTGCCTTCTTCAGAAAGACTGAAAGGGTTAGGTCTTTTCTCCCTGCAGAAGAGAAGGCTTAGGGGAGACCTCATCATGATATTCCAGTACTTAAAGGGCAGCTACAAAGAGGATGGAGGCTCTTTCTTCACAAGGAGAAGACAAGGGGCAATGGGTACAACTTGCACCGGGAAGAGGTTTCATCTCAACATAAGAAAAATTTTTTACGGTGAGAACAATTAAGTACTGTAACAACCTCCCAATGTACATGGTCAAGTCCCAATCACTTGCAGTTTTCAAGATGCAATTGGACAGATGAGATAATCTCATCTAAGTTCCCTTTCCCATGGAAGATTGGACCAGATGATCTTTCAAGGTCCCTTCCAGCCTGGGCTATTCTATGGTTCTATGATTCTAAAGTATGAGAAAAAAAATTATGCTTCATTTCAAACTGAATTGCCGCATTGACTACATCCTGCACAGAATATTTAACTTCAGCTTGAAAATAAAAAAATATCCACCCCACCCCAGCACCTCCCCAAATTTTCCTGAGTAATATTCAGAAAATAATATCCCCCACCCACCCTTTTCTGAACCTCTTGAGAAACAAAAGCTTTTGAAATATTGGCTTTTTATCCTTTTGGAGACGACTACTGAAAGTTTCCCACATGATAAAGAAGCACTGTCAAACCTGAAGCCTCCTCCCTCTTTCTTAGGAAGTTCCTCTCAGACTTTGAAGTTAGAAATGCCAGGTCTTCTCAAAAGTGGTAACATGGTAGCACAGGAGTTAAACAGATGAATGAAAGTAATTAAGCGAAAGTAATTAAGCAAATTACACATTTTCTTGGGGGAAAAAAATAGCCTAATGGGCGTGCTCATCAGACAGCTAGAATTTAGATAGCAAAAGTTACAACTACACAGAAGAATAATGACTAAACTGTAAAGTAACAGCACAATAATTAGTTGTATTCTAGCAATTACTTAGGAATTCCCCAAGAGGTAGCATTGATTAAAGTTATTTTTATAAGTGTATTAGTAGTAGGTCTTTAAAAAAAAAAAAGTCATGCCAGGTTTTTGTTGATGATTCAAGGGAATCAGAAAATTAGGAAGATCACATTTCATTAGAAAATGAAGCAAGAAGGAAAACATACAAAAGGCATCAGAGGCAGAGAGCAAATGAAGGAACAGATTAAGATAAATAGGATTGTATATCATGTAGGCAATGCCAGAATATTTTTTTTCTCTCTCCTGAAGAATGAATGAAAGCATATATGGGAAATGCCACTCTAGTGACCCTGAAGCCACACAACAGAGGTAACAGCACAGGGTTCAGTAGCACATACTTCTCTGTCCTGACTCACCCAGGCACCCCAGCCCTCACTTACAATAGTTCAGGGTCTTTGCTCTATTACTAGTACTGTCCCCCCTCCAGCTGCAGAGACCACAGGAGCTTGGGCACCCAAGAACACGTACATCTTTCCAGACAAAATGAATGGATGCCAAGCCCAGGCAGTCTTTGAGCCTGCAGATGACAAAACAGCAGAAATTCATTATCCATTCCACAGCAGGGGAAGAGGTGTGCCTTTAATAGCTCTCACCTGAAAACTTTCAAGCCCCTGCCTGCTATTGATCCCTGGCTAATTTTGTTAAAGCCCATAAAGCTACATAAGGGAGCCATTTGGTTTTTCAGATATCTGATATCTATAGCAAATATGATATTGTTTTCTCTACTCTTTGAACAGGAAAACTACTGCGTATCTCCCCAACTTGAAATCTTACACTTTGTGCTAAAGTGGCTGTTCAGCCTCTCTGGTTCATATTTGGGCCCACCCTGCCATCCTTGATTCACACAGGTGACAAAGGTGCCACAGAAAGGTACAGGTCAGCAAAAAGAAGGGTTTGTTTCCTGGACACCAGACCTTTCTCTGCCTGCATGCATCTGATCTCCACAAGTACAAAGCAGCTTTGGTACCCACTTAGAAAAGGCACCACCAGCTGGGGACAGACCTGAGCTGGCAACAGCCTCTGAGGTACAGGTCTTGGCTATGAAAGGAAGACAGAAACCTGAGCAAAGCTGGGCTGGGACATGTAGATTCTGGGAACTGAAAGTGAGGATAGGCAGTGTGGCCAGTCGTGTCTGCCCAGGGCACTCTTTCCTCATCATCACTGGGGCAAAACTAAATCTAGCCATGCTTCAGCACAGAACCTGTCCATGGGAGAAGCAGGCTCTTGGTCCAGCACCCCGGTCCCCTTCCACCTTGCTAAGGTTTTGAAGAGTTCTGCAGTGCCAATGGGGGAATGGAGCGGTAGTATCACCTGCTCTGCTGCATGACATTTTGGGGTGTGTGTTTGTGATCTCAGATAGCCACATACACAGAACTGTTACCAAGGCTTGAGGAGCTCACTGCTGCCCATGATCCCCTGTTTCCCCACCTGGACCACTGCTCACATCCCCCAAATGCACCTCAAGGTGAGTCAGCATAGACAGTCAAGAAACTTGGCCTGAAAAACATTGTCAGGAAGCGACAATACAAACATATGCTTGTGGGATCTAGGACAGCCCTTTGCAGAGTCCCATCCACAGCTATTCTCTCACCTCCTTCTTCGTCCTCAAATCCCCATGCTCACTAGTGCTGAAATGGGATGACAAGCGCAGAATGAATGGCAATGCTAAAGGCTCCTCCAATCGCACAGTCCCTCTCTGCCAGCCCCCAACAGACTTCCTCGGTGGAAGAGGTCTGCAGTAAATACTGTCATTACTTTTTGCTTCCTAGAGATTTAAGATTAGATTTTCCCCTCATTTACATACAAGTCTAAAGCCATTAACCTCCAGAAAGTGATTCCTTCATCTGCTGGTACAAGGAAGAGTAGAATTAGGTCATATGGACCCAGTCAGTCCTTCTTTTGATGTAAATGAAGACTGGCAAGAATATTTTACCAAAAATTTAAGCAGCAGTTCTCTATATCCTCACCGCTCTTTTTTAATCAAGCACTCACATCAGTGCCATAGAGCCCTGCAGTATAACCTGCAGCAACAGGTAAGCTTTTGTTTGTCACACTGTTTCTAATTGCCCTGCTAGACAGACTTTTGTTTTTCCCTTGAACCATGAGTGTTCATGGCTTTCGGGGTTTTTTTGTTGATTTTTTCCGCTCTTCTGTTTTTTTAAAAAAAGCATACATTAGTTCCAGAGCAACATTAACATCCATGCACTGCGGCCTGCAGCCATAAACTGGCCCCTACTTCTCACTCTGTCTGTGTTTGCTGGTTATCTGGATTAGTTTCTTCAGATGGTAAATATATTTTTAAAACACAAGCACCAGTTGCCATACTGCACACTTCTAGACGAAGGCAGTGCTAAGAGTCATGCATCCACTCCTCTATTTCATTCCTCTCCCCTGGGCATACATTAAATTATCCAGCCCTGGTAACACTTGTTTCATCTAAGTCTCCAGTTCTGCTTATTTTTACAGGAATAACATGTTTGTGTGCCTCTGCCTAAAGCCCCTCATCTTTACTTTCATTGGAAACACCCACTTACATCGAACACAGTTTACTTCGTGTTTTCACTTGATGTTCCTTTGCTGCAGAGCACAGCACACTTTGCTTTCAGAGCTCTACTTTACAGCGGGGCTTAGCTGTCATACCGTTTGATCTCTTAAGAGACCAACAAACAGAGGCAACATTTAAAACACCACAAGATGTGATGTTATTCATTAAAGACTTTGAGATAAGACCCAAATCCCCACATCTCCCCACATTTCAGACAGTGAGTAAGTTGTTCTTGCCCTGCATACCTCAATTTCCCAATAGAGGAGGGAAAGAAAGAATATAAGGGATGCAGCAGATATACAGCAAAAACTCTTCTCCTACCAATCCTTATACCATCCTGAAAAATAAGTAAAGAAAGGCCTGAAAAATTCAACCTAGTCAGTGAGTTCAACTGGAAGAGTCCATTCCCATTTAACTCTAGGTTTTATTCAGCTGCCTCAGCAACTATACTAAGAGCAAGACTCTGAAACCAAACAGACTATCAATGCTTCCTCAAGCAGCTAAAGAAAAGCAGCTATTGTTCTTTCACCCTCCCCACCTCCTCTTACTTGATTTCTGGTTTTTTCCCCTTTTTTTTTTAATGCTCAGCTTTTTATCTTGGCTGGTTGGAGCTAATGAGACCCACCTGACCTGACAGCTGTGTGAGTCAGTTGAATGACTTTTCACCTCCCGACAAGGTTCAAGAGCTACAAATCTGCTCTAAGGATAGGAATACTTCACCTCCCAGGTGCCCTGGGGATTAATTAGCATTTGGAAATCATGTTTTGAGATTCTAATGTGCAAAGTGCTAGAGAAGCGGCTATTATTATTCTTGCAAACTGTAATCCTGGATTAGTTAAAGCAACTAGTCAAGCAATCAACAGAATTTGTCAATGATGAGGTAATGAGTTACAGCCAGTGACATTTCTAGGACAGAAAGAATGAATTTTCTAAACAATCAGCATGTGCTGCGTAGAATGAATAATTTGTAATGAATAATGTATGCAGTTAATTTAGCCTCTTTGCTAGCTTGCAGAAAGTCCATGAACAGAAAGAGAATTTCCCAACCTTATTTTGGGAATTTAAAAAGGAAAACTGTGTTTTACTCTATGGATGTATCCTCAGCATGTCTCCGTTTCTGCTTATGATGCACTGACATAGTTCAGAGGCAGAGATGGGAAAGACATCTTTGTCCCATCTGGAATAGGAACTAGGGGGATGACATGACCATAAAATCTTCCATCCCTACTGTCATGTTCAAATCATGGCAAAATATTTGCCCATTGGGGTTTGTATGTTGTACACATCCACGTACCTAGACCATAACAGGAGCTCTGCTAACAGTAGCAGAACTTCTACTTCCTAAAAAAAGCCATGTGTGAAAACAGAGTCACTGTCCTATGGCTATTTCAGAAAAAAACACACTTAAACAATTTCTTGGCCGACCATGCGGCTGTCTGGTTATTTCACAAATTCTGTCCTTGTCATCAACTGGGATTGCAAAAGACAGAAGCAAACATATTGCATACCACCACCTTACTTCTTCAGCTGCAGCATGGGAGTTAAGGTGCCGCCTTCTCCTTCTGCTAATAGGCTGCTAATCCTGAATATCAGACCTCTCTTGTTCAAGATATCTTGTCAGGACTATAGTTAATGGTTGTGTTCTAAACTCAGTAGCTAAGAAAACTGCCCACACATGGAAAAAAGGATCAGAAGGAGAGGCATGTGATCAGAGGTCCCTTTATTTTCATTGATTTTCTATAGGTTTCAAACTATCAAACCTGAGAAATTCTTAACTCTGGCTTACCAGTACTAGGTTGTGAAGACACACATACAAGCTCAAGTTCTCTCATACTGTTCACACTCTTCCCTGCTCAACCAGAAAAGTTACCACCCTTGGTGGGGAGCACATGGGGTCTGGCTGAGCAGGCTTCCTGCTGCTGGTCAGCCATGGTTTCCCACCCATGCCTCCTCCCACTGCAGCTTCCGGAGGCAGGCCAGGGTTGCTCCCCACTGCTGCTACATGAGGGAGTGGGTCAGGTAACCTTGTGGGTAAAATGAGGGTTGAATTGGTGAAAAAAATCCTGCTTTCTCATTTGTAGGAAGAATAGATTTGCCTTCCAGCATTAAAATACACAGAATATGAATATTAAAGTTGCTGTTGTGCTACCTCTCACTGACTCTACAGGCTCAGCTTGCAGGGCCCAGGATGTTTTGTTTTCAGCAGGCTGCAGACATCTGCCCCCATGTGCTGGACTCTGATTTCCTTCCAATGCCCTTTTGTACAGTTTTTGCGACAAGAAAATATATTTTTGCAAAATATTTATTTAGAGAAAAGCTGAAGAGGGTGTATGAGTAAACAACACAAGGTCAGATACCTTAAGTGATTTCAGAGGAGAAAATTAAAGCCGTTGTTTTAGGATAAGAAGAAATCAGCAAGGATGAAAAAAAGATTAAAAATATAGGCTGCAAAAGGCAGATGTTGAAGGTGACCAGGAAAAGAAGAGCAGTACAAAATGAAAGGTGTATATTTGTGAATCAAATTAATGTATGAATGTGTAAAACATGCCAACCTGACACCGAGATGAATGTATATCCTTCTCTAAAACTACAGCTAGCTCATCACTTCACCCTAAAGGGCCATGTGTTGGGTGCCGATTCACAAGAAGACCACCGTATGTGTGGGCTCTCCCTGACAAGTACGAATGTAACTCCCTGTCAATAATTGTCAGCACGCGGAAAAGGAACAATTTAAGCATAATTTTAAGTAAAGTATCATTGCTCCCCCCATACACCTGGCACAGTTGCCCAGAAAGATCTTAGCCACCTCGTCTGCACCTTGGCTAGTGCTGTGATGAATTTAGGAGTTCAAAACCAACACAGAGCCAGGATGATATAGACTAATGGGAAGGCTGTGGTTTATGTGCAAAGGGAACAAGGTTCAGGGTAGAGAAAAATAATATTAATGCTCACGCCTGCTGTGATTTCCTAAGAGTGTTCATCACATTGCCTTCTTAAAACTCACATCTATCTCCTTTCAGTAAACTCCAGTTCTCTGCCACTACGAATTGAAGACAAATTAGAAGCTGGAGCTCCATGGAAATGTTTTTGAGAAGTTTGCAGGTGGGAGGCATTTTCATTGTTCTGTAGTGTGATGTTGATGGGAATTTTCCTTTTCCTCCTTCTGTTTTTTTTTTTCCTTCTTTGTCTGGCACTTCAGTGCTTTCATTAGTTTCTTTCTTAGTAAATTATCCTCGGTGGCAATGTATCAGCCAAAAGGCAAAAATAGCTGTCATCCATAGCACTACAGGGTCAGATTTTTTTCCCTTCTGAGTGACTCTGCACTGTCACTGTGCAGACTTTTCCTGGTTAAGCACGTAGAAAAGCATAATTTATTTGAGTTAATTCTGGGAATCGAGGACAGAGCTACAGGCACTGAAGACACAGGATGCAGCTGCATTTTGAGTCTTTACTCTGTAGGTCTCTGTTTGCAGTAACTGTACTGGGGCAGGGACCAAAGAGGAGGAAAGTTAATTTTTAAATTATTCTCTGTGTCAGCTTGCTGGGGTAAATTAGAAGAGCCTTAGGGTTTTTAAACTCGCATTTTTATAGAAAAGCCCATTGTTCATGGATGATGGTTCAAGAAAATGTATATAAAGTGGCCATTATGACTTTAAACAGCAAATTATACCTGCAGTGGACAGCATTTGTCAGCATTAAAAAGTCAACAGTCTCTCAGCTTCCTTTTCTTGGAAACTGCAGTGGGCATGAAAGGGAAGGGCTGGTTTGGGGGTTGGGAGAACAGCACAGGTGGGTGCTGCTTTTTGGCAGAAATCCTACTGATCATCCACTGACACCACAAGCAAGGTGTACATGAGCATGCTCACCACATTTTTGTGGCTGTTGCTCCCCTCCAGCAGGCAAGTTTCCTTCCCACAGTCACCAAGGCATGGGGCTGGTGACAGGTTCATCCCCATGGGGCCAGGGTGCAGTCAGACACACACCTCTTCTTGGGAGATGCTCATGCACAGCTTGTGTCCAGCTATAACCCTGATCTGTCCACATCTGAACCATGTAGCTTTTCGTACTTCTTGCACCATGGTGGCTTTCAGAAAGAGAGGGGGAGAAAATAGAAAAGAGCCCATCCCAGCATTTTTCTAGCTCCTTTTCCACATGTGTGTTGCCAGCAAGGTCTGCTCAGGGGACGAACCTCCAATTCAGGTGACCCACCTTCTGGAGAGGCTGCAGTTCTTTTTTCATCCATTCTCCATGGTTTCAGAAAGATTTTACAAATACCTTCCTGAGTGATTGTAAGAAACCCTGTGCTGTCCTCTAGATGCCAGCTCTCTTCTCCACTCAGGGACTGTCAAAGTGCCTTCATTTTCTGTATTTCTGCACTTTGATTTTTCCAGATGTGCCCTGTCTGATAACTAGGAAAGTGCTTTTGTTTCTTGTTAGCAGCCAGCAGCTCTCTCTGCCAAACTGTGCTCTGGTTAAATCTTCCATTTCACATACCTGCAAGCCCAGAAAGTTCTGTGCTGGTATCCAGCACTTGTTTTCCACTTTTATTTGTGAGGAAAATACCAGTAGCCAGAGGTTTTGCTGAGGAATCTGAAATCCAGAACTACACAATGTCCAGTTGCACTGGCAATCAATTGTTCATTAACATCAGTTACTCATTAAAATCATTGCACGTGTCATTGATGTGAGGACCTTCAATGTCCCAGCTTGTCCTTGATTCTGATGCCATCTGAGAGTGGTGATCAGCCAAGGTCCTCAGTACTGTCAAGACTCCTTTCTAGTAAGAAGTCTTGGCTTCACTGGCAGCATAGAAGCTGCAACAGGCCACAGATATCCCATTATCACTATTTGCATTATTTTCTCTTCAGAGTTGGCAAAGGTATGGTCATCTTATCCTCAGCCTTCCAGTCCACTTTCTTAAAACTGATTTTAGGTGGGTTTATGTGTCCTTAGAGATGAGGCTGTCCTTCTCATGACTTCCTATGTAATGGTCAGCGCTTCTTCAGTGATAGTGATGACACTGGGAGGAAAGAAAGTCCCAGATTATTCTAACATATATTGCATCTTCTAAGCATGCCAGAATACATTTTCTCAGTCCTCTTCATACTTGTTTTCTGCCATGGTTCAGCAAGCCCTGCAATACTTAAGACACATAGCCCATTTGTTTGGAACTTTCACCGGCTTTACACTGACCACGTCATTTATCAGCTGGGTTGACTTGATGACCTTCAGTGTAACCCCACAGCAACGCTGGATTCATAGTAAGGAATCTTAAAATGTCTTATGTCACTCAAAAGCTTGCTTTCTTTAGCTGTGAGGTTATACTGTGAGAGGAGGGTGCTGTACCTACCTTCTTCTCTGTAACTGAGAGGAATTTTCTGTGGCCAGAGCTCTTCCCAGGGTCTCTGGCTTCAGCATGCCTCATTAAAGGGTCTCCATTATTCCTCAGATTCTCATGACTACATTTTTCTAAATTCTGTATTACCTAGGAAAATGGCAGGAGAGCTCTTCTATTGTGCCTTAATTAGTCAGGTGATAGTGCAGTATTAATTAGCAGAGGGTACTTACATATACAGTCTTTATACACTGGAGGCATAGTCTGAATCACACAGACAACCCTGTAGCAGAGTTTATATTTTTCTATTGAATGAAAGTGTCTTTTCCTCAGAAATTGGCTGCTCCTCAGCTGAGCACAGAGACACACTCCCTCCGTGAGTTACAGGCTGTTAGGAATTCAGAGAGGTACCAAACCCTGCACCACAGTTTTTCTTCACAGAGCATTTTTAACTGCTTCTTTTCAATCAAAACTGTCAAAATGATGTTGCAGAGCCCACAGTCAATGCAAAATGGTAGTGTGGGGCTTCTTCACTATAGTGTCATTGAACAGAAAGATCAATTTCTGTTTTGGCAGCCAGTGTAGCTCTTACTGAAGCCAGTGGAAAAGTGTCATTGCTTTCAGCACAGATTGGATCAGGTGAGCTCTCTGAATCTCATTGTGCAGTTTATTTAAGCAGCAGGCCTGGAGTAGATTTTTGTGGCTTTTTCACTTACTTTATACCACTGATGGAGGTTAGGACACAAAAATCTCCATTTTGATTTCTTGATAAATTGTCTGGCTATTTCCAGAATACCGATCGCAAAGGGAGGGCAATACATTTCTTCCAGAACTATAGGGAGCTTAACTGTAAGGGATCGTCTATTCTGTATTGTACTCATTGCCACTGGATTTTTTAGCTGACTTGGGACACAGCCATATTTTCTTCTCAAATTAATGATTGAAAATGTCTATGAACCTGGATCCTTGTCCTAAATCAAAATATTAGAGGTGCTTTAAGCTATTACATTTCTTCACACTGTTCCATTTACTCCCCGTTACCTTAACCCAGAGTGACTGTTAAAGGACAATGTAGGATCATCCACTCCTGAAGTTTGGACACTTTGTTAGTGCAGCCCAGAAATTCAACCTTTCTACCAAGAACAGTGTAAATCAGAGGTCCTGAGAGAGGCAGAAGGCACGAGAAAGACAGGTGGCAGCTAAGATGCAGGAAGACAAAGTAAAAAGGTCAGAATTGTTTCTCTTAGAGAGAAAAAAAGGATAATACGCAACTGAGGTGTATAGCAAAGGTCAAAAAAGAGTACCTGATTACTAACAAGAGATCAAAAGCCAGCAGAGTACTCATTTCAAAGAATGTTTTATATAATGTAACATTAGCTTGTAGAACTCATTGCCACAGATAATATCAGACTTCTATGACTCACTATCCAACTACAGTAGATGGACTTTAATTGCAAACAGGAGATGTAACGCATCTTTATCCTTTGTTGGTTTGCAGGTGAAAGGAAGGAGCAGATGAAGGGAAATGAAACACACCCTGCGCGTTGGTGACAAGACATTATCCTCTGTCCTAAACCGAAAAAGAGGAGCTGACTGTTCTTCTACCTTGAAGCTAAGACTTAGCATCTTAAAGTACAGAGATAAACAAATTCAGGGAAGATTTCAAACCACAATTTTCAAGCCTGAAGAGCCAGTTTTGACAGTCTCATAGAGAGAAGAATAAAGAGAGGCTCAGATTAGTACAGTCTGTCAGTGTGCAGCATGTTTTAGCAAATATGTACACAGCAAGACAAAACGGACCTGGCAATAACTGCACTTGGAAGAAAAACTGGATCCTTGCCTGTACAGATGAAATAATTGTATGAGAGTGTAGATTCCCCTGACCAGTGCTTGTGACAAGCCTATTACAGAGCCCTAGGCTGGCAGTCAGTGGTAATGTGTTTCTGTTTGCAGGGTATAGGCTTAATTTTCAGAGAAGCTATCTTAAACTTCAGAGGGGTATGTCATTGGACCCAGGAAGTCTCCTAAAAAACATGATTGCAACATTTATTTCAAGATACCATTCACCTCAGCTCATAGCTGGAGATGCTAGATTCTGCATTGAATTTTGTATCATCAGTGGGCAACAGGAAATCTGCTTGCTTCCTGACCTTAGGTCCCCACTGACTGTGAAAGATAACATTAACATCTCACTGTACTGAAATGATATTCATCCTTAATGCTTTCCAGAAAGTAATTGTCAACTTCTCTGGACTCACAAGTAGCTCAGCCACTTTCACTCCTGGTAATTAATTCAAAAGGATCAAGAGTTGTTTAAGAGCTGTTAGGACTATTAGCTCCTATCCTGTTTTGGTTTGTTGTTTTTTTTTCCACCAGGGAAAGATCTCAAGAGAAAACTCAATGACACTTCCTGCCTTTTGACAGTAATTGTGATTTCTGTATGAAAAAAAATTAATCATTGCCACTATCAGAAGTCCAAGGCTGGAAACCAACACAAAAACAGAGAAGTACCTGGGATGCTATGGGTGTTTCAGTATGCAGGGTTTCTGAAGGACTGTTTTCAAAGTGAAAAGCAATGTCCAGAGTTGCGGATGACTGAACTGCCCAAGATTGGCAGGGAAGTGCACTTTGGTGTCTGCTGATTTCTCAGCCCCGCTCCACATCCAGCATCTTCCCCTCCTTCCTTCCAGTCACACAAGGTCCCCAAGTTCAGAGTCAAGTGAGCCCGAGGCAGCGGGGAGGGGACAGCCCAGGCTGCACAGTGATGCTGCCGCAGCAGCCAGTGCAAAGCCATGCACTTGACTCAGGTGTCAAGTGAGCATGGATGGTAAAGCCAGAACGACACGAGCACTGGCTTTTCAGAGCTTATAGGTGGCAGACACCCCTGCATTGATGCTTGGCCTTCTGCCTCCTGTACGTCCCTCTGCAAGTAGCATGGAGCCCGAGGTGGGCCACCGTGCAGAATTAGGCAGTAACAGATCTGCTCTCATATATAATTTTCTTTCCCCCATACAATGGAGACAGAAAGAGATTGTGCCTCTGGCTAATAATTTTCATCATTTTACCATTCCTTCTTGTACAAAGCAAACAAACAAGTTATTGCAGAATTCTGCAGTGAAATTTGATTGGTGCCTCCTCCAGAGGCCATTGGCAAAAAAAAAAAAAAAAAAAAAAAAAAGGAGTATATTGAAGGATAAGGGAAAGGCAGACTACAGGCAAGGAGGTTTGCAGGCAGGTAATTACAAATAAAATCCACCTTATGGTCTTGAAAATCCCAGAGGGGAAAGAAAAATAAGCTATATGTAACTTAGCTCACAAATTATCATATACCTTTCCCACCCACATGACTACAAAGAGAAACTTTAACAGCTTAAGTCTTCATCTGTGCCACCATCCTTCCAGTCATGTCTTCTCAAAGCACAGCTCAGAGAACCTGTGCCTCGTCACAAGAAAAAGAATTGCCAGTCCCTTACCACAGGTGACTGTAAAGGCAGAACAGCTTAGCTTTTATGTGTGTGTGCATTTTTGAATCTTATTTGAAACACTGCAAACCATGAATAAACTTCTTAAACATCATTCACAGCCATAGATTTACATTGCACCGCAGGTCCCCAATATGGAATAATGCAAGATTGTGTGCTTGCCATATTTCAAAAGGGCACACAATATATATAAATCCATGTAATTATCAGCTACCTATGCTTCAGCATTTGAAAAGTAGAAATCAGTTTGATGAATGCAACACAAGAGTCATAAGAATTTATGGCAAGAATTGCCTTTCTGGCTTTTTTTATGATCAAAAGCATTGTTTTGTTTTTAGTTTAAGGAAGATGTGTGTTAATTTTTTCATATTAATAAATTTTAAATGTGCACTGTACCATAAAATATCCATTAGTTAGTAGTAAACATGGGAACACCTAGGAAATTAAGCATTGAATCACTGATAATACAACTGGCCAGAAAGTTTCAGTGAAATATCTTTTGACATGAATTTCAACAGATGAAATTATAAAACCTTTTGAGGAAAACTCTTGGTTTAAATGGTTTTGTCTTGAAAAAAATATCCCAGTTCAAATTGACTTTGTCTTAAAATGTAATTGTAGTAGGGGAAAAATATCCCCAAAATCTAATTGGTAAGACTTAAAGCAAAACTGCCAGTTGGCCTTAACTTCTTGCTTTTTCTTTTGAGATTATAAGTTACAACTATTTTTGACATTTCTATTTTTCCATTATGATCCAGCATGGGAATTTCTTGTGGTTCCAGAGGATAAACAAAAATCTAGGTACCTAGGCAGCCTATAAAGTTTTGTGACTATTGAACATAAATGGGTTTTGAAAAAATGTTGCAAACTGGACTAAAGAAACTGATGAAGCACAGAAGGCATTGGCTTTACATTACTGAAGAAGAGGTAACGAAACCCTGGTCCCAATAAATTGATTTTTAATGGGAACTTAATGGGTCCAGGGAGAGTACACCCAAATGCTAACTTTAACCTAGGGAGATAGATCAGTCTTCCCACGTTTCCTCTTCAGTTGGTTGGGAATGATAAGATCCTGCATTCAGTCATTCCCCACAAGAGATTAGCTGTAGCTTTCTCCCTCCCTTAACTCCAACAGGTCTGGGAAGGCTGCCCCCTGTCAGCAAATACCAGCTCCCTTGTACTCCTCACTCATGGGGCCAGTTATGAAGAAACATGTGCCTACTGACTTCATGTGTGATTCTCCACTTACAGCTGAAAATAAAGATCACTCATAGAATTAAACCTGGGATCCCTGCAGATGTCAGTTCCCTTAGCCTGACTGCATGTTGTCCCTGACTTTTTGCTTGAACAGAGAAAACTGACTCTCTCAGAAACTATGCCTTATTGTGCTTGTTGACCCCAAATATGCCTTTTGCAAAAATAGCTGAACCTGGCACTATGAGCGGAGAAGGCTTATGGGTGCATCTACTTTAGCAATTGACTCTTTATAGTAGGAGCAGATCAGTAGCTCAAAGCAGCTGGTGCTGTGGTTCCTCACATCTCCAGTACATCTCATTAAGGGGTGTTTATTCAGATTAGACGTGATCTGTCTGCGTGCTATGTGTCTTACTAACCTAAAAGAGGAGGGATTTTACCTGGAGGTAAAATCCAACGTGTTCCATAGAAGAAGACTTTGAAGGGGTCTCAAGTCTGAGCATTTCTTTCAAGCGTATACGTCCTCCTAACTGCAGGGAAATTGCGAAGACATCTGTGCAACTGCTTCTTAAGTAAGGGGCAGACCAGCAGTAATGTATTGCTGAGCACTTCTTGCACCAAAGAAGCTGTTTGGCTATTAGCATGGCAATTCACACCTCTTGTTAAAAATTTATAAATAACTTGTCTGTCAGGGAGTGGGGGCAAGAAGAAAAAATTAAGTGCTTCTAAACCACATTAGGTCAGGCACAGACACTGTCACAGTTCTGCTGCAAAAAGACCAGACTTAACTGCACTCACTTCCTTTCCTGTCCTTACAGTTCAGTCGCCTTCCAGCACATCAAGCTCTAGGACATAGTCGCCTATGATAATAACATGCCATGCAACCTTCAAACATTTAAGAAGTTTTTCAGGCCAGTTCTAAGTTCCTTGGGAAAGCCCAGTCCATTTGCATAAGCATGGAGATAAAGCATGAACATAACCCCAAAATTAAGTATACAGAAATCTTTTGTATAGCTGCTTGGAAGCTTCAAGCTTCAAATGAAATTGAAGAAGACAGGTTTTGCTACAGTGGGGTTTTCATCTGAAGGGTAGAGTAACACAATTTATCCTTCAGCAAATGTGCATCCTGAGATGACAAAGTATAATGAAGAAAGACCTGTGGCAGGACTGATTTTGTGTGAATGAAGAAAAATTTCTCTGATAGTCCTGCCTAAACAGAGAAACAACTCTGGGATTTCAGACACAGTCCCTGGAGAACCCCAACACCTTTACTAAAGCCAAGACGTTACATCAAGTTGAGGCCATACTCCTTCTAGCTGGTTTAAATTCTTAAAAACACACACTAACACAGTGTCACCTACGCATTGATAAGAAGAGTAACCTTGGACTTTTTTAAAGAAAGCTACTGAGGCAGAACTTCTCCTAATGTCTTTCTAGGCCCTTTCTGGACCTCATGCCAGGACAAAGTGACTCCCAAGGGCAACTTACCCCCACATTCTTCTTCTGCAGCCAGAGCGTGCTAGCGGTACTGCCACACTGCCAGTGACACTCTGGCAAAAGCTGCCGAGGGATGAGGCTCTCAGGAGGGCTGCGGCAGGAAAGGTGCAAAGGTGCAAGTTCGTAGTGTGAGTGAGGGGCTGTCAGTCCTGATGTTGGTAGACCTGCACCTGGGCCACCTTAGGTATGGAGGCACTCAGACCAACTGGAGGAGCCCCCAGAGAGGCATCACAGGGACTAGAAACACTTGGGACTCATCCACTGGTGTACATACCCAGGCTCCCCAGCAAAGCTGGATGGCATGGGAAGTGATCTGAGCACCCAAGGGGACATCAGGGTCATTCTCATCAGGCAGGAGGCCAAGCCACCCAGAACCCCGCTTTAGCCGCCAGAGGAAGATGTTTCAGAAACAAGTGTAAAATATCACAGGGTGGCACCTCCCACTCCTAACCCTGAAAAGCTATTACTAATCTGTTCCTTGCAATTCAGATGTTAATACCTTAAAATGCATGAACATGAGCTATTGTAAATCTGGAGAGCCTCGTTACCAGACAGAAATCCTACCCTTTTGCAATCCTGCTGAGTGCCTGACCTCCCTGGCGCCTCGCAGCAGAGAGTTCCATGGTTTAATTATCTCCTGTGTGAAAAGGGTTTTATTTGATCAGTTTGGAAATTGCTGCTTTTCAATTTACTTGAATATTTTCAGCCACTAGTGTTACACTAGACAGGATTTAATATATCTTTATCATACTCTCCTTCACTGGTTTCCTTTCTAAGGTGAACAGTCCTAGCACAACCTTTTTCATATGAAAGGTTTTCCATGCCCCCAATAATTTTCTTTGCCCTTCTATGAACCTCCTCCAGTTCTCTTCAAGATAGAGCAGGTATTACTGTACATACATTTGAGGTAAGGATGCATTATTTTTCTTATTATTCTCTTTGTGTTCCTCATCCATCATGTAACATTATATTTGGTTTTCTGGGCATCAGTGGCATAGTGGGAAGGTCTAAGTGAGCAGCATGTGGGGTACAAGCTCCCATCCCTAACCAAACACAGCTGATTTTAAACCTTGTAAACTGTGTAGATAGTTTTAAAAAAACAGAGTGTCTGTGTTATCACAACATTATAAAGCTCCCATTTAATACCAATGCTTCGACCAAATCTTTTAGCAATTCCCAAGCACACCATTCTGGGTGTGCTACCATTGTGGTTCTGGGTGAATTTATTTCTGAGGCCCATCACTGTTGAGGTGTGTAAAACCCTTCTAGGTGTGGAATAGGCTGAAAGGGAGGCATATGGAAGGAGAAGAAGGCTATTTAATGCAAAAGATACCTTATAAAGAAATAGTAGCTTCCCACAGCATAGATAAGTTCAGGCATTAGTGCTGTGGTCAGGTACATCTGCATGTACTTGGATCAACAAGCAGAGCTGAACAACCTACAAACTTAAAAAAAACCTAATACAAACCAGATTTTTAAATCCCACAAGGTGCTTAAAGAGCCAAAGAATTCACTATATGTATTGTCCCGCTCCCACCTGTTGTTCCTACAGTGCTATGTTTGCCCCGGCTCTCATCCTCCTGGAATGGGAGCCAAGGGATAAAGAGAGAGGCTGCTCAAGAAAGCCAGGAGACTGAATTTAGAATCCCGCCCATGGCCATAGAAATTGAGTCCAGAGCTCGCAGCTTTGTATTCTGGACACTAACCCCTCGCAAGTGGCATTGACATATTTTGTATGAAGACATGAATGAAACAAACGTGATACCAGTTTGATCTAACTGAGCTGTGAGAGTATAAGACAGGAGGAAAAATGTTGGTTGGATATTTTTGTACAAGTCCAAGCAATATCCATCTGGGAGGACTAATGAGGGTTTTTCCCAACAGCTCATCTACTCTAGGACTAGTTTGACTCTCAAATAGCTGCTCTGTGAAAACAGGGTTATTTATATCTCAGTCACAAATGAGGTTGAAATCTGTATGTGCTACCAGTTTAGTGTATAAGCCAAGTACCAACAGTGTCATCACATTCTACAAATGAAGCAATCTGTTTTTGTTTTAAATTACCTCTATTCCTGGGGTAACAATCAGATCATCAACAGGACATTAGGTGACATTTTACTTCAAGCCAAGAGAAAAGCAGCATCCAGAAATGCAGGGAGACTTTGGGTAAATATCACCGCTGTCATCAGCTCAGGGGAATGACCCTGGCTTTGCAACTGTCAGCCGAACGTCAGTGCTTTACAAATGACAATAAAGGGTGGAAGCACAGAGGGTTGGTTGCAGTGGTGAAAGGAGCAGGCACAGGTGTCTGCTTATTCTTTTTTTCGCAGGTCCTGATAACAGTCTTCTGCCCTTTCAGCTCAAGCCATAGGAGAAAGGAAGGGGGCTGTATGTCTGTCAGATATCTTGTTGGTCATTCGTTGGCATGATTCCCTGTTTTTTCCCCTTCATTTTCCTTCCTTAAACAGCTATGACGATTTGTATCTGCAAATAGAAAAAACTCTTGGCAGCTGCTAATGAACTGGGTTGGAACTTTACAATGGCAACAAGGTAGAAAGAGGAAAAATAGGAAGATTTATACATCTCGAGTACTGTAAAATGGTGCTCTGCACTCACACAAAGCGACGTGCTGTATCCCCAAACTGAGTACACTCACCAGAGGAGGAAGCTTACTCTGCTGAAGAGGGAGACTCAAAGCTCAGGAAGTCACTTGGGAGCAAAAATAGACTAACAATTGCGCCAAATAGACTAAATTGCACCATCTTTTCTATCCCTCTATCAGTACTAAAGGGTGAAGTGGAATCCATTGCATCCTCCTTTGGAAATAAAGTGGCCTAAACATCCTAGTGCTGAGCCATACGTAGTCCTTGACTGGCTTTGACTGGCTGTGCAGGAACAGAGAGGCTTTGAAAAGGAGCCAGTCCAGGCAAACTGGTCTCTCACCATCACTGCTGCTTATACTGGGGTTCAGCCAGTGGTCTGAGGAAAGGAGTGACAGGGATTTTTGGAGCTTCTTTTGCTTCCTCACCCCTTGACACTTCACTCTTTTTGCTGTGTTCAGGTTGTCTCACAGGGACAAAATTGGAAATTACATCTGCCACCAGCTAGTACCAATGTATGTACACCACCTTTGGAAGGCAAGCTGCAGGAGATTGGAGGCTGTGGTCACTTTTGCCTTTCCCTTGCAGGTCCAGGCTGAGTTCAGACACCACAAATCCCACTAGCTCTTGCAGCAGGAGATACCATGATTGTCAACAGGTGCCCTAGCTTTTCTGGGACAGCCTCAGGGTTTAATTCCCCTGTCTGTTTATCACAAAGAAGTACTCTGAGATGTTATTTTGTCCCAGAGTTTGGAAACAATATTACAGAATATATTATAGTCCTGTGTACGTTGCACTGGGAAGGTGGCATTTCCCAGTCTTCCCCACTGAACCAACAGCCCCCGTAAGGAACCTGCCGTGCAGCAGAAAGACATTGGGAGGTAGGGGCCACAGACTTGAGATCTGAATATTTCTGTCATGTAACCTGATGTGGGAAGAAGAAAGAAACACCCTGTTACCGTCTCACATGGGGAACATGTCTTCTGAGGCCTTTTTTCCCTCCCATCTCATCATTCCCCCTAGAGGGTCTTTCTAGGAGGGATCCCAGAGCATCTTATCTACCCCCAAATCAGTTCTGCGATATCTCCACAAGAGCATTTAAAGAGGGGTGCAAGACATCAGATCACCATTTCTCCATGCCTGGTATGAAGTTTTGGGCCGACCCATCCTATGGAGAAGTGTACCCTTGTGGGGTCTCCAGAATCAGCTCAAAATTATGTTCCCCATTCTTCCACTGCTTCATTACTCACAGGTACATCAGCTCGGCCACCTCAGAGGCAGCTATGTGGCTTTTCCTGCAGGTAAACTATGGGTATGGCCCTAAATCCATCCTGGAGACCACTTATGGACAACACTGCAGACCTGCCAGTCTGACCCTTAGAGTCTGGAAGGACCTAACCAGTGTTACAGGGCCAGAAGCATCTGACACTGAGGTATTCCCATTTCCAGGAGCATAGTCTTACACCAAAAGCCAAAGAAAACTTTCAGAGCCCAGAATAGTAGTTTAATTTGCCACCCCATTCCTGCCCACTGTCTGACTATAATTCAGGATCCTCTCATAACCTTTTTTTACTTGCTGTAGCGAGGCTTACAATGTTGTTGCACCATATTTGGGAGAGTGTCCTCAAAGCTGCATCCCTCTGTTTGCCAGATGCTCAGCTGCACAATGCTCAGACCTGAAATAGTTTCCTGCTGCCTTCTTTGCTCACAGGTAGTTCTCTGTTGTG
Organism: Phalacrocorax aristotelis; assembly: GCF_949628215.1. Classification (NCBI taxonomy): domain Eukaryota; kingdom Metazoa; phylum Chordata; class Aves; order Suliformes; family Phalacrocoracidae; genus Phalacrocorax; species Phalacrocorax aristotelis. The sequence goes on along the minus strand of NC_134276.1, from coordinate 96,190,226 downwards.
ATCTATGACTGAAGGTTAGATGCAGCAAAGACAGACACTGTTACTTGTTTAGATAGAGTCTGACATGAGTTTTGATGTCCTCCCAGCCCTTCATAGCCTTTGTCATTTACTTTACTACACTGCTACATTTTATTATCCAAGTTGAACTGCTTTGGGTTCAGTCATAAAGTACCACCTATCTGATGGTTTTCAGTGTAGGGTTGTCCCTGGGAGCATGTTTTGTTGGTCTTTCACATTGTAAAACAATTGTGTGCAATGATACCAGGGCACAAAGAGCCATGACGGATAACTGGTTGTTAGTTGGAGTTTTCCCAGCTAATTTAGTTCCCCCAGCAACATAAAGGAAAATGCATTGAAAGAATGTAGTCCAGATAACCAGTGTCCCCTGTTGGCTTTCTTCAGTGCTGCAAAGACATTTATTACCCTTTCCTAGGACAAAATATGTTGTTAAATATAAAAGCAATGGTTCAAGTGGGCATAAAATATATTGGGGCATACTATGGATTCAATTGATTTCAAAGCTTAGATTTAGGGAAAATTTATAGTCAGGGACTTTATTTTTCCAAAAGCTTGGCTTAGTTATTTGATATTGATCTTAAAATTATGATAAAATACATTTCTATTGATTTCTGTAACAAAAAAATTAATCATTGCAAGAATATCTGGCTCTATATATTGGGTGAGTGAGGATAGTGAAGATGTGCACAGCTCTTTCTGACTCAGACCTTTGCACACTGTAGTTATGAAGTACCAGAAAAGAGTGGAGTATGGGATGGTGGAGCAGAACCACTGAACTCATGTGCTTCCATGTCTCAAGGCAAAGCAAAGTGACCCAGGAAGAAAAGCAGAGACCGTTCTGGTGTGGTGTGGATTTTGTTAATAAAATGTGGTTGATTGGTCTTCTTTATAGCAGAACAGAGAAATATAACCTTTGCATATCTTTGCTTCAGTCAACTTGCCAATCTATTTAGCAAATACATAATTCTGCCTTAAAATATATGCTGTTCCAAGGTTAAAAATAGTCTTATAAAAGAGGTGTCACTTCATTAAGTTCCTCTGGGCTAGACTGTAATATTTTGAGTATCACAGTTGTTACTTAATATAAAACAGGACAGCAAGTTTCTGTATTTCCATTTTTTTATAATACTTTTCACAGGATGGCAGTTACGTCTGTATTCGTACTAGGTAACACCTGATTATGGAAATAATTCTTATTTAATCAATAGACTGGCAATTGCCACTCAACATGAGTAAAAAAATATTTTTTCTTTCCACACCAAAATGAGTATAAAGTGAGTTAAACAGAAAGTACAATTCAGCAGTGGTAGCCTAAGCTAAGTTTGGAGGATATTCTGACTTTCAAAGACAAATACATCAATGTAGAATCAAGATTACTTAAAAAAGCTATTGCATTCAAGGGATAGAAATTCCCAGAATTTGCATTCTAGCAGCTTCATCCCTTCTCTGGCCTATATTAATGGGCATATAGGAAAAGGTAAACTATAAAGTCACGCAGGTCTTGAGCATATTGTGATAGTACCTCATGCTTTTTTCTATTCGTTCCTTAAGGAAAAGATTTAACCAGAACTCACTATAAATCTAGCCTAACTAGCTGATTTATCTGAGATTATAGCTCCTTTGTTTCATCAGAAGACATAACAATTAAAGCACACCAATGTTTCTACTCCTAGATGTCTTCACAGAAGAAGGACTGAGTGGACACTGCTCACATTAAATTCACCTGTTGCCTTTGAAGACTGCAGTCACAGCATTATTTCCCACTGTATTTGTAAGCTGGAAGACAAAATCAAGGTATCGCCTTGTGACATGCTGGCTTAGGTATATGTTCACTGCAGCACTTTTCTGTGTGTAATGTATTAGACTTGCTCATGTATACCATCATTCCCTGTGGTAGGTAATTTAATTAAATTGTTTCATTAGCTTATGAAGTACAAGTAAGAGTTCTGGGGACTTTGCTTTTCTGCCTTAGAGGCTGTATGTGGCTATTTGATAACTAGAGCAAGTGTACACGCAATATCAGAGCACTGATCTTTAGCACTGGCAGTGCTTTGAAGTAAATATCACTGTTACTTATATTGATTTCAGATGTCATAGAAATCTAGTCTATGACTCCTTAAGATCTGAAGGTTAAACTTTATGCCAATGCCTAGAAATCTTGATAGCAGTAGCACAAGCGTGAGCAGAATGAGTTAAGACTCCTGAGCAAATCAGCAGGGAAGGGAGGCTCCAAGGGCACTCAGCACTCAGAGGAGAAAAGGCTTAAAGAAGCAGTATTCTCCCACAGCTGTAATTCACTTAAAAGGCTTATTGGTAATCAAAAAGCAAGACTATCCACAGGGCTGAGGAAATCATAAAGCTCTACCAATTTCTACCAGAGAGGCCTGATCCAAAGCCTGTTGTAGCTGAGGAAGGAGTCCCACCAACCTTCATGAGCTCTGGCTGACGCTGCAAATGACTTAAGGACTGCACATTAGCTGCTAGGAGAAAACATCAGTCTGTTAAAGCCTGTCCTCACAAATCCAGAAAATACCAACCAATCTACAAGTAGCTAATATCAGCATATCCTTAAAAATCCAATTAGGGCTGCAACCTTGAATTTTATCCTTGTCCAAAAATACATCTTGTTCCTTTTCACAGTGGGTTTGCATTCTACCCCCTCTCCAACACACACACTTTAGTAGCTGACTTTTCCCATCCATTACTGTGAAGTAATTTTGTCTGAATTGCTTGTGCACCCACCAATCCCATCCCAACCCAGTTTTAGTCCATGGCATCTTGTTTTCAAATTAGTTGCTATATTAAAGAGCTTACTGCCTTCAATCTGTTCATCTCAGGATTTCGTTTACCTCTCTGACAATCTCCAATTTTACCTTATTTCTTCCTCAAGCTGCAGAGGCCAGCAGAGGCTAATCCCTCCTCATAACTCAAAATCCAAACCTCTAGAGTATTTAAGATTTTCCTTCATAACACATTTTCAATTTCAAACCTCTAAGCAATTTTACCAGTGCCCAGAATAGTATATAAGATTAATATTTCTCAAGTTTCAGTACAGCAAAATAGCCTTTACTTATTTATGGGTATAATGCCATTCACATGGAAGTTTGGGGTGTTTCCTTCATAGCTGCACCTCTGTAACTCCTGCCAAAGCATACACAGGTACCATTTTGCTACCTCCTGTTTCAGTAATAGACCTTCTTCTTGTTATTGCATTGGGAAAAAACTAGCTCACTGAACACTCCTTCCCCCAGGCTCTTCTTCCTCCTGTTTCTCACTTTTTATATACAAATGTCTATAGCTCCTTCCAGGATACCAAGACAACCCTGCTTTGTCCTTTACAAGCATCTCAGAGACAATAAGTGCTGATTGCAAGTAGGATATCTAGTTGAAATGAATCATGCATCCTACTCGTTTAGTCCTTTTCTTAGGTGAAAAATCAAAGTCCTCTCACATATAATTCACAATGGATGAAATTCACTGCTGAGCAGAAGGCCAACCCAAAGTCTGTGCAATGCTGAATTGCCTTTAAAGCTATGTTTTGAAGGTTTCTGAAAGCTTAGGAAAGTGAAATGTCTCTGTGACAGCCCCCCTGCCCAGGGATGAATTTCACTCTTTGTGAACTGTCTAGGAGAAGAGCTTGATTTTTATTCATGTGCTTATTGTTTGAAATTACTTGAAACATGGTTCATGCATATGCATTTCATAGGTGCATTGCCTTATCAGTAGTAAAAATATGCAGATACCATTATGCAACGGCTTGTTTCCACAAAGGACTCAGTTGTTGACTTACTCATAGATGGTTATCAGAGATAGTGGTTTAAGTTGTAAATGCTGCACTTTACTGTGGGAGAAATACACAGGTCAGTCTCTTATTTCTATTCCTGATGGGATTATTCCCAAATCTACTGTGAGTTTTAAAGCTGAATCCTTCTAGAAAGACATGTAGTGCGGAAATGTAAAGATTCTTGACATTGTTCCTAATGTTTTTCAAGCAATTCACTTAGGTGGAATTTGAAAAGAGAATAAAAAGGGCATTGACTCTAACCCATAGTGTTGATTCACGTAAATGTGTGTGGATGGATTTTCACCAGGTTTTCAGTCAATCGTGTATTTTGCATGAACAAATAGAGGATACTTTGCACAGAGGTAGTTGTGGGGATGCTAATGGTTTACACATTTTTCTCCCCATCCACTCCATGGATATTTTATATCCTAAGATGACAACTGCATAAGCTTTTCAGTATCCTATCCAAGCTCATAAATTCCTCCTTCAGACAAAGAAATTAGTTATCTAGGAACAGAACTGGATGGAAAGGATCCCAACTGTGTAACCCAGGGTTGGGACTTTGCAACTGGGACTGAGTACATAGGACAGTAGTACTGGCAGACAGCCCTCAAGCTGACGGTCACAGCACAGGCCCCAAGTGGAAGGAAAGAGGTCTGGGGGACCAGCAGCCTAAGGGTTTTTGTTCTTTCCATGTAAATATGTGGAGAATAGTTATTGTTCCTCAGGATAACAGCAGCATGAAATCTAAATGGGGTCAACTTTGCAGTTTTCCTGTTCCCAGCTCCCTTATCAATGTTTGCTAATACCTTGCATCCATAAAAGACAGCCATAAGGAGCACTATAGTTTAGATCATTATTATCTGTTAATACAGCTTTCGTAAATCAAGATGGACTATAAAATTGCCCACATCCATTTAAAATACTGCAAGGACTTCCACGGAAACATTAAATATTTTATCTCCAGCATACCCAAAAAGGGGTGTTTGTGTTGGGCTGGGGGTAGGGGGCTTTCCATCAGGTCTTTTTCTCATTCTTAGTTCCTTATGAGCATTTCCTCATGGCAGCAAGGCATTGGGCTGGTCAACCTACTTACTTACTAAACTCAGCAGGGAAAGGGTCATGAAGTTTTGTATTTTTCTGAGAACCTTTCACATGAAGAAGGTACATGGCTTGTCTTGCAGCCAACAAAGTGATGAAGCCTTTGAGCCCTCTGGTCTCTTTAGGGCTGGGATATAGCTCTGTGACCCTTACTAGTGAGAGGGAGAAGCAGTCCTAAAAGGAGGGGTGGCAATGTTAGTCCTGCCCTAGACACAGAGTGCGGCAGCCTCAGCCCCGCTCTGCTCACTCCCCTAAAACTCTGCCCCTGTCCGATGCAGTCTGTGCTCCCCAGATACTTCAGCCCCTCGTTGTATTGTCCAGCTCCTGGTGCCTATGATGCTGTTGAGGGAGAGAGCAAGACTACAGCCACACCAGCGATTCTGAGTTGCTCACAGCTGTGGGACTGTCACTGCTAGCACTTCGTGGAAACGGGGGACCGCAGGCATTTATGTCCTGCAGGCGAGGCATCTCTGCTGTCTCCAGCGAAGGATTTGGGAGCCTCTGGCTCCCTTAATCTCAGAAAACCTTCCGGGCATTGAAACAACATCTTGTCAAACTAAACTTCCTGGACAGACCCTGGAGCACTTTTGGCCTATGCCAGCCAGCACACTCCTAAAGGTTCTCCCAGCAAGTTTCGGGATGTCACATAGGTCAAGAGCTGCCCCCCAGCAGGCAATTTGCAAGGAGCCACCCTTTTTTATGAACATGAGATGGCTTATTGGTATGGAGCAGGTCTGTCGCTACCTGTGAGGCTCAGCTGGCTCACAGGCTCTGCGGCTGTTCCCCCTGGCAGATGCTGGGCTCTGGATGCCAGGCTCTGGATGCCACCTCTCCTGAGGCTGTGAGGCAGAATTATCTCAACCCTGCTCATGCGATGAGCGCTCTGCCACATTTCTTGGGTGGGACAAAGGCTGGAGTCTGAGATAATCTTTGCTTTTATTGTCCCACACTTCTCAGCCCTCATAAAGTGAGTCCTTCAAATAGTTTTTATGTGACTTTCTGGCATAGGTAAACGTGTATTTATGGTATAAGGCCCTTCCCTTGGCATTAATACATGCTGCCAAGCATAGTTATCCTTACTCTTAGCCTTGTGACAGATGAATTGCTAATTTCACCCATTGCTCCACCAGCCATGAGGATGCTCTTTACTGGAGTGAGCAAACCCTTTGGTTATTCACTTCAGTGCCTTCTGCCTTTTGACTGCTGGCTGATTTCTTGAATCTTGCTGTAGCATATTAGAATACCAAGGACCATCTGACACAAGGGAAATAGCTTATACACGCTATGTCCCTTCATCCTTGGTATCAAATTCATTTTCTTCAGGAAAAAAATGTAGTATACCAGTGGTGTAATGGAAGGCATTTGACATGGAGACAGGAGATCAGCAAATCTGAACCCTACAACAATATGGCTTATTAATGCCTAGGAAACTCAATCTGCATACCTTTTTTCAATCAAAACCTCACACAGGTTTCATCACAACTTGTTCTGCAGGTTCTAGAGCCCCCATTTCTGTGGTGCAGTGCTAAGGGGGACAGGAGACTGTCGTCCATGGTAGAGGGTTCCAAAGGAATGAGGCAGGGTCTACTACAGCAAGAAACCAGTCAAAGGAAGGGCCCCTGCTTTCATTCCCTTAACAGCACACAGCATGAAACTGGATCCACGTGCAGCTATAAGGACATGAATACTCCTACTGCACCCCAAACTCCAGGCTGTAAAGAGAAGTCAAACTTGTGGGAAGACAGCTTCTGCATTTGAAGGCGCGTGCCAGATACGCAGACTGGCAGATCAGGAGGATGACAGGAACTGACTAGTGATAAAAAGAAAGGTGTTAATTTCTCAGAGGTAAAATAGAAACCAAAATGGAGGTTTAGCATCCATTTTCTTAATGCAGATTGGACAAAATTTTCTTCACAACAGACAACAAATGGCCTATAGCAGCCTGCCTGAGCCAGCGTAGTCTTTGAGACCTCCAGACCAAACTTGGAGTGATGGCAGAACTGAGTACCAAACACTTTTCCTTGTTATTTGTGATTTTCAAACAATTTCCTCTCTCTTGTGATTTCAGGGAATTTTCACTGTCCTAGAGACAAGAAGTTGCCATTCCAAAATTATCAGTGAAGCAAAAAACCAAGCTAGTTATTTGGTCCTATCTTTTTCTTTCTAAGCATCAGATATTACCAACCAGCAGACTCCTGGCTTATGCTGTGGGTTGGTTTGTTGTGATGCATCAGTTTCTTGTCAGCAGCTGCATGTAAAACTTTTTAGGTAAAATAATTCATTTGAAGCTAGAACTTGACCAAGCCTTCTTGTAAAACCAAGAAAGATTGGTTTTAGACTTCAGTTGACATTGGGACAAGTTACCATTGTTCTTAGTGTTCACTTTATAGTAAATATTGCATATTTAAAACCACCTGGTATGTTGTTCCTAGGTTAACTATATATTGCTTTTTGCAACATTACAACATTTTGGAGTTTTTGATACACACTACTTTTAGACATTGGTAGGAACAGTCGGAAGGATACTGAAAATATTTGTTTGTTCATTGTATTGATTTCTGCAATAAATGAGACAGTAAAAGCAAATTAAGGAATTCATTTATGCTATGTATGAGTTATAGACACTTCCAACATTCTTCTTTCTAATTCACACCTCAATAACATTACAGAAAATGTATTGTGTCAGTTTCATTAGTCTTTGCCTTCTCCTTCCAGAAATATGAAGTAGATATTGATTTTACCAAATTAAAATATAATCCAAATCTTTGGCGATATGAATTTATCTGTAAGTTTTTTTAGAGTGCACTGGCTTTATAACTATCATCAATTTCATCCCCTGACCTGTACTTCAAACGCAAGTATATTAAAATGATCTATTGGTTTCTTATATAAGTGGTTGTTTATAGACATGTTATTGTCTCTAGAGTCTGGAGTTTGGCTAACTCTTTTTGGGCTGGTTGTGCATCAGCTCCATAAGTCTGACGCCTGCTGCTAAAGGGGGGTTGTTCATTTTCTGGCAGTAAATAATGAAATGAAACAAATACGATCTGTAATACAATCAAATGCGAGTACAATGAGTCCAAAATTCAATTTGGATTTAATATAGTTGCTTAATCCTGTTAAGGGGTGCCCTCATGAGAAAGATGCTTTAGCAGCCTGGAGCAGAGCTTGAAATGTGAGGACAGGCAGTTAAAGCTGGCTTCGTGGTGCAGCAGAGGATGAGAGGGGACAATATGCTTTTGCATCATGCCACAGAGCCAACTCTGATGACACCATTCTGGACTGACCGGAGGTTGCTGGAGGGACTTCACAGAGAGCATGGAGAAAGATATAACAGTTACCAGTGTAAGAGATTATTTTCTATTTTCTGCCTATTCTGATAGATCCAAGGGGCCAGGGGAAATATTGCATCTATCTGCAAGTTTGGATACACTTGCCATTTTTTATTTTGCTGTGATGGAAGTTCTCACAAGAATCCAGACTCATCATTGTATGAAGCAAAGGAAGCTTCATCTGTGGGAGATACAAGAAGAAACTCTGAAAATGAATTGTTACTGTACAGAAGTAGAAATGGTCATTAATTTTTGTGGAGCCATTGTTTCATATAAGAATAATTAAGTCTTGCAAGAAACAACAAGAAACCTATGCAGTTGAATCATAAATTCTATTTTTTGAAATACAGTCCTTAAACATAAATAACAATTTTCCTGCAGGAAATGCACTTATTTTTTTACAGGCACAGAATATCTTCCACCAGAATTCACTGTGGAGCACAGGTGGCATCTTATCGCTCCAGGAAGATGAGGAGCAAAGAACTTACTGTTCCCATAAAACAGACTACGGAGCCAGCTAAGAGGAAATTATCTGGGTTATTAACATCAGGATGTGAGAAACCACACATCTTTACTTTAGAGGCTGACACTGCAGAAGAGAAACGAGGGCACTAAAACCAGCCCACTGCTATATCATACCCCAGTTAGCCTACAAAGGTATTGTTTTTCCCGTCTCCAGATTAACTCCTCAAACAAGAGATGTCAGCCAAGAAATATTTGCCACCAAGTCCTGGCAGCGCATGTTTCTTTCTGCTCTTCAGCACTTGATGCATTCCCCCCTTCCCCTGTTTTGAAATAATCTCTCCTGAATTATCCAGCTAGTCATATTCTTGAAAGTCTTACTAAACTTCAGTTGGAGTGGAAGGCATTGACAGAACTGTCCTTGTCCAGTTTATTTGTATCCACTTTGCTAGGACAGTGGTTTCCAATTTCTAAAAAATTTTTTACTGAACTCTAAACATTCCCCAGATGTGTCAAAGCTCTTCCATAGTGATCATAAATCCATTGACAATGTCCTGGTTCTTACTTATGTTCTGTGAACCTCAAAGTAGTCTCTGTATGTTTGGAGTTTCTATGGATCATGCACTTAAAATCACTCAGCTCTACCGATTTCTTAATCTGGTGTCCTTGATGGGGAAGTGCTTAAATGGAGTGATTGTAAGGTGAAGTTGTGAAGTAAAAGTTCATCCCCTGCTCCTTGATGTCCAAAATAGGGAAATTTGCCTCCTGTCCATGCAATAGTCATGAGCAGGACATTAGTAAAAAGTATGTATGGCCTAAGACCAGACTGCGGCCTCCTTTACCTGAGCACATACCCTCTGAACTGTCTCAACCAGCTTGTGGCTGGTGTCCTAAGCATTCGAAGTGCAATTGTTGCATATTGTGCGACACTAATAATGATAAAACTGACCCTTTTACTCAGTGGGCCTGCTGCTTAAGCAGATTGCCTGGCCATGGAAAGAGTTGGGTTCCTATCTTGGGTGCAATAGCTGGAGACCTACCTTTAAAGGCCCTTAACATCTTAGACATTCAAATTAGATTCCTAATGTTCACCTGTGTGAATACCTTGTCCGTTTCCATTGCTTGTCAGGCAAACCTCCTACTTAAGGTCAGGTCTGCTTCTGCACTAGCCTTATTTTTCCCATGTTTTTCCGTTGATTTCAGTGGGTGATGGTGCCATATATCTACAGTGGAAGATGACAAAATTGGTCCTCAGTATCTCAGGTAAGTTAGCAGGAAAGTCACACAGTTATAACTACTTTTTCTCAGTTATGCACTGAGCAATCTGAAGGGGAAGTCACTGAGACAGAATTAACACCAAACCCCAAGGAGCCACTTCTTTTTTCAGAGCAAAGTCACTTGTCAATGCCATTTAATCTTAAATGGTGTCTTGGTGAGAAGGTACAGATGAAAGGAACTGCATCCTTCAGCCTGGAGAGGTCATGGTAGAGCTGTGTTTTGGGACCTTGTGTACTCAGGTGACCTAATCCTCAGCCAAGCTACAAGCTCAACAGAAATACAACTTGACATTATCATTACATTGAGACATTTAGATAGCACCATAAATATATAAATTGTTTTAGAGAATACAGATGGACATATTCTCTGCCCCAAAGACCTTAGAATCTGAATAGTGAAGTAAAATTGCAACTGACAATCTATTGAATATCTCCCATTTCATGGCAGACCCTCAGCTACTTTAATAATAGGGTTGTATCACCTAATCTCATGGACTGAATATTTAGGGCTGAGTTAAAAAATTGTAGACAATAAGTTTTAATACCATTTCCTATACTTCTTCAGTGTTCCTCAGTGTTCCTCTTCAGTCTTTTTTACCTAACTGCCAACTAGGTACAGCCCTATTGAGCTTGTCAGATCATGGTCCATGCTCTCAGCCAAGTGGAAATAAAATCTTAATCCATGTTGCCAGTTGTCAGGGAGGGTGAATTGATCTAATTGCCCTGGTCCCTCAGTTAGAACTGTTTTACTTCTGGGTGATTTTGAGGAGAATGTGCTGTATTATTGAGCATGTAGCCATTTTACTTTCCTATGTGTCATTCAGTATCACCATTAGAAAAGGTTGAACAGAAGGAGATGGATTGTAGAATGCTGGAGATTTCGACGCATTTGATTTGAGAGAATATTAGGAAACTATCATTTGTCTTTGAGTTTTATATCATATATATACTGAAATAATTCCAATATGTCCTGCTGAATTCAGAAACATACTTACTGTCAGACATCCAAGTACAGTTTTCTTGTTATTGTCAACGAAATACAAGTATTGGGAAATACATGTAAACATGGATGCTGTAACCAAAGAAAGATGTTTGTGGTTTTAAGAATGCCAGAAAACAGGGAACAGCTTCTTCCTGGCTCTTCTGTCTTACCATCCAGGGGAGCCAAACATGGTTCATCTGTTCTGAGCAGCAGGACAGAGATCCTGTCCTACAGCCTGGTGTCATATCCCCTACAGAGAACACCAAACCCCTCCAGAGAGTCTCTTCCTCTGGGGTCAAAAAGTCAATTTTGGTACCAGCTCAGATATTGCCTTTAGGGGAGAAAATAATGCTGTTTCTGAATGATTCCAGATTGCTGGAGCTACTAATTGTGTTCCTGTTTGCATCCATTAAAAAATACAATTATATCTTTTAAAGAAGGAAAAAATTAGAGTTGAAATGAAAATGTCACACATTGGCAGGAGTAACTGTGACTCTTTTAAGACAGGATCATAGTTACTAACTGGGCAGAGCTGCAGAGGTCACACCGCCTCGTGGTCCCACTAGATACCCTTCAGGGTAGCCGAGTTGACCACTGCCCCAGTGTTCCGGGAGTTACAGTTCTTTCCTCCACATTGATTGGCTTCACCGATCATTCAATAGTATTCACAAAGGTGAAACAAATTTCTGGCACTGAGACTGTATCATTGCCCAGAGTCTGTGCCCATGGGTTTTAGTTGGGCTCCGTCCAGCAGCCCTGGAGGGTGGTGCTGTCTGACTTTCGCTCACCCTCGCTTTATATTGGCAAAATAAACCAGCCAGTACAGGTGGCATTTGCATCAGTGGCCACAAAAACTTGTCCGATGGATTGGCATGATGAAGTGGTCACTCAAAGAACCATTGTAAGATCTTCAAGGTTGAGGTATTGTAAATATGCTATTTGACAATTTGCAAATAAATTGACCTTTCTTTTCTATCTATCTAAGGTGGAACCTGGACCCCCCTGGAAAAGTCAAGAGTGAAAAAACCTTAGATAAGGAGGGCAATAGTATGTAGGGACAAACTGGGGTTTGATATCATGATATGTCACCATTCCTGCCAAAAGACAATTATCACCAGTCTATACCAAGGTGGATGGGCCACCTATACTTAACCCAGAAATATAATATGTATAAATTTATATATGTTTGATAAATATCCTACCTTAAAGGAAGAATATTAGACCACTCCATTCATTGTGGGATGGTCACAATGCAATTAATGTAACAATAAATGAAAGCTGTTGCTCCAGTTTGGATATATTTATTCTCTAGGAATGTATTTTCTGGTGGGGAAACTGTACCTCTTTGAATTAAGCTTCTTGATTTGAATTGACAGAAATGCATAGGTATGGTGAACAACTTCTGGGAGAAGACTTGCAGCCCCAAGGCTTAGCAATGATAAGTCTAAATCCTAAAACAATTGATTATTTAATGTGACTTCCTCATCATGATTGGCTTATTAATTCTGCAGAAAAATGAGTTCTTCAGATGTTCTTCAGGGTTTTATTTTCCTTGCATGTTTTTCCCCTTCCATTCAGAAAACAGAAAGGACTTTGGACTGTCTCTAGAAAGGAGAGGGGAAGAGACAATCCCTTTTCTGAAGTGGAGAGTTAGCTATCATTATCTCTATTACTTGGCGTGGCATTTGTGGAGATACAGTATCCAGTCCCATATGTGGTGACCGTGGCATGAAAATCACAGAAAAATGCCTCAACCAATCTTACATCTCCTTGTCTCCCACACCACTCCCTATCATCCCCACAGAATAGATGTGTGGTGCAGCAGCTCCCATGGAACAATTTTCAAAGGCCACATTGTCCTTATTCAGTTATCTGCTCTCCCTGAAGTATTCCTCACTGGAACTAATGAATAATTTATGAGAAGGTGTTTTCTTCCCATTTCAAATATGCTTTTAATGGAATTCTGTTTGGAGAGCACTCTGCATCCTGGAAGAGCCAAAATCTCGGTTTGATGGTTTCTTGTTTTCCTGGAGTCATCGACTACAGCTCATCAGTCTTCTACTGTTGAGTTTTATCTGTTGAATGGAACTTCTTCATAAGACTAGATACTGAGCAATAACAATTTCCTCACTAGTCCTTGATAGTTTAGTGGAAATTTCTGAATTCCTAGTTTTCCCAAAACATCCTGAAGGACAGGTCCTTTGGACTGTTGTCAAACACTATTCCTGGATATATTCTAACTTGTGATTGTAGTGTGTCATAAAGTTATTGCTTTCCAGGGAACAGAACAGTAGAAAAGCTTGATGATAAAGAAAAACTTAAGACAGTACTAAGCTTTTGAAGATAAGATTGGGAAAAGCAAGTAAAGTCACAGATGAAACGGACAAGAAATGTGATCACTCTGTAGCTAAAAACTGGAAATTATTTTTTTGCTGGTTAGCATCTCTTCCTAATGAATCTTGTCTTTGGATTTCAGGGATCAAGGATGGCTGAAGTTTTGCAGAAATACTCTCTCCCTTTTCCCTTAGGTTTCTTAGGATGCATTTGTATGGCTCTTTTCCAGCTGTTATGACACAAAGCAGTTATTTCTCCTTAAACAGCCAAGGGGAATATGAACTATGTAAATGCTCTTCTACATAATAGTGAGTTTTTTCTGGTACCCAGACCTAGGATATTTTTAAAAATAGACACTATTCGTTCTTACTCAACCTATTAACCTTGCCCCTAGCCCATTCAAAAGTGTTCCTTATGAAACATTGCACAATATTATATATTGTATATAGATTATACTTACTTTCTATTGAGTTCCTGGCTGCTGGCAAGCACAGGGTTTCTCTGGGGACCACATAAGGCACAAAATTAACAAAGTGATTACTTAGAGCTGCTTCTGGTGATCCAGATCCCCAGTGGGATATGGGAGAAGGCAGGAGACCAAGGTCTCCTGTTGCTTGCATGTGTTCCCCAGTCACACTGGACCACCCTGTGTCCAGTTTTGGGCCCCCCAGTTTAAGAAGGACATGGAACTGCTTGAGCAAGTCCATCGGTGAGCTACCAAGATGATGAGGGGACTAGAGCATCTCTCTTATGAGGAAAGGCTGAGGGACTTCTGTTTGTTCAGCCTGGGCAAGAGAAGGCTAAGGGGGGATTTCATCAATACCTATAAATATCTAAAGGGTGGGTGTCAGGATGATGGGGCTGGACTCTTTTCAATAGTGCCCAATAACAGGACAAGGGGCGATGGGCGCGAACTGGAACACAGGCAGTTCCACCTCAATATGAGAAAAAACTTCTTCACTGTGAGGGTGACAGAGCAGGGGCACAGGCTACCCAGGGAGGCTGTGGAGTCTGTTCCCTGGAGACATTCAAACCCCACCTGGACATTGTCCTGTGCCCCCTGCTCTGGGTGTTCCTGCTGAAGCAGGGGGGTTGGACAAGATGATCTCCATAGGTCCCATCCAACCCCTACCATTCTGTGATTCTGTGATAACCCTGTGATTCTGTGATCCTGACATTGGCAGCCACTTGTCCAGTTCTAATTTTAAAATGTCAGATATTATTCTTGCTTCAGACAGAAACAGAAAGCTTCCTTTTATTTCACACACACAAAAGAAGAATTATTCTTTTCTGATGGACCCTGTTCCTGTCTTAGGCCTGAATTCACCTCATTTCACTTTAAGACATTTCTCTGAATCTGCTGGCTCATACATGGGATCTGGAGACGCCGAGCTGAAGGCAGTCACCTTTGTCAAATGCATAAAGTTAAGAAGGAGAAGGAGCTTGGGCTCCTGTATTTGGAGCTGCTGAGAACATACCACTGCGTAATGCAAGTTGCTGCCTAGCCAGGACCCAGCTTCTTCCAGTCCCAGTTGCAGTAGCACAGAAATACTACAGTGATGAATATGTTGCCTCCACTTTACCTGTGCCACTTCTACTATGGAAGATATACAGGCTCCTAAAAAGGCCTTTATAATACCAGCTCCAACTGGCATGACCAAAACCAACAGTCTCTGTTTCTGTTTGAGTGGAAGTGGTGACGAGAGGAGGAAAAAAGTGAAACAAATGCTTATTAGAGTAACTAAGACACTATGACGCGAGAGTGTAAAAGAGCATCTGAGGGTAGCTTTACTACTCTGTCTCCCCCTCTGCCATCTAAAAAGTAGAGAGGCTTGGTACATATGTCACAGCACTGGCTAAATAGTTGCACTTCCACCCAGAGGAAAGCATGAGAGTACAACTTTTTGCCAACATTGGAAGCTTGCCAAGCTCTGTGGTATTTAAGCAGTCATGACTTTGTCTTCATCTGCACAGATTAAATATGGATGTGTATATTAATTATGTAAATGCGAAACTGCAGATCTCAATCAAGTAGAGCCAAGGATACACTATCCTTTGCAAGTGCTGATTGATGCCATACATGCAAGGAAAACAGAGACCATTCAGCTCATTGCTATGTATATTCTGGAGAGGGGAGGGAAGGAAGAAGGGAAATTTGGAAGTAAACAGTGTTTTGTAATGAGAGTGAAACTATAAATGCCATAACTTTCTATAATACCTAATAGCCTCTACTCAGCAAAACAGAATGCTTACTTAGCAGGAGACAGCTCTAGAAGATGGTGAAAACACATATTTAGGGTGAGATTAACACTATCAACTATAATCAAGACACTCATAACAGTTTTAATCAAGGAGCTTTGATGTGACATGGTAGACGTATCTGATTTTTCTGTAACTTCATTGTAAATCATTAACAAGTACATGGAAATCAGTGGTACTATGTCAGTATAAACTTGATGTCCTGGGGCAGAGGATGGATAAACTTTCCAGGTTTAGCTTTGTGACTGACAGCACCACAAAATTTGATCTCTTTGTCTGTATGCTTTGTTTTAAACAAAAGAATATGAAATAAGCTTTCAAGGAAGGTGCATTGGATTGTGCATGTGAAATTTCCAGATTCCTGTCAAGGAATACACAAAAATGGTGCATTGTTAGAGAAACCTCACCCTGCAGGCAATGACTAGCACCCATCTCCATTCCCTCTGCTCAGGTCAACAACTGAATGCTCCAGCATCTGCTCTCAAACCACAGATTATACCATTTGGGCGCTGTAACCAGGATATTGTTGAAGTGCTAGAAAACTCATTTCTCTGCCAGTTTGACAAAGCCCATAAAAAGGAAAAGCAACCTACCCATTTAACAAAGTTAGGGATGACAGAAAAGAAAGCATAGGTGTCAGAAAGGGAAGCTGGCCAGCAGCTGTCTGGTAGGAGTAGAGGGATGGACAAGAAGATTGTAGGTCAAGGCAGAGACCAAGCAGTCTGCCATCATCCAAGCTCACTCACAAGGTGACTCAGAAGAGCCAAACCCCAGCACTTCTGTGTCTTCCAGACACTGTTCTCTCAGCTGTACTTCTGCCATCAGATGGACATTGAGTGCTCCCTGCTCAGCACCACCTACTCAGCACAGGAGGTCTACTCAGAAAGATGACTTCCCCTAAAGTCACAAGTAGATTTGGCTCTTATTTTTCTAGTACCTCCTTCAAAGGACATGACATAATCTGACTTTAGGATATCCTTGCACTATGAAGGGTGTATTGAATGATTCTAGTTAAGTAACACACTTATTCCTCCCTGGGTTTTTCAAGCTGGCTTTGAGTTTGGTACATTCTGACTGTTGGCATTAAGGTGGCTGTCATTCTCATTAGTGAGCTGTACTGGGGTTTTCTGGTGGTATGAATGCAAGAATGATTTGTAGGTGAGATAAATGTAATGCATATTCAGAAGAGATCAGTTAGGCATGAGAATGACCTGCAGTTTAGGATCAGCTCCAGCTCTGCTCCTCTTGTCTGCTCCTGTTCACCCAACAAATTCAAGCCTGGAATATAAGGCTGCTCTGCCCCCATTGACTGTGATAACTATGGGAGCCGGTTAGGGGGTGCTCTGGCATGCTATGTGTGGTTGTACAGTTGCCCTGTGTGCAATGATAGGTGTCAGAAGGTCCAGGAATATCTAAGTAGACTGTTAGCATATAAATGCTTCTTTGATAATCACAAACCTTGGACACGGGGAAGACTGCCTTTCTACACACATCTCCTTTTTCATGTCTCTCTTAGCTGACTTTTTATCACAGAGCAGAACTTCTGTTATGGTTAGATACAGGCCGTTCTAGGAAACAGGTTTACCTACCGAACTGGCTTGGCATTGACAGCCAGCACACACCTTAACAGGTCTTCTCTCCTGAGAACCTGTGAGCTTTCTCAGTTTCAACTGTCAAAAATTTTTCCAGGCTACACCTAAGTGGAGCTAGAGAGATAGCGTTGCCTAGAGAAAGAGTGGGGACAGAAAGATGATGAATCTATTGCCTCTGCTCTGCACCTGTGCAGCCGTGCATACTGGTATGGAAGGTGGGCTGATGGAACAGTCAAGACCTTTTAACAGATATACAGGATAAACACATGACCTCTTAGCATGTGGCACTGAACTAACTTTTCAAACAACCATTGCTAACAATACTGAACATCACTTGAAAGACTTTCTGAGCTTGGAGGGTATGTCTAAGTAGTTTGTCTACTCTTGGCACACCTCCTTCATTAACTAAAGAACTGGTAGAAAACAGTAAGTGCTGTCCCTCTACACTTACCAGATAGACCATATCCTGCCTTTGAAATGAACAGATCTTGAGGACCAGTCTGCATGTGGTGGACCCCGTGGAAAAATTTCCCATTATTTTTAGGATGCAAGTGGGCTATTTTGTGATATAGAGCGGTATTTGCACACTTGCAATCAGCTAAATGAAGTTACTATTCCTCTTCTAATCAATTAAAAACCATATCCCCCTTTACGGATCCCAGGTATTTGCTTGGCCCTACAAGTTCTACCTGAATTCACACTTGCAGTGCCATCAGCATATGTGGCATACGTGATTCAGACAATGCCAATTTACCTAATGCAAGTCCTCTCTGTGGTTGGTTGAATTGACTACTGATACATGACTTTGGCCACATAACCGAAAAAGCCTATGCTGTGCAACTTGGTATTTCTGTTCTTGGAATGAACTTTCTGTTGATTTAAATCTATCTTATATATTGCTTACTGAGGTTTCACTTCCATAACTACAGAAAGTGGTCCTCTCCACCAGGAGCTCCAACCTTCCTGTGACTATGTATCACTATCAAAGCCTGCACTGGCAGGTCCCACATATGTTTGTGTCTAGGAGGAGGCATTTGGGTGCTCAAGCCTTCAGCTGCACACTTCAGGAGCCTTTGCCCTGTATTATATTTCTGCCTTTATTCTGGTATGTTGTGTATATGTGCACTCACCCGTTCATTCCCTTGAACTTCACCTATTCATTCAAATTCTTATTACAGAAAATTGACTGGTCTTTCACTTGGCTGAAATGAAAATTAAATCCTGACAATCACATAAAACAAAGCAGCATAGAGACATATGAATTCCTGTTAAACATCTAAAGCTTTAGTGTTGGAATTTTAAAGTGTTCCTAAACCTGAATATATTCTTTTTAAAATATTCTAAATCTAGCAATGATGTTCATATCACATAGAAAGTTAGTCCTTCAAGATTTGTTAGACACAGACAACAAGTTACATATACAGATACGTTCATATACGTATAAATTCACCTCCAGCTTATTTGGACCACAAGCTTTAACTTTTACTCCTTTTTAGCGTTTACTCCTTTTTAGCTTTTACTCCTAGTTTGCAAAACTTTCTTCGAAGGTCAGCTTAAAAAACCATTAGGATACTGAAAGCCCTTTCACCTGATCAAGTGATAACCTTGCAAAAATCTGAATAGTATATCTCTTTGACCTCTGCCCATGCTTCCTGAAAACTTTAAAACATCAAGTCAGGTTTGAGATGCAAATGTGAATTGAATGAAGTGACAGTCCGTGATGAAGAACTGTGTGACAGGATTCCTTACCTGTAGGCTGCATAACAGATGAGGGTTTTAGCAATCAGGTTGCCTCAAGAAAGGACAAGCTTATTTCGTGTGTTAACCACAAGCACAGTTTTGGGTCTCAGGTCTTTCATAATATGTCATAATCAATTCATCGATGGCAGATAAGCTGGGATTCTCTGGACTAAGGTGGACTGGCCACCTCTGCCATGTGTTTTACACAGTTACATTCTGCCCTCTTAATCTCTGTCTTTCCTGATGTAGATGCGATGTTTAGTACTATATTTTGACTAGAAAGTATAGGGAAATATATGACAGCAAAAACAATTAGACTAGGAGTAACTTTTAGTTATTTTCTGCTCCCAGATTCCACCAAAAGGTTTTTGCATTTTAAAATTCAAAATTTAAAATTAATTTTCTGTTGCCAGCCTGAAGAGTCTGTGTGTACCCACCTGCCCTGCCTTCATATTGTGCTATTTGCTCTCTGTTTTGGATCTGCCATCTGTTTCCTTATGGACAGATTCTCATTTACAAAAAGCAAGGAAAAAGAAACAGGAACGTGTCACATTAAAGCATCTGGGAACCTTGTTCACAGAGCTGACAAAGAAGCCAGAAAACAGGCAGAGGAAGTGAAACTCTTTCCTCTTTCTACTTTTTCCTTCCAGGTCAGACTGTCTTATGGGACAAATGCTGGGGAGAAATTGTGTATCCTGCTACCTCAGGTCTTCTTCTGAGGAAATGAAACATTTCAATCTTCTGTGCTTTCAGTCTACAAAACAACTGAAGACATTTTTCCTTTAAGAGGTTTGGGAAAACTGGAACTTCCTTGAGATCTTCTTTACAAATATTACATGTTTGTGTGTAATATAGTTTGAAAATACAGTATTTAATATTATGACATTAAGAAAGTCAGAGTTAGGTTAGGAAAATACACACACACACCCCCACACACCCCCGACTAAAATCCACACCAGGAGAAGAATTGAAAACATTTACCTGGGAATCCTGGAGCACAAATGAGACTTTGTGGGTTTGTAACCATGGTGATAGAGTTGCTTCTAAAGCTTTTTGCTTTCTTTTAGCCATCTATATAATGAGTGTGGGACAGGTCAGAGAGAGACAGAGAAAAAGAGGGGGAAAAAAGTAAGGAGTGTGAGGAGTGCTAAATGATTGGAAAAAAATTTATATGGATTGCAAAGATTTTGTTTCATATAATAAACAGAAAAAAAGGGTAAATGGGGACTCACCACTTTTGTCCCCAAAAGTATCTCATAGTTTTTCCTTAAAGAAGTTTACATAATTAAAAATTGCCTGATACCAGGCAGTAAAAGGGAATGGTAATAGGGAGTATAAGATATAAACAAACTATAATATTTATAATAGATAGATGAATAGGTGAATAAATTATACACATAAAGGTCAGATCTTGACATGTCCGGGCAAAGATTCATATGGAAGTGACTGTCAAATCAAGGTTACCACTGCATTTGATTACTAAGTTTGACCAATTATGTCTACAACTTCACACTTTCAATTGCACATATATTTTATAAGTGCATCCTGGGAAGCTTGGAATTTCCTCTGCATTGCATTTTTTAAAATCTTTATAGATAATTAAATTAAATTGTGTTGGGGAGAATCAAGAAGTTAATCAAAGGTAAAATCTTATCAAGATTTTGCTTGGAAAGTATATCTAGAATTACCCAGATATACCTGGGATTTTTTTTTAATATCAATAGCTTTTTCATTGCCAAACATATTCTACAATATGTGCACACAAAAAATGTGCTTGAACGATCTGATATCATTTTTTCATTTTCAGTAACATAAATGAAAACAGTAAAATGTGAATAGGAGGATCATCACCTCTAATTAATAAAATGTCTGTCTTCTGTTGTGTTTGAAATCACATCTATTTCATTTGCTTAAGATCATACATTGAAAATGAAAAAGTGTCAGCAACCTTTGAAAATTTGAAACTCAGAAGCAAAATCTGTTAAATACAATTGCTGTTATTTATGTCCACTTGTTGATTCCTGAAAATTTAGTTTTCAGAAAATGATAAAGCCTTGATCACCTGTCTGTGGCTATTTTATGCTATTTTCACATAGCTTTGTCTTTGTAGGAAGGGAGGAAAAGATAATTTTCATTGTGTAAATCAGTTCATTGCAAAAAAAGTCAGAGGTACACCATACTGTGTCCCAATTTTGTAGAAAGAGTCTTCTCTTGTCACCATAATCAGATCAAACACATTTTTTACCTCTTCGCTCCTGAGAACTATACATATTGTATTTCATGCCAGGGTCCTAACAACTCTTAGAAGAAAAGCTCACGAAGTTCATTATTTTGACTTGTTCAGATAGACCAGTGTGATCTTTATTTTCACACATAAGATGACATTCTTTCATCTCTGCCAGACAAGGATTCCCCAACCTGCCAAGCAAATAGTTCCAGTTCATTCAACAAATGCCTAAACAATATAGTTCTCCACCACACAAAGTCAGAAGTGATTTCTAGGGCATTCAAGTTTCCAATCTTATGGTCAAGGCTTTGCCATAGTAGAACCAGCTGCTTCTTGATGATTATTAGGCTTATTATTTGGATTACCCTGATAGATTGAAGTCTTATTAGTTATCTTCAAAATTAACATAGCAACTATAGGACATGGAAGTGTGTTTGTATATACAGTAACATGGGAACTTCAAGTGAAGTTGCTTCAGAAAATGTCTGTTGAATGCTATTGAGGAACGTCACTTTTACCAAACTGGCAGAACTTCAGGTCTTCATATCAGGGCTCTGCATTTTCGCCTCTTTTCAGACATTAGCAGGTTTTGTAGGGCTGGATTTTCTTGCTCTACCATTTCCTAACTCTGTGAAACGATCTGTTTACAATCTTAAATCCTCTACAAGTATAGCTTAGCTCAGAGGGGCTAATAAATTCACATCTGTTGTCAGATGCAATGTGTCTGAAGTTCAGGCATGCTATTAAAGGCAAAGCAACGTCAGCCAAGATTTCATTTCTGAGGAAATAGAGACACAGCAACTGGTTCAGATAGTTCCAGTAACCTATTAGGTAATTGAAATCTTCAACTCTGCTTGTCTGCATGCTGATGAGATTAATTTGAGCATCTGCAACTAGTTCATTAAAAGCCAAAAGTTTTACCTGTCTTCACTGTCTCTTATTTTTTAATGTGGCCTGAAAGCACTTTTATTGGTAAGCTCCACATAAACTGAGATACATTATGATCTATCTTGACCTATTCTCATACTATACTTGGGTTTTAAATCATTATCCTTCAAAATGAGGCTTTCATGTCTGATATTAAAGTATGCTTTGTGCAAAGATGAGAAAGCTCATCCCAGTTAATATAATTTTTTTTTCTAACTCCCTGAAAGACTAGAGTCTTGGACTTACCTGTGCTTAAAATTTCACATGTCCTGAGCATCAGTAGATTTAAAACTTTTTAGTAGAGGAGCACCTGAAAAGAAAGTTTTGCAATAGGCATGTCTATGTGTTTTTGTGTGCGTGCGTGTGTGTACAAAGTAATGAAAGTTTAAGAGAAGAGTTTTGTACCAGACAAGAACAATATAGGTTATTATTTATCAAGAAAGTACTAAAAAAGGGGCAATATTCAACTGGGGAAGCATGGGGAAGAACTCTGGTATGTGTGCAGTTAATTCATCCGTGCCTAAAATCTATTGTCATGCACTCAGCAAGTCCAGATGTATATTGCTTTCAGTCTGTGTTTCAAGAGAGAATTGTCATTTCTGGAGTTCCCTGGGTACGTGTGGGTTTGTCCAAAACCAATCTGGTTAAAAGCAGTTATTTCTGGATTCTGCATAATTTTGAATTTATCTGTAACATATCCAGACAAGCAATTCAATCACTGGAAGAATATCAAACTGTGTATCAGACTACCCAAGATCTGAAATATATGATTGCAAATCAACCCCTTTTTGTACTTTAGACAGACAATATACCCATTAAAAACCCGACAGCTCATTCGATTTCAGGGGGAAATAATGTTAATGATGTTTGTAAACTGCCAAGTATTGATGTGGGAAATGCTTACTAAGCATACTTCACAATAATTTCAGAATTATTCAACGAACATTTCTTGCTTGCTTGTCTAGGAGATCTCATCTTGCTGCAGTCTGCTATAGAGTGCCAAAGCACAGTAAGCTTGGCAGCCAGCCACTTTATACCACTCCTTTTCCTGCTTCATACATGCAGCAGGTCAACACGTTGGGGGAGGCAATGCCCGCTTCTGCAGGGAGCAGAGCTGGGGCTGTTGCTGTGTCTTCTTACTACAACACACAGAATCACTGGGGTAAAATTTGCAGGCATTCATGGCATTAAGTTTTGTATGTTAACTCTTCTCTTTCTCTTTTGCATACGCTATATCTTTATATTTTATTTGTATAACTGTGCAACTGAGGCAAGCCAGCAGGTGCTTCTGAGGGGGTGCAGAGAGACCCACCCTCGCGCTGCAGGGTCATGGAAGGAGGAGTGACTGCACTTGCTGGAGAATCTGATGTGTAGGGGAGTGGAGGCAGAGATCATGACCCACTGGAGATGGTAGCTGACCCCTCTATCTCAACAGACAGCTCTGTTGGGGCACCATGGGGGCCAGTGGCTACCTATGGGCCAGGACCATGGGGACGCTCCATGGTGGGGGCAGCATGGCAGGGCCTGGCATCCCGGGTTCATCCCACCCCCCAGCCCAGAGCAGCCAGGGCAGCCCCAGTGCTGGGCATTGGGCACCTCCCTGGGGCTGGGGATGGGCAGAGACTGGGCCGGGATATGGGCCCTGTGGCCAGGCAGGGCAGGGCTGTGGGGAGATGGAGACAGGCCCTGCTGCAGGCGCTGATGGCCCCAGAAACTGACATAGGGTCCTGGGCTGTAGGCATGTGGGGGGAGCCCCAGGGGGATGGGCAGGGACCAGTCAGGGCTGGTGGTTAGTGCCCTCAGGGCCCTGACAACATGATGTTTTTATGGAGGATGGTTCACCACAAAGGCTGTCAAAGTGAGGAGGAAACTCTCACCCTTGATGTAACAGAATGGAGGAAGCCAGGAGCACGTGTATGTTGTTCCTCCCATTGAGGCACCAAGTCCTTGTATTTACCAAAAGCATTGTGTTTAAATAGGGCTTTCAAAGGGTACAGGTAGCTTTTAGTTTCTGCCAGCCACACCCTATGTCTCTACACAATGGCACTGGCTTTATCCAGTTTTAGTGTGAAATGACACCCGCTATCCTCAAAAGAGGAGCACATAGGCTGTGGGACAGCCCTGTGGGTCTCCCAGGACAGAAGGTCCCACCACAGATGCCTCACCCTCCAAAGGCAGCAGAGCAAGCTCTGCACTCACCTTTGCAGAGCAGACGTACACTGAGTAGGGCTGTTGCTGGGATAAGTTTTTCAGAAGTTGTCAAGTGTCTGAGGTGCCAGATCTTTGTCAGCTGTCACTGGAGAAGGAATTAAGTTCACAAGTCATTTATGCTCTTGAAAATGCAACACTGACTCTGCAATTGCCTGGCCAGCACACAGGGATGAAGGAGGCTGTGGATGGTTTAGCAGTTATCTTCCTCCCCAGCACCCGGCACGGAGGCTGGTGAACAAATTCTGTGCCCCTATCTATCTCAGACACTACTTAGACTTTGTACAGGGTGACAAGTTACGAGCACGGGACCCAGAAAGCAACCACTCTTATAAAACCAGCAAAGGCTGTCTGCTTGGCTTTTAATTGACTGCCTAGTGTCTGAATGATGAGAAATTCATGTGTCTTCTCCTTAAAGCAATACAAAGACAAAAGAGAAAAAAGGAAAGGGAAAAAAATAACACCAAAGCTAAACACAATCAGATAAGGAAAGGTACCTGATGGTATTGATAGTAATGAGGAAATTCACCATATTTACACCGTCAAGCTATTATTTTGTTTTGTAATATCTATGATGATGGTTATTATTGCTGTCATTATTATTCTTTCCCAAGAACCTACTTCAGTTACTGATATTGTGTGCTAAATGTGAGTATGGTTTTCCTTGTTTCAGTACTGGGTATTTTGGAATCATAACATCTATATTCAGTGTTACCAACAGCATCTGTAATAGACTTCTTTTGTACAGTTAGACCTTCCTGCAATGTGTGTCTGCATTTCCACTAAATAAGAGCATCAGCAAACTACCACTGTGCTGAATCTCTCCAGCTTAACTTCCATACAAATCCTGTGTAGGGTAGGAAGCAGTGTGTGTTGTATCACCCTCTTCACCCTCTGTAGGAAACAGTATGTGCTTTCTCCCTCTTATTATGCGTTAAGGT
The DNA here is from genome assembly GCF_949628215.1 of Phalacrocorax aristotelis. NCBI lineage: Eukaryota > Metazoa > Chordata > Aves > Suliformes > Phalacrocoracidae > Phalacrocorax > Phalacrocorax aristotelis. The sequence continues at coordinate 96,165,042 of NC_134276.1, read as the reverse complement.
TTTACTGACCAAATGAATTCCCAAGACACATTTTCTAATTCAGTTTCCCATTGACTGGAAAGTCTTAAAACTTTTCTTTCTTTCTCTCTTTTTTTTTTTTTTGGCAACAGGTGATAATTAGTTTTCTAACAGATAAATCTATCTTACAAACAAAATAAATAAAGAAAAATACAGATTTTCATATACAAATAGAAGAAAGCTAGACTTTTGAAGAATATTTCAGTGTCAGCAAGAAATTCTTTGCGTCCAGGATGAAGTTAGCTGAGGGAAGGGAGGAAGGAAGAGGTAAGCCATGGAACAGAGGGAAAACATTTACACAACACAATTCAGTGATTTTTGAAAGCTCTTAGGATCTACTTCCTACTATTGACGATGCAAAACCATCTGTCTTTGTCTTTGAGAGAGGTAACAACTACACTAGGGATTATACCAAAGCTGATAAGAATTATCCAGCTTCCATGTTCGGCTAGAGAACTACATCCTACTAATTTTTGTGGAGTTTTGGTTTTGCATCACAGAATTTGGGTCTTCTTTATGGACCTCCCACTATGAGAGGTGAGACAAATATATTGTTATTTCCACAAAATCCAAAATAAATCACTGATATAACATTGCCATTCCAGTTATACTAATATTTTAAAAATAGTTTTCATAGAAATTATTTTGTTTTGCTACACACTGACTCTGAAGGCTTTGTAGATCTTCTACAGAAACCTGCAGTTCCTGCCTACTTGGCTCAGGCATTTTCCTCAGGTCATATAGTAGGTAAGCCTATGAGCTTAATTTATTTATTATCTGTTTTTCTCAAAATCATTTAGTTTATTATTTTTCTGTCTCCAAGATAGCTGAGTTCCTAGGAATGGCATAGCTGCGGCACATCAGTTATTTTTTCAGCTGTCAGATTAATACATCTTCCCTCATCACCTTAACGTGAAAATCCCAGATGTATTATGTATACAAATATGTTACAAACTATGCCATGACATGCAAAGAATAAGGCTTGTCTGTTTGCCTGAGGTACCCTCAGCTAAAGTTATTCACTTTCTCCCAGCTCTGTCTGGCTCTTGCAGTGACGTAGTCTTTAATCTGCGTCCAAAATACCCAGTCATTCCGGATGTCCTCATTCCCTTAGTAGAGAAGGTCTCTGCACCTCCTCTCCCCTCAATGAACAACAAAGAACAACAAAACTCACACTTTCTGAAGACTGGAATTATTCTGTATGAATTTATGAATATTGAATGAGGCCAGGTAACCAGAAATGTTTATTTAGACATATCCCACTTAATTGAATATTTGGACAATAGCGACAAAAAAACCAACCTGTGACTAAAATAACTAGATGATGCTTGCTAGTCAACTCAAATGGCCAGTATCAAAACTCCTGGAGAGTTCCTCTAACAGGCATCATCTCAACACCTGAGGGCCTGAACATCACAGGCTGAATCTATGAAATTAATTGAATGAGGATGCACAAACAGCAGTTAATTGTAAATCTAAAAAGTGGCTGTTATGATGCACCAGCCAGCAGGACTTGTGTTTTCCTCATGAAATTGAATGTGACTTTCACTTTGTCTGTCTGATACTTGAAAAAGACCATTTTCCCAAGCTTAAACACCTTGCTACCCAGTCAGCTAAGAATGTGCATTAAACATAAAATATTAATGAATACTAAGAATCTTTCGTGAAGAGCTAAGTCAATATCCTGTGAAGAAGCGGTCATAGTATAGACACAAAAAAGGACTGGTCTGACCTAGAACTCAGCCCAGCTCCAAGAAGATAAGAAAACAGCAATAAGACATCTGTTAGTAAGTAAGAAATAGGAGGGAAAATAGAAGCAAATGATCGTTAATACACTTCACAAGTTTAACAGTGTAGAATGATAAGGGAAGATGAAAGAATCAATTAAGTATTATTATTTAATAATTAATGGAACTCTATATAATAAAAGCTCCAAAAATAAGAAACAAGAAAAAAGTAGGTTGGGTTAAAAAACAGGTTTAAATTAGACAATAACTTTGTGCAGTCTACAGAATATAGAATTCTGCAATACAGAAAACCATCAATTATCACTTCCTGGTTTTCTAAACCTTGCATGTGGCATAAACATATCACAGCTGACATTGTCCCCAGAACAAAGGGCTGGCATCTGCGAGAAAGGAAGGGACAGCGTACTCACACCTAGGTGTAACATTTTAAAGCAAACTGCACCGGATAACTTATTTTCAATTTGATTTAAAGGATCTCTTATTAAGGGAGCTGGATGACCTATCAATATTTACTAAATCTTGTGAAAACAAAGACATTCCAAAGGAGTGGAGAACTACAAACACCCCCAATATTTGGAAAGGGCAAAAGGGATGGCTCAGGGAACCAGGGACAATTATTTTGACACTGATCCCAGCTAAAATACTGGAACAGTTAATGTGGGAATCTATTCACAATGAATTAGAAGTTAAAAATATACTTAATGCCAGGCAACATATGAGGTAGGTTTTTGTCAAATAAAGCCACCATCTCTTCTTGAAAAAGAGATTATAGGTTTGGTTGATAAAGATGATTGTGTTGATATAATAAATTTAGATTTCTCCAAGGCATTTGACTTTGCACCACGTGACATTTTGGTTAAAAAGCTTGCATTATATGGAATTAACAGAGCACATATTAGATGGTTTAAGAATTAGTTTGTGACACATCTCAGAAGGTGGTTGCTAAGGCAGAGAACACAGCAAGTATGACTGTTTTCTGCAGTGTCCCAGGAAATCAATTTTTGGTCTAACACTGCTTAATATTGTCATCAATGACTTAGCTCAAACTTTTTTTATATTTTTTCAAACCATGAAATCCCCCCATATAGTTACCTAAAGCTGACTGGCAGCAGAGCTGCTTTTCTCACCTTTTTTTGGCCTCTGGGAAGGAGTGCACAGACCCACAGGTTTAAGACCTCTGACTGGGACAACAATATATCTTTCCTTGTAACTTTTGTGAACAACACCAGAATTGGTGTATCATTTAATAATGAATGGAGATCATTGGCAGAGTCTAGTCCAATTTATTTGGTTTAATAACCAGGAACCACCAAGAATATTTAATGCTAATGTGGTCAGAGGCAAGGTGCAACAGCTGGGAACCTGAACTGAAGTTACACCTTTAGAGAGGAGACTGTCCTGGAAAAGAAACCTAGGTCCAAATTTAGAGACCATTATCAGTAGTCTGGTGAAAGAGCTGACTCATAGCTGGTTTCATAACGGGGTTTAGAGGGCAGCAGAAGGAGCAGGAGGAGGGAGGTACTCTTGTTTGACAGGACTAAATGAATTTCTGCAAGGGATGGCTGATACTATGGAGTAGTACAGAAAATACTGCAAAGGGTCTGGCTAGTGCATTTTGCTATTGTGCTCAGGATCATACTTACTACCACATTTTAGAGTAACAATTCTGAATTAAAACTCTGCTTTCTCATACTCTTTGTGGTTTCTATTGTTATATCAGCAGACACCTGATTACTACTCTGGATCCCAGTTACCTCTCTTCGAAGGATGATTTGCAAGTGGCAATCCCAGCTGGTAGGCTAACTGCTTTACAGCAAGCCCCAGTGAAAGACTGGGAAAATGGCAACTGTCTCTACAGAGGGAGTGATTTATGTAGAATCTGGTTCCTGTCATGAAGAATTCATAAAGACCTCATTGGGGTCAAAAAGACAGCTAAGCCCTTCACCAGGACACAGGTTAAGGCAGGATCCTCCAGCAGAAACCCTAAACCACTGTTCCACTGCCTCCTATCACCCCAGGCTGCACTCGCAAGGCCTTGTTGCAGGCTACAGCTTTCCAGGTTGCCCTTGAGAGCATATAGCCCATCGCATGGTCCACCATTAGAGCCTGCTATGGTCTCTCTTCTCCTCTCATACTTCCTAGACCTATTCTTGGTCACTGGCTGCTCTCCTCCCCAAACTGCACAGGAAAGTGAAAGCTGGCATAGCTGTAAGGGAACAACCCCCCTTGGAAAGAAGAGCAATTGTCTATGTTTAATTAACATGAATCTAAATTCCTTTTTGATCAAGCGTTGCTTATGTAGCATTTGATATTTTAATATTTAACCTAAGCTTAAAGACAGGATATCTTGGCCATCAGCACTACCTGTTTAATAAAGGACAAATGCTCTTTTTGGAAGAAAATAAAGGAGAGTTGGCAAGAGAAAATAGTCTTGAGTTGTCCGTAGGTGACATGTGACAATATATGGATAAAAAGGGTTAGGGTTCTTCATCCGTGAAGACCACCAGAGAACACCAGGGGTCCCAGAAGAGAGGAAAACATGTGCAGAAGGATCTGAAGTAGAACCAAGAGGAGTGACTTAATGCCATTATGCAACCTATGTAGATTAGAATGGATACGTAATAGATAGGCAGAATCTGTATGAACTTATGGTATAAATATAATGAAGGAGCCAGCTTTGGTGTGCTTGATCTGTGGAAAACCACACTCAGGCTTGTGAACCCTGGAATAAATCAGCAATATCTCTCCTGTGTATGTGATTATTAACTCGTTGCACACCAGGTGACAAATCCCCTTTTTGGACAACATAGTGCCATGAAGAGCTGACACCCTTCTAAAAATGTACTGAAACGTAATCTAATGTACAGGTCAATGAAACATGGACACCCAGATGTAACGTTTGATGTAGATAGGGTTACATACTCAAAACAGCCAGCAATCTCTCTCCTGCCGCAAGGAGCTCTTTCATCCATCTCAACCAAAGCATAAACACCAAAATTCTTTGAACCAGTTGTTCATATTAAGCACTTTCCTTGATCTCTGAGAAGCTTTCTCCACCTCTGCCTACCTAAGTAATTTCTAGGGAAAATTTATTCAGAAAACAGATATAGCAATCAGGATTTCACTCACGTCATACCAAAGACACAGATGCACCTATCCAGGCTGCTGGGCTGCACACTGATCATTGATTTCACCCACTGTGTGTATTTCTGTTTGGGAAATAGATCTAGTGCATTGTAATTCCTTCAAGATCTCCCTATTAACAATGCTTTGTCTATTAATGAGGTTAGAGTTAATCTATCATTTGTAAATGGCCTGCTGTGAGTCAATAAAGTTTTGATAGGAAATAACAATCCAGCTGGGCTATTATTAGAGAAAAAGTCAGAGGCATTTTCAGGCATTTCAGGATGATAATGTTGATGACTCCATTGTCACTGTCCTAGTGGGGGGGCAAGAGGAAAGGTCCCAGCACAGAAGGTCCCACAGAACAGGGGTTCTGTAAGATTATCACTAGATAGCTATGTAGTCCTAAAAGTCCACTTGGTTTTGACCTTACTCTTACATATTACAGAGGGTTTGAAAAGGTATTTATTTGGAAAATCAAAACGACATTTAATCTTCTGTGTCATTTTCTTTTTCCTGGGGACTTTTCCTCAAAATATCCCCATTTTAATTAGCAACGTGGCCTCCAAAGGTAGGACCCCTCTTGAGTTTCCCTTGGTGCTGCTTCTGATTGAAAGGTGTAATTCAACAGAGGAGGGAGCACCACATGGGCAGGCTGTAAATAGAACAGGCATCTCCAAATACTGGATGTTGTTGAGAAATTCTGAGCTCACCACATTTGGCTTTAATTTCCTGACTATTTCATCTCATGCCCTGACTTTTAATACTGAATTGGAATTAACCGGCTACCTATTGTAACTGGGCATTAATTAGAGACAAATACTGGTCTGAAGAAGGTTGCTGATCTTTTATTCTTGTTGCAAAGGCAGCCCAGCATTAAAGAAAGACAGGGGTAAGAGAACCAGGCAGGGCTGGAACAACATTGCAAAGACACTGAGGCCTGTTACAGTTCAACCAAATAGGCAGTGGTATCTCCCAGTGTCGAAGTTACCCTTGAGAGTTCATCTAGTGAAACTGAAACCTTCTGTTCTCTTTAACAAGGATGTATTCAAGAACTGAGGAGCTTGAGTCAGAGAGAGTGACATGCATATTAAAAAGCAATGTACTGCTTGTATATTACCAGAATTGAAAATAGCCTTACTCAAGAATATGTACCAAACAAAGCACATGTAAATCATGTCTACTGGTAGGTAGTGTAAAGGTACTGATACTAAACCAAATTCTGAAATCAAATTACTTTCTTCTATAAGCAGTAATTAAGGTTGAACCACTTGGAAGCCTAAGAGTACATATAAATAGGCAGATGTAGACTAACGTGGCCTGTACTCTGGCCAGCAGTGCAAAGTAAAGTTCTAAAAGTTGGAAATGTCAGACCTCAAGTTGCCTGTGAGTGCTTCATCTATCCCTAGGACAGTGTGCATTAGGATACAGGCTCTAATTGCAGGGTAATTTACAAATTTTTCTCTAGGACCCCTGCCTTATTCAGTATCTAGGATAGCTGCTACTTAATTAACAAGCAGCTCTTCAATATTTTACTCTTCCTTTACCATTCTTTGCATACTCCTAGGCTGTATAACATGAACACTTTTCCAGTCCTGCCTGGAAGATAAGAGCCTTAATTTTCTCATGAGGATTTCTGTTGTACTCCTCATTAAATCATAGTGCTCAAAAAACTTCCTCACAATATCCTCTTTTAATAAACCTCAAACTGAGGCAAAAGGTTGAAAGTAAAAACCCTGTCTTTGGGAGCTCAGTTGCTTATGTTTAAATGGTGGGGTGGGTATGTTACACAGTGAAGCTTGCCAGAGGGTTTCATCCAGATTAGGCAGCCTTCTGGAGATCACAGATGATCCTTCCAGATTGCTTTCCAGAGGAGACTTCTTGCCTAAGGAGATACCTCTGAGTCTTGCCCTGACAGAGAGCCAGGCCATGGCTGGGGTGCACCTGGAGTATCGTGTTAATCATTAGGACACATGGGTGTTTTCTGAGTGATTGGAAACAGCTCCAGATATCCCAGGATGGCTCCGCTTGGCTCCAACAATCTTGTGTTGGAGCAGTGAGTCCCCAGCTCTCCTGCAAAACAGACACCAAGGACCCAGCCAGGCAGACAGCTGGGAAACCAGGAGCTCATAGTTGATGACAATCTGTGAAAAAAAAAACAGCTTCACAAAGGTATTTGGGCAACTAACATGCAGCAAAACACCTAGCATGATTTCCAAGATCCTCTTGGCAATCACTGTAAGCAACCGTCTCCTGTTTGGGGCACCTAAGTACTCAGAAATCTGGTCCTAAGTGGTATGCCAGCATTATATATGAAATCTAAAGCAGAAGAAAAATATTGTTCCTTAAGACAGTGTTGAACTACTTTAACAATAACAGAATACATAAAAAATAGCTCTGGAAGGGTCCTTCATTCTTACCCAGTCCATTCCCTTCCCTCCAGCCTCTCCTCCCTCAGGGTAGGATCAAGTATTTCTAAATTACCTCTGGTAGATACTTTTCTGACCTGTTCTTAACACAGAATGATTGTAAAGCTGAACTACGCAATCATTACAAAGAACAATGAAGTTAAAGAAAAGGTTTAAGAGCAGAAGCAAGAAGTATGTTTCAGGACCAACCTTGCAGAGACCTCGACTAAGAAATATCTAATGGTTTTTTGTTACAATTTAATGAGTGCATGAAGTGTAATCTAGATAGTATTTTTTCCTGTGAACCTGATTCAGTAACCCATGCTGTTACACTAGGTTTTAAGTCTGCTTCCCAGTGGCTTAAAATTATATAACACCCTCATCCATATTAACCCCTCTATAGATAAGGCTTAGAGACTGCACAACATTTAAGATACAGACTTCAGAAATAACACAAATCTTGTGACTGGAAATTATCTTTGTTTAGTTTAAGGTTGCTAGAGCATGAAGTTTATTTTTACAGCCGAGACAACAAGCAAAGGGCTTTAAAAGCCTTCTGAAAAATCAGAATGGCTGTAGGGTAGGGGCTGACTCAGGTTGAGAGGAAAAAAGCTGGATAAGTCCCTTCTATTAGCAATATCCAATGTGGGGTGTGTTGAGGGTCAAATGATGGGAGATTAGTCAGATGGCTGAACAGCTTTTTCCCCCACCTCCCCATACAAGGCACCTGCCTCTAGCTGTGCTGCAATATTTTATCAGTTTTTCTTGCAGTGGTTTGGCTGGCTGAATACAGAGATGCTTGCAGGGCACCTAGCTACAGGGTATTTTTATGTAGCTGGGGATAATAGCCTGCTAGCGCAGAAGTGCCAAAAATCAGCTAACGTTAGGATACAAAGATGAGCACTGAAGAGTACACAGATACAGTAAGGGAAGGCATATATATCCATACATATGTGTGGGTACACACACACACATCTATATGTATTGATTCTATCTTACTGTCTGCGGTAGGTAAACAGCGAACAATATTTCTTCCTGCATTTTCATTCTACAAAGTGCCTTTTCTGTTTCTATAGCAACTTCTGTTGTTTGTAACTTGTAGCCCATGCTAAAAATACTCTGGTTTAGAAGGGAGAAAATTCTAAAAAGTTAGAATAATTGGAAAAGATGACAATTTTAAAATTAAATAAAGTCATAGACTATGCTTAATAAGTAGCCTGTTCACCGTAAGAAGAACTGAATGTGACATCCATTATGTGACTTAGAAATGGGGCTTTTATTAGTATGTCTCAGGTTCTTCATTACAACCTGAGTTACTGCCATTTGAATAACTATGTAGTGTTCTTCATCAGAAATTCAGCCACTCGGTAATGAGTAGAAAAGGGTTCCACCCCTAGACATACTTGTCTTCCTGCCATGGGACCCCATCATACAGACTTCAGAGCAATAAGTGCATTTAATGTGCTCCATTCTCAACTGCAGTGATTGCAGTAGGTGTCCCACATCACATGAAACCAGTTTCTGTGAAGAGGAGCTTTAGCAATGGGCAGCAAGATAAACCGTGATGGGTACTATTTATTTTTTTCCTCCTTTAAATGAACATAAAGTATTTTATGGGTCATCTTTCAACTCCAGGTGATAAAGGTCTGAAACAGTCCCTCCCCTCGTCATTATAATTTATGGATACACATGGTTTTTGAAGGGCAATTACTCTTCCTCTCCATGCTGTGTTGCTGTAGTTTGGGCAATATAAAATGTTTTGTGACATTATGTAAGCACAGAGAGGCACACATTCAATAAAAAAACCATAGCCATGAACTTTTTGGCTGCAGCATTGCATTACAATGAGTGGAGCAGGAAGAATATACTTACAGTTGGGTCATGGCTTCCACTGGTTGCTCTCTTCTCCACACCATGTCTCAACAGTGGCCTACCTTTGTGAAAAAGAAAGGGCTTAGTGTAGGACATGGATGGAGCAGGTCCATCCCAACCTCTGGTCTGTGCTTAAGGACTTCCATCTGGGAAGGAAGAGGAGAAAGGAATTGCAAGAAAAATGGGCAAACCAGGAGGTCAATTTTGTTAATAAACAACTTCCTCCTTGTGTACAATAGCCAATAAAAAACAGTGAATGTAAGAGTGAGACACTGCAACACCTCTGCCTTAAAACACACTGAAGGCACTCTGAAAGATCTTAATTAATCTTTTTTCTAGCTAAACTGAATACTTGTGGGGACAGAGACTGCCGTATATTTGTTCCGAACAGAAGACAGTGTCAGCAGCCAATAAATTAAACTGTAATGGAGTCATTCTGCTGCCATGCAGTTTTGCACAGACATTCCTGCTGGGACTGTTGCATATTGGTGTATACTTCTCCTTGAACTTACTCTTATCTACGTCTTTCTCCAGGCTGGTGATTTTCAATTATTTCCTTGTTGATCTCTGTATTTTGCCAGGGGAAATTCAGAAGATATCTTTGCTCCCCTCCATTCCTCATTACATTCTGCAGATCACTTTGCTTTATCCTCCCCTCTGCTGCTCCCAGCCATCTTTGCCTTTTAAAAGTTTGTTGGTTCTTTCTAAGTTATTCATACCCCATTTCATCATGAACAGATTTTTCTTGCAAGGACATGTAGTTATGACAATAGATATGCAATGATATGAGTAGTTGTCAAAAGGGTCACAAGATTGAATTGAAACTGGCTGTAGACATAAAAAGAAACAAGAAAGGGTTCTTCAGACATGTCAACCATAAGGAGAAAAAGAAGGAAAACATAGGCCAACTGTTAAACAGAAAAGGAAAATCCATCACCAATGATGCTGAAAAGGCAGAGGTCCTCAACACCTTCTTCACCTCTGTCTTTATCAGCACTGTAGGGTCCCAGGCTTTGGGAACAAAATTACTGATTGAACCAAATACCAACCCACCATCAGTGAAGGAAGAGTTAGTATATGAATTACTACAGGAGCTTGACCCCCACAAATCGATGGGCCCTGATGCCATCCACCTAAGGGTGTTGAGAGAGCTGGCTGACATCATCGCAAGGACACTCTCCATAATCTTTGAGAAGTCATGGAGAATGGGGGATGTCCCAGAGGACTGGAAGAAGGGAAATGTTACCCCTATCTACAAGAAGGGCTCAAGGGAGGATCCAGGTAACTATAGACCCATCAGCCTTACTTCAATCCGTGGGCAAGTTATGGAATGAATCCTCCTGGGGTCCATCACAAGTCAAATGAAGCACGTGATTGGGAAAAGCCAACATGGCTTCACTAAAGGCAGATCGTGCTTGACAAACCTGGTGGCCTTCTATGACAAAATGACTTGCCCGGTTGACATGGGACAGGCAGTGGACATTGTCTACCTGGACTTTTCCAAGGCCTTTGATATTGTCCCCCACAGTCTCCTCCTGGAGAAATTGATGCGTTACGGCCTAGACAAGTGGTCTGTGCAGTGGGTGGGGAACTGGCTGACAGGCCGCACCCAAAGGGTGGTGGTAAATAGCTCTTTCTCAAACTGGCAACCTGTCACTAGTGGAGTCCCCCAGGGATCGATTTTGGGCCCAATGTTATTCAATATTTTTATAAGTGATCTGGATAACAGCATCAAGTATAGCCTGATGAAGTTTGCTGATGACACCAAGTTGAGTGGGGAAGCAGACACTCCAGAAGGGAGAGCTGCTTTGCAGGGATATCTGGATAGGCTGGAGAAGTGGGCCAGCAAGAACCTTATGAAGTTCAACAAGGAGAAGTGTAAGATCATGCACCTGGGAAAACATAATCCAGGAGTGCAGCACAGACTGGGATCCACCTGGCTGGAGAGCAGCTCTGTGGAAAGGGACCTGGGGGTCCTGGTGGACAGAAAGCTCAACATGAGGGAACAGTGTGCTGCTGCAGCCAAGAAGGCCAACAGGATGCTGGGTTGCATCAAAAAGGGCATCGCCAGCAGAGATAAAGAAGTCATCATCCCACTCTACTCAGCGCTTGTCAGGCCACACCTGGAGTACTGTGTACAGTTCTGGTCCCCGCTATACAAAAAGGATGTGGACAGGCTGGAAGGGGTCCAGAGAAGGGCCACCAAGATGATCAGAGGACTGGGAAGCTGCCATACGAGGGTAGGCTGGGAGAGCTGGGTTTGTTCAGCCTTGAGAAAAGGAGGCTCAGAGGGGATCTCATCACCATATACCAGTACTTAAGGGGTAGCTACAAGGAAGATGGAGACTCCCTTTTTACAAGGAGTCACATGGAGAGGACAAGGGGGAATGGACACAAGTTGCTCTTGATGAGATTCTGATTGGACACAAGAGGGAAAGTTTTCACAGCGAGGACAGTCAACCATTGGAATAATCTCCCCAGGGAAATGGTTGACTCAGCCACGTTGGACACCTTTAAGAGTCGTCTGGACAGGGTGCTGGGCCATCTTGTTTAGACTCTGCTCTTCCCAGAAAGGTTGGACTAGATGATCCCTGAGGTCCCTTCCAACCTGAGATTCTGTGATTCTATGATTCTGTGATTAAGACTTTTGTCACCCAGGAAATCAGTTTCTCTGCCTGTCCACTGCTTTTCCAAGTAAACTTAAATCATGTGAGTTAAATGTGTCAATCTACAGAATAGCTGTCCCTCTTGTCTTTCCTTCTTCCACAGTTTGCAGACCTTTCTGTCTTTTCATTGCTGTTCTGCTTTATGCCACCAGTCTTACAAGAGACACTGGGATTTAAGTGGCCGCCAAGGGCTCATCAGCTCTAGACAGGAGCAGAGAAGGTACCTCAGTGCAAATTTGCTTTTCTGACTCCAAGTCATTGAGTCTTTCTGCGTTTTAATTTTTCACTCTGCAATGCCAGAAGCAGCTGGCTCATGTTAGTTCAAATTATCCCAAGAATTATTATCCAAAGAATTAAAATCCCAAAAGGTGCCCAAAGAGTCAAGGTATAGCATTTTTCTTTCACTGGCCTTTGACCAATCCCCTCTGCCAGATGTTCTACAACTGATGCCAGCTTGTTTAGTCACTTATTCTTAAATTCTTAACTAAGACACAAGGCCTAGCAGCATTTTGTTTGCTCACAGCCATTCTCAGCTGATGTAAATGGATGCAGTTCTTAAGATGATATACCTGCTTAAAGTGGTCAATAATCCACCCACCACATACAAGAGTCCAAAATTCCTTCTGGTGCTTGAAGATTACTGAAAAATTCTGAAGTTTATTTGAGAGGTGCCTGCTGATCCTTTGGTAATGCATGGAGAAGAAAGCCAGATGCCTCTTACTGTCTACTTGCTTGCGATGTCATCGGCTCTTTCATGGTGACAAATATATCTCATAAAATACATCTATATTAAAGGCACCTCCTGTTTCAGGAAGGTGCTGTGCTACCTTTAAAATGTTGGCATTTTAATCTTTACTAAGGAGGTAAGTATTTCATTCAGAATACGGTCAGCTTTAATAGTAATGCAGCTATTTTGCTACTCAGGGACATTTTTGGTGTGCTATACTGAGCGTGCTAAACACAGGCTACTTTCCTAAAGCTGCCAATAATTATTCAGAAAGGTTATTCTACCACACCAATTTCAGTGCTGCTGTTGACGACTGAGGCTTTGGTGGAAACATGTGAGGTTCCTTTTCTATGTTCATCTCTAATGACTTCTGACCCACTTGTATTCTAATTTACCATTAAAAAATGCCACGTGCTCAGCACAGAGAAAGTGTGGTGTCTGATTCCTCTCATCCTCTACCCTAAGGAAAGAAAAGGTCCTTAGACCTTCTTCCTTGACAGACAGCAGGAGAAACTCTCCCTGCATCTATGAAGAGACCTGAGGATGTCCCATCTTGATACCTAGCCCAGCCTCTGGAGTGACCAGGTAAGACTCCGCTCTCAAAGAAGTGAACTCTGGTTTTACAATGAGCCCAGCACAAGCTGGAGCAAGTCTTTGGGAGCTTGAGCAGCATGGGAAGTCAGGCAGCATTCACACATGATCCATACTGCTTACAGAACTGCATGAGAAATAATGTTTTAACTTCTGAGAGTGTTCAGATTACATGAGTCACAATCACCTGCCCACATAGTGAGACCCTCAATAGTCTTGCAGGGAAGCACCCTCCACTGCCTCCAGAACGGTCCGTCTTGGCAGGGAGCTTAGTGGCTTTCCAGTGGAAGGGCAGCTCCACCTCCTGCGAATCCTTGCGTGGAAAGGCAAGAGCTACTTTTGTGGCTCCAGAACAAATGCAGATTTCAAGAAAGCTGTTAGAGTGCTGTACGACACCTCTGCCTGTTCCTGCCCCAGGTGACATACAGATTTTCACACAAGGAAGCTACACAAATTCAGGTTATGTAGCCCTGATGGAAAATTTCAGGGTTTTATTAGGGGTCATCTGCTAGACACACACAAGCCAAAGCTCAATGAAAACCTGCCATTTATTTAGCTGGTTATAGGCTGTTAGGTAGGTATTTATGCCTCAGTACCTCCAGGATGCACTTGCTTGTAAAAAGCAGTTGGCTCCATGTAGAAATAGGAGACTGTAATCAGCCACCTTCTGTGCTACATCCTTCCTGTGAGAAGTTCTACCAACCTCAGTAAGAAATAAAGAAACCAGCCACATTGGGAACCACTCCTTTCTTTTCTTGATTGCCAATAATATACACATATTCATTAGTGGAGTGTTTGGCAGGGGAAGGTTCAGCTCCTTTCTTTCCCTCTGCTTCAGCAAATCTTTACTCTCTTCAGTCTGTGGCAAAGAAAAGCTTTTTAAGTGCAGGTTGTAATCCATCTAACTTTAGCCCTAATCAAATCCACATCTGGAAGATATTAGGATGCACTGCAATTTTTAAAGAGTGGGTAGGTGTTAGGACTCACTCATTTACTTAATATTTTTAAAAGTGATGTGCATGCTGTGGTCCAGACCATTCCCGGTGCTTTGTACTTAAATGTGTATTTTGATTTGTGTTTCATTATGTTGCCTTTTTCTTTTGGGAATGGTTTTTTGCTGGCCTGTGATCTGCTTCATAATTCAAGTGGAAAGTTTCTGAAAATAAAAGAGGCTTTAATGCAAGACAAAAAGTGGTTGTAAGTTCAAAAAATAAAAAGAATCTGTATCTTTCTCTGAAGTGCAGAGATGAGGAAGCCTGGGTATTTTAGAAGGTGGGATGGATCTTAGACACTGCCCTTTGGTCTTCTAATACCCTCATGAACACATATGGAGGATTTGAAGCTGAGACCTATGTCACATTTACTTGCAGAGGAAAAACATCTGAGGGCAACTTCTGACAGATCATTATGTCAAGGAGATGTGACTTCTACATGCATCTGGCCCCTGGATTGCCTACTTTGAGAATGTCTGTTTTAAACAGCATGCCCAGGGTAATAGGGCTATACATTTCACTCCTATACCCTATGGAGAAGGGCTTTACAGCCAGCAGTTGTGTTCATGAAGCTTGGGAGATTCTGTTTTCTGTCCCTGCTCATGACCAATTCCTTTGGCATGGGCAGGGCTTGGGGAGACCTCTCAGTCAAAGAGGGTCTCTCCCAATAGAGAGAGCAAAGGCTGTAATTAATTTCTCTTTGCCTTCAGTCCCACATCGTGTTGGCCTTTAGAGTAACCAGAAGTAGGCACTGCGTACAGGCTGCTCACTACAGACACCTGAAACTTAGGCATCTAAGGAAGAAAGGCATGATTTTGTCTCCTTCAAAGAGGAACAAGACCCTGCCCTATCATCCAGATGGACAAACTATGCTTTTGCAGTGGGACCCAAGGGGACTTCTGCAGATGCTATGTGGGGATTTCTGACTGCTTCCTGACTCAGTAGGGTGAACCAGCCCTCATTCCTCTCCCAAGCCCCTGTACTCATAAGGAAATAGGAATTATACAAGCCAAAAGAGAGCTGATATGTACTTTGAGCAAATTCCAAATCTGGATAATTGAGGGACCAAGACTGTGGGGACTGACACAAAGCACATCTGCCCTAAAGCCTATAGGTGGTCTTAGGCCCTTTTAGCTTCACTAAAAGTCTGAGCACAAAGTAGGAGCCTGAACAAACCTGGTTTGCACCCTAGTTTAATGGAAAATAATGCAAAGAGAGGACCACAACTGAGTCTACAGAGGGCACCAGGGCAGGAAAATGGAGGAAGGTCAGTGTGAGCAACTGAAGGTTATCTCCAGGTGGACAAGAGAGTCCTCGCCTTTGAATCTGGGGCCAGGCTAATCCCTCATTATTGCAAAGATTTATAAAGCAAATATTCTTAAAAGTAGAAACTTGCTTGGCACCATTTCTAACCAAATCAGTTATTTTCATTACTGTCGCTGAGGGCTGTGAGCTAGAATCCTTTTAAAGTCAGAAAACAACAGGGAAAAGAGCTTCAGAAATCATGTCCTCCCAGGATGAGTGAGAGTGCTGTGTTTTCAAATTGTTGAGTACAGGGTGAACTTAAAAGAAGAGACCATTTCCATTGTTCCTGAGGCAAGAATCACTGGTGGTTTCCTTTGAGCATAGTCCCTTTGCACAGAGCATACAAAGCAGCTGAAAGTGTCTCTGCATGACCTCAGCCAGCAGGATGTGTAAGAAGAAGCAGCCACTGGGTGTGTCTTGCAACTGCCTTTAAGGCCACTATAAGAAACTACCATATATTGTTTGGCAGGCCCTTCATAATGCAGTAATTATCTCCCTTTTAGGACCACACTGACAGAAAACACAATCAAATTCTCATTACAGCCAGTGGCAAAACTTCTGTTGAATTCTGCAGGAGTTGCAGCAGTGGTTGCTAGCATCCTCCAGGCCAGGCTAAGGAGGAAGAGGGAGTCTTCCCCAGCTGGAACTGCAGCCTGGGAGAACTGAAAGTGCAGGTTGGTGAGATATCTTCATTATAAGAAACCAACTATTTCCATATTTTCTTTTAAGATGAACAACTTAAATACCCTTCCTTTCCTTAAAACTTCTCCTCTCAAACAAATCCTTTCGTTATCAGGTATGCATGCAAGCGATGGAACACAGACTATGATAAGTTGGAAACTCATCTCTACCATTAAAAAAATGGCACTTATAATCCTCTGAAACGTGCACTGTGTTGTGCATGCAGTTTTTTCTTTTTCAACTTTTGCATTTAATTAATCTTTCTGAAGGGCATGTTCTTGTTACTCAGAAGCATGCCTCAGTGGTGCTAACGTTCAGCTGAGTGACCTCAAGTTGGTTAACAATTATCATCCTGTAGTTTTCCAGACAATTATCTCCAGAGGTACAAGAAAGGATTATTTATTATCCCTGTCTCACTTGGTTAAAAAAAAAAATTATCCCTGAAAATTAATTTGGTTTCCTTAGGGAAGATTATAAATCTACAATGTAACATTATGAAAAGGATGTGAATTTTAGACATGTTTTTAATCTATTTGGATATTCATACAGTCTCTCTAGTGCAATAAACAATAGTATAGTTGCAAAGTGTTTTGGGTTGAGTTGGTTTCTTTGCTGGACGAAAGGGAGGGATAGTGGGTACTGAATGTGTTTTGGTTGAATTAATTTTATTATAACTGGACGTCATGGTGTGCTATAGGGGTAAATAAATCACAGGTTATTACACTAGTGAGTATTCTTCTTGGTATTGCTTCAGCACTTAGAAAGCCACCTAAAACTAGGACTTCAGTGTGCTAAGTGCTGGACAGAGACCGAAAACGTAGTCGATGCCCCAGAAAAAAAATGCACTTTAAAGCTGAGACAAAAAGATAACTGTTTGGTGACCAGGAAATATAAGACAGGAATAATGGAAGTAGATGAACAGGATTAAGATGGAATGGGATGTCAGCGGGAGATACAGGTCAGTAAGATAACAGCTTTAAGTGATCATGTTTGTGCAGACCACAGCAAATTCATGTGGATATTAAAGGAAAAATACACTTTCAAATACTCAAAAATGAGAAATGCCAGAGGACATTTGTTCCACAGGAATGAGAAATTTTGATTGCAGTTCTATGGGGTAGCACAAATTGCCACATCTGGAAAAGAAAAGGTTAAAAAACCACACTTCTAGCCCCAAGGTTGTGCACCTGGCAAGCCACTGTAGCATAGGCAGCAGTCCAAAGAAAGGCTGGCACAGAGAGATGGAGAAGGCAGAAAAAAGGAGAGCTCTGTTGAGGTCCTCTGCTTCCCCTGCCCTGGAAGAAGAACCATCTTTAGAAGAAGGAGGCCTAGCTCCCCTAAGGAGAGGACTTTGGGGAATATTGAACATACACTTTCTGTAAGGATGGCAAAAGACCAAGACAGACTTTTTCTGTGACTGCCCCAGAATCCCTAAAGCTGAAATGTCTGGCCATGACTGTTAGGCATTTGGCACTTTCACAATATAAACCTGACTGCAAAAGGCCCCCATTTCCCCACATGCACTATGATATTTGTTCAGTGTATCTCAAGGAATGGAATAGGGCTTCTCCTCCTTGCCTTCATGCAACCTGAGGATAAGCTACAGAATTGGCATCTGCTAACATTTTTTTTTTTTTTACTTCTTGCACCTCTCTATTGGGCTCAATTCCTCATTTTGTCCAGCTGCACAGCCTTGCTTAGTTGTAACGAAGGGTCTAAAGCAGAAACCTAAATGAAGCCTATCTGCCCCCTTGTACACAGGATGTCCTTAGTTATAGCACAGGGAGGAAGTTAATGAAAAGGCTAGCTTTGCTGCATGTCAATACAATCTATGCAAGCCAGCCAATTTCCTCTATTATTCTGTGAGAATATGATTTCTTTCTGGAGTGCTGTGAATACTTGCTGTCTCATATGGATGGTTTTAATGGATCAGTTCTCTAGGAACAGGACACAATACTGCAGGGCACTTGACATTTATATCAAGGATGTAGGGCAAAATTCTGTTGTTCTTTATAAATAGCTGTGACTATGCTATTAGAAACCAAGGGCCAGGTAACATCAACTGCCAGAGCATTTTGTCCCATGATGGTTCATAGGGTGTGATTCCTAGGAGCAAAAGCGACATCTATAATGTTCGTGAAATCTGTGAGATGTGTTTATCTCCATCATAATGCTGTATGTGCTTTGCTGGACTGTAAACAACAATCTATGAGTATCAACCATGAAGATATCTTCCCTTCAAAGCTCCAACAAAGAACAAAAGCCAATAGCTTTAGGGGCTAGGCCACTGAATTTTCCTGAGAATTTTTCCAGCTTTCCCTTCATATGTTTAACAGCTTATAAATTGGATTTAAATCTGTCCTGGAAACCAGATTCTCTTACATTTAGGTTCTTATCTCACCATCCTTGTCTCCTAGAAGAGCCTAGAGCAATCAAATTAATAGCCTATTTCTGAAACCACTGATCTACACATCCGATTGTTTTTGAGTGACAGCGATACAAGTGTTTTTGAATTTGTAGTCCTGTCTTTGAAAAAGTGGAAATACCGTACTTTTATACAACAGAATTCCATTTTAAAGAGGGCTTGAATATTCATGTGTTGTCTAAAATGCCTTCTCTTACCAACAATATAAGAGTGATATATTCAATACATGTGAAAGATGTGCTCTCTGAAGTAAATCTTCACCTAGCATGCTTGCAAACCTAGCCACAATAAAGGCTAATCACAGTTAACAGTGAATAGTGGGAGGGAAACAAACTGGAAATAAACTGCCAGGCAGTAAACTCCTCACATAGCAAAACCCTCTTGGAGAGCCAATGCAAACATCCCCAGACTCCTAATTTATCTGGCTTCTCCTATTTTATTCACTTTCATGCTTCTTATAAATATCTGTCACACATCTGCTTAGCTGCATTAAGCTACTGAAGAAGGAAGACTTTGAAACAGAGAATTTAAAATGTTGAACAGGCCAGTGATCACAGGACTATGTAATTAACCAAAACAAGTCATTCTTTTCTATGGCATTACATATAACTCCTGAACTGTGTTAAAAAAGAAATTAGAATACCAGCAAACAAAAACAAGGCCCAAATATCCTCATATTCTGTCAGTTTTCATTTCTCTGTGCCCTCTGTTCAGAAAAGGCATCAGGAAAGGAATCTTGCCAGAAAGGTCACCTATACCACCACAGCTTTGGTGTGAGATGTGAAACGGAAACTCATATTATCCTAGGCAGTGTCTTTTACCAGTGCCACACTCACATAAATTACTTGTCATTATTTTCACTTCTCATTAAATTCTAGATAAACAGGGCTAGCTCACGGCTTAATGCAGGAATCTCTTGGTAGAGCTGCTGGTTGGTGTTGCACCAGTCATTGGCCACTATCCTTAGTAACTCCTGTGGCATTAAAACCTCTGAACTTCTGCACTGGCCCTGTTTCCCTCTGTCCATACTGCAGAGAACGAGGCTGTATGGCCCAGCTCTTGGGGTCTCTGCAGACAGTAAGCATTAGTGACCCAGGCAGCAGACTATAATTTTGAAAAGGGACATTCATTTCAAAATTTATGATTTCTCTTCAGTTTTCTGAAAGGACATGTTAGGCTTAAGTCAGATGTTTACCAGTCCTTGCCAGGCAGTCTTGGACACTCATATCTGCCTCTGTAAGAATGGACTTTAGCAAAGCCACAGGATTTGTCATCTGCCATCTTTGTATATGACACAGCATCTTCATCTTCCCCCTGGATCACTGAACAGGACAAGTGAACATTTATCTTCCTGCCTGATGTCTAGTGCTTCGCTCTAGTCCTCAGCCTAGTCCCTTTTTCAACTCAGGCTATCTCTTCCTGACAACAAAACCACTGAGTCCCAAAGCCAGCTAAGGCATAGGGGTGACTCAGTGACCAAAAAAGGATGGTGAAACTGGCACTGTACAGTGGCATACAGCCGCTGTACTGGCATCACTAACATTTAGCCCTCCCCAGAACTGATTTCTGAGGTTGAGCCCAGGGAGAGCAGTCTCCCTGGGGCTGGTGTCATGGGTATTAAATGTGATAGTAACTTTGAAGGTTTTATCTTCTCTCTGTCTCAAAGTAGAGAGTAGAGCCCTGCTCAGCCCGGAGGGAGAGGAAAGCAAGGATCACTCCTCTTATTTTATTTCCTTAAAGATTAATTTCTCAAGTAGAGCGATCCAATCAAGGGGCTGGAGCTTCAGCTGCAGCTTGTAAGTGAAAATTTATGTTATGAGCATATCATTTATTTGAGGCAGGTTTGTTTTGTGCTTGCAAACTCTTAAGAAGCATATATTTCAAGGGTCTTTTTTTAATGGAGGATAGTGCTGGTTTAACCTCATTCTTGCAGCTGATGTTGATGCAAGGAAAAGAATGTCTACTGATATTGCATATCAAAATATACCATATCCTATGATGGTGTTAGATTCCAAATACTCACAAAATCAATGGGAAATTATGTTTGACAGAGATGGTGACCACTGCCACCTTTTCTACCTCAGCAGTCTCTCTGGCTGGTCAAAACTAACTGCATAATGCTGGCACGTTAATCAGCTCTGTTGAGCAAGGTGTCCTTTGAACCAATGCTATTACTGAATTTATAGTGTGAGACTGCTAAGATCAGGAATTCTCTCACCCAAGATAGATTGTGAAGTGACAAAAGCAGGGGATTGAAGGGCATTCAGACACATACTAAAATGTCAAAATAATGTTTCCTACCTTTCCTTTCCAAAGTATTTCATGAATCCTAAGTGATGAACCCCAACAGCATGTAGTTTCATTAAGAATAAAAATTCTTCATTTCACACAAGGGAAGGGAATTCATCCTGGCCATAGAAAAAACTGCCAGAATTAGAGCCTACAACTAGCAGTACTAGCTTCTAAACCTGAGAGCAGACCATTAGATTTTGCCTAATTGCCAGTCTAAATTAGCCATTAATGACTTCTCCAACTCCCATTTGCTTACTGCAGCAGGATAAAAATGCGAATGTGAGAGGCAAGAAAATGCCTGTGCTTGGACTCACAAAATCTGAGAAAATAAGTTATTTTCAAAAGCTGTTTTTCTTCTTAGATGTGATGGTGACAGATGCCCTCAGAAAAACACAGATAGACAGATGGATTGGGAATACTTTTGTTATGAGCTGAACCCCACATATATCTCAATAGTCTTTAGCCAGGTCTCCCATAGTAAAAGAAGAGAATCGGAACAGGGCAAGGTAATGAAATAAACTTCCCCAAGATCTTCTTCTTGAGGGACAGGAAGGGAAACACTGAAGGATTTTCTACATCCCTCTGCTTAGTCGCTCTTAGAGGTGGCTCCTAACCACATTAACCTCCTCTAAAGCATCCATTTGAGTATCCTTCAGGACATGGAGAAACGATGCCGTGGGCCAGAGCCAGAACACTGTTCCAGCCTTTCTTGCCCTGCCATTAGCTGCAGAAGTCATACAGGGCTGTGACCCCACGAAAGCCAGGAGGAAGCA
This sequence comes from Phalacrocorax aristotelis, assembly GCF_949628215.1. Classification (NCBI taxonomy): domain Eukaryota; kingdom Metazoa; phylum Chordata; class Aves; order Suliformes; family Phalacrocoracidae; genus Phalacrocorax; species Phalacrocorax aristotelis. The sequence goes on along the minus strand of NC_134276.1, from coordinate 96,143,421 downwards.
TCTATTTTCCCATAAAGACAAAGGAGTACCCAGTCACAGATCTCTTCACAACAGAGACTATATCAAGGCCTCCTGCTGACTCTCTTAAAGACTAATTAGACTGGAAACTCTTGGCAGGTCTTTACAGGAACTGTGCTGCAGGGACTGCTCAGTCATTTCAGTGCTTCTAATAAGGGGACTTGATATATAGTACCTGCAGAATTCTTTATAGTATTTCTCTGGTTCACTTTCTTTCCTCCCTGCTTGCATGCCAAGGTCGCTATTGCATGCAACAATTATTCTCTATTTCAGACTTGTGCTGCACCTGAGCACAAAGGAAGACAGATCCACTTCCATACATCTGCTGTTTTGCAACTGTGCCATGGACAAGTTTAGCTTGCTAAGTTAAGGAGCATAGTTTAGTTCCTATGTGCTTGCAGATGGGCCAGCAAATATAATGTGAGCTGAAACAAAATATGTCAACTCATTGTGCCAGGCAAGAATTGCTGCAGCAGATTTTTAGCATGACTGTTTGTATTCATGTGCAGGCTCCCAAAGCATTGCTGAAGTGACAGCCTGCTTCTTTAAGAACTGCTGCTATGGAACGTTACAATACAGTGATACAAGGAAATTGCTGCAACTCCCTGCATGTTTGCTTTCTTGAACTACCGGTAGAAATGCTCCATCTGTGTTGTCCCATCTGTACCGCACGTTTTGGCAAGACAACATGCCAAAACTTGCCCTTTCCTCTATCTCCCTCCTCCCTCCTAGGCCCTTATCCATCTTCCCCCTGTAGCTCTCCTCTTTCTTCAGAAACACTGAGGACAAAACAACAGTCAATGCAGGGTTGCTGCTTCTGTCTCTTGTTTTACTTTTGATTGCCCCATAGAGAGAGGATAAACATTGTCATCTTCCCACTCTGCCATGCAAGGACTGCATGGGTTACAAAATTCAGAAGGTCTGGCTCTGGGTAAAACCTGTGACGGAGGCAGAATGACTCCCAAAGAGAAAGATTATGTTGCCTTTTAGCTGCAGGGATTCCTGGGGAAGAAAGCCAAAGTTACTGTAGGAGGAAATGTAGGGCACGAGGCCAGAGGGAGAGGAGATCGGATGGAGCTGAGCCCAGGAAGCAAGAGGAAACCCTGAAGGGCCAGTCTCCCACTGCCAGGGGAGAGATGGGATCAGCACTGCTGCCCTTTGCCTCCCCCAGTACTGCTGGTCTCCTCAGGCATCCCGGCCCCTCGTGCTCTCTCAACAACAGCAGCAGTCTGAATTTGCATGGCTGTGCCACACGCAGAGAAAAACCACAGCCTGTTTGATGGTCTCAAAGTCTGCTGCTGGAGGCAGCTGCTTACTTTGTCCATGTGGATAGCTGTCCAAATGAATTCCCCTGGTCTGAATACTTAAGGATTCCCTTTGAGTTTTATCCTCATATAGTCTTCTGACTACTGCAGGCTAGTAGATATGTCTGCTAATCCTAAAGTTACCACTTATTTTATAACAATAGAGTTGGTTTGTCTGGATTATTTTGGCGTGACAGGGTGGAGGAGGGGATAAGACTGAGTATTCTAAAAATCTGTGAATGTTTTTTAAAAATAGCAGAAACATGCTGGGTTTGTATTTTTCATTTTTTACAAAATTCAGCCACCTGGCAGAGAGCATTACCAAAAAAAAAAAAGTGACTTTGCTTGCCACAGACATCAAACAAATAATGAACAATCAAAGCAAAGCAATTACAAGCAAGCCAGAGGCAGAAAACAATTCAGTAGGGTGGCTAAGATGAACTCTCACAAGCAAGGAGAGCAGTCACAGACAAAGCACTAAACCCTCAAAAATGGCCCAGTGGCACACACCAAGTAATCCTGAAGGGTGTCTGACCTGTAAGAGCTTTTAAAGCTCCTTCCTCTCCTAGACTGCCATCCAATAAATCTTATGAGAATGTCCTTATATGTGAATGTGAGTAACTGTAATGGAAACCTTCATATGCTTGCAGTTAGGCATGTGCTCAAGTACTTTACTGGATCCACTATGTAAACGTGAGCAAGATTTAGTGTTTGACAGAAGGTAGCCACAAACAGTAAAATGAGCAGGAGGCACAAATCCTTTTCCCTGGGATTCCTGGAGCACGCATGGTATTTAATCAGCAGTTATAGTTTCTTATTCCTACTTCTCCTTCTCTCCCTCCCTCTTCATCTGCCAGCATGAAAAATTCACACACACACCCCACCCCGAATCTCCATGTCCTGATCTGACCCCACCACTACAAGCAATATGGCATAGCATTTAGCTATGAAAAAAGCCACAAAGCGATGTGGAAACAACCTCAGTGGGCTTTTTGTTAAGAATTAACATAGCTTCCTCTCAGAAAAGCAAGTAACTGTGTTTAACACTGGCCTGGCACCACCTTCTCTGGCAGCACACCTCAGCCCATGTCCCTGCAGGCAGCCTAGCTGCAGGGCACTGGGATCCCAGTTCAGGGGTGGGAGCAGCTACCATGTCGTGGTGGATATTGCTCCATGAGAAGGCGCCTGGGTTCTTTCTCCACTGGCTGGTTGCCCCTGGGGTTATTACTGAGCAGCAGCCTGTGTACCATAAGGTGTCATTTTCATGCATGAGTAAGTAACAAGTCACTAGTCAGTCTTGTTACACCCATGAATAACAGCCTTCTGCTGCTATAAATAGGTTCCCCTCTCCCAGTTGCTCCCTGGTATGTTCACACCCCGGTTAAGATACTGCTGTCCAACTGCATTTGCTTGGCTCAGCTTAAGATCTCTGGACCCAGCAATTTTTGAGGCTAGCACATCAGACTGTTTATCATTCAAAATCAGGAAAAAATTATAAATTATGGTGTTTGCTTAAGGCTTGGCTGTGTATGTCCTTAGTGTACTAAATGTTTTGGACATGATTCTCTTGCAGATGCCTGGCACGTGTTTCACAGCCACGTTTTCACCACAAGAACCCCCCCCCTTGCATGAAGCACTCATTGGGCTTTTAAGGCTGTGCCCTTTGCCTCTGATAGTTATTGATTCCCTGAATGCAGGGGAATATGGATTCAATTAGCTGGTCATAGAACTGTAGTTCAAGGCTTGTCAGCATTTCCAGTGTATAAACTTCTGTTTTCAAGGTTTATATAACATAACCATAAAAATTCGGTCTGCATTAAAGTTGGCATTCAAGGTCCTTTTACAGATGATTAGTTCATAACATGCACTAATTACTTTTATTATTTTAGAACCACTGCTTACTGTGAACATATATTGAGTTTCCCACAAAAGTTTCTTAAAGACAGGCACTTCCACTCAAGGCAATGTTAGGCAGCCATATTTAGAAGAAATTATTTTTCTGATTTGTTGAGAAATTGCTCACAGAGACTTCTGCAGGCACTGTGGAGTGCCACTGCAGAGCAAAAACTTCCCTTTTGCACAGAATGGAAACAAAGAGCCCCTGAAATCAATGCATCTTTAATGTAGGTCATAACCTATCCCAATGTTTTTGATCAAGCTATTTACTACTGTGACTTTTCTCCAGGAATATTCACTTTTCCAGGTTTCCTCTTCATTCTCCAACAGCAGGTGGGAACTAGTGCTCTAACAAAATCTTTAGGCCTTCCTTATCAACATCCTTACCTTAGTTTTAAAAATGGGGACATCTCCCCATCTAAGGAAAGGACCCTCATCCACACACCTTCAGGCTGTGACTGTACTGCAGCCTACGCTGATCTCACTGCTGGCTCTATGGTGCCCCTGCCGCCTCCCCCCCCCCCCCGCCCAATGTGTATTTCTGCCCCCTTTGCACCTGCTCCAGTGTCACTACGCAGCCAGGTCTAAAGAAGGGTCAGGCCCGTGGCTACTGAGAACTGCACTGGCTAATGCAGTGGTCTTATCCATGGCAACAATAGACACAGTCCAAAAAAGCCAGCTCACTCAGCATACTCTCACATTTGCAAGGCAGCTTGAATCCCAGAGTTATCTTTCCTGGAAAAGCTAGGACTTTCTAGATGGAAGTTCCTCCTGAATTAGGGCTCAGCAGTAACTGTGGGATGCTGGTGCTCAGGGGGACAGTATCTTGCTTGCAACTCAGTGGGGGCTGTGATCCAAAAACCTCTGGCTCTCAGCGAAGCAAGACACTGCCAACCAGCTCACTTGCAATATCTCAGCACTGTGAGAGCCAGACAGTCCTGGCTTTCTTGCTCCAGCTCAGCTGGGAACTCAGCAGAACTGCTGCTTCTCACTGTGGCAGGGTAATGCTGTTGTAGGAGATGCTGCTAGCTTCCCCTTGCTGCTGTGGTCCCAGGTCAGAGCAGCCAGGATCCCCAATGTCTTGCTGTCATGGACTCTTGTCCACATGAGAAGCAGCCGCTCTTGGCTCCCAGCTCCTTTTGAGCTCAGGGGCAGCCTGGTGAGTCTGAAACTATAACTTCAGTCTTTTCCTTCTTTTTTTGGGCTTAATGATTCAATGTTTGAAAATAAGGAGTTCCTACCTTTGTCTAGAAATTGCCCAGTCCTCTTAACTGGAGTTTTTTTATCCTCTAGCTTTAAATCCTCCACATCTGATCCCCCTTTGCCATTACTATACTAGAGCAATACTTCCACCAATTTTCCTCTCCTTCAGGGGCATTCCCTCATTCTGTTCCTCATCCTATTTGCCAACAGACAGCTGAAACACGCTCAGTATTTCCGTGCTTGATATTCTCAGTACACACCATCGAGCTGCCTAGCATGGAAGGTGCAACTTTAACATTCAGAACAGTTCAACCTGAGACCCCTTCCCATCATTCAGTCTGCTCTGCTTGGATGCATGTCTTTGCCACATCCTCACAGAAAGCCAGGCTGAGACATGGGTATGAGGTGTGGACACCATTCCTTATTCCGTGCTATGCCCTGCTGTTTGGTTTCCACTGGAGGGAAAACCTTTGAATGGGCAGGTTGTGTTGCAGCTGGTCCTCTGAGTTAAGCAGCCTGGGGACAGGATGGATCACCCTCAGGGCGTGTGCCCCTCAGGATAGATGAGGACTGAACATTTGTTTTTAAAATGTTTAATTTTAACTTTTCACTTTCTATGATCTAATATTGCTTTTGGAGCTGCAGTATGTCTTTTACTGTGAGTATTGTTGAAATATACCAACTTCTAAAATACCTAAAATAGCATGAATGTTTATAATATATTTGGTATAAGGATGGCATATTAAAATGTATTTACATCTCAAAAATTTTAACCTGGAGGAGACTTGATATTATCTAAATAATTTGTTTAAGAAAACGTAAAATAATTTCCTCTTTTCCAGAGGAGATATAATATTTACAAAATCTTATCTTCACAAACAGAATTTGTATTTTAAGCTTGCAAATTAGAATTTTCACACTAAGGAGAGTCAAGCTAAAAAAGAATTAGGAATATGTGATGAGCAAAGGAAGAAAAAAATTGCTGAAATGTATCACCATTACTACGTTAATATATGGCAATCTTATGACAGGTAAATGTATAAGGACTTATTTGCCAACGCAGAACACTCTCTATGGAACATTGATTTAAATATAGCTGTGCCTTCCTCTCTTCAGTGGGTCATAATGTAGTAGTAGTATGTCCTCTGATGTCCTCTACTTTCACAGTTGATACAGGGACCCAGCTAGAAAGATTAAGAGAAAATGCGTGGGAAGTATAGAAGCAGACTGCAGCCATTGCCTTGATATATGCAGTGGTATAGGACCAGTGCATTTCTGGAAGTGGTAAGAATTGTTATTAACATCACGCTAGGAATATGCATAGCTGTAGTCACTCAGCTATGGATTAAGGTGACATGCATTGCAGCAGCAACACAAATTGTACTGGTATCGTTAAGGCTAAAGATGCCGTTTCTATGCTATGAACAGCAGCCTCTCCATTCCTTTTCTTGTATGAGTGTCCGTATAGGTACTAGCATAATGACAACTATGTATTCAGATTGTCACAATATGAGCAACAGTAATGGCTATAAAGGACCTGTAATACTATGTCAATTAAACAATATGCGTTTTAAAAGTGCTTAAGTCTGAAGCCACATAATAGCCTACAGTCATTCAGAGGGCTTTTTAATAGCATACTACTTAAATCAATCTGTGTCAGCTGTCCTCACCCCACTGTGGGGTGAAGGTCTTTTTTGCAGTGTTCCTGGCTGGATGTGCACTGTACTTGGTTACTGAAGGTTGGCAAGAACAGGATGGCTTGCTTCTCCAGGACATCCCCACTTGCTTTCCGAATTGAAATGTAGGCTCATCCCCTCTTAACGATACTGTGACCTTCACTGGTATTTATTACTTTCAACACTTTTTTAAAAGGTGGCCAGGTAAATATAAAGGGATTCTTAGTGCTGCCATAGCTGCAATATATTTCCTGTATGTTAGATAATGTATTTATTAGAAGTGGTGTGCTTGTAAGTAATCTGCCACTGGGCCGTCCCTTCTGCTCACCCCAGGCCTGCGGGGAGAGGTCAGAGCCTCCAGCTTGTCTGCCTCCACATGGCCAGCCAGATGGGCTGCACTGCTCCAGTCCAAGCTCTTTGAGCAGCACACATTGCTGAAAGTGACACCTAAGGTTATTGTCTGAGACTATGCCTGTGAGCACAACAGAAAACACTGGTGCAGCTTCCGCTGCTGGGGCTGGATCTGAGATGGCGGAACGGCAGGCCAGGGCCTGGTGGTAGGAAAGGAGTGGCGCAGGGAGTAAGATCTTCAGGAGGCCTCATCAGCCTCACCCTGGGGGCCATTCCTATTCCTGCCAGGGGTACCCTTGTGCTGGCTTTGGGCCCATCACCCCCTCTCTCACTGGATTTTGTGAAGATTGTGTAAAACAGGCCTGTAAAACCACTGACATTTCCCCACGGCTGCAGAGGGTAGCCATGCTGTATGGCAGCCGCAGACCCACCCCTCAGTCCTCGGCCCTGGCATGCTCTGGGACGTGAGGACATGCTGTCCAAGGGCAGCAGCGTCTCCAGCTGCTTAAGAAAGTTGCCATGGAGGCTCTGGGGGCTTTTTTGATCTTTTTTTCCGCTACATTTTATTGAGATGATAATGGTGAGGTGTCAGACTTTTCTGAATGCTTAGAAAGAGCTCCTTTCTGGATCTTTTGTCTAGTCAGCTTGTCACTCCGGGGCATTACATTACAGAGAAGGTGAGAAGAGACAGCAGCAGCTGTCACATGCGGTTGATGGTGTTTTATGGGGTCAGCGATTTCTAGCTCCTGCAAAAGAATGTAGAATGACTGAATTCAGGCTCCTCCTCTGGCTTGCTCTCCCCAGGGAGGGTGAAGGCAGCAGCCCTGTTAATGCTTTTGCAGTGATGGGCTCACCGCTCTTCTCATGCCTTCTGAAGAGCGTATCTCTCTCCAGCTGCAAGTATTGACCAGCCCATAGCAGGGGGACAACTGTGTTTTGTGGCTTAAGGAGGCAAGACAAGCTTAATTTTTCTTTCGCAGATTATCTTTCTGTGGTGTTTCTTCTCTCCGTGTTGGGTAATGTGCTCTACATAGTTGTCTTTGGAGTAACACCAGGGGAGGTTTGGCACTGACATGGCTCAGGCTGAGCCCAAGATGACCCATGAAACACCAGAGAGGGACTGATGGTAAAGGGTGTTTCCGATCACTGTTCACAAAGCCCATAGGAAGGCACCATTGTCATTTTTGATCAAGTGCTTGCCTTGCAGTGCATTGCAGTATTGCATCCAGCCACAATGCTACCCCCAAAACACAGAGGACTGGAAAGTATGTCGGCATCTGAAAGTGCAGGATAACCTGTGAGCTGCTCAATAGCTGCAGCATTTTGTATAATTGCTTCAGGGTGAAGAGTAACTCCTAAAGCCATAAAAATGCATGTTTGGTTGGGGGAAAATGGATAGCTCAGGTTTTAGACTTCCTCTATTTGAAATTTTGAAAGTTCCCTACAGACATGGGTCTGGTTCTCATTGTGCAAGGAGATATGGCCCCGGCCTTGCATATCTCCATAACTGGGACTTCTACAATGTTTTGCCTGATTTAGGGAAAAACAGAGAAAAAGGGTGAGCTCTAGATGAAGGCGAGTCTATTGACCACTTCCATTCCAGTCATTTAACTCAATGGGAACATTTTCTTAACCTTCACTCATCCAACCACTTAGTTATTTTTGTTTTCTACCTCTCCAGTTTGTTTCCATTATGTGTTTTTCTCCATTTTCAAGTGTTTGCCACCTTCCCTTTCAAAAGATTTCCCAGCATCCTTTAAATTTGCTGTTGTGAAGTTCCATCTGGCAAATCCCACCCTCCATTTTGTTTCCCCAGAGACACATTTATGTTAAATGGGTTCAGTTCTACAGAAAACGAGTGTTCAGGCACAGAGGGATGTGAAAGGCATCTAGCACATGGCGCACCTCCACACTCCCTCCCACAGTGCAAATGCAGAGAAAGAAGTAGTCATCACAGCAGTATGCCATGGTGAGGGAGAGATACCACCGTGTGGCATGTCCTCACCTTCCTCCTGTCCAGGTCACAGCTGGAGGAAGACAGCTTGTTCAGCTGATGTATGCAAGCCTCCTGCTAGCATCCCAGCCAAGGACAAAGTCTGAGAGAACCAGGATTTTCCTTATATGCACCAGTTAGATGCCACCTAGATACAGTAGCATGGCAACAGACTGCTTGGTAGCTGTGCTAGAAACGAAGGACTAACCATTTCTCTATGTTGCTGTCTCCTAGGAGAAGTTCAATATAAGTCAGTCCCTTAACATCAGTTTGACATCAGCCTATGTCTTTGCCACATTAATTCAATTTATTACCCATTTTGATCCACATTTTGCATTCTATTTAGGATGCCAGGGGACCTGTTCATCCCTAATGACTGAGGAAGCATTTGTGTTTTATAAGCTATTTGGGACACACCATAAGGAACTAAAAGTGTCTGGTTTGTTTTTCATTGTTAAATTTACCATGTACCCAATTCCAGTGCTATTGAAATTGATAGCAAACTTGCCAGGGACCACTGCAACTGGAATGCTTTCTGAAATTTAAGGAGCCCCATCAAAGATGCATCTAATATCTTCTCCCCCCAAAAAAAGCCTACTGGTCTCTTCATAAATAATGCATGGAGAATGTTATAGGGGGTGGGAAAATTACAAAACGTTAGTTTGTTGTTCTGTCTTTTATCTCTAGCTAAACTTTGATCTCTAGAAAGTGTTTCTACTGTCATCTGCAAGAGTTTTCTTAGTCTTTACTGAGTAGCATATTAAAATTCAGATTACTATTTTCACTGGTTTTCTTTGATCTTTTTCCTTCAATGTGAATTACTCTGGTTGAAGAGTTCGTATTTGCCTAAGCAAAATTCATCTTCCTTTCCTTGTACATTCAGACATTTAGGAGTTTCCCTGTGCTGCATTTTTGCCTACCTATCTTTGCTTATTCTGGTATATTGCTCTTTAGCTTTGCCTAGACTCTTCTTTCCAGGACATCTTTTGCTGTCTCAAGTATTTAATTTGCTGCAAGCGATGGGTCTCCAAAGCACTTCCCAACTCCTCACCCCACCTGCTTATATGACAAAGCCATATAGGACAGTTTCCCCACAGGGGCAGTTATCAGTAGTCCATCAGTGCAGCTGAAGTCCATATTCTTTAAAAAAAATAAAAATTCATTTGTTAATGTGGCTTTGGGAGTGTAGGGTAGGGGATCAGCAGTGTCTGTTAGGATGTAATAGTAAGACAAGTTTAGTAATAGATCAAGAAAAAGTATATCAGGTTGTTGGCTTCTTACATACTTCTGCTTTTGAATCTGTGTCATTGCAGTCCTTGTGATTATGTAAGTGCCTGGACCATGCGCTTTGCCCAGCCCCAGTCTAGGAAAAATGGACAGTCCATGGCAGGAGATGTGCCAGGGGCACTTTGCCTTAGAAGTGCAGCACAACACATGTATGCTGAGCCGTGAAAGCAGCAGCACCCCTCTCAACATACTCTCTCAACCACCCAGAACATAGATGATTAGAGACAGACGCGCTCCCTACATCTCCCACCCACTCACTGCTCATTTGCTCCTGAAGGGAGCAAAGAAAACATATTTTCCTTGTCCCCATATAAACAGACCCCATTGCTGTCAAACCCCCAACCTATGAGCACCATGCACATATGCTTGAGTACACACACATACTCCACCTGCTTCTTTCCACACAAGATACATAATAACTCTCTGCAGAACAAAAAAAAACATTTTAAGAAATCCTTAGAGATGAAACAAGGATTGGCTAGAATGCTATTTACTTGTTGTTCACAATTTCACAGTTGTGAAATAACTACGTGATCCATGCTTATTTTCATATGGGGGTGCGCTGCCTGTCCTCAGGACAGCAAGATGTTTTTTCACAGGCCAGTGCAGAACTTGGAGCAGAGTGCTTTATTTAGATGGTTCCTCACCATATGGTAGTTTCACATGTCATGTCTGCCAGATGATACTTGATGCTTAGCTAGAATTGCCTATTAGAGTTGGAGATCATACTTTTTCAGTCAAACAGTTCATATTATATTCTAGTAATGTGCTCCTCATGATTTGACATAGATCAGTGCAAATTAAAAGAGGTATGAATCTGCAGGACTCTGGGCTGGTAGGGCGATGTGCTGGAAGAGGAAAAATTTCGGACTTTCCTTTCTGAGCAAACCTCAGTGTCTTGAGACAAACCCATTAAGTGGTACTCTGCCACACAAATTATTTTCGTTCAGCCCCAGTTTCTGTCCATTATCATCAAACTTTTGGTAACAGGTGGAGCTTGAACTGCAGAAGCATTACCCAACTAACTCAGCTGATTTTTTGAGACACACATATCCAAGGTGTCTGGGCAGCTGAGAAGAGGGTGTATCCTCTAATTGTGCCCCACCCAGCCTCCTGCTATCGAAGGGCACTTCGGGGTGCAGAGGGAATTGTGTATTATTCATTTAATGTGCCAGTTCACCACCTCTAGCTAGTTATGACCTAGGTAGCTGTCCATGATACATACATACTGGTCAGGGCTGCCTGATGCTGGTCCTGAAAGGGGTAATGCTGTGTCCTGTAATACTGTGGATTAGCTTCACATACCATGACAGTTTTTGCATGCTGACAGTTTAGCTCTATGAATCTTCATATTATGACCTGCTTTGTCCCTCTTCTTTCCCTTTTGCAGCCCAGGACATCTGTGACCATACTGGCTTCCAGCCTAAGTGAGAAGGGTTTTCTCTCCCAAAATGATGTCTGGGACAGACACGTCTCAGACAGATGCTGTGTATGAAAGCACAACAGCTCTCACCCACAGGGTTATTCTGAGCTCAGCAAATCAATGCTGTCTCTGCTGAGAAGCAGGAAGAAAGTCACCACTGGTAGGGGAGGGGTAAAGCACTCACTAACTTGTCAGATCATATCATCTCATGAATGCATCAGGCAAGGCAGCCCCTCTAAAAAAGTATTTTAACCCTCTGCTTCAGCATCATGCTGATGATGAGGTGGTAATTTAGCATATCAGTACCTTTGTTCTTTCCCTACCCCAGCTATGGTCCTTTAGGCCAAATGTAGCTAACTGTTGGCTGGTGTCTTTTCATGATTTACCACGTACTTGACAGCCATTTAACTTTGTTACTTTGTGCTGTGTCTTTTCTCTTGATGCATTTTACAATGAAACTGCTGCTCTGTTGTTTTTTCCACTAGCAGGCAGACACCACAATCGAGGACATAGACTGCTGTAGGACAAATGGGGGGAGAAATGATAATTCTTTTCGCATGCGTGGTGGGAACCACAAGCAGCAAACATCAGCCCTCTCTGCCTCAAATTTGCCTTCTCATTTCCATATATCTCCTCTTGATTCTGACACGTGCGCCTCTTCCAGCTTTGCTTCTGGAGATTATGAGAGCTCTGAAGATTAGTACTTTTTCACAGCTCTGTAGGTATTGACAGCTGTTTTTTCCCACTGAATGAAAAGGGTGTGCGCATCCTTGTGTAAATCTTGTATTTACACTAAAGCTTCACTTACCTTCATAACATTGGCCAGGTAAATCCACTGAGGACAACCAGAAAAGTGGAAGCTTGCTGTCCTCAAGCTTCTGTGTTGCTCCCAGGGCATGGAAAGCATGCTCCCTGCTATTTATAGGATGTCATTAATATCTAGGAATGAAATACAAAAATAACCCAAGGAGAAATAAGAGGGAAGAAATCACTTTATGCAAATGTAGTCAGAAAGTCTTTACAGCTAATGGCTTGAGCTGGCTGGGATTGCTCCAACAGCCGTGGAGGATTCCTGCCTGCTGCTCAGTGGGAACAACATTGATTCATTGGGCATAGCAAAGCCCTATGGCTGACGAGCAGGTAAAAAATTGTTGCCAACACTAGAAAATCACTTCTGAGTAGACATGCTGAGTGTGCAATAAATTGTATGACGTGGCGCAGTTTAACATACTTTAAAAAAAAAGGAGAGGAGCATGGGCTCAAGCGCTCTGTGGCGTATCATTCTAGATGTAACCATGACATATTATAAGAAGGATATGATTTAATATCTTTTCCTCTTGTCTAGTAGTGTGCATTTGGCTCTGCAATTCACATGTGCCTGAGACAGATGGAGGGAAACGATCCATTGTAATCTGCTATGCTGCAGGAGTGGGTAAGAGAGCAGAGCAAACCTGCAAGGGTGTGAGCTGGGACATGGGTTTTCCCTGAGGGGTTGCTTGGTCTTGCAGGGGCTGGGTGGCACACGCTGATTCAGGGCCTGGGGAGCTGATTGTTTAGCAGAGAGGCTCGTGGCTCCAGTCCTGGATTTACCTGCAACTCCTAGCACTGAACAGCACGAGCTGTAAATCCTGCCCTGTTGCTGCAGAGAGACTCCCTTCACCAGTCTGGCCATCTGGAATAATTCACTAAGTGATGCTCCTTCCATGTAGCCATCAAAGGTGTCATAAATCAGAGGTGGGGAAATTTGGTGACGGCCTTCCTCCTGCCTCCCTTGCCTCCAAGCCTCACCTGACTGCCACTTTGTTAGGATGCTGATAGCCCACACATTGCGTCTTTTACTTTAATGTATCTCAAGGGCTTGAGAGGCAGGGCCACATTGACTGTTCTTTTTTCAAACACCGTCATGCTGAGTTGGCCATTTCTGTCTTGGCAGCACAGAGTTGCTTTCAAACTCACAAAAGTAAGAAAAGCCAGATGCAAATCAATTTACAGTGGAAAGCAGTGAGTCTTTTATCTGGAGCCACTACATAGATGTCTTGCCCATGGGCCAAGGAGGTCTGCTCTCCCGGGAAGTCGATGGGTTTCACAGCACCAATAAAATGGCAACCTTATACCTCTGCCAGAACATATTGCTTTAAGCAAAATATGCACATTAAGCTTGGGAATGGAGTACGCCTGCAGCCCCCTGCATGCTTGGCAGCCTCAAGGGCCAGTGCCAATCACCAGAAATTAAAGCAACCTCCAACCCTGCACTGAGCCAGACCAGCTCTGGGCTTAGGACTGGGCAAGGGAGAGTGGAAAGCCGGCAGGATACTCATCCCTTACTCATTTCATGCTCTGTGCCAAGTACTGCTGTGCTGAAACCACAGCTGGGAAGCTATCTTGCTTCCTTCATTTCTGTCATACTGCTAGTCAATTCAGGACCAATGTTACTCACCTCAGAGAAGAGTAATGGGATGTAGCAGAAAAAGGAACCACACAAAACAGAGTTATACATTAGAGTCAGTGCTCTAGGCTTTTAAAAAAAGATGTTCCAGGTTACAGACAGCCATTCAAAGTACTTAAAATGTTCCATTATCAAAATACCTACACATCACTTTTAAAAATTATAACAAGAGAGTTTCTGTGCAGGGGAGAAAACCAAAAAATACAGCGAGCTTCTGATATGTCGGGCATAAAGCAGAAACGTTTACTTTTAATCACCAGTAGTGCCAATCTGAAAGGAAACAGCAACTTCATTGCATCAATCCTTTGCTTTTTAATGTGTGAAGATTATAGCCCATACAAGGGAACAGGCACGTGTGCATCATTTGCAAGATTTGCATTTGCTGCATCATTCATACAAAGTACTATAAAATTCTGTGGACTTTAACATGTCAGCATAATTAATCTACTCTTTAACATAAGTGAGATCCCAAGGAGGAAACATAAACCAGCAGCTTTCCTCAGCCAGAATGAGCAAATGACAAGGATTAGGGAATCTTACCTCTGCTTCCTACTCCAAGACAGATGCCTCCCGTAACTGTAGCCAAGGCAGCTAGCCTCTCCATGCTGCTCCATCTGTGCTACAAGTCCATTACCTGTTCTCTTAATAATGCAATGGAAAACCTCTGTATGAAGCAGCAAAAACAATAGTACAACATAAGACCATCTCAGAGGCAGAAATGGTACTCAAGTAGCACTCCCTGTAATTTACCCTATATTGATGTTTGCTTTGGCATAATGCTTCCACAAGACTGTGTGCTGTCCCTGCGTTAGTGTGGTGGGTTGAGCCTGGCTGGATGCCAGGTGGCCACCAAGCTGCTCTATCACTCCCCTCCTCAGCTGGACAGGGGAGAGAAAATATAACAAAAGGCTCATGAGTCAAGATAAGGGCAGGGAGAGATCACTCACCAATTACTGTCTTGGGCAAAACAGACTTGACTTGGGGAAATTAATTTAATTTGTTGCCAATCAAATCAGAGTAGGGTAATGAGAAATAAATCCAAATCTTAAAACACCTTCCCTTCACCTCTCCCTTCTTTCTGAGCTCAACTTCACTCCCAATTTTCTCTACCTCCCCCCCACCCAGCAGCACAGGGGGATGGGGAATAGCAGCTGTCAGTTCATCACATATTGTCTCTGCTGCTCCTTCCTGCTCACACTCTTCACCTGCTCCAGTGTGGGTCCCTCCCACAGGAGACAATCCTCCACAAACTTCTCCAACATGGGTCCTTCCCACAGGCTGCAGTTCTTCACAAACTGCTCTGGTGTGGGTTCTTTCCGTGGGGTGTAGCCCTTCAGGAGCTGCTCCAGTGTGGGCTCCTCTCTCCAGAGGGTCACAGGTCCTGCCAGGAGCCTGCTTCAGTGCAGGCATTCGACAGAGTCACAGCCTCCTTCAGGTGCATCCACCTCCTTTGGTGTGGGGTCCTCCACATTAACCTGCTTCACCATGGTCTTCACCAGGGCCTGCAGGTGAATATCTGCTCTACCATTAACCTCCATGGACTGCAGGGGAATCTCTGCACCTGGAGCACCTCCTCCCCCTACTTATTCACTGACCTTGGTGTCTGCAGGGCTGTTTCTTGCACATATTCTCACTTCTCTCTCCTGTAGCTGATGTTGTGCAGCAGTTTTTTCCCCTCTTAAATATGTTACCCCAGAGGCACTACCACTGTCACTGATGGGCTCAGCCCTGGCCAGGGGCAAGTCCATGTTGGACCCAGCTGGCATTGTCTCTATCAGACATGGGGAAAGCTTCTAGTAGCTTCTCACAGAAGCCACCCCTGTAGCCCCCCTGCTGCCAAAACTTTTCCATGTAAATCCATGTCACTGTTTTATCTGGGATAGAGTTAATTTTCTTCACTGTAGTTGGCATAGTGCTGTGCTTTGGACTTAGTACGAAAACAATGGTGATAACACACTGATGTTTTAGTTGTTGCTGGGCAGTGCTTGTACTAGTCAAGGACATTTCCAGCTTCCCATGCTCTGCCGGGTGCACAAGAAGCCGGGAGGGGAGGGGGCACAGCGAAGAGAGTGGATTCAAACTGGCCAAAGGGATATTCCATATCGTGCAACATCATGCCCAGTACGTTAACTGGGAGGAGCTGGATGGGAGAGGGAGGCAGCAATCACAGCTCGGGGATGGGCAGCATCGGTTGGCGGGTGGTGAGCGGTTGTATCATTCGTGTTTTGGTTTTTTTCCCTTTTCCTTTTTTATTATATTATCATTATTGTTATTACTATCATAATCATTATCATTTTTTTTATTATTATTATTAAACTGTTTTTATCTCAACCCACAAGTTTTTTTTCTTTTGCTCTTCCAATTCTCTCCTCCATCGCAGAGGGGTAGGGGGAGTAAAAGAGCGGCTGCGTGGCGTTTAGTTGCCAACCGGGACTGAACCACAACAACCCAATACAATTAGCTACTTATGTAAATGTTGTCATAATGTGTAGAGGAATAAGGAGCACTGAGCACCCCAATCTCACATATAAAGGAAAGAGAGAAAGAGTTTTTGCTGTAGAATCTTGGAGGTGAATTTCTTCCCAGTGAAAGCAAGGGTAGGGTGGTATTTGGGCTGCAAGCATGTAAAATCCTTCATAAATCAGAAGATAATGACTCTTCTGGGGAGTAATTTACTTCATCTATAACCTGAATAACCTTTTGGGCATATTGGTTTTAAAGGAATTTTAAGCTTATCTATGTGCCTAAACTTCAGTGGGGTAAATCCAGATTCTGGGTTCTAGTCCAAAAGGAGCCCTGTGTGATCAGATCCTTCATCAGATCAGATCTTCAGAGTGGGTCTTCAATTCAGAATAGGTCAACACAAATATGAATTTCCACTTCGGTGGTTTAGAGCCTCACTGGGGCAAGCTTCTCCTCAAAAATATTTAAATATATTTCCTTTTCTCTTGTAAGAAGCAGTGCCAGTTTTAGTCAGTCCTTGCCCTGCTTTAGCAGAAGCCAACAGCTGTGACATCACATGATGTGGTGTAAAGGGTGGGATGGGACTGATCTGGTGACTCCATTAAATGAATTTTAAAATAACTCTGCTGGGATTTCTGATATCTTCACCAACACCAGCCAAGTCTTTTATGACTTTTAATACTGGAAGTAGCATTGGTCTTTTGGGAAAGTGCATGGTATATAAAGTCTTCTGGTGGGAGAAAAGACCCATCTTTGCTATGCTGTAGCTCACAATGTTGCTCCTGTGAATCAGCACTGACTGCCTGTAGGCCAGAGAGTTCCCTGCTTCAGAAGAGGGAGCCAAACTCATGGGCAAGTTCTACTTCTTTCTCACTGCTTTCCAGCCCATTCTGGATGCTGTGCAGCACCAGAAAAAGTTCCACCAAATCACTTGCCTCCTTTAGGAGGAAAATCACTGAGATATTATTAAGTTTCAGGCATCTTAGGCTATGTCTTATCAATCTATAAGGCATGAGGAAGAGAAGCAGGCAACAGAAGGATCTTTGAGAATTCATTGAAGCCAAATGTTGAGCTACCCTCCATGACTGTATTTTGCTCCTTCCCAATATATACGGAGGTTGAATGTGGAAGGTAGAGTGCTTTTACATATCCCCAAGCTTACAGATGTATAAATAATAAATAAGAAGGTTAAAAAAGTTTAAGGGAGGACACATAACCAAGGGCATCCACATGTAAGACAAAGGCAACATCCTCGGCAATTGCTCCTTGTAAAAAAAAGCCTTTCCATAGGCAGCAAATAAAATTAAGCCTGCTTTCAGGTACATCATCCTATTGCATTGACCCCAGTTCTCCTCATAATTTTTATATTCTTTCTTATTACTTATTCTTAGTTCTGCTGAGAGTACCCTCACAGCAGACTATGCCACATTTTTCACGTAGTTTTGCCAAGGGCCAGAGGCAGCCAGCCTTGACACACACAGTCATAGTGCTAGATCCATCAGCAAATGCTGCCTGGCTACTCTCACTGTTGGGCAGACCCCACTGCCAGATAATCACTGAAATTTCTTGGTCTCTTTCCAAGGCACTGTTTTCACAGGAAATCAGACCTGGATCCAAAATCAGGTGTGACAAAGCTAAGGATGGATGACAGTAATATTGTGCATTTTGCCCAGTGTTTGTCAATTTTAATTTTGTCCAAATGAAGGAATTCACTTTTCTTGGTTCTGTTTTGCCTTTGTCCTCCTTTTCTGAGAAGCAGAAGAAGCTTGCTTTGTGGAAGGTAGTACCACATTCTGCTCCCTTGAAAAGGGCTTTTGTACTTTTGCTCTATTAATAAAATATTTAGGAACTCTTCCTCCATGTAATTCATGTGGTGTTTTGTATTTTAACATTTCAGAAAACCAAGTTGCATTGGTAAAGCTCTAGCCTATAAATAAACAGAAGGTCCTCAGCTGCTACAGACTGTATGTGCCCCATTGACTTCAAGAAGCAACACCAAATCAGACCTGTGGAGAATCTGACTCAAAATTTCAATGCAAATCACCACAGTCACAAGTTAGGGCCTACCTTAGCACTGTGTCTTAGGCACTAATCCCATGTCAGAGAGGCAGCTGATTATTATCCTGATAATACTGTATAGGCAGTCCAGAGTGCAACTTTATTGTTTCACACAAAAACAAGGCTTTAAACAACTTAATTTGTCACTAATTTGAATTAATTGTAAAGGATGGTCTATATCCAGACCAGCTTGACTGTGATCCTACCAGCGCTTAAAGGTCAAGCAGGTGAGGTGCAAGGGGAGCAGAGGGTTGCAGGTGAGAAGGAAGAGGCCCAGACAGGTGTAATCAGTTTACTGTGTGCTCTGACTGCTTTGGACTTTATAACGCAGTAACCCAACTCTGTTCTTGAGGAAAGGCTATTTTCATGAAAAATATAAGATTTCTTTAAGGACAATCCTCAGTCCCTGAAGATACCTAGACTCAGTTTTAAAAAGCGTGCTTCCTGGGGTTGACTTACCACTAAGGAAGTGTGGTAAGGTACTGGTGGAAGTTTCAGAACTGTACAGGAAGCAAGACTTTCCAGCTCTGCTGTGCCATGAATCATGTCTTTCTAGAGAATGTGTGTCATCTTTTCCCACAAAGGTGTCTGCAATTGATTTGCAACTGATCACTTGGCAGAATGGAGCCCCAGTCTTGAAAATGCAGTACAACACAAATGAAGGATGATAAATGGCAGGCTTCCTGACTCTTCCTAAAGCATGTAGATATAATCTAGTCTTCTAAAAATTCGAACCAGATTGTCAGCTGGAACACTCCACGCTGCCTCTAACCAGTCCTTTAAATGCATATTTAAGAAGGAAAGAAAGATTAGCCAGTGATTAATCCCAAGAAATGGGTTCAAGGGGAATCTCAGGCCAGTGGCAGAGTGGGAGATTGGCTTACTCAGTAACTGCCAGTTACTGACAGGCTTAACCTGTCAGTGCCTCCATTCTCTGTCAATGAAGGGCAAACAGGAATTCACGACTCTGGTACTGTCTGTCTTAAAGCTTTCGTGTTTTTGAAGGGCTTTGAGACTGCTAGGTGGAGACTGTATATTTCATAGTCTGTACAGCCCTTATTGTGGTTTACTTAAAGTTTAAAGAGTCCCTTTGGTGAACACATCTACAGAGGTGCCACCCATCAAAGATATAGAAAACAGTGGTTATTCCGGTGCCATTAGGAGGGAACACATAGCAAATGCTCCTCAAAGTAAAATATTAGAGCTATACAGAATCAAAACAATTACTTTCTGTGGATAGATCCTCAGTAGTTCTATCCTCATTTGAAAATAGCAGATTTTTATTTTTCCACTGATTTAGCTTGTATTTTTTTCCACTGTTCCTAGACAAAGACGGTGAGGTTTGAATTTTGAAAAGTCTTCAAGGAAAATTGCTCCGGGCAACTCCCAGTAACATCAAGGAGAATTGCAAAGCTAAAACCTGAACACTGGAAAGTCCTGAAAACCTTGCTTAGTTATATGCCACAAAAATAAAGGCTTTAATGAAAACCTTGTTAAATGCAGTAGCATGAACACAGAACTAAAAAATATGAGCTACAGTGAAACTAAAGGGAGACAGTGTCTGTCATTTTCTAGGCAGACTGTTTTCATAGCTAAGCCTGCTTGTGCATGCTGGATGATAAATACTTCATGCTTTCAAGGAGGCCTTAAAAAAAAAAGGCTCTTTGAAAGATGCCTACCAACTCTGTTGCCATGGCAGCTGCAAGCATCAGTGATAACCCAGAGTTTCTAGGTTATAATGTGCATGCAACCCTATTAACAAGTCCCACAAAGTAGTCTGCATTAGCGACAGATGAGGTCATCTAGTGGCCCAGTCTCAGCACTTGGAACTTAATCAGAGAAGATCTAGATCCAAGCAAGGTCTGTTTCGATACTCTGTATTTCCACATCTTAATGATACTCAGTGCTTGAAGATGCATAATCCCTTTCAGACAAAAATCTTACCTGAAGCTTGCAGGCTGCCTGTGCGTTCTGCACAGACTGCTGCTGCTGCAGTCTGCACTTGCATGTTAGGAAACAGAAGCACAGAGATATCAGAAAGCTGGTCACAGAGGACTCAAGATCACATGCTAGGAATCAAGGATAAATACTGTTCTTTTGCTGTCCCTCAGCTGGGCAAATGTTGTTTTCATTACTCAAGCATCATCTCTTCTAAAAAAATGTCATGACAGACTCTTGGTTCCTTTCACTTCAAATCTGGGACATGCCCATCCTTTTTAATGCCTCTTTGGAAGCAGAGGATACAAGAACAAAGCACAGAAGGGCAAAAATTAGGGTTTTTTCCTACTGCTTAGCCTTAGATTCACCACTGTGAGGGAATTTCCTAGCAGTCATTGGTGTCTAGTGTTGTTTTGCCCTATGTCATTGAAGGAAAAGGTACATGTGGCTATCTGCTTGTGAATGCTTACCTCCTACCAAAACCCTGCAGAGCACCCAGTAGCATCTCCAGGAGCAATGGTGGTTCTGTAGAAAAGGCACTGCCATGCTGCCCAAGGACATTTCAGGCTCAAAGCACACAAATTCCCTGGTACCCTGTCTCTGCATCACCCTTGCCTGTTCAGAAAATAGAGATAATATTTCCTTTTCCCCCTTTGCTGTGTGTTTCCTGTCCTGGGCTTGTCAGCTCCTTCAGGAGGAGCTGTCTGCAATGACATGTAGGAACCTCGTTACCACAATCAAGCCATTTTTCAGTTGAGGCATCACCTGCATATGATAGTGATATAACACTGGTAATAAATAATTGCATGAAGCTAGTATCTCCCAGTTCCATGGGATTTAGGCTTTTTTCCCATTGGATACCTGAATAAAGGGAAGAATTTCTGCCAGAGACAAAATGAGCTCTGGTTCCGTCTCTAGGGTTGTTAGTACACCACATGTGCAACTTCCCTTTCTGTTTAAGTGACTTTGCTTTTCTCTTGTTCACCAGGTCATTACTTCTGTACACATTTTCAGACCCAAGGAAGTAATTTATTCTTCTGTCAGACACTGCTTTAAAGAAAATGGAAGCATTAATATGCCACTGTACATTAGCTCTCCTTTTGTTTAAGGCATCTGGAAATAAATGTTCAGGTTGTTTGAGTGAGGGAGAAAAATTCCTACTCACCAGCAACTTTATATAAATCTCAGATGTCTTGAAATATATACCACTGAAATATGTTGAAACATTCAATATATCTAAATACAATTTTCACCTCTTATGATGGAGAATTCAGTGAATGGACTGATCATCTTAACTACTAGACTAGAGAGAGAAATGTGCTTATTTCACATGTTTTATTATTCCATTATTTTAATTTCAGAGTTTTTTGGTGAAATGTGGTGAAGTCTGTCTGTATTGCAAGCAATGGAATCTAATTCATGATTTGTCCAACCTAAACCACTCAGTTTTGCTTTTTCTGAGTCTGTCTTTAAGGGAGACTAAACAGTTATGACTCATCTGTATTCCAGAATACTGTAATTGATATTAAAGCCTGTCACTGATATATTATACTAATTATAAAGCAATGCTCATATATTTTCTGAAGATACAGTGGCATAGTCCTACTATCATTAATACTGAATCTATGCACTTCTGGATTTTCCTGGACTACAAATTGAATCCAGATCAGGATTGGGTATGCAGTTAAATCTTTGCCACATTGACTGTAGTGCAAAGAGCCGATGTATTTATGCTTGTTTTATGCTAGTTGTGAGAATACAGAAGACATCTGGTTTCTTATAAAGACTTCCACAGCAATATTAACCCATAAAAATCTGAACCAGGAAAGAGACTTTTATTTGGACCAGTGCTTTGTACTATTTGGCTGCATCATTTTCGGTTTTGCATCAGAAGCCCTGTAGCTGAAGTTATTGAATTGCCCCACCTCAGTCCAAATAACTTCCTAAATTAACTTGCAGGTTTGATAGTATATACCTTACCCTGTATGATCTTACTAAGGACAGGAAACAGACCTATAATAAAAGTACATCATACATGCAGAAATGTGAAGCCATGATGAGAGGCAGAAACTTCAGTCATTCAGTATTGCCATAAGGCAGAGTTTAAGGAGAAAAAAAAAGAAAAAGATGCTGTGTGATTGCTAAAACGCCCAGGCAGGCAACGATGATTTCAGTTCCTCAAATAGCTACACTGTGGAATAGGGCAGGATAAAGATAGAGTGCTATGAGATCCCCTGGTGAAAGGTATTATCAGTGGGCTGAGTATTTTAATTGCTTTTATACTGTTGATTTCAAACTTGAAACCACTGAAGCTGCATTGCTCCTGTTATGGCAGAAAGTTCCTGTAAAGGAGAGGGAAACAGAAAGAATAGTCTTCACATTTGCAGTAATTTTCAATCCTTCTCTTTAGTACCCTTACTTCCTGCTGTCAATCTCCTTGCCCCTCTTTCCATTAAGTAAACAACAACAAAAAATTATTTAAAACTTTGCAGAGAATGTGAGTGAAACAGGTTCAAGGCAAAATAAATACCCAGCTGGGCCCATTTTTTTTCCTACCACTAAATTATACTGCATGCAAACCATTCAAACAATTCAAAAAACTTTTTTTTCCTAATTATTATTTTCATGTTAAATTCACTGAGGTGAAGAGTGTAAGATTTCCACAGGCTGCAGTGCTCTTCTGGAGAAAAACAGCTGGTACATTTTATGCAGGTAACAGACTTACTGTGCTCTTTCCAAGGAGAAAGGATAGATATTTCTGGAAGATTCTTTGAATGTTTTCATTGGGTAGCTTTTCTGTTTTACCAGTGAAAGCTGGGAAGACCTGGACCTGCAGAATCCAGGGCTGATTTTGCAGATTGGACACCGTCTGCACCCCTCCACCCCTCCACCAGATTAGGTAAACCAAGCAAGTTTTAATTCTGTGGCAGAGAATGCATCAAACACTGACCACCCCCACCCCTCACAGATGCTGCTTGCTAAAAATTACTTATACTAGTAGGATTAAACTTTAAATATCTCCCATGAAGACCCTGTTTAATCATCCAGCAGTACTGTGTTCAGCTGCCTGAATTTACTTACCTTTACAGCTCTCTTTTTGTTACTTAACCTGCATTTTCCAGGAGCAGCTTAAACCTATTGTGTCATGCTTTGCCTTTGATATCTAATGAGAATAACAGGTTTCCAGTATGCAAGGAAGACAAGCCTGGTGTTGAGCTGGCCTGAGGGCTGCCCCTGAGAGTACAGACACAGCTATTATCTTTCCTGTGAAGACATTACTGTTCCATAGCTACGTGAAACATGCAGTAAAATGTTCAATTAAAGTGGATTACATGTTCTTAGCTGGTCAGCTGTAATACCTAGGCTTGAAAATGTATTAGGGGATCCAAGAAAGAATGCTGTTTCTTTACTAACCTCAGAGTGCTGCCCTTTATGCTTGCAGATGTATTTTGCTTTCATATTCCTTTGCAAATTTTCCTGGGAGAAATCCAGTTTTACAGAATTGGTGCTTTTACTACAAATGTTATAAGCTGCACAAAATCTGGTCTGAATACCTTTGCATTACAACAACTTGAGCTGAGCAGGGCATTTATTTACTTCCATATTCCTTGATTCATTTCATTTTTTATTATATATATCCTGTTCTTTCACTGCTTGCCAGTACTGCCCTGCAAATACCTAGGCCTCAAAAGCTTTCAAGAGTGAGTTATCCAGGTAGCTCAATTTCCTTGTTCTCATCCAAGATTGGTCCAGTTCTGACATGGCGTAAGAAAGGTGTAAGATAACTAAAGACTACTGTGGTGCTTGCCTTTATTTCCTGCTGTAGCCACATAACAATGGTTAGGGTTGCAAATGTTATACGTTGTTACACAGTAGGGGTTGTTCTCCACTGCGTCCCGTAGCAATTATTACTGGAGGGAAAGAACATGGTGTGTTAGAGTGGAAGAAATAAAGCTCCGTTGGAGCAAGTCCCTGAGAACCTTTCTATTTATTCAAGCTCAGTGTTTTAGGAAGTCCTTACAACAAGCTATCCCAAAAACTAGCTCAGCAGAAAACTGTATTTAACTGAAAGCCATTGTATTCAGATCTCAAGGCAGACACAGTACACTGTTAATTCATGAATTACAGTTATTTCTTTAACCTCCTTATTTCCTCCTTTCAGCCTGGCATCATTCCTTGTCTCGCTCCCCGACACACAGGTCCAGGCAGGACCATTACATTCACTCCAAAGCCCAGCAGAAGCCTGCCAGCACACTGCAGACTTGTCCTTCCACTGCTTCAGGCTTTCTAAATGCAACAGGTGACTGCAGCTCTTGCCTCTAGAGGAACTGCTTAGAAAAACAGCTCCTTGCCTTACTTCATCACCATCTGGAAAGCCCTCCCTGATTCACAAGCTGACATGGAAGTTCGATTAAATTCTTATCCAGTCTCCCTCTTCATCATTTTTAGCCAAAACCCCCTCAGGAATAAGTATCCTCACACTAAAGTAAATCTATCAGCCAGTGTTGCTGTGTCTCAGTGTGGAGTGATATACAGAGCTGGCTCCACTTCCTCCTCCTCCAGACTGGAATCTTAGCTGGTACAGGAAGACATGAGCTTTTCTAACATTCCCTCAGCATAAGAGGTGCACCCTTTATATGGAACTGGCAGATGCTCCTGTATTAATACTTACACTTTTTAAGGTATGTTTTTAATAGTATAAAAGGTGGGAAAAACCCCATAGATGATAACTAATCCAAAGGTTCTCGACACACCCATTACAACCTGTTGCAACCACCATCTTTTCAAACGGATGCACCACCTTCCATTATAAGCCTGCTGCTTAAAGCGGGGGGATGCAGCTTAAAATACCAGCAAACACTACGTAATTGATTATGGCTTCACTTAACGGAATGGTGGTTACACATAGCTCCTTACTTTTTAAGTCAGTGGTGGAGATACAGGTTTACTAAACAAACTTGTGTAAGTGTGGGTATGTGTAGGAAAGGAGGAGTACTCTTATAGGAGGCAAGTGGTAGACGTCATGCTTATTTTTAAGTATTGTTTCTATGAGTAATGGTTCTGAAGTTGTTTAGAATTTTTTTACCCAAATCCAATGAAGAGTAATTAAAGAAAATCTCTTCCTTTTGAAATAATTCTTATACTCCAAAAAAATCTCACTCATACTTTTCCAGCCTGATCTTTCTGCATATGCAAAATCAGCAGGTAACTGAATTATGTACACTGTAGTGGTCAATAGTTGACACAGCTATTTTCTATTCTAAATGGAAGGAGAATATATGTTGGCTCCCAATAATTACTGGTTAGCTTCTTGAAAAGCGTGGATTGTAAAGATGAGTATCATGATCCATAAAATCAGACAATGTTACCACACTTGGGAAAAGAAACAATAGCTGATGCAGAGGATTTCCACATCTCCCTCCAGCAAAAGTGAGCTCGTCAGAACTATAAGTGTTTGCACTGATGTAACGACAGTGATGGTGTTGCACAGCCAGCAAACCTCTCTGGTAAAAATATGGCTGAGCACAGTTTTCGATGCTGTGACGTAGACTGAGTTTATGGAAGCCCCTTTTAGTGTGGATGCCATGTATTTTCCCTGGATCTGTGGAAGTGAGAGGGAAAGTTGTATACTACCTTCATCACATTTGTTCAAGCTAATAAAATATGTCTGAGAGATCCTCCAGTGTTCCAGGAAGATATATCAGCTCATGATTTCAACAGTCACCAGTTTGCTAGAGAATGATGTGGTGCTGTGATTGCTGACCTTAATGCAACAGGAGAATTACATGATCAAGAAGTCATAGTGCCAGGGTCAGTTCCCATGCGAGATGAACCGGAGTTTGTGACAAAGAGGTAGCTGAGACATGGGGTGCGCATATCCAGTACAGACTACATTTGCATTAACTGTGCTGCCATCTCGTTCAGTAAGGATTTCTTTATAATGCTACAGTGAGATGTTATTGTAGCATTAGTTAAATACTGCATTTTCTCTTAGCGTGAGTTATCACAACATCAAGCCATTAGTATTAGTTAATGGAAACCAAGCACTACGGCACCACAAGCTACTGTAACACTTCCTGGAAAACATATATGATATTTCCAGAAGGCATCCTAAGCTACTTTTTTAACTGATTTGCATTCCAGGAAAGAAACACCACAAGCAATAAACACTTGTAAACATTTTTTTTAATAGCTGTCATCTCAGAATTAGGAGAAGAAAAAGAGTAATAAAAAGTAAAGAAAGAGTCTCAGTAGATGAGCTTTGCTCTTGAGCTGAGATCTGCTGGAGAGCATAATGTCTCAGAGCTTTGCAAGCCCCATAGCTGAAAGGTGGAAGACAGGAGGGGTGTGGAAGAGGCTTTCACTGGGCAGTCTGCAGTTGCAGCGTCTTTGTGAGTAGCTTACTTACAAAAGAGCCATTTTAGTTTTATAAACCCAGAGTGATTTCAAACTGTCACCCAGTACGTGGTGTTCGCCGTGGGCTGTCTTAAGACCCACAGCCAGGAAAGCAGGTGAGTAATAGGAGAACAAAGTAGTACCTAACAACAGAGTGAAGAGGTGACATGGCTGGTCTCGGACTGCCACAGATACCGGATTTCCTGGTAAACAAAAATATTCCCACAAACCCAGAAGCATGAGAAAGGAGAATCTGCATGCAGAAGAAAGCTAGAGGCATTAGGTTGAGGGCAGAGAGTCCTTACTATCATGGAGGGTGGACACAAGGGGTTGAGGAACTGGAAATGAATGAAATATAGGTGTCAGGGATAACTGGACTATCATATCATATTAAAGGTATTTGATGATGCCTGACACACTTATATAATGAATGCCTTTAAAGACCTGGGCAGAGCATCTGGCTTCTCTCTTTGAAAGAAATTACACATGAATGCTATGAACCCTCCTAAGACAAAGGCATTCTGCCTGAAGGACATAAATGGTTTCCAGGAAAAGAGTTAGGGAGGGGGAGAAAAGCTGCCACCTCACTTAGATGTAGGATGCTTTGGAGGGTATTTAGGAAGACCCATATAGAGTCCTGACCAGGCATGGCCTGGAAGGAAGAAATGGGCAGAGGGATGGATGAGCAGCCCTGCCTCTTTTGTTTGTATTAGAAGTAAAGTCAGGCTAAGGGATTCCATCAGTCTGTACACAGAGACTGAAACCGAATAGCGGCTGTTTAGATTTTGTAACTGCCCTCTGACAGTAGGCCATGAGGGATTACGATATGGGGTGATGCCTAAGGCAGCCTCAGGTTACATGAGCTAATAAAGTCTTGCTTATTGAAAGCATCAACATTATTATTGTGAAACATCTGGTTCAGGCTTTCTGGATAGATTGCTGAGAAAAGGAGACTTAGTGCTGAGAAATGTTTCTGCATACCAGGGACTCCTGGGGAAAGGATCAAGAGAAATCAGCAGTGGTTGATTCCTCCGCTGTAGTTATTGCCTTTTGAAGCTGTGGGGGAGTAGATGTGTCTAGTCACTCTGAGAATGTTAAATCCTAACAGAGTCATGAACACTGGTCAAAAAATAAGAGTGAAAATAGTTCAGGAGGCTGTGAATTCAGTGACAAACCAGCAACCTGCACTCATAAAATGGTAGCTTTTAAAAAGCGTGGTTTCACCACAGTCATTGTAACACAAGAGAGTAATAAAGCCTTATCTGGAGTGGCAGAAAGAATTCAAATTCTTGTTAATGCCCAGCAAGTGTATACTGGCATTGAAATAACCAAAGGTATTTGGGGAATGTTGGCAGGCTGACCTGAAGCAGCTGGGACCTCCAGGTTCAAAAAGTCTCTCGGCTGTCGTCAGCACTGAGTAGACAATGTATATGAGCAGACAATGTACATGAGCACTGAGAGACCATGTACATGATGCAATGGCAATCTTTGGTCCTGGTCAGCCAGAAAATGATTGCTAAAAGATGCAACACCAATAGATATAGTTAAAGACAAGATTGAGCAACCTGTGTCAAACTTGGCAGGAGATGGTTTACAGGACGAGAGTGTTCAGAGGAGATACTGGGAAAAGAGTCTACATGGTCACAGCATTTCAGTAAAGACTCAGCTTACTTTCAAAAGGGAGTGATCCCATAATATCAGCTTGTGAGCTGGTTTTATGGAGCATGGTATCCCTATTTCAAAACTCTGATGCAGCACTGAACAAGATCCTTTCCTTCTCCAGGGGTCTCCTCCCACCACCACATTTTGTCCACCTTCCCTGCATAGCTTCCAAGCTCTTTGGGCCAGGATTGTCTGTTGCTACGTGACCAGTGATGCTCTTGTCAAAACTACTTTCCAGGCACCAGCCTCCTACAAATAACGCTGCACAATACAGTACAATGCAGTGACAAAGCTGCACAAAGAGCTTTTGCTAAGCTCTGTAATTAAGACATATGGTGCCTTATCCACAGCTTAGAGAAGTCAGTGGAAACACTGTCTCGTAGGCTGGATGACAAGATGGTGATGAAGCAGATTTTATTTTAAGGAATCATTTTTTCTATTTGGGGATGTTGTGAGGCTTTAGGGAGAAACTATGCTTGTAAAAGGCATGAAAATGAAGAAGTGGGGAAATTAATAAAGTAAAAAAAGGATATCAGTGTTATAAATGGGCTTAAAATGAGATCTGAAAGAATTAATAAAAAGTACAAAGGAGATTTATGTTAGTGGGTCACTTTTTTGTTTGTGGTTTGGTTGGGGTTTTTTAAAGATTACTCAAAATCTCAGTAAAGATCTTCTTTGCACTGGGACATATGTTATCTTACGGAATAGAGGGTACTGATGGGTGTAAGGAAAAGACAACCTGACTCCAGATAATTTAAAGTGAATTATAAGAAATAATTATAATAATAGAATTGGACAGAAGGTACATTCTTATCAACAGTAGAGAAAAATGCCAGTATGCTTGTGGAGTGAGTAGCTGGCTGGACCACTATATGCAGATATTTAGTAGATTTGTTTATGTGACAGTTTGCCTGTTAACAGGAAAATGTTGATTCTTCTGGCTTTGCAGATCAGTGCCCTTAAGTGCTCTGGCCAGAAATTCATAACACAGCGGTACAAAAATGAAGTTCTCAAGGAATTATTCTGGCCCTAAATGTTCACTAGGCAGCGGGAAGCATTTTTCTTGCTCGCAAAATGACATTCAGGCTCCCAGTTTCCTGTCTTGCAAGGTATATGGTGCAGTCTCTGAAAATAAAACATACAGTAAGCGTGGTCTGTTGTAACCCAGACAATTATAGGCATCACAACAATAAATTTTTAAACAGTTAGGTAATATACAATAAATAAAAGATGAACAGGAAAGCACTCACTGCTATTCCCCTAATGCATCTGGAAAGTAATTAACTTTTTTTTCCTCCGTTAAGAAATGTAATGTATTATACCCTAGCAAAGGAGGAGCCTGGCTGTGCATCCCCAATGAGGATTTATTTGAGGTTGGACTTGGAGGGAGCAGACCCGCCATCCATCCTGCCGGAGTGCAGCATCTCTCTAGTGTCATGGTCCCACCTGAGCACTGTCCCTTCCCTGCTCAGCAGCGAGGTGCTGTGGCACAGGGAGGGGGCACTGGGAAGGGCAGCCCTGCCCAGCCAAGGGACATGCCAGGGCCCCGCTGTGTGAAGGAGGCTTGGGGAACGTTTGCAATCACCTGCCAAGGATTAACAGGAAAATAAGGATGGCAGGAAGGCATTACAGATGCATTTGGAGGTTGACATGCCTCTCCTGGTGTTCTTGGCATGTGGCAAAGTCTAAATCTTCTTATTGCAGGGGCTGGCACGGCTGCCTAGTTACTAGAGCACAAGACTAGCATTCATCGGAAGGGTCCTCTTGGCTCTGCCATTTCCTTACGTCTCTGCCATTTCCAATCATCATCAGTGTGCAGCCACGCTGGCAGCTCCTTGATGCCTGGTCTATCCCTAGCCAGGAGCAGGCCAGACAGGGGGCACTGGAGCAGACCCAGACCCAGCAATTGGGTACCTCCCTGGGGTTTGGGACATGCTGAGGCCAGGCCAGGACATGAGCTCCCGGGTGGACATGGCTCAGGAGGCCCCATGGCTGGTCCGGGCAGGGCTGTGGGGAGCTGGAGACTAGCCCTGCTGCAGTGTCACTGGGACAGGGGCTCATGGCCCTGGGGGGCTGACATTGGGTCCTGAGCCATGGGGGGGGGAGGGAGCGCTGAGGGACTGCATGGGGCAGTCAGGGCTGCCATGAAGTTCATTCAGCTTATCTGAGCCTCTGGCTGCCTGTGCTGTTTGTCCTGCTGAACAGCGGAGCATGAATCTGAACAAGGTCTTTCAAGGCAAAGCAGTTGCAGACCAGTGGATCACTGTGTTTTCCCCAGAGGGAGTGGGAAGAGCTCCTCAAGTGTGTGTTGCCAGAGCTAAGTTCAGTGGAAACTCCTGAGGCTGGTTTAAAAGGAGGGAGTTTGCCTATGTGGGTAATGTATCGACTTTGGCATTTACAACAAATAGCACAAAATTGCTGTGCTCTGAGGTGTATTGCAAAATCAATTACTGCTGGGAAGTTTTGGAGAATGGAGATGTTGCTGAGGGGCAACTTTTAGGACAGTAAGAAACCTAAATTAATTTTTTTTTTCTTAGATGATCTCATTGGCTGGTTTGGTTTTTTTTTTAGGATTAACAATGCTTGTAATCCATTGTCAAAGATACTGGTGGTCAAGGTGGGTGACTGGAATTAATGTAGGCAAAAAAAAAAATCACATTAAATGCAAATTAACACAAAGACTGAGCAAAACTCTAGGTAATGTTTTTTAGCGGACAACATTTCAATGGCAGATACAATGGAACAGATGATTTGATGGGTGGTTTTCCATGTCTGATTTGTATGTTGTAGATACAGGCCATTGCTCCATGGTTACCCACTTCCTGGTCTAAACCAGTGGTCATTTCATTTATACTTAACAAAATCAAGTCACAAACAGACACTTTAGGGACTGATTAATTTCTGGAAACATCTGGTGGAGCCGGGCTATTATTAGATGTGAACTTTTGACATGATTTGCAGACACAATCATACACGGAGATTAACGTCTCTTCAATAAGAGCAGTCCTGGCCTGCATCCTGAGCAAGACACCATGACCTAGATTCCCAGCTGTGGCTGAACAGCAGCACAGAACTGAGCCCCAGAAGGCGAAGGCCTGACCTCAGCTCTCTGTGCACTAGTCTGGTCTCATAGCAGAAGATAGAGTAACTTGTGGCAGCTGCAGACAGAGAGCGAGGTCTCCAGAGGACATGAATGCCCCAGCGATGACCCCTCCATTGAGTTGTGCTACAAAAGTAGTCAGCAGGAAAAAAAGGAGTTGGAGAAAGTGCCAAATCAGCTTTGAGCTCCTGGGATATGTCACCTTTGCTGGCTGCACTCACTCACCATGTTTGAGTTACATAGCTAAAGGTGCAGGCCTCTCTGTCTTTTAATAATGCAGATGGAGATGAGATTATGTCTTGCATAGATGGGACCCTTGCAGAATACAATGTCAGAGCATTCCTGCCAGCTATGCATGAGGTACTCCTGCTCTTCTGTCTTTGCTATCTTTTTTCCTGATGTTTATTGTGATACAAAGCAAACACATATAAGATGACAGCCTGATCTTAAAAAAACTATGTTTGTGGGATTCATCCTGAACCCTCCACATGATTCGATCTCTATATAACTTAGAGGCAACCGTCTGGATCTTGCTCTGCCTATCCAACCTACACATAAACATGTCCTTAAAAAGAACACTGGTAACATCTCAAAATTCACCCTGAAAAGGTAAGAAATGCTTAGATTCATCCTCCCACTGCTATGTATAGATGTTTTAAAATATGGTTTGTACTCATGTGGTCACATGTTATTTGCTCCATAGGAAATAGTCTAATTCAGTCCCACAAAGCCAGGGTTGTCCTGTGACTCCTTTGCTCATGTATGTGGCTTTGTCTTAGACTCCTTTGTCTGAGTATCTTGGGTACATCAAAGCCAACATTTCAGACAGTGAAAAGCCTAACCGATGCACTTTATGTAAGGGTTAAGGCACAAGGGTACTTCCAATGCCTGATTTCTCAAATTACTCGGTACCCATTTATGCTGCTTACTATTGCATTGAAAAATCAATCCCCAATCATGCCTAAGTGACACAGAGGAAATCTGTGGCCATGTAGTCTCCGGTGTCTTTCCCACAAAGCCTGCCTGCCACTTCCTTCCCTTCTGCCTCTCAGCTCCTCCGTTGTGCTGAAACGGTTGTTTTGTCTCCGACTGATTTTCCTCCTTCTGGAGGGCAATTACAGTGCGCCAGAAAATGAAAAGCAGATGAAGCTCAGTAGCGTGTTGCATTAAGCTGTTCTTTGGCCCTTTAATGGAATAACCCCACTCCATGTATATTTTGTTTTACTATAATTTTTTTTTGCTTAAAAATCCTTTCCTGATTTACACTCTATGCACCAATTTGGTTGTAATTTAATATAAAATAATTAACGTACAGTAACTATTCTCTCTTCTCTGTCACAATATCCCCTGGCACTAATAAGAGCACCAGGAAGGAGGCATGATATTCTAAAAACCTTTTTTATTTCCCAATGAAAATGGGTATTTAGGCTATAATTAAATTTAAAAGTGCCTGCAGCGGACTCCAGAGGCCACATTCACTCTTCATGTACATAGGTCCACTTGCATTGACTAAAATCTGCACTTGGATCACAGATTCATTGATTTGCAGCTTTGGTCTGAGCCTCCAGTGCCTATTTTCCTTATTAGGAGGCAGCTTACTTTCAGTAAGTTTCTTTGCTACAGCTTTTGCAGATACTTTCTCATTTGAAGCCCCCTGCAGCACTAATGGTATGATCATTTTCTGGAAAAATGTCAGTTATTTCTGCTTTGAAACTCTTGCAACATTCAACTCTATTGTAGTTCTTAGGCAAGCTTGTATAGAGAAAATTGTTTCCAGAGTTCCAAAAGTATTTCCATAACTGCATATTTTTCAATTAATGCACTAGAGGATTAGGAGGAATTTACATTTTCCAGTGGCCTGGGAGCACTGCTAGAAGTTCCTTCCCTGTTTCACCAGATGATTGCCTCCTGAGATTTCAACCAAAATTCAGAAGTGATGCACAAGGTAGTGGTAAATTCTGTTTGATCTGTTTATATTCATATATATTTCCCAAAGGCCAGGCTCCCTTCCAAATACTCTGAGACTCTCCTGGAGATACTTAACTGCAATCTGCAATCTATAAAGAATGACAGTGGGTTTTGCAGAATAGTAAAATACAGAGACAAGGAAGATGTTTTCCTGAGCGGCCTGTCAGTGGGTCAAGAAAAGAAAAAGGTTCTAATTCCACTTCTGATGGCCATCCCATAAGTAACCTTCATCATCTCACCTCCTGTTTCTCTGTATCACAATTAAGACCATAAGGAAGGTTATAACAGGCCAAACCAGAAGTCCACCTATCCCTGTATCCCATGACTGGTGTCAAACAGTAACAGCAGCTTGAGAATAAAATATCAGAACAGGGGAAATGTGACACAGGGACTTTTTAGGCCTGAAGTGGATGGACATCTCGATGTTTAGTGACCATGGATGGAGTTTTCAGCTGTGAATTTGCCTAATTGCTTTGTTAATGAATTTATACTCTTGGCTTTCACAACACCCTGTGGCAATAAGCTCTGCTGTTTAATTATGCACAGTGTGAAAAATGCTGCCTGATGTTTCTTTTAAAACCTTAGTTTGACAGTTTCATTTGAGAGCCACTCCTTTTGTGGTATAAGAAATAGTTTCTCTTTTTTCAGCACCACCTATGATGTCGGAAATCACTTGTGTCTCATCCTTTTTTCTTCATGGAAGACAACCATTCTTTTTAGTTTCTCATTATACAGAAACTATTCCATAACAACAATCATCTCTACTGCCCTTCTTAGTAATTTTGTTGGTTATTTTCTGGTTCTAGAGAAGACCAGAACTGTCAAATGTAGGTGCACCACCTCTTTATTTGCTGGCTTAAAGACATGATTTGCTTTCCTTTCATGTTTTTTCTGTTTGTTTTTTTTTTCCCCTTCTTTTCTCTTTCTTTGCTAACAACTTCTAGCACTCTGTATGACTGCCCCTGAACAATGAGCTATTTTCACAGAGCAACCTACACTGAACTGAACATCTAATCCCTTGAATGGTGGCATCTGACATGGGACTTGTCACTTTTTATGTATAGGTGGGATTATTTTTCTACATGTGCATCCAGCTTTCATCTGATGGAAAGATAATTTCACCTGCTGTTTTATTACCCATCATCCAATATCACGCCATCCTCCTGCAAGTCTTCCCAGTCAATTCTGGTTTTTATTACCCCTCAGCAAAGGTTTCACTTTTCCTCTTTGTTCATTCATTCATTAATACACTGGAGAGCACAAGTTCCGGCATAGACCTCAGTGGTAACCCCTTGCAGCAACTTCTGCGCTCTGATAGCTGAGTGTTTATACTCAGATTTATTTCTTGTTTTTTAATCACATATCAGTCCATGAGAAGAACTTGATCCTTCTACATCGCTGCTTAATTTCTTCATGTATTTTTGGGGAGGGAACTTTCAAGTGTGCTTTATCAATGAGTTCATCACAGAGTCATTGACTTTCATTGATTTTAATGCTTGCCAACATCACAATGAGGTTATAATAAGGAAACTCCTAAGACACAAGAAACCTAAAATTTTTCAGTGTTCACACAGATGTTCAATAGCTCCAGAAGTGCTGACTTATATGGAATGTCATGCCTCTGAGATGTGTTAGCCTTGTTCCATGCTGCATATGTTTGGTGTGAGTGTCTATAGGAATGTGTGTTTACCACTCAGATTATTTCCTATGCCAAACAGTTTTTTAAAATCTTGGCTGATTTCAACCAAATTTGACAGAGGTATAAAGGTTTGGGAAAAAACCCCAGTCCTTCCAGAACTAGGAAGAAAGGAGGGCAGTGAAGGGTTGAGATCTCATAGTACTGCCATGGAAGTATAAGTTTAACATGAGCATGCGTGAGAGCACCTTGTTTGACATCAGAGATTGACAGAAACAGAGGAAGAAAGATAGAAGGAACAGATGGTATGAAAGCTTCAGCTGTAGAGAAAATCTTCAGTCAGATCTTATGACAAATTAGACAACAGAGAATCCAACCATGAGTCACAAAAGGCTTTGAAACAAGGCTTTGGTCATTCACAGACCATCTTGTCTGATGGTGATAATTGTTCAAAGTCCTTGGTGCAAACAGCTCAGCTCCGCATATCCTACTGGCAGAGACAGCTGGTAGTCTGTACTCCTGATTTAGCAATTTAGAAGACGTCTATCAATTAAAAAAAAAAAGTGAAAGTGGGAGAAGTGCCAGGGAAACTGTATGAGCTTTTTTACATTTTGCTTTGTGAAAGAAACTGATGTATGAAAATAAAACTGCCTGCAAAGCCAAATAAGTATTATAGGAATGTGGATAATAAGAACAAGAGAATCAAGTCAGATCAACAGCTGTTCTATTTGAGGAAAGCTGAGCTGTGTGGGCTGAACTAGTTCAAGTTACTGATGTAATTGTGATGATGAGAGTAAGTAAACTTAGAGTAACTGAAACCTTACAGTGTCTTCACTCTGCTGTATTCCTTTATCTGGTGTGCCTACTGACTTCACTCTTGCTGCTTATATAAGAAAGTGCACCATTGGCCTTTTGTCTTTCATTTTAATTTCATTTCATCACACCATAACTTGATGTTATATTGCAAATTCCAGATTTATGTATACAAATAATTAGCTGGCTTTAATAAACATTTATCAGTCATGTCCACTGAAAGCTGAAAGGAGCTTGGCAAAGCTAATACTTTGAAATGAAATTTTATTTCATGAACAAATGCAGATTCTGTGACACTGAAATATTTACTCATTCACCTCAGTTTCAATAAAATATTTCACTTCATAACAAGGTCCAAATATTCCATTTTAATATTTTGAAACAAAACATTTTAATTTTCATATTATAAATAGCTTCTCATTTGGCAAGAAAAAACACATTTTTATCAGAGCTTTTTTACAGGTTTTAACTTCAAAATTGCTGGTTTCATTTTCAGCCTAGAAAAAAAAGTATTTGCTAAATATATCGTCGACTTGAGATGGTATGTTTTTCACTTGGCAAGGAATTGAAAAAAAGCTATTTGCATACCTCTTGAATTCAGAGCTCTTGAAAATCATGTCATTTTTGGAGTTCTTCATTTGAATTTAGGAATTTTGCTTCAGACCTCTCCAACTAAAATAAGAAGATGTAGAGTCATTAAAATGCTGAGAATTCCACACACACCTGCGCAACACAGAGGGATCTTCCTAAGAGAAGAATTTTTAACTTACAACTAGAAATGGACGCAGTGCACAGTGAGCACATTTGCTTTATCAGCGACGAGCCCATTAACATAGCGGTCACAGAATCTGCATAAGGGTCTTTGGATGATCATGGATGGGATTTTGAAAAGGACTGGATAGATGAGCAATGCATTTTTGGTCTAGTTCACAAACTGAGCCATTGTGGGTGGGGAATGAGAATGAAAAGTTTGGATGAATGCGGAAATGGTTTGTTTGATTGCAAAAGCAAATGATGTGTTGTGATTAGTGTTTGGAGCCCCTTCAAATAATCAGGACGAATTTTAAACAAAAAATTTGCCATCTTGAAATGAAAGAATATCAAAATACTGTGTTTAAAATGGCCAGATAAAATGTATTTGTATCCTTAAGAGATTTTTTGCTTACTGAAATAATTCATCATATTTATCTAAGGGTTCACACAGACAGCTTGTCTACCCAAAAGGTGTTTTCATTTTTGATTAATTTACTTTTTACCTGCTTAAAAGCAGATATCCTATGAGTCAACACTGGCATATATAAATCACTAAGGTACTTAAAAAATCCCACTCTTCACCAGCAGAATTGAGAAGACTTCAACCACATTGCACAGGGAGTGTGGCACACTGCAGCAAACGCCCTACTTGCAATCAGCGAAGGGACCTGTGCTGATGACATTGATTGTATCTCGGCAATTGCAACCGTGATTTCAGTGTACACAATACATAAAACATGCTTTTTTTCGTTTCATTTTTTTCCCCACAGGTCATGGTGTTCTTAAAATTTCCACCTATTATTTTATTCAGAACAAGTTGATTGAGGAAGTTGGTGGTAGAACACAACCAGCAGAGTCCCTCCTGTTTTCTGTCCTCTGCCTGCTGTAGATACTGAATATCTTCATGCGGCTCCAAGTACTTTGTCCTCCTCACTGTATTTCTCTATGTTTTGAAAGAGAAATGAAAGGATTTTCAAATATTCCTCTGCATCTAAAAATGGCAGCAGTAAAAGCTGGATACAAGGAATTAAACCAATTACCACGTACCTAACCAAACTGGGAAAACACAGACTTTGGGTGGTGGTCGCTTATGGATGGTTTGCAACAAAGAGGTCTTAAAAGCCTTCCTGCCAATATGCTGAGTGCTAATAAAGCATCATCACGCTTTGTGCTGACTCTGAAGAGAAAAGATGAAACTCTCTCTCCTGTAACATCTTAAATACATTTAGCAGCTGTGTGCACAAGCTCTGACTAAACTCTTCTGGTTTACAGCATACTTTTCTATCTCCCACTCTTACAGACTGGTAAGATTCAGCCTTGACTCCCTGCCAGGCACAGTATGAAGAATTCTATAATTATCAATCTAGTGATGGCATTTAAAAGAAAATGCATTATCATGCACAGAAATCATCTCATGTCCCCTACAGCGAGTTCCACAACAAGGACTGTCACTTTGTTTGACTATAACTCTGGCTTTATTACGTTTAAGCCTCTTCTGTCAACAGGCTCCCCCAGCGAAAAAATATTGTTTTATTCATAAAATACCATGTAGTCTGGAGTGGCTGTCAACGTACCTAAAGGTCATATAATGTCAGAGTCATTATTTTCAAATCATCTACACTCATGAGCCCTACTTTGCAAGGCTAGCTATCAAAACAATAATAAACACAGAGCTTGTGTGGTGCTGCATGAAAATTTGCGCCCTACCATTTAAGAAGTATGTAATAGGAGTAGAAAGATTCCTCCCCACTCCTCCTCTCACTATTGTGCCACCACTATACAGAGCAGACCGTTATATTAAATGTAATTAATAGCCTGAATCTCTTTACCAATACTTTTTTTCTCCTTGACCCACTTGGTAATCCAAGACAATGCATTTGCAAACCAGATTATGCATTGCAGAGTTGCCAGCTCAGTCAGACTCCAATATTTTACCCTGTCATGGATCAAAAAGATTAAAATCAACTTTAAAAAGCACATGTTATGATACCAAGTCCAGTAACTCTAGTTTGTTTGCTTCAGCTCAGATTTGGAAACTAAGCAAAGATTAATGTTTTGATGGTTTCTGAATTAATGTTCTGTCAACCAGCTGCAGAGACGGGGATTGCTGTTTTCCATTTGTCTGATTGGTTTTAGTTTCCGTAATCCAGATAGTTTTCAACGACTCTTTGCAGCCCCAGGAAGGCTCTGCTGGATCTGCAGTCCTGGGCATTGTTAAAACTAATATTTCCAGCCACACTCAAGGTGGGAGCCACGGGTCATTGGTTCAACAGGTTAATGTGACTGACATAGATCGCACTAACTCTAAGAGTGATTACATTTATTTGCTGACCTAGGTCTTCTGTAGATTAAGACA
Organism: Phalacrocorax aristotelis; assembly: GCF_949628215.1. NCBI lineage: Eukaryota > Metazoa > Chordata > Aves > Suliformes > Phalacrocoracidae > Phalacrocorax > Phalacrocorax aristotelis. Next base: position 96,104,681 of record NC_134276.1, on the reverse strand, counting down.
TACTCCTACCTTCACCTTCTTTACCCTCCCATTTCCTCTGCCTTAAAAAAAAAATAATTGGTTAACAGATGTAGGCAACTGGAAGGCTTCACATTTCACCTCTCTGTTTTCTTTGTCTAAGTGACAAAAGCAGTGAAGGAGGAGGGCTGAGGTGAAAGAAATAACTGTCTTGTGCCAGCTGTACCATACATTATCCCACTCTTTGTTGATACCTGGCACTAGTCTTAATAGAGCCTATATAACATCAGCCCAGGGATGAAAAAAGAAGACAGGCAGATTTAAATTTGTGTATCCAGAGCTGACCATGTTTATCAGGGCTGAGCTGCATGAAACGCTTTGCATGAGCTCCAGTCAACATAAAGCAATTTCTCCTTATATTACTGTGAATTATTTACTTCAGTATTTTGAACAGACATCCAGATTTTCCCCCTCTGTTCAGAGTTTTATTGCAATGAAAAGAAGAGAAGTAAATGAATAGCAGGAGAGGGGAAATAAATCCCATTGAAATGCACTGGCTGATGAAATAAGTGTCTTTGAAACAGTGCCTTATGCAAGAATAATTGTATCATTTGTTACAGTGCTATACTGATGTACTTAGGACCGTCTCTGACTACAGCAGCGATATGGGAAGCAAAGCTCCAGCTAGAGCATCCGCGGGGCTGTGGGACTTTGTTTATAGGTTGTTAGTGAAGATACACCCAAGTGGCCAGCCCTGAAGATAGTGGTTTTGAATCCTTCCTATAAACTGTGGAGAGTTTTAGAGCTAAGCTATGCACATACATACATGCAAACATGCACACACACATGCACAGACCAGAGAGGAAAGACTTCACCGTTACTGGGTGACAGAGGACATCATGTCTTTGGCACAGAGGACAGAGCAGACACTGCAACTTGTGTTCTGCCCTGAATGCACAAATAGAAGGGCTGAGAACAGGTCCCTGTCTGTCTCTCCCACATGAGCATTAGGGCGGAGATCTAGCTAACTCCTGAAATGTCACCTATTACTCACTGTCTCAGCACCGGAGGTAGCTCAGAGAGAAGTGCTTCTAAACCTTCCTGTAAAGGAAAAGGCTCTGCTCTGCAAGTTATGTTTTCCTTCAGGTCTGAATTGCAGATGTGAACCTCCCTCCTCAGGTTCGTAGCTCAGGAGCTTCCAGACCCATCGTTGGCTTAGCTTTCATTTTAAGTGGTGCCAAATGAAGTTCAGAAGCTGAGAACAGTTCTGTGAATGTGATGTTTAGACCAGCCGATCCTTTCTCTTCCAAACCTGCATTTGCTCCCAATCCAAAATCCAGTTTCTCCTCAATGAAAATGTGGGCTGGTTGTAGAACTTTTTCCACAGAGCTTGCCATTAATGTCATTGCTAAATCTAACACAAGTGTCGGCTGAGTTTCACCTTCATTTCTAGGGAAGACAGCATTTAGATCCACAGCTGTCATTCCCACTTCTCACTATGCAGCAAAGGAGGTTAAGGAAAATGGCTCTTATGAACGTTATTGCATAATATTCTGCCTGAGAGAATTATTAAATGAACAGAGTAGCCATATATTTTTGACAGAATGAAAACTTATTTGGACAAGTCAGCAGGAAGCTCGGCTGAGTGATTACCACAGGCAACCCTTTGAGAAAGGGGTACAGCCACAGACACAAAGCTGAAGCAGCAGACAGTCAGGAATGAGAGGCCAGTGGCAAGCCGAATTGCTGGGCTCTGTGTGTATGCAGCCAGAGATGGGCACTTGAAAAGCTGGGAGTGTCATACTTGCCAAGAGCATTTCTGATGGATCAGCGAGCAAGCTCCCTGGTCACACTTTCTGCAACTGTTTTGCTTGCCCATACCTGCAAAGTAGGCGGTGGCTGAAGGCATCAGTGGCTCCACCACCAATTACCCCCACCGATACCAGACTGCTTCCAAAGAAGACATTAATATCCAGGGTGGCAGCAAAACGTGATGGGACAACCCCTCGCATCAGCAACATGTTTTCTCCTTTCCCCACCAACAGCAGAAGCAAAAGTCTGATCCTCTGTGGCTCTCCCCTGAACTCTGCTCCTTTTCCACAGAGGGAGCAGCTTCACCTCTAAGTGGCAAAACTCTGCATTCACCCAGGGCCAAGTGCTTTTTCCAAGGTGAAATCCAGGGGTCTGAGTCTGACCCCTTTTGTATCAGATCAGCCATGACTGTCTGCAGTGATCCTGTTACTGGAAAGCTACACACACATGCTTGTCCCTTAGCCACACACCTCTTCTCTTGGGAAAAAAATCTTTAATGAAGAATTTTCCCAGCGGAAGGGGGAGAAGGCAAGAGAAGACCCTCAGGGAATAAAAGGCTAGTGTGAGAAAGGGATGTAGATGGTGCAACCAAGTGGTTGGGGGGATGGGTGTTAACTGGGGAGACAAGTAGGAAATTGTGCTTCACTCTGTGCATAAAGGGACAAATATAGCCTTCTGCCTGAATATGTTTGTTCCTGCAGCATAAGAAGAGGTTGAGGCCCTGTTGTGTTGCTCTCTGTGCTGCTAAGCTGCACCTCTGCAGATCAGTCCCACAGCACTTGCGTGGTAGGGACGGAGCAGTGGGACAAGGAGCAACCCCATACCCTGGCAGGATGGGGATACAGGGCAGTCATGCCCCATAGAGTCTGTTTTAATGCTGTCCTGGCTAGAGGAATAGCCCTGAGGAGAGGCTCTGAACTCTCACTCTCTGAATTTCCATGTCTGTTGTGGTAGACACTATGCAAGCACTCTTAGCCTGTTCAAACTGAGATGGAATAGTATATATCTTTTTATTAACCTGGGACTACAGACCCATTTACCTTGGTAGGTCTGTCCTGAATGAAATCAGCCTCTTTCTTTCCTTACAGAGGCAGACATAGGGTGCAAAAGGCACTTGCAATCACCTGCCTGCTGGTTCTAGCACCTCCACTGGCATCCATCGCTTGTCCAGGGCACTCATTTAATTTCCTAAGAAAGAAAAAAAATATTTTCTGATACCGTCACCCCATTCAATGTGAGGCACAGGAGGTCTGAAGGAAGAAACACACTAATTCTTGGTCTTAGACAGGCCAGGCAAACACATAAATCTGGACTGGCCTTAGATGGTGATCGCTTTACTTCCCCTCCCTTTCCTCCAAATTGTTCCTGTTCACAAAAATCCGGAAGGAAAATTCATAGAACTGTCTCCACAGGCAATAAACCAAAGTTAACGATCTGATGTAAAGCCACTGGAGTAAGAATATTTTCATATGGTGAGAAGACAGAGGCAGAGTAGGCAGAAATATGGCCTTGTGGGTGCCACATGACTTTATATGTTATATGTTATACAGAATCTGAATCCTTCCTCCAGCCTTTAAAAGGGATACTGCTCAAATTTATGGTTGTAGAACAAAGAAGTTTAATGTATCAATGGCAGAGGTGCTCTGAAGCAGAACTACCACAATAAGCAAAATAAACAGCCTTGCTATCCCATCGAAATTAGAAGTACACAACAAAATCCATTTGTGGTTAGCAGGTCTGCACCAAAGGAGGTATGTGGTTACCTCCTCAGCTGCTCCACATGCAATGAAAGGAGTTCACACTCCTTTTCTGTTAGGGAACACTGAGAATCAGTTGCCTCCTGAAAGAAATGCTGCTGCACCGCTCCAGATATGTTACTGGTACATCAAAAAGAATTAACATCCTGCCTCCGCTTACACAAAGAGCGGGCATCATTTGATGCCAAATGGCCATGTGCACTGATACAGAAATAATGACTTGGCAGCCAGCAGGAGTGAAAAGGAGCCAAATTACATCATTCACTCTCCTTTCAGTGGAGATAGAAGACTCTATTTACTACTTTGGCAATAGTCAGCCCCACAGCTGCTGCCAGCCACGTGTAAGGGGAGCAGAGGCAAGGCAGCAAAAAAATAATTGAATCCTGAGAGCCTAGGGATCCTCTCTGCAAAATGCCCCACGCCTGGTGCAACAGGGTGCTATCCTAGGACTCAGGAAGCCTCCATTCTGGTCCCACCGCTGTCACCAATGTCTGATGCATGACCTTGGCCCGTTGCTTCACCTCTCCTCTTTCTTCCTGCTCTTGGTCCTTTTCGTTTGGCTCACAAGCTTTTGAGGGCAGACACTGACATATCATGTAAACTCTGTGCTTAGCTCAGCACTCTGCCGGTCTCATGTGAGTCCTGTAGGGAGTCCTGCAGCAAAATAAAATGAACAGCAGCTGTATTTCTAATAAGAAAGAGAACACATTGAAAGCGCCAAGAAGGGGTAGGGTTTCAAACATATGGGATAAATATGTAACATGTATGTTACAAGATGGGAAGTTCTGCCATGCCAGAGCACCTTTAGCTGTACCAATGCCTGATGGAGTACAAGTACAATGATAAGAAGTCACCAGTACAGCTAGAATGAGCAGCAGAAACAGTTAAATAGTTTAAATAATTTTTAAGCTGAAACTATCAGGGACAGGAACTGAATTAATACGAGAAAGTAAGGATAAATGCCTCTGTGGATGACTGCCAGATTTGTCTTGATAGTGAGAGCCATACTGCATAAAGAATACACCTACAGGGCATTTAAAAAAAAAAATTAAAAGAGAACAAGTGTTTAACTGTGTGACCTAACAAGTTTTAAGATTTGTCCAGTTTCCATTGCCAGAAAGCTCAAGCCTACCTGTCTGACAACATCTTCTTGTATGCTTCAAGCAACTGATAATTATCAAACAGGAAAGAGAGTGACCACATCTTAATTTATAATGCATGTTCAGGTGACAGAACTCAATTTTTGTTGCTCAAGCAAACCTCTGCAGAGTAGTAATATGATAAATGAAGACTAAAAAACACCCTCAAAAAACTAAATCCCTTCTCTCAGGACAGAATACAGTGCTGATCTGTGAAACCTCTGTTACATATGATTCAACAAAACCTGCTAAAAAACCAAAGGAGTTGGTGCCTCAGAGATTTTTTGTACTTTTAAAATGAACCATAATCACCCTACAGAGGGAAGCTGAGGAGACCCTCATCTGTGCTTCCTCTGCAGAACAGATCCACAACTTCATTAAGAGAATCAGTGTATTTTGTAACTAAATGAGATTCTGTCTTGCTGGCAGGCATATTGTGCTCACCAAACAAAGAAACCACACACAAAAACATTCCAAAGGGAGATGTCCTTAAAAAAAAGTCATTGTAACACCATCAGACTGTGGAGTCTGCCAGAAATTATAACTTCGTGGAAGAAAAAAGAGTCTGACAGGAATTAGGAAGCAGCTAGACACAAGTGGCAAAAATCTGTTCTCTTGGCCTTTTTATTTCTCAGTTAATGCCTGTGAGTTTCTGCTTGTTGTAAAGCAATTGCTGTGTTGTTTTGTTTCCCTGTATTCAAAAGTCACACTGTTACTCTCCAGCTTCTGCTCTGAGGAGCTGGTTTTAGGGACAAGGCAGCACCCTCAGACTTGTTTGCGGTGGATTTTTAGAGTATCTCACCAACACCCAGAGCCCTGGAGAATAAAACCTTGAAGACTTCTTTCAAAGGCGACAGGCTTACTGCTCACCTCCTGGTGTGCTTGTCCTTAGCTGCAAGCCTGACTGGGCCCATTAGGCCTGAGACGAAGAACCGGCTGAGAGGCAAATGTGAAAAATCACAGTACTAAACCACTGGGAAATTCAAACTTCTCCATGCATGGGAGCCAACCAGGCTTACAGATCAGTAAGGAAATATTCAGACACTGATCCATGCGCTATGTTCTTGCTCAAAGTCTGACTGGGAGAGGGAAGGGATAATAAGATCTCAGATCTGGCAAGTAACAGTAACAGAAGGGGAGAAAGGGAAGAAGGAAAAAAACACCAGTGAGCTGAGGATGTAGATGATGGTTTGAGATCCGGAGTAGTTCTGTATGTCGTACTGTAACCCAAAAACAATATGAAAAAGGGAGCTGGAGATAAAGCCCCAAATGGGATTTTTATGAGGGACTTCTGCTTTTTCCCCTGGTAGATTGTTAACTATTTTGTTTTAGTTATCAAATAGAAGACCAGGAATTCACTACATGGTGAACATTCCCAATAATATATAAATTTAGAGATAGGCAAAACTTACCAAAGATGTCAAGTGTGAGCTAGTTGTCAAGCGTGGGCTAGGTGTTCTCATTCTTCGCACTCAGTTGAAAAGAGGCAGCTCCACAAGGAATTTCTTCCCAACTACCTTAGACACACATTCACTCAGTCTGGGTGAAATGTTATACTTCAATACATCTGCAGTTAAGGGAAATGAATCTCTCATGAGGTTACTGCCAGCCTGTAGAGTCAGAACTTGGTCTGATCCCATGACTTCATTATAGCTTGCAAACAGCAACGCAGCTCAACCTTGCTCCACACTATCCTCAAACGTCTGAACTCTAAAAAAAAGTGTTTGCAGCATTTACAAAGAGGTTAGCTAAACTGAGCTCTGCAATTCATGGCAGAAAGAAAAACAGTCCAGAATAAGAAACATTCCTCAGAAAATCCCTGATTGACATCTCTCTGCCTTTTACATCAAAAAAGCTTTGTCATGCTGATAACCTCAGTTGTGAGTATTTGACAGGAGAAGATCAGCTGCCTTCAGGCAATGTAGACCCAAATCAGTTAGGAATGTAAATCTAATTCTGAGACAACGGGTGGCTTTCTGTTTATTTTGGCTGGCTCTAGAGTGGCTCCATGCACACAAAATCAATATTAAACTCTACTCAGAAGTCAGCTGCCAGCTTGTGCAGTCTGTAGCACTCTGGTATTATGTGATGCCAGCATAAAACTCCACTAGTAAATGGGCTGAATCATCCTGAACAAGTTTCCTGGGATATAAACACACATGGAAAATATGAGTGGTCTATCTACTAGTGATGGATAAGCATACCATCAAAGCAAAAATGTGTACTTACCTTACTAAGCCCAAAATATTGTTTTCCACTTATGGACAGGTCCAGGACTTCTATTACATGAACCAAGTTATGAAGTTTGTCTAGACTCTAGCTAGCATGGAGCCCCACCAATACCACTTTCTTCAGTCTCCCAGTATGATTTATGGATGTATACAGAATTTTTTTCTAAGCCACATAGTCGTCATGTAACATGAAAGCCTGTCTTGACTAGTGAAAGTTTACCATGATGCTATGCCAGCGGGATATGTTGTTCATTTCAGAAGCTATTTGAATATTTTCTACATGCTGAAGATGCTGTGATACTGGAGGTGACTTCCATGTACCAGCTCCTGTAATCGTGTCAAGTGCTGAGCAAAAAGAGTCAAAAGAGGAGCTTTATTGTCTTTATTTCTACTATCATTTATTTCAGAGCTTTAATTTTTTTTTCCCAAAGCCATAAAGTTTTGCTGCATGACATTCACAGAAGGCCACAAAGACCATTCAAACCTTGAAGCATCTTTAAACAACCTGGAGAAAGGACAATTAATTGTGTTGACACTGAAAGATTACTGGAGTAAAGCAATGAAATTTTTAAAGGAACCTGTAGGCTGAATATCAAAAATAAATGAATTTACATGCACTCCCTGGAATTATTTTTCCTGCACCCAGTGAAGCAAAAGCACTGCAGCTGCTCAGTCCCTCACGTCCACCACCCCTTTCCCTCATATGTGAAAGTTCACCAAAGAGTCAGAGGGGTCAATCCTGCCAGCTTTTCCAGAGCTTTACATCAGGCATCTCCACAGAGCAGGATGGTCCATCCCTATACATTGATGTTTTTCAAATAACAATCATCCCCTCCTCTGCAGATGCTCTAACCAAATTAAAACCATGCTGGAACCCGTGGAGGCTAGAAAATTCATTAATGGATTTGAGTGAAATTGCCATTTTATGGAATGTAATTTCACATATGGGTAGTTACACTACCTATGGAGTTCATGGTTGAAACAATTTAAAGCACTTCTCACCCTAACACAAAAGATAAGCTCGTTTTATGAGCTTCTCAGCTTCCTCTAGCCCATACTAAGCACAAATGCATAATGTGAGCAACAGTCTTCTAAGTTAGATCATTAAGAGGAGCTGAAGACAGATGTATTGTAAAAACACAGCCCTCTTCAGGGTGATATGCGGTGCCCTGCCATTTCAGAAATATAATCTGAGGCATCAGCAAGCTTGCAGTTGACTTGCCAGATATCTTCTGCTATAGTGTGATAAATTTAAAATATTTAAAAGATACACTTTTACTCTAGGGAGATTTTTCCCATCTCCAATTGTTGTGGAACATAACTGGCGAGTAAGAGCTTATCTTCTCTCCAGAGAAAATAACACAAGTTTGCTCCACTGCAAAACCCACAACGATTTGCTAACCTCAAATTCAAGGCACATTTTAGTGTGATAGTAAAGACAATGTGTTTTAACTTGCTGTGGTCTATCAAAGGTCTTAAGTTTCTCACTTCAAATCAGAGTCTGGTGTCCAGTACCTTGGTTTGAATCAGTCATTCAAAACAGGTCTTCAGCAAAAGGTATTTCTTACCTGATTCACTTTATCGCATGTATGATGCATTTGAATACCCTATCACAAGCCATAGGCATGTTTAATATTGAAATTACACTGCTAATATCCATATCAATTATGTTTTGAGTTTTACGTTTAGTACAGGTATTAATGAAGTCTGGCTTTTCCATTTTTACTTCTGCAAGTATAATTTATTGAGACATAAATAGTAATATTAAAGCTATCAAGTATAAATATCAATACTTGACGGCACTGTGTAATTTAAGAGTTACGTGCATCTAAATTCAGTTACAGTCCTTTCTAAGTGCTCACATCTTAACTGCAGGCTGCAACTCACCAGGAATTCTGAGTTTTGGAAGCAGCAGGCTGTCAAACAATACAGTACTTACATCTTGAAATAAGCTTGTCAGAAGGACTGGGGAATCAGCACCACATGGTTAGGACATAAAAAATGTATCATTTTCTTTTTTTTCACTAAACACTCACTGTTTATATGCAGTAACAATTTTCCCCATCTCTCAGTCAGTTCGGATTAATTATACTTCTGGTGTTTTAATGATTCCAGAAATATGGGAAAACGGTCTGGAAGGAACCTCAGTAAGCCATCCATATTGTCAGTACTCTTAAGTTCAGCTACACTGAAACTGCCCTTAATGACAACCTTGTGTCTCACAGCCTCCAGTGATGGGAATACTGGCCTCCATGGATAACTTATTCCTTTGCTGTGCTATTCAGTGTTTCAGAAAGTTCTATCTTATTTCATGAAACCAGGAGTAACTGGTAGGCAATGGTATGTGGTTTGGGAAAGAAACATTGGGAAATGTGACAAGGCTTGGCCAAACAAAAGTTTGTTTCATTTCAAACAGTCATTTTTTGGGGGAACCATAAAAAACTCCACTGTTCCTCAAGGTGAAAGCTTACAAAGCAGGGACACCTATTGCTCAATTAAAATACACCTGGCAGTGAGAGTGGGATTGTCTAAAGGCTCAGTCACTAATACAAGTGTTTTATCTCAGCTCACTGTGGACACAGACAATGTAAACTGGAAGGACTTGTCCCATAGAAGTGTCTTTGGCTACAGAGGGGACATCAGTGACTTGGCCTCATCAACAGATGCAGTGTTGCCTTCAATTTTAAGCTCAAAATACTAGTGTTTTATTATTTTTATAGCTGTTCTGAGAAAGCAAGCAGTAGCGAAGCACCACTTGCGTATTTTGAGACTACTGTGTTACTTGTGTCATGTATTGATTTATGTTGTTAAGCGGCACTCTTCTACACTGACACTACCCACTCACATTTGCTTTGTCTGAAGACACCAGGGAGAAAGTACCTTAGGATGAAGCAAACTGAGAAGGAAATCGTGAAAGTCATGTTGAAGGCAGAAGTTTTGTGTTGCTTTGGTTCAGTGAGCCTCCTGATACAGATGCTTGTACTTACTAAGAGGGGCTACCTCTAGCAAAAAGAGCTAAAGACCACACTTAGCACTGTCAAACACTTACCAACCTTTTAGTACTTTCAACTGTAAACCTCACCACGCTCTGTAACTATCTCAATGAGCTTGTGAGCTCATAGCCCTTTTATCTTGTGTTACTTTTTTCCTTTTGTCAGTGTAGTCAAGTGTGCATCTGAATAACCTGAGAAATTTAATGGCACAAGTAATGGAGAATCACGTCCCTTTGCATCTGGAGGCATCTGCCCTTAAATGTAGAGTTTAGTCTGCCATATGCAAAAATTTCTATCTTTCTACCAGAAAACTGACACTACCCAGCTTTGCATTGAAAAGACTAACTAAACACTACACTTGCTGTAAATTTCTGTGAGCCTATGCAGAAGAAATTTTGCTACAGAATTACATCAGTATTATTTGCTTATTTAAACCTCCTCTGACAGAGAGGATGATTTTTCACCCAAAAAAGAAGACATCTACCAGTACTACCAGTGCTATAGAAGTACCAGTACACAATCAAGAATTTCCCACATCAGTCAAACTGGAGTTGAAGATGCTTTGAAGAAACCACACTCACGCCAGCCTGACAGCCTTGTACCCCAGGGGAAATCCCAGCTAACGATTTCAGTGACAGTCTGCTGGTGTTTCCCAGCTTTGGAAAGCCTGCAGGGGATGGAAGTGTGGCCAAAGAGGATAGTTACCCGAAGGATCCCTATCAAAAGGCACTGTTGACAGCACAGGTGAAGGAAGGCGTTTGTGGGTGTCCAGCAGTTCCATAAATTCCATTTTGGACATACTTGTGGTTTCACTTGCATGTCTCCCCTCTTATTTATAATTAGTGTTCCCTAACTGGTGGGGAATACACCAATATTTTAGGACTTCCTTTTCTCTTTTAAGATTCTAAAATGCAGCTGACAACAGCCTAATCTGACTAACTTTGGCCTCCTTCGAATGTGTTTTCGGTTTCAGTAATACTCATCTAATTTCAGCCAAGCTGACCAAGTTAAAATTAATGTGGCACAGACCATGAAGGGAGCTATTCATTTACTAGCAAGAGGCAGCTACTTTCAGGACAGATGTTTATTGTAGAAAAGGCAATGATCAAATGAAAATGTCAGCAAAAAATACAGAGAGTTACAGTCCCTGCTGTCAGGAAATTTATTAATTTCAAAGCATCATCAGTAGTACATGGAAAGGTGAATTATTAAAAAGTAAATAAAGATTCCCTTTAACTTATATTCTGTCTATAAAAAACCTGAATAATACTTGGGTTTTTGCCTGCAGCTGTGCAGGTGGTGCAGCCATTATTCTCTCAGCCCTTGTTTTCACCCACTCACACACCTTCATTTCACCTGGTGGCTGGAAGTGCGGATTCTGCTTTTCTTTGAAGTAGCTGGAAACGAGAATAACAATGCCTTGCTGCTACTTAGCCCTGTTTGCTGGCAGGATTCAAGCTGCTTTACAGGAGCCATCGGCAGCATTACGTCCACTTTACCAGTGTGGAGACCAGAGCCCAGCAAACAGCAAGCTGCTTCTAAGGACAGCTGGTGGGAAGGTGAGAGAAGCAGGAGGAACCCAAAGTCTCCACCTGCAGGTGGTGTCAAAGCAAGCACAACGTAATGGATGATACTGTGCCTCCTTTCAGAAGGGGTTCATTTCTTTGTCAGGGTACTCCAGGTGGAAGCCCACTAAAACTCACCTGCCCATCAGCTAGGGGACTTCCTTCAGAGGTTCAGGCTCCATTTTCTTCCACAACAGGTGTCCCATTCGCTCTGCTGCCAGCATTACCCCCTAGCCCCAATAGCTTTATCCCAGTTTAGCATTCACCCCACTGAGGTGTCTATCAACAGAAACAATGCTTCATGTCATCCCCATTCTGGTAAATTAATCAAACCAGTCTCTTTTCACATCACTTCATGTATTATGTGCTCCATTTTCCTATCCATGTTAATAGCCCTTGTCAATCATGCACTCTACTTTAAAACAATCATTTTTGATCCTGGGTGACCAAATTATACTCCACCTGCCAGCAGTGTATGTGTACACCCTTCTTTCTGCAGGAAATAACTCATCTAATCCATCCTGGGCTTCAAGGGTCTTTGCCTTTTCTGTCATGTTGACAGCCTGGATATGATGTTATGTGTCTTTATCTTGTCTTTTCTCTTCCTCTGCCATCCCAGCAAAAAGGCCTTTAATAGTAGGCATATAATGACAGCAGGTGTTTTTATAACTCCTATATGCATATATGTTTTTGCACTTTATACTGTGAAACTAGCCCAGTTTCTAATCCTCTGTTGTCAAATTCTATCTTTGAAATATTCTGAATGCCCTGTCTGTACCTAGGATGTGTCATCAGCAAATCAGATTAGTACACTCCCACTTTTTGTGTAAAATAGACCACATGTCTTGCCATATCCATCCTTGAAGAAATCCATTTCGTCCAGCCCAAGATATCTCACTGTTTCTTTGCTCTCATAGGGAAAACAGTGATTTTATCCACCATTAAGGAGCCATGGCTATGTGCATGCCTGTGTGAGAGAGAGAGAGGGGGAAATGAGGCAGAATCTGGAATATTTGTTTTCACATTGAAAATCATTTGGAACTAATGGACAAACATTCGTAGTAAGAAACACAACAGAAAAGTCTGAAGATAACTGTGCTGCTGCAGTCAGGGCAAGGTAGAAAAGTAATGTGACTTCAATATAGGCTAACTGCAGCAATGCATGGCAGTGTCATCATTACCAAAGGATATTAGTAGCCTATACAAAAAGCAAGAGAGGGAATGACAAGTGAGAAGGTAAGAAATAAACAAACATTTTGGAAAAGGTGCTTTTTCCAGAGAACTGCATTGCAAGGTGAATAAGACCTTTAAAGGAAGAAAAGTATGCTGAGAAGCAGCGTCTCAGAAAAGGGAGGATCTTTTATGTACACTAAGCTTATCACCAGCGTGACTCACTACCTTCTGCGCAGAGGCATGGCAGGAACAAAGGAGGCACTTCTTCAAATTAAGGAGTCCATAAGTGAGGTTTCAGAACAATCCCATGAACTGAATAGTTAGGATGGGTTTCATTTGGCTGTTGCCATCTAAAAGTTAGGAAACTAGACTGTGCTTTTCATCTAAGCATCTAAGAGAGAGAAAGACCATATGGAGAGACCAATATATCAACTAGGTAAGGATAATATTGCACTGGAAGTGCTTATCAGTTGGTCTTGACTATGGTGCTAGATGAGACACACGCTTTTTATGATATTAAAATTAAGTGAAATAAATCTGGACATATGTAAAAGACTAAGATGATCAAATTCTATGCATCAGACAGTCCTAAAATAAATTCTGTGTAAAATTACTGAACTGCTAAGGTCTAAGTTAATTTTGGTCCCTGACAGCAAAGATTATACTACAGACTTGAAGAGTTATCTTGAGTACTAGCAACGAATAAACTTGGTTTCTAGACCATAAACATTATTAGAAACTATAATAATGAAAAAAAAAATTACTTGTATGAAATACCAGGGAAAAGCCAGCACGGCTTTTGCAAAGGGCAGTCATGCCTCACATATGACACAGTCCCCAGAAGAGGCAAGGAACAAGAAACATTTCTGCTGCTACAGTCTGCTTGAATTGCCAAAAAAAGTGCCAATGAGAACATCTATCAGAGGGTCTTACAAAAGCTAAGTATTCATAATTTAAATGGCAAAGATCAATTCATAGCTGCTTAAAAAAAAAAAAAAGAAATTTAAAAAAGATGAGAATTTGAGTCTCCACAATATAATGCTGCCACTCATGGTGCTACTAACGGATTGGAGTCGGGCCCAGTGCTCCTCCAGATATTCTTAAATGTTGCAGGAAGCAAATAAGAAGGGTGCTGATAACATTAGCTGATGCAAAATTATTCAGAAAAGACTAAAGTTGACCATGAAGTATGCGAAAAGATCATGAGTTTTTGTATTCAATTCCATGTTATTAACTGCAGTGTGATGCAGAAGGGTAACATTCTGCTTATATATAGCAAGGCAGTGCAGAGATACAGGTGTATGTGTATGTATTCATGTATGTACAGGCTACTAAATATAGGCAGTTAGATGGTAAATTACCTCATGTAATTTAAGAAGAATAGTTGGAATCCTTCAAGAGTCTTTGAATGCTTTGAATACATGAGTTCACTGCTCGGGAACTGTCTAAGAAACAAAGGATATGAACAATTATTAAGAAAGAAGATGAGAAGAAAAAATCAAATAACATTATGCCACTGTGTATTATTACTGTACCTTACATACTTCTTCACCCCATCTCAAAAGGATGTGCTGGAACTAAGACAGGGAAGGGAAGAGCAAACTTACAGAACTGTTTTGTTACAAGGGTGGATAGACTAGATGACAAATAACAGATAATAATAGACTAGATAATAGATGACAAAGATGGAATATGGCTGAGGTAGATATGATGAATAGGAAATGATTTATTCACTGTTTCTCACAATACAACAGCAGGTAGACTGATAATGAAATTATCAACCAGCAGTTTGAAAGCAGAGGAAAAATATTCTTTTCACACAAGGCCAGGGAATTAATTCTTACAGGATGTGCTGGAAGTCATGGCATAAATTTACTCTTAAGTGTCAGTGACTGTTGCTGGATACAGGGTTACAGGCATCTCTAGCCTAGAAACATCCAACCCAGGTCTGAAAATTCATCAACAAGCAGTTCCTGAAGTTGTGCTGGAAAAAAAATCCCCACATATTTGTCCCTTCTTTGAATTTCTCTTTCTTGCCAGCATTCAAGCCAAGTTTTAGATGCCACAGGAAAACCTCAGTGAGACAGGTCTGCATTTGCAGCTTTAGTATACTTGATTGAGGTTACATCATGCAAATTTTTGAAATGTCTCCAATGTGTTTCCATAACTCAGCATTGTCTCTTAGAGAGGGGAACAGCTTCCCTGTTTCCATTCTGTGATTGAGCTCTTTTCCTCACAAAATACTAGTCATTGACATTCCTAGGTTTGTTACTGGTACCCCCAGTTTATTTGCTGAAGTAATCCCTTCATTCTGTCACAAATACAGGAGTCTGCCTTTCCACCTCCAATTTATTAAAACAAACAAACAAACCAACCCCACATTTAAATAAGGTCACGGCAATTCTGTAAAAAGTCACATCCTTAGATGAAATAAATTACTCTAACATTATCGGCTTCAGTGGAGCTATAGTAATTTAAAGCAGCTGAATATTGCTCCAGCACTATGACTCAAGTTATCAAGAACGTGAAATGCTGCAATATTGATTCAGAAATGTCTATTTGAATTTATTTTTCTAAATTCATTTGCTCCCAGATCCATTAAACATAGTAGGGAAATATTTCTAGAATGCACATTAAGTGCAAAAGTGTAGATTATGACCCAAATTCAGCAATGCATTTAGGTATTCTCAGGCATTCTTAGGCTTCTAAGTGCTTTATGAGTCTGACCCTCATGGCATCAGATTGCATCAATAGCCTATTTAGCAAAGGTCACTCACAAGGATGTTTTAAAATCTAGTCCTAAATATTATTTTTTGGTAATGATAGTATTCCAGTAGCATTCATGGGGAGTGTTTTCCAACAGAGCTATGGACATACCCTGCCTTGAGATCTCACAGTTTATAGAGACAATATAGGGAAAGTACATGAAAATTCTCTCTTCAGACTAAGCTTGCCCCAGTGACCCTTCTGCCCTTTCCATTATATAATGACCAATTTCCTCCAGGTACCTTGGTAAAAATGGTTCTTGAGAAGGATCGTGAAGGAGGAAATGACCTTGTGATTCCATTTTTACCAGCCAATCACCCATAAAGTCAAGGCTGAAGAATGTGTAAAGGGCTGTATTCAGATTGTCTGCTATAAATGTGTAATCTCCTCATCGTAGCCCCTTCTCTCTAGTGATTATAAAGTCTGGCAGCAATGTTGGCACCATGATTTGCTCCTTTTTCTCTTAAAATTAAATGTCTTCACACCAGCAACACCTGATTTATGCATCTCAAGCCTTTTTCCTATATATAGACTACAGACAGTGCTGGATAAAGGAAGCACACATGGAGTGAAATCTATTGTTGGTAGCAAGACAGAAGAGGCAGGACACAATGTGGTGGTGACACAGGGGATAATAAGACGTTTTAGTTTCAAGAGTGTTAATGATGAAGGTGGTGACTTTAAGCTATAAACAGTGGTTCGGGGCTCCTGAGGGCAGGGAATGTCACTGCGAAAGGGAGAAGTGGGAAAGCTGCTGTTGGCAGCTGCTTTCTGCAAGGCATAACTTGGGTGAGGAGAGGCACAGCCAAGGAGATTTGTGTTACTCGAGGAATGAGGTAAGAAAGGCTTAGATGAGAGTTTGGGGTAGAATTCAAAGGTAAGATGCCTAAAATACCATAAAAGAAATTACAGTAAAAGAAAGCACCCTAAAAGACAATTGGAGAGCTGTCAAATAGCTGTGGTGCCAAGGAGAGGGCATGGCCCAAGGTAGGATCTTGTTATTTAGGCACAGCATAAGGCCTCATTCAAACAGTTTGTTTTCAAGCTCCGCCACAGGTTTCCCATGTGATTTTGGAAGTGCCATTACGTCTCTCTCCCAGTTCCCCATTTATGAAGTGCAAATCGTATTTCATTTCTAACGCTTGTCTTGTTCTTAAGTAACCAGCAGTAAATTTGCTGGGGAAGGGATAGCCTTCATATGCATGTATATACATGTGTGGATGCAGCTTTCTGTAACAGAGTCCAGTTTTCAGCTGAGCCCCTAGAAATTACTGTAAAACAAGCTTCAGTTTATCCATAAAGCATGACTTTAAAATTGTAGACCTGAATGACATAAAAATTATAAGATTGTAAAATGTAAAATATGAAAAAACATTACAAGAATAGACAATATCTTTGAGAAAAATATAATGAAGAGAGTATTGTCTTCTCTTTACCTGCATGTACTTTTGAATCTCACCAGGTCCTCAAACATATCTATATTAAATATTTTTGAGAAGCCAGGTCACAACCATAAACAGTCTGCATGTGTTAGTATTATGAGGAGCAGTGCTAACTGTTCTTTTACTTACAGTATTTGTAACTGGCATCTATACTTGCTAGCATCACACACAAGTGAGAGAGGGGGACAGTTTTTCTCTACTCTGTGTATTTATCTTGTGTGTTTGGCAACATTTGGAACCAGACCAAAACCAATTTAAGTCAATACTCAGTTTCATTTGTTCCCTTTATAGCCCATTTCCCCTCTTGGTTTGCGTGGGTATTTCCAACAGCAACAGAGAAGAGAAAATATTTCAAAGCAAAGCAAACTGTGGTTATATAACAGCAAACAAAGACAGGAGGCTTCAAGGGGAAAATGTGACTCCTGAAAGTAATTTTAAGAAATTATCTTTACACAGATTGCTACACACACTAATACAATTACAGAAGTACAAATCCCACACACACATACCAATGCACAGAGTAAATACAATTACATCAATGCTTATATGAGCATACCTTATTTTATTACAGAAAGAGGAAAAAGCTGTGATGGTACTAGACCTGCATGCATGTTACATCCATGATACTCATTATTTTGGCTGAAACATTTGCACCCTTGTAAGTGTGGTCAGGCTGGTACAAGAACTGGATGTAGAGCAATGCTATCCTTCTTCCTCCCCCCCCATCCCCACCCGCCCCCCCTTATTTTAAGGTTCTTTCTCTTCTGAGCTCTTTTAAATTATCATAAGGTTGGGGGTTGGTAAGCCCACCCACTAGAGAGAGATTTTAAGTGATAAGCTGTTTATTAATGGTTTAACTGCATGTTCCTGACTCCTTTGTGTCAGCTGTTGAAGGTGAGTACTACAGAGCTCTAGCAGCAATCAATGCAACACACCCAGCATTATAATAGGAAAAATATTGCAGAAATTAAATAAAATGTGTTAAGAGCACTTTTATAATTCAGCTTTTGGAGGTGTGTATCTTTTAACGGCTTGCTTGTTACTATGGGAACAGGGGTTTTCCCCTCTCCCCCAGGTTTTGCCTTTAACTGTGTTCAGTGCAGTGTTTCTCCATGTCATTCTTTGAGGAGGCTGAGACAGCATCATATACCTTTATTGCAATACATGTACAGCCACCTACAGAGAATGAAGAGGCTGATTTTCTTCTTTTTGGCAGTCACAGTGTTAGCTAACACAGTTAACTGATTGTAATAGATAATTTGTTCCACTTGGGTTTATCGGCTTATTTGCTCTTTCCTTCTTTCCCTTCTTTTAAGTATTGAGGATCTTAAATCTATCACAGGTTTTGATGTCTTTTTAAAAAATACAAGGTTGTAAAGCAATTGGCAGTGCAATTAGTAATGTTAAATCAGCGTGAATTCAAATCATTTAACTTACTTCTTAGCAGCTGATACCAGGAATACGAATTAGAAGGTGGAACTAAAATTGAACTGTTGAAACTGGAAATCTTCAGAACAAAAGACCCTGGGTTTCAGGCTGAGACGAACACAGACTTCTTTTAACATGGTAAGAAATAAAAAAGAAAGGGCCAGAATATGAGTTTAATGAGCACATGTTTGTTTGCTTTCCTTTCAAGAGACTGGCAGCTCTACAGTGTGTGACTGTGAGGATGGTTGCAATGGCACAATGAGCGCTCTTACCCCTTCTTCCTTCAGTTCTGATCAACACTCAGCTCACTGCTTGGCAGAGAAGAGGGGGAGTACAATAACGGCTGTGTCATGGACCACTCTCCTCACCTCCTGCTGAAGGAGGGGAATATACGTACCAAACATCCATGGGTGTCATTGAGGAAGGGTTGTGCTGCCATTTGCTGGGTTGTTGCACCTGAAAGAGAACACTGGGAGCCATTTATCCCTGCCCCAGCACACTGATTCCTGTATCTGACAGTGAAAGGATACCACAGCAGTGGATTTTTTTTTCTTAGCTTATCTTTTGTTTCAATCAATGTCATAGCTGAAGGATGAGCAAAATATGCTGGTTCCCAGACTACTGCAATCGTGCATGGCTGCATTTTATGTACAGTATCTCCCAGCCATGGTCACTTCGCTTTAGGGCTCTGTTTCTGCATACTTGTCTCCTGGCAGGGACACACACCCCCAGATTTCCCAGTTCACGCTGAATACCTGCCAACTTGGAAAGCAATTATTTTCCACTGGTTTTTGGTCTCAATTTGCCTTCTATCTTCCACCTAATCTTGTTTCGAATACTCCTTCACAGGGAAGTTGAATCAGATCAAATGAGCTTTGCATTTTATTCTGAAGTTGCTGAGTTCATTATCATCCTGAGGCCTTCCAAGGGCTCCTAAATTTGGAATAGGTGCAGAAAAACTATTTTCTTTACATCCCCCTGGCTCTGTCCTGAGTCTTGTACTCCTTACCACCTTATCAATGACTAATTTGTTGAAAGCAGCCTGCAGGGGAGAGGCAGGGAGACTTGATGTCCATGAGGACCAGTGTGGTGCTGTGTCTAATTCATAGACTCTGATGGGTTAATTCGGAGTCCCAGTAACAGATCTTATATTTTCTTGGCATTTTAGTAATTTCTGAAGTAAGGGTGGCAGAATAAAAATTACTGAGACTCTACTGCTTATTGCCCTCTCATGTTAGTTGCAGGGTAAGCAGCAGTAAGACATATAAGCAAAAGCACTTTGCAAGGCCAAATTCACTAACCTGTCATACTAATGTCCTGCCAGAGGACCCCATTGGGCCTCCCTGGTGGCCAAAGTATACAGTTCTGGCTCCCCCAGAGTCTCAGAAAACTCCTGTGGATGAACATGCTGTTGTTGGGTGCTAAGGCTCTTTGTCTGGCCCAGTCTCCTGCGTGTAGCCCATCTGCTTTTTCATGATGCCATGAATCAACATTACATGTACAAGATGGCTCAGGTCTTTCCTGGAAGGCTCTGAAGTCACCTGTTATAAAGTCACAGAGCATTTACGAACAGCCTAATTCCAGGTCAAGCCCTTAGGAGCCACATTAAAGATGCTCCTTCAGATTCAAAGTGCACCACTTCCTAGGAAGCTCGGGAGCAAGGCAGGTGTAACCCAGGAGATCCTGCTGCTTTTCTGTTGCTCTCTGAGGAACTGGAGAGCATCTGAAACCAAGTTGCCTTTCCTCCAAGGCAGCACTAGAGAACTCAGCAGAGGTTTGTGCCCCAAGCTTTTTCCTGCAGATTGCAGTTCTCCACAAATACTCGCACATGTGAAGGCTCTATTTTGGATTCTAACACATCAGAGGGAATTTCAGAACCAAGCTAAGCAAGTGCAACTCTACTCATAACTCCCACCTGCCCCTGAATCTCAATTTGTTGCCAATGTAACCACATCATGGCAAAGTACACTCTGGCAACACATACCATGATTCTACTCGGAAGGTGCTCTGTGAAGAAGAAAATGTCTGTTTCATTGTTCAGTTGTATATGAGAGACCATGGAGGAGCTTCCCTATACAGTGTTTTAAATGAAGAAGTCAGTGGGGAGGGGTGCCTTTCTTAGCTTAATTCGGTTTTAATTCTTCATGAAGTTCCCACTAAGGAATACTAAGGTCGCAGTGGAGAACAAATCACTCCAGTGTGTCACACAAAGTCAAACCTCTTCATCTGACCTGAGAGATAATTTCTCTAAACAATATCACCATAGTCAAAAGGAATTATAATTAATTCATACAGTGAGAATATAATTAGCATTCTTAGAAAAGGACTGACTGCTGATTTACTTACTGCCTTATGAAAAGATTTTTCTTAGGAGTAACAGAAATAAAGTAAGAGGCCTGAAAACCTCTTTTTATTAGTCTCATGTGCAGGACGATCACATTTACCACTTGTCAGGCAGCCTTCTGGAAGTATAATATATTAAAAAGCTGCACATCAAATAAAAATACAGGGTTGGCTATTACAGAAATTGTGTCCTTCGGTATTAATAGCTGAAGAACAACCAATCCTCTCCATCTTCATGTCTACCTATGCAGTCAAGCTCAAATTGATTCTTAGACTGATTTATAGATATGATATCAAAAAAGCTGGAAGGCTGTTGCAGGGACACACTTATTTGTATCAACTACAATGTCATCAGCTGAGCCCGCATTATTTTTTCTCCAGTGATCATACAGCTTGTTTAGCAGAGGTAGTCCTATTCATAGTCCTAGTGGTCACTTGTTTCTCCCTTGAAATGTTTAAGCAGTAATTGTTTTGGTGAAGACAGATGAATAAAAGAGGAGTGGCAAAGAGCAAACCATGAAGACTTCAGTAGAGGGGCATTGATTCACAAACCACGTAGCTCTGATTTTGAAACACAATAGCAGTAAAAAACCACAAAGCTTAAAGAATATGAAACAAGGAAGGGTGAAAGTTTTATTACCACACACTCCTATCAACCTCTTAAGGCAACAAGATGATGCAACTTTCTTCACTTAAAATATACATATGTAAGTTGTCAAATTCCTCCAACCGCTTTGGCTAAAACTACTGTGATTTTTTTATTTGTAGAGAAAATGTTGAAATATTTGGTTGCACATTGATCCAGCGTTTTGCAATGACATTTCATTTTGAAATTTACCCTCAACTAGCATTCAAAAGGGTGAAAGAATATAGGGCAAAGAAACAAAACCAATTTGTCTGATTCAGAAGCAAATACCTCATTGGACTCAGAATAAAAACCTACTTTTTTCTGAAGCACAAAAACTGAAGACTATGGGGCAAATTTAGACTCTATTTCTTCTCCCATTTTTCCAGTTCTTGAAAAAACAGATATCTGCACAGATTTATTTGTGACATAATGTATTAATCAGGCCTCAAAAGCCAGTGGTCAGAGGCCATCTTGGGCTTAGCAACTATGAAATTATGGAGTTCCCAATTCTTGGCAAAGTAAGAAGGGGGGTTAGCAGAACCACTACTATGGACTTCCGGAGGGCAGACATTGGCCTCTTCAGGGCACTGGTTGGGAGAGTCCCTTGGGAGGCAGTCCTGAAGGGCAAAAGGGTCCAGTAAGGCTGGGCTTTCTTCAAGAAGGAAGTCTTAAAGGCACAGGAGCAGGCTGTGCCCCTGTGTCATAAGTCAAACCAGTGGGGAAGACAACCTGCCTGGCTGAACACAGAGCTTTTGCTGGGACTTAGGAAAAAAAAGGAGATTTTGCACCTTGTGGAAGAAGGGGCAGGCAACTTAAGAAGAGTACAGGGATCTTGTTAGGTCATTAAAGAGATAATTAGAAAGGCAAAAGCCCAGCTAAAACTCAGTCTGGCCGCTGTTGTAAGAGGTAACCAAAAAAGTTTTTACAAATACGTTAACAACAAAATGAGTGCCAAGGAGAATCTCCATGGTCTATTGAATGCAGGAGGAAACATTGCCACCAAGGCTGAGGAAAAGGCTGAGGTTTTTAATAGTCAGACAAGTTATCCCCAGGGTATTCAGCCCCCTGAGCTGGAAGACAGGGGTGGAGAGCAGAATAAACCCCCATAATCCAGGAGGAAGCAGTTAATGACCTGCTGCACCACCTGGACACTCACAAGTCTATGGGGCCGATGGGATCTACCCAAGAGTACTGAGGGAGCTGGTGAGAGGAGCTCACCAAGCCACTCTCCATCATTTGTCAGCAGCCGTGGTTAACAGGAGAGGTCCCAGATGACTGGAGGCTTGCCGATGTGACATCCATCTACAAGAAGGGCTGGAAGGAGGATCTGGGGAACTACAGGCCTGTCAGCCTGACCTCAGTACCAGCGAATATTATAAAGTTGTTCATCCTGAGTGCACTCACCAGGCATGTGCAAGACAACGAGGAGATCAGGCCCAGCCAGCATGGGGTCATGAAAGGCAGATCCTGCCTGACCAACCTGATCTCCTTCTATGATAAGGTGACCTGCTTAGTGGATGAGGTAAAAGCTGTGGATGTTGTTTGCCTGCACTATAGCAAAGCCTTTGACACTGTCTCCCACAGCAGCCTCCCAAAGAAGCTGGTGGCTCATGGCTTGGACGGGTTTACTCTTTGCTGGGTAAAAAAATGGCTGGATGGCCGAGCCCAGAAAATTGTGGTGAATGGAGCCAAATCCAGTTGAAGGCCAGTCACGAGTGGTGTTCCCCAGGGCTCAGTGTTGGGGCCAGTCTTGTTTAATATCTTTATCAATGATCTGGATGAGGAGATTGAGTGCGCCTTCAGTAATTTTGCAGATGACATTGAGTTAGGTGGGAGTGTCAATCTGCTCAAGGGTAGGAAGGCTCTGCAGAGGGATCTGGACAAGCTGGATTGATGGGCTGATGTCAACTGTATGAGGTTTAACAAGGCCAAGTGCCGGGTCTTGCACTTCAGTCACAACAGCTCTATGCAATGCTACAGCCTTGGGGAAGAGGGACTGGGAAGCTGCACAGTGGAGAAGGATCTGGGGGTGGTGTCTGACAACTGTGTGCGCAAGTGGCCAAGAAGGCCAACAGCATCCTGGCTTGTATCGGGAACAGTGTGGCCAGCAGGAGTAAGGGAGTGATCATGCCCCTGTATTCATCACTGGTGAGGCCGCACTTCAAATACTGTGTTCAGTTTTGGGCCCTCAGGACAAGAAGGACATCGAGGTGCTGGAGCGTGTCCAGAGAAGGGCAACAAAGCTGGTGAAGGGTCTAGAGAACAAGTCTTATGAGGAGCAGCTGAGGGAACTGGGTTTGTTTAGCTTGGAGAAGAGGAGGCTGAGGGGAGACCTCCTTGCTCTCTACAAATATCTGAAAGGAGGTTGTAGCAAGGTGGGGGTTGGTCTTTTCTGCCAAGTAACTAGCAATAGGACGAGAGGAAATGGCCTCAAGTTGCATCAGGGGAGGTTTAGATTGGATATTAGGATAAATTTCTTTACTGAAAGAGTGGTCAGGCATTGGAACAGGCTGCCCAGAGAGGTGGTGGAGTCACCATCGCTGGAGGTGTTCAAAAAACATGTAGACATGGCACTTTGGGACTTGATTTAGGAGACGTGGTGGTGTTGGGCTGATGGTTGAACTTGGTGCTCTTAGAGGTCTTTTCCAACCTTAATGATTCTATGACGTTATGATAACAGACCTCTCTGTTCTGTAATTTCTACACTGTAAATACCTGCTTACCTGCTTGTCATATTTATCACCAATTTTGATGACTGAATGATGCAGTTCTGCAGGAATGTAGATGGATTTCTGTTGTCCATATGTTCCAAATAAAGGCTTAGTGTTTTCATATTACTTTTGTATGCAAACTGGCTGGAAAGGAGTAAAAAAATTACCTTTGTATGTAGCAGCTGAGCTGGAAAGAAACCTGCTGGCATGCTTGCAACATTGTTTTAACTTTTATTTTGTTTATTCTGGCACCAAACAGCAGAGATGTGTACAAGTGATATGAAGGGATATAATACATGGTAGAGAGCCCATGAAAATGTTTCCTTATCTAGTATCCCAAAGGGCTGGCTTAGCCAGATTTTTATTTTTTTAAAACTTTAATTCTTCTTCGTCAATGCATTGGTTGATTTATTTATTGTTTTGGCAAGTTGCATCCAGTCAGGGTTGGGTTCTCTTCTCTATCATAGAGAAACACTGTAGTAATTTAATTTTACTATGTATTTACACATGTTTAATTTTGACAAAAAAGTATTTTTATGTAAAAAATATATTGACACATTTTTCTCTGGGCTTTGGAGTATGGATGTCTTTCATTTGTCATCCAAGAGACAGGCCAAGGGTTTTAGGCCCTGAATGTGCCGTACCTAAAACCTAACTTAAACATGAGTATATGCTGCAAGAAATATCCTCTGCAGGGCAGGTCAGATAGGATGGAAGAAGTCTCTTTAAACAGACATTTCTAGGTGTTTGCACTGGGGTTTCCCAGGATGGTATAGCAACTGCCATATAGGCGAGCAACTTCAAAGTGATGCGACTTCAATGCGGTGTGTGGTCCACCAGCATGGTGGGCACTGTGACCTCTGATAGCAGGTCTCATTTTGCTGTGGCCAGCTGCTCTCTGTGCGAAAAAGGCTTATATACTCTAGCTCTGGGAGATCTGCTTGTGCACTATGCTATGTCCATTGATAATTTCTGGGAATAACGACCCTATAAGGATTTTCATAACGTTGAATGGGCCTGAATGGCATAGCAGAAGTCAGGAACACTCACCCAAGGAGCAGCAACAGATGCACAACAGAAAGTTGCACTGTTTAAGTCAATAGGGTTTTGTTCTTGGAGTTGCCTTTCCTAGCAGCATAGCAAACTGACTAAATTTAAGTGGTTTGTTTCAGACTGTGAAACCTGGGTGCTGCTGACTATGGGCTGATGCTGTTTCTTGTTTTCTGTTTATGCAGAATATGTTGTCCTGCTCATCTCCTTACCAACTCTTTGTCAGGAGTTAAAAAATAGCCATACCAATATAAGAAAGTATTGTAATTTCTTATTTCATCTCAGTCATTAACAGAGAGCTTTCTGACCATGTGACCATACATTACATCATCATTTTTCATATTTTTTCCCAGAGGCATATAATATCTACATCCATTTAATCTTCCCCATTCCTTTATTTCAAGGAATTCTTTGCATTCATACCTTAACCCCAGGCACGCCATCCCTAACCATTTGTGCAAAAGTGATGAGAAAGTATAGCTACGCATATCACCTTAAAAAGTGATACTTAAAGTGATGAAATGAGATCTAAGTTCTAGATCAAATCAATTATTTTGTGAATGGTAAAAATGGTGCACATACTAAACAGTGAATAGTTGGCTTTTGTAGCACAGCAATAATTGGTTTTGCTGGGGAAAAGCAACAGAATCAATATGCACTAAGGTTGCAGACTGGTTTTATTGATTGATCTCATGATCTCAGCAACTTCTAAGCAATATAGTTACTACTTCTGGCCATTAAAAAAAATTATGCATGTTCTAAAGATCTACTAAAGAACTGAAACAATACTATTATTTTTAAAAGCCTCCTAATTCTGCCATTTCAAATCAATTTTAATCATTTGAGATTGTTAGCTTCATGTGGAAACCTTCAGGGTACATTAATGCACTTCGGCTTGATTGTTTTCTATCTGGAAAGCCATTTCAGAAGTCACTTGACTCAGGTAGGCTTTTGCAGATTTTCCTTCTTTAATGTCATGTCTAGTCTCCACCATGACTTAGCAAGGAGCCACATTTCTAGTTCTCTTCTGAATGTCTGTATAAAGTGTGTTTTTCATTGTATATGTTATAAAGGTGCATAAATTACTATGGAAGTCTAAAATCTTCCTTATTTGGCTGCAGGGAGAATTCCATTCATAATGGATAAGGGATGTATTTACACTGCAGTCAGGTACCAGGTCTTTCACTAGGTGTTGCTTTCACCTTGGTAAATGGTTTGTTTTCTGTCTACCCAGGTAGTAACTCCATGTAGCAATGCCCAAGGGACACAAGCATTTCCAGAGCATCTTTAGAAATCAGTTGTCCCTTGTGGGAAGTTTTAAAACCTGAGATCTTCATTAAGTATCAAGTGTGTGAGTTGTAATAAACTCTCAAGGGGACATCTGAGTCTGAACAGAAGTTGAGGGAGAAAAAGATTATGGGAGCAGACACTTGTCTCCAGCTCCATATCCTTTTCGGGAAAAGCAATTCTGCATACTGACCTTGTCAGAGAATCAGTTCCCAGCTGCCAGATGCGGAAACTGCCAGATAGCTTTTCAATTGAATGATATTGATATAGACTATCTCAAGCTAGAAAAAGTAGAGATGTCTATAAAAAAATGGTTTTCTCTTTTCACTTTTATCTCTACATCTGTCCCTAATATACTTGTTATCTTAAGTATGCTATACCGAATTATTTTGGGTTTACCATTAGGTCTAGCTAGCATCATGGATGACTATAGGGTGTCTGCCAAATCACAGCATCCCACTTTCAAGAGAACAGCCAACTAATCTATTGGTGCCCAAAAACCTCAATTCAAAACCGGTGCTAATGCACAGAGGAGCACTGAGCTGAGGCAGCTGGAAGCCTTTAGGGGATCTCCCCAACCCTTTTTTCTGTCTTTTACTTACAGATACTGATGATGTGACCCACAGCCTGACTGGTGATCACCAAGTCCCCTCATCTACCTCATTTTGTAAGCTCACTGAGCTGTTTGAGGTCCTCCCTTCAACTGTCATACCCAGTAATGGTCAGGAGAGACGAGGTGTGAAGATTTGGCTAGGGAGCCTGACTGTCTGAGGGCTGTGTCTGAGCCCTGAGTGTCCTTTAAACTTTCACTCCATCCAGCTGTGATTGTCCAACACAACGGGGCAGCGGTAACTGAAAGTGTGCAGGCAGGTTTCTGAGCTCACTCTCAGCGGTAGGGAAAGACTGAACAGGAAAAGGGGAGACATTATCCAGCGTATAGGAGTGTGCCTGGCACACTGAAGAAACATCCATCAATATTCAATTTTGCATGGATTATCCAGACATTTCCTTGTCGGGTAACACAGATTTGGAAATTAAGCATAGTTAACCGTATGGATCAACAAAGAAAAAGAGTGCATATCGCTGCCTTCCTTTAGATTCCTTCCGTAAATACCTTAACATTGGCTAAATAATAATTATGTTACACCACCTCCCTTAAACTTTCAACACGGTACAGATTAAGACCTTGCAAGGTGAAGAAGGCAACAGAAAAACCAGTCCCAGTGCTGCTCACTGATTGTGCTTTAGGAAATACTTATCACCATAACAGTTTTTTTGCCATTTGAGGCTCTTCCACAGAAGTGAAATCTGAGGGGTGCTTGCTCTGCGTGCATCAAGAACCATCTTCTGAGAGCAGCTTTCCATGTAAGGCACGTAGGATTCCAAATTGGCAGGCAGATGGGGCTCAGTAAAAGGCTTCCAAAGGCTACCAAACCTGCTGGGATCCTTATAGCTAAAAGAAAGCATTAAAGAGGTATGATGACACATTTCCTTATTTTCTATCATTCTGTATTATGTTCTCCACTTTGGAGCCACTTAGACAAGTTGTTCTCTTTAAGTGTCCTTCCATTCCTTCTGCTAATATCACATTTAAAACCATGACCTCTGCACAGGAAATAAGTGATAGGAGAGGTGTGGTAGTAATTAGATGTTAAGATTTTTCTGTCAAAATCAGAATTTCTTCTTAATTTTCAGCTATTTTTAAATCAATCTAGAAATGACTGAAAACACTTCTGATAGACAATAAAATCTGAGGTAGATTAACTCTTCAGAAAAAGTAGAAGAGTTTCATTTTTAGGGAAAGAGTGGTGGTATTTGTTTTGAAATAACTAACAGAGCAACTATGCATTTTATCAAATGTGTCACGGAAGGGAAAAATTATCAAATTTCTCCAGAGTGTGATTAATATGTAATTATTTAGATTACTTTTAATTCAAGCAATGAATTAAAATTATGTGGTTTTTTCTGATTGGCCATACCTGAATTTATTCTGTTTTTAACAGTATTGATAGCAGAAATGCCTGTTGATAATTCCTGATGTTTCAAATCTGTTTAAAATAACTATTGCTTTAGGATATATGAATTCTGCTTATGAACATTTGGAGATGGACAGTAAGGAGGCTGAGTAATAATAATGACCTAAAAGCTTCAGAAGAAGTTTGAATCTCAACAAGAAGTATAGCAGCAATTAACACACCCTTCAAATAAAAAAAGCTGCATGATCCTGTTCCTGATATGTTCACAAATGTCTTAAACTGATTGCAAGATATGTAAAATAGCGTGGTATAAGAGAAAAGATTCATAAAATTGCTATCAATGCTTTTAGTCATATTCCTCAGTGTTTGCACTGGCAGTACACCAAGCATCACCTGTCATGGATCAAGACCTTATGGACCTGGGCACAGTACAGACTCTGAAGAAAAAAAGAGACAGTCTGCCTCAATAAGAGTGATGCTGATTAGAATCATTCCAATAGTAATGGAACACCAATGAACATGCAGCCTAAATAGTGTTCTGTCTTACGGATACCCACAGACAAGAAAAATTTCAACAAGCTCTCTGAAATTTCCCGGAACTCCTCCTAGGTAATAAGATAGAAGCAAGTTCTCAGAAGGACAACAAAACCTGACACGACACGGTGACTGGCATGCAAACTTGACTGCATGATTCCAAATGAGAGCTGGCTCGTTGGAGGCATGACTGTAAAAGTCATGAGAACTGCAGCAAGCTTAAGGCAATAAAATAAATCTAGCACGAATTTTACATGTCAGAGAAAAGAAGAAATTTTGGTCAGTGTGATCAGAAATAGATAGCAGTGGGCAAAGCCCTTTTTTCAGAAAAGAGTTATCCTTCCTTTGAGAAGAGATTTGAACCCTAAGTATAAGTCAACTGAGCACAGGCAAAGGGTCAGAAGAGTCTGCAAGCTCTCCACTGCAGTTATGTAAGATGAGCGTGAAAGTAGCTAACAAGGGGAAGGGACAGAGCCAGCAGTTACATTTTGGCAATAAGGCTAAATTGGAGGAGGCAGGTAAAAGGACAGTGAAAAATAACATCAATATGGCAGGAGAGAAAAGAGGAGTCAGTGGACTCCCTGCCAGGAGAATGGAGCATCAGAGCACCACACTTCTCACCAAGATGGGGACTGTGAAGGAAGTAGAGGGCTTTTGCAGTGAAAATGTTAGGCAAAGGGATCCAGGTGCGTAAACATCAAAAGTCAAACAAACCACTCAGATTTTTTTGTTGGCCGTACTCTTTTCAGGCATGGCATGGATGGCAAAGCAGAGGTAAGGAGAAGAAGCAACATGAAGTGGGGAATGGCAGTCAAAGGGGAGATGCAGTTACATGCAGCAGTAGGAGGATGTGGAGAGGAGGCATGTAAAGGTTGGGTTGGAAGGAGGACAAGGTGAGGAAAAGGTCATCAATGGCAAAAACAGGCACACGCTAAAAAGGGTGTGGATGTGAGTCATGAGTTGTCTGGTGGGAGAAGGGAAGAGATTGGGAGGATAAAGGAACAGAGAGATCTCGTAAGAAACATTCCACGTGCACGGATTGTAAGGACATGAAGGGGAAGCAAATGGAGGCACTGGAGAGAGAAAAGGGAGAGGAAGCAGGAGGGAGAAGGATTCAGTGAAACAAAGCAGGGAGTAGTAAATGCTGGGGTTGGAAAACATTGCAAACAACCAAAATAAAAAAATCCCAAGTGCCCACTAACAGCATCTTCTCTTTGTTTCAGGGGAGGTGAAGGAGATAACACTGTTTGGACTTAGATCTCCCTTTTTTTGCCTGCAGCTGCCATTTTCTTGCATGCAGCACACTTATTTCAGAGAGGGGAAAATTCCCTTTAGAATGGAGATGGCCACTGTCTACATTTCACAGGTGGTTGTGCGTTTTCATCAGCCAGTTTATAAACAACAGAACCCTGGAAAAATGAAACTATTTTTCTTGGCAGAGATATTAACACCAAATGACTTTTGCTATCCTTTATTCAAGGCAATGGTCAAAAGAAAACTTCAGAAGTATTTATATGAACATTTAAAAGTAGGGAAAGTAAACAGTCCAGGTATGCTGCAATTCCATCTAGTTCCCACAGGCAAAATAATGCCTGTACATCTCTTTGAAGAGGTGTTATGCTGGCATTTATTGGTCCTTGTCAGTGGCTGATTGGAGGGGGAAGAAGATAATGTTCAGGAAACAAGCATATTAGAGGGGTCCCATTTCGTGCTTTGGGATTTGGATTTTCTTGTGGTATTACCCAGTTCCACAAATTCATTTCTCCTTGCACAGGTAGGTTCAGTACTGAATCAGATTTGCCTGTACCTCCCTCTCCCTGTACTCCCATTACTGAAGGAGGCAACACAGTGAGAAGTGTGAGCAAAGGGTGATATAAGGGATTCCAGTTCCATGTGTCAGTGATTCCTTAGGAGGCCCTTTACTTTATTTGCTCTTGTCTGTAAGCCATTCAAACCACATTTAACCCTCTTTCTGACAGAAACAATACTATGCTTAATTCTTTCTGCTCAAACAAAAGCATACTTGGGATCTGTGAAGACAATCTGCAGGTTTTTAAAATATCCATACTATTTCCAGTGTTTCAGTTTGGGCTGCTCGATTATTGCTTTGTTTTCTGGAAGGCTGAAAGTCACTACTCAGCTCTTCCCAATGCAATCTTCTTTCTTGTGCCTTCCAGCTCTGACAGCTGACAAATGATACACACTGTACTGTCTCACTGGAACCCCTCCTACGTCTCACCTGTATCCTGTAGCTCATCTGATGGGATAAAGACAAGGAAAGCTTTCAATTTTTAGTGCAGGAAATAAGAGCAGTTGGCCAGGTGCAGCATAAAAAGCTCACAGTTGCTGTCTCTGTTATTGCCTACATTCGCTTTAATACATGATTGCCTGAACTCATGAAATATGCCTAGTTTGTCCTCTGGGTAGGTGACAAGGCTCAGAGCCCAGCAATGGAAAGTCTGGAAAGAGCTGGATGCAGGCAAGAGCAAACTCTCGCTTGCCAGAGACCTGGAGCAGCCCTGCCCTGAGGCATTTCTGATGCAAGCCAGGGGAGTGTGCTGACTTCATATGGGGAAGCTTTCATGACAACGTGAAACACACCTCTTCCTCCAGAAATTCCTCCAGGACGAGATAGTGGTGCAAAACCTGCCTGACTTCCTGTGAAAAGCCTTCCCAGCCTACCATCCAGAATGCCCCTGCCTCTCACGTGGCGAGCTGCAAAATGTAAAACCTGTCCCACATCACTTTGGCAGTGGGTGTAAAACAAGCCCAGTAATTTGAAAGGCAAACAGCAGCCTCCTCACTATTTGACTGAAGTAAATAAAGATAGGAAAATAACAGATAAGATGGCTTGCTAGCCAAAAAACAGTTTAACTGGCTTTGGTCAACATGATGGGAGACTAGGCAACTCAGGGGGAATTATGCTTCATAACTTTTTCTTCCACACACAGCCCCCGGTTTATTTCTTTAATTTTACTCTTAAAAAAGCTTAATAAGATGTAGGTAAAATCCATTTCAAACAGCCATATTAAATGAGAAGACCGAAGAAAATGAAAATGTTTAAGTGAAATATTTCACTTTGACTAGAAATCACTTGCCAAGTTTTTCCATTAATTCATGAATAGCTTTTTATTAACTAAAAGTTGCATTTTGCTTTGAAGTAAAAATCGTTGAAGTCTGGCTGTGACATACTTTCTGCTACAAAATATTTCTGAATCAGTAGATATAGCAGGTATCAGCTCACATGTAACCAACAAAAAAAAGCTGATTTGCTTGGCACAGCTGAAAGGCAGTTATGACAGAAGTTATGGGGAAAAAACACACTGTTTCTCCTAATGATAGGAGGTTCTTTCAGAATGTACTGTGTCTTTATGTTATCTCTTCTTTAACCTATTCAGTATTATCACATAAATTCCTTCTCTGATTTCAACAATGCTGTCAGCAAATATACCAGAGATAAAAGTAGAAACACCAAACAATTTATTCATAACCTTAGCCTCCTTTTTTGTTTGCAAAGCACTGGCAAATGCATTTAGTGTTCACAGATGTGGTTATTGCCAGGAGCTTTTCAATTAATCATTCAGTATGCACAGCAAGTATTCATAGGACTTTCATCTTGAGCATTTGCTCTGTGGTTTTCTTTATTTAGGTAGGTCACTCTCTCCTGATTCCCTAACCCATGCAGGCCTTCCTGTTCCTGATGCACACACTTGTGCACACCCTTGCACAAGAATTCAAGACATCATTTCTTTGCCTGAATAAACTTGTGAACAAAGATTCACATCCATGTAATTATCAGCCAACAGCTGATCAGCACCAAATTAGGCACTCTTGTAAACAATGCTTATGAAAGATTTGGCTGTAGCTGTTCTTACCACCTTTAGTTAAGATTTTCGTGGTAGAGGTGACTGCGGACTGCATCTTTTGTGTAATGTCATAAGCATGTTAAGAGTGCCTTTCCGGGGCAGAATTTTTACAGGTCTTTCAAAATAACTAGCTACAAGATTACCCACAAGTAAGGTATGTGAAAAGACTAAACTTATCACTGTTTCTTCAGGACTGGAAAGAAATCCCAAATAACGCTAAATGTATGTCCAACCTGAAAAGCAACCACTCGATCTTGCACAAGAGTAAGAACCAGCTGATGTCATGTAAAATGCACTTGTAAAATATATAGCAAACTTTCAACACCAAGGAAGAATTCTTACAGACAATTAAAATTTAAAGCATGTTGTTCACATGCATGGAAACATTACCCACAACTTATTCTGAAGTGACCTGTAGCACAGCTCTGACTAAGCCAATCTGACAAGCCACACACCTACAGTCAGCTGCTCCCCAAAGTCCCTCTAGCTTGTGTTCAGGGGCCAGGACTTGCCCTGAGCAGTGGGAGGTTTGAAGCAGGAACATTAGTGAGCACATTACACGACTCCAAACTCCATGCCAGGTTGGCACTCTCTCCTCAGGGAGCAGAGAGGGAGGAAGGTTTGGCTCTTCTGGGCATGAGCAACATGCTTGTGCAGAGCAGCAAGTCCAGAAAGCAAAACAGGAAGAAAGCAACAAAAAGCAGCAGGAACAACAAAACTCTTTTGCCACAACTTTACTCAGGTCATTGAAAGTATTCATGTCTGTTTGGGCTTTTTTTTAACCCACCTTTTCCTTTTTGTGTCACTTTATATTGCCAACCATTCCTTGATTTCTCTCCCCTTTTATAGAAATTTTTTGTCCTGACACCAATATACCACAGAGCAAATGAATCACTGCAGTAGTCATTATGAAAATATAAATCACTGGTTATCTGTTCCTGCATGTGTAGGCAGACAATATATTCAGTAATAAACCATGTGCTGAAATAGAGAGATTTATCTGGTGCGTAATCTTTGGGAAAATGCTTGCGCCTCATATGAAACTGTGGAAGTGTAATCTCACCTGGTGTCTCTCCGGGGCGGGAGGAGGGTGTGGAGGAGCAGGATTGGTTGGGGTTCTTACAAAATAAAAACTGTTGCTGAAAATGCATCCAGGCTACTGTGAAAAGCAAAAGATATTCCACCGAGGAATAAATGAAGCAACAAGCCAAGAGAAAGAAAAAGCAGTAACTCACAGAACAAGGAAGAAATCTGTTAATAATAAAAAACTTCCCATACCATCTTCCATTACTCAAGAATAACCAGGGGCAATAAGCAGGTATGGTCCTACAAGCTTTAGGACCATAATAATAATAATCCACAAAGGCAGAAAGGGATGAATGTGAACAATGATAATCCCCGAAAGATAAATTCTATTTAAAAAATCCTCCAGCTCTTTTTACCATATTATCTCCTGCAAAAAGCCAGCAGTTGGTGAAAACCTCAAACCTATTTGGCAAAATGAATCATCATCTGGGTTTGATGTTAATTGTGGTGGAGATAAGGTTCATGTGCAGCTGTACAGGGAAAGACAACATTTTCAAACAACGAAAATAACAAACACAGAGGCCATAGCTATTGGCCATTGCTACATAGGGAGTGGAAGGGTAAAAATGGGCACAGTCTAAATCCACCAGCGCTCTCACTGTGTAAAACACCAGATCTGGGGAGACCAGGTGGTGTTCCGGAGTGAGGGGTTTTCCTTCCCTAGACAAAGAGACAGCCCTCGTCAGTGCGGCATGGCCTCTAGAGAAAAACGTCAGTGAAAGCAAAATGCTTGTAACATCTGCTGTAGACAGCCCCGTAGAAAACAACTCAGAGCAATGCAGCAGACTGCTGCCATTATAGAAAAGCAAAGAAGGAGAAGGAGGAGAGGATGCAAAGCATCCCACTGACAGTTCTCAACAGATCTCCTCCTTGGATGGAAAGTACAGACAGCATATCAGTGTGAAGGGATGACTGGCAGACACCCTGATGTACAATTAACTGTGTGATTGCTCATTGTATTACTTCAAGCTGAGATAAAACTTCTTCACATGTTTCACCTACATGTAAATTTCCTGCTGCAGCTCTACTGAGCAGTTTTGGGGTGACCCTGCTGAACCATACTTACCCTCAAACATGAACATTCTCCACTTTTTTTAAAGTAACGATC
Organism: Phalacrocorax aristotelis; assembly: GCF_949628215.1. NCBI lineage: Eukaryota > Metazoa > Chordata > Aves > Suliformes > Phalacrocoracidae > Phalacrocorax > Phalacrocorax aristotelis. Next base: position 96,069,828 of record NC_134276.1, on the reverse strand, counting down.
AGAATAACACAAAGAGCTCCTGGTGTGCCAAATTTCTGAACTTCCCCTCCCTTTTCTCCACCAGCCATGTAGGATACCTGGCGTTCCGGCAACAGCATGGATCTAGAGTCAGGTCCAGACTTGCAGCACGATCCTTTCCTCAGGTCAGTCAGTGTCTTTGATGCCATGATGCAGGTGGTTTATGTCATTAACAAGAATCTGTTCATCTAACAGCTTTGTATCTTGCTTTAATTCAGCACTGTTTTAAGGCAGAAGTCCCATAAATTCAGTGTCAGCTGAGTCAGGTTTGTGGTGCCTGTGCAGCAAGCACAGCGAAACTGCCTTTTATGTGCATGTGTAGCAAAACCGTGTAATACACATGGTACCTGGGGCCGTCTGGCACCTTTAATACAGCCCTCCTTTAATTTGATTGTCTATCTCATGTGTTATGCACATGCAAGGAGGTATTTGCATTAACCACTGCTTGGAAATCCTTTGCTCATTTTCAGTGTCTCATTTATAACCTGTCACACTTTTGCAGAGCGATAGCTAGGAAGGTGCTTACTCCTCTGCAAGTTCAGACATAAACTGAAGACCTGTATCTCTGAGGTGCCATCCAAATGCCATCGGTATGTACCCATGCAAGTCCCATAAAAATCAGCTGGAAAACTGTGTGCCCGTGAGAAAGGCTTTACTGCTTCATTTTTCTGAGCAGCAGTTTGAAGGCTGGGAACAGCTGATGGTGGCAGCTACTTATTATTGGCACAGTGGAAACATCCAGAGAGCTTGGGAATTCCCCTCAAATGTTTTTGCAGAGGCTAGGCACAAATGAACAGGTAGTATGTTGAGTGACAACACCCCCACTCCCCCCCAGAAAAACAGATTTCGTTTAATTGTAGAAGGTAAACAGTTGAAGAAGTTTCCTGAATCAAAAGGGGACATGACCACAAAGTGCTGTGTATGCTCATGATTCCTGAGAGCTTCCTAGGCTTCAGCTCCTTAGTTTAGAACCTATTGATCCATGGAGCTGTTCAGAAAAACTACCTGAGACTCAATCAAGATGATACCCAGGATGTGTTTGCTATGCTTTGTGTTAACTTCCTTCGGTATGTCTAGCAGAATACTTTGGTATTATTGACCAAAAGACTTTTTTCTAAATAACCACAACTGACATTTTGTTTTAATAAAAAAAGTTTACATTTATATTTAGCTTACGAATAGTTCTCAAAATGGACCCAGGAAAAGGAAGACACTGATAGAAAAATACAGCTGGATAATTTTGGCACTAACACATACACTTAAAAATTTTTATAAAGTAAATTACCTTTGCCCCAGGCATGTTTTAGGATTTTGTTGTTCAGTTCAGTGAACTGGTTCACTTTTATTGTCTCGCTAAAGCTGTGACTGCAATCGAAATTACACTTAATGCATCTGGCAGATTAGGTATCTGGGCAATATCATTTAAAGTTTGAAGTATACGTGCATGTATATAAATAAATATACATAAAAGTTTTAAAAGGAAGATCGTTGTTGGTTGTTACTTCTTACAGGTAAAATGCAAGCTTCTGGAGAGTTTAACCGGTTTATAATTACATTTGATAGGGAATAATTTTTAAGAAATGGATTCTTTTGTTTTTCACATTCAAAGCTGTTGAAACTGAATACAAAAGACATCTTTTAATGGGAGGAGAATAGATAGCTTTAAACTTCCACCTCCTCTGTGGTACTTTGATTTCTAGGAAGATGGTAATTGTGTGAATAAGGGGGGCAAGCCTTAGCACCGCATGTTTTCTATATTCTAAAACACAGGAACAAAGAAGGGGGGGTTTTTTGAGGAGAAATTTCTTGAACACCTGAGGAGAAAAATAGTTTTGTCTTTGAAAGTACCTGATCATATTTAAGCATCATATCTACATGTTCTTTATCTTTTGATTTTCTAAGCTGAGGGATAAAATGGAACTGAGCATTTGCTATCTCCTTCAGCATGTTTGAGATAACAGAAGTCACAGCTTCAAAAAATAAGACAAATGATGGCAGAATTGATCCATGCTAGTTCCTTAAGTGTTTCTGGATTATCAGGAGTGGAAACCCTGACAGCAATCTACAGACCACTCTGCATGGCTCCTCTGCCAGCAGTTATCACTCCCTGAGGCTTCCTCACCCCTGTCATTTACTAGTTGCCTGCCTGTTCTGGTAAATCAAAATTATTGTGAAGTGCAGTGGCAGAGGAGGTGGCACAGAGCAAGCTTTGGCAGGGGGCAGTGAGGTTCTTAGGGATAGTAATAACTTAAATGCCTCATTACTATTTACTTCAAGAGGAGGTTGATGTTGGGCCCTAGTTCCTAATTCCTTTGAAGTACCAACAACAAAAGGACAATACAAAGTACTGTCAGTATCACAGTAACAGTCCTAGGGGCTTCTGAGCCTTCCTCTACAGAAAAGGAGCAAGGACGCAAAATCTTATCTTTAAGGAGTTTGTGGATTGCTGATATTCCATACAGAAAAGAACAAGGTACGCATAAATATCTTTTGTAGCTATAGCTATAGCGCTGCAAATCATTTCAATATGGACTTTCAGAGGAAGATGCTAAAAGTGGCCCTGCCTGCATTAAAGGAAACTGGTTTAATTCATTAGTCTTTTACTAGAATTGCTTAGTCCTAAGATGTTGCTGCATTTTAAAATGGCATAAGACTGACTGATTGATTGTTAGCTATAAGATGAGGAGATTTATACCAGCTGGAAGGATTCCAGATACATATGGTCTTTTCAACCAAGAAAGAGAATGGCTCCTTGCAGGACTTGGTGTTTGATTCTCCTGCAGGTAATACATATCCCGTCTGATCAGAGGATCTCCAGCCTGAATTACAGCTCCAGCACAAACCTGGAGAAGTTCTCTCTTATTGTGCTGTCCTAACCTTTGATTTCTGCCACCAGCACCTCCAACCTGCCCTTTCCGTGTGATGCAATTGTCTGAACTTAAACACTGCTACATGTCTTGAAGACGACTGCTAGACAGGTCCACTAGACTTCTGAAAAATCATTTTCGTGGTTTTCTGCTGTAATAATAAAGAATACATACTTTTTAGATACCTCAGGATATTTTTTACACTAAATATGCAACTATCCTACAGTTGTATACATGCAAGATGCTTTCCAAAATAGGGGCCTGCTTTCATGCTGTGTCTGGGGGAGAAAGGATGTCAGGCAACTCTACCTGAGCCTTGGATCTTTGGTAGATGTTATGTCCAGACATAAAAATAAAGCCACTGATATTAACTGGAAAAGAAATCTCTGTGTGGAAAAAACATTCTTAAAAACATACCTATGATGGCATGTCTAATGTATTAGTCTAACTTCAAATATTTCAGTAATTATTCTCCCTAATCACACTAAAGTTTTCTGGAAAGAAGGGCTACGGTTTGTCTAGACTGAAAGACCTCTGCCTTGAAGCATTTAGATGAAATCTAGGGAGCTGATGTTCTCTGCCCTTACTAGATGGTAGAGCAGTTTATAAACTTTGCAACCCATTTTTTGCTGGTATTCATGGAAGGATTCATTCATCTATTAATTTCTAATTCCCAACCAGAGAAAGAATTATTCCAAAGTCTTTCTCCCAGCCCTTATTTTTAAAGGGAGTTTAAAATTATGGAAATTGAACTTCTTCTCATGGGAGGGAAAGCCTAACATCCTTGGCTGTTGTCCTTTTAAACCTGATGTAATTAAGTCCCAGGAAAACTCCATTTCAACAGCAGAGAGTTTGATTTTAATGAATAATGCTTTCTCTTTAAAGACAGAAGTATGCCTGCAGTAGAGGTCTTGGCTTTGTAAAATATGGCCTTGGAGAGTAGAACCTGCTTGAACTGCAACCTTACCACATGCTATAGCTGGGTGAAGTTTTGGTATAACAGGGGCAACCTGTGGAAACATGTTCCCTTTGTCCTTTTTTAGCTATTTTCCCCTTTTCAGAAATAAATACTTTGACAGCCTCGGACACCACAACATTCAGAGCCAGTAGAGCTTGTGGAGCTGTTACACAAGATGCTCAAGACAGATCCAGCAGTCTGCCACAACCATGACCTTAAACAGGCTTTCTTTCCATGCCAGTTCAAGTCATGGTTTGACTATACAGCAAATCTGACTTCAGGGCTGTTAGCATAGGAGCAGAAATGCTGTGGCCACATAATGCAAAGCATTGATCCAATATAAATTCACTCCGCCAGCTCAAATCTGCTGAAACAATATCAAGAGGTTTTGTTCATATAGGCAGGCTTCATACTGTATCATGTATTCACACCACACTGTGCTCCTGAACAGGTATGGTCAGTCCTGCCAGAGCTGGCAGGAAGCCAGCATAGACTCTGTATCACCTGCATGGGCTCTCTGGCAGAAATGCAGTCATGCTCCCATGCCTAACCCACATCAAATTCATACTATTGCGTGATTCAGCAGTGTGTCATCCAGCATTACAGTCATGGGGGCTCAGCCTCATTCCTCCTCTGTCCCAAGACCCTGATCAGAATGGACAGACACTTGCACTGCTGGTTTCCCTTCCCTTCCGCTTTTTTGACCTTCTTTTTGTCTCCTCTCCTCTCCTCTCCTCTCCTCTCCTCTCTCTGATTTTCATTTTCATTTTCATTTTCATTTTCATTTTCATTTTGTTTCTGTCTGTTTGTGTTTGTTTGTTTGTTTGTTTGTTTAACACAGGCTCCTGTTTCCCCATGAGACAGTCTGGGACTACAGTCTGTCTGACCACCTTGACACTGTCAGATGCTGTCTGAAGGGCACCCATGAGGAAGAAGTGAAAAAAATTCAAAAGCTTCTGATCATTTTCACTTGGACTAAAACATAGACCTGAGGCACAGTGTAATACTGATCACTGGCATGGTATAGTAACTGGAGGGCATTTACAAATGTTTAAAGATTTATCACGTACACAGAAGTTTTGACTGCTACACATAAACAAGAATATCCATCGAGCACATAGTTCAGTGCTTTCATTTTAACAACAGTACCATGTTATATCCAGAATGTTATTAGCATAACCTCTTGGAGGAATAAACCCACTATCATGAACCAAAAAAAACCCAAACCCTAAACAAATCATAAGATATGCATACTTTTTCAGATGCAAACCTTTGTACAATAAAAAAAAGCTTGACTGCTAATATGGACACCTGGGGAGGAACAACCCCATGCACCGGTACAGGTTGGGGGCTGACCTGCTGGAAAGCAGCTCTGTTGAGAAGGGCCTGGGAGTGCTGGTGGACAACAAGTTGATCACGAGCCAGCAATGTGCCCTTGTGGCCAAGAAGGCCAACGGTATCCTGGGCTGCATTAAAAGGAGTGTGGCCAGCAGGCTGAGAGAGGTTATCCTCCCCCTTTACTCTGCCCTAGCGAGACCACATTTGGAGTGCAGTGTCCAGTTTTGGGCCCCCCCAGTTTAAGAAGGACGTGGAACTGCTTGAGCAAGTCCAGCAGAGAGCTACCAAGATGATCAGGGGACTGGGGCATCTCCCTTACAAGGAAAGGCTGAAAGACTTGGGTTTGTTCAGCCTGGAGGAGACTGAAGGGGGATCTTATCAATGCTTGTAACTATCTAAAGGGTGGACGTCCAGACAATGGGACTGGACTCTTTTCAGTAGTGTCCAACGACAGGGTTGTTCTCTGATAACTCTGGGCCTGAAGGCTGCATGTTCATGATGAATTATTTAACTGCAGAGAGGATACAGGTCTGAACAGGGTTCAGCAGACCTCCTTGTATTCTTTAGTGGTCCTGCAGCCCATCCCTCTCAGGTGGCACTGGTACTTTTCCCTCTGCCAGCTGCCACTGCTCTTTCTGCCTCACTCCCCATTACAGGGAAGGCGTGTGTCAAACGCAGCTGAGGACAAAAGTTTCTCAGTGCATCTTGGATTGAAAAGCTCAGTAGCATGGATTAGGAAGACACAGTCATGCCCCTTCTCACCAAAATAATAGGCATCCCACTGCTAAGTCCAGCTGTATAATACTGATTTTTACCCTTGGTTTCAGAAGAAAAAAAGGAGTAAAATCAGTCATGAAAAATTTACCACCATCAGAATATTAAAAACCTCTTTTGATGACAGACTGGTGTCCAGTTGCATCAATCTTTCTCCATACAGACCATTCCCGTGAATAAATATTAACTTTTCTGCTCAAGCATCAGCAATTATTCACATAAGCCTCATTCCTAACATAATAACACTGGCAAAAAAAAACCAAACAGATAACACACAAACCAAGTATTTTCAAACCTAGCCTGGCAAACACTTTGTGCTTTTTTATGGGATGGTTTGCTGTGATGTGTTACAATCCTATAATATTATTTCTTGTTATATTACTGTGTTTGGAACAGACTGTCAGCAGCAGATGGACTATTACTGATATGCAAGTAGGTGAGATACAGTGGCTAGATAAATTAAACCATTGTTTGCAGAACCCTGTGCTAGTTTCTCCTCGGTAGAGGGCCACAACAAAGTGGTAGGAATCCCTCAATATTAAATCATCATTGATTTTTTATAGTACGATATAAAAAGTAATGCAAACAAAAATTACTGGTGAGTCACAGTTGTGAAAGCCATTTCTATGCATCATTAACATATGCATTTACAATAAGATATAACATGCACAGGGATTTAGTTGTGAAACTCCCATCGGGGAGCCATATGTGGAATAAATCTATGCACATCTTACTGCAAATTTACTTAAGTTTCAAGTGTCTGGGTAACTTTATGGCTTGAATTTACATGTAGAGTTTTAATGGCTAGATTTGGCAGATTTCAATGCTTTAAATTAGACAGGAAAAAACCTTTTGTCTCAAAAGAAAGGCCTAAATGACATTTCCGCATACAGCTGGCTTATTAACAAAATGTTGCAAAACAAAGTCAGTTGTGCGCCTTTTTCTTCCCTAACATTGGTGGCAATGCAGTCCTTTGGTCGTATTCAGTTTACAGTGAGGAAGAGATGGGATCAGCCTGTGGACAACAGCATCCTCACAGATGGTAAGAGAAGCAGCAGCACACGAACAGACTGTGTGGTTTGCTAAGATGAGGTACCCAGCCAGCATGTACAAACAGCCCCTGCTGAATTGAGTCACCTAGAGGGAAGGGAAGGCCGCTGGCTGATCTGGCTCAGGATTAATTATTGGTGTTTATAAATTGCCGTCACAGTGTTCACACACACTCATTCACTGGGGAAGGAGGCTGGCTAGTAGAAGGGTCAGTAAGTTCCCGCTGTCCCTTCCTCCCTCCCTTTGTGTCTTCAAGGATAACACCTGAATAAGTTTCATAGAGATTGCACCTTCATGACGACGTAGCTTGCCTTCTGCCCATCTGTCTGCATCACTTACAATTTGACGTAAGAAAAGAAAACCTGGCAGAGGGTATCGGTGGGTCACAGGGTACAGGGATTCGTACCTGTGCAGGCAGCACAGACACAAACAGACCTGTGAAGCTTGAGCTGCCCTGTTTGTGTCAGAAAGCTGTAGAAGTAGCTCATCACTGATAATGCCTGCACTGCTGCTCAGCCAGTGTGATCACCACACCATGCTGATGCAGAAGGCAGGTGTAGCTGGGAGAAGACTGCCTCTCTCTCTTTTTTCTCAGTCAAGAAACAGCCCAGCCATGAAATGAGGGGTTACATGCCCAGTTGCCCAGGAGAAGGATGCAGCCCTGGGAGTCCAGCATAGCCAGCAGCGTTGGCCTTGAATCCTGGCTGGGGTGTTCCAGGGTGGAGAGCCCAGAAAATTGTACACAGGCACATGTTGAGCAGTGACTCACGAGCACTTTGTTTTGTCTTCTCTAACAGGCAGGGCTGATATGTAGGTCCTCTGCCTCCCACTCTGATCTCTACCTCACTCAGAAAGCTGACTATATTGGCCTCCTGCAAGCTGTATCATGGAAAAGTGATGACAGCCGTCTCCATGATGGTTGAATTCTTCTCAGAGCCATGCTAACAATGCTCCTAACTAAAGGACACAAAAAAATGGGCAGTCTCCCCTCTCTCTTTCATATTCACACATACACACACACACAGAGAATACACAAACATGAATGATGCTGCATTCCTCCAGACCTGAAGGATATGCTAGCTCTACAGGGGGAGAAGGTACACATGGGCCATCTCCAGCTTTCCTTGCTGCAGTGTCTGTAGGGTTCCCAGAGCGTGGCAGCAGGACTGTGACAGCAGGACTGTACCAGCAAGACTGGAAGGGCTGTTTTCCACAGGACTGCATTAGACAGACTTGTGACAATGGGAGTGCACCAAGCTGTAAAATTTAGCATCTTTGCTTTTGTAATTTCCTGTTGCTTCACCTGCAAGGTACTTAATATAAGCATGGTTGGGAAGAGATTGTAGTCTTCATCACTGAAGGAGTTGGGGATTTTTTGTTTAGCTTGAACCAAAGAGAATTTCCTCTGTGTCAGCCACACTCAGGTTTCTTAGGCCTCCCTCATGTTAGTGAGTTACAGAGTTCAGATGGATGAGACGATCCTACAGAAGTTTTTAAAGAGTTCACCTTCTCCTTTCTAGTTAATGTTTTTAACCACTCTTTCTACCATGACGCAGCCAGGGCTCTGTCCCTGCTGCAATGTGCTACACTAGATGACACTACACACAAACTTCATTCAGTGCAGACTCTGTGAACTGATACCTTCCCAGGTGCTGTAACTTCAGTACCCTCACACAGAAATGCTGTGCAAAGAAGTCCTCACAAGTTGCAGTTTGCTGCCTTCTTAACTTTAGCCCCATATAATCATCATACAAATATAAGCCACTCACACTCCACGCAGAATTCATGTTATGCCTTGCTTTCAGCCATTTCTAGACAGAAAATTCCCCTTCCTCATTTTAGGAATCCTCATATACACCTTGTTCTTTCCTAGAGTAAATAATTAATTTCACCAGCAGGCTTCTGTCTGTTTATGCTGAACATCCCAATTGAAGTTAATTAGCCATATTAAAGTTTTCAACTAAAAATAAAACATCCCTGAAGATGTTATCTATGCCCTTAAAAACACTATTTGTGCTGGTGTGCAGAAATTCTGCATGCTTTTTTAGTATGAGTAGCCAATGGGCTCCTTTCCTCTGTCAGAGTTTTCACCTCCCTCCAAATTTTCATTGCTGCAGGAGCCCAGAGTCTCTTGCTTGGTGCTGCCTATTTAACACCCCATGGTCCTCCTTAGCCAGGACCTCGTTTCGGGAGAGCACTGAGCACCCACTCAACTCCAGAAAGTTATTGTTCCAGTGAAGCCACATGGGAAAGTGGTTTCCTGGGGGGAGAATGTAACTCTGGGCTGTGGTGTCAGTCTTGCAGTAAAAGCAATCCCTGCCTGACAAAAGTTGAGGGTTTTTTTACATATTAAAAAAAAAAAAGGTTATTTTGAATTGTTGATAAAAGCACTCTCACTGGTGATTTCTGTGAAAGTACAGCACATTATTAAATAAAATAAATCATTTAATACGCTACCATTCTAAAACTACAATATCTGGCATTTGAACCCTGACTATTATAATACTTAGTAATTCTAAGACATATGCTCAACCCTAAACATTGGGGAAAAAATCCACAGCTTTTCCACATAATATACCAAAACCAGCTTGTTGATGAAACATAAATATTTTGAGATTCTTGCTTTAGCCTTATGAATTTGGGTAGGATTTTTCAAAATGTAAATTATATCTATTGTATGAAAGGCCATTTTGCATCCAACCACAAGTCCATTCAGTCCTGTCTCCAATAGCTGCCCTTCCCAAGGGAAGAGTAAGAGAGGACAAGAACTCTCATATTCTTCTAGTCTCCAACTGTATTGAAGTACAGACAGTGGCTGGGCTGGAAGTGTGGAAGTGGTTTCTGTGTAATTAGTCACATACAGTGCATTTATTTCTTATGTAATTGTCCAGTCTTGCCTTGAACCCATGGAAGTCTTTGAAATCTCTTGTGAAGTTATCCCCCACAAATGGGAAAGCAGTTTCTTTCTTTTTCTTCTTTTTTCTTCTTTTTCTTTTGTTTATTTGTTCAATTACTTTAAAGAAAATTGAGATTTAATAACAGAAGTGTGTGGCCAGGGCTTCAAGGATGCCATATACTCTGAGAGCTGGAAACACTAGAAATAGGGAACAAACCTTTTACACCAGGGATTAAGACAACTTCTGACCAGTGAAGTTTAGGAAGAAACAGGCTTTGCAGTTTATTTCATAACCTAGTACTGAGCTGCTTCTTGCAGTTTTGAGGCATTAGGTGCTGGTCATCGTCAGAGGCAGGTGGCCAGATTACATAGACCTTAAACAGGAAAGTTTCCGTGCTCCTGTTCCAACGGTTCACTTTATTTATTAATTAACTGAAGAAATATGCAGGTTTGACAAATGGTTCGTTTCCTTCCAGAACTAAACTTCTGCCATTCAGATGAGCTAGTGCTTTATCCATTGGCTTAAAATATGTTCCGTTTTTTATTAATCTGTGACAGGGAAGTGCACATATTTTTCCACACTTGTTCCTTTGTCTGTATGCTTTCAAGCTTTTTCCATCCCTGCTGGCTTTCCTGTAAGAATAGAAGACTTAATAAAGCATTTTTAAACACTAGCACCCTCTTTGACCATTTTTTGCCCTTCCCTCTCTTTTTTTGCTACTTTGCAACCAGCAACTGCCCCAGAATCTGCAGGAGTGAAGAACACAGGTTCCTAATGATAATATTTGCACCCCTTGAACAAAGCTGAGGAATGTCCTAACATAAGACGTCAGTCTTCATTGTCCTCAGAAAAGTCTATCTGGGCTGTGAAAACACCAGGACAAGTCTAAGCAAGACCTCAGATCCCAATTCTGGCAAACCAACCCTTAGACTATGGGAAAGAGTCAGAGGGCTGCAGGAGTACAGCACACACTACAGTATTTCTAGGCGTGTCAACCACCGCAGGTAATGAAACTGTTCTCATCTGTCCGAAGAGGTATGGTTGTGATTGTTCCTGTGGCAATCAAGTGGGCCAGCTTTGCCAGATGCACCCACCCCACTGAACAGGAGGTGATCAGGGAGCAAACACGAGCACTGGACCTCTGACCACCCTCACTGCTGATATCTCAGTGCCTGGCAGGGAGCGACCTGGCTGCGCTCACAGCAGGAACACCTCCCAGAAGGCAACGCAGGTGCAGCTGACTTTCTCACCCTATATGGTTGTCCAGCACTACCCCAGGCTTTCAATCTCGAAACCCTTATGCCATGCTCCAGTATATGAAACACATGTCTCTAGGTGCCTGCAAGACCCCTCTCCTCAACTCAGTGGGTTATAAGACAGCCCTGATGTTATTTCAGACATCTCAAACTGATAAAATGCATTACAATTGTAAAACAATTACAGCTTAGGATCATAAGGATGTTACCCGAGGCCAAGTGTTACGTGATGCTCAAGGGGATGCAAACCTCTCTGTGACATTTGTCAAAGGCTGCCAGGCTGAGGGCAAGTCTTTGAGCTTCTCTGCTCTTCTGCAGATGCACATCAAAATGATTTCTGCTCCAAAAATCAAACCTTAACTCTCAGTCTGTCTTACTATAGAACTAATTTAACATGCCCCTGGAAACACTTGGACAACACTTGGGGTGGAAAGCCAGGATAGATGCCTGTACTCTGCATGTGTTCAATGATCCGGCAACTGTCTGCCTGACTGCATGGAGCAACACAGTCCCAAGGGTGCATTTTCGGGAGCATTTTATCATTGTGGATGCCCACGGACACAGGTTCTCACAGTGGGGCCTTGGGCGTAAAATGCTGTGAGGTACCACAGCTTGGCCTGAGACCAACAGAAGGTGCAGAGACTCTTCAGCCACTGGGTGTCTCAAGGTGGGCATTAAAACCACAGAAGACATTCAAAATGAAGATGTTTCAACAGATCTGCTCCTTAATTATCTCTAAATTGGCAGTACTAAAACTCAGCTGCTCCACCAGGTTGCTGTAAAGGTTAAATAGTGGCATTATAAAAGAGCTTTAAAAAGGTAATTAATCAGCATTTTTATTTTTAGAGCCAAAGTTAACCATTAGAAGAAATTTAAAAGATATGTCTCACTTTCCTGGCACTAGCCTACCATTTACTCTTTGGGAATATCCATTTCTAAGGACTACTGCTTTTTTTACCTACATCAGAAATTCTCAGTTAATGCATGCCGTATCATAATAATTACATTTTTGTGTCATTTAACACATTATGTATCTGCCAAACTCTCTCCCAGGCTTATTCTAAGTGCAATTGAATTCAAATTGAAGCAGTGACCACACTGAAGCACTTCTGTTTGGAGGAATTTCTCTTCCATTTTTACAAGAGTGAGTGACTGAGCAGTAAATCACATTTTCTGTCCTTTAGGAAATTCCAATATTTTAATTTTTTTTAATCCCAGATCAAAGGAAGGGGTACCTAACAGAACTTTCTGTAGGACAAAAATTCTTCTAAATTCTAACATAATTTCAGAGAGTTCAAATGAATCACTCAGTTTCTGGAAAATATCAGGCAGCGTAATGTTAGGAGAGAGTCAGGGGTTTCAGAGAAGTTGCAGTACACCCCTAGGGAAAGCTGGGAACATGAATAACACCTCCTTTGAGGCCCCTGTACTTCATTGCTGAGCACAACACAAAATGGCTCCCTTTTTAAAAAGGTGAAACACTGTTATTTGGTTTGAACAGCAACGCAATATTTCACTTTGATGGCTTAATCAAAAAGCAAAAGTTTTGGTCTAAGTAGAAAATTCCCTTTGGATACTTTCACATTTCTGGAAAATCTTTTTTCTGACAGTAAAAGGACAAACATTTAATGGAAAATTCCCAATCAATCTAACGAAAAGTGTCGCTGACTGCCAGCACAGAGCTACATGGGAGGCTCTCCCAGCAGCATTCATAAATTTTAGCCCCTAACCCCTAATCTTATTCTCTACGGTATTTTTAACTGAAAGTTATTGTTTAGGGAAAATCTCTGTTTTCATAAGCACAGTTTATTTCTGGCACAGCTGAGTGCTGAGAAGTGCAACGGTGCAGAATCTCTGCTGTAGAGGAAACAGCAAAAGCTACATACTTGAAGGTGCCTTTTTCTTAAAAAGAGCTCTGGATTTGACCTATACAAGTACTACGGAGCTAGCTCAAAACCAGGAAGATTTGCGCTCTAACAAAAAAATAAAGGTTCATTTTCATAAGTAACTCAAAAGTCATTGAAGATTACAAAATCCTACTGATTTCTTATGGAAATTTTAAAGGTGTTTCAAAAGCCATCGAATAAAACTCCAAATATTTCTTTTCAAGCACTCCAAACCTGAGAGGAGAAGAGCTGTACAGCCAGGACTTTGCCCTCATTCACCTCTGCGGGTCAGGGTCTTGGGCCAGATTGGCTTTCCTTCGATGTACCAGATCCCAACTTTTTGGAGATGAGACAAAATGAATTGAGAATTACTAATTCTAGAATGACATGATGAGAGACAAACTGGCTGTGGCAGCACAGCTTCAAGGGTACGATGAGCACCCTGTAATTCCCAAAGTCATTGCAGCAATTCGGTTTCTGCTTTTGGGTAGAAATTCCCATTGTGAAATATGAGTTTCCAAGCCTATTTCTCTTAATTCTCCACAAAGGAATGCCCTTGGCAAGAAGATCAGTTTTGCCAAAAAAAGAAATCTATTTACAGTCAGAAAGTTTTATAAAATTAAGATGTTCAACCAGTCCTGTTTTGATATGACAATAATTTCAGTGTGCTTAATGTAATCAGCCTTCAGAGTGGTGTCTTCGCTGTTGTCTTCAGGTTGGCAACCTGAACTACTCCCCCGAAACAGACAACATTCACTGACAACAGTGGAAATGATGAAACGAGTTATGACATCTTTTCTTCGAGGAGATGAGCGTGGGTGTTTATTAGCAGTCTATGTGTGAACTCAGTAATGGTACACTCCATGTTTGCTATTAGGAAAACTCATGTGGGAGCCGTTCAGGCTGCTCCAGCTCCCAGCACATGCAAGTCCCACACAAAGGTGCATGGTGGAGGTGATGGTCTGCATGGATCAAGGGCACACGGGGGGACATCTCCATATGGGAGAAGACCCAGAGAAAGGGCTTGGGGGGGACATGGGATCTCAGGGCAGGGAAAAGGCAGCAGAACACAAAATAGGAGCACAAAAGAGCAATTCTCATGCTCAAAACTTTAGACTTTCTAGGCCTGTGCAATAACCAATCACTTGGGCACTTACATTTGTTTTCTTTAGAGGTGACTGAGAACATAAGAAGAGTTGAAGGTCAGCACTTAGGTATAAACAATCCCTGCCTTCCAAGTCTCAGCAGGTAAGAGGCCAGGCACATCAGCCGTGTGAACAGCAGTTGTTCCATTACAGCCCACAAAGATGCCCTGATTCGCACACTTGATTTCCTGAAAACTAATTTCTTGCAGGATAATACATAAAGCCTTATTCCCCACGGGCTGAGAGGAAGAAAATGTACACCTTGTTCACAGGGCAGTAAGGACAGCCCCATTAACTTTCATTTAATCTTGGTCAGAGGTGCTGTTAAATGTCTTTCCAAACAGCCAGATGAAACACAGTATCTGCTGAACCCATCTTCTAAGCTTGCTAAAACCAGTGATGTTTTGCATGGGGAAAGGAGCAGTATACAGGCAGACCTGAAATCTCTCTTCTTAAACTGTGCAGCAGAGAGCCTGGGCATCCCTCCAGCTGCCTGTCTGGGCCCAGTCATGTCATTCCTCCTTCATATTGCTTTATTTTAATTTTTCTGTTTCCACTTTCTCAGCCTTCTAAACCAAACTAACTGAACCTTCTGGGTTTCGGTAGAGTTAGCAACATCACGTGACAGTCTCTAAACCACCTCTATTCCCTAGCACCTCAGCTAAGTAAGTGACTGCTTGTGACACTCATTTCCCCACTGGTTTCCCTCTTTAGATTTCTTTGTACTTTTTCCTGTTGAAGTATTGCATGGCACTGTTCAGATATGAGTCCTGTTAAACAGGGACTGGGAGGAGGGGAGATTTAGCAAAACTCTGCCTGCAAGAAAGGACACAAATATGATTAAAATAGACCTCATCTATCTCATCATAGTGTCCTACAACCAGTTTCTTTTTAAAATGGTTCCTAGTAGGAAACTATGCAACCACTGCTTGGCGCGTTTTGACAGAGTGGTAGCACCTGCAGAGGGGAGAGCTAGGGTTTTGGGAGCCAGGGCAGAGGGCTAGGGACTGAGCTGGCCAGGCAGGCTGACCGCACCATTGTCCACCCTTATGCCTGTGTTGAGGATGGCACCCCAGACTGACGAAACGCACGCATGGGAACTTGACCACATGTTATGTTTGTTTTTGTTTTGGTTTGTTTTCCAATAATGGAAAATAAAAACATTTTAGAAGAGGATATTACCTCCTGCAGGAGGAGCAAGCAAAGCTCAGTCCCAGCTTGCATCTGCCTTCTCCCGGCACCCACCCTCTGTGCCCCTCCTGGGGAGGGGGGTGCAGCTGTGGGCAGGGCTCAGCCTGCACTGCCAGCCTTCGCCTCTGCCTCCTGCCTCCGACCTCACCATTGTCCCAGGCCACAGCTGATGTGGCATTTGTGTTTTATTCATTGCCTTCTTTTGCTTAGTGCACTACGCATTTCCTGAGGGTTTTACTCATCTGGCCATATACCATGTTTCTCTGCTTTGTATCTCCATTTTCAGCTTTATCATAGATTTTTTTTTTAAGCTGAGGCTGAACAGCTGCCTCCTTCTAACACCAGCCACATGTCAGACCATCTCCAGCAGCCATTCCTCCTCACTACTTACCTTTCCCAAGTGATGCAGAGGAGAGTGCTATTTCCCACAGCCCTCTCCTCTCTCCGGTTCCCCACTTTATTATTAGGCTATGTCAGGGCAAGAGAGAGTTCAGATACTCACATGGGAAGCAACCGATATGTCTGTTCTGCATGCAGCTGGCAGAGTGCCAGAGCAAGTGTTTGCCACAGCGTTTGTAATCTCATGGTTCCCTCCCTGACAACCTGCCCACCATAGCCAGCAGACAATCTCTTAACAGGCCTGCCTAATAATTATATATTGATCCTGCAACATACTGACTTTTACCAAGCCCCCAGGATGTAATTTTCTGAATAAAACTTCAGTCCTTTAATAAATTTTTTTAAAAATCAGATACTTAGATACTTTACTGCCAAAATCTGCTTCTGATTATTTTGTTTTCACAAGTTTTTTACCACTATTGTCAACAAAACTAGGCTGAGTAACACACCTGGAAGCAGAGTCAGTACCAGGCTTAACTAACCATATCACTTTAAAGCATTTTCTTTCTTTTTTGGTTCTTTTCCTTAAAACATAAAAGCCCGCTTCCAACATCAACATCCCTGTTGTTGCAGTTGCTCCCAACGCCTCCACCTCCAGCTGGAGAACTGATGTTTCCTAGAGCACAGCGCTGTGCACACTCCAGCTTGCTCGTTACAGCTTACAGTTTCCTCTTCCGCAGCCCTGGGCCACTGCACAATATAAACAATAGCTGTGTCTTGAAAACCATCCAAAGCAAATGGGTCTTGGTGCCTGTGCTGCTCTCAGATCTGTAAAGAGAGCTTACTGTATGCACAGCTGGTTTAATCCTGTGAATAGTCTGGAAAGTATGATATAATGCTCATTTCTTACTGATGGGTCCTTTGTGGGAGTCTTGCTAGAGAGAACTTACCCCTAGATTATTCTTTGCTCTCAGTACCCTACTGAATAGTGGAGCTGTATTTCTAGAGCTATGGTTTTTTCCACAGAAAATTAACCATCTGTAACAAGGAAAGATGTTTAAAAAAAAAATAAGGAAAAGCAAATAATCACCCTCCATCATTATGGCTTGGCAGTTACAATAAGCAACTAGAGCCGGAGTCAATATTCAACAATACTCGGAATATTCAGAGGCGTGCTGTGACACCTGGGATTTTTACTAAAATTTCCTGGATCCTTACTCTTTTTTTTTTTTTGCCTCTAGCACAATTTCTTGCTCTCTGAGTAAACTCCTCAGAGATGCTGTTTTCACAGTCTCCTGTGTTTTATAATTTGATGGCAGTTTTTCACTCCTTTGAGTAATCCGCAGTGGCGTATACTGCAGTCTTCTGCTACAGGGCTGTCAGGTGTGGGATCTTCCCTCCAACTCAGAGCAGCTGGTTTGCTGACCTTGTCTTGACAGAACCTCAGGTCAGAGTGGAAGGATCTCAGTAAAATAAGAGATTAATGTCTCCGTGAAAGGGTAGGCTGTAACTCTAAGGAGTTGACCTAAGAGGATAATCTGGGGGGAAAAAAAAAAGCCAACTCAGGTTAAAGACTTATATTTTTTTCTCAAATTAGTCTGTGCCATACATAGTCAATAAGATTTATTTTGAGGTTGTAACCTGGGTTTTTCTCTTCTTCACCTCTTTACTACTGATGAGACCCCCTTGTACAGGAAGCAGACTGCATATGAATCCGTAAAGTTACAGCTTTTCATTGTGTATTATTACATTTTACTCTATTTCCATCATTCTAGTTCTCAAGGTTACTTTATTCTTCTATAAAATATCCTTATCTATGCCTGCATTGACAAAACCTCCTGATTTCCTTAACAAACATCCATTTTTTGTGCCAAGGTAATCTGTAAAGGACAGAACATAGCTTTCCAAAATAGTCCTTGAGGACTGACCTCACCCCAACCCAAAATTTTGCAAAAGTTTATTTGATCAGCTAAGGCAAATTCCCCCTGGGACTATAATACTGCATTAAAATGCAAGGGTTATGAGATTAATTATTCTGGCTATCATTAGTGACAAAAATTTAGTGTCAGTCACAAGAGCAGCCTTTGAAGAATACACTAATAATCCCATTCAATCTGGATGATTGCCCTTTCATTACTCTCACCTGTCTTCAAGTCTATGACTTACCCCTTATAAGCTTTGTACATCTTCTTCAGAGTAACTAATAACTTCTTGTATGGTACCATTAAAAAAAAATCCATATAAATATGATCTATTTTTTCTTATCTAAAAAACCAGTTATTTCATCAAAGAAAAACATGAGGTAATTCAGACACTATTATTATTATTATTATTATTATTATTATTATTACTGTTATTATGGTGAAACCAAGTTGTGTTTTATCAGTTTATCTTCATGTATTTCAGCACTCTTTTTAAAAAAATTTGTTCCCTTATCTTGTATGCCACTGAATAATGAGCCTGTTGTTGCTTATGTCACTTTTTCCCCTTCTGGTAGTGTAAACAGTACATTTACTACTTGCTACTCATATGGCACAAGCTCCCAATTTGCTAGTTTCATAAAAAAATTTTGTAATGTCAGTGCTAGTTCATTCAGTGTACAGGATGACTACTGTCCAGACCATCTGATCCAGCTGCATCGACCTCCGTGAGTTTTAATTCCACCTTGGGAACAATAAGTTGCATTTCCTTACACTTATTCCACTAACCAGCATCTATGCCCTGACTTACTCAAATAGAAACCATTTTCTTTCTGAAAGATGAAGTATTCATTTAGGTGTAGGACCGTAACACCCTCCTGGGAAAATGGCCCCATTTGTTTTTCCCTTAATTGTTTTTCATAATCCCAGATGCTGTTTGGCTATCCGGATACTTCGTGATCATTGAGATGTAGTTTTCTTTGTTAATCACTCCTTTTCTCTATTCCTGCAGGCTTTTCCCTACAGATCTTTCTGCTGTGATTATCCACCCATGAGCTTCCAAGACATACACTTTTTTTGGCCTTGCTTTGCATGCAAGTTCCAAAATTATTTTTTCACTTCTGTAAACAGATGACTATGGTCGAGTGGAGGTGTTTCTAATGAGGTTCTGCAGGGACTGGTCCCTGACCTTAGACTCTGAGTAGTTTTTTCAGTCTGGAATGAAAGAACACCTTTATTTTCAAAATGTGCAGATGACAGGAAACTAAAGGAGTAGTAAACAAGGAAGAGGAAAGAACCTGATAGAATTAGTGGGGTTCTTAGATGTATAAGCTGAATAAATGTAGGGCATTAATATTACATTTTTATCTGGCACTGATGAAACTGCTGTTGAATCTGGTTGTGTTAGACAATACAATGGAAGTAGGTGAATGTGGGAGAATTTGAGAACTTCAAGAATGACACAGGACCAGAAGCTTTTCTTTACTGTGACCGATTTAGGGTAGGGCCAACCCGTGGGGCGCATAGCTTCAGTATCTGAAAGGAGTGCAGAGCCACATCTATGAGACTTTGGCATATCAATATATCTGCTGCCAGTAACAGGCTGTGACAGAAGGGTGGGCTGGACATGGGATAACTCCTTATGTCTTTCTTCTTTCTACCTTGTCCAGCCTCCCCAGGTCTTAATGCACTTTTGCTTCTGCCCTTCTCTGCAAAGCAGGAAATCTATTTGACAGAGCCCATCAATTTCTGAGATGGTCTCTCCCGTGTCCCCATCTAATTCTCTGCAGTGGTCTCCCTTTCCAGTGGAGAATCATTTCCTCTGCACACTCTAATCTCCGAAGGATCTCTGCCCATCTAGGTAGATGCCTTTGCTGACCATAATGTATCTCACTTGATGGTCCTGCAGCCTCCAGCAGGGAAAGATAATTCTCTCTCCTGAAGTCTTTACAAGCTTTAGAAGTTCAGATTTTCACCTTTTCAAAGATAGAAAAGAGTAAGTGTCAGCTGCCGGTAACAATCTTAAAGGCAGAGGTCCTCCAAGGATTCTGTGTGCTCCATGATTTTCAGTGTTCTGAGGTGCAATGAGGCAGCTCCATTGATCATCATGTATCCCATTAAATCATTTATTGTTGAAGTCTCTCTACAAAATCTCTTTTAAAAAACAGACAATATTTTGTATTATTTATTACAAAATCCTGTTCTGCCAACAGCGAGACTCACTTCATACAGAACTTCAGTAACGGTAAACTAACTGATTTACTGCAAACTAACTGATTTACTGGAATAGCTCTTACATTTTTAATAGCTCTGTCTGTGTGCCTGCTGCTATTTGCACCCTGCAAAAGTGGCAAATGAAATATAGGACTGATGTTCTGAAAGCTGAAAAAGAATGTTATAGTTTTAACAAACAGCTACTTGTCTGGGACCTCTGCTGAAAAAAACCAATCCCATTTCTAGGTGGCTTTTGATGAATAAGGTTTAAACAGGTTAGTATTACCAGCGCTACTGTTGTCATTGCTCTTCTGAAAGGCAGAGAGCTGACCAGTGATAAACAGAGATCTCCTCCAGCAGAATAAGAGTTTATCAATTGAGATTCACACATTAATTTTGTTCTACCAAAGATCAAATCTGAGAATTCATTTTGGACAATAAATTCCTCATCTTTTTCAGCAAATAGCCATCTCAGATTTAATTACATTTTTATGCTCTAATGTCCAAACAAGAGCAATTTTCTCTTCATAAAGTGGACACTTATTCCAGTGGACTGGAATTAAGAACAGACTGACTCTGTTCATAGTGCAGAACTGCTGACCATCTTCACTTAAAGTAACTCCTAAGCATCAGGAGTTTAAATACAAATAGGCCTACAGGAGAAAGTAGAGAGTTCAATACTGTATGGTACAAAGGTACAACAGGTCAAATTCAACCTATGATCCACTCCTCTGAAGCCCGTGGATCAGTACAAATTTGGTTTGATGTCTTGAGAGTAAGGGAGTCAGCTGCAGACTGGTTGCAGGGGTCACTCTTTATTCATGGCTCATGTGCCCTGCACATAGAAATAGAAGTAGTTAATGCTACCTGGTTCCTTGAAATTCAAAGCATTAAAACTCCAAAGGTGTCAGATTTCAAATGCATCCAGCAAGAATAAACAACAGACTGTTTCTACTGAGAGCTGGAACCATACTGAGCAATACATGAGGAACAGCTACCTTCCAGCCTGATGGTAGTATTTAAAGGGTCACATAATAGAACTGGGGTTTTTTTCCCCTCTCTTAATCCTCTCAAAAGCTTAAGGACATTTCTGCTTTAGGTACCTAAGAGTTCCGGACATAAAGCTCCATGAAAACAGTACCTCCTTAAAATATTTTGCCTCAACTGCCTATAGATGGCCTTTGTAACCCCATTCAGTGCCATGACATACAGATTTCAATTCAAGCAGTTTAATCTCATTTTAGAAAGTAAGCCCAGGCAGGCATGGCAGAAAGCTGCCGAAATTGTGGATACTTGTCTTCGAGGTTTGATATAAGCCTATCCCAATGACATGCAATTTCACATGAAGATTGTTCTTCACAGGGATATATACTACAATGCTACTGATGCAAAGAAGGTTTCTTCAAGTAGGCTTAATGCTACTCAGTAATCTACACTAGGAATTACGTCTCTTTCTTGTCGCTGCCAAGTCCTTTAAGCTAACAAATAGAAAAGGAAAACAAAGGGGAAGATAGTAGGGCATTAGTTTATTTACTATGTTACTTAGAACTCCAAGTCGTGGCACTCCTTTAAGGGCTGTGTAGATAAAATTGAATAGAAACCCTGCCCCCAAAGGTAAGACCAGAGTTTTAGACAAGAATGAAGACACACATGATGATAGACAGGCAGAAAGAAATTTTTCACAGTGACAGTGGTGAAATACTGGCACAAGTTGCCCAGAGAGGTTGTGGATGCCGCATCCCTGGAAACATTTAAGGTCAGGTCGGGCTGGACAGGGCTCTGAGCATCCTGATCTAGTTGAAGATGTCCCTGCTCACTGCAGAGGGTTGGACTAGATGACCTTTAAAGGTCTCTTCCAACCCAAACTATTCTATGAAAGCAAACGGAAACAGGCAGTAAGTACCAGTAAGCCAGTAAGTGCATCCACAGATGAGCCATCCTCAGCCTTTCATTCAGCTCATAAACGACAGCAAAATTCTTTACCCTCCCAGTACTCTGCTGGAATATTGTAATCACATGCAGATACAGGAATCAGGACTCCATGCTTCCCACCAGCTTTCAAAAGAAATCAACTTAATGTGGTTAACAAGTCACACTTAGATATGAATGAATTGCAGCAAAATACAAACCTGGCAATTCAATTATAAAATATGTCAAAGCCTTCCAGAAGTGATTAGCACCGTAACATTGAATAAGGTTACCAGAGGCATGACTGACTAATTAGCAATGCTAAATTTATTTTTAAACACCAAACAGCGTCTTATTGATGTGTATTGCTATATGGACAACATATAGCATTTGGTAACTGGTGGCACATGTATCTAAGGGGCCCATTTGTGTCTCAAAAAAACAAACGACATCCAAAGGGTTTGTCAGCTGACTGGCAAAAATCACAACCTACAAAGTTATTAGGGCTAAAGCCTTCTTGTTGTCCTTAGAGGAAGGACTGCTAGCTGATGACATCGTTGCTAAAGTTAAGATACTTTTAAATAGCCTAAATTATATATACTGATGTTTATGGAAAATAGTCTTTCCAGATGCTGTAGAGACATTTTAATGTTCCCAGCCCAAAGGAAGATGAAACAGAGGAATTGGTGACTGATTTGGCTGCTGTGGAAATACGGTTTTGCTGGGAGCTGTGGACTTCTACTCCTTCCATTACTTGCTCAAAGACTCAGGCATTATGTTTATGATTTTAATTTCCTATAGAAGCATCTTACCTGAGCTTTATGACATGTAGAGTGGTGCTGTCCCTCCCCCAGGGAAAGCCTCCATGTACATCTCCCAGATACAAAATACAAACAGCTGGAGAAACAGGAGGAACAAAGTGACATCACATTTCTAATACATCTCTAACGCTCTAGGGTAGCACTGTTACTGTTGAAGTGTTTAACAGCAGGTCTTTCTCAGTCCTCTACCTGTGTGAGGGGTGTAATAAGTCATGAGAAAGCAGGGGAAAAATACAGATAATTCCTCTACTGAAAGAGTAAGGAGAGGCACTTGATTAAAATAAAATAGGTTGTTTAACAGCTGCAGCTGCATTTGCACTATAGGGTTTCAGAGGAGGGTGGGATGGTGTCCACATTGGACAGGGGCTCCAAGTAGTTTCTCAGCTCATCTTCAAAGACAGCATCCACACCTTCACATTGTCACTATCATCAAACTGCCTGATCAGGAAGAATTAATATATGAGGCTTTCTTCAGGTTGCTGGAAGAAACCCTGCTGGAAGAGCTGGCCCATGTCATTGCAAGGCCACTCTCAATTATCTTTGAAAGATTGGGGCAGCTGGGGTAAGTTCCTCAAGGACCAGAAGAAAGTGAATGTCACTGCTACTGTCAAGGAGGACCTGGGGAATGAGAGGCTGGTCGGGCTCAAATCACTCCCTGGGAATGTGATGGAACAAATAATCCTGGTAACTGTTTCTAAACATTATGGAAAATAAGGTGATTGGAAGTACTCAGCATTAATTTCTGAAGAGAAAGTCATGACTGACCAGCATGATAGCCTTGCCTGGCTTGGTGGAAGAGGAGAGACCATTGGATATTGTTTATCTTGAGTTTAGTAAGGCTTTCAACACTGAGTCCCATGACATCCCCATTTCCAAGCTGATTAAGTTTCCGCCACATTGGACAATTTTAAGATTTGGCTGGACAGGGTGCTGAGCCATCTTGTCTAGACTGTGCTTGTCCTAGAAAGGTTGGACTAGATGATCCCTGAGGTCCCTTCCAACCTGGGACTCTGTGATTCTGTGAAGTATGGACTGTGGAAGTGGACAAAGAGATGGACTGAAATCTGGCCAAACTGCAAGGCTCAAAGTTTTATAATAGCAGCGTGAAGTCAGCTGGAGCAGAGTCAGTAGTTGTGTACCCCAGGGGCCTAGAGTAGGACAAATACTGTTTATCATCTGCATTAATGGTCTAGATGATGGGACAGAGTGTGCCTTCAGCAAGTTTGCAAACAACATGAAACTGAGAGGAGTGGTTGACACACCAGATGGTTTTGCTGCCATTCAGTGGGACCTCAACAAATTGGAGAAATGGGCTGGCAGAAGCCTCAAAGATTTCAACAAAGATAAATGCCAAACCCTGCACCTGGGGTGAAAAAACTCCATGTGCCAGCACTGGCAGGAGCCAACTGGCTTAGAAAGCAGCTTTGCAGAAAAGGCCCGGTGGGTCCTGATGAGTGACACACGAGCCAGCAATGTGCCCTTGCAGCAAAGAAAGAAAACCCTGGGCTGTATTAGGCAGAGCATCAGCAGCAGGTTGAGGGAGGTGATCCTTCCTCTCTACTCAGTCCTGGTGAGAAACATCTGGAGTGCTGGGTCTGGTTCTGTCCTTCCCAGTAGAAGAGAGGCAGGGACATACTGGAGCAAGTGTAGCACAGGGTCACAGACATGATTAAGGGCTTAGAGCATCTTACACACGAGGAGACACTGAGAGACTTAGGAGTGTTAAGCCTGGAGAAGAGAAGGCTCAGGGAGGATCTTATCAATGTTTACAAATACCAGAGCAGAGGAGTGTCTGTCTTCCCCCTAACCCAAGCTCAGGCTTGGCGCAGAGAGGATAGAGACAGGCTCTTTTCAGTGGTGCCCAGTGATACACGACAAAAGGCAGCAAGCATGAATTAGAATAGGGGAAATTCCATTTCAAGATAAGAAAATACTTTTTTACTATGAGTGTGGTCAAACACTGGAGAAGATTGCCCAGGCAGGTTGTAAGGTTGCCGTCCTTGGAGATGTTCAAAATATGATGACACAGCCCCAAGCAACCTGCTTTCGTTGACCCTGCTCTGAGCAAGGCTTTTGGACCAGGTGGTCTCCAGAGATGCCTTCCCACCTCAGCGGCCCTGTGATTGCAGAGTACCAGTTAAGCAAGAAGAATCTCACTCTGTATCTGTACAGCAGTGAGCCTGGGCTTGGGCTAGGGGGAAGGCAGACACTTGTGGAGTCTCAAAAGCATCATTTCTGCACTGATTTAACATTAAAATGGACAAACTGTTTTCTTAGTCATGTTAGTTCATGTCACAGAAAGAACTTGGCATTCTAGTAAAACCAAAACCAGACAAGTATAAATACTTTGCAATGATAAGACATTTTCTTAACATACATTGCTCACCAGTATACATAGAGTTCTGTGTGAGTGTGGTGGTAAATGGATTTCTCCAGTTAGCTGGGCAGACACGTATCACTGGATTCATGCTCCTGTAGCACGACAGGAGTTATTACCTTATTCTGTATTTTTAAAAAATCTAAAATGTGAAGTATGAGTGCTCATTAGCTCTTTTAAAGTACTCATTTTATACCAGTAGTAAATGCAAATATTCATTCTTGTCAAAATACATTTCAGAAAGTGTAACCTTTTAATACTTTGAAATAGGTGCACTGTAAACTAGAATTGAGCTTGCAGTAACTGCTGGAATGAAGTTTTTTCCAGAAACTTATTTGCCCTGTTGCTGTTCATGGGCACTGAGCAGATGGCTTATGTTTATTAATTAAAAGCAACATGCAGTAATTTTCCTGATCTGTTTTCTGGATTGCCCTCTTTTAAATATACAGTGATCCAGTTTTGTGATGTACACACAATTAGTGTTTGTAGTTAAAAATTGGAGTAAATACATACTTGAAGGCAAAGTTGCTTTTTTAGCAAAACTACAGGGTAGAGTTAAGGCTATGCGATACACTGACCAGACGTATCTGAATATGTTTAATTTTCTTTAAGTGTTTTCTAAATTCTTAACTTCCAAACCAGACTATTCATTTCACGAATAGTCACAACAGTAATTTCATCTTGAACTATATAAGGTAATGAATTGTATTTGTAAATTAAAACCCTGTTGATATGACTTGTTATCGAGATATAGATAAAAAAAGTATCTTTCTTACACACAGCTTCATAGCTTTGGCTCCTAAGTCTCTGTTGAAAATGATGTTCCTAAGTACTTTTTTAAAATAGAACTTAGATATTAAACACTTTGTTACAGCCAGACTCAGAACAAGTTTAAGTCAAAAGATGGAGACTATATCTATTTAATCCAAAGACCGATTTGAATACAAACTATTTCTTTTCTTGTTTCTTTGCATACTTTTTTGGGTTTGGTTTTGTCTTGTTAATAATTCTAGGATCTGGCTAGAGCTTCGGAGAAGCATCAGAAAATTGAGGAGGAAGTTAATACGCAATAAATATTTGTTATGGTTCCTGGGAGAAGCATTGTAAACATGATCCTCTGCATGCAAACATTCAAATGGAGGAAGAGTTTACAACAAAGGTCCTATCAAAAGGCGTAGAAAATAATGGAAATAACTGAAAATGCCATTTCTTTAATAACAATGATTCTTTATGCAGCCTCAGTTCCATGATCTGGCATTTCTATTGTGAATGATTTTGATCAATATGTGCCAGAAAGGGCAAAGACATGTGCAGTGGAACTGACAATAAGACTACAATGAGTAATGCTCCTTGAAATGAGACATTTGTGAGGTATGATCCCAAGCTCCCAAGTCACCTCAGCAAGACTTTATACATTACAGAGAATACATGGTGTTATTACATATGCTGAGACTTTTGAGTGTTAGATAAAACAAACAAACAAATAAAAAGAAAGAAGTGTAAATATTAATAAGAATCTCTTTTACTACACTGTCAAAGACATATGAGAAATAAAAATTGAAACACCTGGCAAAAATGTGTTAAAACGCAGCGACTGAAAAGAACAAAACAAAACATAGCAAAGCAAAAAAGGAAATAAATAATGGATGGATTAGTAGTTCCTCTTGCATTGTTAAAAGCACAACAGAGGATCAAATGACATTAAAGGGGAATCAAACATAAAAGCTTCTTTCTGGAGGAACTGTCAACATTCTCAGAATCTACCTCTAATTCAGCAAAAACATAAAAAGGAAAAAATACAAACAAAAATTTGCATTGCTTATTAAAGAAGGTTTGGAAGTCTACTTTTTCCCTTTTGGGTTGACTTTTTGTAAAGTTAGTAAGCTTGTGGACTTAAAAATCATCCTTGTTCACCTAGGGGTTGAAGTAGGAACACTGTGTAAACAGAAAGTTAAGCAAATACATAGAAAATTTATGCAAAAATCTGTAATTATATAAAAACCTATTCATCTTTCATGTAGTCCTATGACAGCTTTAACATTTTTCAGCACGTCTGGTGATTTCCAGTGATGTCTGCTCAGACACTGACCGATCCCCCTTGCCCCTCTGTTGTCATTTTTTTGATTCTCGTAGCAAAGTCTAGGGGTCTGTTATTGCTTTTCTTAGAGTCTCTGGGAGTTCTGCCATCTCCATGAATCTCACTTGGATGAGGAAAAAGTGGACTCTTGGTGCTGAAACCCAAACCAGAAGCTATTTCCAATGTGATCTTTTTTGCACAGTCATTTCAGTACCTGGGCAAAAGAACAAATGTAGGAACATATAGTGCAGTCTCTGTTCTCACTGGTCAGTACTTGTGTGACAAATCTTATTAAAAACGACTGATATACTTAACCAGCACTTTTTTTTCATTACTATTATTTCTGCAACAGTGGGGCTTATTGGTCAGACTGACAACTGGAGTGAACATTAGACTTTATTGCCCTTCTGGAAATGAGGAAGGTCAGGGAAGGTGCAACACTGCAGCTTTTTCTCGTGCCAGCAGGTCAGATGCAGCTGTCCTCTACTATACTCTGGAATGATTTGCTGCTGCTACTGAGCACACCAGGGTTGAGGTTTTTTCCTATTCTTGTTCCTCTTTGCTTCTGAGGGTAGGATTCAGCTGTGTAACTGTAAGTGTCTGAGATTTTATTTGCTGTTTGGATATCCTGGCCACTAGCTGTCTCTCCAGAAGGTGTGTCTTGGACGAAGCCCTGTGTCATGTCTCCCAGTCCTCTGCAAACATCTGCAAAACATACATGAGGGTATCTGAAGTGACCTTACATGGTTATATTTAGGCAAACAAAACATGCTGTGATTGACAGAATTACTTTTCACTCTACAGTTCGTTCTTCCTAATCTCTAGGTAAGATCTTGCACATAGAAAGTCAGCAAGACTCTTACTTTTGGTTTCAGGTGGCTCAGGTGGAGCTGTCTGGAAGATTATGGTCACAGGCAGTCTATGGCTTACAGAGTAGGGATCAGGACCCAGACACGAATAGGCATTTGAAAGTAGGAACCTGTGCAGAATACAGGTTGGGGTGCAGTGATCCCCAGTCACGTTCCTTGCTGAGGAGGCATACTGCTGGATATTGCATAAATGGAAGTCTGTGGGTGCAACAGAGGCTAAGGTTAGTTAGAAGCAAGGGATTGGTGTTTTTTCATGAGACTGAATGGCTGGATGTGCCCAGATCCACATTAAATACAAATTATTTAATTACAGAAAAAGAGAGGAATTAATTCCTTTCTGTATAGTGTTTGTAACTGCAGCAGCTGTGATATAAAGGCTGGAAGCTCTTTGGTTGTTTTCCTTCTCTCAGGTTTGATCATTTGTTGAAATCTGCTTCTAAACAGAAAGATAGAAAGACATATCAAATCAGATTTATGAAAACAGACAGATCTATATTTGAAGAGACAAAGGGGTTCCTGTGGTAGGCAGCATTGATTATGAAACCCTCTTCATCACCAATAGACAAATAAAAACATGTATGTCCTTACAGAGGGATAATATCTATATCTCTGTGGGACATAAGGTAAACATTTGGATTTCCTTGGTGAACTTGGGATCTTCTTGCTGATTGATCTCCTTAACCCAGCTGTTGAAACACTTTAGAAGAGCAACACAGGCAGGGGATTGGGAAACAGCAGAACTAACTGCATTAGCCTGTAGAAGGAGTGGCAGAAGGTGATCTATTAGGACGGTATAGGCAAGAAATAGTCTTGCTTTCCCTATGGGAGAAAGCACACTCACGTTTAAACATTTCAGATTCTCAAGAGTGAGGTTCTGCAGCACAGCACTGAAAGAAGTATATTTGTGATAGATATACCAAGTCTGTTGAACTTGGAGGAGTTTGGAATTACTAATATCAAATACAACTAATGTTTACTAACAAAAACAAGAACAAATTTATCTGCTTGCAATGTTAATTAAGAGGCATGTTTTGTAAGCAGTTTTCAAATGTCATTGTGAAGGCCAAAAATGGAGAAAAAGAATTCAGCCTACATAATGAGCAATGACCATTACTGCCCCTGTGAAAGATGATGATGGACAACAGTTATATGCCCTGAGGTGAGCCTTTACATAGGTTTTCCCCTTCAAAGCTGCTCAGCGGGTTCTTTCTTTGCTTTACCAGGAGTTAGCTCAATTCAAAACCTTAATGCATCACACAATCAGGAACAGCTGACAGAGCTCATGAGTGGCTGCCAGGGCTTGCCAGGAGTCCATGACTCCTCTAGCTCTCCCTACGCAGCAGCAGGCACTGCTCTGACTTTCCTCAGAGGTTTTCTGGGAGCGCCCCACAATCCCAGAAGCAGCTCCCTGAGGACCTAGAAGACCTCAGAGCCAACCCAGAAGCTGCTGTGCCTGTTGTCTGCCTCGCTTCATGCCACTCAACATGGTAAATTAGGCTTGTGACCTAGCACTACGGCCCATGAAGAGCAAGGGGTGGTCCAGCTATCTACCTCAACCATCCCTCTAAAGCTATCTCTGGAGATGAGGGAGAGGTATCTCACATTTGACGGAGATGCATTTGGACTAAACACCAACCTTGCAGAAAGATGAAGCAGAAGGACCTGGATTCCACCTGGAGCAGCCAGCCTACACAGAGCTTGCAATCTGGAGAGCAGAGACAGGCAAAGGAAGAAGCATCACCTCTGCTCTACAAATGGCCAGTTGCAGCATAACTGGATTGATTGATCTGCATGAAGGCTTATATAGGGGATAGGAGTCTAGTGAAGAACAGTGTGAAAACAGGTTATGCCAGCCAGCCTGAAACCTATTTCATTTGTGTTGTTTGTTTTTTCGCGTTCAGACAAGACTGCTATGTTAGCATATAATCTTCACATATATATTTACACAGTATGTCTTATGTATGTAAAAGCATATTAAAGGCTACTGTGGGGCTTCAGAAATATGCTCCATGCATCCCTCAATTTTCAGCACACAATGCCAATCTTTTTTATCCTTTCACAGTTGGCACTTCTCTACTTTTAGAAAGCAAAGATGGCTGGTTTGGTAGATGAGGGGAGAGCAGTGGATATTGTCTGCCTAGACTTTAACAAGGCTTTTGACACTGTCTCACATGAGATCCTCAAAGAGAAGCTGATGAAGTATGGGATGGATGAGCAGAGAGGTGGGCTGAAAACTGGCTGAATGGCCAGAGTGGTGATCAGTGACATGAGGTCTAGGTGGAGGAGAGTAACTAGCATTGTACCCCAGCTTTCAATACTGGATCCAGTCCTCTTCAACATCTTCATTAATGATCTGGATGATGGTGCAGAGTGTGCCCTCAGCATGTTTGCTGATGACACCAAACTGGGAGGAGCGGCTGATACACCAGAGGGTCGTGCTGCCATCCAGAAGGACCTCAGCAGGCTAGACAAATGGGCTGGTGGGAACATCATGGAGTTCATCAACGGGAAATGCCAAGCCCTGCACTTGGGGTGGAACAACCTCAAGCACCAGTGCATGCTGGGGGCTGACCAGCTGGAAAGCATCTTTGCAGAAAAGTCCTTGTGGTGATCCTGGTGGACACCAAGTTGAACATGAGCCAACAGTGTGTCCTTGCCGCAAAAAAGGCTAACGGTATCCTGGGCTGTATTAGGAGGAATGTTGCCAGCAGGTCGAAGGAGGTGAGCCTTCCCCTCTACTCAGCCCTGATGAGGCCACACCCAGAGTGTTGTGTCCAGTTCTGGGCTCCCCAGTACAAAAGAGACATGGAACTACCAGAGATGGTCCAGCAAAGGGGCACCACTGAGATGAGAAGGACCTGGAGCATCTCTTCCGTGAGGAAAGGCTGAGAGAGCTGGGACTACTCAGCTAGAAAGGAGAAGGCTCAGGAGGGATCTCATCAATGCATTCAAATACCTGAAGGGAGGGTGCAAAAGAAATGGAGCCAGGCTCTTTTCAGTGGTGCCCAGTGACAGGACCAGAGGCAGTGGGTACAAACTAAAACACAGGAGGGTCTGTCTGAACACCAGGAAACATTTTTTTACTGTGAGGGTTATCAAGTCCTGGCACAGGCTGCCCAGAGAGGCTGTGGAGTCTCCGTCTATGGAGGTAATTAAAAGCCACCTGGATGTGGTCCTGGGCAACTGGCTTTAGGTGGCCCTGCTTGAGCAGCAGGGTTGGACCAGATGACCTCCAGAGGTCCCCTCCAACCACAAACATTCTGCTATTCTGTGAAAAATTACTTGAGCCTAAATTTTGATTGAGAATTTTTGATAAATCACCTTTTCAATTGGTGATTTCTTTCACAGGTTTTAAAATGCAAAAATTAAAAATGTGATCTTCAAGAGTTTTTCCAGTTTGCAACACTTCTGTTCAATAATTCCTACTAATTTCCTCTAAAAAGGTACTTAAAAATTAAATGATCCATAACTTTCAGATTACCAGTCCTTGAAAACTTTCAGGATATCAGTTTTATTTCCCTACTTTGCAAAATCTCAAAGCCTCCTCTGGGATAAAACAAATAATTTCCTTCTCACTCCCTATCATTGAGTCCCCAAGTGAAATATTGGCACCAACAGAATCAACGGAAGATTACCACTCACAATTGCCTTAGGCAAGGCAATATCCTTATGGATTTTATTATGCTCTCCATTTTAAGTGTAAAGAACTTATTTTTACACTGATAGAATCTTTCAAAGCAGTGAGCTTTCTGAAGTTCAGTCTATGTGAAGTTACTAACCTTTTTAATTAATGCCATGAAGGCACTCAAATCCCTTTTATATAATACAGTGAATTTAAATAAGTTAAAACAAAACAAAACAAAAAACCCTTTAGTAAAAAGTTCTCGTTCTCTGATTCCTAGGAATTATTAGCAGGCAGTCTTGCCAAAGCTGTATGATTTTATATCCACTGAGCCTGCCTTTAGCACCTTCAGGTGGGGCAAAATTTCACCAGCCTTTATTACGAATGTGATAAGGTCTATTGGACATAACTATATATATTCTGAAACCTAGGGATGCTTAAGTAAAATTCAGTATACTCTTGAAAGGACAACATTCAGTCTTCATGCTGAATTTTCTGATGCTGGAGATTCAAATTAGAGTTTTCAAGCTATTTTAACTTTATTTTTGACATGTAATATATAATATAGATGTGAAAAATAACACAGTTATCTTGTCACAAGGTTTGACAAGATCACAAAGCATATTAGCTAAGTGGTGTTTAGCTCTCCACCTTTACTCATTAGGGAAGGATTGGTAGGGTGGAAACCACAGCTAATGTTGGGTTCAGAGAGCATGACTCAAAGAAAAAGATTTGCCTAAGGTGGCCTCTGGCTTAGTGCATAAAGAGACTGCAAGAGGTAAAGAAGCCCCAGGAGAAAAAGGGCGACAGATTGATGCAGTAAGCTGTTTAAGATAGTATCTAATTTGTGAACAAGGGGTCATAGCCTGACACTCCCTGCCCTGGTAGCAAACACATTACATTTTATAGACAGTCTTTAAAAAAGTGGTTGTAGCGCAAAACAAATACTCAGTTACCACTGGATGTGTAAAAACAGTGCCAGCGAGATGACTGGACACACTTTTCCAAGGGAAGAGGTTGGAAAGGTGCTGTCACTAATTAGATTTGAACAATAGAAAAGTGGCTATTTTTAAAGTCTTACAGGAATAGGCTTTGGTGGACCATATGGTCTTCGTCCCTGAAACACTCCTGTCTATTTTGAAATAAAGGTGTGTACTTAGCCCTCCAGAAGAAGAATAAATTGGGTGCTGGGTGTGCAATACATCTGCCAATATATAGACCACATAACATCTTACTGGAAGAACCATGTGAGAGGTAGTGAATGGAAGGCATCTCCCACAGCACATGGTGCAGAGCAAGTCCACCTCTGCAGCCACTGTTCAGAGTTGGATCCAGGAGTAGGACATACAAGAGTCTCTGGTATTCAGAACAGGTCAACAAGAAGAAAAATTTTACTCCCTAATTCAGTCTCCAGATAACAGTGCCCACTGCCTGTGAACTTCTTCATTTAAGATCTGAGGGTCCCAAAAGTTTAATCCCATTGAATATACATTCCTTTCTTAGCCCAAAAAGGCATGAGAAGCCACATATTGCTCACAGTTGTAATGTGTAACCCACCCATCAGCTCTACCTACCAATGACCTGCAACTGCAGTGAGCCTTCAGTGTGTGTCAGTCCCTTGTACCGATTTGAAGGGACTGCATACAATTGTCAGCAATGTTATCAGAAGCAGTACGTTCACTTGCTTTGGCAATGTTGTCCCAGACTGTACATCTGTGTCTTTCCAGTGCAAAACAGCAACATTACTATTCTTTTTCTCCATCCTTCTGAAAGCTGAAAATGGTACTGTTTCTCCTGCCTCATTACATGATGATCTGATGAAGAAGCTCCTAAGATCATGGACATATTTGATATGCCATTGTGGTTTGCAGCTGCTTTTGTCTTTACTGTGCATCATGATGCTCTGCAATCACTTTGTTCAAGGCAGGAGACACTCTAGTTTGTTGAGGCTTGAATTGTTCACACACTGCTCAGTTGTACTGAAGGACAAGGCAGGACTGCTTTGTCAGTAAAAGGTCCTCAGTTTGTCCTGCACCTTACACTTTGTGTCTCTTTCCAGCCACTCCTAAATATTCATACTGTAAGTATAGTACCAGTCCAGTACTGCTGATCACTTTAAAAGAGATAGCAATGAGATCACCTTGCCCTTTGTGTAAAACCATAGCAACCACAACAAGTTTCAAGTCAGTGAACTATAGCAATAACATAAGTTATTTTAAGGCCAGATCTTATGAATTCTAAGAAAGTAAGCCAATTAATGGCAGTGGGAAACTGAAAACCTGGAGTGAACTACAAGGGAAAGGGACCGGCTCCTAGACAGGCTGTATAACCATAGGCATTGTCAACCCAGCCATTACAGTGCCCCATTTCAGGGATTGTGAGAGTCATTCCCAGCTTGGCTGTTCTTTTAAGTAGAGCATGACAATGGAAACAAATATAGTAGCTGCCACGATGCCTTCCAGAGTCTGCAGGCAGCCTGAGTGGCAGCTTTGAAACACCCCTGTGACGGCTGGGTGTTAAAGCCAGACCTACCCATAACATTTCTCCTTTAGCAATACCCCCACTGTAATTTCTGTCTAGCAAAAGAAGCTGCAAATATCGACAGCCTATCAGGATATGCTATGTGGCCGCTAAATTCTGGAAAGAAAGCCTGGCTCTCTGTTTCTCCAGGGCACGTGGGAGCCCTAGACTTTTCAAAGAAGAAAATAAAGTCCTTCCCTCAATCTGCAGTTGAAGATTAGCAACAACCACAGAACACCACCAGATAAAAGACGAAGGTAGCGACCAGCGGCTGTTCTAGTTTCCTCTAGGAAGTAGACCAGCAGCTGATCAGCCCCAGAGCTCATACTTTTGACCTATACTGTATTGGTCTCTGCCTTAGCCCAAGGGCCAAACCAAAATATTTACTATTTCATGTGTCGGTCACATTACACTAAAAACTGCTGTTGCCAAATAGGAAGCCCATTCTGAATCAACGTAAATGGAATGCAAGCAGCCAATTAAAAAGACAGATTACTTTTTGTCAGTCTAACATCCATAATACAGTCCAGCTAGTTATTAAATCACTCACCAAGATGCAAAAGCTTCATTCAGAGCAACCAATGCTATTGGCTCACATGGTCAAGGTCGAAGTGCTTCCTGTCATGTGCTACCCTGCACTATGGAAGCCAAAGGAAGGCGAGCAGGAATGGAAGTGCTCCACAGAGAAAACCTAGTGAGCCCACTGGCACAAGGGTAACAGAAAAGTAGCACAGTCTGCGTCCTCTTTCATTGCTTCTTGTGAAAGAATTGCTGGGCTGCACAGAACATGTACCTGCAGCTGCTGGCAACCTGCATAAGGAAAGCAAGGTCTAGGTGTGTTCCTGGGAAAGAAATAACCCTTTCTATAGTCCAACTGGTTCACCACTAAATCAAGTAGTGGACTAGTCTCCTGCCAGCCTACTATCTATGATAGGGTTACAGAGCAAGATAACCTACCAGGCAGGAAACAGGGAGCCACAAGGGATCCTCACAGGGCCTTATTAGCCCACCATCCCCAACAAAGATACAAAACAGACCAGAGATGGTGGCCAGGCCCAACAAATAGTCCAGATCATCAGTTAAGTTCATGGCAATGAGAAAGGTTCAAGGTCAATGTAGGAAGTCAATCCACAGGTCAGGTCTTATGATTGTCAGGCAGGTCTGAGGTCGAGCCAGGAAATCAGCCTGGTGGCCCTTGTTTGGATCAGCATGGTTCATGACGAGGCAGAGGCAGAGGCAGAGACGTAACTGATCTGCAGACCAGCAGCCCTACAGCATCACTCAAGCAGGTAATAAAGGTCCAGAACTGGGCTTAAAGAGGCTTCCGGGCTTCTGGGCAGGTGATGTGGGTGGATGCCACGGGTGAAGCTGGTCAAGTAATTAAGCCCTGTTAGTGACCCTAGGGCCCTGATGCTAAGTGTGGTTGCAAGGTAATATTTCTGCATGGTTTTTCTAATGATATTGTGTGCAGATAACACAGAAAATTCTATTTTCCTGGTGTATTCTGTGTATTTTTTCACCAAAGTTGGTTGGTACAAGTCATCAGAGCACTCTGCTGTTGGAACAACTGTCAAAAGTCATCCAGGAATAAATAATTCAATTTTCTGTACTTAGACCAAATGGTTTGTGAGCAGGGAGAGCCAAAAAACTATCATATTTTAGTATAAGACACCTACGTATCAGGTGCCTGGGTCTTTTCTTTTCAACAAAACTCTACTTTTACTATTTGATAATTTATTAATTTGAGGTTTAGAACCTATTGTCTCCATTTACTCTGTTCCTTCAATATTCATTGTTTTTCCAAATAACATGATTTCTTAAAACCTCATTCTTCTCAAAACTGCTGCTCAGACAAAAGAGCAAAACTAAAACAAGAAGGGAAGGGTGGAGGAAGATCTCTGGGCATTAGATAATTTTTGCCTTAGTTCATTAGTACTTCAGAGAGGTTTTATAGCTGCTCCTGGATCTCATTCTTGCCTTTCTCTAGGATCTCTCCACTTCGTAGAACATGGCTACGTGGTGTTAAGGAGTCACATACTGTCGTAGCAGTAAATTATTTTCAGCCTCATTTTTAAGCTTGTGTAACCATGCTTGCTGCTTTTGTGCCTGCCCCCTCTGTCCCCAGTTACTTTTGAATCCCTTGTTTTGTAGTCACCACCACATTTGACAGAACTGGACAGATCTCACTGACACAACGTTCCCACAAGCTTTGTGAAAACAAACGGGCCAAGAGAGAAGACAGGATGAACTCAACGTTTATTAGGCATCAGAGAATCCACAGGGAGATCAGGTGTGAGCCTTACTTACTTACATGCACCTGTGTGTGTTAACAAAGAGAGGCAGATTTTAGAAGTATTACAGTTACCTTCTTTTTCTGGTGGAGATTATATTGCAATTTGACAGATAAAACTCTATTTATTCTTCCTTTTAACTGTTTCTTCAAGGCTTTGACTGCATGGAAATTGTGATTACATTCATTTTCCAGCAAAGACATGGGCCGCATTGCTGGATTTGCACCTTAGTATACACTGACTGTCTTAGGCACTTCTATCACTTGCTGCACACTGAAGTATTAAGCTTATTTCAACAAGCTGAGTGTGAAAAACAACCTTAGGAAAGCTACAGGGGGATCCTTGTGGTGTTTAGTGTAATTCAACAGCAACAGTTACAGAGGACCCAACATGCCACACAGCTGCTCTCCTCTCACCTCCTGCAAGCCCTCCATGGCCACCAAAGCAAAGGGAATTGGCACAGTCTTCTGCTCTGCTTCAGAGAATTGCATCCACAGGTGCAAGGGAACGTCACAAATTCAGGAGCCAACTTTGCAGCAAGGTCATAGGTATAGGTCTGGGCCTTCTGTGAGGGTCTGGGACCCTCTGGTTGCTTGATCAATGTATGTAGGTGAAGGCGTTTCTTCCCTGCATAGAGGGATGCCTGCTTTGCTAGGAGCATCCACAGACTTCTGTAACCTTAATGATTTCCTGACACTACTTCACTGATCTTTATTTTAAAAATTAGAAGTCCCCATGCCTCTGTGATCTCTTAGGGCACGTTATTCTGTAGAAATAAGCAGAAAGAAGTATGTTGCAGGTGACAATGACAAGCCTGCTTTCTCACCACACCAGCATGCTTCAACAGAGGCACCTTTCTGAGAGGCTAAACCTTCAGGATGTAGGTACGTAGAGTGAGAAAATGGTCCTGCTCTCTGTGGCATTGAGATGGTTTTCTCCAACATCAAATTCTTCATCACTGACTTCTAGTAAATCAGAGGGAATCCCATAGGCCTGCATCCTACCTTTCTTGCTTTAGATGCAGATTCACATGCTTGCTCACCAGTGCACTCATGCTAGTGCCTTTACTTTTCCAGCACATGGACAGCTATATAGAAAGGTCAAATCAACCACCATTGGCACTCCTGATAAACATTATTTTACAAATGGGTAAACATGCACAGTCAGGAAATACATGTTCAGAAAATGAATAATAAAAAATGCATGATTCTTCAATATTCAGGAGCATAAGCTTGTCTTTGTGATGTCTGCCTTAGCAAGAAAAATAATGTTTAAGTCGATTACATTGCCTCTGGCCAGATTCAGGAAGCTTACATTCCATCTAGCTCTCTCTGCTGTGTTGCCTGGTGGTGGTCCCAGTCTTGCAAAAACACCAAGACAATAGCAAAGACAAGGCAGAGGCTCCCAGTAGTAGTTCAAGGCACTCTGGTCTAGTCACAGCTTTGGGTCACTAACAGAAAGGTCAGGCCACTGCCAGGGAATGGAAATGGGGCAGAGAGAGGAGCCTGAGTGCTCAGGTCTTGCCTAGCCCCAGAGGTACTGTGTCTATGACTCTCTTGGGGCTCAAGAAAGCCAAAGAGCAGATGTCTCTCCTCTGTCACTTGTTAGGATGACAATATCATAGAATTGTAGAATAGTCTGGGTTGGAGGGGACCTTTAAAAGTCATCTAGTCCAACCCCTCTGCAGTGAGCAGGGACGTCTCCAACTAGATCAGGTTTCTCAAAGCCCCATCCAGCCTGACCTTGAATGTTTCCAGGGATGGGGCATCTGCCACATCTCCAGGCAACTTGTGCCAGTGTTTCACCACCCTCATTGTAAATAAAATTCTTCCTTATATCTATTCTAAATCTACCCTCTTTTAGTTTAAAACCATTACCCCTTGTCCTATTGCAACAGGCCCTGCTAAAAAGTTTGTCCCCATCTTTCTTATAAGCCCGCTTTAAGTATTGAAAGGCCACAATAAGGTGTCCCCGGAGTCTTCTCCAGACTAAACCCCAACTCCCTCTATCTGTCTTCATAGGAGGAATACACAGGATGTAGATAATTTTCCTGGTTCGTCTGTCCACTCCATTGCAATTTATAAATAACCTGTTCGTCCAAACCCCTGTTTGCTAGGGAGTTAGCAAACCCAGTAGGCCAACAGATGTGAGGCCGCCACAGCTCCATAAGCCCAGGTCCAACATGTAGTGAAGCTGAGCATGATTTCTCAGCAACTGTACACACAAAGGCACATATACACTACACGTACACATACACAGGACAGCATAGGCACACAAAGCTAACAATCACACCCTGACATAAGCACCTGCACTTGATCCAGTCATTGGCACCATGACACACAGGTCCTCCAACTCATGGTCCCAGCCCAGCTGCTGACACCCAGACCCCCATACACACACATGTACAGGGAACGGAGACCCCCTCATCCAGGACTTAAAAAGGAGTTTAAGGAGACTGGACAGACTTTGCTGTTCAGGTGCAGGGCAAGGGCAGACATACTGACCAGCTGCCATTCACACACATCTGACTTTTTTTGTCCCCTTAACCCTCTATTCTCCCACACTTGTTCCTCCTCAAACCACCCTGATCCCTCCCTTTCCCCACATTTGGTTCCTCCCCAAACATCCCGTACTGTCTTATTCAATCCCAAAATGTTCTTCCCTTGCATGCCATGATGTATCCCATACCCATATAGACTGCAATCCCTTCAGTCTGCAGGGCACTCCAGAGACCACCTCCATTGACACAGTGTGTGGATGTCCCCCAGCCCTTGGGGATGAATATCTCCTGGCACAGCTGGGGTAGAGTGATGGTGGTGGTAGGACCTCCCTTCCTCTGGGAGACTGGGGTTCCCCTGCCCACCATTTCCTCTCCATGATCCTTCGTTGATGTGCACAAGTGTGTGTGACATTTGTGTGTAGTGAGGAGTTTTCTCTGGGCTGACGGCTGTCCTGTAGTGGGCATCGAACTATTCCAGCATGGCTTCACCAAGGGCAAGTCCTGCCTGACCAACCTAGTGGCTTTCTATGATGAAGTGACTACATCAGTGGACAAGGGAAGAACTACAGATGCCATCTATCTGGATTTCTGTAAGGCCTTTGACACGGTTCCCCACAGCATCCTTCTCTCTAAACTGAGGAGATATGGATTTGATGGGTGGACTGTTCGGTGGATAAGGAATTGGCTGGATGGTCGCATCCAGAGGGTAGAGGTCAATGGCTTGATGTCCTGATGGAGAGCAGTGATGAGTAGTGTCTCTCAGGGGTCCATAATGGGACCAGTACTGTTTAATATCTTCATCAATGACATAGACAGTGGGATTGAGTTCATCCTCTGCAGGTCTGCAGATGACACCAAGCTGAGTAGTGCAGTTGACATGCTGGAAGGATGGGATGTTCTCCAAAGAGACATAGACAAGCTGGAGAAGTGGGCCTGTGAGAACCTCATGAGGTTCAATAAGGCCAAGTGCAAGGTTCTGCACCCGGGTCAGGGTAACGTCCGATATCAATACAGGCTGCGGGATGAAGGGATTGAGAGAAGCCCTGCAGAGAAGGACTCGGGGGTGCTGGGGGATGAAAAGCTGGACATGAGCCAACAATGTGCACTCACAGCCCAAAAAGCAACTGTATCCCGGGCTGCATCAAAAGAAGTGTGGCCAGCAGGTTGAGGGAGGTGATTCTGCTCCTCTACTCTGCTCTGGTGAGATCCCACCTGCAGTGTTGTGTCCAGCTCTGGTCTGGAGCCCTCAGCACAGAAAGGATACGGACCTGTTGGATCAAGTCTGGAGGAGGGCCACAAAAATTATCTGAGGGCTGGAGCACCTCTCCTATGAGGACAGGCTGAGAGAGTTGGGGTTGTTCAGCCTGGAGAAGAGAAGGCTGTGGGGAGACCTTATTGTGGCCTTTCAGTAGTTAAAGGGGAACTATAGGAAGGATAGGGGCAATCTCTTTAGCAGGGCCTGTTGTGACAGGACAAGGGGTAATGGTTTTAAACTAAAGGAGGGTAGATTTAGACCGGATATAAGGAAAACATTTTTTGCGGTGAGAGTGGTGAAACACTGGCACAAGTTGCCCAGAGAAGTGGCAGATGCCCCATCCCTGGAAACGTTCAAGGTCAGGCTGGATGGGGCTTTGAGAAACCTGATCTAGTTGGAGATGTCCCTGCTCACTGCAGGGTGGTTGGACTAGATGACTTTTAAAGGTCCCTTCCAACCCAAACCATTCTGTGATTCTGATTCTATGATACTGGACTCAGGGTATAATTCACGTTCCCCTACTTGCCATTGTTCCTTTGTGCTCTTTTGTATGTGCAGAGATGAGATTTTTTATCACATAACCTGACAATGTCCTGGATATATGCATTCTTATATTACTTTTCCTGATAGCATCATCGTTTTTTTTACATCTTCTTCTTTAGTCCAGTGTCACCTCTGAGAGCAAATGCCAACAAAGGAGTGAGTATATTCTCTTGGCTGCCAAAAAATGGATAGCAGAGTTCTTTCTTAGTAATGAAGATCTGATTCTCCACTCTTTGCTTAGGGCATCTGCATCCTGAAACAAGAACAAAGTTCACAGCATTTAGGTATACCTTGTTACACAGTTGTGCTAACAGGGCAGCCACAGAACTGGAGTAGTCTGTCATCTCTTGGTGTCCTTGGGTATCTCTGAAACCCAGGCTAAATGGGTATCGGTGCCCGACTGCTCTTCTTCCACTGCTCTCAGCTAACGTAAGTGGCTGACATAGGTGAACTACCCAGGAGGTGCTTTTGCTTATGTTGGGATCCACCCCTTGGGAACTCGGAGAGTAAAAGGTAGAAAGTAATGAGGAGCCCAGCAGTGAGGAACCAATCTCAGAATGGGAGATACCTGCTCCAAAAGTCATCTTTCCAAGACCCTGTAACTGGAGGAAACAGGAATTTGAAAACTGGATCAAGTTGGTTTCAAAGGGCCAAGACGGATAAGATGAGTAACAACTGGTTAGAGTTTTATAGGGGCATTCCCCACAGAAAGCTCATCACCCCATTATGTTGAAAGCCAACATCTACCCA
The DNA here is from genome assembly GCF_949628215.1 of Phalacrocorax aristotelis. NCBI lineage: Eukaryota > Metazoa > Chordata > Aves > Suliformes > Phalacrocoracidae > Phalacrocorax > Phalacrocorax aristotelis. The sequence continues at coordinate 96,028,443 of NC_134276.1, read as the reverse complement.
AGGAGAGAATTTAGGGTAGCAAGGGGTAGGCAGGAAAGTCAAATTAAATTGCCTTGTTGACATTGTCAACCGGAGAATGAGTCCTGCGCACATATTACCGGGTACTGCCCAGTGGCACAGGATCCCAGGATTAAAAGGCACAATCACTTATGTGAATTGTTGGCTTAGGAGGCAAAAAAGAAGAACTGGGTAGTATTGCAAGAGGTGCTGCTGAGAGATGAACAGAATGAACTATGTAAACCGGACGTGGTATTCATTAAAGAAGACCAATCCCTGGTTGTTGACATCACAGTTAGGTATGAAAGTAAACTAACATCTTTGAGGAATGCAGCAGCAGAAAAGGTTAAGAAATACCAACACCTAAAAGATCAAGTGCAGGAACCAACTAATGTTAATATCATTAAATTTATGGGATTTCCACAAAGCACACGTGGAAAATGGTATCAGGGCAACTACAAATTATTAAAAGAACTCAGACTCTAGTTCCTGGCAGAAAAGTTACCTCGACAATTACCAAATTGAGCACTGTTCTCTTCAGTGCAGTTTATTCATACGTTTGCTAGTAAAGTAAGAACCATTGTAAAATCTTAATGTTTGATTGTATATATGTTATATGATGATTTATAAATAAACTCACCTTTCCTCTCTACCTATCTAAGGTGATAGCTGGACCCCCCCTGGAGCTGACGAGGGCGACAAAAGCTTGGATAATGAGGGCGAGAGTAATTAGGGACGAACTGGGGCCCTGTATCATGGCATGTAATCATTCCTGCCAAAAAGACGATTATGACTGGTCTTTACCAACATGGGTGGGCCACCTACACTTAACCCAGAAAAGGAACATGTATATAATTATACATGTTCAATAAATAGCCCTTTCCCCAATTCCTAGGCTCTGCAACAGAACTTGGTCAGACCCATGGTGTGTGACCCCTGGTTCTCCTCTACTTGCATTTGCTGTGAGGAAAAGAAAAGAGGCGAATCACTGTGCATCATTGTGCCACAACAACCTCTATGTTTATATTCCTCTACACACACCATATAATAACCCTGGGAAGAACAAATGTGTCCATGAACACTATGTACTTCTGGTGCAGGGCATAAAATAACTAAATGGTCAGATTGAAAAAGTCCAGAAGAACCAAAACAGAATTCCCAGAGCTGATTTCCTCACAGCACAAAGGTAATGGAAAGAGATGAAGAATGTTGTTAGATCTGCACAATCATTCAGTTATTTCTAAAATTGCATTGATTTCTATGACAATTTGTTTTACTGGCATGGACAAATTTTTCTTGGTCACCTTGAACTGAATTTCAGCTTCACTCACAGAACTAGCAGCAACCACTGAAGTTACATATCACAGGCCAGGTTCTCAGATGATGTAAATCAGGGTAGGTCCACTGACTAGCCCCAGGCCTGAGACAGTTTATAAATGCTGTTTGGCTCTTCCCGTGCTAACCATGGCTTCTTTCCTTGTGATCACAGTGGTATCAACGATACTTTCCTGCCCACATTCACGTTTTGTGGAATCACTAGTCTACTGAGTTTTGCCTTTTTCTTCTTTAGACAATCAGCTAAATTATATTCCACTATTTACTAAGTAGCAATTGTCCCTGACTCCTGTTGTTAGGTAAAAAATGAGCTACTACCTTGGAAACTGTCTCAGTGAAAACATGCCTGTGAAAGAACAGTTATGCTGCATATCCTGGAAATGGCATAACCACCAACAAAACATGCACAGGACTGTCCTGCTGGCACAGCCGTGCCATCTACTGAGGCCCTGAAGAGCACAAAACTTCACTGCTGTTACTCCAGTGTTATAACAATATGATTATCTCCTTACCAGAAGGACTGAAGACTTCCTTTTCTTCTTACTTGTGAACGTTTCACACCAACTGCAGATGACTAATCCTTAAATATGGATATTAAGATCCACCTTCTGTTTCTTAAATAGCTTTAAGGACTCACACAGCTCTCCAACTTTCCTGTTTCAGAGCTTAGTTTTGTACCAGCCTTAGTGGAGTCTCCATCGTCACACCTGTACTTACTTCCTGACAAACTTGATAATTCAGGTAAAGATGTTTGCTATGGCCCTTCAGATTTCCTGACCAGCTTCTGATCTGTTTGTGGAGGTTTATTGTATCCTTTGGTCCTAATCTCTGTCCCACAGCTTTTCTGTGACAGCCTGAAAATTACTGTCTCACTGCTGCAAACTGAACTCCTTCTTCAGCATCCCAGAGGACTGCAGGAACCTTCTTTAAGAAGTCAGCAGGTGCAAAATAAAACCCTTTAAAGTGGGAAGGCAGTACTTATTCTACACATAATAGGAAGAGTTCAATTGACTTTATCAAGTCTTATTTGCTGAGCCATGTCCTTTAGCTAGCCAATATTTGTAATGAGTAAGCCTGTCTTTCTCAAACTTTATCAAAAGGTTTTCCAAACAATTTAAGGTTCATGATTCTTAAACCTATGGTACATTTTCTTCACTGCACGGTGTATGTACTATATATTGTTGCATACACTAACATTATATAGCATGCAATAATAAAAATATACTGTATGAGTAATTCTATTTTATCTTTGTCGCTGTAATATGTATTTATTGTACACTTAATATTAGGTATTTATGTTTTATACACCTCTACAAGTGGGAAAAAAGTACAGTAAGCTGATAAATTGCTGGTAATTAATGCCATAGAGGTAAAGAGTTAGAGATCTCCTTAAAAGAATCTTTAAACCATTTAAGTAATGTAAGGCAGGAGGGGAACATGCACCAAAAACAATGATAGATTTGAGGCAGTGGAGAATAAATCATTCCTCATCTAAGGGTGAGAAAACCTACAGAAACCTGAAGGAGCTCTAGAAATCATCCTAGCAATATCACTGCAGGAAAATATTAAGGACAAGAAACAAATTTTGCAGAGGATGTGTAACAACATGTTTTATTCAAACAACAGCTACTGTTGGGAAAAAATGGTCAAGCTTTTGTGCACACAAACCATACTTCAAGAGCAGCCTAATGACTGGTATTACAGGCAGCATTACAAGTTCTTGGAGAAATACTATGAAGGAAGAAAGGAATATGACAAGTTCAGCCATTTGTGGCAATGTAGCTGAAGTTGGACATCTGAAGTGTGTAAACAAGCCCCTTACATTTTTTCACTGATTGCAGGAATTTCATATCATGCAGCTGCGACTCCCATCCAGAAAAAAAAAATCTCTCCTAATTAACTTGTGTATATCTTTAAACTACACATTATATGGGCTATTAGACAGAGGAAAGGCAAATTAACAATGAATCAATCTCTTTCACCAGTCATTTACCATGGCCCAGTGAGTTACAGAGCATATCTGCGAGCGCGGGTGTACCTGATGGGGTCTGTGATGAAAACAATGCTCCTGGTCAGTCCCGCTTCACGCTCCACCATTTCCACTTGCCCACAGCCCCACACAAGCTATGTAAACTCTCTACTCCTGTGCCCAAGTGCTTGCCCAGTAAAGTCAAATATCTGAACCATTCTGTTTCCTTATGTCTTCCTTATGCCTCCTGAAAGCAGTCACAGAGGAGGCACACTACAAATTCTGAGTAGAAGTAGATGGGACTAGAAGAGGAATATGTTCTCTCCCTCACAGACACACATACTCTTATCTCTTACTCTTCTCCTGGCAAAGAGAAATTAAGACCCCCTTCATAACTCTCCCTAATTTAGATTGTTGGCAATCAAAATTGAGTCAAATACACAAAATCCATGCACATTTCAAAACTGAAGCCAGCTGCCTCATCTCAGCCCCAGCTACCTGTATATTGCCCTTGAATACCCAGCAGGCTACCCAGAAATCATGGGAAGAGAGGGGAGCATCTGAAGCACCGTATTGTTTACCAGGAACATTCCATATTAAAAAAAAAAAAAAAAGAAAAAAAAACCACAGAAAAACCCCAAGAAAATTATCTTATTGCTGCTTAGAAATCAAAGAAGACCTTGCAGAGGCAGGGGTCCTTAAGCTGATGTAAATCCCCATGGTGTTTCCATAGCAAGAAAGGTATTTTCCTGTTTGCCAGAAAGAATTGCTGACTGATATTAGGAAACAGCAAAACTAATCGAGAGTGTCCTCATTCTAGCACCTTGACAAAAAAAATTAATAAATAAATAAGCACCCAGCTTAAGTATCTGCTCTGCTCTTTCAAGGACATTCATTCACACATGATTCCCCATCTTGAGTTCATCTTTGCAGTGCCTTTTCCCTTCCTCTCTCCCCGCCTTTGGAACAGGAGGAAACTTGCTCACTCAGAAAAGCCCAGCCTCACAGCAATTTTAAACCAGCAGATGCAGGCACCAGCTTCTGGTCTCAGAGAGCAGAAAGCCTCGCTCCCCAGTGCCCTACATTGCCCTGAACACTTCTCACAGGGAGGAGAAGCAGCCTTTCCTTTGAACAGGGTAGTCAGGAAGCTTGGGAGGGTTTTTTCCATCTGTGTCTCTGCACAAATCTGCTTGGAGGCTGAAGCCCAACTGTTTACGCTGAAGCCCAACCCTCCTTTGTAGGGGCTCTTTCATGAGAATTTTCGTCCATCTGGGAGGGCAGGAAGAGGCATTTTCTCTGCAGCTGCTCCCCATGAATCAGCTGGCAGCCTCATTGCCCATATTCTTCCTCCAGGACTTTTAGGACGTGGCATCCACAACACTGTGAGTTTCTAATCACTCAGAGAATCCGGAAGCTTTGTTTCCAGTCAGCAGCCTGTCCCCTGGCAGAAAGAAGAAGCTGGGTTTCTGCACTTTTGTTACATATTTCGTGTAGGTCACTGCTTCTAATTTCTTAGTCCCAGTGCTCAGGCTTTGACCCTCCACAACGTCTCGCTTTTCTCACACTTTGCTGGCCTTCTGTGTTTCACATTAGGCAATCAGCAGGATGACAAATACGACAGCAGTCTCCAGTTCAGCCTCCTGACTGTTCTCAGCCAATATGCCAAAAATGTAATGGCCTTTCTTTTTTTGTTTTTAATAACTTTATCTGGATGGTGCTATAGGCATCTGTTGAGCTTGCCATATGCTCCACATTTCCATATAGAAAGATGGTGATGCTAATAATTATTTGAATAGCCCTTTATGGTTTAAAAGGAGTGGTTTGATGTGCACATACGTAAGTCCAGACCTGGAGCTGTTATATCCAATTAAAGCATCCTGCACTTGGGCATGCATTACAGTTAGCACCCAGGAGCAGTAGATTTATTTGTATTTTCAGTCTGGTCATAAAATTGAATCGCTGTTTGCCTCCAGCTTAACCCCTTTACAGCTGAGTGGCTGGAGCAAAACTACAGGTGAATCTAATAGACCAAATCTCTTCTTTGAAGAGACTGTGTATGTCCCAGCTAAATTAGATAGGGCAATTTTCTGTCTCTCGCGGTTTTCTGCTTTTGTAGTACCATGCACTGCTGAATGTCTCAGGGAAATCAGAGCACTGGTGTCTGCCCCATAAGACTACAGATATAAACATTTGTCCCTACCTAAGGTCACTTGGGCAAGGAGCATCTCTTCGGCCCGTGCTATCATTGTGACTAGCACAGCAAAACTTGTCCCAGGATGTCATGGTGTAAGCTGGATACACCAATGAGGAAGAAATACAACATTAACTTTTCAAATAGTGCTGGCTATTTGTTTCTATGGTTGTAATATCTACAATTGGCAAAAACTCTGATATATAGCCACAACCTCCCTTGTCTTTGTGGACCTGCCTAGCATTCACTGGATCTGACCTGTTGATTGACTTCCTGGCTTGACCTTGGACCTGCCCCATCACCATGAGCTCGCATGGTGGTATGGGAACCTGGTTGAGCCTGCCTGTGATTTCATGGACCCCTCTGCTAACTTTCTGGGAGTGGTGGGATGGGCCTTGGCTGGTGAGACCCTGCAGGACCCTATGGAGACCCCTATGGCTCTCTGGTCCCAGCGAGGTGCTGGCCCTTACTGCACACCAACATCATGACTTTCTGAAGCAGAGCTCCAGTATTTTCTTAGCTAGTAAAAAAAAAAGCAGAATTGCTGTTGGGGTTGAATGAAGTCAAGAAGAAGCTTTAACTAAGGAGAGTGGAAAAAAGCCAGAAACTGGAACTAAAAAGGGGAACACTGCCAAGCATGTAGATCATCTACAAGCTTCCCAGAGCATTGACTTCTGTAGCAGATTACTTCACCCCCCTTAACAACAAGTATTCAAGTCAGACTTCTTCAGAGTCATTCACCTAAAATGGAAAATATTTGTCGTGTGGCACTTGCACCCTTTCAGGAATCTGCCTAGCTCTGAAACTGGCCAGCACATAAATGAACAAGGCAGCAATACTAGAGAATGGGAGCCCCTTGGTGAGTGTCTTAATCCTGTTAGTCAGAATGATGAAATCTATAGCTGAACTGCAGCAGGATTTTACATGGATAAAGGTTTAGTTTGTTCTGGTTTTCCTATGTTACCACTGTGTGATCCCCTGTACTCTCTGCAGAACGATTTGAGGGCTGTTATTTCCTCTCTGGCATTTGGGGTTGGGGGCCAGGAGTTACACTAATGGAAAATGTAGCTCAGATCAGCAGTCATGAAAAGTCGCTGCCACCTGATGCTTCCTGTGATCTCTGAAATAAAATAGTTAGGGCTGCATTTCAGCCACCCCTAGTGTCCATAGCAGGCGAAAAGTTAAATTTTAAGAGAAAACTCAGTTTTCACACCTTGAAAAGGTAATTCTAGGAACCAGTAACAGGTTCCCTTTCCTTCAGCACCTAGAGTCAGGAGGCTAGGCTTTCAGATCCTTTCCTTCCAATGTCCTAAATAAAGTGGGTCATGCTAGGATTGTGTCCAAATGAGTTACTCATTGACCTTCCTGACCCAGCGTTGCGATCAGGCCCATGCCTCACAGTACAACAGCAGTTGCTTGGAAGGGTTCCTGCAGAAGGGGAAAGGAAAACAAAGCATCTGTTTCACTGCTAGTTGCATCAACCCAACTCATACTGGAAATGTGCTCATCCTGTGCCAAAATCACTGTCAGAAAGGCACTGACTGACTGACACATTCAATGGCAATTGCAGAAGTGGATGCACAAAAATAGTTAGTTCACATGATGGTTTACTGCTTGGGCAACTGATGGTACAGCTCAGAGGACTTTATTCTTGGTGCATCCTTGCTGCTTTCCTGAAAGGCAAAGGACAGGGTACGTAGCCTTTGCTTACCGAAGTCAATGGCAGAGCTCCTGGCTCCTGTTCACTGAGTCTCTGAAGAAGGAAGAAATGCTTGTGTGGAGTACTAGAGGCATAACGTGGGAGTAAAAAGGTATGTCGTGGCCACAGAGAAAGTGAAAATAGGACTTGCTGCTACTATGAAGAATTAATATAGTTGTAGGCCCAGTTTTCTTTCGAAGCAGTTCTGCAACAGTTTTCATTAATCTCTTAATCCCTCCCCCCAAAAAAATCCCCACACCAACAAACAAAGAAATTTATAATAAAACCAAAATAGGTGGGATTTTTGTAGGTTTTTTCATGGCCAGCTGACATAAACAAGCTTTCATACTTGTGTCAGCTATGTACCAAAATACCCAGGTTGCCAGGAATAAAAAGATAACACACTGAATATCTCATGGTTAAGGGGGAACTATCTCGAGTAGTTATTTGCAAGAAATAGGTGGCAGCAATTGCCCATAGGCCAGCAGCATTGTGGAAAGTGTTTGGGCAGTCTTTGTCCCCTAGACCTCCAGCACAACCCCTGAGCCACAGCTGTGGAGAGGAGAGTGACCCCAAAGATAAGGACCCATGTTCATTTTGGAAATTTGCAGTGATATGGTGTTGAGCTGGAGCCAGGGGAGTCTCCAGAACAGGACATGGCGGTGCTCCCAGCACCGCAGGTTAGAGGATATAGGGCTACAGAGAGCATGCAGACCCCTGGGAAAAGCTGATATACAGGAATTAAATGAAGAAGGATTTAGTCAAGTATTGCCCTTTTAAACTGAGGAAGCTTTGCAGGATTATCAATCAGACATATTGTAACAGAGCATGAGCAGACCTATAGGGATATTTAGATATTGACTTCTTGGCTGTCGCATTCACATGAGTAACTAGGACTCTGCTGCTAATACTATGAAAGGTTACACGGAGAAATACACTAACTTCGAGTTGTTGGTTAATTTGGAGATTTGCTGTCTAGTCAATGCATTGAATTGGATGTAAATTGCTCATAGTTTTGTGTCCTTATTAGAGGAGCAGTTTTTAGGACAGAAATATCAATATTTTCACTAAATATTTCAAGTTAAGTTATTATGCACTGCATTCATTTTTATCTTTTCTTAGTATGTTGAATTTAAAATTTCACTGAGGTTAGCAGGTGGGCATTTGTACCTGGTTTTGGATCTGTATTATGGCATGGCTCGGTTTTATAATGCTTAACTTCCAAAGGTACCACGGTCTCACAAATCCCACTTGGCTTCAAAGGCACTTATGAGTTCTCAGCACCTCTGAAAATCTGGTCATCCTGAATGTCTGTAACCACATTTTAGTCAGCTATTTAGACCTTTATGGTCAGTACACACACCTTTTCCAGCTCCTAGAGGAACCACCTACCGATGTCTCCTGACTCCCTGTTTCTGAGGCAAGAAGGGATTATAATGAGATTGCCTGCCCTCCCTCTTTCCTCCTAATATTTCAGTGTTTTGCAGAAAAGGGAAAAGATCTTCAGCGCCAAGTTTTCCTGAAGGCCCTGCTGCCAGAGAAGACGTATTTTTTTTCCTCTGGTATAGGACAAGCTCGCCTCTCGGGTTCCTCACTTGTGCTTCCAGGCGTGCAGTAACCATCTGCCTGAATGCAGGCCTACAGCAGCAAAAACTATAGAATGCAAATAGGAAATGCAGCACAGCCTTCCAGAGAATGGATGTTGTAGGATGTGTGGTGATGTCAAAGCTCCTTGCAAGGTGAATGCAGCTCTCAAGTTCTCTGACATGGCCTTGTAGGACCTGCTCTGTCCAGCCCTCACTTCAGGCCAAAGTAGGCAACCCAGATGTGAATACCTCTTATGTGGTGTCCTCTGTCCTGTTATGCAAAATGAATTAATTTCTCCCAGCAGGTACAGAGGAGTGTTACCCTCAGTCCCCACACACCTCAAACTGGCATGGTCAGCAAGACAGCTCCTGGAGAACTTGATGCTCCACAGGTATGTAGTGGTAGGAAACACAGTAAGAGGCCTTCTCCCTTGGCACAGTTTGTCATGGTAGCCAATACAATTTGTCCTTGTGTATTATCATGAGTATAAGATACCAGTCTCAATCTGTCATTTGTAAACCTGGGTTCAGGTTTCCACAAACTGGTCCACTCTCTACTTCCCCAGGCAGGGTGCATTTCCCAGCTGTCAATACTGAGTGTAAAGGTATTTCTCAAGAGTATAAAAGATTTTATGAAAATATCTTTTCCGAACTTTTTAAGTATATGTTGACATGGATCTATGCTCTACTTACTTCAATCAGTTTTTACCAGAGGAAGGTGTACTGTATTTCTAAATTGCCCATAACATACTAGATGATGAAAGAGCAAGCTAGAGGAGGAAAAATAGAGCGATCCAATAGCTGACATCTAGGTAATCCTGCCACATGTCCACTAGGCACAGTTTAGATTAGATATGGCAAAAGCTGATCTACAAGATGACTCCTGGGGAGGGGTGAGACTGTTTTTTTAATGTTTTTGCCAATACATAGGTTCAGCAGTACAATGGAAATGTTTAAAGAATAGAAATTAAGTCACAGCTGGCTTATAAAGTGTTTTGGTGTGCTTCTGCACAAGGATCAACTTTTTGAACATAGTTACAGCTGCAGTTCTGGCCTGTAACCCCTCACCCAACTGGGAAGGGCACTTCCCTCCAAAAGCAGATGCTGCTTGGGCTGCAGGCAGGCAGCACGCCCGGGAGCCTCCTGGGCACACAACTGTGAAGCTGCTAGAGGAGATTGGTTTTAAAGACTGACATCATCCAGACTGACCTAGAAAATTAGGTAAATCATGTAAACCTGTTGTTTGCCCAGCTAAGAATCCTTTTGGCATCCCTGTTACCAGCTAGTTCTGTGCAAGGCATGGCTGCACTTGCATTCACTCAAGGAGGGAGAAAGCAGAAATTCATTAAAAAATATAACTTAGACTCACTTTAAATTCAACTTGCACTTCCAGAGTGAAGTCCTGAGTTAGAAGTACAGAATCAGCACTTGTGACACAAAATCAAGGAGATTTATTTACCATGAAGAGCAGAGATGATGCTATATTCTCACTTCTTCCCTGTGTCTATCAATCTTGGATTGTCTGAGACTCCCCAGTCCAGTAACAGATCAAGCTCAGAAGTGGCTCATTTTTCTGTAGGCCTATAGCTATATATATAGTAGCATTCTCAATATCACATGAGGGTTTTTTAAGCAGCATTTGAAGAAATTCATGAGTCACCAGATGACTCCCTTTGAACAATGAGAGCTTTATTCACCAGTAATGTAAAAATGTGGCCAAAACTCATAAAATACACTCCACAGAAATTATCTGAAAAGGCAATAAAACACCTCTGCAATATATTTCCTTGACTGTCTTTGTGTTTACATGCTTCAAAACAAAGGAGTCTTTTTTCATGGATGTTACGTTATTTTGGTCTCCATCTCTGATGGGCCTCTTAACTGACAGACCTTGAGCTTTGTGGGTCTGGTTCAACCCTTGAGAGAGAGAGGGGTTGACATGATGGCTGATCTGGGCTTGGGCTCCTAATTACCACCATACTTGATGGTGTGGTGAAATCAAAGTTTTGATTCAAGTCTATCTCTAGTAAGCGGTTATTAAGTTTGCTAGCACACTGCATTTTTTAGCTGTTATTCATACTTGTTTTCATACTATGCTCCCCTCCCCCCAAATTCCCAAACTTGGTCTGTTATTATATCTGCCTAAAAAATCAGCTAGTGCATGTAATTGTCTCCCAAGTCATGGAGACCACAAGTGGGAGTTGTACTGCAACCATTGAAGGGGTAATGGGGCACTGTTATGATTTATGTTTTCATTGTGGCAGCAAGGACAAGCCATGGTTTAGAGATTTCACAATCTTGCAATGATGTCAGACAAACAGATTACTATGTAAAATATTCCACAAAATCCTGAAAGGAACTTGAAGTCAGACTCAGTTCAAATGAGTCCAGATGAGCCAGCTGGAAAAATCAAAGAAGATAAAAAAGGGAAGTGGGGCAGGGTGGGGAACACCAGATTATTTCCTCCTAAATTGTGTCAGTTTAATTTCTGGCAGACACATGTTGAGTTGGTTGATGCATTTTCTAATACCCCCAAGCTTTGGGACATTTCTCTTTGCTGTTCCTCTGCATTTATCATCACACTATTAGCTGAGCCTCCCCAATAGCCTGTGTCTGGAAGACAGCTGGTCTCATTCCTGAGAGAAGCCCCCAACCCTCACATCTCCAAGCACTTTCAAGCCTCTGCAATCTTTCTTAACATTACCTTTTTTTCCCATTAGGATCATACATATATCAAAGCTAACATCCTCTCCAGGATGAAGAGGCTGGGAACAGAAGGATAAAGGGCAAGACTCTGGCCCCTTTGAAGTCCATGGGAACGCTGCCGTTGACTTCAGTGTGGCCAGAAGTTTTGCCAGAGCTTTCCCCCAAAACCAGCATTTGTGTCACATCTTTAACATGGGTGTCACAGACAAGGATCAAAAGGAGGGAGACGCTGTTCCCTCAGCAGTGGCACCTTCTCAACCAAGCAATTTTTATGCCAAGATATAACTATGACAGGAGAAAAATTCCTATTTATCCAAGGCTATAACCTCACAACTGCAGGCCCTGGTTCTTGTGGGGGACTTCAGCCACCCTGATATTTGCTGGAAAAGCAATACAGTGAGCTATGCATGATCCAGAAGGTCCCTGCAGAGCATCGAGGACAACTTTTTGATGCAAGTCATGGAGGAGCCAACAAGGTGAGATGTGCTGCTCGACCATATACTAATGAACAAGGAAGGGCTGGTTGAGGATGTGAGAGTTGGGGGTAGCCTTGGCTGCAGTGACCATGAGATGATGGATTTCAGGATCCTGCATGGTAGAAGCAGGGCAAAAAGTCAGATTACAACCTTGGACTTCAAGAGGGCCAACTTTGGCCTCTTCAAAGACCTGCTTGGAGGAATCCCATGGGTTAGGGCTCTAGAAGGTAAGGGGGTCCAGAAGAGCTGGTCATTATTCAAGGACCACTTCCTCTGAGCTCAATATAGATGCAACCCTAGAAAGAAGTCAGGCAGAGGAGCCGGGATACCTGCATGGATGAGCAAAGAGCTCCTAATGAAACTCAAATGGAAGAAAGAGGTTTTACAGCATGTGGAAAAAGGGACTGGCCACTTGGGAGGAATATAGGAACGATGTCTGGCTATGCACAGATGCAATGAGGAAGGCCAAGGCCCACTTGGAACAATATCTGGTGATGGATGTCAAAGATAAGAAGGATTTCTTTAAATACATCAGCAGTAAAAGGAGACTGGGGAAACTGGGCCCGCTGCTGAACAAGGAAGGGTCACTGGTGACGCAGGATGCAGAGAAGGCAGAGTTATTGAATGTCTTCTTTGCTTCAGTCTTCACTGCTAAGGCTGGGCCTCAGGGATCTCAGCCCCCAGAGGAGAGAGAAAGAATCTGGAAAAAGGAGGACTTTCCCTTGGTTGAGGAGGATTGGGTTAGAGATCTTTTATGCAAACTGGATCCTCACAAATCCATGGGCCCCGATGGGATACACCCATGAATGCTGAAGGAGCTGGCGGTTGTTCTTGCCGAGCCACTCTCCATCATCTTTGAAAGGTCATGGAGGACAGGAGGACTGGAGAAAAGCAAATATCTCTTGATCTTCAGAAAGAGGACATGAGAAACTATAGGCCAGTCAGCCTCACCTCCATCCCTGGAAAGGTGATGGAACAGTTCATCCTGGAGGTCGTCTCCAGGCATGTAGAGGAAAAGAAGGTTATCAGAAGTAGTCAGCGTGGATTCACCAAGGGGAGATCATGTTTGACCAACCTGATAGCCTTCTATGATGGCATGACTGGCTGGATAGATGGAGAACAGTGGATGTTGTCTATCCTGACATCAGCAAGGCGTTCGACACTGTCTCCCATAACATCCTCACAGGTAAGCTTAGGAAGTGTGGGTTGGATGAGTGGACGGCGAGGTGGATTGAAAAATGGCTAAATGGCAGAACTCAGAGGGTCGTGATCAATGGCACAGAGTCTGGATGGAGGCCTGTAACTAGCAGGGGTCTCTGCTGGGTCCAGTCCTGTTCAATATATTCATCAACATTATCCTCCCCTTCTACTGTGCCCTAGTGACACCTCATTCTGGAGCATCTCCCTTACAAGGAAAGGCTGAAAGACTGGGTTTGTTCAGCCTGGAGGAGACTGAAAGGGGATCTTATCAATGCTTGTAACTATCTAAAGGGTGGACGTCCAGACAATGGGACTGGACTCTTTTCAGTAGTGTCCAACGACAGGACAAGGGGCGATGGGCACAAGCTGGAACACAGGAAGTTGAACCTGAACATGAGGAAAAACTTATTTCCTTTGAGGGTGCCAGAGCAGTGGCACAGGCTGCCCAGGGAGGTTATGGAGTCTCCTTCCCTGGAAACATTCAAAACCCACCTGGACGTGATCCTGTGCCCCCTGCTCTAGGAGTGCCTGCTCAATCAGGGGGTTGGACAAGATGATCTTCAGAGGTTCCTTTCAACCCTTACCATTCTGTTATTCTGTGATTCTGTTATCAAGGGAGGCCAGAACCCAGAACCCAGAGCTGACTAAAGCACAGCTCAGAAAAGCAGAGTTAGCAGTGCTGGTCAGTGGTAGAGCCACCAAGAGCTATTTCAGAGCCAGGGACAAGCACAGTATTGCAGTCCTCCCTCACCCTGGCAGCCTCCAGCCAATGCCACACACCACCCCTGCTCCACTCTTTGCAGGGAAGCCCTCACCCCATGGCTGCGGTTCTGAGGGGTCACAGCAGAAGGGAACATCTATAGGTCCCAGGAACCACTGCAGCTAACCACCATCTTCTTGATGGCCCTTACCATGAAGGCACAGGCCTTTGTTACACAGAAGAGGTTATCATCTTGGACATGGCCGTTGAATGGCACAAACCACTCCAAGGGCTTTTAACTACAAAGCACCCAATTTTCTTAACACAGCAAGCCAGAAAGCAACTCTGGAAAATCAGAGACTTTAGCTACTTTGCTACAACTAGGAGATTTTGAGTTAGATTCAAAACCTCCAGCCCATCTTCAGCTCCACTTTTACATTCCTTTCATCAGCAAACTTTTGAATGTTTCTGCAGAGCAAAGCCGTGACCAAACAAGTCAAGTGCATTAACCAAGCAGCAACAACTGCCACCAGAGAACATGTAGGTGTTAAACAACAAACACCACTAAATCCACAAATAGCTTTTATCCTATTTGCTGTATCTCATACACACAAAGAAGTGTCTGCTTATTTGTTGCCTGCCTTAGCTTCTGCTTGATTTTGTCTTTATAAAGGATTAAAAACAAATTCTCACTTTATCTCACTGAGAAAACAGAATTAGTGTCTTCATTAATCACTGTTCACAGCCTGCTCCACCTTTGATCACAACCACAAGACTCAGAAGATTCACTACAACACACCTGCTAATGACTTTACATTTCAAATTAAAAATCTGGTGCAAAGAAAATTGTACCTCAGATTAAATTCTGTTCTCAAGTTACACAACATACTGGGTCTGGTATTTTCAGGTTCACAAGATAATGAAAACAAATATTTTTATTTGTCAAATTTGATTGTTAAACAACTTTCTGATCAGTATGGTTTCAGTCTTATTAATATGGTTATGGAGGCTTTCTCTTCACGTCTCCTGTCAGTGTCTTTGCAGGTAACTAACTTGCAAGAACCAGTTGTCCAGCTCCCCCTCCTCCAAAGTCCCCTGGTCACCATATAACACAGTCTCTGGCTATAGCACCTCTCTGGTGCTAGCATTACAGATGACCAGGCATTTTTGCTAGAATATTTTTCCTATTAATCTTTTGATGAAGAATGACCTCCTGCAGAGTACTCAATTCACTTGACTGCTCTTCTGCAAACAATGATTTTTTGTGAATAGGCAGGAATAAGAAAGGGAAAAGATAACGATTGCCACTGTCTCCTCTAACAGCAGAGACAGCACCAAGTGAAACTTGCAGGTAGCACATTCATATAAAAAAACAGAGCTGGTAGTCACAGAATTAAGTTTTGGAGTCCTTTTTTTTATGGGACATTCAGGGTTCCTAAAACTTACATGAGCTTTACAAAAAGGGATTAGATATATTCATGGAGGGGAAAACCCATGAAGAAATGTTAAACAAGATGTTCTTTTCATCAAGTGCACTGCTACCCTGAGTATGCCAATTCTAAGAAAAAGAACAGAAGCCTATCTAACAGCAAGTTATCCTTCCTGCAAATCTTAGTAGGAAGACAGGTGAAAAAAGAATGGCATCTGCATGATTAAATGTATTAGTTTCTTGCATTTTTATAACCTCTCAATCTGATAATTTTAATTGCCTTTTTATTATATTTGCTCAATAATTTTTATACTCACCTTTACCTTTTTTTATTGCACAAGACTGGGATCAAATTTAGATGAACTGCTTTAAATGGGAAGGATGATAAATTCTGGCATATGGGTGGAACATTAAAGTGAACACTGTTCCTTTAATATAGAAAGATCCTGCCTGGAAACTCTATAAAATGTGGAGAGAGCCCCTTCCCAAGACAATCAGTCTCTGAGTGCTTGTTGGAGTCAGCAGTAAAGAGGAAGATGAGGAGCTAATGAACAACAGGCCACATCACCAAGTGTTTCAGCAGCTTCACCTTGACTGCCGTGGCTTTCCACATCTTGCCCTATGCATCTTAGGGAAAAGAAAAACCCAAGATGGATTCCAGTTTTTTTAACCAGATAGATGGTAAAACTCTTTAAAATATTAGTTTTGCTTCTGCAGTATGCTGATAAAGATGTGCTCCCTGTATTCACCAAAGTTCTCCTCCAGGCAGTAAACTTCCCCTTCAGAGTGGGATATCTGGGAGAGGAGAGCCCCATGCCTCGCTACCTATCATGGAGCATTCCTCAGACCCAGGGCAACAGTCACTTTAAAGGGGGCAAAAACCATCAGCCAAAATTCAGAATTGCTTCCTAATCAGTGTTAGAAGAGGTTGCTCGTGCCTTAGTTTTAACACAAGTATTTCTTCACCTCTTTTTTGGACAAACTCAGTTGCTCTGTCTCACATAAGCAGTCCCAATTGCACATGAGTCTTTCTCTATGAACAAGGTTCATTGGGCTCCAGCCCTCTGTCTGCAAGCTGCAAAGGCTCACCTCCCCAGGAGACAAAAGCCAGCCTCACCCCTCGCTGCCCAGCAGTGCAGTGAAGTGTCTTTGCCTGCACACAGCTACTAACCCAACAACACCTGTGGCCTGCAGAGATCTGATGCTTTGTAGCACACTGGATGTAAACTACAACAATTTCACAGTTCCAAGAGCTCTTAAAAGTTTCATGACCAGTTAGGAGTCTTATTAATTAAACATGCTCCATGTTATTACAGCTCTTGTATCAATTAAACTCTGAATTGGTGCCCTGCTATACAGAGTGACAATGTCATTGTCCTTTGGATCTTGCGTCGGTGTGTTGACTTATTAGTTTGGTTGTTTAATCCAGATTTTCAAACATGTAATTAATAAAAACTGAAGGCTTCCATTATGAAGCCATAGCACTGGCCGTACTTATTAATTCAATTACTTCTCATGGGCTTGTACTAATTATATCACTTCGGTTTTATTTAAATGCCTTTGAAACTTTTTTATTCAGAAAAAAAAAAAAAAGCCAGAAAAAAGAACAACTTTATATTCAGCTCAGTAATGCATCAGGCTCTCAATTTGACTAGCAGTCTCACTGGTCACTTTGAAACTATCACCTTTTCATTCTTAGCTTTACCCCAAATCTACCTGCAAGCCATTTGGTGTTTCTTTCTCCCCAGGGGAGATAATGGGTGGACTTAGGATATTTGATCTCATTGATACAACAATAGCACTGGTTTCAGCTGAATACAGACATCTGAACCAAAAAAAAAATACACTTATTATTGCGTGGGCTTATATGATTAAAATTCCACAACTGGGGCTCCTGGGCTCTGGGTGGGAGTAACATCCGTAGACCTGATCTGGTATTTCCTCCCTGAAGGTATGACACCTTTTCTGTTACAAAGAGAATAATTTATTTTCCAGTTAATTTCTTTTCAATACCTTTCATTGCCCCCACAGTCAAGTCACCTGCTTTTTCTGCATAGGAAAGAAGAGGTGTGGTAGGCAGTACTTGAGTGATGCTCATGAAAGACATAGTGGTTTGAAGGACCCTTAAGAGTCACACACCAACAAACTTTTCTGCATGACCCTGAACGCAGGAAGAGTAAAAGCCAAACAATTATGGTTGAAGCTGTCCCTTGTCTGGCAGGTTGCATGGTGCTAATGCAGCACAGCATGCTGTATGGTGACACCATGCATCCAGGGACAAAAAAGGGACGTTAAAAAAAAAAAAGAAAAATGCCCGAAAAGAGTTGCTGGAGTGCCTGTCACAGCCACCCATGCTCTAGCTGGTAGGTGGTGTGTGGAGGCAGGCTGTAGAAGCAATCTGTGCTGTCAGCCATAAATAGAAGAGGTGGAGAGGTGTCCCCCAAAATATGATCCCTTTGCTCCACAGGGAAGAGAAATGGGCAAAGCATATCTCCTCAGTGCCACTCCACCCAGAGAGAGGAGAGCCTCTGTGGTGGGGAGGCAGGAGATCTACTTGGAACGAGCAGTGAGGTGATCCCGGTGGGGCACCTTGCTGTGCTGCCAGGCGAGGAACAAACCACATACATGCAGACCAGAAGCACTGGGGGTTTCCACTTCTCCCACTCCAGTCTTTCCTGCCTCACAAGGTTTCTCTGCACCAGGCTCTGGAGGACTTTTGCTCCCACAGGGCACAGGAAGCAGCAACAATGTCCCTCTGCTTCTAAAAGCAGAAGGCAGCCCCTTTTCTCACTGTTTTCTTGACAGCTGCTGGGACATTGCTATGCTTTCACTTCCAAAACAATATGAACCTTTGCTTATCAGAGGAAGAATTTTAAGGGTTTTTCAAGGAACAGCTGAAGTGCTTGTTTCCACATGCTGTCACTTGACATGGGAGAACAATAGGCATCAGGACCAATTCTTTTTGCTCCAAAGGTATAAAGCCTGGATTAAAGACACCTGTCCTTGTTTAAACAGGAAACTGGCCATGCAGCCTGAAGAGGTACCTGATGATATAAAGTTCTTTCCTTCCTGCTCCTATGGGAAGCGTGGTTCAGCCAGAGCTTAGAGATGTCTTGTCTTTTTGACTGAGCTGGCAGCCCACCCCAGGAAAAGCACATAAACACTGAAAGAGCTACTGCCAACAACTATGCTGGACTATATTTTACCTGTTGCTTATATATCTGCACCTCTGATCAAGAAAATGGAACCCCTTCCACTGAGTATTCATACCAACGCCTGCCACAGATATAGTTCTAGTCCTCAGCAGAAGTTCTAACTGGGGTATCTATTAGCCATTTTATGCAGCGCACAGAATGTTATGCCTCTAGGAGGCACAGCAACTCCCACCCTTGAAATGGCATTTGTAATGACCAGGATAATCTCCAGTCATCCGCCTGCCTATACCCGTGAGAGGTGACATGTCCTAAATATGCACAAGATCCCCTGCGTGACAGCTATGACTGTTGAAGCATCAGAGGGACACAATGGGACCAGAAGCAGTGGTGAGGATCATATATTTCCTCAGACTGCAATAAAAACCAGGCCTGAACACCAGGCAGGAGTCAAGATTTGCAGACCCTCAAGAGATGGGCTAGTCCACTGCTTATCCACCACTTCAAATACAGGATCCTCTTCTGAAAATAAATAGCAGGCCATCTTGTGCAGGGCTGTCACAGTAGGTCATCAATTTATAACCAATAAAGATCAGCTGAAACTTTGAACATTTATTAATTACTTTTCTGTGATGTGTTCATTTGGTATGTGTCTGGAAACGTCCACATACATTTTTTCCTCAGCCTGTTTCCTTTGCTTGTTTAGCAGCCACTCCCACAGGGCACAGGTGGAGAAGCTCTGGTTCAGTCCAGCTGCCTATTGCCTCTGCACAGTGGAGTCAGATGTACCTATGCAATCCCTGACAGGTCTTTTCCTACAGCATCATAAAACCTGCTGGGAGTAACACTGTGAACTCTCATATTAGAAGCACTCAGTGCTCCTCTGTTGAGGAGATGAGAAGTTTTAATTGCTTTTTTGGGGAAGGATCCCATTGTCCAGTATGGTACCCTAGGTACAATAGCCAAGAGTTTTTAATTTAAAGAAATAAAAGTAGGAGGACTGTTGCCTACCACACAGATACAAAAAAAAAAGACAATTTCATGTCTGGATGATTGACTCCAATTTACAACAATCTTGTAACAATAATCATTTCAATAATGTGGCTTGCCAAGGGTTTTAGGGCAGCTAACTGAATTATAGCAAATCTTTACAATTACAACATTTGTAATGAAGGCAGTTAGTGAAGCCTCAGCAGCCTTCCCTTATCATTTACCGTTGACTGATTGCTCATTGGAGGAGGATCCCACCCTTCAGCAAAGAGCAGCAGAGCAGCACACAAACCAGCCAAGCCTCCTGCAGCTTCAAAAGAGACAGGGCTGCAGGAAGAAAGGGAGTGAGGGCACAGGCGATGTGCAGAGGCCCCCCCATATCCCTTTTCACTGTTTTTGCTAAGGACTGCGTGGATTTATTTATTCCTGCTCTGGCTTCTTTTCTTCGATTGCCCCAAAGCATCTCTATGCACCCAGTGAGGAAGAAGCCAGTTGTGTTGCTGTACCTTTGCACAGGGCTTTGTTGGGAAGCAGGACTGGGGGGCAAGGGACCAGGTGGGCATAAAACCACCACGGCAAGGGGAAAGGGCAAGCCTGTCATTTCCTTCCACCCTGGGGCCAAAGGAAGATCCCTTTAAGGAAGTATTTAAACTACTGTTTTCTTGCTACATGCTATGTATTTGCACACCACCTTGCTAAAGGGCAATTCCCTGTCCTTGGGGGATGCAGGCACCCTCCTAAGGGCTGGGGCCGAGCAGGTCTGCTGTGTGCTCACAGTCACTGTGTTTCAGGGAGAACATGGGGCAATCTATGCCATTCACTTCACCCTTCTGGTTCTCTGTGGCTGCGTCGCCACCAGCAGACACACGGACATGGGCCACCTCTTCAGAACATCTCTGCTCAACAGCAGGAGTATGACAAAACAAAATGGCCACAGCCTGTCAGGAGGCTGGAGGAGACAGTTCCTCTCCTGCCTCAGAACATGTCCCATCATGCAACACTGATGTTGCCTGAAGGGAAAGAGTCCTAGCTGGGATCCAGGGGGGCATCTGAATTATGTCCTTTGGATCTGACATAATTTCTTCCATTTGTAGAATTAAATGTCCCTCAGCAAGTCCAGCATCTTTTCAAGCTCCAGCAGTTGCAGCTCATGATCAGAACAGAAAAACTAAGAAGGGCCCATACCAAAAGTCATGACAGGAGACTCCAATGGCTCTTCCTTCCTGCCTTCCACCACCTTAACAAACTGGATAGTCAACGTCCCTGTCATGAGGCCAAGCCTCCTCTGTGAGAGAGCCCAGCACCTGTAGGTGGCCAGGCTTAGCTGACCCTCCTCACTCAGGCTGCTCACCAAGGCTCTTCTGAGCACACAGGCAAGATCTGATGTAGAAAACGTCAAACCAAATATACATATGTTGTTGATATCCACACCAGAGCTTGTTGTTGAGGTTTCTTCATAGTCCACAGACACAAATAACTGCTTTGTCTTCTTCTGAGGTGAATTCTAAAACAGTTGAGAGATATTGTACCCAAGAACTGCCTGTTTCTCCAGGTTGCCATTTATGAGCCCAGGGTGATTGGGGTTGGGGTCAATGCTTAAGTGTGGCAGAGTTAAATGATGTGAAACCCAACTTGGCATCCGAAATAAGTCCTTTGGCTGGCACCCAAATGTCTGCCTGGACAATGCACCATAAGGTACATGCCTCCTATCTTGCAGCTGCCCCAGGTAGCTCTTACAGGTATATGAGTTAGCTTGGCTATAAATAGACAATGTGGCATTACTGCAGCAATAAATCACGCTCTGGGCTTATGTCTGGAGTACACATGTTAATGTTGACTTCTGCAAGTAGTGGGAGCACAGGCTAGTAGATCCTCAGGTTCACATTACAAAGATCAACCATCTTTTGGCTTGACACAACATTCAGCAGTTCCAGCAGCAGCTGGTAAGTGCACACATGCTTCCAATTGGTTTTCTTTATTAGCCTAATATCAATAGGAAGTTTTCATACCAATGATGGTGGTGTGTGGCTGTGTCTGAGACTTCTAAAACTGTCAGTTATCATCACATAAATAAATAAGAAGTAACCAAAGCAAGCTGCCACCTAAGTATGCTTTACGGAGCCTCCTGTAGTAGTATTGCACCAGGTCATCTCTGTGCATTTGCGCTTAAAGCCACAAGGTATCTCCTTTTAAAGTCAATGGGATTTTGTAACTTAGCAGTGGAAAATAATATTTCTCATCACCAGCAATGAAAGTCAATGGTTCAAAGATTCCTGGTATGCTGAGACAACCATTTTTCCTGCTGATAAACAGTCTTTCACTCTTTCTTTGTGTTGCTTTATCTTCTGACTGCCTCTGACAGCTGCCTCTCATTCTGATACCGAACATTTCCTGGGAAACCAGGCATCTTTATCTTCTAGGTTTTTGCAGCACCTGACACAGTAATAATGATAACAATAAGGATTTGTATATTTCCAAAGAGATATGTAGGGACATAGCAGATTTTGACAAAGTGAAGAAATCAGTGTCCCTCTGTAAGGAGCAGAGTAAAAAGACCTGAGTGCTCCTAGCTCCCAGCTTCAGGACTTGCTTTATCACTTTGCAGTATTGATCATTATAAGCCTCGATATCTACTGTGCTGCTCTGGTTTCTTTGCCAGCGAGAGTTATAACTAATTCAGTCAGACAAACCAAAAGCCCACCTTAAAACTTTACTTTTCTATCCTTGTGACTTAACTCTCATCGTTCTTGGCAGATGGCACTCCTCATACTCAGCCTGCAGATGAAGCTTGGTTTTCTTAATGTCAGTAAAACGAGCCAAGGCAGTTCTGCATTGCGCAGATGTACAGCACCCTCAACAAAGAGAACAAGCTCCCTCACAT
The DNA here is from genome assembly GCF_949628215.1 of Phalacrocorax aristotelis. Lineage (NCBI taxonomy): Eukaryota > Metazoa > Chordata > Aves > Suliformes > Phalacrocoracidae > Phalacrocorax > Phalacrocorax aristotelis. Next base: position 96,006,132 of record NC_134276.1, on the reverse strand, counting down.
TCACGTGTGTTATACAACCATGGGAAGAAACAAAAATACATCTCCAATTAAAATTAGGAAGTTTTTTGTATTTGAATTATTTAATTATAAGTTTGCTTTTAAACCTCAAGCTCGAGGCAGATGTCTTCCACATCATGGCCTATGTTCAGGATATTGAATATAAGACTATTTATACAACTGACTATATAACTGTGCTGAGCAAAGGGGAGAACTGGCAAAGACCTGCTGCTGAATCTCCTGCCCCAATTACCCTTGATCCTGGGTGGTGCTGTAATTGACTTCTGCTCTTTATTAAATGCAGAAACCCTTACTCCATTGCTTCTGCTCCTGAGCTTAGCAAACTACCAGCTGAGCCTTTTCTTAACCCCATCACAGGAACAATAAGGAAGCAGTGTGAGCTTCAGTTGCAGCCCACGCCCCCTTTCCCCCGTGGTGTATACACATTTTGAAGGGAAGGTAGAGCCTCCGTGGGGTGTGCTCTCAGAAGCAGAACTGACACTACTAGCTGCCCTATCCTCGTCACAAATGTATTTTGTTTTACTAGTTTGGTGTGGAGAATACCCGGGTCACCAGAAGAGAAGCTATGTGTTTATGACACCATGAGGAAAACTCAAAACTCCAATTCTAAAAGCAAAAAAATATTTTTCTCTCCCCTTCTCCCTGTTAAAACCAGCTGCATCATTTCAACCACTTCTGCTAAGTGAAATCAGACTTCATACATGAATGGGCAGAAACCTCACCAGGTTTTGCTTGCTGGAAAACCCTGAGCAAGCTGAAGAAAGCAAAATTAATTTCTTTAAAGGACTCGATGCATGTGCACAGGGCTGAGCGGCACCTTTTCACTGGGCTGGGGCACGTGCTGTGAAGAAAGGTACACTACAGCTGCCAGATGAACCATTAAAGGCATTCCCTGCTGGCAAGAGAGCAGAAAGCAGGCAGTGAAATGGCTAGACCTTTTTCTGCCCCTGGGAGAGCAAGGGTTTTATCTACTCCAGGGGCAATGAGAGGAAATGCTAGCATCTTCTCCAGCCTGACCTCATACAGAAGGAGGGGTTGACCCAATCCTGCCCTTAAAATACCAAATCAAGACAGTAGAAAGTTCCAGTGTCTCTGATCTGTGTTTAGGAAACAGGAGCTGTCAACAACTCAGCTACACAGGGGTTAACAGCAGCCAGGAACCAATGCCAGAGGGTGCAGGGGAAGAAAAACAGAGTCAGGGCAAGGACTTGTTCCTGCAGTGCCTTTGGTAATGATTTTGGGTTAGAAACGCAAAGCTGAGGATTTTTTGTTGAACGGATTTTTTTTTAATTAGCCATGATTTTGTGACTGAGCTGTGACATCCTACCTGGGAAAACAGAGACAAGGTTGTCCTGTCCTATGGCTTTGGGCAGCAGCTCTTCTGGCCAGCCTACGTGGATGTTCCGTCAAAGTAACTGCAACAGGTTGTATCTTCAAGTTGATGATGCTTGGATCTCTAAAAAGTAAGCCAGTTGTTTCCAAGTAGCAGCTGTTACATCCCAGCACACCAACCCAGTAAAAGAATTTGGTACTTCTCCAGCTCTCAAATGTGTCAAAAAGACCTGAAATATTTTGGGAAAGGATCGCCTTCCTTCCTTGGATGGATTTTTCTTTTTTTCCACAAGGAAAATATGAGTCGTGATAATTGACAGTGAGGGTAGGAAAGGGGCTTAAAGGCAATGAAAAAAGCAAGTCTCAGTTTTTAAGTGATGCCATTGAACATTACAAGCCTTGCCACTTTTCTATCCCTTGGTGAATATCAGCTTCAGAGAGACAACTGCCCACACACCTGGCTAAGAAGTATCTGTGGTAGCTCCACACGATTCATTTGAAGTATTATCACCTCCCATCATTGACATATTTGTTCAATATGTTCACAGGAAAGGCCTAAATATGCCCAAACTACATGCAAAAAGATCTTCATAAGTTCTGAACATGTCAGAAGGGTCTTTTTACTCAGCAGGCTGCATTTTTCAATACCAGGAGTATTTTAATACAAGAATCCAGATCTATACATAAAAAAGAGCACTCCAGGATGAAAGCTAATTAAACACCTCAAGTATCGCTTTTCTAATATTCTAGTTTTTCTATGCATATTTTTCTCAGTCTCATACTGAAACAACTTGAAGAAAATACAAAATAAAAGTATTATTTATTCTTTTGTCAAAGAGAAATCCCTGCTCTACAAAGCGTTAAAAAAATTTTAAATACAATTCATCTTCTAACTTGCATATCCACCAGGTTTTGAAAACTTTTTTACCACTTGATCATTTTCTTTTTTCTGTACGAGGATCACCTAAGGTAAAAATTCCAAATAGTCAAGTTCAAAATCTACTCCTGCCCATTCTGTCAACATACTAATTTTCAACATTTGCTAATGCTCAGTAATGCTGAAAACAGATAAATCAGATTAACTCTTCAAAGGTCCTTCTCTTTTCTAGTGCAATGGAAGACATTGAAGTATTTGGCTTTATCCCCTACTCCATTAAAATAAAAAAAAAATCAGTAATATGAGACTGACTAGTTTTTCCCCCTAGACCTCTTAACAAATCATATTCAAAGCCTTGCTGGAACATTTTGGCCATTTTTTCTACTATTTCAGGTGACCCACAAGAAGTTTGTCTCTCCCAAGATGCTTATCTTGTGCCGCCCATCTGTGTGCCCCTGCAGACATGGGCTCTCTTTTACATCCAGTTGTGACCTCCTGGGAGATGTGGTCTCCACTGAACCCCCTCTCAAATGCCCAGCTCCCTGACCGGTGCCTCTTCAGGAGTCAGAAGTGAATAATGCTTCTGCCTAATCCCAGATTAGGCAGCCAGATGTCATAAAATCGGTGTAAAAATTCTGATGTATGTTATGGAGACTGACAGACATCTATATGAGCATGAGTGGTGACACTCTGGGGCTCAGAGAGCATTTGTATTCAGTACCCGTAGTTCCCTCTTTGAAGCAGTTGTTAATACTTTCAACCAGATGCCAATTATGAGAGACATCCAAACAGTTGACCTCTGCAACTCTAAATTTTGTAGCTGATCACAGAGAAGTCAAATAGGTGATGACTTTTGGTCACATCAGCCTGGACTGAATTTAAAGCCTGAAGGCAGACTTCAGAACAGAAAGACTGTTTTCCATTATCAAAGCCATAAGGCTTGTCTGAAAATATATTGGCACTAAAAGGTAGGCTAATAATTGCATTTTAGCTTTGCGTTTTCATTTTTGAACATTCAGCCTGATCTGCAATGTCATGCCAGAGAAGGACATGCTTGTAGCAATGAAGTGAAATGAAAAGTGTTATTATTATTATTAACTCAGAACTTCTTATATAGAGCTTACATTATAAAAGTTTAGTCTTACAGTTCAGGTCTAAGTTTCATACATTTAGATACTCATCAAAGAGCAGTATTAAAGATATTCTTAAAAGTAGTTTCCTCTGAGACAAATAAATGCTGCGTAATTAAACTTTGTTCAACAAAGAATTGCCAGATGCGTTCATCTCATATAGCCGACACCTCTGTCTAAGCCTCAGAAAAAGAAGGTGTGGACTCATTTATGCTCCTTGTGTAAATTAGCCTTATATTTATCCATGGAGGTGATTCTAACCCAAAAGCTAATACCAGAGGTCACAGAGGACAGTTAAAAGAATAAAGTTTTTAGATACCAAAGCAATGGGCACTCTTGTAAAATTTCCAGGCAGGCAGACAAAAGAAGCAGAAGATAAAAATAGGAATCTGTCAACACGCGTCTTTGGGAGATCATTTATCCTATTCACAGCTACCAGCAGGAGTGAAAAGCTTGTTACTGTTCACTGGTTACAAAAGGCAAAACAAAGGATCGGAATGAAATCCAACAGCTTTAAGGCCACATTTCTTAAAAGTGTTCATGAAGTTGTTCCCTCTGTATGTTTTAAGTGAGGCATTGATGATGCTGTTTCATGGGTACAGCATACCTGAAACTCTCTCCTAAATCCATCCATAGAGCCTCAGTGTGTTTTATAGACTGACATCTGTCACAGGCTGGAGCCATAAAACTTTAAGTACACAATGTGAGCTCACCCTTAGAGAAACTCTGTCCTTAAGTAAAGTCTTGCACCCCCAGCTACATGGATTACTATTTCAAATATTTTCTAGAACAGATTCTGTAATCTGTGTGATAACAGAAATAAAGGCCAAACCAAACAAGTGAACTTTTAAAACATGCAAACGTGATAGACCAATGACCTTCTTGAAATACCATCCTCAGATAAACCCCATCCTTCCATACTTAACCTTGTGTTGTACTTTGGCAGCAAAGGGTTTCCTACTTCCTCTGAATAACTGCTCTTAACTGGAGGCTTCTTGCAAAAACACTTCAGCTTCTCATGGAGCTCAGTGGGAACTCTGCAATCAGACTCCAAGAAGAGCGAACCCCACCAAGAACCAGCATCCTCGGTAAGGCAACGTTGGAATGAAAGACACAAACCAGGCGTCTTGACTGATTGCACAAAAAACAGCCACCAGCCAACATATACACAATGCCACTGGTGCTGTAGCATGACGGTACTAATGTGCGGGGACCTTGCCATGCTAGGAAGTTTAGTAGGCTGGCAGCATAGTACAACCATGTTTCAATTTCAGAAAGCAGTGACTAACACCAAGAGACAGAAGAAGTGGCACGCAGTTTATTCCAAGAGTATATATCATTTCAGACACATTTTTATAGGAAGAGTTTGTACGAACTACTGTGAGGAGCTTAGGCTTTTTAAACGTAAGAGAACATTCGGACAGACATTAACTTAAAGAATACAGATTCGTGAAAATTAAAGGTTCTTTTTCTCTCAGATGCAGGCAAGTTTGCTGAATAAATAAGCAGTAGAGAGAAGCTGATGGTATCTTTAAGAAAAGTGATGTAGTACATTAACATGTATGAAAAATCAAAGTAAGGGTTCTCATCTTGCCGAAGCAACTCACCCACTCCGCTGCCTAAGAGCAGAAAGGCAGTGGCTGTGCAACAGCATTCAGCTGCCTGCTGCCAGCAAAGGGACTAACTTCATTGTGTTGCTCTGCAGAGTCTGGGGGTGGCTTTACTTGTTGCTTTCCAGAAAAAGAAAAAATAAAACTAAAAAATATATTAATAAGAGCACCTCACAGAAAAAAGAAACCATTTAGGAGCTCTGCTAAGAATACCAACTCTGCCCCTGAGGTGTGGAAAACCGTGGCAATAGTAGACAGGAGAAATTATATATAGGTCACATTGTTAAAGTAGATTGTTCTTTAATCGTCTGCCCTGGGCAAATATTATCATCTTTTTCCATTCTTCATTCTGCTTCTCCCCCACATCCCTGACACTAATGTAAAGTTTCATTTTTCAACTATTAATAAACTGGTAACATTATAAAAACCTTACATTTGGTTGAATAATACCAAATTAACAGCCTAACCACTGATCAAATTTATTTCTCTGTAAAGGAAGACTATCTCCTTTGATATCAGTGGCACTGTATCAGGTAAAACTTGGAGAAGATCAGAGTCACTCTCAAGATTACTGTCTAAGATAAAGCTTTTTCCTCTCTTGTTCATTCATCTTCAGTCTGAGGCCAGATTAATCTTTGGGAACCCTACTGCCTAAAGACTAGACTACAAGTGAATTTCCACCAGTTTGATTGAAAGGTGGTATTTAAGCTGATGCAATCAAACAAAAGCAAAATATAAAGTGTTTTTTGAAACTTGTTTCCAAGAAGATATTTAGATTGGTTTAAGAGTGGTTCACCTTCATTAACCTTAAGAGGCAAACAGCTTGCACACCAGTTAAAAAGGTTTGTCCTCGGCTAGAGGTTACAGTCCATCAGTTGAGATGCAGGAATTAACTCAGCTACCCACACTTAGTCCTTTAAGCACAAAGGGGCTGCAGCTTCATAAACAAGTCCAGCCGAAACATGAGCACCTGTCTGATCTTTCCTGGAGCCAAATCCTTTCTCATTTGACCTAACCTGGAATAATCCACTATCCCTCTAAAATACAAATATCTATATAGGCTTTAGGGCTTGTTGACTAAGTCAAATACAAATTGATTCAAGCTGCATCAACACAATTTACTTAAGTCCCCTTGCTCTTACCATGCTCTGGATCCTAAGCCCTGGTACTTTGCCCATGATCTCAATGCAGATTTAAAAACCCTCTTGTTAACCAAGAGCTCTGCTCCCATGGCTGTGGTGTCTGGTATCTGTGGGAGCACTGGGCAGCTTGCAGGATCAGTCTCTAAAGCCCTGATTATGATGGATACTGAGAGACCCATGCTCCCATCAAGAGCACTACAGTCCCATGCTGCCTGGTACTTCTCCTGGCCTCAGAAGGAAGACACTTGGCTGGTTCATATTTTCAGTGTGTACTTACAACTCCTTCCATACAGTTATATTTTCCCCTTGCTCTATGCCTAAAATCAAGGCTTCACTTGCATGCTGAGTTTCAGCACATGGGAATGTCTTGTTACTCCTCCTTCATATATCCCTCCACTTAGTCCTCTGACATTTTTCTTCAAACTCTTCCTTTTCAGCCTGTAGCTGTTTGAGATCAATGTTATTTAGCATCCCTACTCTGGCCTCTAATTTTCTCATCACAGCAACTTTGTTTTCTAAGCAGCACACCCCGGGAACAGCTGCTGCTATTCCACCAGGATCCTCCTTTCTCCTTCAGTCTGGCAGTCAGAAGGCTGCAGGTGTTCTCCATCTCCCCAGTTCCTGCCTGTCTGTGCCAATGGGTGGCCCAAAATTTCCTGGGGATTCTCTGTGTTCAGGTGTACCCCTCACCTGCAAGGTGTTTCTGCAGCCTATATCAGCCATAAGAGCACCAAAAAAAGGCTAGTTTCACAACGTGGTTCCTAGGAAGCCTCCCTTTATTTAAATTTTGGGGAACTCAACCATGGCAATGCTGCAGAGTTATAGTACCCTAGCTCTAAGTCTGCCTGGCTTTTACTACGTGTCCTTCCCTGTTCCTGGCTGTTACTTATTTGAGGAGACCCTGTGTAAAGCCCACTCAGTGCCCCACCAAATCACAGGGTCAGCTGGCTAGAGCTTGTCTCCAAGGGAGAAGCTAGTCCTTATGCATCTCAAAGGGGAGATCTTCCCATCTCAGGACCCCAGCCTTATGCCTGCTGCTGAGCTCCACAGTGCAGGCATTTGGGATGCCCAATATTTCCTCGCAGGTGGAATGGTTTGACAGTCCGCCTGAAGCCCTTCTGAAAACTAGACCAGCACTGTGCAAAGAAAGAATAAGCTTAATAAAACAGTCTGGAACAAATTTATAAAAATGAAAAGGAAGCTCTCGTGCTCTCTCTGCTAACTGCATCCTGGCTTGGCTCCAGTTGCTGCTCTCTTTATTTCATCCAGCTGAAGAGCTGTCAGGGCCTGTCTCAGCTCCAAGAGCCACAGTCAGAGCCTTAAGAGCCTGGAAAGCCTAAGCAATTAATGTTGAACTTGAACACATTCACTGCTTTCCAGCTCCTTAGGCAAGGCACAAAACAGGATGCTGCCCTGGGGATGTTCCCTTTCCTACAGACCCCTTCTCTCTTTGCAGGTTTTTCAGATGCAGACATCACATGGAGTGGCACCCGCAACTGATAAACTCGGTCTTTAATCAGGAGATACATCTTTAGCATGCAACATGTGAGATTGTTATCTCTTACAACCTGTCTTTAGAAATGTGGAAATCCCCTGGGCGTAGGCCTGACACAGCCTGGTATCACCATTCATGTGGCCAGTGAACTCCAGACTTCCCTGAACATGAACACAGAGAATAATGACCAGCTTAGTCATTTTCCCTGCGAGCATCCTGTGTACTAGCTGTGGATGAGATGCTCTCTGCACTCCAGCAGGGTGACATTTAATCGTAAATCCACTGTGATGAAACACCTTTGCTGCTAAAAAGGGTATGTGTACCCTCCCTCTCCCAGCAACACTTCCCCACCCCTTTCCCTACAGCCGGCATTGACACAACCATGAGAGCAGACAACTCAAGCCAAACAGCTCTTCAGTGCGTGTTTTTCGTGCTGAACTCCCTGAACCAGCCCATTGTGGAGTCAGATACAGAGCAGTGCCGGCACAAAGGAAGCAGCCAGAGCAAGCGGTCTTGCTCTGGGGCCAAGGGGAAGGGGAGCAGGTCCACTCCTTTTGGCAGCAGCCCTCAGGTGATGTCAAGTCACCATTCAACAGGGTTTGTCTGAAAGCCACATCCAGACTGTGGCCTCCAAGGGCCTGCTCCAAATGCAGTTAGGAGCAAGACTCAAATGTCTTTCAGACTGCAGGTTTGTAAACACATGTGGTAGTTGTTGCAGTAGGTCATAAAACGTTGTCTCCTGTGCCCGACTTCAGTAGCTTCATGTCTGCTTTGGGTGAGAACAGCAAGGGCTTTCTCAAGGAGATGTTCTGTCATCTCTGTTACAGGATTTGATAAGAAGCAAATGGTAAATGTCACTTGCATCTTCACTTACCAGCCAGCTGAAACTCAGCTTGATACTTTCTGACTTCCACTTTTAAGTGCTTGTTGCTCAAGTATTTCAACAATTTAGATAAGCTGGAAAAATACAGCAAGGATACACACCAGCCTTGTGGTAATGAATTTGCTTCAAGCTACTTGATGATATATGGAGAGCAGCAGCTAAATGTACCAATGACTTATGCTGAAAGCTACCACTGGTGATGAAGACCTGTACTCACCGCAGTATATCAAGTTTAAAAGTAGGCCTGAAAAGTGCTGAGGAGCCAGTGAGTAAAATGTTGGCATTTTACTTTAAGAACTACGATTGGAGTGGAAGATGTTGCCTTAATAAAATATACTTTGTACCTACTTTTAGTAAATCACAGAGAAATTGACAGTAGATACAGGAGAGGAAGGCTAGAGCTCAGCTTGCAAGCAGACTGAATTACTTCTCACTACAGATTTGAGGTTATTGGCAGGCAGCCCATGTTGCCATTTAGTCCTCATAGCAAGCATGTTTTAAAAAATATTTTCCATATAGACAGACAGACTGTAGCCACTGAGACTCCAGAGAGCTGCTATAGAGGACCTCCTGCCCTTTGCAGGCTCTGGTTTGATTTCCAGGTAACACAAATCAAAACAGAAATTGCAATTACATTTGTACCAAAAATTGCTAGTTCTCCACATGGCAAATGACAAAGAGAAGGGCAAAATGTTCCCAAAGAACAAGAAGAAGCACACTGCTTTCTTTCCTCCCAAGAGCTACAAGCATGTCCCCATCTGGGAAGAGGAGCATTTCTGACAAAGTACCACACTCTGATCCCTCTAGGTCCCGATGGTTTTTGTCACAGGCGGTAGTGACACTCATGCTCCACAACCACTCTATCTTCATCCACACAGACAAGGCAAGAGTTGAAATTACATAATTGTGATTTAATACTGCCACGTAAGAGCCTGATAAATCTTGGTAACAGCCAGTGACCAGTCACGTTCCCAGAATGGCATCTCTGCTCTTCACCACTGCTCTTGCAAGTACCAATCTATAACTGAATTAATATGTTCAGAAGAAGACAACAAACTGGAAAGGTAAGCACACCTTCATATATGGTAGGGCTGTAAGTAAATAATTAGTAAACTTGACTATGATATATGTGAGAAACACATAAACATTAAAGAGCCCAAATAACAGGGAATGAACTCCATCCACCTTCAGATCTGTTACTATTTGTGGTTTGCTGGCTGTTGTTTGTTTGTTGGGTTTTTTTTTAAAGCAATGTATAGAGACAGCCTAAATCATCGGTCCTCCCTTGGGCCAGACGGGCACAAGGGCAGGGGGATCGTCTGTAGAACTGAGCCTTCCATGGCACTTGGTCAGCCAATATCTAGAAACTAGGTGGCAGGATGGCAAAAAACTAGGGCCAACTCTGTTACATCTCACAGTCCTGAAATTTGCTTGGAATAGAAACTACTGTGTCTTTATCAGAACAATGTCTTCAGCTGTAACTGGGGAAATGCTAGGCAGAAAGTATTAGTAATTGTAATGTTTACTTATACTTGATTACTATATATCTTCTTCTTGTCCACCTCCCTTTTATATTTTAGAGAAGATTATCCTCATACTTAAATGCCTCTTAGGTTGCTACTAAAATAACCAGCGAAACACTTTCCGGAAAAAAAACCCACACAGATTTACTCATTAAGATATCTTCTTTACCTTTTTCCTCAGGGAGCAGGAGTTCTCTATGGCCTATGCAGATATGCTCATGGTATTTTTAGCGATGTACTATGGGTGCGTGTTTGTCCCCCTCTAGAGAGACCCTTAGGCTACTGGCTTTTTGCATGATCAAAATAGAATTGCACCAACTTCTGGGTGACTAATTGATGCAAATTACACTGGCAATTTTCCTCCTTTAAATTAGCAACCATTTCAATGCAAAAGTAATTACAAAAAGAGAAGAACTAAGTAAATAAAAATGCTATTTGTTGTGTCGTGGGCTAGGCTGAATCCACTAATGCTTTTAAAGTACTTTTAAAATTATTTTAAAATTATTATCTTTTAATCAACCCAGTCAAAATTCACAGGCCATGGTTTTAACGTTACTGTGTCATTGCCTGGTTTAGTCTAGTTTGAAACTGTGGATGGACAAGAATTTGCACAGTAGCAAGAACTATGGTGGTGTCAGTACTCAGGATGAAGGGAGAGAGGGAGAGGGGAGGGACGCAGGGAGGCAGAGATGCAAGAAGACAAGGTTTTTTAATTACAGAAAGACTACATATTCTCATTCAGCTCTAGGATTAGTCAGAACATTCTTCTCTGCTTGTATGTTTTTCATATCACTAACAGACTGCTCTTCAGAAACCCAAAACTCAGTGAAAAGATCTAGAAGAATATATCTGTTTTAATGACTGCTTTCTCCTGACTTTCCCAAAATGTCCTCTTTTCAGTTTGATGAATAGATTTTTAGTAACAGCCTCCCTTTCCCAAACTTCCCCATACCAACCCCATTATATCCAAAGCCATTTTGGCAAAGCAGCCTTTTGAATTTTTATAGAGCTCATGAATGAAGATCCTTGACCATCTCTAGCCCTGTTCACAACATAGGCATGAACTGTAGGGCAGCTTTGAGCAGTTAGCAGTAACAAAAGTGAGACACTGAGGAAACCTGTAAATGAAGCATTTAAAAAGGCATATAGTTCCTCATCTACAGTCTTGTGTAGGAAGGCTGTGCAGTGGAGACATGTCCAGTGCAGTGCAAGAAGCTGCACCACCACCACCGACCCCTTGGACAGCTTTGGGTGAAAGAGCCTGTCACCTGCTTTCCACCAGTGCAAGGGCTGATCATGAGCATGGCCTCAGGGTGGGAAGACAACGAGGACTGCTGTCCCAGGGCACCTGCAGAAGCAGGGGAGGGGAAAGTGCCAGGTTGAGAAATGCTGCTGTCTGTCTCTCATGCCACTTCATAGCCTGAAGACGCTGGCAAGTCCTCCAGTGTTGCCAAAAATAGCTGGAACATGTAGGCAGCTACTTCAAAAAACGTGCCTAGGGTGGTCATGGGCACTTCTCTCAGAAAACTTGCTTCACTCTTTTGTTATCCAAAATACTTTCCCTTCGAAGTTCACACATTGCATGCCAACACGTGAGTGTCTTCTAATCTAATGTTAACAGGAGAAAAAAACTGATCCTAAATCTTAAGATGCAACTGATTCCCCTGGAAAAACAGGCAGTCTTGTAGCTGTAACCTTGCTCTTAACCAGACTTCTGATGTCCCCCTTACTCTCTTAGTTCTTTAATCTCAGTAATAGACTTGTGACTTACATAACATTTTAAGAGCTTTGGAGCATGGATCACAGCATTTTCCTGGAGCTAGGATGTGATTACAACATTCCAAGTTGTGATATATTAATAAAAATATATTAATCTGCTACAACACAAGGAATATCTTGAAGCATATTTATTAATCCCACTGGGATTATATGAACTGCTCAGATCCTTAGGAATGTCTTGTATTGTGCTACAACTTATGCGACTGTGCTAGGGAGAGTAGACCTGCTACCAGCCTGTTTATCTATCTACAAAGAAGTCAAGGATTAAGTGTTATCAATGTATTAACAGGCTTGCCTGGAGAGAGCAAGAGTAAATTCACCATCAATAAAGGCAACCTTGCTAAAGTTAAAAACTGTTGGGTTTCTAAAGTCTGTTGCAAAGTATGTTGAGTACATTGACTCTCAGCGTTGTGTACAGAGAAAGTTCAGCTCTACAGTGACTTCCAAAGTTAAATTCTGCCACGGGCATCTGCAGGAAACCCGTTCTGCTGGTGAGCCCACAGGCAGCTGGGCTGGAGCATCCCCTCTCCATGGGAGGGTAGCAGAGAGGGACCCTGTGCCTAACCAGGACAACAGAGAGGCCAAGATGGTGTGCAGAGTCAGAGTCTATTTACCTCTAGGACGTTCCTGGGGTTTGATGGCAAGAAATCAAACAAGGCTGCTCAGTGAAGGTCCTGCAAGGGGATTTCCACCAGATTTGTGTGGATATCAAGATCTCTGTGGTTTAAATAATTATTTATATTGTATTGTTTAAAGTCTTCCCTGCTTTGTTGTCTGAGAACAAAGGCAGCCCCCTCAAGACGATGCTTGGCCTCTTGTGACCGTGCTGCAGAGCACGTGTTTTTAACAGCTGTGACCATCATGTTTGGATTCCAGATCCCGGGGGATGGTCGTAACCAAAGCTTTACTAAGCTGTTGCTTTGTTTACCCCCTCTTTGTGCATGACAACAATGTGTGCCTGGTCTATACCCCGTGCTTTGTGCTTTTATAACTGTAACTTCTATAACTATAAATTGATTGATTGCTGTAATCAACTAAACTTGGGGGGCTGGGGGATGGTTAATATTCAAGCATGCAGATCAGCCACATGGCTTTATATCTAGCTACATGAATTCTCATTACTTGCTCACCAGGTACAAAAAGACATTCAGAAGCAAAGCTTTATTCCACAGAAAAAGGTTTGTTTAACCTGAATAGTGTCGCTTAATGCTGACACTGGAAAGTCAGAAACCTTCACATCAGCAGGTTTCTTTTATAATCTCTTGAGGTTCTACTTCAGGTGTTCTCTGCCCAGCTTGAATGTCTATTTGCCTCATCACAAATGATTGCCGATTTATTGTCAAGGGTAAAATTACCTACTCTAAATCCCTACTAATTACCTCACTTACAAAAATTATGAAGAAAAAGACTAGGTGTTTTTTTAGTTCCTCCAGGGTTTTACTGGGCTGATGTCCCTGAACCCTAAATTGAGGCTAAGGCAAATTATATCACAAAAAGCTATATTAGAGTAATATTAAGAATTTGAATTGAAGTTGCAAAAGATAAGAATTTAAGATAGATCTGAAATTCCAATCTAGCAGCCTCTCCTTACTGCATCCTTTAAGCACAGAGACTTTACAGAATAAAATTGTGCTGCCTACAGACTGGAGACATCTATACTAGCAAACCAAACAGGGCCATGGCCTGGACTCAGACACGACCCATGAATACCCATAGTGTTTACAGACTAGCGCACTCCCTGGTATGGTTTAGGTTCATGCCCATCAGCACTCTGACACATAACATCCATGCATGGTCCAGATGCAGCACTGAGCCATGCTGCCCTTGTTCAGCTACATGGGTAAGGACACCCACTCCCTGGGAGAAGAAGTGCTACCTCACCCCCCGCAGTGAAAAAGAGCTTGCTCCCATCTGTTTTACTTCCTAAAACTGGCATAGCTATTTAGTATTTTTATAAGATAAGCCCCAGGACAATACTTCAGTTTTTGCATCCAGATTTCTTTTCCTTTTTCTCCTTTCTCCCTTTGCATTGAGCCGTATCCTCTGTGTATTCTTCCACTCCCCTTGGCATGACAAGGAACTTAACCGAGTCTGACTGCACTCAGATCAAGCACAGCTCCTCAAGGGAACTGTGCAACCCAAATAAAATTAAATGTAAGGATTAAGATGAATAGGGGAGGATGTGATTAACACAATCAATTAACACAAGTTCTCCTGTGTGGAGTAAGACCTACCACATCCATGGTAAAATCTCATTAAGTTACTCATTTTATCATGGATTAACATACAGATAACTCATCACAGTCCCTTTTTGTGGTCAATGTCCACAGGAAAGACAGAAGTAAAAGCGGGTATAGCCAACTCCAGGCCTTCTGCCTGGCACAGCTATGGCCGAGTGCTCCGACAGACAAGGGGACTGATTTGTCCTCTGACCGGGCCAGCAGCTGCATTCAGGTACTTACATTTCCAGACTTGGAGAAGTCTGTCTGTGCAGGCTGAGCTTCCTGCTTAAGTATGTTTGTGTGAATCCATGTGGGGAAAAGGAGGGCAAGAAACCTGTAAACCCCTATTTCGAATCTGTATCAGTCCCAGCACAGGGAGTCCAATCAGCAAACGCTGAGTGTGGAGCACCCAGAGCCATGGTGCGGTCCTTGGTCCAGATCTCGGCTTCTGGCAACTGAAGGTGGCTGGCAAGGACAGTAAGTTGTTTTCTTTAATATTTCTCTGTTTTAGAAGGGACTAAACCAAACACTTTTCTGAGGCATTCACAGACCTCCTCCGGAACCAGGGGAACATGGAAGCAGAGCATTGCCTTGTGCAGCTGCTCCATCCTTCCTTCTAGCCTGTTCCTCCAAACCCCGGGTTTGCTGTCGCCCCTGCTGTCAGCACCACTTTTGCTACTCTATTCCCAACCCTGGCTGTCCTCGTCTCCTCATCCAGCCACTTTTCCCCCTGAAGCTCACGGTCCTGTTTCAGCATGCTGCTCCAGTGCTGCCTGTAGTGTCTGGCAGTGTGTGTGCGTGTGCGTGTGTGTGTGTGTGCACATGCATGTACACACAAGCATGTGTGTGTGCGTGCACAAGGGTGCATCGGCTGCATGCAGTTGTATCTGGTGTGCAGTCCAGCAACCTGCATTAGGCTAAATGTTTCCACAATTGACAAAATGCATTTTCCCTCTTTAATAAGAGCAAGAGAGAGAGAATTTTCTTTCCTCATTTACTCTTACAAAAAGGTACGGTGGTGTTGCTCTAGGGCTTTTAAAATGATGTGCCAGTTATATCCTTAAATAAGTAACACTTACTGTGATCACAGGGTCCTGAAGAGCCTCCCCACTCCCACCACTTCTCAGACCCAAAACAAGCAAGGTCCTGCCTGCCTGAGTAAGGGTTGCCCCAGAGGTTGCCATCATACAGCTGAGATAACATCAGGCATTGCACGAGCAAGACATGGGGTTTAGTCCCGATTGATGGGGGCACTTTATAAGGGCCATTTCTGAGGTCCCTGCCCAGCCAGCTGCTTTCCATCTCACAGTATTTCAGCTAAGTAAAACACAGTGATAACGCTTAAAATTAATGCCAGTTCCAGAGTTATTCACAGGTTAGCCATATTTATCTCTGTAAATTGTGACCTTATTAAAACCTGAATGTGTTAGGAAATACCTTGAGCACCTCTTCTAATAGAGCAAGTCTTTTCAGAAGGGCTAAAGGGATGTGAAAAGCCAGGTAAATACCCTTTCATGAAAGCATGCAAAGTTATCAAAGAGCGATGATGTTGTTTTTCTGGTCCTTTTGTTTGTACAAAAGCTGCTTGGCATCTATATTGTGTGTGTTTGTTTGTTTGGCAGTAACCTGCCATATGGCTTTTCTCTTTTCTTCGAACTGCAGCTCTATGTTTTCTAAGAAGCATAAATCAGAATGACAGGTAAAAAGCAAGACTTTTGCCAAAAATATACGCACCTGTAGTGTTTTAAGAGCATGTTGATGTAGCATGTATATGTTGTGTTTTGTAGAGAGTCTGGAGAGATACAAATTCCCTTCCACCCTTCCAATGCATTGCTGTCCTCCCCCCAGCATGGCAAAACCCCGCCTCTGTACCCAGGTGCAGGTTTCCCTCTGTATTTCACTTCCTTCCAAAATGTCAGTCTTTTAGGTGTGTGTCCAAAACACTGACCTACTCAGCTCAGAAAGGACAGTTCAAAGCTGATATCAAAATCACACTCCCTCCTTTTTGTGTTTTGTTTGTTTGTTTTGATTTGTGCCGTTTCCCTCAGAGTAAGCCAACTTTGCTCTTGCAGCCTTTCCTTCTTATGAAAACAGCTTAAAATATTTACCTCAATGAAACCTGGATACCTGCCTTATTTCAATAATCTCTCAGTGCTTCAAGTGAAGCAGATGCTGTTGAGTCAGATCAGCAGAAACTGTACAGTTCCTAGTCATCTTTGTTATCTAGATTCTCCTTTTAAAAAAAAAAGAAAGCCTTTAATCTGTGTATCACCAAGTTTCCAAGAGGGTTACAAAAGGCCACTGAAAAGAAAACAGTGCACAACATCTGGAGGCTGCAGAGTCTGCTCTGCACAGCCTCCTCCCTCGGCTGAAGTCAGCTGTACATCCTGCTGACTCAGACCCGCCATGATTTCAGTAGAGTAAAATATGAGTAAAAAGTGCTAAAGTAAGTGTTCTTCTACAATTAAAATTTGCCAGCTATGTCTAAATGAGTTCAAAATACCTTTTCCAGAAAACACTATTCCTATAAAATGACATTTTTCTTTTCACATCAAAGAACAGTTTCAATAAATGAGGACAAAATAATCTGTTGCAGTGTTTCTTACAAAAGCTGGTGATTAAATTGCTTGAGTGTCTAACCTGATCCTTCTGACCTCTGAGAAGCTTTTCCTGGTCAGGTGCTGGCAGCAGCCCACCCTCCGTGGGGTTTCCCCGCTGTGCATGGACCCCAGGGCCATGTCCCGTTAGCACCACACAGCTGCACTAAGTGGGAAACCAAGGGTTGTGGTCCCTGTGATCGCTTCAGAAAGCAGCAGACAAACTCAGTGGCTGCGTCGTACCCGTCTGCCAGACTATTTGTATCGAAGAGAAGGTGGCACAGTCTCAGAAAGCACGAAAACATGGCATCCCTGCTCCTGTAGAGCTCTCTCAGCCAATTACTCTGGCTTTCTCCATGGCAATGAAAGCTCTTCCCCACAGCCACTGTGCTGCTAGAGTGGCCGGGGGAAGGTGACGGCACAGCACAGCAGCAGTTTTGCTCCAGAGGTTGCATGCAGCACCCGTGCAGCAGCTATCAAACATGAGGCTTCACACTAAGAGATATTTCTGGGGAGGTTTCAAAGAGACTGCTGGCTGCTAGAGAAGGTGACCACGGTCACTCTGGTACAACTATCCCAGCCGGCTACTTTTCCAGGCGTGTTTTTTAAAATTACTGAAACTTCTATTGACCTCCAGCAACACAAATCATTTTCCTCTATTTCATCACATTTACTATGTGCTAAATAGCATCAAAAGCATGCAAATGATTACAGAGGGAATCTCTGTCCTCCTGGAATCACTTCAACATAGTCAGAAGAAAACATCAATGTGAACATTTTTTCAGGTGTCCAAGAAGCTGTATTAGGAATATGGCCTTGGAGAAATAAAAAGAATAATTCTGTTGTGTTTCAAGTGTGACAAACTTTTTAATAATTGTTCTTATTGTTTATTACTGACCCAAAACTCAGGCCAGATTAAAATATCAAGGGACAGGCCCATATGGCAGATACTCATGGTCATGCTAAGCATGGATGGATGAGCAGATAACAAAAGAATAGCTGCAAATCCTAACACTGAAAAAGGCATTAGGCATATTTTTGGGGTCAAGAAGAGAGAGGAACACTACAAAATGGGTGAACTGGGGGTGGGAGGCAAGGGCTGAGCTGGGACCTTCTCTTCTGTCTTCTGTTTTTTAATGAAGAAGAAGAGCGGTCTGGGAGAGTGGCTGTGCAAAAAGGCAGGGCAGCTGAATGGAAAGAGATCAGATCCCAGGTGTGCCTCAAAAAGCAGAGTTGGAGAAGCAAAGTCTCCAGCTCCAGAGAGTAAACCAGTCAGTTTTAAGGCCCTAGAAATATATGCGGCAGGCTCTTGGGAGCTGAGGCTGAAACCCCAGGCTCCTCCAACCAGCGCCTCTCCCGTACCCTCTTGGGATGGGTAGGAGTACCTCACCAGAGGAAGCTCCACCTTGCACAGCTGCAGCACAGCTGCCAGCGCAGATGCGGCTGGACAGCAGGCTCCTCAGAGCATGCATGCATTTGTTCACTTCTCAACGGCAAGGTCCCTGAAGGATTTAAAATGGTTAAGCTACATTTTTCACGTGTTTGAATCATGCTCTATTTCTCCATGCTTTATGGTAATGATGAAGTGGTTAGCCAGTAAGACAACAACTCTCAGGCAAACTCTTAAAAACCATGATCATATTTGCCCACGGCTTGGCTTGTAAAGATAAAATAATGGAATAATAAATCCTTCTCTCCCGTCACTGAGGAGCTTTGTTTTTCCAAAGTTAACTAACTTGGTGGATTGTGGCAGTGCACAATTTACCCTTTCAGCATGTGAATCACAATTGACTTTAATTACTTAAGTAATTCAGTCCCTGAGCCCCATTTACAGTGGGCACCATTGCACTGTTTGGCATCCAGCCCGTGATTTGTAGAAGCATCTGAATCTCCCACATGCGTGCAGCGCTACCCTACATAAAACTTTATATATTCCTACAGTCCTTCCAGGAGTCGTATATTATTTACATCATCTGTATTGCAAACATGCCAGAAGCGCACTACAGTTTTCTCTGGGGTTCAGCTGGCTTTTCATGTTTCCCATGCCTGAAAGTACATTAAACATTTCTGCTTCATCCTGTATCTCCACTTTACTGACTACACAGCCTCTTTTATGCAGAGCAGTCTCCCCCTGTAAGTAGGTGAAGGTTTGTTTACTCACATAACGCAGGATGGCTCCTAAGCTAGTAATTCTGAAAAAGCAAATGTAACTGCAGTGAGACATAACAGAAGGAACCAGGTAGCAGTATTTCCTCCTCTGAACATTTGAATGGGCTTGGCTAGAAGTGAAGGAGAACTTAAAAAACCAAGAAGATAAGTGGGATCACAAGGAAGGAAACATGCTGAGATTGGCGCTGCAGTTATGGTAACTGGTAGGAGCAGTGGCGAAAGCCAGTATAGAGAAAGAAGAGGAAGGCAGCTCCACAGTGTTCCTGTGCGCATGGCCAGGCTGCAGACAACCTCTCCTGTAACTGCCCTGAGTTCTGGGAAATCACTTACGTGGCTTTTGAAGTCTTTGTTCTCAAATGGATCTTTTGTTGCTTCAGATATTGATCAGCTTACAAGCTGTTCTGGGCAAACACAAGAGGAAAAGTATCATTTGGGAGAAAAGTGGAATATTGCAGAAAGTAACATTTCTGGAGCACACATTAGAACCAGATGTTCCACTCAAAAGTATTTGTGGTCAGGGACTATGCCGAGAAACTAACTGCTATAAGGGGAAAAAGCCAGAATTACAGCACACTGGATACAAAAAAAAGTTACACCAAGAGAAAAAGGAAGATTGAAGAGGATATATTAGGTGTCTTGCACTGACAACTTTAATTACAGTTTACTATCCAAGCAAGAAAATGGTTGGATCCAGCTCCCACCTCTTCCACAGATGTGCTGTTGGACTTTGACCAAACTATGTAGGCTTCATTTCAGTGTTGACTAAGGATTTGAGGGCCTTGCCGCACCGAGGGGTTATATTTTCTTCTCTCGCTGTGCCTTAATCATAAGGACTGATGCAGCCCAGAGGCAGCCAGTTCTGGGAGGGCTGGCAGGGGAAGGGCTGGCATGGCAAGGCGTTGCGTGGTCATTTCTTCAGGGCACCATAGGAGCGTGAGGAGGAGGAGGGAGGCTGTCAGTCCCTCAGGGCCCTTCCCAGCCCAGAAGACTCTTCCCAGGGTGAGGATCTGCTTGTAAATGGGGATTGGGCTGTTCCTCTGCCATTTTGAAGAGCTGTGAGGGACAAACTCACTGACACATTTAGGTCACCCACATGATATGGTGATGGAAGGTGTGGAAAAGCATACAAATAAAAACAAATAAATACTTCAGTCATAAATTTTAATGACGGAAATACATAGCAGAAGAACAGCCATACTATCATCAGATGGAAGAGCGAAGATCCACCTGGCTCTATACCCTGAGTGTGGTCAGAAGGAAGCACTCAAGTGAAGCATGTGAGGAGTAATGCAGACACTGAGTGACCCTTCCCTGCCTCCCAGCTTCTGGTCATCAGTGACATAGTGACTTCTGAGCTGGGGGGTTCATCCTGAACACCATTTTGAACAGAAACTGATGGCCCTATCCTCTGCAAACTTGCCCCGTCAGCTTTTGAACCCATTTGTTATTTTGGTCTCCATAATATTCTGTGTCCAGGCGTTGCACAACTTCACTACGTGCTGGGTGATGAAGTGCTCCCTCTTTAAATACCCAGATAATTATTTCATCAGCCCATATTCTTACATTGTCAGGAATGATAATCTTTTTCCCCAGCTACCCATTACCATTCATGATGTTATCAGGCTTCATCTCTTCCCCAGGCTGAAAATACCTGGTATATTTCGCCTTTCCTCACACAAAAACCACTCCATTCACTGAGCCTGCTTGTTCGTTTGTCTGGGCCACTTTCAGCTCTCCATTCTGAGCTGTGGTGAAGAGTTCACTGCATAATATCCAGGATGCAGATGCATCATGAATTTATGTGGTAGCATAAAGATTTTTTTTCTGCTTGCTCTCTATTCTTTTCCTAATAATACCTAATAATCTTTTTGATCACCGCTGAGCAAGGAACTGTTTTTCACAGGGTCTTATCAGTAATTAGTCTCAAATCTTTTTCCTGAACATTAGAAGCTAATTTAGAAACTGTCATTCTGTATGTAGCTAGGGTGCTTTTTTCCCATATGCATCACTTTGCATCTATTGACATTGAATTTCTTCTGTCATTCTATTGCTCAATCACTAAGCATTGTGAGATCCTTCTCCAAAGGTGAAAATGAGAAAATTGATAGTGAAATCTGGCCAATTTCATGTTAAATGTATTTGTAATTTCATAGGAAGCATAGTCAATATGTGAAGAATACAACTCAGCAAAAAACATGCCTTTTACCGCCAGAAAGTTATAAGAAGTTCATCTCATAGAGGATCTGATTTCTAGAGAAAAAAAAAGTTATTTTCTTCATTTGTATGTGGTTGAGTAAGTTATAGCTTTCCAATCTAAACTTCAAGTCTGAAATATCTACAATGCAAGGAAGGCTGGATTTGGCAATCAGGTGGTCAGCATCTCTTCCTTGTCCCAGGGGGACTAAGTAAGCCTATTCAATTGAGAGAGTGTTGAAATACCAGTCAGGATAGCTATGTCTTGACAAGGCTATGTCAGGTCTGATGAGACTCTGAATTGGCATTCTTCAGCATCTTGTCACCAGGACGCAGGATGCACACATGCATTGATGTTTGCATCCCCATACCACAGGTGGCTGCTGCTCACATGCTGCATTCCCCTGAAACTACACTTTGGAAATTATTTTCATTAATAGATTTCTGTAGTGATTTTTGAGCCACCTGTATAGGCCATCCACACCTCCAAGCAGTTAGCTGTGTCACCAAAGCAAGGGCATAACCCACTTGCAGAAGAAATGTTCTCTCTGTGCAACAAGAGAGCTGAAGAGGACTTGTTACCACTCTAGCGAGTGAGTTTAAGTGCATAAGGTAAACCAGACCTGACACTTGTACATGGGTGCCTGCACAAGCCAAGAGACAACTGTTGGACTATGGATTTGCAAGCATAGATCCTGCCCATGAAAAATGCGTGGCAGGACTTGGGAGAGATTTGATACTGCCTCCTGTCCTTCTCAGGCAAAATGCATCAAGTTGCTGCAGGTTTCCCTCCCTTCCTCCTCCCTCCCCATTGCCTTGACTCTAGGAACTTTAATTAAGCAAATGCATAGGCTTGTGCTTTATCACACACAGTCTTTTACTCATGTTAAATGTGAGTTTACTGCATCCAGGGTCATCACAATTCCGGAATTTCACGTGGAGCAGTTTTCATGAAACTGCATTCAATTATTTATTCAGGCTCTGGTTCTGTCCCCACTGAATGCAAGAGCACTGGCTTCAAGACAAGGAGTAGCAGGCATACAGCTGGAAAGAGAAAAAATGTGAATTAAATGCCACTTAATCTCATTGAATCATATTACCTTTCCTCCTTGCCCCAAAGAATAAGATTTTTAAAAGAAATAAACTGTCTGAAAAGGAAAACTATTAAGTAAGTTTCAAAGTCAAGATCATGCCAACTAATATTATCTATTTCAGGACTTCCTGCCTTGCTTATCTCCTTTTAATTAACCTACTTCTGACCTGGATCATGTGGTTGCCTGGCAGACACAGTCCCATTTTGCAATTGTTCTTGGTTAAATAAAAAGTCTGTAGTAGTGTTTCTGATCAGCACTGTTGCTGTGCATTTCCCAGAGCAAAGCTAAGAGCAGCATGTGAGTGAGGCGGGTAGGCAGATGTGGAGCAGGAGTAATGTAGTGGGAAGCTAGGGTTTTACTCAAAATTGAAAAGGTTGATAAAAACAAAGTGGTCGATCTGCTTCTATCTCCCTGTTTCTACAGCTTAGATGTCTGGACACAATCCTGGAGCCAAAGGGAGACGATCAGCAGAATTTCTATTCATTCTTATCTTCTAAAGTGCAGATTTAAAATCCTCTTGTGCACAGTGACAAACAGGCCATTGCTGCGTGACAATAAACTGGCTCCCTAAATGGAGTCCATCCCTTTATTAAAAATCTGAAAATAAATCTGGTAAAATTCTCAAACTCCAGATAACACCTAGAGGTCCCAAATACATGTTATGCAAAAGGCAGCAGCCCCAAAAATATGTAGTTTTAACTGCCAAAGATTTTATATCTTATGATTTTAGTAGCAATTTGATGCAGCCCTGGACAGCAAAAAGAGAGACACTAATCCACTTACTCAACAAATCCTGTCCTCCAAAAAGTACAGAGGCTCAGGCTAGAGCAAAACTGAGCTTGAACAGTTCCTCCTCCAATGCAGTAAATTACAATAGGAATGTTACATAAATAGAAGAGTTGAAGGAAAGTAGGAAAACAGGATTCCAGTGCAAGAAAACAAACAAGAATGAGTAGGATAAAATGCCTTTATCTAAACAAGTGAAAAACTTGTTGGTAAATACAGGAAACTGATGCTATGAATAGATAATTTCACAGCTGATTCCTTTTCTCCCCAATTCTTTTCCTTATTGTGTTCCAATAATTAATAGAAAATGCTGGTTATTTAGTGCAGGAAAGCTGTATAAATATGAACTAAACGCAGCCAATCGTGAACAATTGCAACAGTGGTTTAGCAAGAGAAAAGCAGATAAAAGGCAGTTTAGAAGAAATTCCTCCAAGGAAGACAATCGAAGGCAGGGTCAAGCCTTGTGTTCTGGAAAAGACATGTCCTAGCTGCCCTGGAGGTGATGCTCTCACGCTGTGGCATGGTCTGCATGTGGCCTCACAGCGATGTGACTCCCCACGAGTCCTTTGTTGGGCCCTAATTCCTTCCAGCCTGGTCCAGCTACAAGCACCACAGTGTCTCGGATCACAGACAACCAGCAATGTGAAAGTTGAAGATAAAAGATAAGTGCAAGCTTTTCTCTTCTGTCATTAGCGCAACTGAAATATAACACAGTCCAAGCAGAGAGGAGATAATCTTAGATGTTGTTGTCAACCTGCTTACTTACTTGCTGTCAGATGACAAATGCTGGCAAGTCTTCATCTCCTCCTGTTTGACTGCTGAAAATGTTGTTTTCTGGAGCTCTTCCTGTCAAAGATACACTGAATTGGACATAAACTAAGGTAGATGGCACAAAGCCATGCTATTCCTTGCTAGGAGGGGCAAGTCTGCTGCAGTGCCATGCCCCCAGGACACAGCTGAGAATGATTTCTTCACACTTTCTTTCTTTTCTCCTTCAGGGTAACTATATTTCCTAAGGATGGTAACACTCTGGCAGGCAAGGTACGTCTTCAGTGTTGTGAACAGGCTAGGCTTGAACGCAGATATCGCAGCTTTAATCTCTAAACAGGGCAGTCACAAATGAAATTGAAATGTTAGAACCCTTAAATGAAACGCACATATCTCTGGCAACAAATAACTATGTGCCAGCTTGCTATACCAATTAGCAACATGGGGTTTTCATACCTCTCCTCAGATCTGAAAGATAAGACATATGAGCTCCCAAGAGTAGAATACAGAAGAGCATCATCCAGCATCACTAAAGACCATTTAATCAACTGCTTCTCTCCAGCACTGGTCAAGGAAGAAGGATTTGCTTCTAAAAATCTCTGAGTCTTTTAGGAAGGATTTTCTGCGTATTGCCTTTGTGTGACCCACTCCAGCCCCTGTCTCAGCTGGGCAAAACATCCCCGGGAACTAAAAACTTTGTTGTGAAATAAAGCTTGAAAAGTACTGGGAATATCACATCAAAACACTGTGTTTGCATGCTGCTTAATAAATGTTTCATTTCAGAAATAGGTACATGTTCTGTCTGACATCAAAACAAACAATTCCTCTGAAATGGCACTATTTATCTAAATAAAATCTAAAGCAGTAAAAGGTTAAAAGGATTAAATAGTCCCAAAACAAAGTTGAAAAATCTCCCTTTAGTTTAAATAAAGCATTTGAGTTTCACAAAAGAAACCTTAAAAATACCCTTTTTGGCTCAGCATGAGGCAAAGATTTTTCCATTCTTTTGGTTCAATTGCCATTCTGACAAAAATAATATTCACCTTTCTCAATTCCACAGCCCAAATTCAAAGCAGGAGTACCCCCATCTTCTCAGACAATGCTGTGTTCTTTCCTAAGAACTTCTTTTGAAGCTGAGATGTCTTGAGCATAAAATCTGTAAATAGATAGTGAGGAAGGTGACTTGGGACAGCTGTGAGTTGTATAAAGGGCAATTTCTCTACTCAAAGAGAGTAGCAAAATCGGATTAAATTTATTTCTATGCCAAAGACTCATAGCTATGTTCCAGATGTCTGTAATTTTCCAGAAGAGGAACTAGCAAACCTGCCCCAGCAGGGAAGCAGGACTTTTTCTTGGGGAACTCTTGTGCAGCCCAGTCTGGGGTCCTGGTCTGCAGACCACGCTTGAAAAGGTGATAGAGAAGGGCAAAGCCAGGAATGAAGCTCCGCTCTCCCAACCCAAAGGTTCACTTTCATGCATCAAATATCTGCACATCAAGTGGGCCAGAAGGCTCCAGAAAAAGGCAAGAGGGCGATAGGAGCTTCCCCCAAGCTCATTTGCAATCTGACGGTGGCCAGGCATTGCTTCTGCCCAGCTGCCTTCAGGATGACGGGGCCCTTGCTCAAACTCGTGGCTGACAGAAAGCTACAGTGAAAATCCGCTATCACAAACACTGCCAGAGTTAGACATTTTAATAGATGCCAAAGGCGAGATGTTAATCCAGCTGTAATTACCTTCCTACAACAAGCAGGGGAGGTCCTGTAAGTCAAGGCTAAGAGACATTCATAGAAAGCAGAAATGTTTCTGGAAAATGTTATTGCCACTGCAGTAGCTGTTCCTTTACCACTGGGTTATTGGTGATAAGTCTATTTGAACATCCAGGTATGAGAGAAAATGACAGATTTTAAATCAAACTTCTAGCTTGTTACCAACAGCAAAAGCAGCTTTAATTTATACATGTAAAGATCTTCCACTTAGGCATTATACCCACACTGTAATTTCAAATAAACAACATTTAAAACGGCAGCTGACAAGACTTAACATTAAAAGCCTGATGACAAATCCATCACTTCACCTGTCTTCCCAAATTATGCATGTTTAGCCAAATAAATTATTAATATTCTACATTTTACATACAGCAGCACTGAATAAAATAATCTGCTGTGACAAATGTTTCCAGAGCGGGGAAAAAAACAACCTGTAAATTGTTGAGAAATCTGATGTAATGCACAAGAAGCTTGCGGAGACTTCATAAGCAAAAGGCTGAGCTTTCTGAACAATACCTTGCACATATTTTCTGGATGCATTCATACTTGTACTGAATTACACCGCTGTGCATTTGTGGCAGTTGTCACTGGCAAGGAGTCGCAGTGAGGGGCACTGAGATGGCTTCGGCACCTTTTCCCATTACAAAGGCTTTCACACTGCACTGCAAAAAGGCATAGCCAGAGAAAGGAAAGGTGAAAATGAAAAAGTAGATAGAGCTGAAAATCATGCTTCCATCAAGAGGCATGGCATGGGACTGACAGAAACTGCCTGGCATAACTGTGGTTTCTCACAAAAGCAGCCTGAGAATAGGCAGAACAACTGATTCCGAGCAGACCAGGAGTAAGTGCATTAAAAAGCAATGCCAGCTTGCGAAATACAACCAGAATAGCACTGAGTGCTGTGACACATAGTCAGGGAAACAGACTCATTGCCTAATGCATATGTTTGGAAACTGTTTCCGAGGGAGATTTTCTGGTGATAGGTACAGTTTGTTCCTCTTCCTCATTTAGCTAGGTAACATTTTCACTGATTCAAGAGAAACATAAACCAGTTAGAGCAAGACACATCCTGGCTCATGTCTAGGCTTGAGCTGGGAGGCTGGAAATGTCACCAGACCTGTGAGCTCCTTCTGGGGTCTTGTATGTGATGGACTATGGTTGCCAATGAGGACCTGAAACAAGAGGCAATTCAAGATGTATTTTTCACAGGTTTGTGCAGCATGTCTTGCACTTCTTTCACTATATACTTGTATATAAAATCTTAAAACCTGGGAGGAATGATTTACAAGTGCGTGACACGAAGGCATCAAGGGAAAGACGGAGTTTGTTGAAGGAAGGCTGTTCCTCAGACAGGCTGCTCTCTCTAAGTCATTCCTTGGCCCTGCTTATGTTTTTTGCCTGCTGTCATGATGTAATGCTTAACAAGAGCCCAAGTGGTTACTGACTTCCCTCAATTATACCATCTATTAATGCCTGTTAGCTCTGTTACCATCATATTAAGGGGGTTTTAGGCAACGTCTAGGAAATGGGTGGTGTGTGCCATGCTCTGGCTACTCCCCGTCCTTCTCCGCAGATGGGGTTATTACCATCTTGTTGGTGGACTCTTTAATTGACCACTAAGACTTCAGAAGCAAAAAGTCTGGTAAAATGACAGCCTATGAATGGCTGAGGCACCAGTAATCCAGTTTTCCAGTTTATTCTGGCATTGGTCTTTTAGGTCTGTTATAAGGCTTAGCGATTTCGAAGTCCAAGCTTGAGTGCCAACATCATGTAGCATTTACACTGCAGAATGAGCCAGAGGTGCTGTCATTGTATTTTTCAGTGCTCTTGATGGAAATTTTTTTCCATTCATTTATTCAAGCTCCTTTTAAGCCCTCGATAAGATTTCAGCATCCTGCAGCAACTTCCACCGTTCAGCAAGGTGTCGGGTAGAGGAATATCTCCTGGGCTTTTCTGAACCTGCCAACTGTCGTTTTTTGTTTGTGGCCTCCAAACACACACACACACAGTTTTTGCGTTGGAGGAAGGGTCTCTTCTGGGCAGCTCTGAGCACTCCCTGCTCACCTTCTCCATAGTGCTCACAAATCCATACTGTATCATAACTCCTCCTCAGGCCTCTCCCTTCCAGGCTGAAGAGTCCCCCCTGAGGCTCCAAAGCAGGACAGCCACCTCCGCACGCCACTGAGCTGTGACAATGGGCACAGAGAAGAGTTTGCCAGTCCAGGCATGGTGTGGTGCATTTACTACGCTCTGATGCAGTCACTGTTTTACATAATACAGACGTGCCTCAGACATGCAGAAATCCCAGACCCATTCTCACAGGATTTCGGTGGGTTGTCACTTGGCAGGTTCTTGCCCTAAAACCACATGTTTTAATGGAAGGTGATAGTGGCAGTGGCTTTCCAGCCAGCCTCTTTCAAAACTTCAGCCTTTCTCAGGCATGTTTGTTTTGACTGCTCCAAAGTTTCCTCTCCCTTTAATAGATGGCAAATACATTAACCAGCACAAACAGGGAGCGCATATGATCGAGTGGAGGGACAAAACAGATGGCACATGAGTCACTCCTGTTTGTGAAGTCAGTGATGAAAACACGCTCTTGCTTTAGCATCCTGCTGGAGTCTTTTTTCCAAAAGACAATTGAAGAGCTGCACTTGCCATTGAGTCCCTACAGCCTTTCAGGTGAGAAAGGGATTGCCACTCAAGTCCTTTCTTCATACATCGGAAGTGGTCCAGGAAAGAGCTTGGGGACTGTGGCGAGCCCCTTATAAAAGTGCTGTTTAACAATAGTTTACTCTCCAGCAATGATGTGCGGGGCAGAACGATGTCACCAAGACACCGATTGCAGTGCTCTTCCCCAGGGCCACAAGCTCTCAGTACTTCTTCAGTGTATTAAGCTTCCTTGTCAGATTTTTCCACCTGCTTAGCTATTTGCTTTTAATTCCCTGTGCCTCACAGCACTTGGCATGCCCCCTGTTTTCTTTTATCTTTTTTTTTATCCTCCCACAATCCTTTTATGGGTAATGGATTTTATATGCTAACTCACATCACTGAAATATCATGAATGACACAAGTAGGAGTAGAAGACATTGGTTACGCTCTTGCCAGGAAAGATCCTCAGCCTATTGGAAATAATGATTATTTGCAGTGTATAAATTGGATTTCTGCCATGAACAATATTAGAAGGAAAAGGCAGTGAGCAGTATAACTCTGCTGCTGAGTATTCATTGTGTTAAAACAAAAATAGACATAATATCGGATAGCTACCACCTTGAAACTGCATTATATACTTGGGTGAGAGTACAGTCTCAATCTGCAAGCACATTTGCACATGATTACTTTTACAGATTGCAAGAAATTTCCTTGAAATCCAGTGAGTGTAATGCTAATAGTCTTTATTTATGTCTGCAGATGACAGTCTTGGCTTGCGGGAATAGGCACAAGGTAGTTATTACTAACAAGCAGGTTTAGTTAGTTTTCTCCCGCAATTCGGGGAGGTGGGATTCTTGGAAACAAAGACATATCACCAGTTTTCATGTTATTAGTTATTTCTCATTTAACTGTCTGAATTTAGTTTTTTTCAGATAGCAAAAGACATCTCACTTCACATCTGGAAGGGATTCTTTTCTCAAAAAAACAAGCCATTTATTCCCAGAGTTATCTGAAAGTTAAGATCTGGATTTCAAAGAAAAATTGCTATTATAGCAAAACTGAATCTTTCATAAAAAATAATCAAATGTGAAACCTGCCAAAATCAAGATACACACATAGAGGGAGACTTTCTAATTTTTTCTTCTTTCCTTTTGACACTGACACAGTAAAATTGATAATATCAGAATTGCTCTGGTTTTGCTTTGCATTTTCCTTTTTATTGCCTTCAATAATTTTGAAATTTCCTCACCTTTGAAAAAAAAAAATTAAACAGCCCCTCCTTTGTGTCACACTTCAAGAACTGGAAAGGTTTTCCAAAGTTTCAATAGCAACCAGCAGCAGAAACATTTGAAAAACGCAAAAAAAAATTTGCTTGTGTGGGCAGAGGTGCTTGTTCAGCTTTCATTTTACTGTCCCCAGTTGCAAGAAAATATTTGACACTGTTAAAATTTCAAAGCAATCAGACTTTGGTGTTTTAAAGGTTTACAAAAATTCCTTTTGAAAAACTATGTTATGTCAGACAGAACAACATTCAGAAAAAACCCTGACTGTGGCAGACACTGGTTATTTTCACTGGAGAGCCAATAGTAATGAGCATCAGTAGAAACAACGCTTCCCAAATACCCAAAGCAGCAATACCCTAATAAAGAAACATAACTTACACAAACCCCATAATTTGTCTCTTGCAGTGTCTCCTCTTAATGGAGGAGATCTGATAAGGAGAAATATATTTTTTAAAGTGGTCACTGACTTTGTGCACCCTCATCTTTAGACACCTAATGTGTGGGACTTTACAGGGATCTGATTTTCACACATCATGCAAGCTCAGGCCCTTCAAATGTGCTTCATGTTCAAAGTCCTCCACCAGCATATTTCTTGGCCCATGCAACACAGTACATACAAACTACACCATAAGATAGTCACACATACACACACGTTTCACAGACCAATTGACGGAATGAAAAACACAAGAATTCACAAAGTTGAGAGAAGAAATAGTATAAGTGGAAAGTCATATATACAAAAAAAAAAAGGTCTATAACAAAACAAAAGACCCTTTTTATTGCTAATGATGCAATCTGGCTTTGCACCAGTAAATCGGTTTTGATCTTTGTGTTACCCTCCTGTGCACACAAATATAATAGCTGATTTCTGCTGTGGTAGCAGTGTTTTCCACAGCGAGCGGAAGGGATTCACAGCCTCTCAGGCTTGGGCTGGTGCCAGGTCATGGATCTGTTGCCAGACTCTTTGTAAGCGCTGTGTGGCCACCTTGCTCTCCTGCATTGATGTAGCCCATCACTTCTCTGCTCCCTTCTGACTCTGGTAAACCTGGGAGAGGGAGCTGCAGGAGGTCACATACAGGCCCTGCCCAAGAAGGACTGTATTTAACACAATTGAGGTAACTCAAGTAGAAGTGAATGCACTTTCTCACCCTCCACATAGAGATAACTTCCCACAGAGAGTCAAGAGCTGCCCTGAGCCTCACAACCTGTGCTGAATAAGCAAAATAGTGGGATTTTGGAGTAGAAAATGTAAAAGAAAAATCCTCCTTCAGGCCACGTGTAAATGATGGTGAGCAGACAAAGGTGCATCACTTCAGTCAGCCTATTGCCCAAAACCTGCAGGACAGAAAGGTACCAACAGAAATCAGAAAATATCCCAGACTTAAGCAGACCTGGCTAGGCTTATCTCCGAATAGCACTATAATTGCTGAATCTGAGCAAAGCTTTTCCAAAAAAAAAAAAATGGAAATGGGACAAAAATATAACCAGGTGGCTTACACATAAGTAACTACCAGCATAGATGTACCCTGAGCCCATCGTGCCTTTCTGCAGGTAGCATGAAATAATGGCCCTAAGAGACACAAATAACTTCAATATATCCGCTTCAATATACGCAACTAAGGCATTGACATCTGATTAAGCCTTAAAGTACTGATACTAGCTATATGATCTCTTTGCCAGACCACAAAAAGAGATGTGTGACCACATGGTGAACATCTGCCCCGGGTCTTTGGATGTCTTTTCCTTCTTGACTCTGGAATGGGAAAAACTTGGTATTCATACCATCACTGACATTTCTCCATCTGACCTACATGTTAAGGAATCACGTAAGTTTCCACGTTACTCTTTCTTTTTCCTTGGGGAATATTTTTTGGACAATAAATCTTACTTTCCTTTTCATGGTATTCCATATGAGGAATACTTTTTAAACAAAAATAGTGTGGCTGTGTTAGTGAATTTGAAGCAATGAGGTGTCCACACATGCAATCCCTGGGTCTTGAACCTTAGCACCTCAGTCTGAAGGCAGAGAAATGCAGCCCCAAACTGCATGTCCAGGAGACTCCACTGTTAAAGGGAAGCTCCTGGATTGAGACTGAGATGGGGGAAAGGACAGATTGGGTCAGGGCCCATTTTGCATCTCTATTATTGGAGTTTTTGAGTGGGGGATGCAAATTTGTTAACTTAATTCATTAAGTTTTTAAGGGGGGGTTGTGTTAAAATAAAATGAAAAGACTTTTCTATGGAAAAGATGGGTGTAGGTCCTTCAAGCAGGACTGCTGGTTGTGCTGACCACAGCTGGCTGAGAGGGTACCAGCCCTTCCCTCTCTCCTCCCCATCATAGTCACCAACTGGCCACTTCTCACAGTGGGACGTGAGGAGATGAGGCCAACTGGGGAAAGGGCCCACAGGTCCCAGGAATGAGGTGGTGTCAGGTGAGTGCCCCTTATTGCACAGGGGTGAAGTAAGGGACATGGTCTGTAGGAAAGCACCTGCAAGAAAGTGAAGTGCCTTGCATAGTTCTGACACGCACCCCACCACGTGGCACCATGTGGCACCCTGTGCCCTCTACAGAGCTGCTGGTGTAACCCATGCCTTCTTTCTGTTCCAATGTTGTTTCAGGCTTCTTGGGAAGAAGCAGAAGGTCATGGACACCACCCTGCTTTCCTACTGGCATCCCCTCTTGGAAGTGTTTCATGTATACCCATGGTAAGAGCAAATTCACCAGGCGGGTCCATAGACAAATCCCCTGGTCACGCACAGAAGTGATGTCAGAGAGGGATGAAGTCCAAATAAACTTCAGATGCAAAAAATTACATTTGTTATTTCCCAAAACACCTCTCACTTATAGGTCAATGCAGCATTCAGCTGGCATATCCAGTTCTTGTTTTAGCTTTACAGTTCACTTTCAGTATATGGTCAGGATCCACGTAAAAGATAACTTTGTAAAAAGTCTGTTATTATCAGGATTTACTTAGCTTTCTTCAGCTATGCAACATGGTGCAATAGGGAACAGATCAAAGGACAACTGAACTCAAGACAAGACTCTTACTGATTCAAACCATCTGGTAAAAGTTATTTCCTCGAGTCCAGGGTATGCATCCCACAAATTGCTATAAACTAAATAAAAATGTACAGCCTACAGGAATACAATGAAATATGATAACTAACTCAAGCTGTTGAATGAACAGTATAGCCAACAGCTCCCCAGAATGGTTCGTTGATTAATCAACACCAATGCAGAAAAGCTTCATGGGGATAATTTATGGTTCACATAAAGATCACATTATTATAACATTTTCCTGTTCACTCAGAGATAATAAAAGACATACTCCAAATCAATATTTATTATTTTAGTTTTCCTTCCTCCCTACTGTTAAGCTTGACATCCTTCTCCTCCCCATTTATAGCCTGCCATTGCTAACTGAACCCCTTCACAACCTCCGAGATAAGTATCTGTAAGAGACCTATATATCATGATAGCAATAAACCAATCCCTCCAGACACATTTAACCACAATGGAATATTGTCAAGCTCTGAAGACAAGTTGCTCCCTGAGGAGCAGAACTACTGAGCCTTGATTTCCTGCAGTTCAATGTCCCACAGCTTTCCTCTTCCACCCCAAATAACCCCTCTCTGCTTCCAGTATCGTAAGTTCACCACATGTCCCCTAAGTCCTTTCATAGTATCCTCCACGCCCCTGTAACATTTTGAATTGCAGTATTTCCGGTTGCCTTCACATCTCCCAGGCTTTCTGGTGATTCCACCCATTTCTCCTTCATGCCCTTGCTGCCCTTTTCTATCTTGCCACTGGGACAAGAGACAACAGGTACTGGGACTAGTCTGGAAGTACATATTGGAGCGCTTGTTTGCTAGAAGGCGCTTGCCACCTGCCCAGCTAAGTGGCTGCCAAAACCAACACAGAGCACTAAGTTGTCCAGACAAGTCATGAAGAAAAACTCTGTCCTTTTCCCACCTGCCAGGATTTTTTCAAAACTTGATTGATAAATTAGGGTTGCTGGAAACACTGTCCCTTCTCAGACTTGCTTTGAAGCATCCAAGAGTGTCACAAGTTACTAGAGGGCCATCGGACAGATCACAGAAACCCCTCACCTTCTCCCAACACCACAAGGCCAAACACTCGCTGACCCACCCATATTCTACTTTTCAGAATCAGTTGACTGACTTGCGCAACTCTGCATGATCTTCACTAGACTGACAGAACTCTTCTTGAGGCAGATTTACCAGGCACTGATCATCACTTTTTTGATACCTAGTGCTAAACTTATATCAAAAAGATCTGTTGCTTATTATTATTGTCAATGTTGCCAACCCAAATCTATGACAATGTCAAATTTGGTTATGCTGCCAATGTTTTGCTCTCTCTGAGGTGGAGCGCTTCTTTCATTATCATAAATGTTATTTATACAATTTCCTTGTTCAAAAAGAAGAAAAAGAACACAAAAATTTAGTATGAGTATAGGGAATCAGACAGTTAAGACAAACAAGGCTGCAGTATACACATATTCTTGTGCAGCTCTTATAAACAAATCTTAGTTGCCTGAATCCTAGTAATTTCTGCTCTTTGGGCAAATATTGAGCTACTGTCATGATTCATGTCCCTAGTCATACTCCAAAGCAGCACTGTGTTCCTTCCACTGTGTTTTAGATGTGTGCAACAGAATGTTACTGTTTGATCCAAAACATGTTTTATGACTGGCTTCCTTTTTCTTTGGTGTATCAGCAGAAGTTTTTGGCAAGCCTGACTCCTTTTCAGAGCTTAGCAGAACAAAAGGGTCACATTTGAATTTCATTGACTTGGAGGAAACTGGGTGTGTGGGAAAAATATATTTTACATCCCTCTGTGAGCCAATAGCTGTCCCCTATAGGCAGTTTCTGGCCCTATCTTTTATTCCATGACAGAAGTTTCACCTTTGAGTCTTGGCTTTCACCAGGAAGAAGTGGGAACATATCCTTAAAGCCTCTTTGACATCACTTGATCATTTTTCTCACCGAAGACTACCATTTATATGCCAACAGCTTGTTCATGGCTCCTATTCAGCTGCCAGATAGTGCCTACATGGCTACTAAAGTTTTCTTGGGTTGCCTCAGCACTTAGCAGTGACTCAAGACTGAAAATCAGTCAGGGGTCCTGCTGCCACTGGGACTTCTGGGAGCTGAAATGCAGGCTGGTCTCACCAGCTGCCTCCAGCACAGCAACCAAGCTTGGAGAATGACAAACATCAGCTTTCTTCCACCCTAGCAGGACCACAACCCTGCTGCTGCCTGCGGTGGGCACCAACAACCACCAGCACAGGGCATGTGCAGGACACAGGAGAACAGGAAAGGTATGGCAGGGAGAGGGGGATGTTCACCTGCCACGTCTGGAGATGTCTGACATGAGAAACTTATCTTCAGGAGACTGTTCACAACTGGGAGTCTTGCACAGTGGAAGGGGAAGAAGAAGGACTGCATGGCTTAGGTTCAGCCCTGGGCTGATGATCCCAAGGTGAAGCATAAACACAACACTCTTTACCAGCTTGGGTCAGGGCTAGCTGGGAGATCTTTGCATCATGTGACACAACAATGTGCTCTAGCTTACTTTGTACGTCCATCTTGACCAGAAGAGACCTGGCTTGTCTGTCATTATGCTCACTGTGTTGCTCTCCTCCTTCACACCAGGGCTCCTCCATGTCATCACATGGCATAGAGAGAAGGAGCTGTCTGAAGGTGTAAGATCAAGAAAAGGAGACACACATGTTGACAGAGACCATAAAGTCTTAAACTCCATATGGGGCAAAACATGCACAGGCAGAGCTGAGGCAGCGCAGGCTTCTCCAGCCCATAACCAGGGGCAGGCAGCCACCAGCCCAGGAAACCATGAGGAACAAAATGTTGCTGCCCTCAATGCAGAAGAGCGCCGTGGTGATGTTCACTGTCCTACACAAACCTCTGCGCTTGTGTCCCGATGGGCAAACCTTCTTCACAGTGTACAACAACACTTGTGACTTACAGCTTAACATGGCAACGCTTCTGTGGCTGAACGGGGCTGCCTGCTTCTGTGAGAGCTCATCAGGCAGCACCTTTCTGATTCCGAGTAGAGGTTCAGACTATGTGGATGTTAAAAGCTGCTCAAGAATGACAGGAGACATGGTGGCAGTAGCTGATGAGTTAATTGCTGGAGTGAGATGGTGCAAAATGGTAGAAATGACTGAGGCCATGGTCTCACACACAGTGGCAGATCTACTTCACCCAGCTAAAATCATTCCCACTCCTACCCCCATGGCGGCACAGCTGTGTGTGGTCACACTGGGAGACATGTCAGGGAACAGATCCAGATGGAAAAAAATAGTTCAGATTATTTTTCAGATCATCACACATATTTGTTGGCAATGAGACAATGGAGGGTCAGCAGGGAGGAGGGAGGGTGGAAGCTGTTTAAGATGGCATCACACTAATGTAGGCCAGCGAAGCCTAAATCCTATCTTTAAGTCACTTGGCATTCCCCAGATCTCACTGGAAAAGGGGATCTGGATTTCACAGGCACACGAGATTCTTTTTTTATGTTGCCCAGAGTCCATATCCCTACATTATTGTCATTTCATTTCAGCTTTTGGCCTGGGGGGACATAGTATGAATGTATGTATATTCATGTACAAAATGAGAGACCAAGGGAAAAAAAATATTTGGCCAGACCAAAGCTTGCATCTTCTGTGCGTTTCCTCAAGAAATATCTCTATTTTCCTGATAGGGACTATTCTTCGTTGACTGCCGTTCATATCACAGTATTACTGTATGGCAGATGTTTGACTATAAAACATACATGCACTTGTCTGTCATTATTCTTTGTTCAGAAAATATCCCTACATCACTGAGAAGAGAGAAAGAGGGGAAAAAAGAATCTACACTTCCCTTGAAATTACACAATGCATTTGAAGAGTGAACCTCCCCCATGCCTTGTAAGCAGACTTTTTAAGAATTCCAGTTATTGAACATCTATAATTTTCTTTATTTAATTTTAAATAAAAATAAAGTCTCACTCTCCGCAAGAACAAAATGTGAGAGAACATGAATTGTGCAGACACATATTGTACAGTACTGCCAACATCTGTTGCCATAATTAAAGAAGGCAGCGCTCGAAGCAATAATAAAAATTAGAAAAAAATGCTGAAGATACGACTTTCATTGTTTTCATTCTGATAGGCAGCCTCATGTAAGACACGTGAAGAGTAAAAAGCTGTTGCTAATCTTTCAGTGCTGAAGTTCTGGCATTCTGAGTTTCAGCAACTCTCATTATCTTCAGACTTCCACTATCCTTTATCTTTATGTGTTTTAGAAATAAATTCAATTGCTCTTACAGAAATATGCCTTCTTTTTCTGATAAAATAGCACTGCCTTCATGCTAGATAATGTGTGTTGCTGATGCAGCCTAGTAAGCACTTATTCTTTTACATCAGCTTTTAAGAAAAAGAATATTTGTTTAGCTATTGGTTTAATATGTTGACTATGTTTGTCAGAATAAAACAACAGCACATACATCAACAAATAAAAGGTCTAGAAAGTCCTCAGAGGCTTTTGGTTTAGACTGATTGTGGATATTTTCCTGGCATGGGATCACATTAAAATTTTTACTGCTATGATGTTAATCACCATATAAAATCTTACATAACGATGCCTAGAAAGTAAAATTGCAGATGGAATTTCTTATACAGCCTATAATCTGAAATTAACTGGTGTTCATTTATTGTTGTTTATGGACTACCTTGTCCCATTGGTCTGAATGACAGATGGCAAATATAAACATAAAAATCTTTGCCCTCAGGAATTTACAGTCTACTAGATGACTTATCTTACAAATAACAAAATAATGCAACCAGCAAGATATTTACATTCTGATTTTTATCAATAAAACATCACCACATCTCTAATAGGAACTTGCTTAATTATCATCACTACCAGACAAACACCTAGTTAGAGCATCTGAGAAATGACTACCGTTAAAAAAAAGTAATCTGGTAATTAAAGGCCATGATTAGCTCAGAAAGGTGAATTTGGCAGGGTCAGCCAGATCTATCTGGATTTAACATGACTCATTGTAGATGCCATATTTTTCATATGTAACGTTCTCAGTTACCAAGGGATAATAGACTCTTCATTGAAAACATACTCAAATTCTCCCACCTGGGAGCTCTAAATGAATCTATACACAGTTTGTGCCTTGTATATAACAGCCAATGTGCATTATTCAACATGAACCAAGGGCAATTTTCCAATGCCTGATTGTTAAGGAGACTTAACATGTCAATTTTTCTCAGTGCTTTACAATACAATCCCGTTGCTGTATAAATCACCAATAAATAATAACCCCCTTAATACTATCTTCACCTTCCATTAACCAAAATGTTTTTAACTTTAAATTGCAAAATTAAATAAAGGAATATTGTTCTATCATGTATTACATGCACTGTTCACCATTTTACTATTCAATAAAAAAGAATGCAACAACAAGATTCTACCTGTAGGTTCACTGTTAGAGAATTTTAATCAACTTCTAGGCTGTACAATTTTAGCTGGAGACAGAGGCGGATGAAGGTCTACAGATAAAGTTTATATTTTAAAAATATTTCTAGACAGAACCACGATTTTATTTGGCTAGTTATTTTGGAATTCCAGTTACTCTTTTGAAGTGTAAATCAGTAGTAGTTATCTTTTTATACTATTGCTATTTACACTTCTATTACTGTTAGTAACTCTACATCTATTTCACATATGTCAATTATATATAATGTGGGCATATTTGCAACAAATTATAATAAAAATACCGTGTACCAGTCTAGCAAAAATAAGGCAAATAACACAGCTCCGACAACCAAATACACCTCAAAACCTTCAAACAGTTTCCCCACAAAAAAGTAATGGACAAAGAGCATGTGTTCAGGACTCCCTCAAAGACCAGCAAATTCAGCTTCTTTGATGGCAGAAAGGATAGATTATTTAGTCATGAACTAAGGTGAGAAACTTCAGCCATTGTCACTGTTTGACATGACAAATAATAACAATGTGTTTTGATGGCAACTTTCTCTATAGGTTTCATATAGATATAACCTTTTCTAAGTGATGGCTTACTAATGGTGATAATATACCTAATGGCAGCATCCTTTCATTTGGCAATATCTTTTTTTAGTTTTCAAATGCATAGCTCAAAAGAAATTCTTAACAAACATAAGGAAGTACCACATAAAATTCATTGCTTACATATACACCAACACACATTTCAGTTGATTCCCACTCTCCATTTTTTCCTTCTCCATCTTCAGTGAAAGTATTCTGAGCTTCATCTTGCTATTCATAATCCAGTTTCATCCTTGGATTTGCAGCTTCTGTATTTTTTTCCACTGGAGTTCACTCTTATGGTAGAGTCCCTGCTTTGGCAGCAAAGGGTGCAACTGTATTTCTTAAGAGTTGTGGTAGCTGTGGATGCTGTAGTCCAGGCACCCCCAAACTGCGTGCTGTTTGGTATCAGTTATCCAGACATTCAGTGTTAAGATAGGGGACAGTCGCACACCTGTTGCAAGGATTATTTCCAACCTCGTGCTTGGTAGAGCATGCTCAGAGCAAGCTGGAGTTAATACTCTTCATATGGCAGAAGTTAACCAGAACCTATTTCACCCCAGTTTTCATGGCGGAGTTGCTAACAGCAGTTGTTGGTATCAGCTGTTGCAATTTCAGGGGTACAGAGATGACTCAAGAATTCCTACAGTTTTTGAAAGCTGTGATGAAAGCTCCCGTGTTTGCCCAAGCTCAGCAAAATTCTGTTAAGTGCACTCCCTTTGCATAAGTTTTAAGTTCCCAGAATTTCTGTCTTCAAAAACATCAACATTATTGCACCTCTAAGACGCATGCAAACCATCAGTTCCTTGTATACATGCAAGTACTTAGCCAATATATACTTCATTATTCTAAGTCAATCTTTCCCAGGTCTGCATTTCAATTTTCCAGAGCACTGGCAAGAAATAGATGTGCTGAGCTCAAAAGATCACTCTTTTCAGCAGTGATTATGACTGGTTTTATCCACCATTTGAGGCTTGGAGGACAAGCAAAATAATGGTTGCATCTGCCTCCTCACTGCAAAGTTTGAGAAGTTGCGTTCCTCACAGTTGTTGCTGGTTAGCTTGAAGTAGACACATGTGCCCCTGCTCTGTGGAATGATGTCATATCATATTTTTCATTTTGTCATAACACATTTTTCCCAGTCTTTGACCAAGAATTGGAGGAGGAGTGACTCAATTTTTCTCCACTGCTGAGTCTTGCAACCAGTACCTATGACCACAGATTGTACGCTTGTACTGGATGAACCATGGCTTTTGCCATCAGCTTCAGTGCTTCTTGTATCAGTCATTTTTAAGATGGATCTGGCAGCTGGTTGGCTAACTGTCTTGCAAAGTAGTTTATTATACCAAGAAGTCCAGATAATTGTAGTATCTGGGCTGCTCCTCTGGACAACAACACTAATTCCAACATAAAGTCTATGAGATGAATGTAAGAAATACAAAATGCTATTAGGTTTTCATTCTCAACACCTTTTAGATGTCTGCATTATACTTTAAACTGATGCATGATTTATAAAAGTGAGTAATTGCAAAGGACTGAGTCAAAATGCTCTTGGCAGATATTATCAAAAACATTGTTGATCCATTTAAGCATCTCTTCCAAATGGGCAACATCAAATATGACTATTCTGTAGCCAAGAAAGGACTTAATTCCACACTAATCTAAAGAAGTCCTTCATCTCTAACTGTGACCAGCCTGGCAACACAGGTATTATGCCACCCCTTCAGCCGTCACTGGGTATAGCCTCAAGCTATGGTGCCAAACTCTACACATATTTCTCACAAACATGTGTGTTGGAAACATTTGCCAATAGTAAGCAGAAGATTGTGAGCCATTTTGAAGTCACCATCCTAGGAATGTTTCCATGTAGCCTTTGTGTTAATGCAGATGGCCTTTGCACAAAAAGTATAATCAAAAACATTTACATTGGCAGCTGCAATAGGTCCAGAGTAGCTGATACCTAATGTCCCTGCCTATTGCAGGGGAGACAGAAGAGGGCAGGTAGTCTACACAACGGTGCCCTCCCAAAACATCTTTCCACACTAAAGTATTGAACCTTTTACTGCTGGATTGCTTTTGATATGACAGTAGACAAGTGTCCTTACTAGGTGCTCTCCTGCATGCACTACATCCCTGATGCGCTCTGCTGGTCTGTAACACTGGAGGGCCTGTCCCATCCCTAACCTTGCAGCCTGTCTCTGATGTTGTGTGTTCACTGTTTAAATCTCCCAGTAATAAATCATAGGTTTTCCAGAAATAGTCTTACAAATGGCAACAAAACAACAACTCCATTTATACAATATCAGATATCCTCCCTAATCACCTCCTGAAGGCTATCAACATTGCTCACACCCAGTGTCCTGCTCACTGAAGGAAGAATATTTAGTAGCAGCACGACATCTTACTCAGAAGTTGATGGTAAGTTGTCTACCAAGACTAAAGGGTTGCCTTCCTCTGCCAAGTTACTGAATGAGACACATGATGCCCCAGCCTGCTCAGTATTTAAATGCCATTCACATTCCTTGTTAGTCTCATAATGTGACTTCCTAAAAACCAGTAGTAAAAGGTGCTTTAAGAGATTATTTTTTCCACACATGACTGTATAAACTGTAATGACTGAAGAAGTCTATCAAAGGAGCATGGAAGATGCAGAAGTCATGCAACTTCAGTGGATCTGCTGACAGTTAATGGTATAAATTCAGGGATTACTCTTCTGAGAGCCACCCAGATTTACAGTGGTGGGATCTGTTAGTTTATGTGATGAAGGGATAATCACCATGAATAGAAAGGTCTGGAGATGCACAGAGGACAGTACCAGGCAGAGGAAGCCCAACAGCGGCCGGACCTGGATACTCACAGGGATCTCAGCAGAAGACAGCCCAGCCACAGTCTGTGTGTGAGGAGTCTATGGGAGATGCTCTCAACAGACAGTCTTGCAGATGGAGAGGGGTTACTCCCTGCAGGTGTACAGGACTTATTATGGGATAAGCATTTGGGGAATGGTGTAAAATTTACCATGGGATGTTTTAAAGGGGTTAGTGGGAATGTGTGAGACATGGGATATTAAGGATAAAGACCAAAGGCAAGAATGGGAGGGTGAAGATGGCTTGCAAAGGAACGAGTGTGGAAAAATACAGACATAAGTAGCTAAAAGGAGACAGTTGCATGTGAGCAGGCTGCTGGTCATGCCCTATACCTGATCACCACAGTCTCCTAGTTAAGCTGCATTTCTAACTACTTTACTGGGTGAGGTACTCTGTTCTCTGTGTGCATGTGTGTGTGTTTATGGGGGTGCGCATGCACCAGCTGGAGTCAGGCCGTAGGTCAGAAGGCCCATGTGTCTAGTGTGCCAGCAAGTGGAGACACCAGTGTATGTTTGTGTGTGTGTGTGTCTGTGCGTGTGTGTGTGTGTGCATCTGTCCTTAGGGAACATCAGTCCTGTCTGAGTGCATGCATGTCTAGCTCACTAGAAAATTTCAAGCCAGACCTGCTGACAAGTAGGATAAGGGGTGTGGGAGCCAGCTATCAGGGAAACCATAGGTCAGGGACTGGATACCACAGAGACACCAGGGGTCTGAGAGTTGGATATTGGAGTGACCATGGGTCTGCACAAGCTCCTAGAGACACTAATGTGTTTATGCATGTGTGTATGCATGTGTGGCAGAGGCTCTGACTGTCAGCAACTAGACTGGAGCTGCAGGCCCACCACTGCAAGCCCATGCACATCCTGGTCTCCAAGTCAGCAGCCAAGAAGAAATCAATGACAGAGAGGCAGAGTCTGGGCAGAACATGGGACAGTTCAATATGTGACCTGGGATGTACTCACATCCACCCGTTCCCAACCATCGGGCTGGAGCACCTCACTCAGCTGAGGCAGGCAGAGGCGGCTGCAAACAGATGACTTGGCAGACCTCCATGCATGAGGTTGTCAAGGTCCCAGGACACAAGAAGCACATTCTCAGCCCATACAAGTCTTGTTCTCCCAAGACAGGAGAAGGGGGAAGAACCCGAAGCCACACAAGGGCAGCCCTGACATGGAAGACACATGTAGGTGCCCAAATGCTTTGCAATAGTGCATACCACCTACAGGCACCCCATGCACAATCTGTCCTGTCAAACAGTGTGACGGGAAGTCTGGAAGTGTCATGACTCACTTTGCAGGTGGACCACGCTGTGTCCCAAGGACATGGGGTGCAGCGGTGGTTTGGCTCCTGCCTCATGTGACGATGCACAGCTATGGACCTAGAGCTGTCCTTCCCTCTCCAGCTTCAAATGGCACATCTGTCTCCTGATGCAGGGGAACAAGCAGAGCCAGCCCTCTTCACCCCACTGGTTGCTGCTGCAAAACCAGATAGTGGGAGACAGGCCCTTAGGCTGCCCCCCTGCAACTGCTCCTGTGCAATTATGCCTAAGTCATGCATTTGCATTCACTTGTAGCCCAGGCACCAGTGCTGAATTCTTAATAAAACAGACTTTCATAGGTTACAGAAAAGATGCAAACAGATGGCATAAGGCTTTGAGCGCAGCTGATGTAAAGAGCTGTCAGAAGGAACGGGGAAGTACTTTCCCTTTACAGTGTGGTGGGATGGGGTGGCTTCAGGCTATGCCACACATCCTTGCCAAAGGCATCATACCTTCCAGCCGATGCAGGCTGCAGCACAGAGTTCCCAGGGAGCTTCATTAGAAGCCAAGCAAGGGGTACCTCTTAATACGTGAAAGGAGTGGGGGAAGAATCACTTTCGTCAGCAATTGGCGTTACTCCAAAACTGCAATCTGATCGCAGGACCATTTCTAACTCAAGTGTAGAGGAGGATTTTAACTTCCCTGAATTTTGTATTAAATGGAGCGCATTAGAAAATCCTGCACATATCTGAGAAACAAAGTCTGAGCATTAAGAAAACATGCCTCTTTAACCTTTACAAAAGTAACAAAGGATATTTGGCTTTGAACTCCCAATTACAAGCATTCAGGGGACAATAGGACTGTGCAAGGAACTTGCAATTTGTAATTGATTTGATTTATTAGGTTCTTTTTCTGCTCTCTGAACATTTACAAACATGCTGCAACCTTTACATGCATTTGTTTATTCAAATGCATTTGTTTAACACTATTCAGAAGTTTTGTCAAGGTGGATTGATCATAAATAATCAAAATCTGAATAGTGTTGCTTAGTTGTAATTTGTTAGGGAAAAATAAATGG
Source organism: Phalacrocorax aristotelis (assembly GCF_949628215.1). Taxonomy (NCBI): domain Eukaryota; kingdom Metazoa; phylum Chordata; class Aves; order Suliformes; family Phalacrocoracidae; genus Phalacrocorax; species Phalacrocorax aristotelis. Next base: position 95,962,508 of record NC_134276.1, on the reverse strand, counting down.
TTTAACAAACCAGCAAAGCACAGAAGTACTTGTAGGTAGAAGTTGACTTCTAATACCTGTTTATCTGTGTGGCTTCAAAATTGATTCTCACCCAATATTCATGCCAGGATAACTATTGTTCATATAGGCACAGCATGCAAACATTAAAGTTTGTAAGCATGTTCACTCAAACTGAATTAATTTAAGAAGTCAGACACTGTTTGCATACTTTCAATTACATACTAAAAACTGGGAATGCAAACAACAGAAAAAAAAATCCAAAGAGAGGTCAGACATGCCTTAAAAATTAAGCTTGTTCAAGCCCCAGCAGACAATATCAGAGCTGGCCTTGAAGAACAAAAAGCAGGAAAAAGAAAACTAGAAAACAGTTCTCATTTTTCCAGCTTCCCAGCTTGCACCCAGTGAATCTTCTCTGCTTCACTCTTGCTATGTGCAGACCACCACTGTGTTAGCAAAGCCATTTTCTTCGCCTGGAAAAAGTGAATATTCCCTCTGAAGAGCACTAGAAGCGTAGCGGGTGGAAATACTGTGGTGGAGAGAGGCTTCTCTGAAACTAACGATAACGGATTCCTTTTCATTCCTGCGCTCAGGGACTTCCTTCGGAGCAGAAGAGTAGCCAGGCTCCTTCAGAGATAATCTCCCTCTTTCCTTTCACCCAGTATCAAATGGAGACTGCAAGGGGAAATATTTTTTCCTTGGGCTCTGCCTTGGGATACCAGCCCCTGATCCTCAGGGGCTTTGCATCATATACAGCCAGGGCAGATGGGGGATTTGTGGTCTAAGAGTTAAAACACAAGAAAAGATAGATAGGACCCCCGGATTATAGTTTTGCTCTGAGATAGGGGTAAATAGTTGCTTACATTCAAGTACAAAACTTCCTCTTTGAATTATTTTTTCCATTCCCTACCAATCCCAGCCTGTGTCCCCAAAATGGTCTTCACTTTTAAAATCAATTTATAACTGATCAGACAGCTAAAATAGCTTCTTACAGTAGGTGTCTCTAGTCAATGACTGATCTACATTAAGAAAGATATGACAGCCAAGTGTGAAGAGAGAAGAATGATAGTTTAATTTTAGAAAAATTCCACATTCATCTGAGAAATGATTACTAAGCACTGTGTATGTTCATACATAAATTATTTCTAAAAATGTGAAAAGATATTAAAATGCTAAATATTTTCTTGCAGCAGGAGCAGGAAAGCTCCAGATCAGATGGCGTGGCTGTTCACAGTAAGGGACAGAGCAGACTCACACCCTGGAGAGGCACCCAGTAGTCCCATGCCACTGGCCGTGACACCGAGCAAGGACAAGAGCGAACGGCTCAGGGGAAAAGTGGTAGAGGGACGCAGGAGGAGAGGGAGGCTGAGAGAGCTGCTTTCTGGCAAAAGCACCTTCCTAGGGACAGGTGAGAAGCCTCTTCATCATGTTCCTCATGTGTGAGCACTGGGATGCCCATTCTGCTGGCGCACAGGCTCTGCTTGGTGGCGTTAGACAGCCCTCAGGGTACGGACACGTAATTATCAAAATAAATAGCAAGATTCCCAAGCAGGTGGGCAGCCCACTCTGGTTGTAACCTCTGCAGAGCCAAAACCAGCGCCAAGGAGCGTGACACAGCCGTCAGGGGGATGTGCCAGGGAGCCAGGTGCCAGCTCCTGAAATAAGTCCTACAGATTGTCAACAGAGCCCTGTCATCTCTATCCAGAAAAAGACTAATAGTGGGCTGACGCCTGGCACAGACAAATTACCAGGTTGCTGGAACTGGGATTTGGATTCATTGCTCAGTTTTGCTTCCATTTTTTAAGGATATCTTTATTTTTCCAGGACAAGCTCTTTTCTTTGTCCTCTCATGGTCCAAACTGGCAAAAAGCAGACAGAGATCTCCCACAGAGGAAGCCCAGACCCTGCCAGGGGCCTGTGCACAAGCACAGGCCACATTCAGAGGTGGTAGGGACCTCAATGCAAGAGGAACTTGCATTCAGCCTTGTAGGCTCAGAGCCTACAAGGAAAGGAAGGGGAAAACTCAAGAAGTGAGAAAGGTGTGGCAGGAAGGAGAAAGATGATGAGAAGATCCCCGCAAGATCATTAGAGCGTATATTGTGTTCTTTACTAGATGCACCTAATTTTTCAGTGTCAAGAGGAGGATGTGTACGCGGTGTTTGTCCCATGCTAACACGTCCTGGGAGAACAGACATCAGTCACTGGCTGTGCCATGTTTTTATTAGCTAAGTTTCACAGAAGCATCCCTCCAAGTAGGGAATAACTCAATGCATCACAGCTCTGGTTTGACAGGAACATTAAAGGTAATATATATTTTGATATATCAATCCAAATTTGTAGGCAGCAGAGGTCAAACTTGATGTAAAAAATTGTTGAGATTATCTTTTATGAAAATCTTAAGTTTGTGGCCCTCTAATGAAGATCTTACTGTCTTACATAAAGATCTGTTTCAAAAATCTAAACTGGTGATCTGACATTTTAATTAGCCTCATCTCATTGCCTTGGAAACATCCTGTCTTTTTGCATTATAAGTCCTAGAGCATTTGACATTCTAATGCACAAGACCATTTTGGACAGACAGCAAACTTTTATTAGTGTTGACTTTGTTGCTATACACTAGAACTCCATTTTTTTACATATTCACTCTGCACATCACCTAACTTCCCTGAAATATAACAGGAAACTCTCCCCTGAAGTATAACAGGAAACTCTTTCCTGGCTTTGTTCAGAAGAAAATTATTGTATAAGCAAATTACATCACATGGAGAGCAGATCTTTTTAGGGATTTTTGTTCTTCGGAGACAACACAGAACAGGAACTTCTTGTTCCAGAAGAGTATACCCAAAAGTACCAGCAGAACGACTCCAAGTTCCCTCACACAGACTTCCCAATGGACTTCAGACCAGAGGTAGGAATATAGTCATTCTTTCATATACGAATTGGTCCAAAGACTGAAATAGTAATTTGGGAATTTGGGACAATGGGAATTTTCTCAGCAAACTTGAGAGCAGACTTTGAAGAGAGGAGGTACCTCCAGCTCCATAAACACCAATCTTCACCCTTAGTTTAAGTCCCCTCTCCCAGTTTCAGTGAGAGTTTGGGAAAAGCAAAAATGCCACCCTTGGTTTTTGGTGGGGTTTTTTTTTTTGCTTCAACGACTACCCATTGTCGCAGCAAAGATATTAACCCTTGCTGCATGCCACTGAAGTGCTATTAAAACATCAGTCATTATTGTGTATTGGCCTGGACCAAACTCAGAGCAGCATTCAGAGCAGCCTGCTTCCATGACCTCAGTACAGTGCAAGCACATTACTCATCCCCTAACAGTGTCAGTGTTAGTGATTTCTGTCATCTCATGAAAATACTTTAACTAACCTATTAAAAATTATACAGGTAGTATGACACGGAAACATTTCAGTTCCTTCAAAAGTGTTTTGAAACTATGCAGAACACAAGTGTTTCTCACCCAGGAAAATGAAGAATAAGGTGCGCTTTTTTGCATCATTTCCTTACAGAATTTTTTAATACATTTGCCCTAAAAAAGGCAAATATCAACTTTAAGTAATATATTTTAGACAGCAATTTCACACACACACAGAGTGGTCAAAATACTATATAACAGAACGTTTCAGTGGTAAAAGGATTATGCTGGCTTACACCAAAAGCTGCATCTGTAATTTAGCAGTTACGCGTTCTGAGCAATAAATAAAAAAATGGTAGGAAATTAAATCTTTTTCATCAGCAGAGCAAAAGGTTCATGAGAAGAGTTTAAGTCAATCGTCTGAAATTGGAGTTGAAAAGTGCCATCCCCCATCCAGCAATGGCACCAATTTTTCATTGTTCAGGGCAGAGCCAGATTCCAGGAGTTCAGCTCCCAAGATTCGTATTAATTTGTTAAATCTGTTTTCTTAGACGTCTTAGAAAAAATGTATGGGTTTTCACCCAGGACTTCTGGACAACAGAATACCCTCACTGTGTTCATTTCTGTTGACTGATTATTGCTGAAACTACATCCCAGTGCTTTTGAAAGCAGCTCAGCTGGCTGAAGCCTAACAAGAGCCACGTGCCAGAAAATACGTCAAAGATTTTCTTTCCTTCTGGATGAGGCTAACAAAAAGAACACTTCTCCTTCCTTCCACAGCTAAAAGCTTCCTCACCCACTGGGTAGAAAGAAAATTTAATGAAGTTTTTTCTTTTCAGATACCTTGTTTTTTTTCAGGGCTGCAGTGGGACTAGTTTGCTCCAGACCCCTGGCCCCATTTTCTGCGGTGAGCTACCATGCTGATTTCATGGGCTATGCCTGTGTGGGAAACAAACTGTCCTACCAGGGACAACTGTGGGATGGATTCTCCCCACCAGGAGTCCTGGAGAAGGGCACTGAGGCAGGAGGACTGAGACACTTGCCTCCATGTAGGTGCACTGGGTGCTTTTACTGTTCAGTCTTTGGCTGCTGGTAAGAATTACACAAGCCTGTGTAAAAAACACAGAATCTGCCTTAAAGATCCAGGTGATTCATTTTTGTTTCTCGTCAGAGCACACAGAAACAAGGCAAGACCAGCTCAGCCCTAAACCCCACCAAAGGGTCCCCAAAGGTTTCCACAGGACACTCACACTTCAGAGAAAGGGAGCAAATTACAACAAAATCTGGGCAGCCATGGTCTCCCTCCCTGGGTAGATCTGGACTCCTTAGCTGCCAATGGAGGTGGGGTCAGAAAGCACGTTCCCCACTCCTCACAGCTGCTGCAGGACTGCCTGCAGGCACATGGAGGACATCTCTGCTGTCCTTAAAGGGTAGTCCTGTGAGGACATAGAAGTATAACACATTCCTAGCTCTACTTCGTATGTTCATATCTGGGGACAAATAAACCAGACCCCTCACACTGCACTACCAAGCCCCCAGCCATGGAGTGGTCTCTGGTCAGTGAGCACCCCGCTGCTCTGGAAGCCACTTCCTCTTCTCCCTGGGGTTGCACTTACACAGACAGTGTACAGGCTGCAAATCTGGTCCTGAACATTGTCTGCCATGATCCCCTTGAATGACTGTTTGGCGTGGTCAAACAAACTTTTTCTTCTTTAGGCACATCTGAGCAAAGCTATACATTTTTTCCAATGCAAGGTGACATTCTGCTATTAATACATGACTCTGGGAGACAAAGACCTGGAGGACCCCCACTGTGAGCATAAATGACATCTGGCTGCATGGCAGCTGGGAAGAGAGCAGTGCGGCTCTCTCATTTACCCAGCTAAAACCCAAATATTTACTCCCAAATTGAGCTGAGCTGCAGCTAGTCTGTACCAGCTGGTTATCCCATTGAGCAAAGAAAGGAGGGAAATGGATTTCTTCCTGTTTTCCTTACTGGTCAAAAGATTAAAAGCAATATAGTGGTGTTGGTCCCTAGGTATTGTCTGATTAATATCCTGTTAGCCAGCTGGCAAATTGCCAGATTCACTTGTCTTTAAATGAGAAAGACTGTTCCGTGAGTGCAAATGGACTCTATTAGCATAACACTAATAATTTAGCACTTATAACCCAGAGAAACGATTATAAGTAAATATAGGCATGCGTTGCCTACCAACATTCCTTTTTGCTTTCTTTCTGCATAGGCAAAGAACTACAAAACATCAGACATTTCACCACCACAGTCAGGTCAGAAGGGTCTAAATTTTACAGGAAAAGTGTTAAGAAGCAAAAAGGCCAGAAGCCGTTAGAAATTCCTTTCTCCCAGCAGCATCTATAAACTTGTCCCTGCTGGTTTTTAATGATGTTGATCAGGTAGGATGTAACACAGAGAAGTCGTCTTCCCTACCTCCAGGTTTCTTGTCTGGTTAGTAAGCTAGGACTTTCCTAGCTGAATGCTGTCTGCCGACCATAAATCAGCTCCCTCTCTTGCCTGACTCTTCTAGCAATTTTCACATTAATAACCATTCTGAATTCTCCAATATGTCATTTCCTTTGGTCTTCTTTGCAGCAGAGGTTTATAGCCAAGTTCAGTTTAGAAACCACCAGTACAAGGCTGGAGTCAGCAGCCCATAAGGTACCTGAGATCACTTCATCTATTCAATGTTATTCATATGTTTGGGAGCACAGTTATGACATGCATATCTTTCACCTACTGTCTGCATCAGACACTGATGACAACAGAGGTTTCAGAGGAGATAACCTCTCTGTTACCTCAAGCAGCAGTTGCTTCCCTAATAGTGCTCCCTGAGGGACGGACATGCCATAGAAGAAGATAAATGTTTTGAGGACACTCACTAAAAATACCACGTGTTAATTCCCCAATTAAAAGTCTCAGGAGGAGAATAATGAGTGATTTGATAGCAATTCTGTAGGTTTGTAGTTGTCTGATATCCCACATCTGGGAGCTACTGCCCTCAGGTAGCAGCTAATTGGCCCCAGTTACCATAGTGCCTCACAGTCCTTAATGTATGTATCCTCACTACTGCTCAATAAAGCAAATAAGGACTGATTTCAGTTCAACAGACTGGGAGCTGCATTTCAGAGAAAGCAGGGAACTGACTTTATAGCTTTATACTCCACATATAAATCACAGAGAAAGGCAAAATCCAGCTCCTGACAAGTACTTTCTACCTAGGGGAGAAACTGGCCACAGAAGATGTTTCTTTGGGTCAAACCTGCTTATTTACAAGGACTGTAAAAGTGCTGCTTCCCTGTCAAAATAAAACAACCAGCATTTTATTCGCCTAGCCCTCTCAGTGAGCTCTGTAACCAAAAAAATGCTGTCTCAAGGCCTTTTCTTGAGCGAAGATCCAGTGATTGCTCTGTCTCCTTGGTTTTGTGTTACTTTCTGCCTCTGTCCGTGTGGAAGTCCCGCTCCTTCTCCCACAGAGGCAGGCATGCAGAGCTCATTACTCATTACATCTCCCTCTAGGACTTGTTCTTTTATTCTCACAAGCAAGCATAATTCAGCTTTTGTGGGAGCTTAATAACTTGCTCCTATGGTTTTGGAGACTTGGTACAACCAGGAAGTTCTGTTACTTGTAAGGCTTATCTTGAACAAAAAGTGTCTTTAAGCCCTCTCACCCCCTGCAAATGCACCCAGGCTGTAATAATGCTGAGATACCTCGAGATTTGTTTTTTTAAAATGCTTCATCAGCATTGATTTCAATAGGAGCTGGATGCCTAATCTGCTTATGCACTTCTGAAAATCCTATTAAGTGCCTCTTTACTTCTCTAGGTGCCTAAATATACTTTTCTTAATTTGGCTCTAAGTGATTTGCATCCGTCATCAAGATTTTTGAGAGTGTGGCTCGAGGGGAGACGCCTCCCTGTCACAGCCCTTCCATGCAGTCTGTCACTTGTTCAGATACCTAAACCGGGAAATGAGCTCTCGCGAAGATGCTGTGACAGTGTGAAATATGTCTTTAAACTGTGAACACTCTTCGTACTGTTGCCTCCTTGTCTCATTACGCCTCCCATCCTGTGCTGAGCACACATGCCCTCTCCTCCAAGGAGCACTCACCATGGTGTTATCACAGCTTCCTCTCCCTTTCCACCAGCACCCCAGACCTGTACAATTTTCTGCAGCAGGCCCCAGATGTGAATGGAGCCATGGCGCCTCGGTGAGAGCAGGGAGATGTATTTTGGGAAGGGGCAGGGATGGTTTGGGTACTCAGGGCAGCAGCTAGGACAGCAGCAGTGTCCCACCTTGGTGCCCAGGCTAACAAATAGTGTTTACAGAGAAGTGCAACCAAACCAGGCAGCGTATATAAACATTTACTTCTAAGGACATCCTAGAGAATTACAAATGCCCGTGGCTTAGAAATGTCTTTGCTCAGCTTTTCTTGTCTTCCTTGGCCTTTCGTTACTAAAAGGCAGTCACAGGCAAGAAAAACTGTGAGGGGACATACATCTGAGAGGCTCAAATGACCTGAGGCTTAGCTCCAGGGTTTGTGTCAACAGGATGGCCAAACACTCCTCAATCTGGAGAAAGAGCACTAGAAAAGGGTCTGTACCTTTATACCCGGCACTGGATGGAGTAACTGCTTCCTGCAGCTAATGGACGTAGAAGTGGGGCCAAGAAGAAACCAAACTGGCCATGACCAGGCTGGTACCCACCTACAGACAACTTCTTGGGAACGATGGGCCCCATTGGGTCCTCAGCAGCTCTGCCCCAGCTCCACTGCAAGCCTCGGTCAGAAAGGGGAAAAGGGGAAATTATCACCTCTGGAAATTACAGTTTAAACAGTCCTCAGAGCACCTTTAGAATGATAGAATCATAGAATCATTTAAGTTGGAAAAGACTTCTAGGATCATCAAGTCCAACTGTCAACCCAACACTACCACATCTCCTAAACCATGCCCTGAAGTGCCACATCGACACGTCTTTTAAATACCTCCAGGAATTCTGACTCCATCACCTCTCTAGGCAGCCTTTTCCAATGCCTGACCACTCCTTCAGTGAAGAATTTTTTTCTAATATCCAATCTAAACCTCCCCTGATGCAGCTTGAAGCCATTTCCTCTCGTTCTATCGCTAGCAACTTGGGAGAAGAGCTGTTCTTAAGACGAAAAGAAACTTTGAAAGGTGGATTAAATTTAGGATGGTCTGTTTTTGACACAGAAGAACAGCTATTTAAAAAGAGCGATGAAAAATGGGAACATACTCCGAGATCTAAGCATACTTCAAGAGAAATCTAGAAAAGTACTAATACGGAAATGCTCTGAATCAGCTATTTCTCCTCTTACAGACCCTATGCTGCAGCCCAGAAAGCCGTGATAAAGCAGACCTTAAAAGTCCTCTGGCCTTTGCCACTGATTTCCCTCTGTATTAATTCTGTTTGCTAATAATCACAGTGCAGCAGCTGAAGTGGCCGGCACTCACAACAGCCCCATTAAGAAACCAGCAGTGTAGGGTCTAGCCCATGACCTTCAGTCTGCAACTTCTGCTGTCCCAGGTCTTTCCTTGCAAAGTGCCGGCTTGAGCAACACATCTGTGCTTCAGTCCGCTGTCTGCAATACCACAGTAATAACAGTGGCCATATACAATCCTTATGGATTAATTAGTTACCATTTGCAGTGGACCCTGACTGCTGATAAATCACCTTTTTGGAAAGAGTGAAGAAACTCCCATACAAAAAACCTAGCAAGTTATGATTTGCAAATATAAAACAAAAAGGCAGACAGCCCAAATCCAGGGAAAAAAAGAGACCAAAACCCTCTGATTTTGCTTACCCTCCCATTGCGTCTGTTGCAATGAGCAGAGAGAAGAAGAAAGAATTACATTTGTTCCCAGCAGGAAGCAATGAGAATATTCTCTCCTTGGATCTGCCAAGCTTGCAAGGAAGGTCCCCAAGCTGAATTTCTTCAGGGAGTAAATGTTAACTAACAGAAAGTTGGATGGGCTCTCTTTCTTGGGAGAAGACCAGGGCTTCCCTCAATACTGCATGAGGCCTAGAGCCAGGGACCAGAACATAACCTAATTAGGCCAGAAAGGGTGATTAGCTGTTTATTTTGAAGATGTTCTAACCATGCACTCACATTATACACTGCCCTGGGAGAAAAAGGATGCTGTTTATACTCCCAGATCTAAGGGATCAGCAGAGTTTATTTTCCCCTACAAATGAAGGCCCGTTCTACTTACATTCTTTCAGCTGAGATCAGATCTGTTTATTTTCATTGATCTGGAGGAAATGGGAATATTTCAGTCTATTATTCTGAGTCCAGGGAAGCAGTTTGTATTGCTTAACCATGGGCAAAGGCAAATTAGTCACAGCCTTCACATGCTACCTCAAAAGATTTGTTTAATAGTAATACCATTAGCGGCAAAAGGATTTACAAAAACCCATAGTGCAAATTCTGCTTCTTGAACCTTTTCCAAAAGGCATGACAAACTTTGTTAAACCCTCCTGATGACTGGTACTCCATTGTGGGAGATGGAGTTGATAAAGTTCTCCCTCTCCCCAGCAGTCACCTCCACATACTGATGCTGAGCTGAGGGGTTTAATGCAATATTTTCAAGCTCACTGCTTCTTTACTCTATTCAATTAGCTGCTGATCTGTGAAGGTATCTCAAAGCACCGCACTGAAAAAGTAAAATGCTGGTGGGAGAGAAGAGAGGTGCAATGAGGCTCCCCACATGTGGTTTCTGGTCAGACTAGTGGCAAGAAGACAAAGACGTCTTCACGTTACATAACGGCGCACCCCACCAAAAGCCACAGCAGGATCCGACTTCATTGTTTCCAAATATTTGTTCGAGTTTTCTTCATATTTAATTATAAAACAATCCCCTTTTGCTAGAGTTTGTTAACTGGATTTTGTTTCCATGCTTTGATCTTTTATTTTTAATCATCTCTCATGTTCATGAAGCCCTTAGTAAGATTCTCTGCTGATAAAAGTGCTCAAATTATAGCAAATGGACTATGAGGTGACAATATATCTTAGCGATGGTTTTAATTCCTTTGAAGTTAAGCTTTGTGATGGTCAATTAAACTATTTTAATTGCATCTTAGTTATTTTAAACTTAAATCAAGACTCTTTTCCAAATACTGGAACTTAAAAATTCTGCAGAACCCAGGCAACTGCAAGCGCTGTGAATGTGAACTTTATCTGTTGACTCCATTCAGCAGAAGAAACAATCAAGAATGCATCAAACATCAAATACTGTGATGAAGACAGAAATTACTGGCAACCAGTTATAAAGATCTGGAGCAGCAGAAGGTACAGTGTGTTACATACATTATGGGGCTGCCAGAGTAGGCTACTTAGGGATGTACAAAAACAATTTAGATTGTTGATCATAATACTTTCATGCTGGTCATAACTATCTGGCTGTTATTTTATGCTTCCCCAGCCTGTTTGCTGAATCTGTTTCCTGGTTTTTGTACTTGTTTATAGTTTGCAAATTGTTTCAGGCAAAGTGAATTTTGCTGTTTGTTTCCACGGTACTAGTATCAAGAAGGGGATAGGAATCTCCATGATCTCCTTCGCTGAAAATAATTTAAAAATCCCTAATGGATGCAGAAAAAATTCTTCTCTAGGAAAAACAAACTCAGCTGACCTCTAGCTAAATTAACCAATATCCCTCATGATCCACGAATTTTCATGATGGATAATGGGGAAGCTTTATGAAGTTCAAAAATAGCACCAAGTTCCCCCCTCCTCCTCCTCATTGCAGGGTCCTGCCAGCTATCATAAGATCGATCTGCTGCAAGCAGAACTTCCCCACTACAATGAACATAATCCTCCAGTTCACTGGTTTAAGTGAGTCTTGAAGGATTACTTTTCAGAGTAATGAGGGGTTAGATGTTTCCCAAGATAGCTAGACAGCCTTCATGGATTTTTAAGATGAGCCAGTACGTAAGAAGTTACAAAGTGCTGTAGCCTTTACGTAGGTATTTTTCCCTTTTCTCACAAAAAGGCCAGGTGCTCTGAGACATCCACCTTCCTGGGAGCAAGTTTTCCATTAAAATCCCTGAGAAAGAAGTTCCTGAGGTGCAGATATTTCTTGTTTGTTTGGGGTTTTTTTCCACATAGCTTCATTTTGTCCCTTTATTACAAAAAAAAAAAATTCTTTTCCATTTTCAAACATTCCCTGTGATTGCCAGGTGTCATGGTTTAACCCCAGCCAGCAACCAAGCACCACACAGCTGGTCACTCACTTCCCCCCACCAGCACGATGGGGGGAAGAGAATCAAAAGGGTAAAAGTGAGAAAACTCATGGTTTGAGATAAAGATGGTTTAATAGATAAAGTAAAAACTTCACACACAAGCAAAGCAGAACAAGGAATTCATTCACTCCTTCCCATGGGCAGGCAGGTGCTCAGCCATCTCCAGGAAAGCAGGGCTCCATCACGCGTAACGGTTAGTTGGGAAGACAAATGCTTTCACTCCAAACGTTCCCCCTTCCTTTTTCTTCCCCCAGATTTATATGTTGAGCATGATGTCCTATGGTATGGAATATCCTTTGGTCAGCTGTGCTTAGCTGTTCCAGATGTATCCCACCCCAATTTCTTGTGCCCCCCCTAGCCTGTTCACTAGTGGGGTGGGGTGAGAAGCAGAAAAGGCCTTGACTCCATGATTCTGTGACTCTGTGTAAGTGCTGCCTAGCAGTAACTAAAAGGTGCCTGTATTATTCACACTGTTTCTAGCACAAATCCAAAACACAGCCCCATACTAGCGACTATGAAGAAAATTAACTTTACCCCAGCCAAAACCAGCACACCAGGGCAACAAACATACCAAGGTAAGATCACTGTATTTGCAGGGTTCTCCTATAGTGGAGAATTGATAGCCCACATACAAGGTATAATCATGCATTGTGGTGGCCTGGCACACTGTTACCATCCCTTGCTGTTTGAACAGTAAGAGGACTCAGTCTATAACAGACTCCCAGAGATTTGCCAGAGTCCAAAATCACATGCAGGTAAGTCCTGCTTTCATGGACCCTTGTTTTCAGGGTCTCCTTGGCCAGTCACTGCCTCCTATGGCACACGTCCCAGTGAGGCAGCTCATGAGTCACAGAAGTGGGAGAGTGACTGCCCGAATGCTCGGTAGCTGTATTTTCCAACACGGGAATGCCCCAATCTTGCCCCCTGCAATGCAAACAACAGTTACTGCTCCTGGAGAAGTTGAGGACAAGCAGCCACAAAATGCAGCTCTCCCATCCCCACCTACAGTCCCCCAGTAGAAAATCTCCTGAAAGGAAGGGAGACGGTCACAGCTGAGCAGCAGCAGCACCCTATTCCCCTCTTCAGGTGAAAATCGCTTTGCTCAAAGAAAACAGGCATTGGTTAAATAAACCAACACCTTTCTTGTAAAATTTTGGCCGTTTCTGTTGTCCCCCTTGCACAAGACCAAAGAGTCCAGCACAGACAGTACTTTAATCAGACACTTGAAGCAAGCTATTCTGGGGTAGGAAGAGATTTTTCTATTGTTCACAGGGAAAAAAGTGGTTAAAAGCTGATTAGCTAGTTACTTCTCCTGCAAGATCTGACCCGCAGGGACAAGCATCCCTAATATCTACTTGAGATTATTAAGTACATTCTAGCCTCGCTTAAATTTGGACACATTTCTGTAGAATTTACTTTTTGAGACATTTTGAGAAAATCTATGGGAGTACAGATGATTTCTTCCAATACACACAGGAATCTATGTTAAATTGGCTAACAAAGCTGCTTGGATTGGAAAACAAATTAATCCACCCAGCCATTTATAAAATGCCCACAAGAAACACACAAATAAAAGCTTTTCTACATTTTACTTCTGCAAAGAAAGAATGAAACATTCTTGTCTCCAGAGAACTTCCAGTCCCCACTCCCATCCTCTGAGTTTTATCTTCCCTCCACAGATTCAGATTTTGAGGAGCAAAATTAACTGTTTTTATGAGAAGAGTTGATAATGGCAAGAGGGGATACTGTCAATCAAGGACCAAGTCCCTGGCCCCATGAGCATCCAGGACAAAATGCTCAGTGCAACCAGACAGGCTGTCCAGAGGCTGTTAGGGAAGAGTGCCCTGCATGAGGTTCCCCTGCAGTGTTGATGCTTCCAGCAAAGCAAGCATCTGAAGGTCTGATAATTGATGGCAATACAAGGGGGGGGGCATCTATGCTGTTGCTCATCTCAGGCAAAAATGGAAGCTTAAAAGCAGACATCTCTCTCCAGTGACTTGGACCTCTTGCTCACATGGAAATATCCGCATTTAGCAAAATGAATCCCACTCTTTCTTAAGGCTGCTTGCATTTCCTGAGTTGCGCAGGAGGGAATGCTCTTTCCTTTCTCTTGCACCGCAGCTGCCCAAGAGGAGGGTGGGTGCTTAAACTTTGTTTTGTAAAAGCAGTCCCTCTGATGATGAGGGCTGGGGACAGTGCTTGCCGGGATGAAAGGAGGAAGAAGCTGTGTGTGTTCAAGTTGCGAGGTTCTAGCAGAGTCCAACAGAGACACAGAGGCTTAAGAAATTCACCGCAGGTGAAATACTAGGCTGTATTTTGTCTGCAAAAAATACCCCAGCTGTACATCACGGATGTGCCTGACAATGGAATCCACCTCTTCTATCTTTGAAGAAAGGGGCAAAAGTATATTTGACGCAACGTTCGGCTATTTGCACTTTGGAAATCCAGCTCCCAGGGACTTATTCTTTCAGTCTGTTTTATTAGTTTCCACTGTCTCCCAAGAGTTGTGCTCCATGGTAACTCAGGAACTTGCTTAGTTGCCTTACATATTGACGTATACAAGGAAACCACAGTGCTAATACACTGTTTGAGCATCTCTAAGATATATTTAAAATACCTAGGACATGTACAGAGTGGAATTTATAGAGGACACAGAATAGTGCTGCCTTCCCTTAAGGTCATAGCAATTGTTTCTTGGAGAGTTCTACTAAGTCACTCCTGGCTTTGCAACAACTAAAGTAATGAGAAACTTTTTGTCCACCCTGTTAAGCAACATTCATTCTTCCTGTCCTCCAGAGATTACAATAAAAAAAATACAAGGTGATTAAAAAGGGGAAGGAAAAGAGAGGAAAAACTATTTGCCCTACAGTAATCAGCTGTGTCTAGACTTACTAGCTGGGTGCTGCTGACATAGCCCTGTAGTCCTCATTCTTTTCTCATCCACAGCACACGAAGACTCTGCTCAGCCTGCCAGGCCTGGGCTTTTTTACAAATGGCAGCAGTGCGGGACAGGTTGGTGCACGTTCATGTTTTCCCCTCACAGGCGTACCCAGACCCAGAAGCATTTCAAGTAATAGGAAACAGAAAAGCCGTAACAATTCTCACACAGACCTGAAGTCAGATCCCTGGTTCCTCTGCTTTCATCCTGGTGCCCAGTCACCAGCTGGCTAGCCCTGTACATGACATAAACTGTTCAGTCACTTTGAATCTCTGTGTGTTTCTTTCTATGATATATGATAAGGTCCAGACAACAAAATGCACAAGATGCAGTTCTGGAAGTGCTGTGGGGATTCATTAGTTAATACCACAAGGACCTGGCATGCAACATCTAAAACCTTAGTGGCATTCTGCTCCTTCTCACTGTCATTAGCTTTGAATATCCTTGGGATTACTTTTTAAAATACCCTAGGGAATATGACAGGAAAAGTAGAAAAGACTACTGAAAAAAAAAAAGGTTTTCCCACATGTTTTGGGGGAGGAAATAAAGATGCATGTTTAAATATTTGTACTGAGCATGCAAATTTTCAAAGAGCAGGAGAGGGACCAGCTTCTGCTATTTCAGCTGCAGCAAGTGACCTGCATGGTGCTAGGAGAAGATGAGATACTTGTCCAAACACAATGGTAAGAAGCTAAAAACCTGTAACAACATATTCTGAGATGCTCTGGCCTGGTTAATTTTTCAAACAACAGTTCTACTTTGAAAAACCCACCTTTGAAAATTGCTAATGAGTAATCAAAGACATCAAAACACAGTGCCTGTTGTGCCAGTGAGCTTTTCTTCTACTGCCATTTGGATTTTAATGACTTTCTGATGTATATCGATGCAAAGCTACTCATACCACAAAGGATCCGCTTTAACTGTTGCCATTTAACATATAGGATAAGCCGTTATAGAAACACATCTCTCCAAGGCAGCTGGCAAAACAGATGAGGTGAAGTACCTAATGTCAAAACAGAGAGTATAAACACTGAAGAGCTTATCAGACCTGTGAAGACACTTCAGTTGAACATACCAACATCTGCCTTCGAGCACAAAACCCCTTCCAATAGCACTAAAGGGTCAGCAATGTGCCGGGGGAAAAAAAAAGACCGTTGCAGCTGGCTATGCTATTGAACACGTCAGAGTAAATGCAGGATCCCAGCTCCCTCTGCTAGCAGAGGTCAGGCAAGCACAGGCATCAGTCAGTGGTTTCAGATCTGGAGGTGAAGATTTTCACTGAGTAGTTTCAGAGAGTTCCCAGCTAGTCTACACCGTCCTATGGCTCTGGCAGTCTTTCCCTCTGAAAGACGCTGCTGTACAACATCAGGGTTACCTCAGGTGAGTTTTAGTTGGTGGTATGCAATTTTCTGGTTGGTATATGTTCATCTGTAATCCTATCAGCTAGTTTCTGAAGTTGAAACAAAGTCAAATGCAGAAAAAGTGAAAATGGTTGTCTTCTATCTATGTTTTAAAGTCTGTATGGACCTCTGAGATGAAGCTCATTATTGTTATTGCTGTAACAATTGTTATTGTATTTTTCATTCTGAAGTACCAAAATATAAGAACAAGGAGTTCAAAATTAGTTTGATTAAAAGAAGGGAAATTCACCCAAGTATATATGATATTTAATTATACATGTATAACCATACCTACTACTACAGGAAATAAATCTACATGGTCAGGATCCAGATCCAGCCTACTTAGACAAAACTGATGAATGAAAAGGTACTTTACTTCTGGAGACATCTGTTGTCTGCTACTAAGTAGGGAACTAATTTCTAATTAGATAGATCTTACATAAAATGTTTGGCATTATTTGAAGCATCCTGCATTCTGTATCTTGTTTTATCTACCTGACTTATCAATATTTTGCTTTTGCAGCTAAGGACAGCCACACTATGCTAAGGCAAAAATAAACAGTCATCTGATCTGTAAGTAAATAATAATACAGTAACAGTAGTGACCCATTATTTATAGTTCCAGAACAATTTTTGCTTTAAAGTTCATTAGATTAGAAAGCTTCAGCACATTTTTCTCTGCACTGCTCCATGGTTAGTTCCCCATCAGGGGAAAACATTAGGAAGTTGCAGGGTTTAGGAGGAGCTGTTTTTTCAGAACACAAAATCAGCCATTGCTAACCTTTCATACCAAAGGTTTTGCCCATTCGTAGTCCAAAATAGAAAAAATTGAACAGAAGTTTTCTCACTGGCCATGGAATATTTTTTGCCAAGAGCTCTGGGGAGGATTTGTTACCAAATCTCCGCACTCGGTATAACAGCATGAGAAGTTTAGGGAAAGGGTACAAGTACATCACCTGTCCTATTTCTAATTCTATCATACTTTGATGGCTGGAGATACATTACGTGTGTCCGGGGACTTATATTAATCGATTTTACATAAAAGTTCCCTGTCTCTGCCATTGTATCTCTCTAACAGAAAGTGAAGTCCTCAGCCTCCAAAGATCATCCTGAAATCCACCTCAAGCCCATCTCCTTTTATGAACATTCCTGGCAGATGATGGCAATGAATACACTCAAGCAGTCATTTAAATTCTTCTGCTTTCCCAGGAAGGGAATTTGTTATAAATTTATTTGGTAGCCTCTACTAATTCATTCATTCTCCTTCAAATGCCAGCTACAGACTGATCCCGTATGTGCATTCATGTGAAAAACTTTCCCTTTAAGCATTGAGACGCCAAGACTTGACAGTAAAAATACTTGAACTTTTGATTTTATTTCCTAAAAAAAAAAATGTGGAAAACAGCACATTCCCATGGAATGTTTCTACCTTGATTAAATTATACACTTTCCACTAGGAAAAAAATCCATTAGACATTTTCCACTCTCTATTTATGGAAGCATCTGTCCACCTTCCTGAAGTTTTTCTGTAGTTCGGATGAGGGCAGTTTGCACTTTGCACCAAACAGCTTCAAAGACCAGTTCCTGGGTCACAACTAAGGGAGCACTTGAGTTATGCTTGACTTAATTGTTAATGTATATTTAAATGCTTCTCTGGGTTGGAGTTGTTATCAGTTTAGACCACAGCTTAACATTCAAGGGGCAGTAAGTTTCAATGCAAATACCATCATGCAGAAAACAAATGCACATACTCTGGAGTGACATGTCATGTGACAGCTAATTAGGAACTTCAGCTGATGAACGGTGAGCATGTATGGACACGGGGATAAAACTAAGGATGTTGTAGACTTTGCACTGCCTGCTTCCTGGATTTTCAGTACTTGTTTCGCTTTTATTAAACAGCCTCATTGTTTTGAACAACAATAAATTCTTGCAATTATACCTGCTTTACAGTTATCTTGTTTGGGAAGTTCTTTATGGATCACAGTCTTTTCTGAAATTACACTGTGCAAATATTATTACTTGTGAGGTGAAATTATCGTTAGTGAGTAAACCAAATATATGTGCAAATAAATAGATGACCTCCACTGAGGAAGTTATTTCTGAACACATTGGGACGTATCCATTATTTTGGCCTTCTACTGGCACTGAACCATAATTTCACCACCTCAGTAACACAATGAAGAGCAAATAAGAACATCGTCCCTGGGTTTTAGTGCAGGCTGTACAGAGTAGCATCTAACTACAAGGCCACAGCATCAGATCATGGCCCTGGCAAAGACTGGAAAGTCCTATTCTTTGAAATTTAGAACCACCAATGCTGAGATTTTCTTTATGATAACTTTTCTTCAGGGTTTGTTTCTCCTGTTTCAAGTGGAATATTACGGAGATACTGTTTTCCACCAGTATTGGCTCAAAAGACTATGAACATTTCCTTCCACTTTCTACCTCTGTATTTTATCCTGTACCCATTCCACCTACTTTGAGATACCTAGCTGAGATGTCTACTTTAGAAAGCTCACCACTCAAGATATGTTATCTGCCATTCAAATCTCATTGCAGTCACCGTCTCTCCCCACTAGTCCCAGAGATGTGTTTTTTTCAGCCTGCAATCTGCAGACCCAGAGACAGCTATGAAATAGTTCTTGACAGGGTTTTGAAAGGTAACCAAGAAAAACAATCCCATAGTCTGCGGGATGAAATTCACTGTAGAAGAGCTCCACCTTACACTGGCAAGTTGAAAGGAACTGTAAATCAAAAAAGGCTAAGGAAGACTCTGGCCGCTCTTAGCCACTTCAGTGACTAAACCTAAGCATTTGGTCCTGGCTTTGCTGTGTAATTAGCCAATTCTGGGCACTCTGAGAAGCAAGAGACTTCAGCAGTCCTTAAGCATCTTTGTAAAGATGGCCACATTTTTAAGCAGAACATGAAATATCTTCTAAGCAAACTTCTCACCAGTTAACTGCATCCGATTGTTCAGAAACATCCACATGGTTATCATCTCATAAGCACAGTGTTTACAGGTAGTAAAAATCATGAAAACTTACATTTTGTCCTGCTGAATTCCTAAAATTACCTAATTACAAAGCTCTTTACAAAATGAAGAGGAAGAAAGCTGAGGACAACTGCAATAAACTCTAAAGTCAACATTGACAGAAACAAGGTGGCAGGTGTCAGATTAGATAAAATAACTTGTGATGGCATACCACAATGTGGCTTCATTAAAAATACAAATAAAATTTAAGCCTGGGGTTATGAAATTGACCTTAATTTGTCTTCGTAATGACATCTAAAAATTTCAGAAAATGTTGGCAGAAAACGAAACTAAAGACAACACTGTAAAGATGTTCTATTTTTTGTACAACATAATCAAAATTGAAATAAGCCTGAGGTTGAAAATCAGAAATATGACCTGGATTCTAATTAATTGGGTAAAGTTAGGTAATTAGGTAAAAATTAATTCATGTTACCTTGAGCTTAAAAGAAAAAAACATATAACCAAATGGAGAAAGGCACTTTACCTGCTGTGCTCAGCTGAACTCATGTTGCTATGTGTTCAAAGCTACTTACAGTCTTTATATGAACCATGTAATTAAAGGGAAATCTTTACCTGTACATAAAAGCTAACCAAGGATCCAGTGCAATCACCGGCCTGCTCATCATTCATACTAGTCAACTTTTAGGTCATTGCCTTGCAAGCTCTGTTTTGGACTGTTTCAATCAGGTATTTCCAACCCAGATCTGGTACTCAGGGACTAGTTCTAAGCACTATAAATTCAGGCTATTAAACATAACTCAGCTGCAGTGCCCCTTTGGTTTTCTTTTACTGGGCCATACAGACATAGCCTGGGTCACTTGCTTTTACAATCTGAGCCTTGCTCCGCTGCCCTCAGTTTTCTAGTATAGCATCCATATACACTACATTTCTGCTATAGTTATTTTTTAAGGACACATCAAAGGGTTTTTTTAAAAAAGTTATCAGAACTTAAGTGTGAAGGTTTTGCTAATACAGCCACGCCAGTAAAGATCATAGAGCATAGGAACGCCATTACACTCTTAGCATGGGTATGAATTTTGAAGGTATGGTTAACTTTGCTTGGGAAAGTAGAGGAACAGGAAAGCTTAAAGCATTTTTGTTTCATTTTGATTTGTTTTAACCAAGTTAAGCTACAATAGCAACATTCAGGTTCCACAGCATAAACAGTAGAATTTCTTCAGCTGATTTTCATCAGTTCCACCATGCCACCCTTTTCCTAACATGGTTGTGAGAGCTAAAACTTTTCTCTCTGATGCCTAGAAAGCTGGCTTCTGTCTTAGGCAAATTCTACACATCTGAACACAAAGATCATCCTAGTATAGTTTTAGATATGAGACTTCATTATTAAATATTATGAAGGTATTTTATCTCTGTCTGACAAACAAAGGATATCAGAAAAGGTAAACTGGAGTATCTGAGCTGCAGAAAGTTCTAAAATGTTCATTAGATTAAAAAAATCAACATTAATTTAACTCCTAGCCCCAAAAGATAATAGCAAATTGCTTGTGTTTGCATTTCAGCTAGATTTTTTTCCAGCTTTCTCTACAGGTTAAGAAAAAAACCCTCGGAAACAGTGACTCCTAAAACAAACTGAACAAAGATTTATGTCTATTTGCAGAAATATTAGCTCTCAGTGGGTATGTCTGCATTCAATATTTTCTATATTATTACATGGTTTCACTGTTGCCAGAGTCTGTTCAGCTACTCTGAATATTTTTTTGCTTAAGGATATATTTTATTTCTGTTGATGGGAAAATCTGAGCCTTGTAACTTTCTGGGCTACAAATTCATAACTGACAGTCAGACATGAACGGAATTTCTCACTCTCTCTCTACAGCACACTCAGAAAACAGAAACATGAGGACGATATCTTAAGTATAAGCAGGGGATACTGATGTTAGTGTTGTTTCAAAAACTGCCAGGAAGAAACAATGAAATTCATAGGTATTCAACAAAGAAAGCTGAGAAAAAAGAATGAATTAATCTATTTTCAGCCAGCAAACATGACACACATTTAAAGGCCAGCAAAACCAAGCTCATGAAATAGGATTCCTCTAGATGGAACTCTTGAATTTGAAAGATGACAGTCATGTAACAAAAGCATCGAAACTTAGGAAATTATTCTCTTCCTCCGCTGATTATTCCTCCTACTGAAATACCTCCTTAGAGGGAAATGGGCTTATCTCACCTACTCAGTCCATGGCATGATGAGACACAGCACCCCTGTGCAGCAGACTTGAATTTAAAGGGCTTGAATAATGTGGTAAAACAAACAAAATTATTACTATGATAGAGGTTTTGACAGGTGCAGAGAGCTGTCTATCTGTGTAGCTCCTTTTAGGGTAGGATTAAAGCTGCTAATCAAGGATTGTAGATTGGACTCAGCTCTTGCCTTTGAACTTCCTACTAACACTTGTAAACCTGCCTGGACTAGAAATGGGAAAATTTTTTTTTAATAAACTTTTAATTATTACATAAATGAAGCAATTATATAAAAATACTTAGGAAGTTAATGAGCAACAGAAAATCAAATTCAATTAAATAAAACAGAATCTTTGTAAAATATTATGAAGTACTGACACAACCATAGAAGTTGCTAAGTAATATCTTAGCAACTTTGTCAACAGCATCAGAACAGCTCTGCAATGATCTTTAAGACAAGTCTGATATCTTTTAAAACCAGTCATTCAAAATATATGGGAGAAAAAGAAAAAAATCTATATACCTACAGACCTTTGGCTTTCTAAAAACACAAAGATGCCAGCAGTAACACCTAGGCGCTACAAATATATTCAATGAGAACACAAAAGCAGATGAGGCAGAAGTGCTAAAATGGCAAAGAGCTTTGCAGGATAACACATCCCAAGGGAAGCACTTGCAAGGTAAAGTATAATAATATGAGGCAGCTGCTCCTAAAGCCTCTGCACTTGCACTGAGAAACCAGGTATCAGCTGGATGTCAGGCCCTTGAACCCTCCATCAACACTGCAGTGAAAGTAACTGCCGTAACCAACTGCACTTCAGCACGGCACATGGTGTGGAAATTCTAATAGAGATACATTAGAAAGCACGATGTGGTAACAGGTAGCGAACGTTGACTTCTGCCAGTGACTGTGCAATTTTTATTCTTTGCATTCTTAGCTTCACATCTTGACTGCTGAAAAGCACTTTTCTTGGGGCTATCTCTGAAACATATAGAGAAATCTTGTCTGGCAGAAAACATAATGTGCATGACCTACTGGTACATATAAGCATGCGCTATACTCTCTCACAGCTATCTGTTTGCTTCTGGCTGTTATTAGTTACCCTCCTAAACTCGTACTGCATATGTAATACATTTATCTTCAAAAGATCACTAGTCTCATTGAATCGCTCACAGCAGTAGCAATGCTTTGCTTCCCTATTTCTGTGAAGTCCTAGGACTGCATCTGAAGATGCCAGTAGCCAGATATCCTCCATGTACGGGCCACTCCCCTGGTGCTGCCCTTCCACTTGCGGGGTTCCAAAGAGGATCCCAGCTCCTGTAGTCAATAGTCAATGAAACATACAGCTCAGATGTTACTTGCAGTAAAAAATTAAAAAATGTATGCAAAAAATCTTTTAAAAGACCCCCCCTACACAACACATGCAGCAATAGTGCCCCAGCCCCGAGGCAGCCCAAAAAACACAGTCCCTGAGAGAAATAAATTGCCACATGTAGGATTATTGCTTCAGTGTATAAAACTGCACAATGTGAAAAAAAAAAGCTGCACACAGGAGAAAATGATGCAGCAGATCCAAAATATATTAATTGATCTATTTCTATTTCTGACATAAACAGTAGGGAGGACTAGAGCCACCTACATCCCTCTGAGGTGCAGCAGAGACCTCTGTTACTGCTGCCGGAGGAAAAAGTCCCTGCCCATGAGTTCCATCTTCTGCCCTGGCACAGCAACTGGTCCCAGCTCCGGTACCAGATGAGCCAGAGTGTGGGGTGGGCCCTGGATGGCAATGCTCCGGCCCTGGGTGCTCAGCAGGTGTTCCTGAGCCTGCAAGTGCCAAGCCAACAAGTACCATGCAAAGTTTGCAATTGCCTGCTACCCCGACGCACAGCAGCAGGCAACAGGGGTGGTGATAGTTTTTCAGAAGACATTTTGTAATTGCAATTGTGTGTTTCATACGCAGCAGCCAGATGCATAGGGGGGTGGGGGGAGAAACAGCTATAAATCTATAAATAAGTAATGGAGTGTTGGGCTATGAAATTCATAGATTAATACAGGAGAAATTCTCTCAGCGGCTGCATTAACGCCAGCACAGCATTCAGCTGTTTATCACTTTGAAACGGCTCCTGCTTCTCGCCACAAAGGCCATGTGTGGCTTGCCTGGGCTCCTGTGTGCTTTTCTCATGTTCTTCTCTGGCCAAAAACAATTAATTCCCTACAGAGATCATACAGTCAGGATCTTAGGCTCTGCTAATGCCCACTTAAATAATATGATTCTGCCTTATCTAACACCGACCTCTCTGGTCTCAGAATGTGGCTTGGTCCTCACTGCCTGTGTGAGAAGTTTTGGGGGAACAAGAGGCACGTGGGGCCACCTCAAACCTATTTCTGCTCTCACACTGTGAGCCCACACTTGACTTCAGAGACCGCAAGGTCACAGCAATGTCCCACACACTTGAGACAGGTCTGCGAGAGGATTTGTTGGTCTCGGAGAACGCCATGAGCCACTCCTGGTTGTCAAGCAAGGACCAATTCAAACCTGCTGAAGCACTTCCAAATACTGCTTTTTCAGGGAGGAATTTAAAACTTCTTAAACACTGCAGCACCCAGCTGCTCACTGTGCACGCTCTGGAGGTGCTGGTACTGTGTCTTCTGGAGAGCTGCTGCCACGACCTGCATCTGCCCAGCAGATCCATGTCTGAAGTGGCAGCCATTTTCCCAAAGTCCCCTCTGCCCCCCACTGCCCAGGGCACCGCTGAGATCCCTGCATCCCCAGGGCAGCTGCTCACCGTGGTGGGTGGCTCCAAGCCTGTTTCTAACCCCTCTGTTGCAGGGAAAACGCACACTTCACCTTGCCCAGCTGCCCAGCTCAACACCAGACCTTTCCTCAGGTTCCCCTGCAGAGGGCAGGCCCCAAGTGCAGCACGGGGTACAGGTTCTTGCACAGCTCAGAGATGTACCTTACTGTCCAGCACCTCAATCCTACAGCTCCTCTCCACCTACATTTGTTCTGTCCCTTATCTATTCTATAGTGCTTCTCCAACTGATTATCATCTTCCATCATGGAAATATCATACGCTTTGTAGTTAGTCACTTTATTCCTCTGCCAAGGATGCTCTCAAGATGCTGTCACTAGAAGAACCCTGTGTTCTCTTCATGCCATAGATCTTTAAATGCAGTAGTTATACATCACTTGAGCTGCACATATTTCTTCCTAAAATAACACAGGTGTCTCCATAGACCTTCACTAGGCCTTTGATGCACTCCAGGCATCTTGCTTTTTGGTCTATTATTCAGTAGCACAACTAAAATAATTGGGCCTTAGTAGCATCTAAGACTTCACAATTTTTTTAACTCCTAATGGGGCAAGTGGTCAGGTGTGATTCAGAGCTCAGAGGAAGCTGGAAGAAAATTGAATACATGAGTATGCTAGGAATTAAGCTAGTTCTTGTTGTTTGCCTCAGTAGAGGGGTGAAAGGCCTACAGAGGAGAAAATCATAGTACCATTCTGAAAACAAGAAGATGAATGAATGGGGAAAATGTAAGTCAAAGCTCACAAAAAGTGTGGAGCTCCTGAAGCAGCATTTCATTCCCCTCAAAATGCTAGGTAAAATCCCAGGAGATTCCCATCTCAAGCAGACCAGCAAGGAAGTGCACAACTGTGGTGTGTGTGAGACAAATCTTGTTCCAACTGCTTCATTGGGTGCTGCCTGATCTTGGGCAGGAGCATCCTGGAAGGATGCACAAGGTGCCCAGACATGAGTCATTGGGACATCTATGCTGTCAAGGTGGAACACTCCCCATTTTCAACCATGGTCCTGAAATCCCAGTTACCCACAGCACGTTCATGTTATACTTTGCATCTAGTCTTTGCTATGGAGTGAATTAGTTCTCTAGACAGGGAAATTTGAGCACAGATGAGAGACTGGAGCTGATGGTGACTGACCCCTCAAAGTACATGCATTCTAAATGTGATGCTTTTGGCCTGCAACAGTTCTGCAGGAATACCCCAGTGAAGCCCTCATCTTGCTGCAGTCTCCCACACCCGCACGCTGTGCCCCCACGCACTGTGGCTTGTCACAAAAATGTGGTCCTTAGCTGCAAACCAACCCTTCCCTTTTGCTTCTAGTTTTTCTGCGTACATATGGCACATGCACAGTGTTTCAGATCAATGTCTGGAGGAGACAGGGACCTGCTTCCCTGTGGGTACATTTATAGACAGGGATCTGTAGGTGGGAAATACTGTTCTGAAAAAATACAGATATCAGGGCTTGTGGTGTGTCCTTTGCTGGGGCCCAGGAGTATCCTCCACTTGGGCAATAGGGCCCTGGCATACCAGGGAGGAATATACCTTGTGATGCATGTGTTGTCATCATTCTTAAGTACCCTTTCACTGCTATCAGAGCTCTCATGGCTTGGGGTTAAATGTTTATTAATCAAATAGAATAAAATCATTACACATATTTTTAATGTAGTCAACATTTGAAGTATTACAACCTAAAGAGATAAAGAAAAACATTGAAGAGGAACAACACAGAATACCTGTTAAAAAAGACCCAAGGTTTGAAATAGGTTGTACCGGTTGTAAACATATTCCATTGTTTAGCTGCACCACTGACTCCAAGGAAGCAGTCATGGGATATGCTCCTTTCATAGTCAGCTCCAGGAACATATTTCTGCAGTATCAAGGCGTGCAGGCTCACAGTAAGCCCAGCTGGCCAGAGTTGCCCTGGAATCAGCTCTTGCATGATCCCACTGAAATTAGTAGGGTTGAACACACTTAAAAATCAAGAATGCAGGATGCCCACTTCTATATGTCAAAGTTGCAAACTAAATCTGATGATCACAGCCAGAAATGTATGAGAGTGTGGTTAAAACATTACAGAGAAGTCTAGAGGTGGTGTGGCAAATGTTCACAGTGGTTACTCCAGTAAGCCCAGAGCACTCTGTTTAGGTAGATCATTTTTCTCCAGGTTTAAAGTAGTGGGACTGCAAGCAGACTTTGGAACAAGTGATCCAGTTTTGCCTGTGGCTGGCACAACAGAAGTCAGGAATGTTTTTGCTAAGTCATATTAGTTGTGTAAGGGGACCTGGGTGAAGTCATAGGATGGCTTCTTGAGCAAACTGTGACATACAGTAACACCTGAAGCAGAAAATGCTCCATCCTAAAAAAAAAATAAGAAAGAATTACTCTAGAGGCAGACTCTTGTTTTATTAGATGTAAATCAGATGTGATATTAAATCCATATGGTAAAGGTTAACATGTAAGGAGTACTGCATATTGATCTCAGCACTTTAGAACTGGCCCATTTGTCATTAGCATTTTATCAGCTTCACAACAGGCAGCAACACTGATACAGAATGCCTAAGAATTCACTGTAACAGTTTATGATAATGCAAGTTCTAAAAAAAATAGTAAGGCCTTCCTTACATTTGTGATGATAGCAAACAGCAGAGATCTCTAATAGCAGCATCAATTCCATCTCACAGACAAGGAAGAATTAAGATGGGAGAAAGAAACTATGCAGGCCTACCAATAAAATCATAAAGCTGATAGTAAAATGATCCAACAGCAGAGGAAAACGCAAAATCAATAGCAAAAACATATTAATTACACAGAATATGCAGAATCGTGTAGATTGGAAAAGACCTTTAAGATCATCAAGTCCAACCATTAACCTAGCACTGCCAGTTTACCACTAAACCATATCCCTAAGCGCCACATCTTTTAAATACCTCCAGGGACAGTGACTCAACCACTTCCCTGGGCAGCCTGTTCCAATCCCTGACAACCTTTTCAGTGAAGTCATATTTCCTAATATCCAGTCTAAACCTCCCCTGGTGCAACCTGAGGCCATTTCCTCTCATCCTATCTCTCCTTACTTGAGAGAAGAACTGACCCCCACCTCACTACAATCTCCTTTCAGGTAGCTGAGGAGAGCAATGAGGTCTCCCCTCAGCCTCCTCTTCTCCAGACTAAACAATCCCAGCTCCCTCAGCTGCTCCTCATAAGACTTGTTCTCCAGACCCTTCAGCAGCTTTGTTGCTCTTCTTTGGACACTCCCCAGCAGCTCAATGTCTTTCTTGTACTGATGGACCCAAAACTGAACACAGTATTTGATGTGCAGCCTCACCAGTGCCGAGTACAGGGGCACGATCACCTCCCTACTCCTGCTGGCCACACTGTTCCTGATACAAGCCAGGATGCCATTGGCCTTCTTGGCCACCTGGGCACACTGCTGGCTCATGTTCAGCCGGCTGTCAACCAACACCCCAGGCCCTTTTACACCTGGCATTTCCCCAGCCACTTTTCCCCAAGCCTGTAGTGTTGCATGGGGTTGTTGTGACCCAAGTGCAGGACCTGGCACTGAGCCTTGTTGAATCTGATACAACTGGCCTCCGCCCAACAATCCAGCCTGTCCAGGTCCCTCTGTAGGGCCTCCCTACCCTCAAGCAGGTCAACACTGCTGCCCAGCTTGTTGTCATCTGCAAACTTACTGAGGGTGCACTCAATCCCCTCATCCAGATCATTGATAAAGATTGTAAAGAGAACTGGCCCCAGTACTGAGCTCTGGGGAACATCACTGCCAACTAGATTTAATTCTATTCACCACAACTCTTTGGGCCTGGCCATTAATACCTTCTCCATTCCACTGCATATATGTCAGACTCCAATGCTTGCAAAAGCAGTGAAGTTTGTGGTATCAGGGCTCTGGTCTCTGAAACTCATCCTTCTATGACTGAGCAATTGTCCCCAAAGGTCACTAAATTAAATAGAGGAAGACAGAGATGGTAGCATTTTTCTCCCAAGGACATATGTGGATTGTAAGATTAGGCATGTCCCTGGCACTGATCTCGGTGGAAAAGTAACACCCTGCTTCCCCCTTATCGCCACATATGAACATGCCAAACTCTGCAAAACACCTCCACGATGGGCAAACTGGACTTGGCGGTGACCATGCACACTGCCAGGAGTGGGATGGGGTAGGCAAGTGGTGGGCTTCAAGCCCCTCTCTGCCCTTTGAGGTCATTGCCTCTCGCAGCCGGGAGCCGTGGTCGGTCCTTGGCTCTGGGAATTAGCCCACTGCTCAATCCTCGGGCTTACACAGGGATATATATGCTGATTCATGCCTTATTTGCAGTTCATGGGCATGCCTGTTTAAATGCAAGCAATTGGGACTGTGAGCACACAAAGTCCACGTGGTAAGGAAGGTACCGGTGAGTAAAACCGAAGCCTGCTGATCCACCTGGACCTGGACCTGTGCACAATCCTGTCAGCTGAGCAGAGCCTACACACACAACCGACGTAAGTCCTGGCCATCGGTGTGTGCCCTGCAGCATCCCGGAGGCAGGGGGCCTCTGAGTCCTACCAGCGGCTGGGGAGCAGTGGCACTTTGTGAACCCAGGAGACCACAGCGATGGTTGGCATTCAACAGACAGCCAAGCTGAGGATTTACACCACAGCACAAGGGTGTACAGCAGTTCCAGGCAGACTTTTTACCTCTTGCCTGCTGCCGAACACTGCTTTTCTCAGAAAACTGCCTGTTACAACCCAAGCTCTTTCCTGAGAAGTAGTAGCTAGTTCAGACCCCATTGCTGTGCATGTAAAGCTTGGAGAAAATGTCCATTTGCACTGCTTTCTACCAATCAGCACTGAATTTCACTTGCTGTTTTACTACATGCTCATTCAGTGTCATGAAATCCTTCTGCAGCTCTACAGACAGCTTTCATTTGCACTGCCCGCAGTAACTTAGTGCCATCAGCCAGAGATGAAGTTATTTTGGCAAGATATCTGAAATGCCGTCTTCTCCCCACAAAAATAATCATTCTGTCACAAAAACAATCCCTCTTCTGTGAGCACACCACTCCAATTAATGGAGGTTAATTGTGTATAAGAAACAACCATTCAATGTATTCATTATACTAATGAGATTTCCTTTTTAGAGGATTTATTAGTTGAAAAATAGTTTTTTTCACTTGGCTTTTAACTGCAGCAAGGAAATGTACTTGAATTTGGGAAAATCTTTCATTCCAAGGGAAAATTACAAACTGCTCTTAAAAGAAAATGGTTATTTATCTACTAGTTGGCACTTTAGACCTCACTGAGCAAAAGATCAAAGCAGTGGCTTTCAAATGCATTCATTTACTACGTGTTTTGTAATATGTGGATGTATGATATTGCAATTGCACCCCCTTGTTACACTAATTATAAAGATTCTTTTAAAGCTTAACTGGCCCTAAGAAAGCAACCTCTCTTCCCATGTCACCACCAGGTTGCTATCATAAAGCTAAAATTACCTAGTTTTAATAGCAATGTGCTGGAAAGCCAGTGGTAAGTTAACAGTTAAGATACTTTCAATTCTCTTAATTTAAAGTTTTCACGGTTAAAATAATTTGGCTGATTAAAGATTGTCCATTAAAATTAAAAGGCATGTATCACCAGAGACAATTACACTGAGCCAGGTTTGGCACTGCTACAGCCAGACTACTAGGACTTTTAATTTACAGTTAGGCTGTGTATTGCTGTTCTGCTCTCTATTCATACCCATGTTTTCAGTACAGACTATACCTCAAATACGAATCTAGTGTTTTAAAGATTAATAAAGGGATATCCATAAGAAAAAAATAGATTTTCATACACAGATATTAGCAAGCCCTTAAAGAGGGAAAGAAAATACATTGACTATGATTTTTGTTGCATATTCCTAAGCCCATCCACAGCATTTTCATATCCTGTGAGTATTTGTGCAACTTTTGTTTTGCTTGCACAAATGTTTGCACTGATGCC
This sequence comes from Phalacrocorax aristotelis, assembly GCF_949628215.1. Lineage (NCBI taxonomy): Eukaryota > Metazoa > Chordata > Aves > Suliformes > Phalacrocoracidae > Phalacrocorax > Phalacrocorax aristotelis. Next base: position 95,932,518 of record NC_134276.1, on the reverse strand, counting down.
TCTTCGTTGGTGTGCGCCACATAATAAGCTGCTATCATAAACAAGGCTTTGCCAGGCCAGCTGTTCTGCAAAGACCTATAAAGATATTTTATCCTAAGAAATTTGAAACTAAGACATTTAAAAAGCGACCACAGTGGTAACAACTTTAAGTCTTATGCACATGACTTTATGGTATTTACCTGCTACTAGTTTATATTGCACTTTCCCTCACATCTGGGTCAAACTCCACCCTGAAGGTAAGGTTCTCCAGTGAGGTTGTCCATGTGCACGTGGACGTGTAGTCATCACTTGTTAAAGATACATAAAAGCTACATGATGCCTTGTGAGGGCAGTGCTCTGCAGTACTTAGCGCAGTTTCAATTTGATGGAAAAAGACATATATAGGATGGTGAGTATGAAGGGAAAGAAATGGGAAAGGAAAGATAATGAGAATCCAGCAAAAAGACAGACTGAAAGCCTCAGATACTCCACCATGACAACAAGCCAACTCATTCTGAGTGACTTCCACAGGGCCAGTTTCACTTATCTTTTCCAAATAATATGTCTTCAGCTTTCAAGAAGGGCTTAGCTGTGAGGACTGAAAAACAGCATGGGCCACAAGGCAAAGAATGGTGCATGAATGTTTATAAAAGCATCAACTTAAAAGTAAAAACTCACTTTCGTTGTAGGTGTAGGTTCATTTCTCACTTCAGCTGAGTGTGAAGAAATGATCATTAAGAGCACAGGCATGAGTTATGAAAATATTTAACTGCAACTAATAAGTTGCTGAACTGACTGAGATGTGATTGGAAACACATCTCTTGGTGTGGATTCCACCACTGCTCCATTTGGACCGAAGAAAGCAAATACTGGCTTCAACTCAGTTATTTTACTCCAGCAAAAACTGCTGTGGCCTTACTCATCCTATTGAATTTGCCTTCTCTTGATGTCTCACATATAGCTCCTCCTCCATGAATGGAGACAAGAGCCAGATGCTCCCGTCAGTTGAATGACACCATGATAATTTTACTAAAAATAAGTTCCAATATGCAGTTCCTGGTCATTTTGATGACCATTTGAGCTCTACTTATAATCCACTTCTCTCAGCACCCTTCCCTAAAGTCTCCCAGCTAGTCACATATGCAGCCAGTAAAACAAACACAAAACATTACTCCATCAGAACTCATATTAAGAGATTACACTCTGAGGTGCTGCTGCCAGTCTGGGTCATTTCTCAAAGCTAGCACTTCCAAAACAAACCTTTATTGCATGCCTTGGATATGTGCTACCTTCTGGGTAAATGGGGTTAGGAATATTTCATTAATGCCAATTAATGAACTGGCAATAATTAATTAATAGAGTAGAAAAGGCATAAGACGTTCCAAAAATGAAACATTTAGTAAGAGTAAATGAAAAGAAAGAAGTCTGAAGAAAAAGAATCCTCAGTCTTACTTGATTAGGTGATACTTCTTTAACCAGCAAATAGCAATCTTGTTTCGGACTGAAGATTGTTGCTACAAATAGCATAAGAACAAACTAAATCATCTAGCACTTAAAATGCTGCATCACCAGCAGGTTTATCGTAACATAATAGAATAGTAGCGCAATTACACTCTGAGATTAATATTATATAACATAATCAGATTTTTTTTTTCCTTATTTCAAATATTATTCAATAAACAGTGCTCCTTAAAAGCATCTTCAAAGTCAATGGAGGGTTTGAAATAAGTGTTGACAGAAAGCTATCAAAACCCTGGCAGGAATCTGGAACGATGTACACCGCCCCTCAGAGATCGCATGTGATTTGGTCCCCGCAAGTCTTGCACTTCAGAAATGAGGATCTCCTTTTCTGATCTTAGGGAATAAACACGAGAGAGATTAGGGGATGTGTTGTAAAATGGCATGCAGTAGGTGCTGTGAAAGGGATTTGCCTGGGACAATGACCATTCTGTAGTGAGAAACACAAGAAGCCAACAGAGGTCAAATACAGAACCTCACAAGGAGGAGGAAGAGGAAGGTATTTTTCCACAAGCAAGCAATCCAAAAAACTGTGATACTGACATACCAGCAATCCCTGTGAAGCCATAGCCTCAGACAAGTAAGTGTGAGCCTCCAGGATCATCGGTCAGTGACACGAGGACACCGTGACACAGTTCCCCAGGTTTCTTTCTTCCTGGAAATTACCTTTTCTCAAGCAGGAGCTGTTGGTCACCGTGCGCTTATACTGCACAAAGCCCAAGCATGGGATATTGCCAGTCTGAGTGAAGGTCTCTGTGGGCTATTGCAACACAAATGGTGTGTAATAATGACTGTTATTTCTGGAATATAGTTAAAACTAGCATCAGAGCTCTTCAATTATTTACTTTAAATGTGAGAAAACTATAAGCTATCATTTCGTTATCTGAGTCAGAGCAAGAACAGTGCCCAGATTAGAGAAAGAGAGATGGAGCTAGAAGGTAACAAATCCCTTACACCCACAGCACAGGGGATCAATGTCTGCTTTCCATCAGCAGGAATTGACAGCATTTTAAGGTGCTAATTGTTAGTACTGGCAATTCTGAGCTCAGTCTCTTCTGCTGTAATGAGCCCTGCTTCAAATTCCCAAATGCATGCACAGTTTATAACAGGGTGTGGGAGTGTTGTTAATTGCTTAGCTGTGCTCTTCAGGAAAGCATTTCTTACATCTGAGTGTGTATAACTATTAAACATTTTACTCTTTGCTTTGTAATTCCCACTTCTTTTTACTGTAGAGTAAGTAATGAAAGTGCTCTATCAACTTTGTACCTATTGTTACTAACCAAGACGTGACTTTGCTTCATAAGCATGTGGGAAAGTCCTTCATTTTCCATGTCTTCAAGGTATGTATTGCTTATAGGCAGGGCAAAACTGTCACCAGGTTCTGGAGTGCTCAGCATCCAGTTTCTCTGGTATTAGCAGAGATTCCCAGACCCTGCTCCTGGAATACCACAGTCTCACTCAGCACCCAAAAGCTGCTTGGTGCTGCCCAGTGGAACCTGGGTTCAACTCAACACCCTCCTCAGATTAGCCTGGGGAAAACCTCCACACCTTTCTGGAAATGGCCTGTGACAGCAGTGGAGCAGAATACAGCCCAACCAAGCATCTTCATAGGGAATAATGATAGGTTACAGCAGACACACAAACGGAGAAAATATAATACTTCCACTTAAATTAATTAAATTCATTTCTGATACGGCTTCTGGCTTCGGCAAACTTGGGTTTTTACATCTCACCAAACACACAGCTCCCTGGCCTCCCTTCTTTGTGTTGAAATTGTAAGAAGGCCAAATTTCTTGTTTGTTCGTACTGTCTAATCAGCTTCCTGGCAATAGCTGTCAGCAGCAGACTTCTTTTGACATCATTTCACTAAAAGGGACAATTTGCAAAGTATCAGTGCAACATGGAGCAAAAGGTGTTTCAGCTTTCATTTTAGAAAGCATCCACCATGTAATTCCCCTGTACAGTCTCTGTTAACAGCTCGGAGGTGCTCAGCACTTGGGAAATCCTTGAAATAAAAGAGCATTTCCTCCTGTGACTTGATCCAGACAATCCCAGGCTGATTGGGGTTGCTGGTGGAACTGAAAACAGTTTTGCCCTCTGCCTTTTTTAAAACAGCAGCCAACCATGTCAGTCCAGCTTTGCTTGTGACACAAGTAGGAGCTACAACAGGGCCACTGTCATTGTTTGTTTTTTAATTTCCCTCCATCAAATGGTACTTTATTTTCCTTCATCTTCATATGTAGCCTGCCAATCCAGTGATTCACAAATATATCTTTTTCATATCTTTAGCAAAGATATTTTAATAAAAATATTAGTTTGACTTAGGCAAACAATGCCAAAGTGTACTTCCAAGTGTAAGCCTGAATCGAAAATCAGGAGTTTGTTTTGATATTCACAAACAATGAATATTGTCTTGTAAATATTCATATAAAGGCTTTTTCTCTACAAAGGCAACCAATATGTTTGCAAGTTCATATGAAGGCACTGGCAGTTTTATAAACAACTACAAGACAGTCATCTAATAACAGAACAAAATAAATGGCAGGGGACTTAAGTGGCTATTCAAGAATCAGAAATAATAAGGTACAAATGGATGACAATATAAATATTGCCACATGCAGGGGAATAAGAGTGTGGCTTGTCTTCACCTCTGCCAGTACATTAATCCATATCTCACATATATTATTATTTTGGTTATTTAAATAAACACCTGGATTCCTCCATCTTCAGTGGCTAATCTGAAAAGTGAAGATTCCTATTACTACATCACATGGGTGAAACCAGAAAGGAATTGGTAATTCTGTTTTCATAAAAGGGACTGGTCTGTACTGGATCACTGATTCTTTAACAGAGCTCTATATTTAGTCCAATATATCTCTTAGTTTTCTTTTTAACTTCTAGCTTTAATTCTTTCTCTTTTTTTTTTCTTATTTTCCTGTCTGGAATAATTAGTCATGTTAACCTGGAGGGTACATCAGCTGGAGCATATTCATTTAGAAGTTCAACTAGAAAAGTACATTCTTGAACATAGAGCCATTCCAGAAAGCCACTTCCTGGTGCCTTGTGGAAGATAGGGAAAACACTTTATAGCTTGTGACTTGCATCTTGAAGAGGAAGCGCTCGCAGTGCCTGACACTCTTCTGCACTCATAAGAAAGATTATCAGGCTGCAGGCCCAGGAAGGGCCTACATTTTATTTCTTTGCTTGAAGTTCATGAAGCGGGCTAGAAAAACAAAGCACTGTATGGAAGAGCTGTGCAGCATGGGGCTATGGCTGCTCATGGTGGCTGTCCTCTCTTTCTTCCCCCTGCTGCCTCGGCTCAGTGATGAGCTGGTGTGGTGTGTTGACCTCCGTTGGATGCCAGGTACCCACCAAGCTGCTTTATTACTCCCCTCCTCAGATGGGCGGGAGAAAAAAATACCATGAAAGGCTCGTGGGTCAAGGTAAGGACAGGGAGAGATCACTCACCAATTATCATCAGGGGCAAAACAGACTCAACTCATGAAAATTAATTTAATTTATTACCAAATCAAATCAGAGTATGGTAATAAGAAATAAAATTGAGTCATAAAACACCTTCCCTCCATCCCTCCCTTCTTCCTGGGCTCAGCTTCACTCCCAAATTCTCTACTTCCTCCCCCCAGGTGGCACATGGGGACAGGGAATGGGGTTTGCTGTCAGTTCATCACATATGGTCTCTGCTGCTCCTTTCTCCTCACACTCTTCCCCTGCTCCAGAGTGGGGTCCCTCCACAGGAGACAGTCCGCCATGAACTTATCCAACGTGGGTCCTTCCCACAGCCTGCAGTTCTTCACAAACTGCTCCAGCGTGGGTTCCTCCCATGGGGTGCAGTCTTTCAGGAACAGACTGCTCCAGCACAGGTCCCCCATGGGGTCACAGGACCTGCCAGGAAACCTGCTCCAGCGTGGGGTCCTCTCTCCATGGAGCCACAGGTCCCGCCAGGAGCCTGCTCCAGCATGGGCTTCCCACGGGGTCACAGCCTCCTTCAGGTATCCACCTGCTCTGGCGTGGGGTCCTCCATGGGCTGCAGGTGGATATCTGCTCCACCATTAACCTCCATGGGCTGCAGGGGAACGTCTGCTCCAGTGCCTGGAGCACCTCCTCCCCCTCCTTCTTCGCTGACCTTGGTGTCTGCAGGGTTGTTTCTCTCACATATTCTCACTCCTCTCTCCTGCAGCTGCTGTTGCGCAGCAGTTTTCTTCCCTTCTTAAATACATTATCACAGAGGTGCTATCACCACCACTGATGGGGTCAGCTTTGGCCAGCCATGAGTCCATCTTGGAGCCGGCTGGCATTGGCTCTATCAGACCTAGGGGAAGCTTCTAGCAGCTTCTCACAGAAGCCACCTCTGTGGCCCCCCTGCTGCCAAAGCTTTGCCATGCGAACCCGATACAGCTGGCTGTTTAAACAATGCAGAAGATGGGACTGATTTGTGAAACTTTTCCTGTGGATCAGAATGCTTTGTATGCAGTCTTCTTGACAGGTAGAATCTCCTGTGCACTCCAAGGCTTTCTTTTCTCCTTTATTTAGGAATTCTTAATTTTAACACAAGAATATTGACTGTTGAAATCATGAGAAAGGTTATATGGTGTCAATCTCAGATACAATGTAGAATGAATTGGTACAGAAAAGACTGCAGGCAAATTAATGCATGCTGTCAGTCTAAACTCACTGTTGCCAGATATTCACATCCCGTATCTAAATTATATTAATTTTTGACTGCCCATACTGCCAGCCTGGCAGATGACTGGTTCATGTCATAGTTGTATTTTCTTCTCATTAAAAGATACTTGCAAAAGCATCTTTAAGTATATATACAAGTCACACGACAAGAAAGGGGTGTTTTTCTAGCAAACTTTGCTCTGCACATTTCTGGCAGGTTTTTCCACCACATTCCACATCAATAATGCAACAGCAACCAAAAGGCCATGTAGGCATTTAATCTGTGAGAGCTGAGGGTACACAGCTACCAGCCGAATGCTCTGCAAACATTCTCCATCACGTGCTTCCACTCCAGGGAGTTGTCATTGGAGACTCCTCGAAGTCTAAGTTATATTCATTCTAAAATATAGTGCCTTTTGACACTAAATAAAACAAACTCTTTGCTTTATTGAATTATATGAAGTGCTGCAGAAAAAAAAAGAAGAAAAATTATGCCTTTAAACCATATCCTGGTCTCACCTGAAAGAGTTACCAGGAGCAGACTAAAATTTCCAAGTGATGGCATGTAAAAGCACCCTTTGTTCAATGTATGACTTGTATATATCTACACAAAGGTATATATTATCTTTCTTACTGCACCCAGCAGAGCTACATAACACTAATGCCAGCAGGAGAGAAGGAACAACAAGAGACAGAGCAAAGAATGGGAGCAGGGCTACGAAATGAAGAGACTGAAGGACAGACAGACTCCATATCTACTCTCATTCAAGGAGAATGGAGCAATACGAATTATTTTCTCCCATGGTGTCTTCCAGACACAGCTGAAGGTGCTCTGTTTGACTTTGCCCTATTCTTTGAGATTGTTCATTTAGTTAAACCAACACACAGATATGGAAAGCAATTATTTTTGTGAAACGTGCTTCAAATAGTGAAATATTATTGACTATAACTCATATCCCATTATATACACATTGCCAAAGTGCAATTAATCATATGCAAACATTATAAACATTATCGTTGTTAACATTTAAAATCTATATAAATGCTGTTGTGGGTAATTAATATACGGAAAGTATTCCCTCGGTTAAGGAAAGAGAACACCTAAGGGATAGTATGGTAATATTATCTTCTCTCAAAGGCAAAACTGTAAAGATTTTAGTGGTGACACTGTCTCTGTAATAAATGTAGGCTGCCTGAGCTAAACACATGAGAATATATATAGCGCATGAACTTTTAAATAAAAGTTAGCTTGTTGCCCACAGAAAAATAAGAGGTTTTTCTCCCTTTTCTTGCTGCTTCTGGTACTTTCTAACTCCTGAATGCCAGGAAGTAAAAAAAAAAAACAATTAATATTAAAAATTACTGTCATTACATAGCAAATAATAGATTAAATAATGCCCAAATCTTAGGTAAGAATTCAGCTGACAAAAGGAAATATTCTTGTGCAACTGCAAAAGGAAAAAAAAAAAAAAGACACACAACCCTTGGTTTTGCTTCTCAGTCCCAGGGGCAGAAATAAAAATAGAAACTCTAGGAGGTGCAGGGACAGGAAAGCTCAGAGGGTAAGGAACTGGGCTGCCTTCACCTCTTCCCTCTTACAATGTCACAGTAATCTGCTCCTGCTCTTGTCCTAAGGATGTGTCTATGGCCACTGGAAGGTCCTTGGCTTAGCACAGTTTGGAAAAACCACTGCAGCTTACCAAAGGGAAAAGATTCTGAAAGTAATGAAGTGAAAGGATAGTCCTTCCTACCCACGTGTATATATATCTTTATACTTTATCTGCAGTATTTCTGGAACACCCTAGAACTTAGTCTTTGCATGTTCCTTGAAAAAAAGTGTACATAAACATACGGCAAACATATTCCTGGAAAGAAAGATAGCTGCAAATAAATGGGCTCTAAATTAAGTGGAAAACCCAGTGCAGGGGGAAGGACTGGAAAGATCAAGGTATACCCACATGCCATCTATGATACAGCTGCAACTGCTACTGTAAGTGCATCAGTGCAGATCTGGCTTTGCGCTGAGCGCTGCTTGGGTGGGTTTGGCAGCCCGAGCTGTACTCGGAGCTGCTACCACCAAGCTGCAGGGAGCAGCTGTGAGAGTTAATTTAAGACTGGCTTGAGCATCCTTCCAGTGTAGTGCTGCAATAGCACTGGCTCTGGTGTACTGTTTAGGCAGAATTACAAAAGTATAAAAGTATTCTATATAAAATAATGATTAATGTACAGTAGATAGATGGGTGTTCCTTATTTATTCTTTCGCATAAAACAGCACTAGGACAGTGACAATAAAATAGAAAACAAACATATCTAAGACAGACTTTTGCACACAAGGCATAATTAGCTGATGGAGCTCCTCTCTAGCACACATTACTACACCCAAAAAATCAGAAGAATTCCAAAAAAGGGTAGACATTTTTATAAACTGCGAGAAGAGAGTAAAAGAGACAAATCACACATAAACATTGAAAAACACCAATGCTAAAGGCAACAGCAAAAAATCTCTTCTCACTCTAAGGATTTAGGAAGACTACAGATAATATATTTCATAGTTGTTTCTTACACCATTTTCTAAGTTGTTTGGAGTGGCCTGGTCTCAGAAATTTCCAGCACACTGGAATAGAGGACTTCTCTGTATTGGATTTGATACAGGAGGTGCTAAGGATGGTGGGAATGATCATCACAGTTGCTCAGCAAGCATTCCTCAGACGCGAAGCGGGTCTACAGATGCTGCTTGTGAAAGCAGCTCTCCTTTGTCCTAAGATGTTGAGCAGTGATACTCTCGACAGCTCACTTTTTTACTGTATTGTTTTTATGGTCTTTAAATATGGTCTGAATATGCCTTTCCATCTTTCCGGCAGTGCTTTTTCTTTATCGCTTGCATGAGTTGTTCCATTTCATTATCCACTGGCATAGTAAATCTTCCTTGTTTTGACAGGGACTGTTCTGTTACAATTACCTGCTGTCATTGCGGTTCAAATGAAGGTGCTGCCAGCTGGACAGAGCTGTAAAGCAACACGAGTGTATTCCCCAATGTTAAAGTTTTTTTGAAAATACAGGAAGCAATTAGCTATCTCTATATTTAGAAGAGTGCTTGTATTGCAATGAGATGCTGGCAGCCTGAGGTTAGGGGCAGACGGAGGGTTGATGCTTCCCAAACTTATGAAGTTTGACTCTTTTGTCGCATTTAAACGCTCTTCATCTTATCCGCAAAACTTTTAACATATAGGGATATGCAATACTTAGCCACAAAACAACATGGGGACAAACTATACCAAACCTTTCACTAACAGTATTACACATCATTCTTACAAGGGAAACAAAAAGTTCATGACAGGCAGCAGAACTGACAGAAAGTGCATGGTTTTGTGATGGGCTGAGCACCTCTTGCCTCAGCTAACCTGAGTAGAAATCAGTAGGGAACAGAAACCAGGGCTTACCGGAATTACAGATCTGCAACCAAAAACATGAAAAGGAAAGGGAGAGGACACAGATGATGGCAGCATGGGCTTATGCATGTCACCTGCTCCACTACCAATGGATGGACAAGGAACTCCCTCACATACCTGCTGGAGGGACGATCTGTGGCTGACAGTGACCACCGGACCTGGACTGCTGGAGGAAAGGCTTAGAACATACAGCACACCTACCACCTCCCTAAGTATTTGTTCACACACTGTAACAACAAACAGAAAAAAAAAAAAAAAAACCAAAACAATAGAGCCTCATTTTAAGAAATGAACAAACACAGCGCAATATTTCAAAGTTACTTTTCAGAAAGATGACTAGAACACATTTGGAGGCCATCATAACCCTAAAGCATATTACCATTAAATCAGACTTTGCAACCAAACATGCAGCTTCTGGCAATGGATGAGTACAGACCAGAAGGTTGAAGCCATACATGCTCCTACGTGTGGGATAGAAGACTTGGAGAAAAAGAGGAATTTCAACCACAACATGATAAGTGAAGCTAATCAAAATCTAGTACATTTAGCACAGTTAGTACTTTTTGCCAAATTAGTCTTAGTTAAACAAATTATCCTCATTTGCCTTAATAAGGCACGGGAACATTTTTTGGCGTATTTTGCAACTTGTTTCCAGTGAGCTGGTAAGTCTAGAAATAATTAGTATCTGAAAAATTAAAATTAACCCTTTACTTGCTTATTTGCTCTAAAAGGTTACCTGTTAATCATAATTGCAATATCCTTTCCATTTTGCAGGCTATACAGTACAAACAGAAATATTTTCCTTCACCAAAGCAGCTTCGGTTTCATGGAAACCTAGACAGATTCCTGTAATTTTCGAACTATTACAGTCCCCAAACATTTTACTCTTGAACGTGATTATTAGATCCACCAGTTTTGTCTTTCATCTATGTGTTCCTAACAGATGAGCTGGTTTTATACCCCCTCATAAACTCACAAATTAAACTCCTACATGCTCTCCTGCTTCATAATCCGGTGCTTTGGGACAGCGCAGCTGTTACATCACTTAAGAACAAAACCGTTATTCAGATGAGCTACAACTGCCTCATCTTGCAACAGCAAACTGCAACTTACAAATCTGCATTACACTCTGTTAGCGTAACACTGAGCACCACACAATACAAGCTCAAGTGCATTCAATTTAACAATATATGAAAAACGTTCTTTCCAGAAAAGAAAAGTGACTTTTATATCAGAAGTCTGGGGTAATCTTCTGTTAATGAAGATGTTTTTGATGGGTCTTTTATAGTCACATTCATCACTGACTGCCCCTTGCAGCACTGACAAGTGAATATGGGTAACTATTATCAGGAGCAGCATATAACTGCCACTTTATACAGTATAAATAATTGCTTAGGCAACAAAAAAAATATTCAACTGTTTGTTCTCTAGACTTTAAACTGGACTATTACTTTTTTAACATAAAGAGATGTACTATAGCCTCTTACTGGAGTGCATGATCCAATAATGAGGCCTAGGGTTAAGGAGGCAAGTTAATCCATAACTCCTAAAGGCAATTAGGGTACCTAAAAGTACTAACTGCCAGGATGCTTCCAGTGACACTTGAGTGATGCTTAGTAGATAGCAAATTCAGGAACAGCAAGTGTCATGCCTTTGGAAGGTTCAGTGTGTGCTCCAGGCCCAAAGGTACCAGCCAGTTTAGGGGAAAATATGGAGGTATTGGTGTCCTTGCTTAGGCAGCAATGACAGTGTGCAGGAGGCAGGTTAAACCTTGCTGTTTCCCCAACCCTGCACACTTGCTAAATGTGGTCAATAACTGGCCTAAAATATTTAGCTCCATTTTCTATCTAACACTTGCATGATGATAGCAATCCTCATAGTGCAGGCTGCAAATGTGCATAAGCAATAACTATCAACACTGCAGCAGCTGCTGCCTTTCCAGAGGGACTGATGTGCCCGGGGGAGGGAAGCAGTGCTGGAAAAGAAGGTTTGGTCCTTCTGTTGCTTCCTAGAGATAAGAGACACGTGTGAAACAGGCCAGGGTGGGTCGGCTAATTAAGAGACAGGAGTAAACTCAATCTCCTGGTGGTAAGGATGAGAGATTCAGCTAAGGAGCCATATAGCCAAGTAAATCATGACGTAAATGAGACATTCCCTGAACAAAGCCTCCGTTTATTTAAATAAAAGTCCTTACAGAGACCTTTCTGATGAACAGATGACTGCTTCCTAGCAAGAATGGCATCTGGCCAACCCTGGGTTCACAAAGGTCAGAACACTAGGCTGCTGAAAGGTGTAAGGTAGTGAAAGAGAAAAGAAGAAAAAAAAACCGGAACCTGGTATTTGTTTTACACTCCAGAGGTAAAAAGTGGCACTTCTATTACAGTAGAAGTGTTCTCATTAAAATCTTCCTCTTTCTGTTTCAAAAGCTTATTAGTTAGAATAGAAGGAACTACATGCAGGTTTTTATAAATCAACAGGGCTGCATTTATGAGGGCTTATGATGCAATGATGCCATTTTAATAATAATAATAATGATAATTATTGGTTTACTTTTGAAAAAACTATATCTGAATATAACTTGTAACTCAGTAAGTCTCTTGTCTAGATTGCAATTTAATTTTTCAGAAGAAATTACCAACTGTGTTAGAATTTTAATCAGTTGCTATTGTAATATTCGCAGTGCTTTAAGTACATAGTTTTACACAGGGTTTAATTCCATATGGGTATGTATCCTAGGGAAACAATGCCTATTTTGTCTCTTTGGGCTAGACTCGTAGGTGACAGGTATGGCTCTCTACATTCCCGCCCAGGTGAAACCAGGTCATCAAATCACTGTACCAGAAGGGGTCCAGGTATCCAACTAAGTTAACAATGTCACCCCAAACTGACACCATAAAACACAGAGCTGTTAATTCTTTTCCCTGAAAGGTACAAAATATTTGGGAAAGCACACTCACACGGTGACTGATGTCCATAGATGTACTTCTCCTTGCCCTGGCTTAATCTCTACCACCCTTACCTCCAGGAGACCCATTTTCACTGACCTCTGAATTAATAAGCCGTTATATTCCCTGCATTTGTCTCTCTCCCACTTCTCTTTCAGTGTGGATATCAGATTCCATTTGCTGACAACCGACTTCCTATTCCTGGGATGGGAATCTGTGAGGCTTAAGCATTCTTTTTTATTTCAAGCCTTGGGAAGAGTAAACACTCCTAGACTGGATGAAGTCAGGCATGTGGGTTTTTTTTTCTTTATTCTGTTCTTTTTCCTGAGGGAATTATGTTTTCCTATTGTTTCTTCTCCTGTGTCATTTTCCTTTACTGCCCTCTTCTGATTTAACTCTTGGACATTAGGTAGGTTAGTAGTGAATAGGTAACCTACAAGTCATCCAGTATTGTGAAGGTATTATAAATATTAGTGGCACTTCCCTTACTCTGCCCATTAGAGATATTCATCATTGTATCTTCAGTGGGAGCATACACATAAAATATCACCAAGGATGCCAGACAAGAGAATCCCCAAGCTTAGTGGATAAATCAGAAAAATTAAAACAATATAACTATGAACTTCCATTCTTTCTACAAACTTCCATTTCTGCAGCAATACATTTTGAGATTATGTCATAATTTGTACATTGCAAATAACCAGATAAGCAAGGTTTGCAGCAATCTTCCTAACAAACAGACAGAGAGCATACATGCATGAATATTTTTTGACAGTATTAGTTCTGGAGGAAAAAATAACATTTTTTGCAGGCTTACCAAAAAAGCAATTGCCTTTTTAAGCACAGGGTTTCATCCATGGGGGTTTATTTAGGGGACTTTATTGTTTTCAGTATTTTTGCATTGAATTGTTTATATTGATACAAACAACTTATTCTATGCATATTTCAAATTTTGTCTTTGCTCATTGATAAATTAAATGGCCTGATATGAAATTCGAAATTACATGCTTTTATTTCTGTGTAAACAGGATCTCCCAATAAAGTAACTTATAATGCAGTTATGGAAGGAAATTATTTTAGAAATGGCAATTCTCAGTTGAACTGTTCTGCTCCCTTTATAGACTGAGTCACCAAATCTTTATAGACAAATGTTTGTCTTTACTACTTTTTGCTTTTGCAAGTACTGCATATACCTCTGGGAGCCTAAACTGGGGTGTCTTTATAAATTATTAGACTTCAGGAATCACAATGAGACCCACTGACTGCATCACAGCTTCAGAAATCCTGCTGGTGGTGGTTTACAAGCTATAGAGAACACAGTCTTAATTTGCAGGATATGCTTGCACCTGACAAAGCAATATACCTGACATAGAAAAGACAGGAGCAGTCTGTCTGGGGCCCTCTAGTCACTGATTTTACAGTCTTGTTTCTGTCCAGAGCTGCAGTGTCCCAACAGCACTTTTGGCCAGGGGCTTCCTGAATGCACAGCAAGTTGGTAGCATCCCTTGGTTTTGATCACAAGAGCCAAGGTAACCGATTGCTACCCTCCCCCAGAAATAATGGGCTTAGGACCTGAACCTCCCAAAGCCTTATCAAATCAGCTGGATTTCTGGGAGGGGAGCATCTGAAGTCAAACAAATGGACATCCTCCCTCCAGTCTGCCAGACAACAGTTAAGTGGCTGCTTTAACGTTGCTGAACCTGATTTAATCAGAGCAGGTAAGCCTCATCTTCTAATCACTCCATCATAAAAAAGACTTTGCAGCACCACCTTAGAAACTCTCCATGAGAGGACAGGTAAAGGGAGAGGTAAAGGGCTACAGAACAGCACGTGCACGGTAGCCCTAAAGAGGCTGGAAGGTCCTTACTATATCTTCACATCAGACAACTGTCTAATCATCGTGGTCTGTGACCTCTTGCTCATGGCATTTGTCTCTGGCACTGCTAGGTAGCTGAACTGAACCACAACAATTATCCAGGCTGAACTCTAGGTAGAGATGTAATTGCACACACCCTGCTGCCACTCTGAAAATCTCATACGTTGTAGGCTGGAGAGTTTCCAGGGCCCCAGGCAGTGTCTCATTGACAATACTTCTTATGTTTAGAAGCTACTCTCCTTTAATAGCCAAGATTTTGTATATTACTCTTAGAGCTTTCACTCTGTGACTTTTTAATGACTTGGCTATTAAAATCTATAGACATTACATGCAACAAAAGTGTAGCTTAAAAAAAAAAAAGAACCCCCAAACCCCTGTTATTGGTAGGTGATAATGGCTGAGTTAAAAGGGGTGATACTTCTCAGAAAGGATCACTCAAAGGGTAATTAGGAAACTCTGGAAATCTGAACTGTCCATTAAAGAGAAGGTCTCAGCAGTGGGAGTCAAGTGTAACAAGACAGACACTGATGTAGAGTGAGGTTCCTGCAGACTGCAAGGTAAGCTGAACAGAGAGAGAAGGGATCAGAAGTTGGTATGAGAAGAATGTAAGAAATTAGTTAAAAAACAGAATGAGGCACACAGAATAATATTCTGTATACAGAATATTCTACGGAAAAGATTTAAATTTAAAAGGGATACCTTTGATCAGGATGGATATGGACAGAGAGCCATGGACTCGGATTAAGAGAAAAGTGTTCTTATTTATAGGTCCAAGTAAAGAATAAAACTATACGTTTCTGGACCAAAGAGAGGACAAAGAAAGCTTAGGAGTACTAAAAACCTAAAATTAAACTCTGAAAGACTGTAAGTATTGGTTTTAAAATACAGAACTAAGAAAAGGCTCAGTATAAATATAAGACTTGTTTCCGTAACAGAAAGACCAAGCTCTCAGATTAGAATCACTTCATATTTAAGGAGCAGGGCTGTGAACATCCTTGGACTCTTACTAACTTACTTCGAATCAACTTCAGGTCTCTAAAGTGCAGGCTATAACATGTGATAGAGGACGAAGATGTTTCTAAATAAGCTTTGACACCTGAAGAGGTCCAGAATGACACTTTTATTCCTCCAGGGATGCTGTGGAAATAGCTAATTGGGTTTTTGGCAGAGGCAGAGTGCACTTATTCAGTGCAGCTCCATACCATAGAGCAGCAAATTCCTGAGCGGGAACATGCCCGTGTCTTCACTTCTGCCTAACACCTCTTACTTTTTTCACCCTGGTGGAGCATGAGCAAACTCCTCTGTCTTTGGAGTGTGTAGATGGAGCATGACCAGCTCTGTCATGAAAGCAAAGGGGTCCCAGTTCAGCTGGTGTGGTGCAGCTGTTAGCTACAACTGAGCACTCCTGCCCGGGAAGCTGTAACGCTGGTACATCCTTAGCAAAAGTCCCTACCTGCTGGATAATATAGCAGAAGATAGGAACCAGCAGTTGTTTTTCAGGATAGTGGTGGGGCAGGATATAAATGTGGGCTGAAAAGTTACAGTAAGCTACTTAAATGCATCTCTTTAAACGCTAGTTGATCTATGCTTTAAACACAAAACTCAATACTGTTCCTCATTATGAGAAAAACGTAAACTCTTTGGTGGGCAGCAAGGTCTCTGCCAACTTTGCTCTCCACAGGTCCATGTGCGACCCCGTTCTGCCGAAACCTAACTCTTTCACAGGGGCAAGGTGACTGCTTTTAATAAGGTGTTTAAATAATATGGTGGGGTGTCAGGGGAAGGTTTATACAACACGTAGATTAGGAAGCTCGTGGTTATTTATACCCAGTTACACTGAGCGAGAGGCAGGCCCAGGCGAATGGGGGTTCACAGCTTGCAGCCAGGGCAGCCGCTTCTGCATGATGGTGTAACCTGAGGTACTGCTGCACCATATGTGACCAAGAGGACTCAGGTCAACACACAAGTCCCCTTAATTATGTATTCTGCCTGCCCATCACCCACAATTGTGAATCTCTTCCTGAAGGGAATATATGCTAAAAAAGGTTTTCAAACTGAACCATGTAATTGACATCCTCTCACAGCCTGTACTGCTTAATTTTTCCTCTACTTCAATTACATCAAAAGTGAAAGCTGTCTTCCAGGAGATTTATGGCCTTTATATCACATTCCATCAAGCCCGTCAAAATTTAAGATCAATGGACAAGACACAGTGCACGAGACTTCTTAGCTTATGGACATCCACACTACTGGGGAAATGGAAAAGACATAAACTCAGCAGTACAAAAGGACAAGACTATGAGCTTGGACACATCTTAGGCACCTTCTGGTTTTCTCTTCTCCGGGATGGAAAACCCAGGCATTAAAGTGGATGTGAACAACAAAAAGATGGAGACAGGAGTCTCCACGGTTCTGTGGGATAACCTGTCATTTTGCAAATGATTGTTTATTTTAAATGGAAATATTTCTGACCTCTGGCTTGTTCGGATAGCTACAGCCATGGTCGTGGTGCAACAGCAGAATCACATCGTTCTGATCCTTGTTCTGATGTTTATATGACAGTTGAGGATTTCTCTTTATTAATAAATTGGCCATAGCTGTATTTCCTTTCTTTTATGAAATACTTCACTGAGACAGGTTTACCTCAGGGTAACAGATGGGAAGATGGCAGGGATATATAGGTCATGTGCTCTTCAACGCTGATAAAGAAATTCTTCCATGCCTATATACTGTCTGTCTCCTGCTGACTAAGATTGAGATAACTATAAAAGATTCATTATAAACTGAATATTTGAATCTAAGGATAAACATACTGCCTAAACTAATTATTATGCTCAGTTTTATATACCCCCTGTGAAAATAAATTTCCTGATTAAACAAAAGGAAGCATCTGATCATCCAAAATATAAAAGTGACACAATCTGCTGTTTTTTTCTATTGTTCATGTTGATTCCTCTAATTGCACCTTTGACTTCCAAATGGGTAGACTAGATGACACCATCTAATATAGGATTATGTCAGCAGCTGTTGACAGTCCCAGATGCTTCACATGAGGAAGACAAAATCTTCTTCTTTGTGCAAAGATCAAATAGCCACTCCATTTCCTTATTGTAATGTTTGTTTTTAAGCCCCTGAATTATGGTCGTTTTTACTATGCTTCCTCTTCAGTCCTATGCATACTGTAGTACGTTCTAATTGAGAACATAAATATCTTTTAACTTCCTCCATCTGGTTCTACTCCTGGCCTCAGGATTATAGTCTAGTATTGCATCCATTGCCATCCATTATCCATTCTATCTTTATTTAAATATAAGTTTTATCTTTCTTGTTTGATGTTTGGATTGACTGAACATCTCCTTGCTCTATATTATAATTAAAAATACAAGAACATGAAATATCTTCCCTTAACTATATTTAATGTGCACTTCTGCAGTTATCTATCCACTTTTTACCCAAGTAATCCTAATTTGAAGTTTATACGGAAATTTTTCCATGTTGTTCTTCCCAGTTGCTTCTAAATTCTTCTTTTCTGCTGCTTATTCTTTTTACATGATAACCAGAACTGGAATTTCCAAATAAACACAGCACAGATTTATTTAGCATATAAATCCACTCCTCCTTCCATGCCATTGACAGATTTGCACTGAAGTTTTCACTCAAAACTTTCTTTTTTACTGGTTGCCATTAACTTTGAGCCCTGACATCTGCATAAGCAGTCTGGGCAATTCTTCCAAAATGCAATATCCACATTAATTTTCATCTGGTGCTTGGTGACCTAGCTTAGCTATCTCAGTAGTGCTCCTCGGGCTTCTCTTGTTTTAATTATCCCAAACAATTTTGTCATATTGCAAATGTTGCCACCTCACTGACCATTCTTTTACAGATTGTGGATTACATAAATCACTGAGTACTGGTACTCAGCCTCAGGCCATTCCCCCACTTCTTTTGACATTTTGTTACCTGTCTCACTGTGTCCTGTAACAACTTTTTCTTCCCCCATAACAATTAGCTTTTTTTCACAGGTTCCTACCAATAATTTTTCAGAATTAAAATATGTCTTATCCATTTCTGTAGAAAATCTTGCATTTTCTTTAATGAAAAAATGTTTATTCCTACCACATTGCATCCATTTATGTGTCTCATACCTATTCATAATTTTTTAATCCAATTTACCCAGCAGTTAAGCAAAGCTCACAAGGGCTGTAATTACAAGATTGTCCAGAGGACTTACAATCTGTTCAGCTGCCTAATACCTTTGCAGTGCCTGATTTCCCGTTCGTGCTGTACCTCTCTGGAACACAAGCCAGCCCAGTGATGCAGGCAGAAGGCTCGGAGGCAACACTGGATTCTTGCTTCGGCTCTGCCAGCTACTGGCAGTGTAACCTTAAGTAAGTTTTTTAACCTTTCTGCATCTCCCTCCTTTCTCCAATGCAGGTGGTGCTTTACAACATCACAGGAACAGATTTGACAGGTCTCTGTGTTTGTCTTAGCGCTGATTTCTGAGGGCTTGTTAGACGTCTCCACCAGACCATTAGAAGTCAGGGTACCTGAAGCAGAGCAAGCAGGGCGCCCTGCTCCTTTGTATGTCTCTGAATAACCACCAGCTTTCCGAGGATGTCCCTTCTGGACGGGCCAGGGAACACTTTGCGGGCACTGCGTGCAGGCTGGCTCTGCAGGCAGCAAGGCTACGAACCGCCCCTCTGTGGGAGCAGACACATCTGGAAAAGCTACACATGATTTTTTCATGAAGTTGATTATTAACGTTTTGTAAAATGCCTGGAGATCCTTGGTAGGAAAATTTTACCACCTGCTAAGTATTAGCCTTCTATAAATACTTCCAAGCAGGGCACAGTTGCCAAATGTTTTGGTTCAAGTTTAACTGTTATAATGCTGGGCTGGGGGGATTTTTTATGACAACCCAAATCTTCTTGCCGAACAAATGTTTTAGACCGCTCATTTTTCTGGTTTCTTTCTCAATAGTGCCCGTTGTTTTCTGCCCTAGCCTGTCATTTCAATGGTCACTGTAATCATGGGCATAAACATTTCTTGTGTATCTTCTTTCTCAAAGCCAGAACTATACAGTCTTAGTATTAATGCACCTGTATGCTTCAGATATTAGTTTCAAGGTCTCAACATATGTAACATAATTAGAGAATCTGAATAATTTGTTCCATTATTGTCATTTTAACACTGTATTTGTTTTCAACTTCATAAAGCATTGCATAGGACCTAAATTGCAGAAAGTCGGAGATAAATTACACCTCTTGAATTTTGAATTTATTTACTTCGTCAGTAGCTTGTAGCAAAGTTCATAGCAGTAATTTTATTGGGTAAATTATGGTTGTAACTTTTTGGAAGCTTCATTTGAAATATTAGTAGTTGACATCAAAATTAGTGAAGCAATTTAGTCACATTCAAAATCATGCAAATGGAAGAGAGCAAGCTTTAGTAACGTAGAACTACTACTATTTGAATACATAGGTATTTAAATTAGTATTTAAATAACTACGTCACAGAGACACCAGCCAATGCCAGTTGGTCCTCCTACAGTGTGGGCTGGCTTTGACCTCCATGTTCCACATATTTTTTTGCTTATTTCAGCAGAACTCTTTTCTTTCTCTCTGTGAAAACACCACTTAAATGGCTGATTTCAGAGCAAAGTTTTTCTTTTCTTTTCCATATGCTGGTACTTGAATCAGAAAATATTATTCTGATTTTGTACTATATTTGCATAGGACACTATTTGTTCTTTTCTCAGTATGCTGTGTTAAAGACAGAAGAGAAAAACTGTTTGATTGTTCATGCTGAATTCCTGGCAACAACCTGTCATACTGTAAAGAAGATCCTGCTCGGGTCACTTTTTACTTAGCATCTCTCCCAGAAGCATACTAAGAAGATGGGGTTAAAAATACACAGAATTGCATTCAGGAATAATGTTTTCTTCATGTTGTATGTCCAGTCTACATGTCTGAAGATCTACTCTAAAGATTTGGTGTTCCACAGCAAGAATCAGCAGCAAAGAAATAAATAACTATCCAGGGCAGGCTACATGCTGAATTTGGTGGGAGACTCCCCAGTTCGTCTCTCTCCTGCATTATCTCCCACTTGGAGGGAGGTCTTTTCACTGCACTGGCTGAAAATGAGCCATAAATGCTTTCAGAGTGTACTTGAGTTTGATATCACCATGCAGAAGGCTGATTAAGTTAAAAAGACAAAACAAAGTTTTCAGATACTTAAAAACCCACTTAATCTTAAATATTAGAGATCCCAAGTTTAAGGAACAGATTATAGATGTGATCATTTGGTGTGCTGCAGGATTGAACCCCAGGGGTTTAAGATTGTGTGGGAAGATGGCCTTTTCTGTGTTGTCTCGCCTTCCCAAAATGTTTTCCAAAACATTTTGCTTGTCTGTCAAAGAATGACAAGGGTGCTTAAAGTTGACCTTGAGTCAAACAAAGGGAAAAAATATTTAATTTTTAGTCAAGAGCTAAGTTTAATCAATTTTTTTCCTAAGACTAATTTAAGAGAGTCTCATGAGCAATCTTCTGCTATATTTAGGGCTACTGTGTCATTTGTGTGACATGAAAAATCAAAGCATGAAGAGGAAAAGGCAAAATGAAAAATCAGGCAAATGCATAACGTAGTATCTAAGAAACAGAGCAAATGATGTTACCAGCCTCCTCTTTTTTGAAGTGAGAGGTTAAACCTAAAAGAAAACAAAAAGCAGAAGTTCCTTTGAAAATCTTAACTTTTGTTTTCAAAAGTAATTCTAGTAAAACAAGGGTGTGCTGTGTAACAGCATACAGGACTGCTGATACTTGTGACATTTTCACATTCAAGATGGAATCCCTTGAGTGTTGAAATGAAATTTTTAAATTACAACTAAATTGCCAACATTTTTTGCCTATCCACAGCAAGTTATTTCTGCAAACATTTTCAGCATTGGGAAGCGTGTTTCAGAGATGAGTGATAGTTACAAGTGCCACCCATAGACTTCAAATTACCAGACCTGAGAACATTTTCTGCGCTGCAGCTGCTGTTAGCTGACTGTATCAGCTGTAAGGCTGGCCAGTGCAGGGAACTGCAGCTTTCCAGAGCTCTGGAAAAAGCCAGGAGCTGGTGTAGAGGGCCAGGTTAAGCCATGGCAGTCAGTGAGGTATCAGACAGGGAATGAATCAGATGTCAGTCAAACATCTTGGCTCTCTATACTTACAGAACAAAGCCAGGGGCCAAAACTAAAATGCAGTAAGGGTATAACTTCCCTGAAGAATGCAATGGACAGCACAGATATCTGAGCCAACTTCAAATTAGTGAGCTTTCAGCAGAGCAAATTAACCTATGCAGAGCTTTGTGCTGTCATATACAACTAGCTTAGCATATGAGCACGCTCTCAGAAATTTAGTCATAGCTGCTTTAGTTTATGAGGTTTAAACTAAGGCATATAATCTTGCAACTGGGACGTGACGGATGCTTAGGGACCAATAGACATCCATTCTGGTTGTAGCAGTCATGGCAGAAGCTCATGTGTTCAGTCAAAATGAGCTGGGTAGCTTCAGCAATTTAAATAATAAGCCTTCATTAATCCAGCTCATTTTCCAGAATGGTTTAGGAAATGATCACACGCGGGAGGTTGATGTTATCATTAGTATACCTAGCCTGACAGACAAGAAAGGGTTTAAAGATTCCTTGGAGAGACGAATGTTGTAGGCAAATGTGTGTCTGACAGAGCTGCCAGAACCAGCTTTCTAAGCCTGCCACTCTACAAAACAGAGGATGTGGCAAAGTGCTTGAGAAACGAGCACCACCGCTAGTGACAAAGCCTTTGAGAAACTGAAGGAGTTAGAGGGGCCTGTAAAAGTATTCACAACATGAAGTTTTTTGCCACCTGCTCCAAAAAAACCCGTGGCACAAGTCCTTTATGAGCAGCATGGCAGCAGCGTGCATGTCACAAGTGCCAACACAATGCCAGTGTCCTCAAAAGGAGAGGGAGGCAATGGTCAAAAGCAGCAGAAATGGCAGCTAGAAAGGTCCACGCTCTCATTCTCCAGAGTTCAGTTTTAGCTGAAAGTGACTGAGAGCCACAGGGACTTGGGAAATGGTACTTTAAAGAGGATATTCAGCTACAGATATGGGATTTGCAAGTTAAATGTAAACCTAGGAAAGTTTTGGTGGTTGAAGGCACAGCCTCCTATTTAACAACAGGGCCATGGTTCAAAGTCCAGAGTCAGATTTTACATGAATCAGGCAGACAAAAAGCAACAGTAAAAATAGAATACGGACTTTGTCAAAACTGCTCTTACAAACAAGTTTCTTACAAAATGTAATTAAAACTATTTACATGCTGTGCCCAACACATTATACTGTCTTTACTGATAATCTTTATCATGCTAGAGTTGGGGAAAGCTCTTAGCACCAGATGGATGCTTAAAGACACTGGAGGTGTTTTTTTTAAGATGTTTTTGAAAAATGATAAAATGGACAGGGGAAACTCATGTAGGAATTAAAGACTCTAAGAGAAGGACTAGAGATTTGCCCTGATCCTAAACAAACAATGCCATTAAGGAAGTGGTAAGACTTGTCACATGGCAGAGCAAGTATTTGTTCCCAATGCAAAGTAGAAACAAACTCGCATGTCCTGGCTGGAAAAGGAAAACATAGAGTCAGCAGTCCTTTGTTCCTAGATAGGTATTTAGAGTATTCTCATTTTCGTGAGATAGTGTGGATAGAAAACATAATAGCTTAGAAAGATGACATCCCAAATTTGATTCAATATGCTAGGCCTGGTATACCTGATATAGTAATGTCTGACATTTATCAGGGTCATGTTTAACTGTTCTGCTCTGAAATATAAGTTTAGTCATATAACCATAACCTCTCTTATCTCCAGCCTCTGAAGGCTAGCAGAAAATATGTTAAAGAATGTACAGGAATGGATGCCAGTTCTGATCCATACTTAGTACTGTTAAATAACAGAGTGGTACCAACGTAATACAACTTGTTACTTGCTGACATTTTATTCATCAGAAAACTGAAGAATGCCAGCTCTTGAGCGCCTTTTAGGAATTCATGTCAAAGTCATGGCAACCAGCAGATATATGGGGAAAAAAAATGGGTGGAGGGAAGGTAAAAGGGAGACATGATCTGGGGTACTGGGAGCTGTCACTATTTTGTAAAAAACAACTGTGAGGACATCTGTAATGAAAAGCAATGGCTGCAAACAGCAAAAATGTCACAAGAAATATCCTGTGGTCAGAGACAAACTTGACACACCAGGTGGACATATGCAGAGGAATAAGTGACACTGTCTCCAAAGGAGGAGTACAAACACAGCCATTTTACCTGAGAAATTCTCACAGCTGGCACCCTCAGCTGGTTGAGATGAATTAGTTTCAGGACATGGCGCAACTGGAACTAACAGACTTGCTGCCATCTGACAGCAAGAGTATTGATACTGTGGGAGAGATTTCCAATTCCATGAATCAGTGCAGAGTACCTCAGAGACTAATTGAACATGTGC
This sequence comes from Phalacrocorax aristotelis, assembly GCF_949628215.1. Taxonomy (NCBI): domain Eukaryota; kingdom Metazoa; phylum Chordata; class Aves; order Suliformes; family Phalacrocoracidae; genus Phalacrocorax; species Phalacrocorax aristotelis. Next base: position 95,908,551 of record NC_134276.1, on the reverse strand, counting down.
TTGTTCATTAAGTTAGATTAAGTTAGTATCTGAACTTCCTTATTATGTTAATGTTTAATTTCAGGATGCAGAGGGAAGTTGCTGAGAACCATGTCTTTAAGAGGTTCTGGCTTGAACCGGTTGTTAAATACAAGCTACAAAGTGCAATGGTCTTGTAAAGAGCTCACAGTCCCAGTAAGGCAGATGCCTATCAAACTCCAGGGTGCCTGCTGGTCATAGGACAACCCAGACATATGGAGGAGACATCTTTTTCACTTCTGTGGAAGGTGAAATCCAGACTGGGAAAAAATGATACGTTTCTCATTACTTCTTAAAAAGCTAGTAATTTGCTCCTTTTCTTTTAGGGCACCCATTACAATATTAATGGAATGATTTAAAGCATTCCCTCTGAAAGATCAAAGGCAAAATATCCCTATTTTTTATAAGGGAAACCTAGAAAATTTGCTGGAGCTACTTTCTGCTTCCCCAGCATATCCAGAGTGATTATGCCCCAGAAATGCCTATACCTGTTGACTGGCTGTAAAGGAAGCCCAGATAACTAGCTCAGATGTAGAACTCTATACTGTCATATTAGAAACTCACAAGACGAGAAAACAGAACTACTGATCACTTGCCAAAATCTTGGTTTACCTGACCAGCTGGGCACTGGCGGTAGCCATACAGCAGAGGCAATAATACTGTGTTTCCCTATATATTTTCCACTCCTGGTGTGCAGGCCCTTCACATTCTTGAGTTGACATGCTTCTGGACAGGTACAACTACTGTGGGCCACATCTGTTTTGGGATTATCTTCATACTTACATCCAAAGGCACCAAAGGAGGGACAACACAACCACCATCATGCCTAGTACTATGAGTCACAGCTTGTTCACCCATGGAATGATTTACCCATTGTTCTGACAATTACTGTAAATAAGTGCTTAGCAGTTAATTATTAGATATCAATACTAAGTTAGAAGTTTTTAAAATAGCATCTCCTTTCTTCTGAAACAAGAAAACACTTGATCCTGCTTTGTTCTTATTTGAAAGAATCAGTTACTATGACTGAACTCGAGCCTCCTGTCTGAGAGTCACCCTTTATCCAAAACTGTAATGACTGAGCACAGGCACACCTGTGGGTGTGGGGCACATAATGGACACCATGGTATTTGTAAGTCTTCCTCAAAGAGAAACCAAACAGCAAAGGAGTCTGAGGAATTTGAGTGTCACATAGTTACAGCATGGTGAGGATGTGTATTCCTGCTCTGGGCTGGCCTCAGAGGTGCTTCTCTGTTCCTGTGCCTGTTACAGCGCAGTGGTTTGGGTGGACTGTCAGCAACAGGGATGGCTTTAATTAGCCTAAAAACACTGCACTGTAAGCGGGTAGTTCAGAGTCTGAGTGACAGGCAACACGGCTGTGGAAGGGTGTGGAAGACAAGAGATGTTAAAGTAGATCCCCTTCTTCATCATCAGAGCCCTAATTTTCTTCAGTTCTTTCTAAAGAAGCCAATACATCCTTCCAGAGCCCTACAGCAACTAAAGACGAAATTATTTAGAGTTCATCAAAAAGTGTTATTTCTGTCTCTTTTCCTCACAGAAAACATAATTACTCCTAAAGTTTTGTCCGCCTAATTTACAGTAAAAATATAATCTTCCGAATTTAGTCCTCCTGGATGCTTTTGTGTTACTTGCGCTAAGGACATCACCAGCATCAGACAGAGCTTCTGATTAGGAATCATCATCCATAAAATACATGCTAAGTTAGAATAGGAATTCACAGTTATTTTAAAAGTGTTTATATATTTCCATGCTCCTTGGCTTTCCTCTGCTCCAATGATAACCTATGGATTTTACATTGGCGAAGGAGCAGAGAGATGTGTTTGATGTTGCTGTACACCTGGAGCAGTGAGAAAGCTGAGGGCAAAGTCTTGCCTCCAGATGAGCACTGATGGCCAAAAAAACCTGAAGCTGATCATATAGGCCTCACGTATAAACAGTGAGCAAAGCGTCACCGGAGACCACACTTTACCCCAAGGCAAATAACAATTTGTTCACCTGTGTGCCAATCTCCTGTCCTAACATCAAGATCCTCCTCCCAATTCTTCCCATCTTCTGTTACATTCTCCACTGACATTCCAATAGTGAGAGCAAATAGGGCAACAGTCCTGAAAATAGTCTCACATATAGCACAAAAGTGCAAAAAGTGCCTTTTCCCAAAGAAAAAAATATTTTGCCTTTGTGGAAGTATTTTCTTCCTCCCAAATGAAAAGACCCCAAGCTACTCATAAAAATCTCTGCTGAGATCCGGACCATGTGCAGTGCATAGGCTATTATCAGGGGAGTATGGTTTGAATTTCTTCAAAATAAGGGTGCTTTGGACTTAGTATGAAAACAATGTTGATAACACACAGATGTTTTGGTTGTTGCTGGGTAGTGCTTGTACTAGTCAAGGACTTTTCCAGCTTCCCATGCTCTGCTGAGTGCACAAGAAGCTGGGAGGGGAGGGGGCACAGCTAAGAAAGCGGGTTCAAACTGGCCAAAGGGATATTCCATATCATGTAACATCATGCCCAGTATGTAACTGGGAGGAGCTGGCCGGGGGAGGGAAGCAGCAATTGCGGCTCAGGGATGGGCAGCGTCAGTCGGCAGGTGGTGAGCGGTTGTATCGTTTCTGTTTCTGTTTTTTTTTCCCTTTTTCCCTTTTCCTTTTTATTATAATATTGCTATTGTTATTACTATAATAATAATTATTATCATTATTATATTATTTTAATTATTAAACTGTTCTTATCTCAACCCACAAGGTTTTTTTTTTGCTTTTGCTCTTCCAATTCTCTCCCCCATCCCAGAGGGGTGGGGGGAGTGAGAGAGCGGCTGCGTGGCGTTTAGTTGCCGACTGAGGCTGAACCATGACAGCTGGGTTTTGAGAGAACTATTAGAGCGTGGTTTTGTTTTCTCTCTCTGCTGTCTCCAAACTTCACTTTCACATCAGCTTTTTAGCTACAGCCAGAATGTCAGGCTCCCAGCACAATGCTGTGTGCAGTGGACGCTGCCTGGGATGAGAACGCCCACGGCCAGTCGCCTTGGATGGCTGCCAGAGTGCTGCTGCCAACATAAGCCATAGGAAAAAAACATATTTTTCTCCCAGTTTCTGTTTCTGTCAGACCCAAACAGAATTTCATGGGACACAGAAAAGCATACAACTTTGCCCTCTAGGACTTTTTCCCTGCTAAATTTGAAAGATCTGTTGCAAACAATCTATGAATTGGATTTCTGCAGGCAAAAGATTTACAAGAAGCTTTCTCAATGGTAACTTGGCCAGTCCGAATCAGGAAGTCAATACTGACTCCTTCCTTTGCAGGTGGTTTTGCTCTCCAAGGATAAAAGAGCCTCAAAGTTTGGGTGTGAATAATCATGCAGTGTCAGCATAACACTTCAGAAAGGGAAAGCATAAGGAAGAGGGAAGAGGAAGTGGGAAGTAACTCAGTGGCCAGGCAGAGTGGTGTTTACTTTCTTCTGTGAAGTTAAACCCTGTCTGAAAAAAAATGAGGCTGAGAAAACCAGGAGGAAATGAAAAAAAGCTGGGTGACAAGGAGGAAGACAGAATACTTGGCAAATAATTATTGACAGAATTAGTATTCTCTTTGAAAGTTATAAAACATGGTAAGCTTGGCTTACCCTAAGGCTATAGGATAAGTGGTAAAGCCATAGCTGCATCTTAGAAGTCTTTGACTATTACCCTTGTCAGCTTTTCAGTTGTATTACTGCACGTTAATAGCAGAAGTGATCTGGGAAATGCAGTAAGAAAAAAATAGGTATCTTAAACCTCATAAATAGAGTTTGGAAAATAAATTGTTGGCAGAATGAGGACAAAATAAAGGACAAAGTTGGGAATGAAAAATTAAACATAGGATGAAACTAGAAGGCTGAGAACATAAGAAATGCCCTAATGGATCCTACTTACCCGACAGGGGATAGACTGAGATCAATAACGTGCCTTTCTCGGTAGGGTTATTCTTTGCATTCCAGGTATGCTGACTTTTGTGATTTCCCCGAATGCGGAGAAGCCGATGGCATAATTTGCAGTGAAAGACTGGATTTACACCTTTAAAAATGAAAATGGAGCAGTGGAAGTAGGAGATAGTTTAGAAAGTGCATGAAAGCCTAGCCACTGTCTGCAGTCAGTTCCCCTTCCTCTTCCCCAGCATCTACATTTGTTGTACTAGGATGCTCCATGGCACACCCCTGCCTATTCCTTCCAGCGTCTGTTTATAGTCGTGTAATTCCTGAAATGGCCGAATTCCTTTTTGAACCTGCTGATACTGTTGGTGTCAGCAGCCTCCTGTGCCAGCAAGTTCTCAATGTTCACTATCCTCTGTGTGTGTATATTTTTTAAAAAAATCACTTTCATGTATCTGTCTTGAACTACCTTCCTACTTGTTTTACTGAGCACCCCTTAGGTTTAGTATTGCAGGATTCGGTGAACAGCAGTTCTGCTTTCACCTTATCTACAACCTTCATGGTTTTGTAAACCTCGACTATATCCTACCTCAGTTGTCTCCTCTGCAAATTGACAAGTCCCAGCCTTTTGCCCTCTCCTGGCAAGGCAGATGGCTCATCCTTGGTTTCTTTTCGTTGCTGTTATCTCTCTCTTCCTTTGCAAACTCTGTTGTGTCCTTTGGGAGATGGGGAGTCCTGAAATGTCCCAGCCCTCCAGCTGTGGGTGCATCAGAGCTTTGTATGGAGGCAAAATGACACATTTTGCCCTGTTTTCATGCCTGTCCTAATATGGCCAATATTTTATTGGCCTTTTTTGACTGTCACTGCACCCTGCAGCAATGGTTTCAGTGAAATGCCAGGGTGAGTCTGAAGGCTCTTGCAAGAGCTGCAGCTGCCAGTTCTGAGTTCAGCATTACACAGGGGTGGTGCAGAAGAGGATTTCCTCTAGGTGCAGTATTCCTTGCCATTTATCTACACCAAATCTCCTCTGGGCACTTGCTCTGCTTTGCAAGGCCCTTCTGGAGTTCCTAACTATTAGGGTGGCACCTGTCTACTCAAAAGAGCTTAATATATTTCCATAAAAGATAGTAGGAGGGCAAGAAATGCAAGAAGAAAAGAAAGATATGAAATGAAAATATAAGGGGGTTTTGGTGTATTTTTTTTTATTTCAGTGCTAGTACGTGGCATTTCAATATGATCCTTATGATGTGATTTTTAATTATTTTTCTGTATATAGCTGCATGTCCGTAGCATATGGTTACAAATTTGTGTTTGGGATAATGATGAAAAGATAACCAGAATTTTGAGTTGTTTTTATTACCCCGTTTCATACCCTGCACATCTTGTAAGACCTTTTTAATTTAAAAAAGTTTCAATAAAAGCATCATGGAGAGATATCCTCCATAATTCTTATTATTTAATTCATAACCCTCAGTGAGGAAAGGCTGCAACTGGGAGAAAAGAAATAAGCACTTCCAGTCAGGGTTGTTCACAGGTACACAGTACACGAGGAAGGGAAAAATAACCACAATGGCAAGGAATAGCTGAAAAAGAAACTCCATTAAGTAGGGGTTTGCATAATTTTTAAATTTTCCCGTCTCTTTTGATGTTGCCAGCTGTTCCTACCTGGGACTGTTTCACTTCTGGAAATCAATTTTGAAGGGTGACTGTGAGCTGCTTTGGCAGATTCAGATAGGCTCAGCTTTGGTTTAGCTTACTACCTATCTCCAGTAGTGTTCCTGTAATTTATGTTTAATTATGACTACAGGCTAATTACAGGTGAGGAACGTGACATTTTCCCTTACCATTCCTTGACCAAGACCTGGCTGATTACTTGAGCTGGCACTCTCTCCCAGCTGGGTGGCTGGGTCAGTATGAGCCGAGTGTCTGGCAAAGGTGTGTGGTCACCATGTCTGAAGGGCAGTGAAAAAGAATTTCTCATTCAAAAGAGGCAGGTCTTCACCAGTTGCCTGAGGAAATGACCTTTATGCTTTGCCATGTTCACGTATACATACAAGCCTGCATCTTTCCCAGGAACTTTTGAACCTGGGGGTCAATTTCAACAGAATTAGGTGGGGGCAATGCACAGATCCCAGAGATTAGCTCCAACTTCCCTCTGAAGATAGGGGTCTGCAGAAAAGAGACCTGGTAGTGTCTTCGGTGAGGAAGGGTGGCAGTGAAAGTCCACTTCTCATTGAACAATGGAGAATCGACACCATGAAGGAACTCACAAAAAAAGAACTCCACTAGGGAGAAAAATGCAGTTGGAGATTTATCTTCCTAGACAAACATCATTCACCTGTTAAGACACGCATTCGTGGGAAACCCGGCCTCCTTAATTACGGTGTGGCACGATTTGTGCACTGTGCTACACCTGAGCTCTGCAGCTGCAGACTGCCCTGCCACACAGTAGATTTCCAAGTTGATTTAGTTATATACTTTTGTAATAAGTTATCCAGGCTTATTCAGGGCTGGCTGATGACTTTTTTGAGTTCTTTTGACTGACATTTTTTTAACAAAGATTGAAAATGTCTGTGCCTGTTGTGATCAAAACATTGCCTCTTTTCATTGCAACCAAAATACATTTCTAGTGCCCAAAATATGAACTATTTTCAGTTCATAGAATTCACACTCCTAAACAATACAGCAGTTTGTCAAAATCTGGTAGGCCTACAATATTCTCTCTTATGAAGTAGTAACAGTTCATACTCATCTTCAGTGTCAGTATCATCCTCAAGCTTTGTAAGAGGGAGTGAATCAATACCTGGGTTACAGAAGCAAGTACCTGGGGCCCTGTTATACTTGGAACCTGAGGCACAGAATTTAGTGCTTCCTACATCTTTTGGACTACAGACCACTGTCAAACCCTTAAAATTTCTTGTTTGTCATCACGTACCTTATATCACATTTTTAAATGAAAACAATATAAAGGCTGTTTGGAGGTAACCGATAATTATGGTTCCATAAACAACCTTTGAACAACTTACCTGCCCTGTGGCTCACCAACAGCGTGCAGAGCATGTGTCCACACCCTGCGAAGAACACAGCCAAATAAAACTTGAGAACCCCGTAAAATTTTAAGAAATGGCTTTTCTAGTGCCCAAGCACACACTCAGCTATTTCTTAGGCCTTTAAAATAATATTTTGGATAAAACAACAACAGTGGCATGCCTAAAAATACACCACCTTAACCCGGCAGTTATGAACCTGACAGACAGGTAGCTCAAACACATGCTGCAGTGGTTTGGGGAAGGCTACTAGGGATTGTAAAGCATTTCTTTCCTGTGCATAGTCGGTGTCCTTTTCTTGCTATTTCCTCATGAAGAAGTCCCTCTCCCAGCCCCAAAAGGACTGATGCCCTGAACTGTGTTCAGACCAACCGTTACCCTTGCCAGTAAATCATTCCAGGTCTCAGGTGTGAAGTTTCATCTGCTTGTAAGTCAAACATTATTGTTACCTACTTTTTAATAAGATGTTAGATGTGCGCATTTCAGAATTTAACCTTAAACTTTTAAATTAAACCCAGAATCTATAAGGAGATGTATTGGATACATGGGTGAAAATCAAGAATGCCTGCCTGTGAAAGGGAATTACTACTTTCAAACTTGTGGCTGAAGTTAATGATCACAAACATATCTGTATATGCATTGCTTGGATGGTCATGCTATTGGGTATTGGCTGCTGGAAAACTTGGCCAACTAACACTCCTATTTTCTTCAGCCCATTCAATCTGAAACGGAGTTACAGCACAGTTCTCATTTGTTCTGTAATTGCTGATGTAGTGGTATCCTTGCTGCTTTTGCTGGTTCAGTATGCAACATTTTATGACACAGATCTGCACACAAATCCTAGTTCAGACAGATTCTTCTCACGCAACTGAAACGGTAGGTAGCTCCCGTTTTCACTCTCCCCCTGCACTGGATGTGGACAGCTGACAGGTTTGCAGGCTTTGATGGATTTGCCTTGCTTCTTGCCAGCCTAAGCAATGAATGCTACAGCTGCTCTAATAAGCATGTCTTCTTTGCTCCTGAATGGAAAACAAAAATAAATAAATAAATAAATAAAATAGGAAGCTCAGCTCTTCACATGAAAAAAGGAGCCGCTACCCTCCTTACTGGAAGGTAGTAAGACCCTTCAAGCAGGCTAGATGCCAGGGAATGAACCACCTCTCTTAGGGAAAGCCCATTTTGTTCAGTGTCTCCCATGAAACTACCTTCCCACAACAACTCTAACTCTCTAGCCTCTGCTGAGACCCCGTCCGTTAGCAGAAAAAGCATGTTTTATGTGCTGTGTCACATCAAAATGGAGCCAACTGTCCTCCAAAGCTCTTAAAGGGTTTCTTCTATTACAACAGTTTGGCCCAAAGCCTCCCATGTATTACATTTCATATTCCTTGTTTTCAGTTTTATCTGTCACACCTGGGTGATGTGGCCTGGTGTGACTCTTAGCGCCTGACATCCAGAAAATGAGGCCTCTGTGAAGTGACACTGCTGGAGCGGTAGAAGCATTTGCCTCGGCTTGGGAAGGGATGTGTTATGAACATTTTCCTTCCATGTGTGTTTTCTTATTGGTTTTTTTTTTTCTTGTTATCTTCTAATAATGGCTCTGCATATAGTCAGATGACAATTTCTGCTCAAAATATAAGTGAGCGCTCACCCATGTTGTAAAGCTTATGACTGTCAGGCCTATGTGGTACAAAAGGTACAACGGTTGTCCACATGTTCAGCTGTGTGAAATTTAGGGAACAACCTAAATATATTGGCTTCTTGTCTGCATTCCAAGTAACAGATAGTGTTTAAATATTTTTTTAAAGGTTTGTATGGCATAGAGCACAGCCTCATGGGAACATCTCTCACCTTATTTGCTACCATCGTGGAGAAGATAGATGTTATTATTTTCACAGCTTTTCCCAAATTATTTTTCTCTTTTGAATTCGTCTGGAGACAGGTACAAGGTGTTCTTGGTGAAGTATCATCAGTTCTGCATTTTAAAGCTAACCTTTAAACCATTTCATAAGATAATTCTGCTTTGACAGTTTTTTTCTGGGGAACAACTGTATAATTTACCTTTGTTAATGAGTTTTTAAGGAGTTGCATATGTGCTGAAGTACTTTGGCAAAAGTAAATACTCTGTAAAATGCATCAGCTCCTGACTAATCCCTTCAAAAGAGCTTTGATTTCTCCTACAAACCACCCAATTCAAGACTTGGAAAAGCACACACCTGCAGCTTACACAGAAAACTATTTACAAAAGATAGGTGTAACGTGTTAAAAATCATGGAACACAATGTATCAGGTAAGTACTTAGTGCTTTAAAATTCGCCGGATGCCTGAGACTTGGCTTTTAAGTAGCTTTTAAGAGAAACGACCGCCGCCAATTACTTGCCCAACTGGAAGAGTGTATCTAAGAACACTCCTAAAACGTTCCTTTCATCCACTGCTTTCGGGGGCTAATAAGATGACGACTGTTTTCCTAATAACAAAGAGGGTCCAAATTATGCTCCGGAAAAAATATATATCCTCTTCGGGAAGAAAGTAAAACAAAAAAGGCGCACTTTAACGGCCCCCGGACAAAGCTCTCCAAGCCCAGTTTTGCACAGAGGTTCTTTATTAAGCCGAGCTCGTGAGTACAAGGGCCGCCCGTCACGACAGACCACGCGTGCGTGCGCGCGCGGCCGAAGCGCCGTACCCTTTACCGAAGCAGCGGCCATCGGGACCCGCCAAGCGAGCGGCGAAGCTCCAGTCGCCCCTTCCCGCCCACGCCCCGCCGGCTCTCCGGCCCCAGGGCCGCGCTCCCCCCCGCCGCACCCCCGGGGCGGCGGCGAGCAGGCGGGGAGAGGAGGAAAGCCGGTGCCTCCGTCCCGCTCGCCACCTCTCCCGCCCCCAGCCCAGCCGAGGCGGGGCGCGCCCCCTGGCAGCACCGCCGGCCGCCCCGCCGAGCCCCCTCCCTGCGCCATGACGTCATCCCAGCCTGCGCCTGCGCAGCCCGCCCCCGACCGACCCGCCCCCCACCCCCCGCAACGGGCGGTGGGCGTGGCCCCGCGCACGATTCTGGTGGGGCGGGAGGGGTGGGGGTGGGGAGAATGGGAGCGGAAGCGAACGCAGCCCCCCGCCCCCCTCCCGCCTGCCTGCCGCGCCTGCTCGGCCTGCCGGCGCGCGCGCCACCCCCCCCTACCGGCTCCCGCCTCCGCGCGCGCGCGCCGTGACGATTTTGCGTGACGGCGGCTGGGCGCGCGCCCGCCCGCCCTCCAGTACAGCGAGCGCCTATCGCGGCCGCTGCCGCCGTTGCTGTTGCTTCTGCTGCTTCTCCTCCTCGCGCCTGGGAGCGTAATCAACGGCCGCGCCCGCAGCTCCCCGCCCCTCTCCCTCCCACTATTATCCTCCCTCCCGGCGCGCGCCCTCCCCCCCTACCCCTCCGCCCGGGAGCGCGCGGCCGCCCGCCCGCTCGGCGAGGGAGCGAGACGGCGCTGCCGCCTGCTGCCGGCCCCGCTCCCCGTCGCGCCGATCCCCTCCATGGACTCCGCGCCGCCCCGCTAGCCGGAGCCGCCCGCCCGGTGCCGCTGCCGCCGCCGCCAGGGAGTAGCCGGCTGAGAAGAGGAGGGGAGGGGGCGGGAGGGGGGTGGGGGGCGGAGGAAGGTGGGGTCGCGGAGTGTGTGACACGCGCGGGGAGCGGCGGCCGGCTGCGGCCCGCGGGAGGAGGAGGAGGAGGAGGAGGAGGAGGAGGAGGAGCGGGGAGTCCCGACGCGGCCGCGGGAGCCCCCGGGCGGGCGGGCGGCGGCGGCGCCCCCGGAAGGTGGCGGCGGCGGCGGCGGGAGCTGCGGTAGCGGTTGGGATTTACCGCGGTGGTGGCGGTTGGCGCTGACCGGCAGGGGAGCGCGCCGCGCGGCGGGGACCGTGCCCGCGGCGCCCCCTCCCCCTCCCTCCCCGGGGCCGCCGCCTCTCGGGTTGATCCCCCCCCTTGCCCCCCCCCGCCCGGACCATGGCCGACGACGACGTGCTGTTCGAGGACGTGTACGAGCTCTGCGAGGTGATCGGCAAGTGAGTCCCGCGGGGAGCGGGCGGCGGGCAGGGCCGGGCACGGTGTGCGCCACCGGGCAGGGCGGGGGGGTGGGAGGCGGCGGTGCCCCCCTTCCCGCCGGGCGCGGGGGGAGAGGGGGATGCTCTGCTCGGCACCCACCTGAGTCGCCGCGACCAGCGGGTCCCCGTGCGAGCGGTGCGGGGTCCGCGTCCCCCGTGGCTGGTGGCGGTGACAGGGCGGGCGTCTCCGCCGCGCTGCCCACCGTCCTCATTGCAGGGGAGGCGGAAGGGGGGAGAAGTGACCCGATGTTTCCTCAGCCACCATGATTAACCGCCTAACCATCACTCAGGCTGGCTGCAGCAAGCGGCAACCACTTCCCACCCCTTTTCTTCTCCTCCCCCCTATATCCCATTCCTGGCACACCCATCAAGGATTACCTATTGGGGAAGGGAAAGGGAAGATATCTCTCTGTAGATCCACCTATTCACTGGGTGCCTGCATATTTGTGCGCCAGGTGTTGGTTTTTCCTCCTCTTTGCTGCATAATAACCAGCTTGGTAGTGGCGGTAGTAGTGACGCTCGGGTAGTGCTCGGTTTTCGTCCAGATCTTTCCCTCCACTCTCCTTCGCGTGGAAATAGAGATGGGTAAGGCGGTAGGAGTGCTTGGCCTTTTGAATCTTATTATGCAACTGCTATTAAACCGGTGTTCGAGGCTTGTATCAAACCTAGGAGTTGAGGTAGTTGCTAGCGTTCCCCAGCTGCCTGTTTCGGGTAACCACTGTTGCAGGGCGGATGAAGACGACAGTTCAAGTCTCAGTCTGTGTAATCGCACCAAGTAGATGCACAGAATCCCCCAGATCAGATGCTGTTAAAGAATAAAGGCTGACCTCTGTTTCCCGCCTCCTACACTCCCCCTCCCCCCCCAATATTTTTGTGACTGCCCTGTTTCGAAATCCAGTTTTTATTTATTTGTCGTCTTTCACATATTTTCTGTACTTGTGTCTGTGTTGCAAAACGGACCTGAAAGATGTAGCAATATTGTGACTAACTAAATTTTCTGTATGTTTCTGATTCGGAAGCTGAGATTGCTGTTAGTAGTGACGCGGTTCAGTGTGCTTGCAGCTTTTTTTTTTTTCCCCTGACAGTGAATTTTATAAAAATAATTGTTCACCGTGTTTTGATTATAAACTAATAATTTTTTCTGCATGTATTGTCTTGTCTGATCTCCACCAGGATGCTTTCCAGTTTCTATCAAGTGCTGTCTACTTTCAGAGCTGGGGCTAAAAATACTCTAGAATTAATCTTTCCTTGGGATTATACTAAAATGCTAGTCTCGGACTTAGCAGGTGACTTAGTTGTCAGCAGAAGTTTCAGCACTCATTTCTGTCATTTCACAAGGTATTAGTTCCTTTCTTCTAACACAAGCAACTTTTAAAAATATTAAGCATAAAGGGCCTTATTTATTGTCATAAATGGTAAACGATCGCATTACCTTAATGCTGATTGTTGGTGAGGAGGTTCTGAGAAACAGAATTCTGTTATTAAACATATTTTGAAGACAATTTTTGGCACACTCCTTTCACAAGTGGTTTTATGCTAACCACTGCAGTTCACACACTATTTTATTTGTACCTGATTACCGTTAGAAAGAAGGCGTAGTGATTATGCATGACCGCACACCCTTTTAGAGAATCGATGATTCACGGGGGTCCAGATGTTCACACATCTTGAATGACTTTTTGTTTTGTGGTCTGTGAATTTTGGTGAGAGAGCTCAAAAACTGTGGATTAGGTATTAGCTACAGAAGTTTCGCATGAGATTCAGGTAGTATAGATAGTGTTATGATGTAACTAGATCTAGCTGATAAATATTGAATCACAGTAGCATAATGATGCCAAGAGTGCTGTAGCAAAAACAGGGTGGATCACTGAAAATAGCAGCAGTGATGGTGTGAAGGGTTGGTAGCTGGTTGTGATTGCTTAGGCTTTTCCACACAGATGTCATGCTAGTCCTCTAAGAAACATTTCAAATAAATACACAATTTCATGTATAGTTGTATAAGCACGATTCCTGTTTCTTTGCAGTACTATGCAGGTGACTTCCAGGGAACCAGGGATGCAGCATCTTTTCTAGCTTACAGATTTTGGGTACCACCTCGCTTGTCTTTAAGCAACTTGAGGGAAGCTGCTGTAAATCTGCTTTGAATTGATACATATGCATCTTGCTAAACATCTTTTAGTGAAACATCCACTAATGTCTGCACGTTCCCATGATTTATTATTGATTGGTACAGTAATTTAGTTCTTGTAAATAGCACATCTGGCCGTGATTTGCATTTCAGACACATGAAATATTAAAACATGTAATTTATCTTTCCTAAATAGGTAGTTACCACTGTCATTTAAGGTAGTAAAATGTATTTCCACAAAGGGTGTGGGAAAGAGATCTTTGCCTGTAAAATGTCTCAATATTTAGTCTAAGAGAAGTCCCAAAGTTCCCATGCAATTTACTAGAGAAATAAGGAGACTGCTTCTTAGCTGACAGTATGCTGTCCAATTTGTTGAGGTGTATTCTGATCTTTAGGATAAACTTTAAACACTTTTAAACGCAATAAACTGATCGTACTTACTTTGTGTAAACACAGGGATAATAACTTTTGGTGTGCTGGAGTGTGGAACAATTACAATGCAGTAGTGTAGGAATTAATTGATTGGAATGACAGTGACAAACTGTGTATTGTGTGGCATTTAATATGTTTAAGTTCTGCAAGCATGCATGTTTCATTTTGAATGGGTGCAGGAGAAAAGAAAGGCCAGGACGGATAGAGAAAAATTCTAGTTCTTGTTTCCTTTAGAAAAAAATTAAGGGAAATCTTAATTTGCATATCTTTCCGGTATACCTTTCCATTGCTGAAAGCTGTATAGAGATAAAAGTTGGAATAATAATCCAAATTTCTTGTTGAACTTTTTAAAGTGGCATTTATGACACTAACGTTAGTCGTGTGGTTTTACTTTGCCAGATGTGTGATGTTCTAGGTTACTGTCCTGTCTTCAGACTTGGCTGAGACAAACATACTTCAAGCAGGGAATAAATTGGGGATTTCTGTATTAGCCTTCAAAAATGTATTGGCGTTATCTCGGGATAACTTGCAGGGATGAAATCCCCAGCTGTGCCATTTTTTTCCAAATTTGCTTCTAGGTAACTTTGAAGAGATTCTCCCTGTACATTGTATTTCACTGACAGTTCGCAGATAATAGTGCTAAGTGTACTTCTTTATTTTCTATTAAAATTTTCATTCAGAATGCATTGAGTAGTTTATAAAAAGTATGAGGCATAGAGTTGAAACATCTTGGGTATTTACCTGAGGTAAAAACTGTTCTGAGTTTATCATAGGGAGTTCCACATACATGTACGTAGCAGTAGTTTTCTTTATGTCAAAGAGAGAATACCTGTCTTTAGCTGGTATTGAATCTAGAAGACCGAAGCATGACTTTTACGATCGACAGAATCCTTGTTCTGCAGTGACTTTATTTTACATTATCTGCATTTGACTTTCCGTACCTCTTAAGATTCATGTCAGTTTATGTTAGCATTAGAGGAGTACCATAAAGATTGTCTGATCTTTCTAACAATAGGATTGCAGATTGCTTAAAAATTTCTCCGGATTTTTAATTTGCAAATACTATGTAGTAAAGTTGATAAAAGTTTATTTGTGTTAAAAAGGTTACAATTGAAATCATTAGTCTTCATATCAATAGTCACTTAAACTGTACATTTTTGTAATTTTTTCTTCCATTTGTGGACCGTATATGCGTACAATCGTTGTGCATAGTAGTAGTACAGTCATTGGTATTTTGAGTACCAAAGTATAATGTGATGGTTGGTGCTAATGCTATTGTAGCTTTCAGGATGTTCTCTGCAATATGACTGGGTTTGGTCTGGTCCTTTTCTACACTGCACGCTGAGGGTTTTAGTTTGTTTTCATCCCTCCTTCCCCTGTGATGGGACAATTCTCTCTGCTTGGGCTCTTCCATCTAGTAAAGAGGAGTTAAGGTGCCTAGAGCCTGCAGGGCTGCTTCTCTTCTGCAGCCTGCCAGCATTGCTGGAACACTGTAGGAGATGCAAGGGGAAGATGCAAGGTCTTGGGGTGGGAGATGGGACAGGGCAGTTTTTTGCATTCAGGTATGGACGCTTTTATCCCATTGAAGTCAGACAAGAAGATCATGGCTGCATTTTCCATCGCTCCACTTGAGATGGAGATGCTGCTTTAGATTTATGCCTCAGTCTGTGAGTGTTAAGGAAAGGGAGGAGAGAGCCCACGGATTTCTTGTCCAAGAAATATTTTAATAATTTAATTATAGTGATAACAAAACTATCTAGAAGTATTTTGATGGTTTCAGTGATACTGTTTTTCATTATTGCCTCCATTTTCTCTGCACAGGAGTGAGAATACTGTTGAGTCTCAATTGTATTTTTTCTCTAGTACACAAGTGAAATTTTGTACCTCCAGTAAAGCCAGTGCAAATAACTGATGGGTATAATTTTGACAAACCAAATGAAAATGTGAAAAATCTGTATTATGTACTCACTGTTTGGAAAGGAGGGAGAGGGAAGGGAACTTCTCTGGGATATGGAAAGAGTTTTGTCTACTTTAGCTTTTGAGTTTCTTAGTACTGTTTGAAACACTAGTGTACTAATAAAACATTCTCAGCTGTTTTCTGTGTTAGTGTTTCAGGTGAACAGATTACAATGAATATTTGATATAAGCATGAGGTCATAATGTGAATTGCTTCAGGAAAATAACAGTAGATAATTTGAAGTGTATAGTTGCTAGAGTATCTCCGTAGCCAAGTTATCCTGCTGTGGATTTTAGCTGTAACAGTGACCCGTTTCTACTCAAGAGGCTCTGTCTACTTAAGAGGTTCAACTGTAGCTGAACACAGAGTAGAATTAATACACCTAGTTGAAGAGTACAACATTTTAATCAGTACTCTCCATTTGTGTGGCTTTCTCTAGTGTTGGTTTGGTAAGCAGTTGCATTCTTGCATGCATCCTTATGATGTGAACAAGATGTCTGTAGTAATTGGGAAATAGAGGCTTGCTTAAGAGGGAAGTTTGAAGGAACTTCATCTAGGAAAATGCAAACTGAGAAAGATTGTGTAAGGGCTTTGCAAATATGTTTTTGTGCTTAAACGCTCAAGAGAAGGAAGCCCTTGAAGGTAAGAGCAGATGAGCAAATGTATGCAGACCAGTCCCAAGTAATTTGAGGCTGAAAATAAAAGATTTTAGACCAATTTAATACTGAGATTCTGTAGCAGCTGTATGTAAGAAGTTGTGGGACAACAAAAACTACCTTGTCTTGAAGATTTGCTAAGTTAAGAGCTTGATGTTTTTATTAAAATAGTATGAAACTTTGTTGCCTTCGAGAATGAGGGCTAGGCTTTAGGACCCAAGTGATCCCTGATAATCATTTCAGTTCAAGCACAATGCTTGACATAAAATGCTCCGGGATAAAGAAATACTGTATTTTATATCAATGCCCACTCACCTACTTAACCCTCTGTATGATACACTGGCCTTCTTATCTTTTATACAGGTGTCATGACAATGCAAGGTAATTGATCAGTATTAACCCTAATATGATGTTTCCAAAGATCACTTTTCAGAAACCTGTCGTCATACTAAATGTACCATCTAAAAAATGGTGACTTCAGAATTGACAGTGGTTATTCTTAAAAGTAGGGGGTTTTACGACAAATTATGGAGTTAATAATAAAAAAACCCAAACCTGTTCCGAATTTTCCTTTTTTCCAGGAGTGAGTACTTTTTTTAATATACAGTGGGAAAATGTGTATACACAATATATTATATGAATATCCAGAATTATCATCCCTCGTTGTTTAAAAGTTAGATATCTTAAGACAGTGTACTAATCAGCTAATATGCTCACTGAAAGAACCCCAAGAAACCCTTTTCTTTTTCTTTGCATATATCAGATAAGCATGTAAGAGGATACCTAGGTAAGGCACCCGAAGCATGGGAAGAGAGAGCCTTCACTTCAACGTAGCTGTAAACTGAACTGTATTTGAACTGTATTTTAGAGTGTCAGGTTAGTAACTTCTTTTAAAAAACTTCTGCTGTATTCAGAGTGAGTTAACAATGTTTCGTGGGACATGTCTATTGGTAAAAGCAATGCCTCCTGTGTCAGAAACAGAAGTGGACAGCAAGCTTTGGTGTTTCAATTACAATAGGGTTGTTAGTGTTTAAGCCCCATTCTTACCAGAATCTTTGTTTTTCTGAAAAGAAAACAGCTAAATAAGGTTTGGAATAATTTTTGGAGCTTGACCATAAAAGACCTTTGCATTATAATAAGGGTTTAATTTTTCACTTCAGTTCGTAGGAGAAGCAAAGTTTCTTTTCAGAGCAACAACTAGAAAACTGTTACAGGATACATTTAGGACTAAAAGGACCAAGGGCTATTTCCTAATGTATTCTCAAATGACAGAAGTGACCCTCCATTGGTTAACAAGTGTCTTGCTCTTGTACTTTCATAGCTTTTTGCTGTATTAGGGTAAGAAGGGGTATCCAGAAAGTTACAACATACCTTCTGCCTTTTATTTCAATATTCAATGTACAGTGGGGCTGTACTTTCAGGCTTAGGATTTGTCAGAATTTTTATATCGTCTATATTTTGTCAATTGCTATATTGACAGCTTTTTCAGAAACCAATAGGTAAAACATGTCTTCACCATGTGAACACACCTATAATTGATGCATAGTTTTACACTCTTACAAAGTTAATTGTGTGCCCCTTAAGTTCTGTATATTTTCCTTCCTCCAGAGGTTTCTAAATACCATTTGGTTAAAGAGATCTTCACTTGGCTCCTTCACCTGTTTCTTTGGCTACCCAATGCCCTGTGTAACTGCTTGCAGGTACTCCAATTTCATTTTTGACTAACAAACATCCCCATTTTCTTTTCTGGATATTGTGGATATAAGCAGTTACTCCTAGCATTTAATATTAAGCAAATTTCCTCGGATAGGTGAATTAAGAAAGCTGTAAAGAACTTGTCTCTGAACAAAATTTTTCCAAGTAAAAGCTGGGTTATAAGTCCTATGGGGGACTTTAAACTGGTATAAAATGTGTTCTGTTTCAGTTGTTTAGGAAGCACTTTCAGCTAAGTTGAAAAACTAGTTTTATCTCATCAAAGTGTCAGTTCTGCTGTAGTTGAGACTTGAGAAACCCTTACAGTTTTAAAGTGCGTTTTCTAGGGAACACATGATTCTTGGGTAACTCATGACTTCATTTAAACTCACTGTTACCAGGGTTTGGAAGGTAGTCCACATTTGGAAATTTTTGATCCAAAGAGGTCTAGGGGTAAAGGAAAAAAGTCTTAGCTGTAGTGAGGCTGAGACTTCTCAGGTACGGTGGCCTCTAAGGCACTTAGAACTTTATGAAGTCTGTCTCTAGATGTTGTCTTGTGTGGACACATAAAGTATCCATTTTTCTTTTGTGACTTCAGGATTCATTATGGACTTTGCCAGTATCAGAGCTGTTGTCTTGGGGAGGGGGAATAAATAATAACAACAAAAAATACAAACAAACAAAACCCCAAAACCAAACCCACACTCACTCAAACCCCCCCCAAAACACAACAGAAAAACACAAACAAAATGAAAAAAGTTCTTACTGTTTCTCCTACAGGGAAGTTTAACTTGTCCTGACAAGATCTTCAGACATGTTCCTCTGTCGCCTTTATTCTCCCAATTTTGTTTTGAGGAGAGGGTCTACGAGTAAAACCTTTGGCTGCATTCCTGGTGTTCTAGCTCAGAGAAGTCAGCCGAGAGTCTCCTATTACTTTACTCCCACCCTGCTCCTGGGAAATCCTGCAGCTGTTGCTGCAAATAGAGTTGTTAGCTGCCCACTTTTCTCCTTTTTTTTTGGCTCCAGATGTTGTTCACAATACTTGAACAGAGGGGAACAGTTTTGAATAGCGGGAAAGCACTAATTTACACTGTATTTGAGGGATCTATACACCTGTAAATGGAAGGGACAGAGAAGAAGCAAGTAAGGCAGTCTTATCTCCCTTTGCCAAACCACCCCCTTACCTACCTCTTACCAGTTAGCAAAAGATAATGTAGAAGGTGGGGGTGAGGGTAGTCTGGGAAGATTACAAAAAAAACCTGGGGAATGGTGTATTTCAGTGATAGGATCTTTCCTGCATCAACAATGATCTGACCTAGTAACTTTTCCTGGAACAGAGCAGATCTTTGTGGAGCTCTTTAGGTTTGCCAGGGTTGAACTTGAATCCAGCAGGACTGGATACACTGGGTTCAGATGGGTTTAGAGAAAACATATGTCTGGTCAGCACTGGTCTAGCTATACAGAGCAGCTAATCAGGGTGGGAACTGAGGTGAAATCCTGCGTCTCTGTAATACTGCAGCCTTTTAAAGTGTATCATGATTCCTGAAGGAGAGCTGTATCAAGTTGTAGCTAGTCTGTAGATTCTGTAAACAAGGTGGTAGTAGCCTTTTTCCTCTCTTTGTCCCTGTGTGAGGCACTGTAGGAGTATATGAGTACAACTTTGCGATGAGCTGAATTAAATTTGCTGCTGCTGGAAGAGGGAGGTCTTGCTCTCTTTATGTGCTTCCATGCCCTGCGTGATCCACCCTTCCTCTGCCAGCTTTAGCATTCATCTGGTCTGTATCAGCCAGGTGCGCTACAAAAATACTCACTTGTTGGATGGGTTATTCTGCTGTTTTCACTGGCTTGACTAGACCTGCAATGCAGTCAGGGCTAGCACAAGTTAGAAGACTTCGGGATAGAGAGAGATAAGGTGTCCAGGACCTGTCCCTTCTCCCCACCTTTGACAACAATGAACTATTAAGTTAGGCCATATCATAAAATGCATTGTTGTCTTTTAAAGCATGTTTGGCTTTTTTGCAAAATAAGGAGGAAGATAGCCTCCAAACTCTTCCCTGCAATGGTAAGGAAAGGGGTGGAAAAAAGGGATTTTCTTTTAAAAGGAAAAAAGTAAGTTGCAAATTAAGAAACAATTACTAACACACACAAAAAATCACTTAGCTTTATGTTCTTAATTTGCTTCTTCCTTCTTTCTGTACGTGTAGACATTCCCCATAATTAAAACCAAGCACTAACTTAGTCAGGACCTCGCCTCATTCAGGATTTAAATTGGATACACGATAGAGTCAAATTAAAGTTAAGGAGGCAACTGTAAATCTGGGATTTTAATATTTTGAATATTTGAATTAAGTCTTTGAAGCATGTTAGCTTACAACATAGTTAGATGCCTTTCAAGTGTGCATGTATTTTGTTAGGTCCTTCAGGACTTAAATATCAGCAGTTGGATGTACTCTGAACTGCAAGCATGCGTAATGTTTGTGAAAGCTTCTATTATAGAAACCAAATCTAAGTCTGTTGCTTCTGGTTCTGATGTGATTATGTGCAAAAGTACTGATAGCATATTTAGGAAAATTCAAGAAATCAAAACCAAAATTTGCCTGAGCTGCCTTTTTTTTCAGATTTTGTTTTGTTCTAGACCTAAATGTAAAATGTATTGCATTGACCGAGAATGTTTCAATTAAAAAAAAATATTAAAAAGGCAAATATTTTAAAAGTTAGTTATGTGTTAGTTTAGATTGAAAAGTGCCAACTTCTGCTTCCAGAGAACCCTGTTTTCCTTTCTACAGCCCCCAAACTAGAGGTAATCTCTTCGTTAGTGTGTTCCTGCAAGCGTCTTAACTCCAGAGCTTCAGCACTAAAGACATGAAAGCAAAAAAAGGGGCTTTCAAAACTGAAGGGCACACAGAACTGTTTTGCTCAGTTACAGATATTAGATTAAGATTTGATTTGTTTTTACTTTTTCCTCTGTGGTAAAAATGGTTACCTGTTGGCTGGGTTTCTCGGATATTCAGCCCTTAAGGTTCAATTATCTTTAAAAGCATAAAGTAAACAGGCTGCTTAAAATATCAGGAGCTCTTTCTCTAATCTTAGATCTCAAGTGTGTCAAATTTTTTTATCAGCTGCAGGCACTTCCAATTGGAAAGTATTCAATACTTCATAGCTGCCATTGAGACCGGATACTTTCTGAACTCCTGCAGATATATTGTCTTTCTTGGACTCTTAGCTTCTTAGCTGTTTGAAGTTTTCAAAAGTTAGAATTGTCTGTTTGCTCTACTGGTTAGGGATGTTTTCAAATAGATTGCTGGCTGTAGAGCTGGTTCCCTTGTGTTGTGTGTATCAAATACTTACAACTCTTTCAGAACAGGGCTGGGAATCAGAATTTTTTTCTTTTTTGCTTAGTGAGTATGATCATCATGGATGCTTCTTTTCCCTTCTTCGTGATCTGGTGAATATTAAATGATGCCATCAAACATCAGCTGGGAGTGCTGAGAATACCTTTGCTTCCCATTTCTTCTAGCCGGGTGAATGTTTTTTTCATGTACCATGTGCTAGGGGAGGACATTAATATGTGCCTCTCAATTTCAAAGTGAATGTTCCAAGCACTGATGAGGTGAGTAGCAGCTGCTGCTCCACTGGGCATGGACCAGCAAGCTAGGTCTGAGAATGTGTCCCAGTTAGTAGTTAGGCAAAATACGTGCCAGAGCTGTTGGTTCGGGTGTTCTGCTTAGTTGTGAGATACTGAGCTATTCATTGCTGTTGGACAACGCCTTTCAATATGCTAGGATCCTTTAATTTTAGAATTCCACAGCAAACTCAGAAGTGTAGAATGTTAGAGTATTCTCAGGGGTGCAGTTTAGCAGAAAGTTGAGATCACTTTGTGAAACTTTTGTGGCTCTTTCCCTGAATATTTGTAATTTTTCAGAATAGGGCTTAGTTTCCTATATAGCTAATGTATGTTTTAAACATGTAAAGTGTTGCAGAAAACTAAGAGTTGAAAATTCTCTTCCTGAAACTGAGCCTATAACCAATTTTCAGTATTTGTTACAGTTGCCAAGCCAAGGAAAAGCATGACAGTAAGACCTTCCTGAAATGTGGTTTCAGATACGTGGCTGAAACATTCAGAAAACAGCGGTGACTTCTTAGAATATTGATACATGGTAGATGTAAACATGCATATTTTGTTGAAAGCTATTTTAAAATGCTTTTTCTGATATGTGCTAAAAACTGGTCTGTGAAGTCATTGCATTTCAAAATAAAACCTTACTGTACTTTATACCTGCTCTTTCTACCGGGTTTCTAATTTTTTGTCACGGTTTAAAAATGGGAAAAAAAGAAAAAAAACTTGAGATGTTTACTGTTTGAACAAAGCTGTAAGAATTATTCAGAACTTTCCTTTTCATTTAACTTTTTCCCTTACTCTCATCTGATAGCTTGAGACTTTGCTGCCATCTCTAGTTTCTTGATGAAATTTATCTTGAGCTGCTATTTGGTCCTACATTTTCATCTGTACTCTTAAAAAGACAAATTTTGGCCGGATTTCATGACTGACAGCTGCTATGAGAGTTTGTTTGGTAAAGCCTGTATCAGTGAAGAAGATAGCTCTGTCCTGTCTTTATTTCCTTTAGAAAACTTTGGGGAGTTTCTCTAAAGAGAAATATCTTATATGCTGTCTTGCCTCATCTTCAGATACAGCTGTAGTTAATAAGCAAACTTTTAGCACTTTTTGCTCTCATTTTGACTGTTAAACAGACTGTTAACAGAATAACACTCCTGTTACTGTTCTTACTCATACAAAACCATAAGTTTCTAATCTTAGTTCATTTCCTGTAATTTTAAGAGATATTTCAGAAAACCATACTTCGGTTTTAGAGACTAATATACTCTCTTACATGACTTTTATGCATATTTATATCTTTCGTATAGTTTTTCTCATCTTCCTCCTTCCTACACTTTTGAGTGCTTTCAGAATATCTTGAAGAAAAGATTATACGGGCTTTGACTCTGCTTCCTCTGTTGGTTGGTGAATGAATATGGAACAATTTTATTTTTTGCTGGTCTCTTCAGTACCAACATTTTACTTCCAATTTGAGTGTCAGTATATCTTAATGGTTTTTTTTTAAGAGTTCCTCTGCCAGTTTTCATTCTTTCAGCGTTTCTTTTATAATATAAAGCTCCTTGGTAGCTCTGCAAAATCTTCTTTCTGGCCTTTTTTCCCCACTTTGCCTTCCATTTCTTTTTCATATCTATACTTCCATACATTGTTTCACACTCTATGTGCTGGCATACACTGAGATCTTGTTTAGTTTTCTTCAGAATCACTGGCATCCCAGCAGACTGTAGGATGTCTGTCAGTCAGAATTTTGCTCCCATGGAAACTGTCTTGCTGCAGAATTGAACTACGATTTCAGTTTCTGAAATCAAAACTAACAAGAAGTTTCTCTAGACTTTTGAAAAAATGTCATTATTATAGTTTTATCTTTGAATCTGCAGGCAACTGCAAACCATAGTGTTGCAACCTGGATTATTTTCCTTAGAGGGAGTGGTACACAGTAACCTGTTCTGTTATTGTCTCCTGAAAGTCCTGATGACAATTCAGGTATTTAATATGTGATGGTTTGGGGTTTTTTTTCCCCTTCTTTTTCTTTTTTCCTCCCCCGTAATATTTGTAAAAGCTGTAGGGGAAAGAGCTTTTCTTTTAGCAGGTTGACTTTGCCTCTGCAGTATGAAAAAAAGTAGTTTTGTGGCTTCACTGCTTCTGCCTAGAATTCAAGGAAGAGAGGTAGTTCTCTGCGCTCTGCATCCTTGTGAGCATGTGCAGAAGAAGGAAGTTTACCTAATCTTTCTCATTGGGATAATAAGGTCTCGGCCTTCTTGTTTGAGCAACCGTGCTTCCCTACCCTATCAGTTTGGGGGTTAAGAAGGGTTTTTCAGCACACGAGCATGTTTTATACCTAATTAGTACAAACCTGTTCTAATCTTTCCTGTATACTGTAACTAGCAGAAAATATTTTTTATATTTTTCACATTTTTCTTTTATCTAATCCCTGTGGCTTTGTGGGGATTAGAGGATCATCCTCAAAGAATGCTTAAAAAATGCTTTTTTTCTCCCTGCTACTTTTGTTAAGCTGCTGCTGTTTTACGGGGTAACTCTTGAAACCTCAGGAAATGGAAAGTTTTATGCCTACTGCCCATGTTTGAGGTCCTGTTACTTCCAGAAATATAAGCCTCCAAGGGAAAGGAGAAAGTCACATCTCCCAAGCCTGAAACTGTCAAGTCTTCTGCAGGAGTGTATGTGTTCTGTGGAAAATGTTACTCCAGTAAGCTCCTTTGAAGGGGTGTGATCCTGCCCTGTTAGTAAATGAGAGATGATATCAGTGCTGTACTACTATTTTTTTTTTTTAACTTTACAACTTTACCCACGTGTAAATGGGCTGGTGGTAAAGGTTTTTGGTGTGTGTCTCGTCCCCTCCCCCCACACCCCTTCTTCACTTCCAGTAATCATAAATATGATCTTCCATCCTATCAGCTTAAATGCTATTTGGAAATTTGTTGCTTATAAACCTTCAGAAAGTATGCTGTTCATTAATGACATGCAAAAATCTTTTAATCAGCATTCTTTGGAGTGGCTCAAGTGCACAGAGGTGTGCTAATCCAAATTCACATTTGACAAAGTGCTAATCAAGTGCTTTTTTTTGTTTGGGGTTAAGACCCTGTGAAACATACAAGAGCCCTGTATTCTTGTCTGCTTTACTGGATATGAGCTGAGTTGTTATGGTCTGTATCTTGCTAAGGAGCAAATTTTTGACCCTGGCATACTTAATGCATACAGTAGGAATGAGAAAGTGGATGGTATTAATCTAATGTGAAATATCCTTTATTTTTTGGTGTTTTTCTTAGGGGGGGTGATGGGTGGAGTGTTACTTGTTTCAGATGTTCTCTATATGCTTCCTAGCCCTGTTCTCAGTAAAGCATGTGTAATCTGTTACCTCCTCCTTGCTAACAGGTAGACTGGGAAAGACTACGGCTCAGTATTAGCAAGCTGGTAGTCAGCAATGTTAATATGCTGATATGGCTCGGAATGATCCAATATTCAAAACTGTCAGTGTATTTATGAATGTTTGGTGCCATTCAGAGTGGACCAAGAAAATCATGTTCAGTCTCTCAGTATTATGTTGGGGGTGACTTGCTAAGTAAAAATGGCTAACATATGCTCTTTCATCATTTAAAATGGTTTCTCAATTTACATTCTTGAGAAAATCTGTCTACTAGTGGAAGATGCTAACTGTAGTCAGCCAGTTGTCATAAAAATAGTTTATTTAAATTATAGTCCATGTTGGTCTATGTAAACAGTTTGTAATGTTTATGTAGTACATGAAAATCTTAGATTTACATAGATGATTTTGTAAAATAGGAATTATTTCCTAGTGAGGATATTGGGAGCAAATAGTAGAAAATGTTCACAATATTAATATTACAGATCAAATTCATCTTCATCTTATACAGAAAAGAGTTTCTGTGCAAACGGTCACTTAAGAAGATTTTTATGTTTCATAGCAAAATGTATATAATGAAGTTCTAAAAAATATTTGTCAAGCAGTGTTCCTTCAGATTTGTTACCCCCTCCTTGTCATTCCTGTTCATGTTCTTACTGTTTTGGGGCCTAAAGTAGACAGAAAACAAAGTCAGGATTAGAGAGTGTCTCTTTCCCCCTGCCCCTTTTATAAGTTTCCCACTGAGTCATTCTCTTCAGAGATTTTGGCCAGTTTTCCAACTACAGACCAGTTACTCTTAAAACCTTCCATTTTTACCTGGATAGGAATCAGGGAACACTGGAAAACAAATTGCTGTATGAACAGCCATGTGTCTTCACGAAAACAGTTAAGGCAGGGAACTAGTTTATTGGAAAGAAGATTACATGTCTTTGTTTTTAGAAGGAAAGGACAGATGATAGTTTGTTGGGTTTTTTTTTTACCTCTCAGGCAAGTATTTTCTGCTTCTCAGTGGATTATGTGTGATTGTCATGGGACATGCTTTGGAGCTGGAAAACATTAGTAAGGAAAGGGGCTTTTAGTGTTGGTTCCCTTTCAGTGGTGCTGCCTTCGTGATGCGTCAAATGTGTCATATTTGGAATCTAGTTTGTCACAGAGGAAGTTCATACAGTAAACAGATTTGTCTGTCCCTTGACTGTCCCATGTGTAGAAATTATTTTTTTAAGAAGCAGGCCTGCACCTTCCTTGAATGTTCAAAAAAAGCCCAGGAAGAGGAGGAGAAGCTAAAACACCAGGTCATTAGCAGTTTTGAATATAGATATTTTTAAAAAACTTGTTTTAGTTTGTCATAATCTTCCTCCAGCTTGTATTTGAAGCCATATTCAGACTAGATACTCAATAATAAAGTAATGGTTTTAAGCTTTGTTTGGGGCAGATTCTTACAGAAAGGACAAGACTGTAAACGTGGAGTTTTCTAGCCTTTTGAAGGGAGTCCTTTCTCCTGAAGGTAAGGAAATAAGTAGTCAACTGGAAATAATAAATTTTGAAAGTGTGTATCAACCACTAAAAAAAAATATGCTGCTACCCTAGACAACTGGTTGAACTATGACATCCATGACCAATGTAAAATGATTTCTAGATATCTTAGAGCACTCTTTTCATGGCTTATTTATTCTGGTTTTGGCCATAGTAGGATCTGGTTTTGGCTGTGTGGTTGGTGTTGAGTAAGATTTCCATAACAAATGGAGGGATACCTTCTTCGTATTCAGCAGGAAAATAGCCTAGGTATAGAGGAGACCATGTTTATTCTGCGTTCAGAGTCTGCACGGAGAGGGGAGAAAAGAAGCAAGATTTTAATATCAAGAGGTGAGCAGGGAGTTGCTTTATTTTTTTCAGTTGCGCTTTAACCTAAAAATGAGAAAGGGGCCTTTGATTCAATTTGTAGTATGTTTGCTTTGAGAATCAGGAAATGGGCTCTCCATTAGTTTCGTTTGTAGGGGCTAGTGAAGGTGGCAGTTCTAGACCTGTTCAGCTGCTTCTCAATTGAATGTGGAGAGAAAAAGCAGATAATAGCAGTGACCATTGTTCTGCCTGGTTCCTACTAACATATCAGTGGGTCTTCAGGTAGAATTAAATGAGACTTGGTTTTTGCAAGGTAGGATAGATTTGAAATGTATGCTTGGGCAAACCGATTAAAGAGAACTTTACCTAGCTGCTGCAAGTCCTTATTTTAATTAGTACATTAACTTCTGAAATATGGCCTAAACTTACCCAAGAGAGTTTTAGAATAAGCTGATAGTCTGCGGGGGGAAAAAAGGGTGTGTGAATTTGTTGATTTTTAAGGCATATGCATGGCATAATTTTTGGCATGTTGGGGAAAAAAAAAAAAGTTTTGTACAACCTGCTTGGCAGTAAATCCTTCCTTTCAGCATTCGACCTTATTCCAGCTGTGAAGGTTCACGCAGTACAGCCTTGGAAGTTTTTTTCTACTTGTTGCAGCTGTACTCTCTGTCAGATTTATCATCTGCTACAATGTCTACGGCAGGCTTTCACCACCAGTCAGGATACATGCTTCACTTCTCTTTTGGCAGCCACTCATTGCCAAGACTTGTCCACACCCAAACTTGAGGCAGGTAGATGCACTTACTGTAGTATCTGCAAACCTTTCCACCCCTCTCTAAAATGTAACTGGAGAGACAAAACTACCTGCTGGAAAACTTTTATGCTGTTGCTTCCAGTCAAAGGATGTAATTTTTGCTATTTTGTATCTATCACTCATGCCGAGCTGCTGAGTTTTATCTTATTTAGTATTTTGCCATTGCTGCTTTAAGATGACTGAAATGATTATGTTTTTCCAAATATCCTCAGTGCAGATGTTTTTGAAATATATTCGCATCTCTTATGGGTTATAAGGTATAAAAGCAAATTAAAAGTTTGAGCCTTTATGTTGTGACAAACTCTGAAGGGTTTATTATCTGTGGTTGAATGACATCGAGTTCATCATTGGGCTTTTTGACCTGATACAGTAAGTGTACATTTTCTAGGGATGAAGTTCTACATTTGAAAAAAAATACTGCTTAGTATTTCTAAAGCATCATTTAATTTTTTTCCCCACAGAATCGGCTTTAGTCATATAATGTACTTTCTAAAACTATTGGTCAGTTCCAGTCACTGCTTGAATAGACCTGTCCAGGAAAAATATACATGGAATTGATTCATGGCTACATTTATATCACGGATTTTCCCTAAATTCTGCTTTCAGAGCCTCAGTTGTAGGCTGTGTTTCACTTTTACTTTTTTGTTATTTATTTAAAGCTTCATATGTACCTTAATTTCACATGGTGTTGAAAATAATTAGTACTTTCTTTTGGAGCAATAAATTAGTGATGTGCTTCAGCAAAGTCTAGAAACTCATGCTCAGGTCTCCTGATCTGCCCAGATGGTTGCTTAGGGTTGGTTTGTGCTCTGTTGTGTTGCAGCAGTGAAGGGAACAGTGCAAAACTTCTCCTCAACCCTTGAATGTTTTTACACAAGCTTTCTCAGGTCACGCCTGGCTGTTTTAGAGTACCTTGAATTCAGTGCAGAGCTCATCAAGCATTTGTTACTTTTGATGAAAACTAGGGGGAAGGGGGACAGGGAGGGGGAATTGAAAGCAACTTCCTTCTGTCCAGTGCATGGTTAGTGCATCAGCCCTGGCTGTTAGAGACCTGAATTTGACTGGGCGCCCCAAGTACTATGTTAGAAGTCAGACTTAGCTGTGGAGCTCTACAGTCCTGCTGTTCTAGCTGGGTGACTCTGTACCCAAAAATACACTATTACAGGACTACAGGTAGTGGGGAGTTTAGACTGTGTTCTTGCCTGTGAAGGCAACTGCATTGTACAGGTTGGAGCTTCTAATGCTGTTTATGCATCTTATTCAGTGCTGCTGTAATGAAGAGAACATAAGTCTTTGGAGCAGAAGTGTTACAGCCATCTAGGATTTCAGTATATCCATAAAAGTATGATCTGCTCCTTCTGGCTGTTTGTCTACAGTTCAGCTCATGAATGCTGTTTTTTGGTTGTTGGATTTTTGTTTGGGGTTTTGTGGTGTGGTTATGTTGTTTTGTTTTGGGTTTTTTTTGTGGGATTTGTTTTTTTTGGTGGGATTGTTTTTTCTCCCCTTCAGAGACCTAACCAACCTAAGTTGGTTTAATCAGTTTTTCAGTTTTAATCAGTTAATCAGTTTTTCAGTTTTTTTAATCAGTTAATCAGTTTTCTGTCTTATATGCAATAGTATAAAACACTACTTCTAGCTCTTATAAAAAGACACAAGGTATACCATAATGAAAGTAGTAAAGGTAAAAATTGAAGAATTTCATTAATTGTCTTAAAGCTTTAGCAACTTCAGAAGAAATCTTAGGAAAAGGAAGATACAGAATAGATGTTGATATTTAAATGACATGAACTTCTTAAGTTCTGAGAATACTGTGAAATTGGTTATAGTTGCATTCTAGATTTAACGTACAAAATTTCTGTAAGGAAGATAAGTATGAAGAAATGAAGACTGTAGAAAAGAACAAGCAAATATGTTCTAGAGAGCAAATATGTTCTAGAGAATACAAGGCAATTTAAAATGTAAAAAACCCCCTCATTTTCTCACTAAGAATTAGTGTTATAACATTTTATGGGAAAAGTATGGTATTGGTACATATAAGGTTAATACATCAGAAAAATAAGAATTCTAAGAGTTCTAGCAACTTTTAAGTACAAGACTGTTATTTGTGTGTTTGATAAGCAAAAAACTTCAGATAGGCTGTGAAAATGTATATGTTTTGTTTAAAAACTAAATCCTAGTTTAAAATTATTTAAAATTATTGAAAACCCGGCTGAATGGATTTTGGAAGCTCAGTTGTTAGGTGGAGCATGTTCCAGCCCAGCTCTGCTCAGGAGTGTTTACAGTTGCTGCAGGATGAGAAAGGGGGGAACAGAAGTTGGAATTGCAAGCTGCTGAGGCAGAGATTTCTACCAGGTTGAATGTGGGAGGAAGAGGGAGGGAAAAGGATGAGCAGAGTAGGTTGATAGGAAGGAAGAAATAAGGAACGGTGTTTGAAAAATAAAATTGAATAACCAACCGGAGGAGGAGGAAGATTTGTGATTGCCAGCCCGTAAGGATGGAGAAAATGGGTTGAGGGAGGGACAAGGAGCAAGCAGGTAGAAATTAATTTACAGGTTAATAACAGAGGTTATTAGTATGTTAAAGTAAGCTGTGCACAAAAATGTTGACTTAGAAACTGTACTGAGCTGAATCACAGGGGATAATCATGGGTGTTAACAGTTGACTTCTGTCAGCCATCTAACTGATTAAATTACTCCTTCTGAATCTTCATTCTTGCTCTACCTTCCCCCTTGTCCCCAGTGCTTATGGCATAGCTACTTTCATTCAAAGTGAATTGGGTTAATTTAAATGTTCGAAATATCATATCTTGCTAACCTAGTCCATTCAGGCTAAAGCAGATTAGGGAACAATTGCATGGACAGCCAAGGTGAGGGATGAAATCATGCTTCAACTCTGACAGAGGAAGCAACAGTTGGTTATAGCTAGGTTTGACTGCTCTGTTCCAGCTTGCATTCTGTGATCCTGTATGCATGCACCTTGCTGCAGCTATTTGTAAATATATATACACATTCGTAATTTAGTAAAAGTTTTTTAGTTTTTTTTAAATACAAACGCCATAATGTTATGCTAAGGTTATGCAGTTTTTTAATATCTTTAAAATATTGTTAATATATTTATCTGTTGGTACAGCCTAGCTTGAAGAGGTTTTCTGGTCAAAATTTGGTGATTCACTCCCTGTTGACAGAACTATTCTTTTCAGACAGCACAGAAAATAGAAGACTTTTTACCTTTTGATAGTCAGACTTTTTTAAATCTTGAGGTCACAGCAGACACTTTGGTTTTTGTTTGTCTGTTTTGGTTTTATGGTGTTTTGTTTTCGGGTTTTTTGTGTTGCTTTTTTTAGTCTTCTAAAGCTGAGTGCTCAATACATTCTGTGTTAACGTTATGATTCTGAGTCCTGTGGATTCCTTTTAGCTACTTACTGGTACTTCTGTTGTTTTTCTTCTGAAAGAATTAAGTTTTTCCACTTGAGATTCTCTGTATTTTTTTCTTTGTTAACATTTCCAGCTGATGTGTGTAAGTCATTGGTTTAAGGAAAAAACAAAATAAAACAAAACAAACCCAAACATCCTGTTAGTATTGCAAACTTAAAATTAGTCAGGCCAAATTAGTGTGAGTCTTAAAATTAGCAAGTGTGACTCTTTCCACCTTTCCTGTGATGTACAGTGTGAATACTATGACCAGAACAGATTTTTAATTTTACCATCTAGACTTGAATGAGTTGCGTAGAACTCAGCATATGGTTGTTAAACTGGCAATGATTTCCTATATCATATCCTCGCAGTCTCCTTGAGTAAAGGTAAGATTGTATAGGGTTACCACAGATAGAATTCAGCTTGCAGCACTGCTGTTGTGGATGGCACATTACAAAGAAAGAACACTTGATTAAACGTTATTGGAAGGATGTTGCCATATAGAAATACTCATTTTGCAAATATAAATCTGGAAATTACCTACTACTTAAGCGCTGCTTTTCTGTAAAAGATCCTTCTGTATAGATATACTAAAAAATTTAGCCATTACTCCTATAGTATTTTTGTATACTGGCTTAGCAGAAATCAAGCATTGTGATTTTTACATTTCCTTCTTAAGAATGTGCAAGATACTGTGATTCCACTCAGCTTTCCATGTCTCTCTAGAATTTTGTGATGGTCCTAATTGTCACTGAAAAAGAAGATTCCAGTGTACGGATGTAGTCAGAGGATGGGGTTTTTTGTGTCAATCCAATAGTTGTTTATATGCAGTCACCAACAGGAAATGGTGCTTTGTTCCTCCTCCCCATGGGTTTTTTTCCTGTCTTTTATGCTGCTGGAAAGAAGCAGGTGGTTGTCAACTCTCTGCCTCAGACTAATGAGACTGGAGATGCTTAATGTATTATATAGTATGAATGCAATATAAACTCTCTTGCTGCTGGCCTGTTCGAATGACTGAAAATTTATAGGTGAGAAAATGAAGAATATCCCTTTAAGCCTTTGTTGTGGACATTTCTTTCCTGTATGGTGACCCATCAGTCCAGGGACAGCTGGATGGATAAATAAGATCTGTATTGCATTTTATCTTTGGCAAAACAAACAAAAACCCCTGAAGACTCAGATAAGTGAATGAGATTTTGGCAATGAATGAGTTATGCTGTGTATGCTTACTACATGTATGCTGTTAGGCCACTAGAAACATAAGGTAAAATTGATTTCATGGATTCTTTCAGATTAAAGGGCCCTTGAGAGGTCTTCAGTCTGATCTGCTTGAAGCAGATGCTCAAGGCTTTGTCCAGTTGGGTCTAGAAAAGGATGGAGAGCCATAATTTCTCTGGCTAGCCCATTACAGCGTTTAATTATTTCCCTAGGGAAAAATGTATCCAGATGGATCCATATCCATCTAATATCCAGAGGGAACCTTCACTGTTTCTCTTTGACTGTTGTGGTACATTCTTCCACTGTATACCTGAGCAAAGACCATGGTTCTATCTTCTTGATAACCTCTTAGGTGTTGAAAGACTAGTCCTAAGTTCCCATGGTAAGGTTTCTCTTCCCTAGGCTATAAAAGCTCACTTTCCTCAGCTTATCCTCATAGGCCAAATATTGAAAATTTACTCAGATGCTGGATTTGTCAGGTTTTTTTCAAGGATCTTTGGTCCCTACTTGCAGTTGGCTCATCTCCATTTTTTTCTTGTTGTGTTCCCCCCGCCAAAAAAAAAAAAAAGAAAAAGCGAAAGAAAACATGGTAGATCAAGCGACAGCAAGGGATATTGTCTACCTAGACTTCAGGAAGGCCTTTGACGCTGTCTCCTTAAAGATCCTCATAGAGAAGCTGAAGAAGTACAGGCTTGTTGAGTGGACAGTGAGGTGGACTGAAAACTGGCTGAATGGCCAGGCCCCAGAGGGTGGTGATCAGTGGCACAAAGTCTAGCTGGAGGCCAGTTTACCCCAGGGGTCCAATGCTGGGTCCAGTCATCTTCCACATATTCACTAATGATCTGGGCGATGGGGCAGAGTGTACCCTCAGCAAAGTTGCAGATGACACCAGATTGGGAGGAGTGGCTGATACACCAAGGGGTCATGCTGCCATCCAGACACTCCCCAACAGGCTGGAGAAATGGTTTGGCAGGAACCTCATGAAGTTCAACAAGGGGAAGTGTAGAAAGTCCTGCGCATGGGGAGAAACAATCCCAGGCATCAGTACATACTGGGGGCTGAGCAGTTGGAAAGCATCTTTGCAGGAAGGGCCTTATGGTCATTCTGGTGGACACCAAGTTGAACATGAGCCAGCAGTGTGCCCCTGCGGCAAATAAAGGGTTAAAGGTATCCTGGGCTGCCTTAGGAGGAGAGTTGCAATTGCAGAGACATGGTGGGATAGCTTGCATGACTGGAATGGTGTCATGGATGGCTATATACTTTTTAGGAAAGACAGGCCAGCAAGGTGAGGTGGGGGAGTTGCTCTTTATGTGGGGGAGCAACTGGAGTGTATTAAGCTCTGACTAGGGGTGGAGGAGGAACGAGTCAAGAGCTTTTGCATAAAAATTAAGGGGTAGACAAATACGTGTTACGCTGTTGTGTGTGTTTGCTACAGGACACCTGATCAGGAGTGGAAGTTGGTGAGGCCTTCTACAGACAGCTGGAAGTAGCCTCACAGTCACAGGCCCTGGTTCTTATGGGGGACACAAACCACCCTGACATTTGCTGAAAACGTAACGCAGTGAGGCATGCACAATCCAGGAGGTTCCTGCAGATCATCAGGGATAACTTTTTGACACAGGTTGTGGAGGAGCCAATGCGGCAAGATGTGCTGCTGCACCTTATCCTAACGAACAACAAAGGTCTGGTTGAGCATGTGACGGTTGGGCACAGTCTTGGCTGCAGTGACCATGAGATGGTGGAGTTCAGGATCCTATGTGGTAGAAGCAGGGCAACAAGCAGGATTACAACCCTGGAATTCAAGAGAGTCAACTTTGGCCTCTTCAAAGACCTGCTTGGAGGAATCCCGTGGGCTAGGGCTCTAGAAGGTAGGGGTGTCCAGAAGAGCTAGTCAATATTCAAAGTCCGCTGCCTCCAAGCTCAAGATAGATGCCACATGCATGAGCAAAGAGCTTCAAGAGAAACTCACATGGAAGGAGGTTTTACAGTATGTGGAAAAAGGGACTGGCCACTTGGGAGGAATATAGGAACAATGTCTGGCTATGCACAGATGCAATGGGGAAGGCCAAGGCCCACTTGGAACAAAATCTGGTGATGGATGTCAAAGATAAGAAGGATTTCTTTAAATGCATGAGCAGTAAAAGGAAGACTGGGGAAACTGTGGGCCCACTGCTGAACAAGGAAGGGTCACTGGTGATGCAGGATGCAGAGAAGGCAGAGTTATTGAATGTCTTCTTTGCTTCAGTCTTTACTGCTAAGGCTGGGCCTCAGGGATCTCAGCCCCCAGAGGAGAAAGAAAGAATCTGGAAAAAGGAGGACTTTCCCTTGGTTGAGGAGGATTGGGTTAGAGATCTTTTATGCAAACTGGATCCTCACAAATCCATGGGCCCCAATGGGATACGACCATGAATGCTGAAGGAGCTGGCGGTTGTTCTTGCTGAGCCACTCTCCATCATCTTTGAAAGGTCGTGGAGGACAGGAGAGGTGCCCTAGGACTGGAGGGTAGCCAGTGTCATTCCAAGTCTTCTGAAAGGGCAAGGAGGACCTGGGAAACTATAGGCCAGTCAGCCTCACCTCCATCCCTGGAAAGGTGATGGTGCAGTTCATCCTGGAGGTCATCTCCAGGCATGTAGAGGAAAAGAAGGTTATCAGAAGTAGTCAGTGTGGATTCACCAAGGGGAGATCACGCTTGACCAAACTGATAGCCTTCTATGATGGTGTGACTGGCTGGGTAGATGAAGGGAGAGCAGTGGATGTTGTTTACCTCACCTTCAGCAAGGCATTTGACACTGTCACCCATAATATCCTCACAGGCAAGCTTAGGAAGTGTGGGTTAGATGAGTGGACGGCGAGGTGGATTAAGAACTGGCTCAACAACAGAACTCAGAGGGTCGTGATCAATGGCACAGAGTCTGGATGGAGGCCTGTTACTGGCAGTGTTCCCCAGGGGTCTCTGCTGGTTCCAGTCTTGTTCAACATATTCATCAATGACCTGGACGAAGGGACAGAGTGTAACCTCAGCAAGTTCGCTGGTGATACCAAGCTGGGAGGAGTGGCTGACACACCAGAAGGCTGTGCTGCCATCCAGCCGAGACCTGGACAGGCTGGAGAGATGGGCCGAGGGGAACCTCAGGAAGTTCAACCAAAGCAAGTATAAGATCCTGCACCTGGGGAGGAACAACCCCATGCACCGGTACAGGTTGGGGGCTGACCTGCTGGAAAGCAGCTCTGTTGAGAAGGGCCTGGGAGTGCTGGTGGATGGCAAGCTGACCCTGAGCCAGCACTGTGCCCTTGTGGCCAAGAAGGCCAACGGTATCCTGGGCTGCATTAAAAGGAATGTGGCCAGCAGGTTGAGGGAGGTTATCCCGCCCCCTCTACACTGCCCTAGTGAGACCACATCTGGAGTACTGTGTCCAGTTTTGGGCCCCCCAGTTTAAGAAGGACGTGGAACTGCTTGAGCAAGTCCAGCGGAGAGCCACCAAGATGATCAGGGGACTGGGGCACCTCCCTTATGAGGAAGAGCTGAGAGACCTGGCTTTGACCAGCCTGGAGAAGAGAAGACTGAGGGGGGATTTCATCAATACCTATAAATATCTAAAGGGTGGGTGTCAAGAAGATGGGACTGGACTCTTTTCAATAGCGCCCAATGACAGGACAAGGGGCAATGGGCACAAGTTGGAACACAGGAAGTTCCACCTGAATCTCAGGAAAAACTTCTTTCCTTTGAGGGTGGCAGAGCAGTGGCACAGGCTGCCCAGGGAGGTTGTGGAGTCTCCTTCCCTGGAAATATTCAAAACCCGCCTGCACGTGTTCCTGTGCCCCCTGCTCTGGGTGTGCCTGCTCAAGCAGGAGGGTTGGACGAGATGATCTCCAGAGGTCCCTTCCAACCCCTACTGTTCTGTGATTCTGAGTGTTGCCAGGAGCTTGCCAGAGGTGAGAGAGTCAGTGGGTACAGACTGAAACACAGGAGGCTCTTTCTGAATGATAGGAAACAGTTTTTTTTTACTGTGCGATGACTGAGCATTGGCACAGCTTACTCAGGTGGCAGAGTCTATATCCTTGGAGATATTTAAAAGCTGATGGTCCTCACTTTAGCTGGTCCTGCTTGAGCAGGAGGGGTGGACCAGAGGACTTCCAAAGGTCCTTTCCAATCTCAACCATTCTCCGATTGTGTGTACATGATTTAGAAAAATAGATGGTATATCTCATGTTTTTTATAAGCTCTGTAGCCAGTTTTCTCAGCACTAGGCTGAAGGCTTGAGTTTTTAATTGGACCCAACCCAGGTCTGCATGTGGCAGCTGCTTTTGATGTTTGAAAGTGGAATGGCGTTTGAATCTATATTCAATATCTTGCAGTATAGAAATAGTGGGAATGGTATGCACAGGTCTATGTGCTCAGGTTTACCCTCATCAGAAATACGTTGAAAATCTGGCTGTAATATACCTTTAAGTTTGTCATCTTAAGTTGGTTGGATCTTTCATTTAGTACTGAAAGTTATCAGACAGCATTCCAGATCTGATATCCTAGCAAACCTGGGGGGCACAGGCAACTTCCAGAACATTTGGAAACTTTTCTTATGATGCCTCAGTGCATAATCACTGCCTCATTCACTAAGTATGTTTTACGATGCTTTCTCCCACAGCGTGGTGCTATTGTGTTTAGTTCTGTAAAGCTAGTAACAGAACTGAAATAAATCATTCTTTAAACAGTTATGAGGCAACAGTGCTACAGCTAAGAAGGATCCTAATACTTTTCCACCTTCTGAACAGCATACTCCAGTTAGGTTTGTTACAATAGAAGCTGTGATCATGCGCAAAGTTTGCATGGGGTTAGGTGCTAGTAAACCTAGTCGTTGTTAAAATTGTTGTGGCTTCACAGCCTCTTCTCATTTTGCATTGTAAACAGAAGCAAGAAGTGGAATGTTTTTCAATGTCAGTCTTTCACTGCATCTGTCACAGAAACATGAATGAACATGCATGCTCCTCATAGGTTTTCCATGTGGACTTACGTAGAGAAGGGAGATAATAGGAGTAGGTGAAACACATGGATACAAGGTAGGTCTTTTTTCCACTTCAGTCTCTGCTAAATTAACGTAACGTTAGACTAGATCATTGGACCACCTTTTCTAAAGCAGAAGTGAATATGCTTTTGCACAGGAGTGGAAAAAACTGAGCTTAACCTAAACTCATTATTTAATTTTGTTTAATTATGAATTTGATTTCCCCTTCCCTCCCCTTCAAATGATAGTGGAATTTAAATAGAAATGCTAAATCAGTGGGATGTTATATTAAGATACACCTCACACTGAAAGAGAGACATAGTAAACTCAGGTAATCATTAATTGTTTTGTTTCCTGTAATAAAACATGCCCAGCTGCTTGCAGTTCATAAATAGTTGTTAGTTTTGCTTGTTCTTTTTTTCCCACTTTTCTTAATTATGAATCAAGAACTTGTATTTCTGAAGGCTTTGATTTACACTAATGTGGCCATGAGTGACTCTAATAGAGCTTTCTTTGGATTTTTTGGCATGCTATTCAAGCATATTCCTTTTCACCCCATTGCGTACACTGAGTTCAGATTCTTTTTTATTTTAAATCTTTTCATCACATTCTTCTCTTCTTTTTCAGAGTTGCATCTTTCTGCCTGCAATGACATCTGTGCAGCAATGTTTACTCTTCTCTGTTTTAGCCATGTGGGTCTGTGATTTTAAGCCTCTCTCCTGTTACTGAGACCCAGAGCCAAAATACCAAAATTAGCTTACTTAAATCCAGTTACAAAAAGGTTCCTCAATTTGTCTTGCTGATTTAGTATGCATATACAGGCTTTTACTTGAAGGTAATGTAATGAATGGCTTGTTTGCTGTGATTGTTCAGTTTGTTTGAATTCATGACATCCTTTAATGTAATATACTCTGTAGTTATTAAAGGTGTGAAGGGCTTCAAGATTAGTGTTGGCAACAGACTTAATAGGGTGTTGCTTAAGCTTTAAAATGTTTTGAAGAAACCGAGGGTCATGCAGTAATTTTTAAGCTATTGCATCTTAAATAAACAAATCTTCAAATAACTGTAAATAGGCTAATAAGGCTTATCTGGCCTTCACCATGTTTATGCTATAAATAGATCTAAAGCCAGTCCTTGGCAGCAGGCCGCTTAACAGGCTTCTGTGTGGCTTTACAGCTAGAGCTGTGCATGTCTGGGAGACCCACCTGGTGAGTAATCTCACTTCTTAAATAGACCTTTTTTCAATGGTGAAAGTAAATAAGAAAAGAAGTAAAATTTACAGACATGAGAAAAGAGGGAGGGGGCTGGATCCATCTAGTGATTTTAGCTCTTCTAAAATCTTCAAGACTTAACAGCATGCCTGTGCTACCTCAGGAATGAGATGAATAAGTTCATCACCAAATATCCAAGAAGTATTCTGCTCTAAGTATACCACACTTAAAACATCACAGTTGATATAATTTGTAATTTCAAAAAGACATAAGTAAAAACTTGGTATATAAAGAGGATCACCTGCTCCAAGCTTGTTACTCAGGGAGAGTAAACATAAAATAGCCTTCCCATAATTAAATTATACTTGAGCATGCGTCCCAATTTAGGGCACACATAAGATAATTGGAAAGGATGTCCTCAAAATCTGCTACACTAGAATGGGAGACCAGATTTCACCTGGGCAGTTTTAGATACATACTGCAATATTGAGGTTATGGGGAGTCAGACTGAAATAATTTTCTTACTGAGATACTGAATTTAAAAATCTTTTTCAGGAGAGCATGATGCTATTTCTCTCATTTAAATGATCTTGTAGACATTTGATGAATAATTAGGTCTTTAAAGAACGTAGGCTTAGATTAGTTTTTGAATCTGCTTAAAATTAGTATACATACATATATAGAAGTGGCTGAAGTGCATCAAAATTGTTCTCTATTACGCATTATCTATAAAAAAAACAAAAAACCCAAGATATGTATTTGAGATTATATACTGTACACTGTAATTGTTATATGCAAAGCAGCATGTCTTGTTTTCTGCACACCACAGTGACAAAGCTGCTTCTTGATTAACAGTGCTTAGATTTCTGTTTAACTGCCAGTAGTATTGAAACGTGTCAGTTATATGCTGTCTGTAAGCTGGTTTTGCT
This sequence comes from Phalacrocorax aristotelis, assembly GCF_949628215.1. Taxonomy (NCBI): domain Eukaryota; kingdom Metazoa; phylum Chordata; class Aves; order Suliformes; family Phalacrocoracidae; genus Phalacrocorax; species Phalacrocorax aristotelis. The sequence continues at coordinate 95,869,216 of NC_134276.1, read as the reverse complement.
TTTATACCTAACACTGGCCTTAGTTTTAGTAGCCACTTGCTTAGAAGTATTGATGTCACAGGACATTAAGCAAGTTTGATTTCCAACCCAGACACGCAGAACTTTATTTTTAAAACAAAATTACTGAAACTAACAGCTGGGAAACTAATACTATCTTGTTTGTGAGCTGAAAAATAATGAGTATGGCACAAATAACGATTTGGGAGAAGCTGGGGGTTTTTAATCTGTGTATCATTGTGCAGAGTGTGTTATTAATGCATAAATGCATTTCCTCCGAACATAATTTTTTGGGGTTTAAGGGGATGGCTATAGCCTTAATGTCAGCCATGATCTAGAAAATTCTATTATTCTATAACAAAATTGTTTTGTAACATAATTGTGGCAAAGACTTTTAGTACTGGTACATAAAGACAATTGATTTCATGAGCACGTTCCTCCCCCCAATCCTGAAAAGTACTGCTTTTGCAAATACAGAGTGAAATCAAGAAATTAGTTTCACTAATACCAGGAGAGTGTATTATTTGGGCATTTTACATAGAACTTTAATTTTCTTTTAGTGTTAGATAAGAGAGAAATTAAAAAGGTAAAAATTTCTCAGGCTTGGCCCTACATTGATATCACCATGCACAGTATTCTAGAGTTGTGTTCTGTAGTATGTAGTCTGTATGCATGTAAATATAACTTACAGGGTACCTAATAGTGTCTCTTTGTCAAATACAAATTTGTTGGAAGGTTCATCTTGGAGCATTATGGAGGAAAATTAGCTTTTGTCACTGCTTTCTTGCATTGTCTTGGGAACTCCATGTACTTAAAGTTGAACCATATCAGATATTTCATGAGGCTTGAACTTTTCCAACAAAGAACTGATGTATTTTACCATGTACACAGATCACATTGATGATATAAAGTATAAAATATACATGAAAGAGATATTAATGACAGGAGCATCACTAGCACAGGCAAACGAGTATTATAATTAATCGGTTTCTATTGTTTTGGAAATGGTGTAACTTATTAATATGGTCAATGTTTAAGTGAATGTATCCTGCATGCAGTAATGCTTTATAGCACAGTGCTTAAACAGTAATTTTAGTGGTTTCATTTCTTTTGTTTAAGGTTCTGTAAACCCAAGGTTGTGGTCTGAGCAGACGCTATTTATGAATGACCAGACCATTTTCAGTTAAGTAAAAACAGAAATGAAATAGTTTCCAATTCAGCTACCAGTGAGCAGTGATTCTTTAATCTAAAACAAGAGTGCTACTGTTTTTGATTGCAAGCACAACAGTGTAAGTTAGACACAACGACAACGTTCTTGATAGCTTTCTTAACTCGGAGTTTTTCTTCTTCATAACTTTACTTGTAACTGCTTTACTTATTCCTTATGGATCTGTTAATCTTGCTGTTCAAAACCAAAGCATAATTTGAGATATTGCATAAAAGTTGATGCAAATATGTGCCAAACAGCTAACAATCATTAAAGTGCCCGTGGAATTCCTGTGCATTTTCCAGGTAACTTTCGTTATTGCATGCTGTAAAAAATTGCAGTACTAGTATTGTAAATGATAATAAACTGATCTCCATACATCTTTTCCAACAGCTAAAATACATCTCTAAGTAATACTAAAATGCTTTTCCGAAAGCACGATTAGAAGTGGTTTTTCTAATATTCCTGTGCATGAACCGTGACCTAAATATTAGTCTGTTTAAAAACAATTAAACAAAACTAACAAAAAAATCCACAACAAAGAAAAACAAAAAAACCCCCACCCCCCTCCCAACAAAACCAAACCAAACAAACCCCACAACAAAACAAAATCCCACAAACACACAGAGCGTACAGGTCATCCCCCCCACCCCCCCAATTAATACGCATTTTGTTTTGAAGAACCACCAGCCATGGAAGTTCTACAGTGGTTCAAGTAATGAAGTAACATTAAATGAATATGATGACTATAAGGAAAGGAATATATGCAAACTTAGTTCTATGTATTTCGTTTCAAATGTGTCTCAAGTTAAACTGCTTTGCTCTGCAAGGGGCTTTATTTTGTTGTGGTTGTTAAGGGTAGCATCTTATTTTCTATGTTAGATACGCAGACTAAACTCCTCTTTTGTAACTGTGTGTAGGTTTTCTAGCATGTCCATGTCACTGGCAGGTGGTTAAAACTGGACCAGAGGAGAGAGTGCCCCACTTTGTGTCATTTCATGTAATCATTCCTGTCTATGAAATTTTGGGAGTTAATGAGAGCTACTTAATTCTGTTTCTGAGACAAAACTATTGACTACCTAGAATATTTACTAGTTACAAGAAATGTTTTGGCCTTATACTTTGTGTGTGTTTTGGGAATTTAGTATTGTTAGAATAACTGCTTGTTCATGCTAAAATATTCTAACAAAATTGGAATGCAATCAGTAAAATGGATGTTGTTATGGGATTAGAGTTACATTAAACTCTACTGTCAGAACTCATTAGAGGAAGTATTGTCTTGTCTGAATGCTTTTTTAAAACCTGTATGAGTAGGACTTGTGTAACTTCTTCCTGCAAACACTATTCTTTCATTGCTGTTATGGTCTAAACATAATACACTAGAAGTATTTGCTTAATTTCTTTAATATTGGTAACAGTAAGGCTATCATTCAGATATACAGCATTTAGTAGATTTCACCATCTCTGGATTATGGTGTACTTTACTCCTGCAGTTAAAATACTTTGGGTAAATTGTGTTGCCCCTTGTTCAAACAGAATTCTGTATTGTATTTTCTAAATACACAGAAGTAAATATAATGTATCTCAAGGTTATTTGCAGATAACTTAGGGTTGATATTTTCGCTATAAAAATTCTTTCAATGAGTTGCATTGTTTTTATTAAAAACTGTGCCCTGCTGGTACTTGTGCTTATGGGTAAGTTGAGAAATGTTATATCTAGTGAATTTGGCTTATTGCTTTTATTAACAAAACAAGACTCTCTTAAATTTCCATCATTCTAATATTACTGTGTTACTAGCCTTATCTGTACATATCTATTCAGTTTAAAGCTGATCAAGCATTCAGTACAATACTTTGGTTCTGTTCTGAGCACAGGTAACAGTGGCTTGCTGTTTGCTTTGGAGAGTGACCTTTCAAACTGAAGAACAGAATGAGTTGTATGCTGATTTCATTGGTTTTGCGGAATGTATTTAAGTTGCATCCTGGCATCTACTCTGCTGGTAGTAGATTCTTAAAAATCCTGATGTGGACTGGAATAAAAACAAAAGCAGATTAGTTTGTAACTTGAGCAGCAATGTCTGGGACCAAAACTTCTACAAAAATTGTAGTGTACAGTTAAACAAATTTCACTAACCTTTTAAAGTGTCATTTTTTTGGAAACAACTTCTGTATTGGTTGCCAGCATAGTAACATTACTAAGTAACAGTGAGAATGTGAGCCAGTAAAAGAAATGGTCTTAATGTATCTACTTTTTTAACACTGATACAGTGAATGCGGATAGATTCCATACAGCCTGCATGCATCTTGCCCTCTAGATGGTCCAACCGTATATATTATGCTTTAGGGCATATACCTGTGATCTTAAAAAATAGCCACTAAATCAGGTCAAATATAAAATCCAAATATTTAAATTGGACAGTTGGTAGCTCTCTCTGTGGCTTAGTTTTGATTGTTCTCACCGCCTCTCAAAAAACCTCCAACTTCTGTGGAGCTGGCCAGTTGTAAATGATGTACATTTGAGCCAGGTGGTGTTGCTTGACCTAGAGTCCAGGAATGGGTCTTTAGTTGTCTCTTGTTTGGCTGTTCAACAGTTCAAAGGTCAATCTCTAACTTCTTACATCTGATTATACAAAGTTATTAGCTGAAATAAACACTTTAATTATTGCTTGCAATTACAAGTGTAGTGTTCCCAACTGTATAGCAGATTATCTGTATCAAGTACAGTATGGGGAAGTATTTTAAATATTGTTTTTCCAAATAATCTAAACTGTGGGTTGGTGTGCTTACAGAGGAAGAAGGTGGAGAGCCCGTCAAAATTAATTTTGTTTTTTTTAAAAAAGCAGCATAAATTAGCAAAAATTAACTACATGTACGAAAGTCAGAGTACAGAAAACCAGATTTGATCTCTTAAGGTCTAATAACAGTGGAGATGTGAAAGAGTGTAACAGTATTTCTGCCCATAGATTACATGGTGCATCTGTTGATAGAGTATCTTTGGAAGATTGCTGCAAAAGCACTTAAACATTAAAGTTAATTTAGTGTTCCCCTTGTGAATTCTGTAGGAAAAAAAGGAAAACCAAGAGACGAATTAGGCAATGTAAATAAATGTGAGATGGAGCATACTGAACTCTCCAGTCACTTCCTATATTAATTTTTCAAAGGGAAACAATTGAATTTTAATTATTTTCTTAAAATTTTTAATTTGTCTGATATTTTTCTTTTTTTCCATTTTTTTCCCACATGTCTGCCTCACAGTAGTATGACTTCGTGTTTCCAAGTCACGTCAATATATATCATAGTATAACTTTTAATGGTGTTTGAGAGAAGAGGATGGCTCTTAAAATGGGGCTTTATCAGAAATGTGTAAGCCATACTACTTCTCTGGACTGTGTCAACACATTTTTAAAAAATGCTTCAGAATTTACCAATCTAGTGCATGAAGACTAGCATACACTTTGCCCAAGAAAAAACGTGCAAGGAAGATACAATACTGTAAATCCCTTTCTGCTTGCACTGTAGGTTGTTTTTAAGTATGTGATGTATTTTTTCGTACTTGCACTGCGAGTTTTAGTTTTCTTTGTAACAGAAAAATATTTTTTTTAAATCAGCAGACCTGCAATATGGGTGTGTCTCTATTGGTATTTTATTTCAGGTTATGAATACTCTTTTGAATTTAGTCTCTTGATCATCCAACCATAAAGTCCTTTGCTGTCTTTCATACGGTAGAGTGACCTCAGAGTGTGTGAACTGAATTCTTTTTGAATTAAACTAAACTGAATAATGCGCTCTGAAGGTGAACGTAATGCTCTCCAGCTACTAATGGGTATTTAGTCCGTGGGACCAGGCTAGAGCTAGTTCAGAACAAAACTTCTGAAAACTATTTCAGTGTGAACGTTTGGATTCTCAATATTCTTTCACTCTACCAATCCATTCCTATTCCACTGCACCTTTTGCTAATGTAGACTTGTGCTCTAGTACATAATTTGAAATGATTTTTTGACAGGGGAGGTGTTGCAGAATATTAATCTTTAGCTGTTCTAGTGAATTTGACAAATGGTTTTATCTCTTAGGTTGTCTCTCTTTTTGGATATATATGGTACCAAAGTTTTGATACAAATTGATTTACTGGAACATTTTAGAGTGTGTGACTGCAGCGGTAATAAAGTATGAGGGATGTCAGGCTGGGTAGTGGCTGTATTGCTTTAGGTATCTGACTACTACCATTTAAAGATGGGGAGCTATTGCTACTCTGAAGTGGGTGGGAAAGGGCAGGGATAACCACCTTCTTCCAGTATTACCTTCACTGTAGCTCTGCTTTCCAAAGACTGAAAGCACAGGGGGTTGACCAGGTTAGCTTGGACTAATTTAAACCTCATCACATGTTGGTCATATCTCAAATCAAAAGGACAAAGGTGAAAGTTTCATTATTAATGCTCTATTCATATAGAGCTTGCCCTTCACTTAGATAAACCTGTGCATTGTCTTGCATTACCAGACTGGTTTCTTATTGAAGTGAAACTGCTGCGTGAGGTGTGTTTTTGCTTTGGGGAGGCCTTCAGCATATAGCAGGCTTGGACAAAGGCAGTGCACTTACGCTCTGGGTCCTCTGTGCGGCAGTGGGCAGGATGAAGGCCTGTGCTCCTCTGTTGGTTAGCTGCTTCTAGCTTCTGAAATATACTGTGGAGGAAAGTGAGGCAGTGACTGACCGCTTTTAAGCCAAAGTAAACTGGGATAGCCAGTTGGTGTGGAGAAGGCCAGATCCTATGGCTAAGACTTTATTAGGCTATATTATTAGGCTTTATTTGGCCCTGGGAAACACTGACGAAGTTCAACTCAAAGTCAGGGATGTTGCCTGTGGTTGGCAGGTGGGTCTAGTGGTAGTTACTGGCTCAGCTGCAGTGTCTTGTACCTTTGGTTTATTAGTTGCAACCTGGGATGGGTTTCTCACACCCAACTGGGAATGCAAGTGACACCTGAGAATGCAGGAATTTGTCACTTATTACGTAAACACATTTGAAATTACTCTTGTCTGCTTTTATAGTTTTAAGGAAGAACTTCCAAACTGACCCTCTCCTTTTCCTGCTATTTTGGGTTTCATGTAGCTCAGTGTACCCTCTACCCTAGCTGCTGTATAGGCAGCTCTATTTGTTTTCATAGCTTCCAACATAACTTTTGCAAACAGTAGAAGAGTAGATTGCTCTGAGAAGAGGACCATCGTCCATTTGTATCTTCTCTTTATTGGTAGATTTGTGATATCCGTATTTCTCAGTGTACATGAAAGGGCAGGGGCTAGCTTTTTCTCTGTTGGTATCACAGGACTGCTTAAATTCTGAATGAAAAACTCCATAAACTGCTGTTTTCTTCCCCCAAAGTAGTCTTACTTGCTCTCTGTAGAGCGATTAGAAACTTAATTTGGGCAGATTATGATGTAGCTTTTAACGTTTGGGGGCTTAAGAGAAATTTCAAAGAAATATGGGAATTCTCCTGTAAAATATTGGTAGATGGCAAACTTCTATAGCTACATTTCACTTATGCCTCCTGAAGAATTGACAGGTGAAGGAGCAACACCCCCTGTGATTTTCTTCTGTAACTGATATCAAGGGTTTACCTGGGGAGAGGGAACATGAATACCAGATGTTGCATAATTACAGTGTGCTCTTGTGAATATGTATGCATATCAACATAGAAACAGAACTAATTTTCAAAGCCTTTAGCATTCCTTTTCTGTGAGAACATCAGAAATGACACTTCTGCGGTACTCAGATAATTTTTTTTTAAACTTGTCTATGGATTTAAATAACTGTCAGCTGTTGAAAATAGTCTGTATCCTAAATGTATTCTGCTGTTTCATTTCTGCTGTCTGTAGAGGAATTTTTTTTTAAACTTAAATTCAGTGCCTGGTGTTCCTAGATAAAGACCTGATGCACAACATAAAAATATTGATTAAAATATTTGCGTAGGATTGTCTTTTGTAAGATTGTGATCTGAAGCTAAACCTTTTTCAATAGATGGGAAAGACAGATAGGGAGACAGAGGAGATGGGATGTAACTGCATTCTAACCAAAAATCCAAACCTGCGCTTGACTAATATACAATAATGAAAGTGTTTATTATAAACCATGAATACAGACTTTGCAAAACTGGAATGGGCTCCTTGTGTTGCTGTTTAGCTTGCAATTTGTAGAAGTGGAGTTTTCTGTGTGCTAAAGACAGTTATTCTTGAGAATTACAGAGCAGTAATTGCCAAGAGGACTGGTAAATTTCAGTAATGTTCTAGGTTTACGGTTCTATTGGGACTTAATTTTTTTAACTTTCCTGAAGAAACAGGAAAATGTCTAGCCTTGTTTTTCTATTTGTACTAATGCACAGATTTTATCTAATGGGTAAAAAGAGTAATGAACGTAGGAGAGCTAGTGAAAGAGGTTCTGTCAGTTGACAGGAGATATCAAGGTCAATCCTGCTGAACTGTGTTTTGCTGTTCTGCGAAGCTAAATCATGAGGTGCTTCATAGACATGAGCACTTTTCTGTCTTTTAGCAAACTAAGATCTGTGGCTGAAGAATTTTGCTCAGCTATAACTTTTACAGGATGGATTAAATTGTTGTCTGATCAGAACGACATTGTTGATAAATGCTACTGAATGCCATAAAATTTAATATCAGGTCTTAAATTATTGGGGTTTTGCTTCATTGTCAGTCCATCAAACAAGATGTTTTTGTGCCAGTGTGCTACAATAATAAGAATATGTAACTTTAAGGTAGTGAAAATTTATACCTCAGACATCTGCATTTTATGCAAGAGTGGATGGAACTGAAAGCTTAGAACTTATAGTGATGCTTTTATTGGGCTTTTTTTTAGAATGAAATACCTTTATCTGGTAACTTTCTGCAAGTTAGCTTGCATATTTGTACTTTACAGAACTCCAGTAGAATTAAATTTAGAAGAACAATCTGAGCTATTTAATGATGGCTCAGTAATTCAGCTCAAATTAAGTATTTTCAGAGAAGAAAACTAAATTTCAAAAGTGTTTTCAAAAGATTTGATTTGAACTTACATTGAAATTTCTTTGGCATACCACATTTTAACTCTGTGTGTGTGTGTACACATATGGGGGTGGGGAAGGTTTGTGTGTGTATACCTGCATCATGTATATCTATGCCAATTTCTATTATTAATAATGTACTCATTCAACTACCTCAGCTGAAACTCCATGGAAAGGCTAGATGCAGCTTGGATATCCCCTTGAAGTTGCTGTTTTTTTGAGTGAGTGCTTTGAATATTATAGCAGTTTTGCCAGGGAATTGGGTATAGGAATTCCTCATGGTATGCAAGATTCACTGCTCTAAATATGTTGCCACATGTTCATTTTAATGTGAAATTTAGTTTAGTACTATCAGCCAATAAAGTTTCCAACTGCAAGGGCATTGCTGAGCTTCTAATGAAGCCATAATTCATTATAAGACTTTATCTGGGGATGCCACAGACACTAAAGTAGGTTGAAAACTACAATATACAGCTGAGTTAGGAGCAAAACTCTTATCCTGACAGTTACCTGAACAAGCAGATTTTGTATCTAAATGACTAAATACAAAACAGCCTGATTAAAATGCTCTTTTAATTCTGGGATTGCAAGATGTCAAAGCTACTTTCTGACATCAAGGGATTTTTTGTTGCTCTTTATTTTCCATCATTCTTTGATTTACTTTTTTAAATGCCTAGCCAGGTGTGCTAGTAAGCTACTAAAGTATCTCCTGCGTTCATTTCTGTGCTAAAGTCTAGGGTTGCGATACTGCATTTTGCCTTGCTCTTTCCTCTTGGGATTCTAAACTCCACCAACTCATTGTCCTGCAGCAAAGCCTGCCCTGGGTCTTTGTAAGTACTTTCTTGTTTGTAAGTGTGAGGTTTCAACAGGCCATTGGTTCCTCAATCATTTGTGTCGGGAAGTTACCATCAATATACTCCAGAAACCCCCTGGACTGCGCGTACCCTGCTGCTTTATCCCTCTAGCATTTATCAGGATGTTTAAAGTCCGCCATGAGGACCAGGGCCTCTGAACATGAGGCTTCTTCCTGTCCTCTGATAAAAGACCTCATCTGCTACATTAAATAAAACCTCTTGGAAGATACGTCACAGAATCACAGAATGGTAAGGGTTGGAAGGGACCTCTGGAGATCATCTCGTCCAACCCTCCTGCTTGAGCAGGCACACCCAGAGCAGGGGGCACAGGAACACGTGCAGGCGGGTTTTGAATATTTCCAGGGAAGGAGACTCCACAACCTCCCTGGGCAGCCTGTGCCACTGCTCTGCCACCCTCAAAGGAAAGAAGTTTTTCCTGAGATTCAGGTGGAACTTCCTGTGTTCCAACTTGTGCCCATTGCCCCTTGTCCTGTCATTGGGCGCTATTGAAAAGAGTCCAGTTCCATCTTCTTGACACCCACCCTTTAGATATTTATAGGTATTGATGAAATCCCCCCTCAGTCTTCTCTTCTCCAGGCTGGTCAAAGCCAGGTCTCTCAGCCCTTCCTCATAAGGGAGATGCCCCAGTCCCCTGATCATCTTGGTGGCTCTCCGCTGGACTTGCTCAAGCAGTTCCACGTCCTTCTTAAACTGGGGGGCCCAAAACTGGACACAGTACTCCAGATGTGGTCTCACTAGGGCAGTGTAGAGGGGGCGGGATAACCTCCCTCAACCTGCTGGCCACATTCCTTTTAATGCAGCCCAGGACACCACTGGCCTTCTTGGCCACAAGGGCACAGTGCTGGCTCAGGGTCAGCTTGCCGTCCACCAGCACTCCCAGGCCCTTCTCAACAGAGCTGCTTTCCAGCAGGTCAGCCCCCAACCTGTACCGGTGCATGGGGTTGTTCCTCCCCAGGTGCAGGATCTTATACTTGCTTTGGTTGAACTTCCTGAGGTTCCCCTCGGCCCATCTCTCCAGCCTGTCCAGGTCTCGGCTGGATGGCAGCACAGCCTTCTGGTGTATCAGCCACTCCTCCCAGCTTGGTATCACCAGCGGACTTGCTGAGGTTACACTCTGTCCCTTCGTCCAGGTCATTGATGAATATGTTGAACAAGACTGGAACCAGCAGAGACCCCTGGGGAACACTGCCAGTAACAGGCCTCCATCCAGACTCTGTGCCATTGATCACGACCCTCTGAGTTCTGTTGTTGAGCCAGTTCTTAATCCACCTCGCCGTCCACTCATCTAACCCACATTTCCTAAGCTTGCCTGTGAGGATATTATGGGTGACAGTGTCAAATGCCTTGCTGAAGGTGAGGTAAACAACATCCACTGCTCTCCCTTCATCTACCCAGCCAGTCACACCATCATAGAAGGCTATCAGGTTGGTCAAACATGATCTCCCCTTGGTGAATCCACGCTGACTACTTCTGATAACCTTCTTTTCCTCTACATGCCTGGAGATGACCTCCAGGATGAACTGCACCATCACCTTTCCAGGGATGGAGGTGAGGCTGACTGGCCTATAGTTTCCCAGGTCCTCCTTGCCCTTTCAGAAGACTTGGAATGACACTGGCTACCCTCCAGTCCTAGGGCACCTCTCCTGTCCTCCACGACCTTTCAAAGATGATGGAGAGTGGCTCAGCAAGAACATCTATCAGCTCCCTCAGCACTTGTGGGTGCAAAACATATGGAAAGCAAGGTGATTCAAGACAGCTGACATGACTGTACCAAGGGGAAGTCATGCCTGACTCATCTAGTGGCCTCATGTGATGGAGCGACAGCATCAACAGAGGGAATATCCACAGATGTCATCTATCTAGATTTCTGTAAGGCCTTTGATACAGTTCCTCACAACATTCTTACCTCTAAATTGGAAAGAGGTGGTTTTGATGGATGGACTGTTAGATGGATAAGGAATTGGCTGGATGGCCATGTCCAAAGAATTATAGTCAATGGCTTAATGTCCAAGTGGAAACCAATAACAAGTGGTGTTCCTTAATGGTCAATACTGGGACCAGTGCTATTTAATATCTTCATCAGTGACACAGGCAGTGGGAATAAATACACCTTCAGTTAGTTTGCAGATGACACCAAGCTGAGTGGTGCAGTTAGTTCACTAGAGGGAAGGGATGCCAGCTAGGGGGACCTTGACAGGCTTGAGGAGTGGGCCTGTGCAAACCACATGAGGTTCAACATGTCCAAGTGCAAGGTCCTGCACACAGGGCAGGGTAATCCTCAGTATCAATATAGACTTGGAGATGAATGGATTGAGAGCAGCCCTGTAGAGAAGGACTCGGGTATAACTGTGGACTAAAAATTGGACATGAGCTGGCAATGTGTGCGGGAAGCCCAGAAAGCCAATCACATTTTTGGCTGCATCAAAAGAACCATGGCCAGCAGGTGTGGGGAGGTAATTCTCCCCCCGCCCTCTGCTCTGGTGAGACCCCACCTGGAGTACTGTTTCCCGTTCTGGTGCCACCAGCACAAGACAGACATGAATCTGGTAGGGCGAGTCCAGAGGAGGGCCATGAAAATGGTCAGAGGGCTGCAACACCTCTTCGATGGAGAAACGCTGAGAGAGTTAGAGTTGTTCAGCCTGGAGAAGAGAGGGCTTCAGTGAGAATTTACTGCAGTCTGTCAATATCTGAATGGGGCTTATAAGAAAGATGAAGAGGAACTTTTTACAAAGGCCTGTAGTGACAAAAGAAGGAGCAATGGTTTTAAACTGAAAGAGAGTAGGTTTAGATTGGACATAAGGAAGAAATTAATCGCTGTGGTGTGGTGAGACACTGGGACAGATTGCCTAGAGAAGTGGATACCCCACTACTGGAGGTGTTCAATGTCAGGTTGAACTGGGCTTTGAGCAACCTGATCTAGTGAAAGATGTCCCTGCCCGTGGCAAGGGGCTTGGACTAGATGACCTTTAAATGCCTCTTCCAACCCAAACCATTCTGTGATTCTGCATTTTCCTGATCAGGCAGTCTGTAGCAGATACCCACTACAGTGTCTTCCATATTGGTTGTATGCTAATCCTGACCCACAGTCTGTCACCTGGCTCCTCATCAGTCCCAAGGAAGAGCTCCATACATAAAGCTGTTCTCTTACATAAAGAGCCACTCCCCCTCCTTACTGTTCCAGCCTGTCCTTTCTAAAGCCTTGTACCCACCCCTTGCAGCAATCAGTTGTGTGAGCCAGCCCACCATGTTTTTTGTAAAACAGATGAGACTGTAGCCCTGCACCTGCATGCAGACCTCTGACTCTACATGTTAATTCCCCATGTGGTGTGAGTTACTGTACAGGCACTTCAGAAAGGCATCTAGTTGCGGTAATTTCCAAGAAGAAGTATGAGAACTGTCCCTCTGCTGTCCTTTAGCTGCTTCCTTACTTACTAAGCTTGAAATTGGTCATTACAGGGTCTCTGCTGTTCATATCACCCTGGTGTTTATTTCCCTCCCCTGTCATTCCTAGTGTAAAACTCTCCTTTACCAGGACGACCACCCTGTTGGCAAAAATGCTTTTTGCCCTACTTGGGTGGAAACTGTCACTTCCTAGAAGTTCGTGATCCTCAAAGTGGATCCCATTCTCCTAAAAGCTAGATAAATTCTTGTTGCCAACTTCAGCTGCACAATCAGTTGCCCAGTTAGTATGACATAAAAACTGCTGGACAGGTGTTTGAATGGAATAAATACCATCATAAGCTTTCATTGAAGTTTAGGGAGTTGTTTTGGGTTGGGTTTTGGTTTTCACTTGGACATGTTTGACCCAAAGTATTGGGTGTCAGGTATTTATGTTTTTATATCTTTACAAATAGTGTTGTACCATTATTTTAAACCTTGTTGCTTTCTGTGGTTGAGCAATACTCTACGTATTCTTCGTGACCTATAGCACTTATCTTTCTCTTTTTCTCTCTTTAAATTATTTTGACTAGAGGAGCATAATTAAGAAAAATAGTAGCATAATTTGACTACTTCTTTCCATTTTCGTCTCCCCCATCCTCAACTGCCAGCACCTTTCTCCTAATTCACTTTTTCATAGATGTTGCCTCTCTCAGCTGTTTACTTCTGGTTCTGCTTTGTATAGCCGTAATTCATCTAAAAATATGGTTAGACTTAAATTTACAGTGACATTTCTAGTATAAAGCAGGAGGGTGCTATGGTAGGGTTCTGTAACACATGTTCATATGTTTAATCCAAAACCAATTGGCAGCTTTAAATCATAGTTTTGTTCAAATTTGTAACCTCACTGTTTGAATACTCGGGGATTCTTCATAGCTCAGAGAATGTGCCATCATTCAAACCACAGTACTAGCTAAATTACATTTTTCTGCTTTCTTTTAAAAAGACAGGGAAGTAGGTGTGGATATGTGCTTACTCTTCATGTATATATAGCCTAGAACAAAGTTGGAAGCTGCATTTCTACTGCTGGGCTCCTTTCTGGTGACAGCAGTAGCAGCTGCCACCAGCTACTTGTGGCAGCCAAGCAAGGTAAGCTTGTGAATGCCTCAAATAGGCAGCAGGAAGTTTCTTCCTAAACAGCTTCCTAATTCTCTTTTTAGGACTCCTACCAATGTCACTAGATTGGTTATTTATTTAAGAACCTTGGTACACATAGGTGGTTTGGTGCTTTGAGACAGTAATTTAGGGAGTGACTTTGATTCTGTGTTCCAAATCAGGGACCACAGCATTTATTGCTGCAGTTGAAATCACTTTTAGTTTGATTTGAATTTAGAGTGATATAACTTGAAAGGGTACTTTGACATTTTGCTTGTTGATGTGAGAATATGTAAGGAAACAAGCTGAGATCTGCTCTTCGACCCAAGGTGTTGTTCGCCTGCCTCATTTCACTATTCAGTCCTTGAATAAAATAAAGGGCAGCTGAAAAGTGGTAAAATGTCAGATGCTGTTCCTGTCCTGGACCATGAATCCAACTTCCTATTTTTGTCAATGTCCCAAAGGTTAAATAATCACTTCCAGGAGTTGGGAATCTTTCAGTGTCTGCACCATACACAGTCATGCAGAGATGTAGTCAGTGCTCTGATTCCTCCTGATTTCAAAGTTCAAAAAATAATTTGTTGTTTGGTCTTTTTAAAAAAAGCAGTACTAAAAATCTTGTCCTCTCCTGGCAGGCTGCTAGCGTCCCTGTGCTATCTTCATATTAGTACTGGCACAAACTTCAGTACAACTGTGTCTCAGACCTGAATGGGAAATAGATCCAGGCAGTTTTTCCTTTTTCAGAATCAGAATCATTTAGGTTGGAAAAAGACCTCTAAGATCATCACGTCCAACTGCTAACTTAGTACTGTCAAGTCTACCACTAAACCATGTCCCTAAGCACCACACGTATATGTCTTTCAAATACCTCCAGGGACAGTGACTCAACCACTTCCCTGGGCAGCCTGTTCCAATCCCTGGCAACCTTTTCAGTGAAGTCATATTTCCTAATATCCAGTCTAAACCTCCCCTGGTGCAACCTGAGGCCATTTCCTCTCATCCTATCTCTCCTTACTTGAGAGAAGAACTGACCCCCACCTCACTACAATCTCCTTTCAGGTAGCTGAGGAGAGCAATGAGGTCTCCCCTCAGCCTCCTCTTCTCCAGACTAAACAATCCCAGCTCCCTCAGCTGCTCCTCATAAGACTTGTTCTCCAGACCCTTCAGCAGCTTTGTTGCTCTTCTTTGGACACTCCCCAGCAGCTCAATGTCTTTCTTGTACTGATGGACCCAAAACTGAACACAGTATTTGATGTGCAGCCTCACCAGTGCCGAGTACAGGGGCACGATCACCTCCCTACTCCTGCTGGCCACACTATTCCTGATACAAGCCAGGATGCCATTGGCCTTCTTGGCCACCTGGGCACGCTGCTGGCTCATGTTCAGGAGGCTGTCAGTCAGCACCCCCAGCCCCTTTTATGCCTGGCATCTTTCCAGCCACTCTTCCCCAAGCCTGTAGTGTTGCATGGGGTTGTTGTGACCCAAGTGCAGGACCCGGCACCGAGCCATGTTTGAACCGCACACTGTTGGCCTCAGCCCATCAATCCAGCCTATCCAGATACCTCTGCAGAGCCTTCCTACCTCCAGCAGATCAACACTCCTGCCCAACTTGGTGTCATCTGCAAACTTACTGAGGGTGCACTTGATCCCCTTGTTCAGATCATTGATAAAGATATTAAACAAGACTGACCCCAGTACTGAGCCCAGGGAAACACTGCTTGTGACCAGCTGCCAACTGGAGTTTTGTAACAACAACAAAAAAAACCAAAAACAACAACAACAAAAAAAGGAAAAATAGTAAATGTGGCTTTTATGTAAAGGCTTTACATTTAGTTTCAGGTTTTTAACAGTTGTATTAAATGTTTTGCAATTAGAAAAATAATGTGGGTTTTTCAATAAAGAAATTGTGAAATAATCATATAATAAATTATGCTGTATGTGTATTAATAATTGTCTTGTAGATTATTATAGTTCATATAGGAATAACTGTCCTGTACTTAATATGAGGTATTTTGTACGGTAGAGTCTTTTTAATGACTAAGGAGAGACCTTTAACTTTAAATTAGCATGTCAAGAGAAGAGTTGAAATCATTAACGTTTCTTTTACAGGAAGCTGGTATCTCATGTTTAAATATCTAGGGTATTTGTTACTTCTGCATACAACAGTGGGTAAGTTTCCTGCTATATTTATATAGCAATATACCTTCCAAATATTTAGTGAAGTGAATAGCTCTATTTAGTTTTAAAGGTTTTTCTTGTAGCTGTGCTAGCTCTTTCCAAGACATCTTTCATTTTTGAAGTTAGTGAGAGAGATTACCTTTCTAAATAAACTACTAAAAAGTAACTTGTTTAATGTTTAGAAAAAGGCTGAACTAGTACAAATGGTATAGACTATGTTTTTTTTTTAAGAAAGATATCTAGGCTGTTGAAATGCAATCTGTACTTAAAAAATAATAATGAAAAAAAACCAACCCTGACTTTGAACAGTAGTTTATATGCATTAAATTTATAAAAATACAAGCAACTACTGTTCAGAAACCTAACAGATCCAGGTGGAAGAGAGAAACTAAATTTTCTTGTCTTCTCTGCATCAGATTTTTCATTCCAGTACATTGTTGAAAGCTTCAGAATTCAAGAGGTCAGAATTCATTAATTTCTCCCCTGGAGAGAGAATTCAACAACCTTCTATAAATACCATAACCAGGAATTCTTTTCCCAATATTCAGCTGACTGTTCTTAATAAATCCCATAATCCTTCCATAATTTAAAATGTTATGAATGATCCTAAAGGCTGATGATTTGAGTAATACATTCAATATCTGAAATTTCAGAAGTCTTCCAACATCTTTAAAAGAAAACCTCAAGTATTTATATTTTCCTTCACTTCATATATGATCTTGATGACAACTTATGAAATTTAATACTAATCTGCATAGTTTTGAGACACACAAGACAGACTTTCTTTTCAGGATCCTTTTCTTTTTGTTCTCCTAACACATGAAGGTGTTTGGCAGTTCAGAGGTCAAACTGCTATAAGAATTACAGGAAGCCATTCTGTCTGGATCAAGATTCTTTGGATAATTTATCTTTAACTGAACAGTGCCATACCAGAGAACTTTCTCACTTAGAAACTTGGTCTCTCTCGCTGACCGCAGTAATTTCTATTTATTGGTTCCGAAGGGTCTTGTGAATTCCGGTGCACACAGAAATAACCATGAGGCTATGATTCTAAACGACAGTTAAACTGAACTCAGATTTTTTTTTTTTGTTTGTTTAAATGCAATATTTAAATATTGAGCTATACAGGAAGCAATTTTCATTGACCTGATTACCATAATAAATACTGTTTAGATTCAGGTATTGCTTTTGTGGGAGATACTGATTTCTAGTATATGTATGTGTTTTAAAAACATTGTTCTGTTTGACCATTGCTGTCTTTCAAATTTTAGACTTTACTGTTGTGTAGTGGTAACAGATTAAATGGGAGTTTTGTTGTTAGTCAGATATAGGAAAGAGAGAGGCCCTCAAAGAATTTCTGAACCTTTTGAACATACTATGATACAAAGGTGACACATGTTTAATTTTGAGGAACTTTCATATGTTAACACAGACATAACAACAGTATTTAAAGGAGGTTGTTTCCAACAAAAATGTTAAGTTTCTTCTCTACTACTGTAGTGGCCCATACAAGTTAGCTGTACCCTTCTCCATTCTCATGTACACATGGAAAATTTCTGATTTTTGTACCGCAGCAGTGTTGAGGCAGCTGAATTGTGGTGGTGTATTCCAAGCAATGAGATAACCCCTTCTATCTAGTGTCGCTTCCCTCTTGTAGTTCGGGATGCTGATTTCTTTAAAACAAAAAGTTTACAATATGATAAACGTGAAGTATTCCATAATGGACTAAAGAAAAAATGAAAACAGGGCATTAAAAGAGGAAATAGTGAAAAAGTGAAGTTTGCTCACTGGTCAGTTTTGGATTAGTTGTCTGTCAGGTTATTCTAAAAGAAAAAACCAATAATTTGAACTGTACTGATTAAACCATGCTTTTTTTTTTCCTGCAACATTTGAGGATAATTGCTACAAAGGAGGATCTGGACATTATGCAGAAAGGAAAAAACCCAAAGATTATAGTAGTGGAAATTATGAACCCCTAAATATAGGATCCACTTGAGAATGGAAAAACTGGTAACAGGCTTTGGGGTAGGCTAAGGCTGGTTGGTTGGAAACAGCTGAGGAGAAGAATGCAGCTATACTAGGTAGCCATGTGATGTAGGTGTGGAGAAGGTGAGTACGGGATTGTACCAGGCACAGTATTTCTAGCAGAGAAGAAAGCATCATTAACGTTGTGCAAACTTTTGCGAAGACCTCACCTGGAGTACTGCTCACGGTTCTGGTTGCTTTTGTTAAAAAAAGTTAAAGCTGGAACAGATGCAGGGAAGAGATTCTGAAATGAGAGAGCCTGTCATTAAAAAGTGCATTTTGTTAGGCTTGGCAAAATCTGTGAGAGAAAGAGAGGAGGTGGTAGTAAGCGAGCTCAGTTTTGTTAGCAGGACTAATAGATATAAAGTGGCCATTAATAGTCTTAAAGTGGAAATTTAATGTAGAACCACAATGCAGGAGGGAGAGATGGTAAGTCTTTTTCCTTTTGGGTGTAGGGAGCAATTCATGTGTGTAAATTCACTTGAGGGTGTAATCTTATCAAGGAATTTTTGGCAACAGTGGTGGCTGACATATTCCCATCCTTCTTTCTCATCTTGTTCTGTGTGCTATGTGTTGTCAAAAGCACTTGTAGTTGCAAAACAAAATATACACAGTGGAGCCAACTATATGTGGATTTACCTACGACTTCCTTGGTTAGATGAATTCCTTTGCGTCATTGCACCTATATTGGTGCAGGTCCTACAGGTGGCTGTAGGATAGTATGAAAAATCATTGTGGTCTGAGACTTGATTCACTTTCAGCAGCAGCACTGCTTAAGCACCCCCTGCATCCTAGCCATTTGTTCCTGGTTTTGACTGTCTTGACACAGCTCATTGTGCAGCCATGCTTTAAGTTAAATCATGCAACTGCTCTGGATGAAAAGTAATGCAGTAAAAAAGAAAAAAAAAAAAGATAAGTGGTTTGTGTAGGATATTTGGGTGGTTTTTGTTTCTTTTTGATTTGGTTCAGCGTAAGCATGCCAAAGCTGTTTCAGGGTGACAGAGTAGCTAGAAGCGTTGCTGGTTTGGCCAGTACTGCTGCAGAAGAAATGCTGGTGAAGCCACAGCCTGAGGTAGAACAAGGCTGTGTTAATACATGAATGGGATAAAAAGGTTCTCTGAATGGGAAAAGAGAGAAGTAATGATCATTGTCTCTAGCTGATGAGTCTGAAGTTACTCCACAATCTTTCTCTATTCTTTTGGAGGTCAAGCTATTATTTTTAATATATTCCCTTTTGTTCCTGGGATGGAAGTGCTCTTTTTAACGTATTTCTTCATTCTTGCTGCTTTTCTTCTCACTGTTGAATGATTTCATATCTGATGTAGTTTTATAATTTTTTTTCCAGATTTCCTTCACTGCCTCCTGATCTTGTGCACTAGATCTTTCCTCACAAAGAAGAGAAAGGGGCAAAAGATTTGGTCAGATATTAAAGGAGTCTGTTAGGAGAACAGCATCAGTTTTTCCGAACACTTTTGAACTGATGCTCTTGATTGAGCTGCTGGTGTGTTGTATTTTTCTGTGAAGTGTTACAGAATGTTAAAGCATAAAATAAAATTTTGGGGATTTTGATTCCATGCTTTTATTGCAGTATTTCCAGTGGGAATTTATCAGTGAGCAAACCTCTCCTTATTTCTCCCCTCTCCTGTTGAAGAAGTAGATTTTGTGCTTTAATTACCAGACTCTACCTGCCCTAAATAATTTCTTGCATGAGATGTAGAATTCTACCTACCCTAAGGTGAATAAGAGAGAAAAGTCATATTTATCATCAGTTTCTCGAGTTCATTACTGGTGAGGGGACAGGATGTTTCATCTCAGTTCAACAAACCGATTTTCATCCTTCTTTCTCACCAACAGTTAAAAAACAGCACCATTTTCTGAGACCCTTATTTATATCTCAGTCAAGAGAGTGTATCATAATTTATCTGTGTATGCTTAGTACCTACATGCCTTTGAAAGAAGGAACAAAACCTTATTTCTTCCATCTGGAAACAGGACACATAATCAGTTACTTTCTTGAAGTCTGAGGCTGCTAGCGTAGCATTTTAGACCTATGTACTGATTTAGGAAAGTGAAAATAGTGTCCAACGTATAATCTTGCAGCAAAAGCAAACTAGTAGTGAATCACTGGAACAGATTATCAAAGAAGAAATGAGCTAAAAATGGAATCCACAGAGCCAAGAGCCTAAATTCTTTAAGGAGGCTATTTAGGAGTTACTTGAATTTGAGGTCTTGACCCTTCTCTTGCAAATGACTGTTAATGAGTTGAAAAATAGGACATAAAATGAGGTCTGAGGACAGTCTCTTGAAAGAGCTGTTCTATGTCAATAGCTATTGCGTCTGTTTAAAACAGTCATCATACTTCAGTATCATCTAAACATGAACTTGAAATGATATGCAGTAATCTTGCTCTAAAAACCTTTCAATCTTCTGTATGTATCATGTGGCCCTTCATGTGGAAGCATGCCCCTCAGAAAGCCTCTCAGCAGCTAATGTCTGATCTTGGTCCAAAAATCTTATATGTCTTAATAAAGTAGTGCACTTACTATTCCTGCTACGGCTGCATCTTTCAGACCACCTCTTTTAAGACCATAAAACCTATTACTACAATAATTATCGAAAGCCAAATCTGCTTCTCTGTATGACGAGGTTAATAATTATTTGTAAATGGTTGTTTTCAGGGTGTGAGGTAGTTTCTGCTGTTTTCTTTTTTTTTTTTTTTTAATAAAAAAAGTAACATAGTAGTATTGTTTTTGGTAGCAACAAGTAGATGTTCTGACAAAATTTATTAATCATGTCCCTTCAGAGGTACCCTCCAGTGTAAATTCTTCTGTGGAGTTGCTTCTGATGGTAGAAAAACTTCAGTGATAAGGTCATTCTGGGTGTCTAGTTAGCTCTTATAGTGCACTGCATTGATATGACTATTCTTTTTTTAGCATGTTTCCCCACCCTCACCTCCGCATCAGGTATTTCTACGTCAAGTAACCAAAGTTTAAGTTACTCCAGCTTTTTTTTTTTATACACGAGTGTTTCCCCTGAAGTTTTTGTTCCTATGTATAAAAGCTTCCTTAAGCCTTTAAAATAGGCAGTAGTTGAATATTTTTAAGCTGTAACAATAATTTCTTGTAACTCATGTTTTATCACTTAGCTAATATTTTTAAAATTTTTAAAAATGCTATTATTTAAAGAAATGCCTGCTGTTTCCAAATCTTTTCTTGACTTCAGTTTCACTGTTTTTAAATTACCTGTTTCAAACCCTACCACTTTACTCAGTAGCCATTCTCCACCTATTTAATTATTTACAAAAACATTAAAAAAGAAAATCTACATTGTACTCAAATATTATGTAAGCACTATGATTGAGTAATTTCAAAGGTGTTTCACAGAATCACAGGTTGGAAGGGACCTCAGGGATCATCTAGTCCAAACTTTCTAGGAAGAGCGCAGTCTAGACAAGATGGCCCAGCACCCTGTCCGGATGACTAATGAAGGTGTCCAGCGTGGCCGAGTTTAAGTGATAATGTCTCGCAAAATTTTCATGAAGGCAAAGGAAGACTTGTGAGTTGTGTTTTTTGGTTTTGAGTTTTGTGGGGTTTTTTCCCTACCATCGCTTTGGTGGTCTGTATATTCTTCTTTCTGTTGGATTAATATTAGAAAGTATGTATTCATATTGGGCTGAGATCCAACAAACTGCTGTCTTGTACTTTGTTCTTTGTATGTTTTATCCTAGAGTTGAGTTAGAACACAGACTTGGTTTTGAGGATGTGAACTGTTGAAGCATACCTGTGATAGAAATGTTGCTGCTTGTGAACTCAGTTTTGTGACTTGTACTGGGATATCTAATTTTCTAAAGAAGTATCAGATCTTCAACCGATATGTAACCCAAATGTTCTTCTGTGCCACAGTCATAATAATGCAGTATTTTAAATTTTCCTTTGAGAATGAAACAAAGAATGTCTACCCAACATTGCCAGTAATGGTTTTTAAAATATGGATGCCCTCTAATGTGCTAATTGACACAGAGGTTCAATCACTATTTTAAGCTGCAGTTCTGTGTGCAAATGAGCTGATATAGTGTCTAACTGCAGATTTAGTTAATATTGGAAATACTTAATTTTCAAAAGACGTTCACTTCAATCAAAAGGAAAATTAAAGAACAAGTATATATTTCTTAATAGTTAAGCCCTGTTAAATCAGGAAAAGGAATCCAAGGCCTTTTACTTCTAAATGGAAGCTCATTTTTAAAGGAGTGCTCTGTTCATTTGAAGAGATGTCATTCACTATTTTTTGTTTTACTGACAAAATGTTCAACTTGTGTTTCTTACCTTTTTTTTAACTTAATGAAACTGAATTTGAGAGTCAAAATGTATTGTTTTATGTTAGGTTCCTCAAAAACTTGTGACTCACTTGGGAGAGATGTTGAGCCCATTCCTGGTGATCTGATATGTAAATGACTTAAAATCTCAAGTTTTGGGGTACTGAAGCATAGGCGTTCAGAAAGTGTCTTTATAGCATCCATCAGTAGGAACTCCATTCCCTCAAGTCAGCTCAGTTCATTCAGGGCGTGGAAAGGGAACAGGCTGTAGCTATTGGTTGCAAGCATTTGTGCTTGTTAGGAGGCAACAAGGTGTATTTTAATCACAACCAGTTCTCATTCTTGCACACCAGCATGGATTGGAGGGAAGGGGAGAGGAAGCAGAACAGACAGATAAAACAACAAGATTCTAGTATAAAAAAAATAAAGTTTGCAAAATATTGGTTTAAGATCTTTTTCCTTGAAGTCCTAGTGACATACGCTAAGTAAAATACTTTAAAGATTATAAAAAAGGCTTTGATGGTGTGAAATTTTTAGGATTTTATTCTAATTCAGGTGCTGTACTCCTGAAGGAGAGAGTAATTAAAAATTTATTTTCTTCATGTTTATGTCTAGCTGTTAAAAATTAACTGTTCTGTGCTAGCCAGTAAAGCTATTCAGGAGAAATTAGTTTCACTAGGGTTAAGGTTACATCAGGACCTGCCCTGCTTACTGCAAATTTTGGAAGCATGAAAAGAACTGGTTATAAGGCACCTCACCAGCATTCCTATCCACTTTTTTATGGCCTACATGTAATCATCAACCTCCTTAATAATGTATTGTAATATATTGATTTCCATCTGCAGTAGACAGCAAAAATCAGCCTGCATTCCAACTTCAGTTTAAGAAAATACATTTTGCTTTTTGGTGTATATTGCAGGTGGGACTCCAAGTGCTGGAATGTGTTGCTGCCAATGCTGACAAAATATCAGTGAAAAATAGAATCTGTCCTTACTACTTGTGTATTTTAATGACTTTCACACTTCGAGCTAGTGTAGTCTGTTGTGTGCATGCTAACTGCAGTGAAAGATTTTGAAAGCTTGGGGGGAGGCGGGAGGGTGGGTCTGAAACCATAGATTTGCATATCTCAGCAGGCATATCTGTTCACGGTAGCCAGAGAGAAATGAAATGTAAGACACATTACCTGATAATTTTAGTTTGCATGACTGTTAAAAGATGAAGTCTGTAACTTCATCTTTAATTTAGTAATTACTTTAATGCAACTTAACTCAGTTCCTCTGTTTTAATAAATAAAAAGATAAGGAGTCTGATCTATTTATAACAGTTTTGATGATTCCTTCTCCTATCTGCATCACCTGTGTATTTTAAATCTGTATAATTTGAGCTGCGGGGTTAGTAAAATGAGCTACAGAAATTGTCATTTAGTGAGGATGTGATATATGTTTCCCCAGTGGCAGACACAACTGTTGAATAGCTCCTTGTCTCATTTGAAAGATGAAATATTATACTCCTTATTCTGACTGAGTGTAATTTTTAGTGATGAGACAGGGTGGCCAGAAAGACTTTTCACAGAATCACAGAACGGTAGGGGTTGGAAGGGACCTCTGGAGATCGTCATGCTTGAGCAGGCACACCCAGAGCAGGGGGCACAGGAACACGTGCAGGCGGGTTTTGAATATTTCCAGGGAAGGAGACTCCACAACCTTCCTGGGCAGCCTGTGCCACTGCTCTGCCACCCTCAAAGGAAAGAAGTTTTTCCTGAGATTCAGGTGGAACTTCCTGTGTTCCAACTTGTGCCCATTGCCCCTTGTCCTGTCATTGGGCGCTATTGAAAAGAGTCCAGTCCCATCTTCTTGACACCCACCCTTTAGATATTTATAGGTATTGATGAAATCCCCCCTCAGTCTTCTCTTCTCCAGGCTGGTCAAAGCCAGGTCTCTCAGCCCTTCCTCATAAGGGAGATGCCCCAGTCCCCTGATCATCTTGGTGGCTCTCCGCTGGACTTGCTCAAGCAGTTCCACGTCCTTCTTAAACTGGGGGGCCCAAAACTGGACACAGTACTCCAGATGTGGTCTCACTAGGGCAGTGTAGAGGGGGCGGGATAACCTCCCTCAACCTGCTGGCCACATTCCTTTTAATGCAGCCCAGGACACCACTGGCCTTCTTGGCCACAAGGGCACAGTGCTGGCTCAGGGTCAGCTTGCCGTCCACCAGCACTCCCAGGCCCTTCTCAACAGAGCTGCTTTCCAGCAGGTCAGCCCCCAACCTGTACCGGTGCATGGGGTTGTTCCTCCCCAGGTGCAGGATCTTATACTTGCTTTGGTTGAACTTCCTGAGGTTCCCCTCGGCCCATCTCTCCAGCCTGTCCAGGTCTCGGCTGGATGGCAGCACAGCCTTCTGGTGTATCAGCCACTCCTCCCAGCTTGGTATCACCAGCGGACTTGCTGAGGTTACACTCTGTCCCTTCGTCCAGGTCATTGATGAATATGTTGAACAAGACTGGAACCAGCAGAGACCCCTGGGGAACACTGCCAGTAACAGGCCTCCATCCAGACTCTGTGCCATTGATCACGACCCTCTGAGTTCTGTTGTTGAGCCAGTTCTCTATCCACTTCACTGTCCACTCAACTGGTTACTTAACTTCCAAATAAAGTTTGAGACGACTGTGCTAGGAAGCACAGATTTTTATTTTCTGGCTCAAATTTGACCATATCACTGTGGGTTATTATAACTTCATTTGTAATAAGGCTCTGTTTCATTGCAGTTGTGAGGAAAAAGTAAAAAAGCTAACTGGAACCATAATTTATGTAAAAGGTCCTTTCTGTTACTTGTACATGGAAGCAATGGTGTCTGCTTAATTGATGAGGTCACCTCTCATGAGTGTTTTAATATTACCTAAAATTGGGAAATTCAAGCCTTTTTTTTGCTGCTGTTGTTATGGAATGTATCCAACTAATATATTCTCATAATATATACTATTTTGAGGCAGTCTGTGGCTTGAATATGAGAGAACTAGTTTTGAAAAAGTTGGAAATCTGAGGCTTGTAAATAGCTTAGTCTTCAGGTTATGTTTAAAAATATTTTTATTTCTATATGAAACTCTTACTTTGTATTTTTTAATAGAATGAGTTCATTGTGTGCATTGTTGAATTCTTCTGTGATGTCTTCGGTGCTTCACAGCACCCTTGATTTACTTAAGAGTCTTTGGTATTCCTTATTCTAAGTAGAGAACGTTCTGTTAAAACCATAGCCAAGTTTCAATATGGCTATAAAGGTGCAGACTGTACAGATATCTCTTCCACCCTCTCTGTTACAGAACTGTCTAAAATGCTTTTTTTTTTTTTTTGTCCCTGACTTAATATGCAGGAAGCAAATCTCTCAAGTCAGGTTCTAAAATGTTAATACATAATGGAAAGAAAAAATAAGTCATGGTTATGAGAGTGAAAGGTAGGGGTGACCACAAGTCTGATCCCTCTTGGAGCTGCAGTTTGTATGCTCCTCTTTAATTTATGATTCCTCCAACTATCTCTCCTTGTCTGCTCAAAGTAAGTACACACATTCAGGTGGCTGGGCAAGTTCTCCAGCCCAGACTTGAGGAAACGAGGAAATCTAAAAGTAACTTGGTCAACAGCAAGGGATATTTTTATTCATAGAGTTTATGTGAATGAACAGAAGTCAGGAGTCTATGTATAAGTAAGGATATGGTCTTGTCAGGCATCTATACCCTCTAGTGATTTACCATTCTGATCAGATTATGTTAAGAACATTATTTAATGTCATCAGAAAGGCTTTGTACGGGGAAAAAACCAATGAGAATGAAAAGAAAACGGATAATTTTAATGAAATACATTTAGTTTCTAGTAATTTTTGGCAATTACGAATGAAAACAAGAGTGGCCAATGTTATTCTAAAGCTGTGGTTTAGGGTTTGAAATGTTTTTAAATTGCTATAGTTTAAATGTGTTTATATTATTTTTACTTTGACAGACGCTAAACGAGTAAGCAGAGACTTGAGATGAGAAATTGGTACTGATCTTTATAAAAGGGGACTTTTAATAAAAGTTTACTTTTTGAAATGTGGATGGAGGATTCCAAGTCAATAGTTGTAGTCCTTCCAATGCCAAATGAAGTCAGTTGAGCCTTTTGTGTTTACAGATGTAAGTGGGTTTCTATGTACTAGAGTCTTAATTGAACATCTTATTAAAAATACCTGTGGAAACTGTTGGTAAAAGACCAGATACTGAATAATAGTGGGGTGTGGATTCAGAGGAGAAAATAGGTGTCAGTAGGGGGGATTTCATTGTATGTTAGGAGCAAGGAAAGAGTTAAAAACCCATGTGTTTTCTTGTATAGTTAGTTCTGTTTGAGCACATCAGCATAATTCACATGTATATAGTTGTGCTTACATTTTTTTTCTTTGCTTGTGAACATTAGATTGTGATTCATTGACTGTTCTGGTATTCATGTTCTGGGTCAGAAATGATCCTATTTCAAGAAAATATTTGCAAGTGTGTTTAAAGAATACAAAACCAGTATTTTAGCTATGGGAGTACAAACTAGGTAGTCTGATGAATCACATACTTTGAATCATCTGGTATGCAAAGCAATACCAAAAGCCAGTTACCAAGGTCTGTAAGTGCCCTCAGAGGGACATGTCTCCCTTTTCAGGGAACCTTTTATTTTGACAATTGTGTTGCTTTGCTCTGTGATTGCTCAGAAACCTGTAAACTAACTTGCAGTTCACTACTTTAATGGAAGAATTTCTCTTTTAAGCTATATTTAAGCATTTCTTTCACTCAGCAGGTGAATGTTCACTGAATAGATGAACTTCTGAACAAAGGCTCTTTCCAACCTCAAATTTTCCCTTACACCTTTTTGAGAAGACTTTAGAATGGATTTCTTTAGAACTATCATGTCAGTCATTAAATAAGTAGCAGTAAAAAAGAAATTATTTGCCACAACTCTTGCAGTCTTGAAACAATCCTACTCTGTTTCATAACCTATTAATTTTTTATGTTTGAAAGCTTGACCTACTGTAATTATCTGATTGTATTGTTTGTTGTTAACAATGGATGGAAGATTCTATATTTAAGTCAAGGAACCAAGAACATAAATCATCTAATAAAAGAAACTTCAAAAACTGTGTATTGGTGGTGATGGTTTTTAAAAGGTTGCCTTTGTTCTAACTTGTGTTTTGGCAAATGTAACTTCAATTTTGAAAAAATAACTAGCTTTTTATTAGTTGAGTGCAATACTAACATCTGTTTGTACTGATTTTATTAAATCTTTTTGTCTGTAACTTTTGTGGGGGTCTCTAAAGTGTCATAGATGAGAGGAAAGTATAAGCTTTTGCAGAATTTTGAGGTATTGTAATGGGAGGCTGTCTATATCTAGTGATGTCAAATAATCTCAAAATAAACCTAGTTTGTGTAAAACTGTCAGACAAATAAAACCAAACAGCATGACTTAACAATTCTGTTACTCTTACCATTGTTTTGAAGGAATAAACTTTCAGTTGCTTCACATAATAATTTCTAAACTCTAGCCTAGGACTGAAAGCAAGAATGTGTTTCTCACCTCTGTTTCCCCCCCTCCCCCCTTATTTGGATTATGCATCCAAATAAAGTCCACTTAAAATCTAATAACAACTTCAGTATGTTACACAAGGTTTCTAGAGTATAGCCTTTCTAAAGGGACAGGGTAGAGAATATGTCTTTAATATAGGAAAATACAAAACTCGTTTGGTGTTCTTTACACTAGTCTGTAGTTAAAATTATTAATTTTACATTTAATTGGCAGCAAGGATGAGAGGTGTAAGCTTCTGTGTAAATACTACACTTGAATTTTGGAATCAAAACTTTATTTAGAAATAATAGAATTGTAGCTCAACACATAGAAGAGAATGGTTTATTCATTGCTGTTTTGTGTGTGTGTGTTTCAGGGGTCCATTCAGCGTTGTGCGACGATGTATCAACAGGGAAACAGGGCAACAGTTTGCTGTAAAGATTGTCGATGTAGCAAAATTTACTTCAAGTCCTGGATTAAGCACAGAAGGTAAGAATGAACAATTAATAGAATTCTAAGCAGACAGGTTTTCTTTAATTGGTCAACCTTTTCTGTGTTTGTTAGCTTTTTAAGATCCTTTCTGGTTAATATTTTGTAGTTTTAAAGCAAGGTCTTATATCTCACATTTAACCTGATTTAACTTAGTGCATACATTTCTAATCTTTAGTAGTTCCTATAGCTATCCAGTTGTGATAATACATACAAGAAAAAATAGTAGGTCTATACTAACTCTAAGCCATTGCTATTTCTGTTTGGATTTTTTAAAAAGTGAATTTCTTAAAAAATTAATTAAGAATCAAAAAAACATACAAAGGAAGTAAAGTAAGAACACATGAGTTTTGCTTTTCCTAGTCTATATTTAGCAAGTAATTTGCTATAAAATGGGTGAAAACTTGAGATAAAAGTGTGTGAAATTATATAACTGCATACATTTTTCATATAATCAGGATTTTAAAACAATGCTGCAGAACTTCTACAGTGTAAATAAAAGGCTGTAACTCTTATTATTTTACCCTAAACAGGAAATGTTATGTCTTTTCTAAGTTGATTTTGCAACTTGTGTGTAAAGTGCTGCTTTTATGCTATAAGAAAATGAGCATAGTAACTGAATGACAATCACTGTGTATTCCATGTCCAGTGTATTTTTGCTGGAGATTATGTTCTTTTATATGGTAATGTTTGGAGATTCCACTTGTGCCATCTAAGTCCTTATGAACCCAAGTTCAGCAGCAAAAAGGTTCAATGGCTTTTTTAAGTAATTATAGCAAACGGTGTTAAGCCTTAATGGGTAGTTTGATTGGGGAAAAATCTCAGATCTTGCTTCAGACTTTACTAAAGATTTTCATTTAAATCTGATAATTGCTTACTTAAAT
Source organism: Phalacrocorax aristotelis (assembly GCF_949628215.1). Classification (NCBI taxonomy): domain Eukaryota; kingdom Metazoa; phylum Chordata; class Aves; order Suliformes; family Phalacrocoracidae; genus Phalacrocorax; species Phalacrocorax aristotelis. The sequence goes on along the minus strand of NC_134276.1, from coordinate 95,840,111 downwards.
TGCTAGTTTCTTTTTCCTAGCCCTCCAACAAAAGACATGCTTTTCACAATATTCAGCTTGTAGATAGCCACATGATGGTTTCAGTAGGTTATACCTAAAGCATCATATTTTGAGCTAGTGTATTTTTAGCAAAATTATTTGGTATCTGCTAAAGAAGTTCTGTCTGTATTCTAGTCTTTTTCTGAGCCTCATCTTAACTACTGATGCTAGGACACATTTCCACCTTTAGTGGAGTGCTGCTTTCCTCACTCCATGATAGTAAAATTCAACCTTTTGGGGCCACGAAGGAATAATTGCTGAAAGGGAGAAATAGTAGGCAAAGGAGTAGGACTCATCAGGAGGGAAAGAGAAGCCAACAGAAATTATAGGTTCACTTGGAAAAAAAATGGAGGATAGCCGTTGATGGTTTGCATTTGCTACCTGGGAATAATGAAAAGACTTGGGAGTATACTAAGAATTTTCGGGTTTCTGATTCCACTTGTGTTATATTGATATATCTAGAATTCAAGCTGGCAGATTTGAGTTAACAGATCATAAACACTTTCTGGGTTTAGTGGGTTTTTTGTTTTTGTTTTGTGGATTTGGTTGTGGGGTGGGGCGTTGTTCTTTGTTGGGTTTTTTTAAAGGTTTTGTACTTCTATGCATTAGATTTGTAATATTAAGACACATAAGCCGTACAAGTGAATGTGCAGCAAGTCTGTCATTCTACATAAGAATCTGAGCCTGTTTTTCACAAACTCTTTCCAAATTGTTTACACTTTATTTTGTTCTGCGTTGGTTTTTATTTTTTTTTCCTTTGGTTGGGTGTTTGTTGTTTTTTATTTTTTTCCTGACCTCTCCTCTATCCAGATTTTAGCTTTTTTTTTCCCCTCCCCCTAAAGTTTTTATTTTTGGCTTGTTTCTGATACAGCATTCATTACACACATTAGTGGGGAGCCATGATGGTGGGACTTGCATAAGACAAATATTAGATATCTTACCTGGGAGGAAGCTGTATTTGTAAATTGTGTTTCAGTGTAAGCTGGAATGAAATGCAAGATTTATCCTTAGGAACATTCTTTACCTCAAATTTTTGCCCTCTTCAGGACTGTTTTGGTCCTGAAAGTTATCTTTGTACAACAGCCTTTCCCTGAGGCACAGGAGAGGGAGAGCAGGACATTCTGCAAATGAGGGAGCTGACGACAGTTTCGTCTAATTTCACATACATGTAGAGTGCTGAGAGGGAAAGGGCCCAATATGCCTCCACGCTTATGATTTTGTTCTTGAATGCTTTTGCATAAGTACCCATGTGGGATGAAATGTGTTTATAGGTAAGAACTTCGTCTTTACATTTGTCAGCAGTGTCTTCTTGTGGCAAAGGCAGCCAACTGCATAGTAGACTGTTGCAAAAGTGTAGCCAGCGGTGATTATTCTCTCTACTCATCCCTTGTGAGACCACATCTGCAGTTTTGGTTTCCCCAGTACAAGAAAAATAATGATGTACTGGCATGAGCCCAACAGAGATGGACTGAGAGAACTGGGTTTGTCTAGCCTTAGGAAGAGAAGCAAAGGTGAGATTTTAGTGCTGTCTTCAAGTACTTCAAGTAATAGAAGGGTACAGAGCAGATGGAGCCACACTCTGCATATAGGCACACAGTGAAAAGACAAGAGGCCATGCGGAAAAGTTGGAACATAGAAAATTCCAAATAGAGACAAACAGACAAAAAAAAAATCACCCTGTGAGTCATAAAACTCTGCTACAGGTTGCACAGACAGATTATGGAGAGCATCCTCAGAGATGCTCAGAACTGGGCTACACAAGGCCAAGTTGCCTGATCTACTTTGACCTGCTCTGAGCAAGAGTTTGGACAAGGTGACCTCCAGAGGCTCTTCCCCACCTACATGATTCTGTGATTCTGTTGTATTAGCATCAACAGCCTACATGTAATCTGTGGGGCAATATAGCTTTAATACTCTTTAGGGACAAAATTTAGACTTAATAGCACTGTGCTTAAAAGAGTTAATTTAAACCTGATTTTGAAGCAGCATTTCAATTTAAAAAGAATATCTCAAGTGATTTTTGTCTGTGTGCATCTCTGCAGTGGTTTGGTAATAGGAGAAAAAATTAATGCTATGTAACGATGCCTGACAGCTAACAAATCTAATTTAGGCTACATTCTATTGGATTTAAGTATTAGTATTCATGGTCCTGCATACTGTGTGTCATCAGTCTCTGTAGTGTTGTAATTCAACCATCTTAATGAAGTATATTGACACCTTGTCACTGTTCAAGTGGCCGCATGATCTACTGGATTAATGCTGGCTATTTTACATGATGACAAATTCTACTACAGTTCACTATGTTTTCATATCGCAGAGATAAAAAAAATTCAAAAGATACATAAGAAAATGTGAAGCTTGATTATGTTTAGGTATAAAAGAGACTATTTTGTACAGTTCAACTAGGGGATTCATGTGGAAGAGTCCTTGATGCTCTCAGAAGCTAGTTTACTCATTAAGGTCTAATAAAAAATCAGTGTAAATAGACTTATTTTCAAATACAGTTCTTAGCTGCTGAACTTAGAACTTTTGGTATAGAGAAGTGTAAAAAGCATTTTCCTTATTTTAATTTGTAACAGCTCACACCATAGTTACTTCTTAGGTTTCTTCTGCTGCTCTCTTCACATCCCATGCATTTTCTTTTCCTTTTATTTTCCTCTGCATGGCTTTCAGTTAGCTGATCTAACACCAAATATCTATAAGTGCAAACACTATTTCTCAGGAAGAGAATGGTGACTGGCTCCTTACTACGTAGTAAAAACCAATATATGTTATTTGTCTGCCTTTTCTTAATGTCAGATTGCTCCCTTGTAAAATGCTGAGTTTTTTAATGCAATTTAAAGGGCAGTGCCCCATGCTTACAGTGCACATCTTTTGAAGTTGCTTTTCAAGATTAAATTAATTGTATTTTAGATTCAGTTATCTGTAATTCATTTTGATAGAAATGCCCTCAAAAAGAAAGTGATTACCATTACTTCCACAACCTTCTAAATAGGCTAGGCCTATTTATTAGGCTGATATATGGATCTGCACAGGTTTGTATGCATGCAAGCCACTGTGAAGCTGAATAGATGAGATGTTCAGGAAAGATTCAGGTTTCCTTTAGATCCCCAACTGGTTCTACTGTGTCATGATTTAGCACTAGTCAGCAGCTAAACACCACACAGCTGCTCGCTCACTCCCCCTGCTCCTGTGGGATGGGGGAGAGAATCGGAAGGGCCAAAGTAAGAAAACTTGTGGGCTGAGGTAAGAACAGTTTAATAATTAAAATAAAACAATAATAATGATGAAAAGGAAAATAATGAGAGAAAAAAAGAGGTGAAACCTTAGGAGGGGAAAAAAACCCAAGAATTGATGCAACAGCTCACCACCCGCTGACTGACAGTGCTGGTCCCCGAGCCACTATGGCTGCTTCCCCCAGCCAACTCCCCCCAGATAATATACTGGGCATGACGTCATATGATATGGAATATTCCTTTGGTCAGTTTGGATCAGCTATCTTGGCTGTGCCCCCTCCCCTCCCGGCTTCTGGTGTACCCGGCAGAGCATGGGAACCTAGAAAAGTCCTTGACTAGTACAAGCACTACCCAGCAACAACTAAAACATCAGTGTGTTATCAGTATTATTCTCATACTAAGTCCAAAACACAGCCCCATACCAGCTACAGTGAAGAAAATTAACACTACCCCAGCTAAAACCATGACATACTGGAAGCAGGCTGTGCAGGCAGTCTCTGCAAAATGTTTTGGTTGTGACAAAGGACAAAATTGTAGCCAAGAAAGAATTGTTTGGAATGTAATTCCTGGACTACTAGTACTGAAAAGGGCAAGATAATGGAATCAAAACTGGTATTGCTATGGATCATTCAAGAATTCCAACATTATTTCATTGGGGGAGAAAAATGTGAAAGTTGGCATCAGTTTCGTTCTTTCCACAAAGGGCCTACAGATCTTTTCTGTGACATATTTTCAGGTTGTGAGTGATTTTCTTACAGTTGAGACCTTACCCCTGTTGGTTCTTTTAATTCCTTTTTTTAGACTTGCATTTTTTAAAGTTACTTTGTTAATGCAGTTCATTTGAAAGGCTTTTTAAATTCTGAGTAAAGATGCACAACAGACTATCTTAACCTTTTGATATTGGAAGGCTGTGGTGAATCATGAGTTATTTTTTGCAAAAGTGTGTGTGTAAGGTTCTGTTCTTCCCTCCCTCTTTTTTTCAAGGGTTTAAGCAAAAATGCAGTGTTAGTGTTGAGCTCAAGTTTTTTAGTACAAAATACTACAAATCTGTATGTCATCAAATTTTATGATACTATATCATACGTAGGCTTGATTTGAAGAAAGAGCAAGTGACTCTGCTTTTGATTTGGAAACACCAACTTATTTGGAATTTCTGGTAGTTGTCAGTTCTGTGTTGTACAATATTTCATAGATCACAGGAGTTACTTCCTTCTGTGTGGCATTATTGGGCCCACACCTGAGCTACTGTGTCCAGTTTGGGCCTTCACAATTTGTGGGATGCTAAAGAACTGAAAAGGTCCCAGCAAAGGACTATCAAGATAGTCAGGACCCTACAGCTCATAATGGATAAAGAGAGGTTGAGGGAACTGGGTTTGTTTAGTGTGGTGAAGAGGAGGCTAAGAGGGTGTGTCATGGTTTCAGCTGGGATAGAGTTAATTTTCTTCACTCTAGCTGGTATAGTGCTGTGCTTTGAAATTAGCATGGAAAAAGAAAAAAACCTGTTGAGATAACACACAGATGTTTAGGCTGTTGCTGGGTGGCGCTTATACTAGTCAAGGACATGTCTAGCCTCCCATGCTCTGCTGGGTGCACAAGAAGCTGGGAGGGGAGGGGGCACAGCTAAGAGAGCTGATTCAAACTGACCAAAGGGATATTCCATATCATGTAACGTCATGCCCAGTATGCTAGCTGGGAGGGGCTGGCCGGGGGAGGGAGGAAGCAATCGCGGCTCGGGGACGGGCAGCGTCGGTCGGCGGGTGGTGAGCGGTTGTATCGTTCGTGTTTCTGTGGTTTTTTTCCTATTTTCCCTTTCCCTTCCTTTTCCCTTTTATTATATTATCATTATTGTCATTATTATCATAATCATTTATCATTATCATTTTATTGTAATCATTAAACTGTGCTTATCTCAACCCACAAGTTCTCTTGCTCGTCCGATTCTCTTCCCCATCCCACAGGGGTGGGGGGGGGTGAGCGAGCGGCTGCGTGGTGTTCAGTTGCCAGCTGAGGCTGAACCACGACAGTCTATTTTTGGCGCCCAACGTGGGGCACTAAGGGTTTGAGATAATAACAGTTGCTGGTCACAGCATTGATTCATCTGCTCGCAGTATTAGTTTGTCCAGTCTTTACCATGCTGATAGTAAAGTACATGTTAAAACTTGCTGTTGGTTTTGTCAGTTTGCTGTGCCCTGCAGTGATTAGAGATATTTTGCCTAGGAGACTTGTTATTAAAACACTGGCCTTGACTGTTATCGGTTATTTAGGTTTTGCATGGAAGCCGTTACTGTACTACAGCTACCACCTCATGGAGGCAATTAGCAATTATACCTCCTCCTCTGAGGAGTTTTTTATGGAGGAAATACAGAATGGCACCGTAGCTACCATCTTATGTAATGTCTCCTCCTTCATTACAACTTTTCAGTATCTTGAACATCCTTGTGTAGTTAAGATACATCTGTTGATATTGCTTTGGCAGGTGGTATCAGATCTGTCTAAGGTTAGTAAGCAAGTTAAGAATATAATCCAGAGATCTGTCCCAAGGCTCGATAGCTATGCGTGGCAGGGTATGTGGGAAAGTATGGGCAAATGCCTAAGACGGTGGGCACCCCCCGTGGTGTGGGACTTCACCCCTGAACAAGTGCAGAATCCTGAAAAATTAGTAGAACATTTGGAGGAAGTATGTTGTCACCCTGGCAATTCCAGAGAGATACAAATCACTGCCATGTGCTGGGGTCTGGCTTATGCCTATCGAGCCCTATTTAACACTATTCAGTACCCCCAAGGGAAAGAGAAGGGAGCTACTCCAACCCCAGCGACAAGCACTGTGGCCACCCAACCCCCTACGACAGATACTGCAGCTACTCCAACCCCAGTGGCAAGCACGGCGGCCACCCAACCCGCCGCGACAGATACTGCAGCTACTCCAACCCCAGTGACAAGCACGGCGGCCACCCAACCCGCCGCGACAGATACTGCAGCTACTCCAACCCCAGTGACAAGCACTGCGGCCACCCAACACGCCGCGACAGATACTGCAGTTACTCCAACCCCAGTGACAAGCACGGCGGCCACCCAACACGCCGCGACAGATACTGCAGCTACTCCAACCCCAGTGACAAGCACGGTGGCCACCCAACACGCCGCGACAGATACTGCAGCTACTCCAACCCCAGTGACAAGCACGGCGGCCACCCAACACGCCGCGACAGGCACTGCAGCTGCTCCAACCCCAGTGCCAAGCATTGCAGCTAAACCAGAGGACCAACCTGTGCCAGTATCAGTCGCCCCTATACGCAAGAAGAAATCATGGAAGAGAAGGTCAACTCGTTTAGAAAGAGATTACGAGGAACCAGGGCCATCACGAGAAGAGGAGGAGGAGGAGGAAGCATGTGTACAAGAAACGGAAACTACCCGATCTCTATCCTTGAATGAGTTGCGGGATATATGGAAAGATTTCGGGTGTCATTCAGGTGAGCACGTTATCACCTGGCTGCTCCGATGCTGGGATAATGGGGCCAGTAGTTTGGAATTAGAGGGGAAGGAAGCCAAACAACTGAGATCCCTCTCTAGGGAAGGGGGCATTGATAAAGCAATTGGAAAAGGAACACAAGCCCTCAGCCTCTGGAGGCAGCTCCTGTCCACGGTGAGAGACGTATCCCTTCAAAGAAGATATTGTATTTCGCCTAGGAAAATGGATGACCATGGAGAAAGGCATTCAGCCTCTAAGGGAATTAGCCGTGCTTGAGGTGGTTTATGGTGACCTGGACGATCAACGGTCCTCCAAAGATCCAGAGGAAGCTGAGTGCACACGACCCACGTGGCGGAAGTTTGTACGGAGCGCACCATCCTTGTATGCAAACTCATTGGCAGTGATGTCCTGGAAAGATGACGAGACACCAACGGTGGCTGAGTTGATTGATAAACTCCGGGAATATGAAGCGAATCTCTCTTCCTCGCTCGTCTCTGCTGTTGAGAAACTGTCCCGAGAGTTCCAGCAACTCAAAGAAGATATGTCCTACTCCCCACCAGTACGGACCAGTATCTCAGCCATTAGGAGTAATCGTCCCTTGGCTCAAGAGAAGGGATACACACGATGGGGCACCCTATGGTTTTACCTGCGTGATCACGGAGAGGACATGAAGAAGTGGGATGGAAAACCTACCTCAGCCTTAGAGGCACGGGTACGTGAGCTGCAAGGGAGAACAATTACTCAGGGGAGTTTTTCCAGGAGAGCTGCTGCTCCAGTTTCCCATAAGCAATTCTCCAGACAGAGGAGCAGAAGTGCTGATGGCCTGACTGATCTTAACAGAGACACCCGTGATTCATATTTACCGGAAGTGAGTGATGAATACTATGATCAGGACTAGAGGGGCCCTGCCTCCAGCCAGGTGGAGGAAAGGGATAACCGGGTTTACTGGACTGTGTGGATCCGATGGCCTGGCACATCTGACCCACAGGAATATAGAGCTTTAGTGGACACCGGCGCACAGTGTACCTTAATGCCATCAAACTATATAGGGGCAGAACCCATTAGCATTGCTGGAGTGACAGGGGGATCCCAAGAGCTAACTGTATTGGAGGCCGAAGTGAGCCTCACTGGGAATGAGTGGCAAAAGCACCCTATTGTGACTGGCCCAGAGGCTCCGTGCATCCTTGGCATAGACTATCTCAGGAGAGGGTATTTCAAGGACCCAAAAGGTTACAAGTGGGCTTTTGGTGTAGCCGCCTTGGAGACAGCGGAAATTAAACAGCTGTCTACCTTGCCCGGTCTCTCAAAGGACCCTTCTGTTGTAGGGTTGCTGAAGGTCAAAGAACAACAGGTGCCGATCGCCACCACAACAGTGCACCGGCGGCAATATCGCACCAACAGAGACTCTCTGATCCCCATCCACGGGCTCATTCGTTGACTGGAGAGCCAAGGAGTCATCAGTAAAACCCACTCACCCTTTAACAGTCCCATATGGCCAGTCCGGAAGTCTAATGGAGAGTGGAGACTAACAGTAGACTATCGTGGCCTGAACGAAGTCACTCCACCGTTGAGTGCTGCTGTGCCAGACATGCTAGAACTTCAATACGAACTGGAGTCAAAGGCGGCCAAGTGGTATGCCACAATTGATATCGCTAATGCATTCTTCTCCATCCCTCTGGCAGCAGAGTGCAGGCCACAGTTTGCTTTTACTTGGAGGGGCGTCCAGTACACCTGGAATCGACTGCCCCAGGGGTGGAAACACAGCCCTACCATTTGCCATGGACTGATCCATAATGCTTTGGAACAAGGTGGAGCTCCCGAACACCTACAATACATTGATGACATCATTGTGTGGGGCAATACAGCAGAAGAAGTTTTTGAGAAAGGAAATAGTTCAAATCCTCCTGAAAGCTGGTTTCGCCATAAAACAAAGTAAAGTTAAGGGACCTGCACGAGAAATCCAGTTCTTGGGAATAAAATGGCAAGATGGTTGTCGTCAGATCCCCATGGATGTGATCAACAAAATAACAGCCATGTCTCCACCAACTAGCAAAAAGGAAACACAAGCTTTCTTGGGCGTTGTGGGTTTTTGGAGAATGCATATTCCACACTACAGTCTGATCGTAAGCCCTCTCTATCAAGTGACCCAGAAAAAGAATGATTTCAAATGGGGCCCTGAACAACAACAAGCCTTTGAACAGATTAAACGAGAAATAGTTCATGCAGTAGCTCTTGGGCCAGTCCGGGCAGGACAAGATATAAAAAATGTGCTCTACACTGCAGCCGGGGAGAATGGCCCTACCTGGAGCCTCTGGCAGAAAGCACACGGGGAGACCCGAGGTCGACCCCTAGGGTTTTGGAGTCGGGGATCCAGAGGGTCTGAAGCCCGCTATACTCCAACTGAAAAAGAGATATTGGCAGCATATGAAGGGGTCCGAGCTGCTTCAGAAGTGGTTGGTACTGAGGCACAGTTGCTCCTGGCACCCCAACTGCCAGTGCTGGGCTGGATGTTCAGAGGGAACGTCCCCTCCACACACCATGCAACTGATGCTACGTGGAGTAAATGGGTTGCACTGATCACCCAGCGGGCTCGAGTAGGAAACCCCAGTCGCCCAGGAATCTTGGAAGTGATTATGGACTGGCCAGAAGGCAAAGACTTTGGAATATCACCAGAGGAGGAGGTGACACGTGCTGAAGAAGCCCCACTGTATAACACACTGCCAGAAAAGGAGAAGCAGTATGCCCTGTTCACTGATGGGTCCTGTCGCCTTGTGGGAAAGCACCGGAGATGGAAGGCTGCTGTATGGAGCCCTACACGACAAGTAGCAGAAACTGCTGAAGGAGAAGGTGAATCGAGCCAGTTTGCAGAAGTAAAGGCCATCCAGCTGGCCTTAGACATTGCTGAACGGGAAAAGTGGCCAGTGCTCTATCTCTGTACTGATTCCTGGATGGTGGCAAATGCCTTGTGGGGCTGGCTACAGCAGTGGAAGCAAAGCAACTGGCAGTGCAGAGGCAAACCCATCTGGGCTGCTGCACTGTGGCAAGATATTGCTGCCCGGGTAGAGAACCTGGTTGTAAAGGTACGGCATGTGGATGCTCACGTCCCCAAGAGTCGGGCCACTGAAGAACATCGAAACAACCAGCAGGTAGATCAGGCTGCCAAGATTGAAGTGGCTGAGGTGGATCTGGACTGGCAACATAAGGGTGAACTATTTCTAGCTCGATGGGCCCATGACACCTCAGGCCATCAAGGGAGAGATGCAACATACAGGTGGGCTCGTGATCGAGGGGTGGACTTGACCATGGACGTTATTGCGCAGGTTATCCACGAATGTGAAACATGCGCTGCAATCAAGCAAGCGAAGCGGGTAAAGCCTCTGTGGTATGGGGGACGATGGCTGAAATATAAATATGGGGAGGCCTGGCAAATTGACTATATCACACTCCCACAGACCCGCCAAGGCAAACGCCATGTTCTCACCATGGTAGAAGCAACCACCGGCTGGCTGGAAACATATTCTGTCCCCCACGCCACTGCCCGGAACACTATCCTGGGTCTTGAGAAACAAGTGCTGTGGCGACATGGCACCCCAGAGAGAACTGAGTCAGACAATGGGACTCATTTCCGAAATAACCTCATAGACACCTGGGCCAAAGAGCATGGCATTGAGTGGGTGTATCACATCCCCTATCACGCACCAGCCTCTGGGAAAATCGAAAGATACAATGGACTATTAAAGATGACACTGAGAGCAATGGGGGGTGGAACATTTAAACACTGGGATACACATTTAGCAAAAGTCACCTGGTTAGTCAACACGAGGGGATCTGCCAGGCGAGCTGGCCCTGCCCAGTCAGAATCCTTACGTACTGTGGAAGGGGATAGAGTCCCTGTAGTGCACATTAAAAATATGCTGGGCAAGACAGTCTGGGTTATTCCTGCTTCCAGCAGAGGCAAACCCGCTCGAGGACCTGGGTGCACTTGGTGGGTGATGCGGGAGGATGGAGGAGTCCGGTGTGTACCTCAGGGGGATTTAATTTTGGGTGAAAACAGCCAATGAACTGAATAATATGCTGTTAATTGCTATATGATGTTGTATGTCATCACTACTATGGTTGCATCAATGGAATGTTATCATGGTGGGAATCTCCCAATTAATAATAATAGCAAATGAACTTTCAATGGAACCGAGCAAAGTGCAGCAGTGAGAGAACAAGAACTACCAGTGCAGCGGTGATGGAACAAGGACTGACATGCAATAATCTGACCCCACGCACACCGCCTCTCTGAAGGACCCTTACAAGAGATGAAATCCAAAGTCATGGACTAAATGAACTCAATGGACATTTCACAGGCATTTTACAGGGGTGGTCCATAGACTAGGGGAATGATAAATGAAAAATCTGTATAGAGATATATATATTGTTAAAGGATGAGAAGATGGAGAGGGATTATTGAATTTGTACTGAATAGTATGGGACCTGAGCATGATGTCAATGATATGGAATAAGGGGTGGATACTGTCATAGTTTCAGCTGGGATAGAGTTAATTTTCTTCACTCTAGCTGGTATAGTGCTGTGCTTTGAAATTAGCATGGAAAAAGAAAAAAACCTGTTGAGATAACACACAGATGTTTAGGCTGTTGCTGGGTGGCGCTTATACTAGTCAAGGACATGTCTAGCCTCCCATGCTCTGCTGGGTGCACAAGAAGCTGGGAGGGGAGGGGGCACAGCTAAGAGAGCTGATTCAAACTGACCAAAGGGATATTCCATATCATGTAACGTCATGCCCAGTATGCTAGCTGGGAGGGGCTGGCCGGGGGAGGGAGGAAGCAATCGCGGCTCGGGGACGGGCAGCGTCGGTCGGCGGGTGGTGAGCGGTTGTATCGTTCGTGTTTCTGTGGTTTTTTTCCTATTTTCCCTTTCCCTTCCTTTTCCCTTTTATTATATTATCATTATTGTCATTATTATCATAATCATTTATCATTATCATTTTATTGTAATCATTAAACTGTGCTTATCTCAACCCACAAGTTCTCTTGCTCGTCCGATTCTCTTCCCCATCCCACAGGGGTGGGGGGGGGTGAGCGAGCGGCTGCGTGGTGTTCAGTTGCCAGCTGAGGCTGAACCACGACAGGGTGATGTGATAGTAGTCTACAATTACTTGAAGACTTAAAAAAATGGTAGAGCCAAGCTTTTTTTTAACAGCGACAGCTATTAAAACAAAGAGTAATGGCCAGAAATTGCTCCTTGGAAGGTTCAGGTTGAACATGAGGAAAAACTTGTCCACTGGGAGGGTGGTGCAGCAGATACAGGTAGCCCAGAGAGATTATAGGACCTCTGTCCCTGGAGGTTTTCAATACTCTACTAGATGAAGGCACAGCTGTCCTGATCTAATGTTAGCACTAACCTTACTTTGAGTTGAGGTCAGATGGGATGACCATCAGAGGTAATTTCCCACCAGCGTTTGTGTGATTTAGTGAAAATATGAGGAAAGCACCATTATAGGTTTCCTTTCTTGAAGGTAGAAAATATGAGGGTATTTCAGAGAACGAAAATCTGCATCAACTTGACTTTGATTTCTCTTTTATTACTGTCTTAACCCTATGAGAAATCTTAAAGTATTTAGTGATAGTAGTGTTGCAGATATACAGGAGCTTTCTTGAACATTCATTGAGTTCGTATGTCTCTGTACTTGAAGAGGTTGAGGCATCTGTTTATAGAATGTATAAATCACATGGTATTAGTGACACCTCTGTTAAGAATATGCACAAATATGGAATTTTGAAGTGAAGGTGTTTAAAATGTTGGTAGCTGCCTGTCATGGAGTTTATGTTGCTGGTCTTTTAAATACTACTCTAGTTTCTGTGTATGCTGTACTACTAATACAGCAGGTTGGTGTAAAAAGGTGGGAAGGATTTGAGTTTACTGTTTAGCTATGGTAATACAAAATCAAGTATAAAAAGAATGCTTTTCTTCTTCTACTTCTTTCATACATGGGTAGAACTGTTCCTGTTTTGGTACAGGAAATGTTACTTAAGCCTTTCTGAGGGGTTTGCTTGTTTTAAGTTAATGAAGGAGTTGAGTTTTCTTCTTTTCTTCTTTTCTTCTTCTGGAGAAGCTGATTTGGTTATAAATTCGACTAATTTGTATGTATAAATTTCATATATGTCTAATTGTTTAATAATTCTGCTATAACTTTCACAAACAAAGTGCCATTAGAATTAAATACTTCTGTGCAGAAATACAACATCAGAGATGGAACCAAACATTTTTCCCCAGAAGACATTTCTGTCAGTGTTGAAGCATGTTAACTGTATAATAGATACAATGAATCACATAAATGCATGAAAACATAACAAGGATTTCCTTTTCAGAACTCCTTTTTTTCTTGGTACTGGAAGTCAGTTCACTGCAGAAATGGTGCACATGTTTTTTTGGTTGGAAACATACGATTCAGTCTTGGGCAACACTTCTTTTTTTTTTTTTTTAAGTGTAAAATACAGCCTTATGTATTAGGGGCCTTTTTTGGTGCTGTTTCTAGCATGTGCCTAGATACAGACTTCCAGGAGTGGGAGTCCAAGTGTCACTGGTCAAATAAATCATCATTGTTTTGACCTCTTTTGAAGTACCACGTACAAATCTGATTGGTCCAGGGATGCAAATATGAAGTTCTAGTAGGAAATATGGCCTTTCATCCAGATCATAAGCAGAGTAATAAAGATCAGCTATATGGTATTATTTTATTTCAAGAACATAAAAATTCCTGAAACTCGATGCAAGCATATTCACAGTAGTGTTGATGTAATGCTTTTCCTTTCCATCTTCAGAAGGGAAAACATAGCTTATGAATTTATTACACCCACTTTAAAGCACATAATAATGTTTACCTAATTTTTATGAACTATTGCTTAAATAGAAGGAAAATCATTAAATTTTTATGCATTGCAAGCAATTGGGTTTTTTTATCCCTCCTAATCAGTCTCCAAAACAAGGACAGCTTTGATTGCTGTATGACTTCAGTCCCTTGCCTTGAATACAGATCTGTGATCATTTAATTAAAATCTTTACTGAAATAACTAGTATTGTTAAATATGTGAATCTTGTTGGGTAACATAATTTGAAGCATTTTTCTGAAGAAATACACATAGTTTATGCACATCTGAGTCATCTCAAGTCATAAAGGATATTTACTAATTGAGGAGAACCTCTGTACAGACTTGTACTTATGTATCACCTGCTTAATCTGGACAAAAACTGATTGGTCCTTTAAATCTGTTGGTTGAATCCTATCTGTACCTGGGAGCTCACAACTATTTAGATTGCAAGTTTCACTGAAAATTAAACTTGAAGATACTTTAAAGTCTTAATAGAATTTTTGAATTTAGGAAAAATTTTCAGATGGTGCTTGCGATTCAACATAAATCACAGAACCCAAAAGGTAAGCTGCAATTGGTACTATTTATTCCAAGCAGACTAGCAAAAAGATGACTGCCAGGTATTTGGGACATCCTGTGGTGTATTGAATACCTTACAAAAGTTTTGGAAATACCTGTTCTAGATTTGTTTTGTGGTTTTTTTGCTGGTGGTAGGGCTGTCATTGAAACGTCCATCCCAGTCAGCTACAGTTGCATCCTCAGTCAGTCACTCTGAACCTGATACTGCTTTCCAAACCATATCTCCCAAACTGTAATGAGAAAGATTGTAGTTGAGCAGAGTTCTAAAAGACCTTCTATACCCCCAGAAAGCCAAAGAAAATAAAATATCACAGGCACACTTTGCTGTTATTCAAAAATAGTATTTAAAATCTCATACTATTTCAATCTCGCCTGTCCCTTTAATAAATATTTAGTTGCATATGGTAGTTTAAGAGTATGATGACTTATGTGATTATGTTTGGTAGCTAAATATGTGAAGTATTTGGTAAAGGAGATGCCTAAGAACTCCCTGCTTTGTTTCAATGAGAAACAGGCCTGAAGAATCTAAGAAGATAACATATTGTTGAAGTTTCATTGCCTCTAAGTGCATTTACACAGGTGTGGGCCCATTCCATCAGGGCCCAAAGGTGTCGAAGGAGCTGAGAGGTATCATTGTGAGGCCACTCAGGATAATCTTTGAATGATCTCGGTGATTGGGAGAGGTGCCTAAGGACTGGAGGAGAGCAAATGTCACTTTGATCTTCAAAAAGGGCAAGAAGGGGGACCCAGGAAACTACATGTCTGTCAGCTTCACTTCCATCCCTGGGAAGGTGATAGAACAACTAATCCTGGAAACCATTTCCAGGCACATGTAGGACAAGGAAGTCAGCATAGATTTGCCAAGGGGAAGGCATGGTTGACCAACTTGAGAACTTTCCAAGATGAAATGACTGGCCTGGTAGATGAAGGAGAGCAAGGGATTTTGTCTGCCTAGACTTCAGGAGGGCCTTTGACACTGTCTCCTTAAAGATCCTCATTGAGAAGCTGAAGAAGTACAGGCTGGTTGAGTGGACAGTGAGGTGGATTGAAAACTGGCTGAATGGCCAGGCCCAGAGGGTGGTGATCAGTGGCACAAAGTCTAGCTGGAGGCCAGTAACTACCAGTGTACCCCAGGGGTCCAGTGCTGGGTCCAGTCATCTTCCACATCTTCACATCTTCACTAATGATCTGGGCGATGGGGCAGTGTACCCTCAGCAAGTTTACAGATGGCACCAAACTGGGAAAAGTGGCTGATATACCAGAGGGCTGTGCTGCCATCCAGAAGGACCTCAGCTGGCTGGAAAAATGGATTGACAGGAACCTCATGAGTTCAACAAGGGAAAGTGTACAAAGTCCTGTGCATGTGGAGAAACAACCCCAGGCTCCAGTACATACTGGGGGATAACGAGTAGGAAAGCATCTTTGCAGGAAGGGCCTTATGGTGGTTCTGGTGGACACCAAGTTGAACATGAGCCAGCAGCGTGCCTCTGTGGCAAAGAAAGGGTTAAAGGTATCCTGGGCTGCATTAGGAGGAGTGTTACCAGCAGGTGGAGGGAGGTGATCCTTCCCATCTACTCAGCCCTGGTGGAGTGCTGTGTCCAGTTCTGGGCTCCCCAGTACAAAAGAGACATGGACATACTGAAGAGAGTCCAGCAGGGGGCCATGACCAAGATGATGAAGGCACTGGAGCACCTCTCATCTGAGGAAAGGCTGAGAGAGCTGGGACTGTTTAGCTTGGAGAGGGAAGGATCAGGGGGCATGTGTACAAATACCTGAAGGGAAGGTGCAAAGAAAATGGAGCCAGGCTCTTTTCAGTGGTGCCCAGTGACAGGACCAGAGATGGGGCACAAACGGGAACACAGAAGGCTCTGCCTGAACATAAGAAAATATTATTTTTTTTGTGTGTGTGTTTACCCTTTTACCCTGAGCATGCATTAGTCATCAGGACATGTTCCTGGGCAACTAGCCCTAGGTGGCCCTGCTTGAGCAGGGGTGTTGGACCAGATGACCTCCAGAGGTCCCTTCCAATCTCAAACTAATATGTGATTCTACAAGTGCAGCTTCATAACTTCTTTGATGGGTGGATGGCTGTCTTATGATGGGCCTGGGAACAACGGTGCAGGGTATTAATTAGGCTCTCCCCTGTCCCACACACCATAGTCTCTCTGTGCTCCTTTGTTGGGTGAGCAGATGAGGTTTTATGACATAACCTAACAATGTTTTTCTTTTCTAAAACCCCAGTTGAATTATAGCTGCCTTCTTGCTTAAGAAAGCAAACTGTTTGAGAAGGAGTTTGAGACAAGTAAGTTTGTTTGAAAAAGAAATCTAGGTTGGAGGAGGAAGCAAGGATGTTCCTGAAGTAGTAAGCAATGCCTGGAGATTTTATCAGTGCAGTAAGCCAAATCACAAAGGTGCGTTTCTTAGCTCTCTTTGTAAAGCAAAGTCATAATTAAATTTATGCAAAGAAATCTGGAAATACGCTTTTAAAAAGATTTATTTTGAGGATGCTCTCAAGCCTTCATTCTTAAACCTTCTTGTCTTTAATCTCTCTACAAAATGCATGAGGTATGTCCAACTTCTGTTCTGAAGAATGAAAACGCTTTCCAAAACACTTCTGTCTTTGTACACAGTCTGCACTCGTCTAACAAATCATGATTCTTGCCAATAGTCCAGAAATAGGCTTCTAACTGTGCTTGCCATAATTCAGGCTAGTTACAAACATAGGGAAGATAATAAGCATCAGCTGTATTTTCAAATATTTTCTGTTTGTATGTGAGCATGTATTCTGTTCTGGTTTGTGCAATCAACAAAACTCAAGATTAATTGCAGCTGAGCTGCAATTTCTGTTAATTCGTTGATCCAAAGAGAACTTCCTTTGACTCTTAAATGTTGGGTTTTGGTTTTTTGTGAATCTAAAAATATGTCACTGTGATATAATAAATAATGATCTTTATGCAATATCAGTCTTCGAGAACTGCTTTCATGTTAGAATGACAAACCTGATCTTCATGAAAACTTTCATTCTAACATCTGCATCAGCAAATATTTGACTAATACATGTAGTATATAGAAATTGAGAAATCTCCATAGTATGTCATTGTGTGGGAGAATGGAAAAACTTTGAGAAGAAAGTTCAAAATGTATGGGGTTCAGGAAGTTGTCACTATGTCATTTGCTTGTGAGAATTAGATACTGTAGGTCACATTAGCAGATACTAACTTGTACAAATGCAAAGGTATCCATCTTTCTTGGGTGCAAGTCAATGGGTTTAGTCCAGTTGTAAACAATGCCAAATGATGGCTGTGTCTTCCAGGGTAAGAGTTGCTTCAGTAAGGGGAAAAAAAAATCTTGTAATCTTTTTAAGTAAAGAAAATGTTTGGATAAAAAAAAAGGTTAAAAAAACCAATTAAGTCTACCTGATATGAAGGCAGACAGAAATATTTGTTGCTTGGAAGCTATATTGTAAAACAGTTTAAATTAAAAATCTTGGCTAACATATAGAGCAGAATATTGGACATTTCTAGCTTCCCAGCAAATAGAAGCATTTTGATTTAAATAAATCAAAGACCTGGAGGTCTTGAGGAGACCTATGAACTTAATTCTGTTTCTTAAAATCTTTCTACATTTTACCTGCTATGCTAGTTCTACCACATCAAATATTATCATGTCTGTTGTCTTCCAGTGTATTAATTATTTTAATAGAATGAAAGAAGTTAGGTACAAACAGTAAGTGGTTGTCTATACAGTTAGATTTAAGATAAAAATCCACTTCAAAAAAACTTCAATGAACATGTTATATGAATTCAGTTTTATCTTTAATACTGCATTTAATTTATTCCTAATTCTATGTTTTTAAACTATTACATGTATAACCAGTAACTTCAAGAATTTGAGACAACTGTCATTTTTCTTGCTGTAGAGTATTAGAAATTGAAGACGTATGGTTTTAAAACACTTCAATCATGTAACTACCTGAAGACAGAAGGATGAGAATTATATCTAACTAAGCACTGCAAGATACTTGCATTTTCTTAGGGTTATAGCTTAGCAATGTTGGGTTTTTTAAGTGCCAAAGGCTTGAAGGGAGAGACCTGTTTAGCTCTGTGTATTACTGCAGTCTGAGCACTCTGAAACAGCACTTACAGGTATGGCATTTTCCAACTACCAGTCATGTATTTTACTGAAGGCACTTATCACGGACACCTGGATAACCTACTCACGCTGAATGTATTGTATGTATTTGATTGCCTGGTATGAATCCAACCAACAAATATACACAGTGTCAGTAAGTAAATTGGCAATGTAAATAAAAATACTGTGATCTATAGTTTGTTTACTTAAAATCTATGACAGAGATTTTTCTTGGGGGTTGTTTTTTAAGATCACTTCCTACACAAGTAAGACTTACGGTGAGTTTCTTTGTTGGGGCAGGGGACTGATCTATGTATGTATTTTGCCTAAAATATTCACTGGTCAAATTCTGTCTTTTTTGGAAGTTGCTGTAGAAGAAAAAGCCTGATTGCAAATGAGACTGGTGCTAAAAAGTAATGTTTTATTCTCTCAGAATGCCTTAGCATTTGATAAGGCTCTTAAATGAGGATTTATTTTTAATACTTTACAGAACTGAGAAATTGCTTTAAAGATACATTCCAAGTTCCACAGAAAGTTATTAGCAGAGTCAGCAATATAAAATCCAAGCTTCTTGATTTCCTCTTGTTTCCCAGAAAACTAACTAAAGTTAGGTTAAAAAATATATTGTTTGATCTACTGTGACAGAACCAACTATTGTAGGTTTCTTAATATCTGTCATTTTTAATGTTGCCTGTGCTATAGTGACAATTAACAATTGCAGGTCCTCGTAAAAATATTGCCTTAGTTTATAGCATCATAAATAGAAGTACTATTTCGCCTGAGTAAGGTAGATTTTTTTTCCTTAGCCAAATCAACTAAGTATTTGAATCCAGGATGCCACCACATAAATGGTTATTACAGTGTGTGTGTGTTACACATCAGTGTTTTCAGGTCTGTACAGGTTACCATCGCTGTATTCTCTTTTGTCCTTGTAGTTTCTTTTGAAAAGCAGTGCAAAACTGGAGCCTGTGTTTCCAGCACAGGGCTGGATGAATGGGATTGATATGTTTGGAAAGAAGCTTTTCAGCTCTAATGTTGTAGTTTTACAAGAACCTCTGTTCTGCTGCTGCTGCAGAGTGATAGGGCACCTATCACCTCTGTCTCTCAAAACCGTATCTGTTTGAGGGGAAAACCAGTAAAGAAACTAGTATGCCCTGCAAATGTAAGATGCTAACCTCTGGGATTATTAGATGCCACATACCATCCGTGCAGTGTGTGAGTGAATCTCACTGTTTTGCATCTCCTCCCCTTCCCCCTCAATAAGATGGGCTGAACTGATTTAACATTTCCTGTCTGCTGAAGGGGGAGGGAAAGCCCTGTTTCTTCAACCCAGGTTCCTTACTATGCAGTCCTGTTGCTTCATTTGCATTGGCTTTGGTGCTTTATTGACCTTTGGACTGACTGATTTATTTTAACTCAAGCTGGGGGAAAAAGTGAACCGACGACTTGCACCCTAAGTCTCCTAGTCTTTACTTTCTTGTTGATTGGCTTGCTTCCTTTTTTAAACTGTGCCTTATTTAGAAACCTGTTAGGGTCAAAGAAGAATTACCTTGTTAAGGGGAAAGAAAAAGTGAACGCAGTTTGAATTTATTCAGCTGGGTATTTTGATACTCTCTTTAGAGAAAAATGTTTCTGTATATGTGTCTTAGTCTAGAATCTGAGATAATAAACCAGTGTGGTATGCTTTGAAAACGGAAGAGAGGTTCACTACTTTTAAGGGCTTCCAGTGACTCTCTTTAACACGAGTGCGAGCTGGGATTGGAATAGGAACTGTAGGAGCATGTCCTGTAAATAAGTGTGGTTGCTACCTCCATTCCTTCCTAAATAGCTGGTAAGCATTGTTTGTTTTTTCTTTTTGCCTTAAATGACAAGCAAAGAGGCTAGCTGGAGAACGTGCATACACAAGGTAACATTAACAAGGGGGGTGAGAGGAAAAAGCATCACATTTTATCAAGCTGCTATCCTTATCTGTGCTACTGTCCATCTGGTAGGACTGGTCAGCAACTAAATATCAATTAAAGATCTGAAGATACATATTCTGTTCTAGAAATTTCCTGGACTACCAGTCTTCTCCCCGCAGTTTCCTATTTGTGTCACGTCCTGTTCTGTTTGTGAGTGTGGAGCTGCCTGTGTGATTGGCCCTTCTTCAAGGGAACTGCCTGGTTTACTGAAGGCACGCGTTCAGTTGGGATTTACTGCTTTTGTGTCATCATCCCCTCCCTCCCCCATCACATATCCAAAAGAAGAGTTTACTAATTTGGGGGAATTTCAATAAATTCAATTTATTGTCAGTTAACAAACTTTTGATTACTGAGTCTGGTATTGAAACACACACACACACACTTAGGCACAACATCCCTTGCTTCCCTGTTCCTGGCCTCCATTCCCCTGGCCACACGTAGTCTTCAGTCCATTTGGAGAGGCAGCAGGCAGGTGGGAGATGGGGTCAGCGCATGCTGCTTCCTGCAGCGGTGGCAGCCTCTCTGGCGCCATACCTCTTGGCCCTGCTCAGGTTGCTGCTCTGCTCCAACCCCTGCTCTTCTCCCCTGCTCCAGCCTGCTCCTGTTCTCTTCTGGCTCCTCACTCCTCCCACTCAGGCCTTGCTGTTCCTTATTTTGTTTGGGGTTTTTTTTTTTTTCTCTCTCTTGGTTTTTTTGGCGTTTACTGCCCTGTCTTAAACATGTTTTCACAGAGACTCTATGAAGTCCTCTGGATCAGAAGCGCCACACGTGGCTGATAGGATTCAGCTGTGCCCTGTGGTGGGTCCATTACAGAGCCAGCTGTGTCCAGCATGGGGCACCCCTGCAGCATGGGGCACCCCTGCAGCCTCTCCTCTCGTCTTTTTGCACTGAGGGCACCCCTGCAGCCCCCTGCTACCAACACCTCACCAGTTATGCTGAAAACACACCCCACACCACCAGTCTTTTATTAATTTGTATGAATTTGCTCTTCTTTTTCGCTTTTTGCTCTTTGCCAGTCTTGCTTTTTCACTGCCCTATTTGAAGATATTTGCTGTTGTCAGGTAATGTTGGGCTAAATTGATTAGAGGGGAAACACAGCTGGAGTTCAGTGCAGGCTACTGTTTTGTTCCTTGCTTATGCCTTCGCATGTTACAACACCAGAGAAATTTCTGCCTTGGTTCTGTTGTATTTAATAGCTTCGCTCAGTAGAGTGTAGTTTGTCACAAGTTTTGAGGTATTATGGGATGTACTCAACTAACAGTCACAGCTATTTACAGCTTCAGGGCATGGTAATCTGAGTTGCAAATGCTGGTCTGTGGACTGAGGGCACAATCATGTGCCAAGGAATGCAGCAGTCTCCAGAAGAAAAAAAAAATCTTTTACTATCTATTCTGGATTTTTATAAAGATAATTTACATCTTGAAAACTTTTTCTTTTTAGGTTTTCCATGTAGTGCCAACTACTGCAAAAAAAATTGGTTTCTTCAGCGAGATAAAAACTGATGGGGAGAGATAGTTTCTTTATAAAATTGGTGTCTTTTGGGTTAGTATTTAGAAGTGTGGACTAGATTCTGGTTTAGTATTCCTACAGATTGAATTTTCCACTGCAGTTGTCTGCGGCTGTGAGAGTTTAAGGAATCTTGTTTCTTTCATAGTTGGATGGAGTCTGTCTGGCAGCAGCTCTTGTCATGTGTTAATAGGAAGTTGACTGGTGTTCACTTGGACGTTTGCATATAGAAAAGTTGAACCTATTGAAGAAGGACCCAGTTCCCAACAGAGTTTAGAGGTTTGGAGGACTGCAGTGGGGCAACACTTGAATTTTTTTGCAATGTGATATGTGTTATTACTTGTTTGTGTAAGTGGTGGTCTGGGTAGCTGTCTGAAGTGGTACAGGGAGGACAAACTTCCCTACAGTTAATTCTCCTCATGCTGTTCTTTAAAGGTACAGTGTTTCCTCAAGTATTCTTCGAAAGATTAATTCCTCCTAAAACAAGATGTTAGCTTTTGCCACAGAAGTACAGTGTTTTGGGAGTGCAAAGAGTAGTTATGTTTTACATCACAGACCTGCAGAGGAATCTTTTGAATAATAAGACGACCAGATTCTTAGGGCAGGCCCAGTGCTCTTTGCACTGATGTATATATATAGGAATATTCATTCCTGTGTACTGACTTAAGAGGAATAATGGCTGCAATAAAGGTCTACTGTAACACTGTCAAGGTGGACCACTTTTCAATTGTAAGAAAACACTCTAAGTGCAGAAATATGTTGAGTAACATCTGCAGCCTTAGTATTTGCTAAACAGCCAGCTGGAGCTCGATTCACATTTTAAACAAGTGATATACTGTGGTATATTTCTTTCAGCAGTGAAGGCTACATGTACATTCACTTCTGCTCTCTTCACCCTCCGACTGCTCTGAAATTCCTTCAGCATCTGGTTGGGCTCAAAAGGGGACAAAAAGAAGTGTCTTTGCAATGTTTCTTTTGCTGTAACTGTAGGGCACGCATTCTGGTAGCGCTGACTGGCAGAGAGTTAAAGCTGGGCAACTGTCCTTTCACATTTACTAGCACAATCTAGATGGGCATGCTTTCCCTGTTTGCTCTTTGGACTTGTGGCCATTGGGTGATTTACATGTTGCATTTTGATGTGATGCCATAAGATGGCAGCCATTGTAACAGTGTGCTAAAACAGGAAAAGGAACAGTTTTGTTTGTGTAGAGTAACTTACGTTGTTCCTCTAGTTTTGAGATGTAAATTATAATTTTCATTTGGTATACAGGCTTTTGCACAAAGGCTAACCCAGAAGAGTGTTCCTGAGGTCAGGTGGTTTGCTTTGGTTGTTACAGCAATGGAGTTTAGTCTATCCACCTGAAGTTTCCGAAAAGGATGGCTTGTTTCACGTATTGAGACTTCAAGAAAGAGCTTGTAAGAACAAGCAAGCTCTGTTCTAGGCATGTCCAACTCCATTCTTCAACAGATTTTAACCACTCAAAGAGTGGCCAAAGTCCAACTCAAATATCAGTATTAGGTGCTTATACTGAAAATGTGTTATAGCAATGAGGGATATGTGTATACAAGAAGCAGAAGAAAATTTTTGAACTTTTAAAATTAGAAAATGGAAGTTTTAGTATATTTCCGTACAAACTTTTTGTGCTTACTGATTACATTATGTGTAAACGATAGATGTATATACTGAAATTCCTTTCCAAAATAGAGATGATAAATCAGATTTCATTGCTATTAGCAGGCAACTGGTTTTACATCATTTTTATCATGTGAATTTTGTCAGTATTTTGGGAACGTGAAGATAAATTTGCAGTTAAAAGGCAGGAAAACAAAGAAAATTGTAAGAGAAATGGTTGTTACTTTTGTGCAGTATTTACATTTATACTTACATACAGGAAGTTAAGGTTCTGTCAATGTTTTCATTAAAATCCATGGGCCATTGTAACAGTCCTCAAAGTTTAATTTGGCATATAACTTCATAGATATTTGGTACATGTATTTTTGCAAAAACTCTTAAAAATGGGTTATCACAGATACATCGTTGTCTGCTTTCTCCGTTCTTTGATTCCAGTATTCATTGCTGGCAACACATTGTACTTTTGTGTCTGTTATTGTTCTAAAGTCAACACTAACATCACTTGAATAATATTGCTTGTGGTAACAAAAGGTTAAAATGGATTCCAGTTTCATGACTTTGTGGCATTTGGAAAACAAAAGATGAAAGATGATTTAATTTAATAAAGCACATCTCAAGAATGATGAGAAGTTCAAAGCTTTAGGCTCAGGTCCAATGCTAAAGGTTCAAAGGTTTAAAAAACTGTGTTGAGAGCTTTAATTTTTTTTTCAGCTTAAGAATGTTATGATAGAATTTATTGTGTTTTAAAATCTACTTACCTAGAAATTACAAATAGGCTTTCCAAACTGACTGTAGTATGGGGAAAACATAGGACATATTTATGAACTGTATGAATTTTTCTGTGCTCCGAGGCCATTTTGTTTCCCTAATTAGTTGTTCATGGATGAAGATTTATGCAACAGGATGTTTTAAGCCACCAAATCTTACTTCTCTATGGTAAATGGAGACTGAAGTACTGTAGCTATTAAGAAAAAAGTAGTGCAATAATACAGGTACAGTGTGATGTGCTAGAAGGCGCATGGATGTACAAAACATTTACAGTGTGCTTGTATCTGTGAAGATGTGTGAGGTCTAGCTCAGCACCAGTCCAGAACTGACCATTTGGAGGGTATCAGCCCCATTTTCTTGGCACTCCATTTCTGGGAGTGTTTGTTAGCATATCCACAGTTTGTGTGTAGCTGAGCTAATAAATCATCAAGAATCAAGGTCACTGTGACCTTCAAGTGACCTTACGTGGAGCTAGCTCAAGCCCATCATGGTGTATTAATTCAGGTATTGACTAGGAGACACTATACTGTATCATCATGCCCTGAAGCAGCATAGCTGTTTTGCATATACTGCATTTTAAGCTAATAAACTCTGCTAGACCTGAGCTGGCTTTTAATGTTGTTGCAGATGCATATACAATCTGCACGAACAGCTCATGGATTTGCAAATTTGACTTTTTATGTCGAAGTTGCAGGTGCATAACTCATCTCCTTCCTATACTGGTGGATACACCCCTCCCTGCCTCAGTTTCTTGTCGTCTTCTGCCTACTGCAGTACTCTGGAAAAATGAGAACCTGGTTGTGCAGCATGAGACACACTGAACAGGTTGTTTCACCAGAGGAGGTTTGTGAGGGAAGGGAGGTCAGGCTTGAACTAGTATTTGCTTCCTCCTTCAAGGAAGGGGTGGGGAGCACATCTTGTGCAACTAGCCGTGCATCACATTATTTTCAGGATCTGGACAATGCTGTATTCAACCTGAGAGTCATGTTGTCATGTTAAGACATGGTTTTGGTTTAGTTGTGCCGACAGGAAAGGTGGTCTAAAGAATCTGTGGAATGGGTCAGGGCTCTAAATTCAGCTGACCTGTGAGTGTTGTGTTTTACATTTCCAAATACCCCATCATGTCAATGAAAGTCTTTATCATTGTGGTATTTAATGTAGACAGATACTTACTCTTTTTTTTTTTAACTTGTGAGGAAAGGAAATTTGATTCTTTTGAACAAAAGAATCCTGTTAACTGTTTCTTCCAGTGCTCTTATAAAGCTGTTTTGCAGAGAGGATACAGATGATTATCAGTTATTCTAGTTCTGTGGACTTCCAAGATACAATAGCAGACACATGAATTGACCTTTTAATATATATGCAAGCTTATTGTTGCCTCGCACTTTTGAGCAAGAAAAATAGACAGAATTTATAAGGTTCTGTTCTTACTCTAATTGGTCATCATTTAATATTTGGATACCAAAGAAAGAAAATGGATCTCATGCTGAGTGTGCAGGTGTGAGATAATACAGGTTAGTTGCTGGAACAGATCTGAGTCAAGCCTTTTAACACCTGAAGAAGGTTTATTCAGTTCTGAGGGTGTTTTATATGCAAGTACTGAGTGTAAGTACTTAAATAATCTTTGCTCTGTCAAGCAGGAGGAGCAATCCATTATCCCCAGCTGGTTACTGCAAGGCTTTATAGATCGATGCCAGTCCCTAGGAATGCATTGTAACAGCGAAGGAAATTGTTGTATATTACTATGCAGTTCTTGCCGTTGGCATCACCTGGAATTTCAGAGGCAGCGGGAAACTCAGAAATTATTTAAAAAGCCCTGCAGTGTACTGTTTTCAAGTCTGTATCTCCTGCTTTCTGATATAATTTCTAAGTTCACAGATTGGATTAGGTGACCAAACCATTTCTAACTCAGTTTTTGCTAAGTATGAATTTTAGGTATTTTTTTGTTCCTCACTCATCACCAGAAAATAGAGGGGAAATGAAATGCTGTTTTCTTAATGCTTGGGTGAGATTAAAGAAGTAAACTCTTCATGTCTGTACTGGTGAAGAGGAATTGTCCTTTAAATATCATGACAAGTGTGTGAATATTATGAAAGAAAATATTTCTCAGATAACCTTTAATTGCAAAAGGTTTCAAATCAGTTCATAGGCAAAACTGGCATTGGATAGGTTCTTTGTGGAGATATGTTACTTCTGCCAGTTTTGGCAAGTTTACAGAGAAAAGCTAAGTGACTACTTGTAAAATGTTGCAGTATTTTTGGCCTGTTGTACAATCCAAGACAAGTTAAGCAAGTTAAAACCTTATTCTTAGAGCTGTGACTTGAATGTTGCTAGAAACAAGTTTGAGATGAGTTGCACTGGTTTCATCACTAACATTTGATTTCTGTGGAATGAAAGGGGAGATATATTCTAAAGGCATTGGTTTCAGAGGCTTGGAGGAGTATTGCAACTGCAGAAGCAGAAAAGGGAAGATGTGCTCTTTAAAACGCTGCAACCTTAATAGTATTTTATGAATATGTGGAAGTAATTAGAAGGCTAATTAAAACTTTTTGGTTCTTAGCATGAAATCCTGAAAGTGCTGGTAAAGAATGCATTCTGTAATGGGTTTTTTGTTACTGAAGAAAGACATGCACACCTGTTTTACAAAACTTGCTTTATAATGTGTCAGTTAACAAAGAAAAGAAAGAAAAATCTATGGCTTTTGGTAATAATTGCAAAGAGAAGCATGTGCAGAAGGGGAGCAAACGAAAACTGACTTTTTTCTTATCCTCATGTACTACTGCTTGGAAGGAGTTTTCTGGTTCCTGGCATTGTTCTGTCACTCAATCAAAAACAAGTTTTGATATGGTAATTGTTTTCCAGCATGCAGACATCACTCTGCTACAGGATTTCCTAGTTAGACAGAATTGGTATAATCCTTAAAAGTTGCCAGATAGTTATCTATTTATTACTCAGCATGCATCTCCACAGTACACTGTAGATGCTGTTCTACAGTGCAGTGTGCTGTGGGGCAGCTTTTGGTACTCAGGCTGTCTCAGGACAGCAGTGTATAAAGCAACTTGTACTCTTTTACCTAACTGAGGAAAAGCTGTAAAGTAACCTGTGCTGCATGCCGCAGGTACCACAACTAAAATGGTGTCACTCACTGAGCTATGTGACATTGTAGAATTAATTTCATCAGAGTAGACTGATATTTTAGATGCTGGGTTTGTCTGGGTTGTCTAGACTTGATATAGGCAAAATAGACTATTTCCTTTCTGGCATTAGTGAGCAACTGGTTTCATATTGGGTATGCAGAGCCCAGCAGTTCAAGGCCAAAGAAACTTTGATCAAAGCAAACAAACAAGTAAATTTTTTCTGTATGAGAAGCATCTTAATCAGTCAATGCCCTCTCCCGAGTGCCTTTGGGCACTCTGTTTCCGCCTGTTAGTGTTCGACAGCAGCAGTGTAATGGTTTATTTAACCCTTCTAGAACAGGAGTTAGGGACGTTTTGTCTAGACTAGCTGAATCTGGTGAGAATAGATTTCCTCGGTGGCTTTCAAATTCCAGACTTCTTCCTGTAAAATTGAGATTCTTTGTTAATATCAGAAAGTAAATTCCCCTGCCATTATGTTCAGAAAAAGGCTAGGCCACAGAAGAAAAGACATTTCAAACCAAAAGAAAACTGCAAATATTATAATGATAAGGAACAGAAATAACTTTTAATTTTTAAGGATCAAGTAACATTCTTTCCTTGAAAATGTTCTGTTGCCTTCAAGGGTACCTACTTGATGTAATGTCATTACATTTTAGTACATGAGTACTAAAAACTCATTTGAAGGACTGTAAAGGCTAACCTCTAGTTAACATGACTGCCTAAGTGAATTTTGGCCAAAATATTAAAGAGATGTCAAAGTTTGGTTTTAAAATTTTTCTGGCAATTGGAATTTAACTTGGATAGTGATGCTCTTAGCTCATTCTGAGATATACATTACCCGCATTGCCTTGCCTGAAGGCTTAAGAGAAAACCTAAACACACGCATACATGCACACACACACCACCCCTGCAGCAAAAATAAAACCCAAAACCAAACCAAAGAAAACAAAACAAAAACCTCACCCATTGTGATTTACCTTTAAAAAAAAGATAAATTCCAGTTATTTAAGCTGAATTATTTGCAAGTTCTAGCTTTCTAAAGCTTTTTGCTGGACTTCAGAGCAATAAACACACTGCTCTGTTATAGCTTTGTGGATTAAACAAAGAACTTCTGGCTCACAGTAGCAAACTGTGCTTAAATGTGTTCTAGTTGTGTAATACAAGTATCGATGTGTGCAGCATAGTAGATCACTGGTGTAGTCATCAGCTCTGGGTGGCTTGTGAGGCGTAGTGGAGAGAATGGTCTTCCACAGAATCTGGATACTTTTTTTTTGTTGTTCTTAGGTCTGAACTGTAATCATCCTTAATCAGATCAATGGTATGAAACTGGACGAAGCTCTCTGCAGCTAAGTAAATGCATCTACCTTTCGTATTCAGTTGCTGACTACGTTCCAGTTCAAAGTAGGAGCTGTGTTGCCACCTAGTGAGAAATCTGTAGGTACGCATGTTGACTTGGAGTTGCATAAACATAGGAACTTACAGAGAGAAAAGAGAAATAGGACCTGACTTATGAGTTCATTTTTCAACTTTAATTTGAGTTTCACTTAAATAAATGAAAGTATAAAGATACTGCAAGTTAGCATTTCCTGATAATACTGTGAAATCTAGTGTTCTTAACTTTCTGACTTATTTTGTCTTTGGGAGGAGGACAGCAATGTTACAGACGGGTGTGATTTGACGTACTGTCAAAGATTTTAAGCCAGTGCTGCTGTTGAGATGAGTAATGCTGCTGTAATCTGGCCATTTGTTTCTATTGCTGTGCTATCAACACTATTGTGTTCGTGTTTGCACAGATAGACAGAACTAGTCTGGTTGAAAAATAGCTCTGAGGGGAGGGGAAAAAAATTGTTTGCAGTCGGACCGATTCCTTGGTCCTGTCTATTATGCAGTTGCACAAGCAGTTGCACTAGCATGAAGGGGAGAGGTGGTGCAGGAGGGGAGAACGAGTTAACAGAAGAGGGAACAATTGTTGCTTTTAATGGGGCTGCTAGTTTTAAGTGTTTATCCATTACTTTTCACTACAAGAAAAAACAATCTGTGTAACTTAATGAAATTATGACCTTCCAGTCATTTCAATAGAGACCACTGTGACCTTACAGCAGAGCATTTTGCCAGTTCAGCGCTCCAGCCAGTGTGTAGCATTCTTTTGCCAAAAACAAATTGCATCAAATAGGTTTTCTATTTTTTTTTTTGTTTTATTTTTAAAAGAAGTTTCACAGCATACTCTGACAGATGAGCTTCTGCACATACCCTTCCACTTCCCTCTGTTAAAGAATTCATTGTATCACAAAATGCTTAAAATTGTGGTTTGTAGTGTAACGACATGTGGTCTATGGTAATTGGGAAGGTGTTGGGTTTCAGACTATTATGCAGTGCTGCATAACAGGTGGGAACATGGGATTTAATATAATACGGTTATCAGTAGTGAACCCACTTTCATAATTTGATTGATCATGGCTTGAGAGTCAGTGACCATTTTCGATTTCCTTTCATTACTTATTGAAAGCAGAGCAATGTTGGGAGACAGGGAAAATGTTTCAGATTTTACAGCAGAGGTTCCAAAATATCTTCAGCAGGAACTCCGTTTCTGTTTGGAAGTCCAAACTTGTGACAGAGAGAACCCTCCTTATTCCTTTTTTAAATCAGTTTATGGAGTCTATAAAAATACTTCTGATTAATGTGTCCCCTTGAGTTTGTGAAACACTTTTGAAACTGCTACTTTGCATCAGGGAGAACTACTAACAGTGTTTTGAAGTACAGATTGTGCATCTAAAGAAAAAAAAATCTAGGAAGTGTCCGTTTCACTTTGCTGTGTTTCCCCTCTTCTTCCTCTGTTCCCCTACCTCACTAAACCTGCTGTTGAGCATAAACCAAGAGGAGGTAGAATGCAGAAAATCATAGAGGAGAGATATGGGCTTATCCAATCTTTGTTCCCGCCTGAGAAAGATTAGATTAGATTATTTTTTTTTTCATTGTGGTTGGTGCTTTGTAAAAAGTTGCTAAGAATTATCATTTAATTAAACAAAATTAAATTATTTGCTTTTCATTATCTGCAATAGGCAGCTGTTAATATTCTTTCAGACATTCTTAAAAACTTTTATTAGTTCAGAGTTGATTCATTACCCAAAATACACCATCTTATTTATGAACCATTGCTTATTTGTATGCCAATAAAAATGAGGAAATGAGTAAAAGGAAGGAGGGTTTGCTTTCATGCACACAACCATGCAAACCAATTTACCATATCTGTCAGATATGTGTTTCTGGACAAGTCTGGTGGATGTATCAGAAGTTGTGAGAGGAAAGTGTTTTTTTACACCCACTTTCATGTTCTTCATAGCTCATGGAGTATGAACTGAGGAAGGAAAATTGCCTTTTAAGTGTCCCAAGACACCCAGCTCCAGCTAAAAAACAATTAACATGTTTATATTTATGTCCAAAAACTGAGAAAGAATAGAGTAGAAAATGGAAGTTATTCAGAATTTGCTGAGTGTCTATGAAGTCTGATTCTACAAAATTGAGATTTCCATAGGTTTCTGCATGGGGGGTGGGGCTCAGAAATGGATTCTGATTATTGAGCATTAGCTGTAACTGCATTTTGTTTGTCTTTCTTCATGTCATCAGTTTGATTCCAAATGCTACAGTAGCATTAAAATAAAAGATACTGACTGGAGATGGATTAACTCACATTGTCATTGTAAGTGTTCATTACCATGGTGTTTTTATCAAGGGCCATTCACAAGCTATATGCATTTGTTTCTGTTTGGTATATGTATTAGGTATGTTTGTTAAGGTACAGATTGATTATACAATAAAATGCTTGGTGACAATGGAGACACTTTGCCAGGAAAGGTATGTGCTTGTAGTTGTACTTGTGTTTTGCAACATCCGAAGCAGCTCCAAGTGCTGGCTTTCCTAGTCTTATTTGCTTTCTCCTTCCATATTCCTTTCTTGTCTTTCAAGCCAGCTTCTATACTTGATATTGCTCACCAAGCCATTTCACACACTAAGACTGCGTGACATCGAGCCAGTGGGGAAAAAAATGAATGTTTTTTTACTGAGTTACCACTGAAATGGTTTGGTGTATGGTGTGACAAGCTCCAGGCTGCTGCACAGTGGAGCAGAGGGCAAGATATGTGTGGGATGAAGGGAGAAACAGCCGGCAGTTAAATCAGCTTGGCAACTGCGGAGCTTTAGCCACCCCAAAGTGTGCGGGAGGGCAGGCAGGAAAGCTTTTACTGCTTATTGAGACGAGGAGCCAATAAGTGGTCAGATGTATCTGTGTGATGAGGAGTTGGTCACATACACCAGGAAGGTAGAAAGTGCGGTTTTAATTAAGAGAAAGAGGAATACTCGCTTGTGGAAGAAAAAAAAAAACCCAAACCCCTTTGGGGCAGAAACATCACCATGGTTCTGTAGTATAGGAGTTTCGTTGCCAATGTCCGTATAGGATGTGCCAACCTCCAGCTGTTCATTCCTGTTGCAGTATGTTGGCTGTGCTGAGAGCTTTTATGACTTCCTTGCTATATTATTAGAATATCAAAGCCTAAAAGTAATTTTCACAGAAGAGCAAGAGTGAGCAGAGAGGGGATAGGGAAACTTTTTTAGCTAGTATTGCCCTGAAAGCTTACCTGGTTTTGGAAGTGTGACCTCAGGTACAGTATGATTGATTAAACTAGAGTTTGCTGTTGTGCAGGGTGTTGTGTGCTTGTTACATGCTGTCTTGAGACAGAGGTGTAATGTGGTATGCTCAGCTTGGGGGTAGTCAACTCTTCTGGAACCCCTTGAAGCGCGGTGTCTAGTGCAGTCTTGGCTACTAGGAAATGGAGCAGACCTGTATTAAATGTAAGTGGCAAGTTTTTGTAATGGGAGGCTGCAGGGTTGGCTTCCATGGGAAGAAGCTCAGGGCTGCCCTGCACTGGTCACGGCTGGTTCCATACAGCTCCAGCAGACCAAAGCTGGAAACCATCAGCCATGAGTGTGGTGCTTCTGCGAAAATATATTTAAGGAAGGGTAGGAAACACTGGAGCAAGGCCTGGGGAGCGTGGAACAAAAATAGGGAATGCCAAGGTCAGGGAAGGAGGAGGTTCACCATGGCAGAGCAGATATCCCCTGTAGCCGGTGGAGGACCCATGCTGGAGCAGCAGAAAGGTGTGAAAACGAGAGTGCATCAGAGAGGAGCCGCTGTGTACTGAGCATGACCCCCACCCCCCTGCACCACTTAGAGTTGGGCGGTAGAGGAGTCTGGAGTGAAGTTGAGGCTGGTAAAGGGGGGAAGACATTTGTTGGTTTAATGTTTATCTTTTTTATTCCCTCCACCTTGATCAATGTCTTTTAATTGGCAGTAAATTAACTTTGTCAAGTAAAACTATTTTGCTCACAATAGTAACTTTTAAATAAGAAACCTCCTTGTCTTTATCTCAACCCATGAGCTCTTTTGTTCCTGTTCTTTGTATTTTCTACTCCCTGCCCTGCTGAGAGCAGAGAGCCTGGGTGGGAGTTCAGCAGCTAGCCAAGGCTAATCCACAAGTCAAAACACCAGTGCATTTGTAGACTGAAACAGTTGGTGCTGAGGTCTCAGTGTCAGCCTTATATGTGCTTCAGGGTGTTACTTTAAACTAGAACTAGTCTGGCCTTGTGGCCTGTTCAAGACTGGAGTGCATCAGGCACATTTCTGAAGCACATCATTGAGTTTAGTTATATCTGGAAGAATTCCCGTTGGAGTCATCAGCAGCTTCTTCATGATGCGCACCCAGGGATGGTAGGTGAGAATGACAGAACCAAATGAAAAAAGCATATTGATTTCCTTTTAAAACTTAGTACGACCACATCTATTTGAATTACATATAATCATATTCTCACTGTACAAAATATATAGGAGCATTTTAAGCAAGAAGTTTACTACTGATGTAGATACTTCCTTTCAAAATACTGTCATACCGAAGCTGTGGCTGGAGAACTAATCTTTTAAAGGACTGAGCCTGGAAAATCAGAATGCTGTACGTTTAAAAATGAAGTATGTCTTCCATCCTGCTAAGAAACTTGATGCTGTCCTTCACCAAAAAACATGTGGCTGCTACAGTCTGCTTGTCACTTTTAAGATGTTAAAATGGTGCTATAATCTAGGCTGCTAGCGAGCATCTCATTTTTCCATGCTACAGGATACCACGAGCATATTTTCAAAATACGTTCCGTATGCATTAGATGTTGTAAAACCTTGGGTGTCAGATTTTGAAAGGAAAGTAGGTGTTTGCCAGAATTGTCAGAGATGCATAGGATATTAGGTAGCTAACATCCATGGAAATTTTAAGTGATGCTCATGTTCTGTATTTCCTATCAAAGACTGACATAACTTTCTTTAAGGTTATTTAGAGCAGTTATTTGTTTAGTGCTTCCAGTAATTAATTTTCAGTGTTGTTATCCAAACACAGGGCTGCATTTTCTCTCTGTGGTGGTTGTAACTGGGAATTCCCTTTTCCATCTTAGAAGTCTGAACTTTCATGCAATTTTAACATTTCAGTGTCTCTCCCTAAATAATTAGCCATTTATAAAATGGAGACTTCAACACATCTTCAGTTGCTTAAAAAAACCTCAAAGTTTTGTAAACAGACTGTGAAATTCCGGAACGTTTACTGGTAACAGTAGTTTAATGATTTTAAATGCTTTTCAAGTTATGATGTAAAGTATCAGACTGTGTGCTAAACAAGTTAGATGAAACATCGCTTCTTTCTCCCTATTGTGGAACAATAACTTTCATGCGGTTGGCAGACAAACTTTTAACACTTGCGCTTTTAAACCTTGCTCTTCTATTTCTTATCTCTGTTGTCATTAATGTTTAATTTTGAAAGAAGTGCTGACAGAGAAGGCTTAAACAACAGAACAGAAAGTCATTTCTTCAGCCATACCAAGAAAAGAATAGATAAAAATGTTCAAAAAGTCTTCAAATATAAAGTAAAATAGTCCAGCAATGAAAAGATGACAATTTGTTTTAGATTCTAAGACCTTGTCTTGCCTTAAGGTATGTTCTTTTAGCTAAGTGTGCTTTACCAGATAAGGAGACTGTTCTAAATATGAGATGCATAACTATTAGTAAATGGTACATGTCACCTCTTGCTGCTTAAAGCCGACTTAGTCCGTTGGCAGATTCTAGAGTTGTTGTGAAGCTCTTTTAGGTGTTTAGAATATGAAAGGCTTATTTTGATATGGGATGTGTGGGACCTTTATTACTATGTGACATGGCTAAAATAGCAAGAGGTTTAGAAAACTTCACAGGAGGTAGTAAATAGTTCCTATGATGTTATATTCAGAGTGATAAGTTACAGATAATACAGTGGCTCACAAGATAATGGGATTTTTCTTGGGAAATCTTCAGTTACCTGCTCGCAGCCAAACATCTGCTTGGTTTTATGTTCATAACTGGAACAGTATATGTAGGCACTTGGGATTTTAATTACCTCTTGAGGAACATGTGGAGATGAAATTTAATCCAGTCTGGTAAAAGCATTTGATAAGGGATTGAGTAGGCAATGATGTAATTTTTTTAAGTGAAAACAACAAAATGTATGTGCCATCTCTGCCTTTTCTCCTCCCTCCCCTTTCCTTTTTAATGGTCTTAAACATGGCATATTTTGACATTTGGATCACAGTCCAAATGGCCTGCAGAGTCTCTCACCTCTTTTCTGCCCTGTAGCTTTGCTGAATCAATGTAGTATGTACTTGTCTGTCTCTATATACCTAGTTTTCTTCTTCATCCTTAATAGGTCTACTGTTGAATAAGTCCCTGCTGGGGACTTTGTAGTAGGACTGCTGTAGGGCTTTTTTCTGCTGTTAGCTCCAAAACCCCTTAGTCACACAAAGCCTTGTTCTGTGACTTCTGTTCATTTGTTTTCCTGTTTGGAAATTTTATTTTCCACTTTCTCCTTCCTCTGCTGCCTCAGTCTGTGAGCAATTGTTTCACTCATGCAATATTACGGAAAGGAACAAGGTAAATGGCAGCATGTATTTTCTTCCTCACAGTTCTACTTCTCTTCAAAATATAAATAAAGCCTACAAGAAACTAATAAAGTAAACAGCCAAAGTAAACTATTTTGAACACATTTTTTTACCTGTAAATAAAGCAGAACTTTTCTGTAGTTTCCTGTTGGATTTTCACTTTGCTTTCCGTCTAAAATAGGTATCAGATACCATGGTGAAGTGTGGTAGCATTAAAGTCATTGTGAGACAAAATAGAAGTGCCATACTTTCTGGAGATCATAGTCATCCACAGAATCACATAGTTTTTCTATTCTTTTATGTTATCTGCTGATATGCTTACCTGTGATCTTATTTCCGAAAGACAGGATGTGTACTTCAGTGAAACACAAGGAGAGCCTCAGTGTCTAGAAAAGAGGTGGTAATCACTTAGTGTCAAATCAATGCCAAGCATGATGGAAGGGAATGTTACAATATGGTTTTAGTAGTTCCTCTGCATGAAGGTGATGTAAAGGCTGATATGCAAGTATTTTCAACAATGAAAGACATACTGCTGTTTTCTTACTTGATAGAAACTCTGTATAAAGGACAAATTTTACATTAGTTTCTTTATCTGAATTTCTTCTGTATCAGTGAGAGAAAGCTATTTGCTTCTTTTTGCTGCTCTCTTTGAACTTCCTAAGATGACATTACATAATGGTTTCTAAGGGGTTGCTCTGCTCATTTTGCTTTTAGATTATATTTGCAAGAAGGGAGGAAGCACATGATGCAAGTGTAATATGTAAGTTCTAGGAAGAAAATTTTTACTCTGTGAATATGAACATTTTTCCTGGGTTAAAATTCAGTCATTTCCAAATTCTGAGCATTTTTCTGAATTTATAGATGACTAAAAGATTGAAAGTCTAGCATAAATCTGAGTAACCTGTTAAATGCTTCACCTGAAAGAATGTTAATCTCGTTGCTTGTATTTTTGAATATTATTGATTCATTTTAGAAGTGCAAGAAGGCACATATGAAAATGGTGCATTTTAAATTTCTTTCTACTACTGTAGCACAACAATATGGTAAACATTCTCAAACCCAAAAAACGTATTTATATTTTCCCATAAATACATACGTAGGACATTCTTGAACAATTAACAATTGTATGGAAAGAGAATAGAAAAGTAAAACGTCTACTTCAGAATACAAAGTAGTATTTTCCTCTCTTCTCAAATTACCATCAAGGTTATTCTTTCAGGATCTTGATATTTTTCTGGAATACTAGTCATAAGTTAAAAAAAGTTTCAGGATGATTAAGTAACAAAAATACTGGATTGTTTCAACAAAGCAGCAAAAAAACCCCGCACTAAATTAATTTTCTTTCATTTTTTACTAGCAGAAGGATTGACTTGTGATCAGAAAAAGTAAAACTGTTTGATTAAAAACTAAATCTCTCAAGCTTTGAGAGATGCCACAGTGGTTTCTGCTCTTTCTTTATTCACTTTTTCTTCTTTTTTCTCTCTTCTCTAGAACAGAGATGCGAGCTAATATATGCTGGTTAATTTATGCAAGTGTCATTTCATATATTGTGATTTAAAAAAAAAAAATCCATATATAAGAAGTAAACGGCAAGAATTTTGAACATAAGAAAAAAACTTCTTTACTTATGAGGGTGATCAGATATAAGTTTCCTAGACAGGTTGTAGAGTCTTCATTCTTGAAGATGTTCAAAACCCAGCTGGGATGTGGTCCTGGGCAGCCTGCTCTAGTTGACCTTGCTTTGAGCAGAGGGATCAGACTAGAGACCTCCAGGTTTTAATAGTTACGTAGTGTGGTAAAAGAGCCTGTTTTCTATATTTGGAGATAATTTCGCAGTGCTACTGGATATTTAGGATTAAAATCTTGGTATAGTCTGAATATGTGTGGAGATCTCTAGGTCAAACCAAGAAAGCCTATTAAGTTTTATGTGTTTATATTTTCAGATCTATGTGACTTTTTAAATTTAATTTCGCACTTAAGTTATGAAGGAGAATAATCAAATATCATCTCATCAGTGTTCTTTATAAAGGTGAAAGAATTTAATAGAAATTTCAGATGTGTACGTGTTTCCAAATGTTGTGTTCTAATCGTTTTCAATGCTTTTTTTAATTTAATAGCTTGGTTATGTAGCTAATACACTACCTTATTATCTTCCACAGATCTGAAGAGGGAAGCCAGTATTTGTCACATGCTGAAGCATCCTCATATTGTTGAACTATTGGAGACATACAGCTCAGATGGAATGCTTTATATGGTCTTTGAGTTGTAAGTTTCTCTCTTCCATTTTACCTCTCTCTTGCATTTGCTAAATAAAATCCTAAAAGTATGTCTGCTTCCACCTGCTTGTTTTGTAGCTCAGAAGTCTTGAGTGCTATGGAAATATTTTTTTATGGCAAGTACATATTGTCCCAAGTGAAAAAAATTGTCACACTGGCTAAGTG
This sequence comes from Phalacrocorax aristotelis, assembly GCF_949628215.1. NCBI lineage: Eukaryota > Metazoa > Chordata > Aves > Suliformes > Phalacrocoracidae > Phalacrocorax > Phalacrocorax aristotelis. The sequence continues at coordinate 95,802,340 of NC_134276.1, read as the reverse complement.
GCTAACATCAGGCTGATTCGTTATAGCATGCTTCCTAAGGGCAGACATACTGTTTCATTGATGGCTTCCATGTCCCTAATAGAATACATGAGAATGAGTTAAAAATCTGCTCATAGTCATCATCTTTGGGAAATTGATGATATTCTAGTCCAGGTGTGAAGTTTTGTTTGTTTGGTTTTTTTTCCAGACTATTGTTTCTTTAGCACTGCTTTTCCTTTACTTGACAAGAAAGTAAAGCTTGTTGGAGTATTTAAGTATTCCTGTAAATCGCTATACCTGTTCACATCACCTGAAAAGAGGCATTTGTCTAAAAGCTTTGTTTTGGAAGTTCAAATCTAAGAGTTCAGTTACCATTGGCGTATGGAAGGTGAACAAAACATGACTTTTCAGCAGTGTAAAGTGGGTATTTTTAATCAACAACGAGAAACAAGAAGGGGGGCAGCCCCTAAATTGGCACATTCCTTCTTTGGGGGAAAATTATTAGCCCTTCCTGAGTTTGTTTTTGTCCTGCCCGGTTAGCTAAAACCTGACATGCAGAATGCTAACTGTGCGTCTTCTGTATTCAATCTTCCTTCTCTTCTCTGTACCTACCAGCTCTTCTTTTTGTGTTCCCCACACATGCATTCCTAGTGTGTCTGGGCATATACCTCTTTAATTTCTCTGATCTTCCTGCATTTTGTTTTCTGATGCATTTAGCCTGCTTACGTTGGAGCAAGACACATCATGCCGGTGTGTTAGGTCAAATTGGTATGTCCCCTAAAGCCAAATATTTGATGCGAGATATGCACTTAAAAAATAATTCTCACATACTAGCTTTACGATTGAGGTAGAGAAAAAGTTAGGTTGCAAGAGCAAAACAAATTGTTGAAAGCTGAAAGTTGTTGCTTGAAAGTCTTCTGCTTTTTTTTATTTTAGGTGAGTTTATAAACCTATGATTGGGTGAAATAATTGTTTTATGCTTTCCTTGCTGTAATTTATCATTCAATACTGACTTGGTTTTTTATTTCGTAAATCCCAAAGCGTGGACCCAGGGACTTTAATTACCCTATTATGAAATAATTAGGTACACCTCGGGGAGACATACTATGATAATTAACAAGATTTTGAAATGGAAAAAAGGTTTTACTTCTATTTTTACCATGCCAGTAGCTCAGAAATATGATACAAAAGCAGTAAGTATTTTTTAATGATAAGCCTAGTATAATTTATGTTTGTATACATAGAAAGTAGTAAGATTACTAAGTAAATACTCTACCTGACTCCAGGCCACATGAAAGAAGGAAATATGAGGCTAAATTATTTGAAGGATAATAATTCTTGACCATCTCATATGTCCTTGTCTCCCTTGAACAATATAACACATCACTCTCTTGTAACGAACAGAGATAGAAAATGAGACACTTGGAATACCTGTGCTCAAAATGTAGCAGGGAATGGAACAGTTGTGGGCACGATGAGTTATGCTCTAGGGGGTGCTTTGGTAAAGTGATTCAACAGAAGACTGATGTTTGCTGTGAAGTAAGACTGCATTGTCTGAGCTTGATTGGTTTAGTAGCATACTATATAATTGTGACCATAAGAAGAAACTTCTGGTTAGTACAAAAGCATCTATGTATTTGTAGGTAACTTATTTTCCCTCATACTGCTTTCTATTCAATATGCTATTATTATAACAAACTTAACTGCTTTGCAACTAAGTTCTGTCTAGAGTGATAAAATATATTTTATTAGGGTCTAGTTAATCTGAAATGACAGAAAAGGGAAATGTGACACAGATCTTAAGAGGAGATATAAGCCCAGCTGCTGATGGGCTATTTGTGGACTGGCAGGTGCCTTGCATGAAAATTAATTCACGGCCAGCACATGAAATGCACACAATAACCAAATCAAAAACTTTGTGCCATCAGTTGTGCCTAAATGAGACATAGGTCGACTACTGTTTCATAACAAGTGAGCTACATGGAGCGGCTGCTTAAATGACCCTGAGTATCTTGCCAAATCTATTGTAACAAAAAAGTACAAGTTAAATAAGTAAACGCAGCATGTATCTGTTAACAAGAGATTGTACCACTCAGGAATAAATACAATCTGTGCCCAATTTTGACAACTTTTGTTACAATAAACATTAAAAAAATCAAGTCACAATTTGTAGAAGCACTGATGAACGTGAACAGTAGCGATGATGTTTAACACCAAAAAATTAGCTATGTTTTTAACCATTATTTATACACAGATTCAAGCACTCTTTAGAATGGGGTGACCATGTCAAGTTACCCATAGGTTGCCATTAGCCATGAGGTACTGCTGTAATAAACTGCACAGAAGCAGTTGGCCATAATAGATTAAGTGCGTGCAGAGTACAAAGCAGGCTGTGTCCCAGAAAGTCTTAGTCTTAATGTAAAATTGTTATTTTAAAAGAATTTAGATATTATTATATCATAAATAAAGTATGTGCCCGTGCCAAGTGATTTCCCACACATACCCCCGAGCTGCTCCCCAGAAGGGTGAGGGACTCTTTCTACTGATGGAAGAGATCCACTGCAGCCTCTAGAGAGACCTTGCAGCTGAGACAGGGTCAGTGATAGCCTTTATCATACAGGCACAGGTTTCTTTCCCATTCTGTGGTGTTATTTGCTAACAGCTTTATATCAAATGGATTTATCATTAGTCCCGAGTTGACTATGACCTTTTACCTAATCCAAGCATGCAGTCAATAAGAGCACATCAAATAGACACATTTTACAGTGTCAAACTGGATGAGAGCAATCTCTTTTTTTTTTAAGGCTGTGCCTTGCAAAGAACAAAATAATATACGAAACTTTCCTGCTATTTTAAAAAATTACATTGGGGGGGGGGCAATCTTGTTTATTTCTTTATTTGTTCAATATTGTGCTATTCTAGGCAGTGCTGACCCTGTCACATGATGTTTGCTTGGTAGTTCCATGCATGTGGTGGGGAGGAACACTATTTTTACATAGAATGCTGTTTTCTGTGTGGTATATAACTATCGCTTTTGCTTTTATATTCTATTGCTTATTACTTTTTTTTTTCCTAATGACTGTTGGTCTTTATCAATAAGAACACTTTGAGAAGGGTCAGCTACTTGCAATTTTTCTAAAACAAAGTAAATTCCATTTGAAGTATCTGAAAGCCATGTTTTAGACTTAAAGTACGTTATATGCTGTTTATCCTCAGTATAGTCAAAGTACGTGGACTGAGAATACTTACCTTTCATGCTGAAGAGCTCGGATATATAAGTAGTGGGTGAATTGCAAATATCTTAATATCTGGTCATTTGCAGAATATTGTCTCGCCACTATATGTAGGTCGTTTTGCTTTTCTTAGAGCATTCTAAGAGAGATTTTTCACATGGGATATTAGAAGAACTGATCTTACTTATATTTGCCAGTTATATGTATATAACTATACAGCCTAACTTTGCCATTTAACCTAGCTAGCATGTAAAAATGCTTTAGTCTTAAAGTCTCAGATTCATAAAAGCAGTACTTTAAAATGATTGCAGTTACTTAGGTTTACATTAAGCACAAGCTGGTGAGCATTTAAATGACGGTATATTAAATCCTGCTGCTTTGTCGAAGTGCTTAGAGGAAAAAAAATGGAGAAAATGAATGCTATCTCTTTATTCTGCTTTGTTACAATACTGCAAAATAGCACAGCTTCTTAATTTATGGAGTGAAAACTTTTTTTCATTATTTTACTTAATCATGTCAGGATTTTGGTTATGGTTTTATTTTTAAATGCAGTCTCACCTGTATTCCTTCACCTTTTATATGGCTTTACTGTACTTCTTTCATACTTGCATAATGCAGTATCTAGGATAAAAATAAGTCTTAATTGTTAACTTCTAAAAGTAAAATCAAAAGAAACTAAAATCTGTATTTTTCACACCAAAACAGGTTGCTGTGATTACTGAAAGAAGACAGTTTCAGATGCTTCTAGGTTTAATGTTTGGGCCAGATTTTCAAAATATCCAACAAAAGGAAAAACTTTCAAATTCATTTTTAAAAGTTACAATACACTTAGAGAAGTCATTAAATTAGAGCTTCTGTCTGTCTTAACTTCAGATGTTTAAAAATTCCTCCGAGCCATCTCTGTATGTGCTGTTTTTTCCCGTGTACTGAAAGGGAACCTAAAGTGACTAACTCTAATTTTAAATGCTTTAAGAAAACCAAATTCCACCAAGTATTAAATATTCTGACGTCAAACTCTGACATAAAGACAGATTTTTTGACTTGATAAAACTCATGTTTACACTGTGTTTGTATTGGGGATTTTTTTGTTGTTCTTTTAACGTGTTACGCATATTCAGTACATTGTAGCCTCATTACTTGTGGAGACAAAGTTTAGGCAATTATCTGGTCTGGGTATGGTGTTTCTCTTTTTTCCCTGATAGCCTGTAAACTATTGCCTGATTAGAGTCAAATGAAGCAATAGGGAATTTAAAGCTAACTTACATTTCAGGAGAGAGAGATTAGGTTTTCATCTTACGTTTGCTTAGTATTTATTGATTTCATTAATTTGATGGACAGGAATTAATGGGAAAACAGACTTCATTAGTTTTAATGCTTAACAAGCAGTCTTTGGGGGTTTCCTGTTGACAAGGACAGACATAGAAATCAAGATTTTTATCTTGGATGAGATTTTGGCTCTTTTAAAATAAGTAGCAAAATTTGGCAGAGCAACTGAGAATTCAGAGCATTGAGACATTCATGCACTGAAATCTTGGCATTATTATGACTTTAATTATCACAGGCTATTAAGTTGCGTTATTTTAGTAAAGCTTCAGAAGACCCACTTTTACGCAAAATTAATTGGTAGAAGTCAATATAAAATACCTATGCATACTTGTATTTTCAAGAGTTTGTATAAATATGAACTAATTCACACAGCATTACTGTAAAGTGAGTATTTTTGTATGGCCTCATGATACTGGCTGACATATGGAGGTTTTAACATTAGAGTATGGAGTAAAGATTTCAGGTTAGGTACAGTCCTACTGTTATATTACTGCCAAAACCAGTGCTTTTTAAGTATGTATATGTTCTTTCTTTCATGCTATTTAGTAGCTTTGACTATCGCTATGAAAATGCTAGTAAAATATTGTTTCCAAGCATACCTATTTAGAGTTACTTACGTCTCCTAAGATCATCTTCTGCACTGTGATTTAGGAATTAAGTATTACTCTGTAAAGTTTGTCCATTGTTTGTAACTAAATGGAATGAGTAAGTTTATGAGAATTACTGAAACTCATCTCTTGGCTGCCATCAAAATGGTAAAAATACCTCAATCTAAAGTACTGAAAAAGCCTCTAAACAGATGCTGAGAAGGTAAACTCAAGAAGATCATTTAATTATCTGGAATGAGCTAAACCCTGGATGCATGGACAATATATAGGAAATAAGAGTTTCTGTACTTTTTGGTCTTAATTTTCAGAGGTTGCTACAGAAGGCTTCAAGAAAACGTTAATACTATATTTTTAACGTTAATTTATGGCAGTTTATTTGTATTCAGTGAAGATGGCAAGTATATAAAAACTGTCCAACTGAAAGAATAAATGCCATTGTGCACAGACCTTTAACATACATGGTACAAAACTCAGCACACTCAGAAGCAATATGCCAAGTCTTTTTTTTTTTTTTTTCTTCCTTAAAGTATTAATTCAATTTCCTAAAGCAGTGTTTCTCAAACTTTCTGATTCTTCATCAATATATTAAGTTGTAGGCCACATCTTATTAGGCCGTCTGCAATTTCAAAGTTATCATACCCCAGTATTAAAATGTGGATCTCTTCTGGAGTATACTCTCTATTCTTCAGAGTGACCCTTAGCCTCAGAATGTATTTCTGCATTAAATATGACTCAGGACTAAACTTTCTGGGCAGGTTGCAACTTATCACCAGCTTTGTGCAGAACAGTAGAAAGATTTTCAAGGTACAGAGTAGCACTGATCAGAGCTATGGAAAGAAACATTTTTCCAAAGGGCTGAGATCCAGGCACAGTTCTGCTAAAAATATGAAAAAATCAATAGTAGAATATGGGAAATTGGGGGATATAGTTTGGATAGATACCCAAACAATTCAGACGTAGTGGTAACTCCCTGTTCAGAGTTTCTTTAGCTGGCACTTTTAAGTGTAAATACCATAAACTGTCCCAGTCAGTTTATGTAGCTTCCGTGAGTGCCCTCCACTGGTATCAGACGTTTCCCTCTCAGATTATGAGTGAGGTGTAATTTTACCAACCTTTTTGCATCATACACCTGTGTCTTCAGCATGTGTATGTCTCTGTGTGTTTATCTGAGTGGATTTAAACTAACTTATTTGTTTTATTTTTATGGTTTTCAAATGTCTAATGCCGATACTCCTTACAAAACCCTGAGACTTCCTGAACTTCCATTTCATTGGTATCTCAAAACTTACTGCTCTTGCATCACATAAGCCTTTCAGTTTCTGCAAAGTCATCTTTTCATTGTGATATTTCTGAGATTTTAGTCTGTTAGTGCACTGAATTTTCTGGGGTTCCTTATAACTGAGTCTGACTCTTGCTTTTGCAGCCTCAGATAGATAAAAGTCTCAAATTCAAACTGCCACTTACTGTTTCAAAATTTAAATGAAAAATGCTGGTACATATAAGTGGGAGGTGGAAAAACATGTTAAAGACTATTCCGATTAGAAACACCTTGTTTAATAGAAAAGTTAGTGTAAAGGAATGACATTTGGCTCAGTGTCTCAGCAACTACTGACACTGCTAAAAATCTTGAGCGCCTCTAGATCTTTATTTTTCTGTAGTTTCTAACAAGTCAGAGTGTAATTAGTCTTCTAAAGGGTTCTGCTGCTTCATGGGAATGACATCTCCTAATTCTTGGTAGTTAATCATATATTTTTTGTGTTCTGCAGTGCTTGGTGATGCTCAGGTTTCAGGTTTTGTTTCCTGTCTAACTGAAATAAATTGTTGGGAGGAAGCATTGAAAGGAAGATTGACATGAGGGCTTTTTTCCAGGAAGCTAGCTAAATTCAGATTTATGCTGTTCTCACTGAACGTGACCCTGTTGCCACTATACAGTACTATGTATAGTGCAGCACAGTATATTCTCGCTCTGAGTGATACTTAGCTCTGTAACAGACTAGCTGTATGAAACTGAGCAAGACAGAAAAATTACTAGGAAAACCCCCAGAGCAATATATTGATGCAGTGATAAGCAGTCATGGTTTGGCAATATGGATTTCCAATTTGAGGGGCTTGTGAAATCGGTACCAGGTGCCAAAATAACTGGCCAGGAAATTTTTTATCCACCTACTTAGATGAATGCACATTTCTTTTGGTCACCAGTCTTTCTTATAGTTGTCAGTGCTCTATCCACATGATAGTGTATTTTGCATGGGGATACCTTTTGGATTTGTTTGGGAATTAAAGCTTCTGCATGTTGCTTGTGACTCTTAATCAGAAGTTTTGCATTGCAGCTCTGTAACAAAGCAAAAGTGTTTGCACGCTGACATTCTGGGTAGCTTACCAAAATGGCTCTGATAATGTTGGCTTTCTAGACACCTTGCAAAATTTTTTTTTCCTTCCCCTTGAGTCTGGTGGAGAGGAAAAAGAAAAGGTGTGAAGGCTGAAAATGACGTTAAAATCGATATTTCTGTAAGTGCCATGTTAAGCATGTATTATAATATATGATTTTTATTGTTCCTGTTAACTCTTGTTACTCGCTCCTTCTCCATCAAGCAGTGAACATTTTTAGATATAAATCTGTCTTGGATTACTTACAGGAGAATGAAAAGGAGGGCAGTTATGCCACGCCAGGTTGCTTTGTTTTTAGAGAAATGGTAGTCTAATTTTAGCCTAAGGACTATTAATATGCATACATCTAAAGGTGTTATACTACTCATTGTGGGAAGTTAGGTTATTGGAAAGACTACTGACAATTAGGAGGGAAAAGAAGAAAGTATCAAATATCAGAGCTAGTGATACGGTATGTGCGCTGTCGCTGTTTTCTGGTGCTTTCAGTGAAGCTGAGAGGTGTGAAATATCGTCTTGGCTTCTTAATTATGCCTTTGAGACTGCTAACTGGAAAGACTATACTACATTTCTAGAGCATTTTTAAAATTCTTCATTTAAAATTCAGTTTAAGTAATATTTTTGTATAACTACAGTCTTTATTACAGAGTTGCACTTGTAATGCCTTTAAGAACACACTTAACATTATATTGTGCATTAACTGTTAACTTGCAGAGCCTTCTTACACAGGGCATTGACTTTCTGCTGTCTTGCTCGTGTTGCTCAATGAGCGGTTTAAGCAATAATAGAAATGTTGGGTTTTGCTGATGTTTCGAGAACTGTTATATGACCAGAGAGGCATGAAACAGTTAACCTGTGGCAAGACACTTCTATTAGATTACCTATTAAATGCTGGTTTAGTTAGTGATGCATTGTACATGTATCCAGAGTATTTTACGTAAGATTTACATAAGTGAAATAAGCAGATTTTTTGGAACATTTTTATGTAATTGATTGTAGTTATCAGTCTTAAGCATTTTTCCCTTTTTTTACCTGCAGTATGGATGGAGCAGATCTGTGTTTTGAAATTGTGAAAAGAGCAGATGCTGGATTTGTGTACAGCGAGGCTGTAGCCAGGTATGTATTATAATTTTAATTAATCCCACAGCATAAATGGAAAATAATGGAATATACTGTTGTACAATCTGGTAGCTAAAAGTTGGAATACTATAAATATTCCTGTTTCCACATTCTGAATGTTTATTACAATAATTAGCATAATAAAAGTAGAATTTTGAAGCATTTTGTCCTTGACTATTTGTGTATTTGGATGGAGTTATTGAATAAAATATGATTTCAAATCCAATACTTAATTCTCTGTCTTTGCCTTTTATGGTTCTCTCATATGATGGCATTCAGTGACTTGCCTGGCAGGTGTGAGTGTTTTGGTCTTGATAGATGGAGTAGTCCTTTTTTATATATAGATAGATATAGATATATATGATAGTAACGCTCTACCTGATGCAGCACAGGATGCTGTTAGCTTTCTTGGCATTGTAGTATGGTCAGTAATCTGTTAGGGGATCCTTTGGACACGGGGGAGAAAGAAGTTAGTTGTCAATCTGCATCAAGCAAACCAAGATCTTGGTTCAGTCCCTTTCTAGCTAAATCAGGCACTGATACTCACTTTTTTCCTTTCTGTGTTTTGTTATAAAAAAGTGAAGGCTCCTGACTTCCTCCTTATATGAAGTAGAATTATTGAACCTTTGAAACATTTACAAAATGGAAAATGCAGATTTTCCTTTTCTAATTTTCCTTGGCTTCAATCAGAATAATCCTCAAACTTTAGATTTTATTATTTATTATTATAAACACAAACTCCATTCCACTGAACTCTGTATATTTAAGGTAAAGTTCGTTGATTAGTTTTATACAGTTTGACTCTTAAAACTTATTGCTATTCACATATAATAAACTATCTCCTGCAGGTTTGTCATATACGATGTCTTTGTTTTTCAGTCATTACATGAGACAGATATTGGAAGCTCTACGTTACTGTCATGATAATAATATAATTCACAGGGATGTAAAGGTAAGGGGTTTTAATTCTTTTTTTTTTCTTCACCACAGTAATACAAAGTACTGAATTTTGATTTCTGTAATTTAGAGGAACGGGGAAGCTGTAGAAGAGGAAGCTATATTTGTTGAGTGTATGTTTACTCTTACTGTGCCATGGAAAATTAGTGTCCATCTCTAATTGCATCAGTATAGAAGTTTTAGGAGGTCTTTATTCACAGAAGTCATATGCATTTGATTGGAACTTACTTTGAAAATCAGTTTAATTTCTAGTTTTTGAATGTTCATATGAAATCTGCTTGCATTTTTTTCTTGTTAGGAAAACGTGTATATAAATCAATCGTATAAATTAAACTGGAACCAATAGATTAATGGCATCGTTTTGACAGCATAATGATGGTCTTCATCCAAACTAAGATTTCAGAAAGATGTGCATGCTTAAATGCTACAGTATTGGTAGTGTATCTGCTTTTTGCAAGCAGTCGTAAACATTATTATGAAGACTCCTCTAATACAAACAAGTTTTGGAGGAGAAATAGAATGTTTAAGAACAGTGTATGTACATACTTATTTTGGTCTGGTGAATTTTGTACTATTTCTATGGATATTTATGGAACTAGTTTATCCCAAAGTACCGTAATGTAAATATTAGGGAGTTTTAACCTAAGTGGGTTTGACTCTCTTCAATTTGAACATGCATATTTTTTGTTAATGTAATTTTCTAAGATAGTTATTCCCACTTGTCTTCTCTAAGAGTTTGCTTTTATCCAAGGTGAGTCAAGCACTATAGGAATTAATGACAATTCTAATGAGATCTGATGCTGCAGTTTGAGAAGTGAATCTTGGGCTTTAGTGAACAGAGAAGATTAAGAGAGGGTAAGCTGTGCTTCAGATTCCTACAGGTGATCTGTGAGGGAAGAGGGTATGGACTGATGATTGTCATTTAAGGAGTCATTTGGTCTTGCATACACAGGCATTGCAGACCTTTCCCAATCTCTTTTTCCTTTCCTTCTAAAATCAAGAAAGTTATCCCATGTAATAGGCTTTTTTAAGTTTGGTATTTTACATTTGCTTACAGCAAATTCTAAAGGTGGCCTCTTAATTGCTGGTAAAATGTATCATCTTGTTCTGTCTTGAGGGTTCTAGATTCTTTTACTTGTTCTTTTTTGGTACCACATGACAATTTCAGAACTAACATAATCTTTGTGTTGCTGTGCATTCCTGAAAGCTACATCTGTTTTTGTTGGATCATTTTCTTGAACAAAAACAGATTTCAGTTTCAAGGGCCTCTGAGGGAGGCCCATTTTACTAAGTGTAAAATGGGAATTTACTTTGCAGCTTATCCAGACTCTGAAAGCTTTAAAATCACTGCTTTTATTAAATAACATCCTTAGAAGTAAACCTGTTCAATTACATGAGTGAGAAAGAATTTTTAATGTATCAGTCTAAAGTAGTGTGGACCAACAGAAAGTGTTTCAACTTGGCAAAAGAAATGCAGAAGTATAAATATAGGGTTTGGGTGTAGACCATATTAAGCTAACTGCAATATCCCAGCTCTAGATGTCACTGTAGACATTGTTTTGAAAGGAAGTAGACTAAAGGACCAATTTCCAAATTTTCTGCAAGGAAGAAAGCAAATTAATAAAAATCTATAAGGTTGATACGGTCATACTACGTTTTTTCCCCTCTTACGCTTTCTGTGGATGTTATAGTGAACTGCAAAATGTTTGATCGTTATCTGATGTACAGGAAAATTTGCACTGTATAGGCCCTGTAAGAATTAGGTGTCTTTTAGCCACTTTTGTTCTCTCAACTGATTAGGAAGAGTTACAAGAGGTACTCCAGTTTGCTGTAGTCTGGTGCCAGACTTCATCTGACTTGTCTAAGTGGCAATATCTACCAAAGCTTCTGGAGCACTACAACCACAGCCTACAATAAAATCCTGTGTGTTCCCAAGTCACCTCTGGTGACAGAATCAAAACATGAAAACTTTCACAAGATAGCCTGTAGTTGTCGTAATTTCCTTCATTGCTCTGTGAGACGAGATGTTTCTTGAGCCTCTGTATATCATTTGACCCCCCTTCAACATTGCTCAAAGGCTTTATAATCCATGACAATTGCACCTTTGCTTCACCTTCTGTTAATGCGATCCTGCATTCATTCACTGCTTGGAAGTTAGATTATATGATAAGGAAAGTAGAAAGTGTTAATGCAGGAAGGTGGAAAACTCAAGACAGCTATGCATCAGAAATGTGAATGTCAATAATTTTTTCCCTTACCACAACATTTATTCCTATTCTGCCAACCCAGTAATGTAGGACTCGGCAATTCCTTTTATTCTTTCAGAACCTTGCTGTGTCAGAAATAGCCAGAAGATCACTACCGAAAGTAGCGACATTGAAATAGGGTCTTTTCCAACATAGAATGTTATTACACAGTAGTTCATATACAGGATTATCTTTATGTAAGAGAACAAAAAAAGGGAAATGGGGGTAATATGGGTCTGAAATGAGATGCATGTCTTTTTCCATAAAAACCTTGCTGGAGCTTGAGTACCATTTGTCACTGAACTCACCCGCTTTCTCTTGAGCTGTCAGTATTAGACAATAAAGAAAGTATTTTGTTAAAATAGTCATTAAAAAGTGATGAATGGGAGAGGACCTTTAAAACAGGACAAAGAAACAGAAGAAAAACAGCTTATCTCTTTCTTCCAAATCTCCACTTCGCTATAATCTGTCCTGCAAAACAGTGTTTTCTCCTACTTCACCTTCAGGAATAAGAAAGTAACAAACTGGGTTAGCTCTGCATTAAAGTGGGTTTTTTCTGTTAGTGTAAATATAACTGAGGATAATTCTCTTGTATACAACAACACATTTATTACAGGTAATAATGCATATTTGGAGATTTAATGGAACTAAAACCAAGTAACCAAAATGTGTTCTATAGCTGTAATCTTTCTTCAAGACAGAGAAAAATTTATCATATGCCTCTGCAACTCTTAACTGCGAAGGACATCAGTGGTCATTGAACTTCGTTAAGTTCTGCAGTATAGAATTATTTTAATAATTACAATTTTAAAAGCTGCAAGTGGTGGTTTTGTTATAAATAGGTGACCTTGAATATTACCAATCCCTATGGCAGTTAATGTGGTGTGGAGCACCAAAAGCAGCATTGTGCATTTAGTGCAGTCACATTTAGTCAGCATTCAGTATTCTGAGTTGTTATATTCTCAGTGTTTGGGAAAAGTTGCTTTATCCTGTCGTGACAGGTTCACTGGGTTACCTGTTAGTAAGAGGACAGACTAACATTGATGTTGCTAGAAGAAGTGTAAGTGTATAAGTTATGAAGCAAGACAGTGTTCTATAAAAAGTGCATTTTTTTCAATGTTCAATGCAGATTTTTTCACCTGTTTATTTTTGCAAAAACTGCAATGGAATGTTTGGGGGGTTTTGGTTTTGTTTGGTTTTGGGGGTTTTTTTGGTTCGTTGGTTTGGGGTTTTTTTATCAGTAAAACATTAAGAGGTTTTAAAGTCTTCCATTGGCCTATATTGTGATGCTTATGTAGTATTTTATATAGTTGCCAAAATCTTTTTATAAAAATACCTTTTAATATAGCTGAAACGATTAGTTTAATCACATCCAGAGCTTTAGTTGCTGGGGTTTTATCCTTATTTCACTCCACATACTCCAACTTTGTTCTATGATTTCCATATAGTTTGAGCGCTTGTATACATTTTTGTGATCACTAAAATGATTGGTGTGTAGCTGAAGTCAGGGCAAGCTTGTTGGCTAAATGTAGACATAAAAAATTTTTATTATCGGTTTTTCTTCATAGTTATGAATGCTTGTTTACACCATGTGATCATCTAAATAGATAAAACTGCTAAAGCAAAAATACACATATTCTGCCACCTCTGCTGTTAAGATGCATTTCAATATTTCTGCGACTGGAAGTAAAAACACTTTTTCCAGAGAGTGGGACTAAGCATTACACACTGTTTTCCTGGTTTCAGCTGGGATAGAGTTAATTTTCTTCCTAGCTGCTGGTATAGTTATATATATCTATTTATATTTTTATATCATATATATAATTATATATATGTATAAAAATAATATGTATTATTTTATAGTGGTTTGAATATATTATGAGAATAATGTTGATAACACACTGATGTTTTAGTTGTTGCTAAGTACTTTTTATACTAGTCAAGGAGTTTTCAGCTTCCCATGTTCTACCAGGTGCACAAGAAGCCGGGAGGGTGCACAGCCAGACAGCTGACCCCAACCGGCCAAAGGGATATTCCATACCATATGATGTCATGCTCAGTATATAAACTGGGAGGAGTTGGCCAGGGCGCAGTAGTCGCTGCTCAGGAACTGGCTGGGCATCGGTCAGTGGGTGGTGAGCATTTCGACTGTGTGTCACACAAATGTGGTGCACAGTTGTGTATATTCTTCTATTATTAATAGTAGTAGTATTATTAGAATTATTATATTTATTTTCTCTTCCATTGCTGTCCTATTAAACTGTCGTAATCTCAGCCCATGGGTTTTAGTTTTTTCTGATTCTTTCCCCATCCCACTGGGGGGCAGGAGGGTGCTGCTTGGTTGCCAACTTGGGTTAAACCATGACAACTGTGTTGTGTGTCATATACTAATCTCGGTCCATGTGACTTGAGTCTTGATCTGTGAATAGATTTGCATGTTGATTTATGTGCTATACAGACTTAATTAACCATATGAATTCTGAAAGCACGCTCAGTTACCGCTTCTGTCTTTCATTGCCTAAACTACTTGTAGTTAGGCACTTCAGTGTTTGCTAGTAGAATTCAAGATTCTTATTACTCTGCTTTTTGGTATATCTAGAAAATTAGTAAAGCTTGTAGGTATGTGTTTGTATATGTTTATGTAAGTGTATATCAAACTGTGTACAAAATAAGTAGAATAGAAGCTGTTCTTTAAGACCATCTTCTCTATCTAATCTTCGAATATCCAAAATGAGAAATCTGTTGCATGTTACTTTTCTTCTATCCTTTTCACTTTGGCATGGAACCTGTTTTGTACTTTCTGGGGACAGTCAGGAATAACTGGTGCTTTTTATCTATTTTCTAGAAGTTATTAGACACTTGTGATCCAGTAGCAACTGCTTTGTGAGGATTTTGTTACATATTAAATTGTTACAAGGTTACTAAGGCTGGAAAATCAATAGCAGAAGTAGAATTAAGGTGACCTGTCTGTCCATGTTTTTCTGAGGAGCACTTCCTCATTCAGTGCAGAGGTTAAGAAGCTCCAAGAATAAAGCTTTCAGTATTTTTTCCTCAATGTTTCTTCAGCTGGTACTTTTTCCCCCCTTTTTATGTTCACTCCTATACATAGGCTTCCTAGCTCAGAGTCCCCATTTCTTGTTTTGTCCTGCCCTTTTCCTAACGTACTGTTAGCTGTCTGCTGCGTGTTCAGAAGCAGTTTTGCTGAGAAGTATATATATGCTGCTTGGCCTAACATCTACATGCTTTCTGATCAGGAAGTTTATATATTCCAGCCGTTTGTCCAGCCAGTCAGAAAATGCATGTCTTCTGATCGATGAGTTGGCCACCCATGCAGCACATTTAAATGGGTTAACCAGAAAGCAGACAGACACTTGCAGTCCTTTAAACTGCTTTGCAAACCACATGCTGTGCATATTTGCCTTAGGATTTTGTGGTCCCTGCTATGGAAATAAATTATTTTATTTTTTACTATACAATTCACAAGTCACCTGCTAACTTCTGAGTTGGCACCAGGATGTCTAAGCAGTGCAAGAAGTTCAGCGCATGAGGTGTGTTTTGCTGAAGTATTTCTCTGTCTGTCCCTCATGCCTTTCTGTTTTGGGCGATTTTTCCTCCATGAACTTTTCGATCGAATGCCAGGCCAACGTATTACTCAATTTGTAGTTTCTCAGATTACGTGTACTGCACAAAAGCTTTTCCACTATTTAAAACAAGGAAAACTGATGCAATTCAAAAATTTACAGGAGACATCATCTTGAACAGACTACATAGAAAAAAAGTAAAGTATATATAATTTTTTTGGTACTATGTAGAAATGGTGAAATGGGATATTGCTAAGAGTCTATCACAAAGTTATATATTAGTAGTAGTTCCCAAAGTTTTATCCATTTTCTTGCCTTTTTGATAAATGCAGCACTTGGGAACAAGTAGTTGTGACTACAAAAGTGGAGGAAGCATGACTTAAGCTTATGCTGTCATCTGTATTAAGCAAAAATCCACAGGCAGGCACTCTGCTGAAGTATCCTAACTGCATTCTGTATAAGGAATTTATGTAAGGAGGGGCAGAAGTAGTGGGTTCTCGGTTTGGGCCTGTGCAGATTATAAGAACACCTTGGTAGTAAACAGCTTTGTTCAACCCAGACTTAGAGCTACTGATCTAAAACCAGCCATCTAAGCAGCACTGTGCTGTCTGGAGGACTTAAACTGCTCAAATCAATACTGCTGTTGTAGGTATTTGGCCATTGATTGTGTTGCATGGTCGAGCATCCACCCACACAAACTGGCTTCCCATGCTCAAGGACTGTGTTTGCAGAGCAACTTTCCTACCGTGCTTTGTGGAATTAGACCCTGAATCTGCCCACTTAAGGTTCTTCCATAAGTCATATGCTAAACATCACATGGGAATCCTGTGAAAGAAGCAATCACTAAATTCCACTGTCGGGTAACATTGTATGTTACCTATGACTTTCTGTCTTTTTCACTTGCATCTTTAGTTAACTTCTGCAGAACATGAAGCAGCTGTCAGATTATATGAATTCTTGAGGTCTTTCCTAGAAAAGACCTAATATTTTATGTCTACTGGCACTTGGGTCAGTTTAGTGTACCTGTCATGGAACTCAGTGGTAGGGTTGGAAAGACAGAATTGCTTACTACATTTTATTGTGACATTTTGGGTGAGTGATAGGATTTCTCAGAATATGTAGTATTTTATAGCACTTTTACACTCGGTAAACTCCTCTTGATCTCAGTTGCAGAGAAGATTATACCAGCAAAAAAGACCATTATGTAATCTTATGTGTCTTCTATGGAAAGGATACAAAATAATTGAAGTCTCTACTTAAGTCATCATGATACTTTAAGGTCTACAGTTAAAAAGAAAACAACACCCCAACAACAAAAACTTCTGTCTTGCACTGCTCTCATACTGTTAAATGATCATTATGTGTTTATCATTGAATATATTTTATATACCAGTAAATAATAAGCATTTATGCCTTCCTAATTAAACCATAGAATTTACTTCACAAGATTAGACTAGGAGTATGGAAATTCCAGTGATTTATTTTGCTGTTTGTTATTTTTTAAACCCTAAGTACTACCAGAGGTTAGAAATAACTGCATGTATGCATTTCATCCTTTTTTTCTTCATTTAATATTATTGTACATTCAAATATGTTGCAATTTTGTAGATCTTTTGTGCTTTATGCACTCTTCTATAGATGGTCTGGATTTAAACATTGCTGTGAAGGAGGTGTCTTCTGGAGCAGCATGTGTTAATCCACCTTTGAAGTGGAATTAGTATGTAGCACTTTTGTGTCAGTACGCTATCCTGAGTACACAACGGCTGCGTACCAATAAGGAAGCCACTGCCGCAGCTGTTGGAACATGACTGCCATGGGTAAGCCTGCAAGAAAAATAGTTCGCGACCAAGTTACAGAGCACGTATAAACCCATTCTTCTCAAACACTAAGTAAAAACCTAGGCCACTAGAGTTTCTCTTCATCTGTGGATACTTCACCCCTGCAGGTGAAGTCATCACCTTCAAAACTTTCTCTTCAGAGTCACCATGTTGCAGATGTAATTTCAGGAATACTGTGGCCATGACAAGAAATGTCAGAGCAGGGTGATAAATTAGTTAACTCTTAAATCTGAGATTTCTGCTGGCTTAGTACAAAGCTGTAATAAAGCTTTTTCTGTGAAGGCTATAATTTTAAAAGTGCATAATTTCTTAAGTTTTTTACTCCTAAAAAAAACACTATAGCAAAATCTTAATGTGATGGACATAGCTAAAGTAAATAATGGCATTATTTACTAACTTTGGAATAAGATGTCATCAAGAATTTTTCTTTATGCACTAAAGCATTCTAGTATCTCACGATGCATTCTCCATTAAAAAAAAAAAAGGAATCAACCTTCTACCCAAATATTCCTGAACAAAAAATATGTGTTAATATTGAGTGTATTTTATAGCTCTTCCTGCTTCCTTAAGCCTTTGATACATGGTTCAGCCATGCCAGAAAAAAGCATCAGTGCTTTGTTCAGCCTTTTTTATAAAGGAAACCTGTGTCTAAAACATGGGACTCATTTACTGATGATGGAAGAGAACTGAGTCCTCAACTTCAGCCTAGTTTCTGCCTTCTTCCTTGATTATTTAGGTAGAAGACATTGTCTATAGGTCAAACACAAAATGCCTTTTGCATTGCATGGATAAAGGGGTATTACACATTTAATGTATTAATCACTCAGATTCATTTGGATATAAGCATCAGATTTATTATGGCTAACGTTGAAGTAGCAAGCAAGAGCATTTGAAAGAAAAAAGAAAAGTAACAGGTTATAATTTTATTTAAATATTTACATTTTGTGCAAAGTCTGGTTATAGGTAGTTAAAATGAGTTTATAGTTCCTTATGTTCTACTAATCTTTATATATTCCTTCACATTTCAGTTGTCTTTTCAATGAAAATATCAGCTTTACATTTGTCATGTTCTGGTGTGGATTTTGTAAACAGGCCATACAGACTTTTCTTAAATGTGGTATCTAGCAGAAAGATTATAACTGGATCTAAACTACTCTTGGCAGCAGCAGTACAAATAAGGAAATTTTTAATTTCCACCAGATAGTTTAGCCTTAGGCAGTCACCGTTAAGCAGTACATAAAACAGTGGCTTAAAAATATGGTATGGAAGAAAGCAGGCAATTAATATCATCTGGATGACAAGAATGTTTCTTTTTACTGTTTTGTAAATTAGATGTTTTTCTGCAATACAGGTATTTTTTTGTATTTTACTCAGCTGTCTGGTAAGAGAGTAGTATGACCACAAAACTGTTGTAAAAGATACAAAAAAGCATGCAGTGGCAAGAAAACCTGATATCATTGCAGCAGAGTCACCAACTTCTACACTGATGCTGTAGCATTTCTTCGATTCTTCCATAGTCTTTGCGTGGACTTTATATGCTATAGCTATTACTGTTATGCAGAGCACAGCAAGCCATATAGTAATGCACAAATATTTAGCAAATTTTGGCTGACAAAACTTTTCAAGTACACATCTGCGGAAGTTTTTATTAACTACTTGACAGTATTGTGCGCCACAGTGTTTGTTCAGTGTTCCATACTGACCTAGAGCAGTTAAACATAAAATTATAATAGTAACATACTTGCTGACATGTATAATGAGAGTCACAAAATGATTTGCTATCCTACAAGGTAGAGAGTTATAGGTCCATTGGTACCCTATGGCAAAATACACAGCCAGAAAAGGCATAGTGCTACATACGAGTAAATTTGCAGTGACAAGGTTTACCAGGTAAATGTATTGTGCTCTTTTTGTGAATGCTTGCCTTGAAAATATCCAAGCAGCGAGAATATTTCCCAAAATCCCAGCAGGAAATAGGAGAGAGTAGATGACTGGTAGAGCTACAGTAGTAGCTAACGATGGCTGAAGACATTCTGGAGTTGTCATTGATGCCATTATTTCTTGAAGGAATGGTCAGACCTGAAACACAATTAAAAGACTTATTCTTCTGTAATGTGCATCTAACATCTTTATTTTTTGCTGTTGTTTTAACTGTTCCTTTTTCTCCCCTACTTTTCAGTGTTACTAACTGCTCTTTGTCCTCTGGGCTTATCATTTTGAGTTTGCATGAGGTTACTCTTTGGGTGTTCTCTTCCACTAAGATTCTGTGAAGAAAAGTTGGCTGATGTTAAACCCCAAAGATTGTATGTGCATAGAATCTAATAAAATAAATGAGGAAACAGAAGGTTCAAGCTAGGGTCTAACAATAACTTGTGTGGTCTTGGTTTGTTTCTCAATCTTCTGGAACATCTGTGACCTACTTTGGAAACCAATTCTAGACTATTTTAACTTAAATAAGCCAAATAAGTGCAAAGTGTTACTTTAATTGCAGAAATGCAGAGGAGTATCCAGTACCTCCATTTAAATACAAATTAAACTGCACAATGCAGGAATCTGGCTAGATGCATTTATTCTGTGCTGATGTCTCTATCTAATGTTACTTTGTTCAGAGCTCTTATCTTAGATGTACGTTTTGCATAAACAATTCAGTCTGTATTTTTAAACATATGAAATGCTTGTGGAAAACTGCAATATGTTTATTTTTACCAAGTTCATTTTTCAATCTTTTCGCCATTTCCAGACTGCAAATAAGAAGTCAAAGGTCTATACAATGGCTGCATATAAAAACTGACATTTCCGCTTCCTAATCTATAGTGAACAGAGATTTTCTTGCACGGATACTATTTTAGTGAAGTGTATCCTAGTTAGCTTTTGTTCCATTTAAAAGGGTATGGAGAACATTAACAGATTTCAGACTTACAGACTGATAAATTTTTTTTTTAAAACAGCTGTAAGCAAATTAACTCAGATACCAAAGAGGATTCTGTGTAGCTGTGGTAAAAAGCCCACACACTAAGTCGATTATATAACAAAAACCTGTAAAAGTAATATTCAAAAATTATGCTGTAGACCATATTTGATAACTTGCAAATTAAACCAACTTTTATATCTGTTGCATTTTAGTGTACACTATGTCCCGTATGGATGGTTGTACCAAAATGTATTAAATTCTTTTATTACAATGAGTTAAATTCACAAAGTAATCATTGAATCCAGTCATTTAGAAGTCTAATGATCATTTTTGTGTCAATGCCCAAATTTTGTCAAGTGAAACAACAAAGTAGTAGTTTTAAGCTTACCTATGCAAGCTGCAGGCACCTTCCTTTGCGGAGAGGAAGTTTTTCTGTCTGATGTCCGTTTTATCTCCACTGCTGCAATGAAAAGGATTATATCTGAATCTGGAAAGTATAGTTAAGAACAGTATCTCTCTGACATAAGTAGGTTTTCAGAATGTGCACTTTTCATTTACAGTGTCAAAAAGCAGTTAGGCATTTAAAGTTCAGCCAAGATGATGCTGTCTATGCAAAAAAGACTTTGAAATTAGGTCAGGATGCAGCTCCATTAGACAAATAAAAAGAATGAGATCGTGTAGAAGAACGATTGTAACAGTCCTTTAGTCATGTAGGTATGGCACAGAAGCACCTTACAATGCTTTATATACTGCTTTCCTCTTTTTGGGGGTAGGAGGGATTTTTACTGTCATTCTCTTTAGGACTGCCCCTTTCCAGAATTTTTTTTTAAAAAAAAGTTGCTATTTTATGCATGAAAACTTGTATTTTCAATTACATTTAACTGTTCTTCAGTTCCAAGGGCTATCACAAAGCTGACTGTCTAGTCCCGAAACCCACATGCAATAATACTGTATCCATGTCTGTCCTCATATGAGTGACCAAATAAACACATCTCCTATGTCTTGTCAGGTGATGAATGGTGTAGAAGCAATTTGCAGCTGACGTGTTCTATGCATCAGTTGGGGAAAACCAACTCTGTGTCCAAAAAATACAGTATTTTACACAAATAATCCAGAATTGTGCACAGGACAGTTCTCTTCATCCACAGGAAGAGTTTGGTCACGGATCAGTCAAGCTCTTTTTAGCTCTGCTGAGCTTGTGACCTTTCAATTTTCTTGTGATACATCTGTCATTGTCAGATATGGCTTTTCAACAGCTGTAAGTTCCATTATGAGAACAGAGGAGATACCATATAAAAACTTCTGCAATTTTGGTAAGGTTCTTGTTTTGATGGTTTTGCTTTATGCTTAAACATACACTGTGAG
Organism: Phalacrocorax aristotelis; assembly: GCF_949628215.1. Classification (NCBI taxonomy): domain Eukaryota; kingdom Metazoa; phylum Chordata; class Aves; order Suliformes; family Phalacrocoracidae; genus Phalacrocorax; species Phalacrocorax aristotelis. The sequence continues at coordinate 95,780,792 of NC_134276.1, read as the reverse complement.
AACCCACCTCAGTGATCTAGTATCAATTTTGTTGTTCAGCCTCATTTATAATTTTATATTCTCTCTACTAAAATGTTGGACATTTACACTGGTTGTCTATTTAGACAACATAGTTGATCTCATTTAAGATTAAATTTAAGTGAGGGGAACTTGCTGTGGAGTATTAGTAATTAGTTTGTAATGCTCTAACTAGTTTGCATGTACTTTAATTCTTGATCCTGTTAGATTTAGTTAGAGTTTGTTTTTACTTTTTCCACTCTTGAATGTATGATTATATTAACATTTGTTCTAACAGAGAGTCTTGTATTAATTAAATATTTAATAGTCTTTTCGGTAGTCTTAGAAGTCCTTACAAGTACTGTGGTGTTCCATTCAGGTTTAGACACAAGAACGCATATCTTGAAAATATGCTAAGAGGAGACATGCCAAAAAATGGTGTGAGCAATTCCAGTAGCAGGGTTTTTTAAAAATAATAATAATAATAATTATTATTATTATTATTCTGTTGGTTATTAACTGTAGCCTGTAGTGTTTATAATTTGATGACCATAACTCTTGCTGCAGGAAGAGGTAATGCTACATTTTTTTCTGAATTATTGTATGGTAATGATTATTATGGTGAATTACAGTTTATCAGACTTCATTTTGGAACTGATTAGTGAGATGAGTAACAAAGGAATGGGATACTATAAGTTTAAAAAAAAAAACCCACCACCCAGAAATACAGTTGCAGTTGGTTCTAACCTGTAGTAACCACCTTCATTCTTGTAGTGGACTGTTTCCATTCATCTTACTTATAAAAGACATATTTTATCTAAAATATATTTGATGATACTCAAATGGTAGAAGTGCATCTTTTATGTGATTCACTCTTAAGTCCTTCAGAATTTTTGTGGAAGGGACAGGTAGTATCTTTTTCTTTTTAAAGCACATTTATGTCTGTGGTTTGAGAGTTCTATGAAGAAGTTGGCCTTGCTTTGTGATAAGTGCAAAGATGTAGTACCCCTCTCTGTATACAAACTTAAAGGAACCAGGACTCACAAGCAAGATAACTTTTGAAAGTAGCATGTGCCAGAATATATTATTCTGGTATATTTTAAATAATTGGTCCAGCTTGTTAAAACATGGGCTTATAAGTAAAGCCTGGCTTTTTTTTCTCCTCATTTTGCTTATCATTTTGCAGTACTACAATACACCATTAGTCGTTTCTCTGCCATTCATGTTCTTACTTATACACTTCCCACTCTAACAGCGCAGTTTGAATGTTAAGGCTTTTTCCAGCTTCATCCCTTCCCCCCTGTTATTCTCACTCTCATGTTGTCTCTGAACAACTTCTGTGCAAGGATTTTTCCTACCTATTCACTCTACAAGCAGTGAATAGTGACAGCGTTGTAGCACCTTCTCCGCTCTCTTGGATTCCACAGAGCCCTCAGTAGTTGGGATTTTATGTAAAGTATGGAAAAAGTCTGGCAGAAGGCTCCCAGTGCTACAGAGAATATATTGCAAATATATTTTTGATTGGTGGAACATTATCCATGGGTTCTTTTCTCTGTACACTTTATTTGTACTGCGCAACACAGCTCCCTCCTCTCCACCTTGATTCTGTATGTGCTTTCAGAGAAAACATTAAACTAAAGGGTCCATATGTGAATTTTCCAGTTCCAGGAATCATGTGACTCTCACTTGTTTATCAGTGATGTAAGTTGCACTCCTCTTTTACAGTTTCATTCACGTTGTGAGGGAAGTTGTTCAATTAAATTTTTTCCATGTTGTGTTAACAAAACAATTTATACTTGTCTGCCCCCATGAAAAATACCAATTTGCCAGTTAGAACCATAATTACAGTTAACTTCAGAGCAAAAATGAAAGTTAATGGAGTTTAACTATGGTAGGCAGGTAAGCCCCATACAGCCGCTCACTCGCCCCCCCCTTACTGGGATGGGGAAGAGAATCAGAAGGGTAAAAGTATAAAAACTTGTTTATGATTTCTGTCTCTTCCCCCTCCTGTTCTTGTGGCTGCTCTGCTGCAGAAAAGGCTGCTTCTGATGCTTCCTCCTGTTCCCTCTAACACGCTCTGGTCAAATGTGTTGTTATATTGAACCCTTTGAGTCCCACATTTGGTGCCAAAAAGGGTTGTTGTGGTAAGAGTGTTGTGGTCCCAGTAAGTTGCTAAGCCCCACACAGCCGTTCGCTTGCTCCCCCTCCAATGGGCTGGGGGGGAGAATTAGAAAGGTAAACATGAGAAGACTCACGGTTTTAAATAAGGAGAGTTTAAGAAGTTTAAAGAAAAGGAGAAAAAAATTAACACAACAGAAACAAGTGATGCAAAAAACCCCAAGTGCTCATCACCAGCTAGCCAATGCCCAGCCAGTTCCTGAGAAGTGGCAGCCCTGGCAAACTTCCTCCCCGGCTTTTATTTCTGAGCACAAGGTCATATGGTATGGCCTATACCTTTGGCCATTTGGGGTCAGCTGTCCTGCTGTTGTGGTTTAATGCCAGCTGGCATCTAAGCACCACACAGCCCGTTGCTGACTCCCCCTGGGGTGAGATGGGGGAGAGAATCAGAATGGTGAAAGTGAGAAAACTCATGGACTGAGATAAAGACAGTTTAATAGGTAAAGTAAAAGCCACGTCCACAAGCAAAGGAATTCATTCACTCCTTCCCATCAACAGGCAGGTGTTCAGCCATCTCCAGGAAAGCAGGGCTCTATCATGCATAATGGTTACTTGGGAAAACAAATGCCATTGCTCCAAACATCCCACCCTTCCTTTTTCTCCCCCCAGCTTTATATGTTGAGCATGACGTCATATGGTATGGAAAATGCCTTTGGTCAGTTGGTGTCAGCTGTCACGGCTGTGTCCCCTCCCAGCTTCTTGTATGCTCCCAGCCTGCTCGCTGGTGGGGTGGGGTGAGAAGCAGAAATGGCCCTGACTCTGTGTAAGTGCTTGTCATGTCCCAACCTGAGAGGAGGAGGGAGAGCAACCAAGGTTCTAATGATCCCCTCAGACTAAATTAAGGTGAAATGACACCAGTTGATCAATTAAACATTTTATTTCAGTGCAGAAGTAACTTGAACTTGAAAAGGCCACTCAAACTTGAAAACATGGAAGAGTGTTGCCGGTGGGGTTTTTGTTAAGAATATTTGTAAAAGAAGAAGAGGAAAAGAGGGGGGGAGGGGAGGATAGGGAGATATTACCACCCGTGGATCCAGCACCAATGATGACAGATGTGATGATCTGCCGGTGGTGGGGTGCATCAGTCTCTTTGTTGTAGCGTCTTTTATAGTCTAATCCTCGCCTTCAGTTACGCCTTCTGTGAGCTTATGTGGTTCTTGTTCCAGAAGTTTCATGATCTTCTGCACAGGTGCCATTGTGAGGGGTGGTCGCAAGGGGTCTTTCGAACAGTCATAAGCCCCTTCCTCAAATAAACTTTGTATGACCTCTTCAAGTTGCTATGTGAGGCACAACAGAACATTGGACTGTGTATCCTCTAATGTGCCCCCTCTGCCCACCAATTTCCCAGCCTCAGTTCACTACATCCTGCTTTACAACAGCGTTTGAGACATTAACTCTTTCAGTCCCTCACAGCACTGCTCAGCAGTAACTAAAACATCCCTGTATTATCAACACAGTTTTCAGCACAAATCCAAAACATACCCAATACTAGCTGCTATGAACAAAATTAACTTTATTCCAGCCACAACCAGCACATTCTCCACCCTTTATTCCATACCATTTACATCATCCTCAGGTACCACACTATCCAATGCAACCTCATTAACCACCACTCCCCTTCCCATCCTTTGATATAATACACAGATATCATTCCCTTAGTCTGTGGACCACCCCGGTAAATAGTCCATAAGATGTCCACCAAGTTCATTTAGTCCATGGCTTTGGGCTCCATCTGTTATGGTGGTCATGCAGGACAGGAGAGGTGGTGTGTTGCATGGAGTTATTGGGCACCAAAGCCAGCTCAGGTTGGGTCACTGCTGCACTTGCGCTGCTTCTTGCAAGGCTTGTCCTCCATTGGTTCAGGTGGTTCCTGCTATAGTAAATCCTATAATGTGCAACTCAAATGCTGGGTTGCAACAATTTAAAGGTATTTCCATTACAATCTCCACCCCTGGTCCTTTTGGACCAGTCTATAGGGTTTAACATTGCAATGAGCTCCCCTTGCCCCTGCTCTGGCTTGGACTTATCCACAGACTGCAGTCCCTTAGGGGCGTACCTGCTCCAAGTGGAGCCTTATCTATGAGCCACAGTCTCTCCAGGGGTACACCTGCTGTGGCATAGACTTATCCACAGCCACAGTCACTTTGAGGTGCACCTGTTCCAACATGGCCTTACCCACAGCCACAGTCCCTTCAAAAGTAAAGCTGCTCCAACGTGGCTTTAGCCATGGCTGCAGTCCCTCCAGGGGTGTACCTGCTCTGTCATGGGCTTATTGATGGCCACACACTTTGAGGTCCTCCAGCATGACCTCATGCACAACCACAGATGCTTCAAGGTATATCTTCTTCAGCATGGACTTATCCTTGGGACACAATCCCTTCAGAAGTATACCTGCTGCGGCACAGACATAACCACAGCCACAGACACTTTGAGGTGTACCTGCTTTGGCATGGGCTTATCTACAGACACTTTGGGGTACCCTGCTCCTGTATGGACTCATCCACAGGTCACAGTCCTTTTGACTCAGATTCACACTGGACTTCCAGCCTGTCCAGTATAGCAGCACAGAAACAGCAACAGTACCCTGGCCATCTGCCAGCCCAGGCGCCTGGCCATTGCTGTTATCGGAATGTTCCCAGGCACAGCAGAGTGAGGTGATAAGCAGGACAGCAAGCAGTGAAAGCCGCTAATGAGCACCGGACTCTAGTATGCAGTAAGGCAGGCAAGCCCCATGACAAGCACAGGAGCCTGCAAGTTAACGGCTAAACAGCAATAACAACTATAAATTCAATCTAGCACACTCCAGTCAAACCTGTTGTTATGTCAAACCCTTCGAGACCCACATTGGGCACCAAAAAGGACTATCGTGGTTTAATGCCAGCTGGCAGCTAAGCACCACACAGCTGCTCACTCACTCCCCACCTGGTGGGATGGGGAGAGAGTCAGAAGGTTAAAAGTGAGAAAACTCATGAACTGAGATAAAGACAGTTTAATAGATAAAGTCAAAGCCGTGCACTCAAGCAAAGCAAAACAAGGAATTAATTCACTCCTTCCCATGGACAGGCAGGTGTTCAGCCATCTCCAGGGAAGTAGGGCTCCATCATGCATAACAGTGACTTGGGAAAACATAGGCCATCATTCCGATGGTCCCCCCCTTTCTTCTTCTTCCCCCAGCTTTATATGCTGAGCATGACATCATACGGTATGGAATATCCCTTTAGTGAGTTGGGGTCAGCTGTTGTCATGGTTTAGCCCCAGCCAGCAACTAAGCACCGCGCAGCCACTCGCTCGTTCCCTCGACCCCAGTGGGATGGGGGAGAGAATCAGAAGAGCAGAAGTAAGAAAACTCATGCATTGAGATAAAAACAGTTTAATAATCAAAATAAAATAGTAATAGTAACAATGGTGGTGATGATGATGATGACAATATAAAGAAAAGGTAAATAATGAGAGAGAGAAATGAAACCCGGGGAGGGGAATAAGTGATGCAACCGCTCACCACCCGCCGACTGATGCCACCAGTCCCCGAGCCACAATCGCTGCTTCCCCCAGCCAACTCCCCCCAGTTAATATACTAAGCATGACATCATATGGTATGGAATATCTCTTTGGCCAGTTTAGATCACTGTCTTGGCTGTGCACCCTCCCCTCCTGAATTCTTGTGCATCTGGCAGAGCACGGGAAGCTGAAAAAGTCCTTGACTAGTGTACACGCTACTTAGCAACAACTAAAACATCTCCACATTACCCACAGTTTTTAGCACAAACCTAAAATGTAGCCCGTACTAGCTACTATAAAGAAAATTAACTCTATCCTAGCCAAAACCACGATCCCAGCTGTGCCCCTCCCAACTTCTCGTGCCCCCGAGCCTACTCACCGGTAGGGTGGGGTGAGAAACAGAAAAGGCCTTGACTCTGTGTAAGCACAGCTCAGCTGTAACTAAAAGGTTCCTGTATTATCAACACTGTTTTCAACACAAATCCAAAATATAGCTCTATGCTCCATCACATGTAACAGTTACTTGGGAAGACAAACACCATCACTCCAAAGGTCCCCCTCTTCCTTCTTCTTCCCCCATCTCTATATACTGAGCATGACGTCATATGGTGTGGGATATCCCTTTGGTCAGTTGGGGTCAGCTGTCCCGGCTGTGCCCCCTCCCAGCTTCTTGTGCACCCGGCAGAGCATGAGGAGCTGAAAAAGTCCTTGACTGGTGTAAGTGCTACTTAGCAACAACTAAAACAACTCCACATCATCAACGCTGTTTTTAGCACAAATCCAAAACACAGCCCCATACCAGCTACTATGATGAAAATTAACTGTATCCCAGATGAAACCAGGACAGGTCATTTGACATGTTACAGTGTAACTTTCAGCAGACCTCCCAAGATGCTTCAGGACTGTTTGCTCTTCAGTAGTATTGGTTTGCAGAGCCTGGCATTTTATCCTCAAATTTGGGAAAATTGATTGCAGGAAAAAATACATAAGCATTAAATATTTTCAAAAAATAGTAAAGATACCTGCTTTTGGTTTTTGGTCAGTAGTAATTGTTTCCTACAAGACAACACTCAAATCCTTTTCTGAGCCAGTTGATACATCTGGCCTTTAGCATCCTGAAGCACTGATTAACACAGTTGTGGAAATCCATAAGTATTTTCACTTGTCTGGTTGTTTTTTGGGTTTGTTTTGTTTTTTGGTTTTTTTTTTGTTGTTGTTCTAACTGCTACTCCTTTAATGTCACCCTCTGACAAAGATCATAGTCATACCTGTTCCCCTCTTCTGCGCCATACCTGCCATTATAGACTTGTGCTCCCTTTCAGATTTTAATTTCTGAGCTGAAGAGTTAATTTATTTAATGTAGTCTGTATAGAATTTGTATCATATAATTATACAATAGCACAATGGTGACTTCTCAGTTTTTCCCTCCTAATTTTAACAGTCTGTTTGCTATTTACTGCTGTTGAGCAGAGTTATATTTTTAATTTTTTTTAGGTTTGACTACCCCGAATATTTGTCATCTCCTTACTCTCATTCCAGATTGTAGTGTTAAACATGTTCATAAATGTATCTATTTGCAGATTCTTGGGGAATATCATGAAGGAAAAAGTCTATGTGTTTTTAAGTGTTCTTTCTGATTTGTAACCAGTTCTCAAAGAAGAATTAACATCTAACATTCTCGGGTTTCTTAGAGCTTTTAGTAAGTGACCTTGCTGAAGTCCAAGTACAGCATATCACCTTTGTCCCAGTGCTTCTCAGCTCTTCCAGAGAGCTCCTCTCTTATTGATTTTCTGGTACATAGCTTCCCCCAAACAAATCTATTCAGTTTTCCCTCAGGTACCTTATATACACTCAAGCTTGCCTAGTTTTATTTGTCTTTATAGGTGCTATGGATTTGCCTAATACAAGCATTAGACGGTAGCTCCCAAAATCTCTTTAAAAGATCTGGGTCATGTTTGATGCTTGTGTACAGAGGCTGGTTTAAGTAACAGATTATCCTGTACTGAAATGCTTTTGAAACATTTTAATGTGTAGCATGTAGTCCTGGGAAAGTGTTACTCTTCGATATTTCTTCTAAAATGTTGGGGTTTTTTTTGAAACCTTGTCTGCTGATATTGTACATGGCTTCCTTGGTGCTCCTTCTTTACAATCTGTAAAGAATGGCTGTTATGCAGAACACATCTGGTCAATGGAAATAGGTATGAGTGTTTAAGGCTTTCCTCTTGAAGAAAATACTGACTAGATTTCACTGTTAAAATATTAAAAACAAAAAAGCCCATGTAATACTATTCAGATGATGGACCAGAATCTTGAAAGTTGTACTGCAAGACTATTTTCCTGTTTCCTTTTATGTATTTAGTTGCTTACAAAATGATGTTATAGTAACTAAGTAAATGCTACATAATTTACAAAAGCATGCCCAGCATACTGCAGTGGTTTAGTTTTTGTCCTGTGGAACACATTTCTATTTGCCTTTGACTTTAAAATTCAACTTCACTTGTAGCATTGAAGCCCTGTACTATTACTTGGATCTTCAGAAGAGATCTGAGCTTATTTTTGCAGTCATACAGTATCCATGAACTGCAACCCTTGTAAATGAAAATTCTGTTTTAAACAGAACACTTTCTTCAAAATAATTTTAGAATTCAAATTTTGTTCAAGCCTCACTGTGTCATTAGTGTCCATCCTGTCCCATGTTCCCCATCCCACCCTTCCCAGCCTGGTGCCATAGAATCATAGAATGGTTTGGGTTGGAAGCGACCTTTAGAGGTCATCTAGTCCAACCACCCTGCAGTGAGCAGGGACATCTCCATCTAGATCTGGTTGCTCAGAGCCCCATCCAACCTGACCTTGAATGTTTCCAGGGATGGGGCATCCACAACCTCGCTGGGCAACCTGTGTCAGTGTTTCACCACCCTCATTGTAAAAAATGTTTTGCTTATATGCAGTCTAAATCTACCCTCCTTTAGTTTAAAACTATTGCCCCTTGTCCTGTCACAACAGGCCTTGCTAAAGAGATTGCCCCCATCCTTCCTATAGTTCCCCTTTAACTACTGAAAGGCTGCAATAAGGTCTCCTCGGAGCCTTCTCTTCTCCAGGCTAAACAACCCCAACTCTCTCAGCCTGTCCTCATAGGAGAGGTGCTCCAGCCCTCAGATAATTTTTGTAGCCTTCCTCCTCATGGCCTGCTCCAACAGTTCCATGTCCTTTCTGTGCTGAGGGCTCCAGACCAGAGCTGGATGCAGCACTCCAGGTTGGGTCTCACCAGAGCAGAGTAGAGGACAGAATCACCTCCCTCAACCTGCTGGCCACACTTCTTTTGATGCAGCCCGGGATACAGTTGCTTTCTGGGATGTGAGTGCACATTGTTGGCTCATGTCCAGCTTTTCATCCCCCAGCACCCCCGAGTCCTTCTCTGCAGGGCTTCTCTCAATCCCTTCATCCCGCAGCCTGTATTGATATCGGACATTACCCTGACCCGGGTGCAGAACCTTGCACTTGGCCTTATTGAACCTCATGAGGTTCTCACAGGCCCACTTCTCCAGCTTGTCTACCTCTCTTTGGATGACATCCCATCATTCTGGTGCGTCAACTGCACCACTCAGCTTGGTGTCATCTGCAGACTTGCAGAGGATGAACTCGATCCCACTGTCTATGTCATTGATGAAGATATTAAACAGTACTGGTCCCAGTATGGGCCCCTGAGGGACACCACTCATCACCAGTCTCCATCTGGACATTGAGCCATTGACCTCTACCCTTTGGATGTGGCAATCCAGCTAATTCCTTATCCAGCAAACAGTCCACCCATCAAATCCATATCTCCCCAGTTTAGAGAGAAAGATGCTGTGGGGGACCATGTCAAAAGCCTTACAGAATTCCAGATAGATGGCATCTGTAGCTCTTCCCTTGTCCACTGATGTAGTCACTCCATCATAGAAGGCCACTAGGTTGGCCAGACAGGACTTGCCTTTTGTGAAGCCATGCTGGCTGCCTCAAATCACCTCCCTGTCCTCTGTGTGCCTTAGCATAGATTCTAGGAGGATCTGTTCTATGATCTTCCCAGGCACAGAGGTGCAGGGCCCTCCTTTCTACCCTTTTTAAAGATGGGCATAATGTTTCCCTTCTTCCAGTCCCCAGGGTCTTCACCTGACTGCCATGACTTTTCAGATATCATAGTGAGTGGCTTGGTAACTGCATCAGCCAGGTCCCCTCAGGACTCTGGGATGCATCTCATGAGGTCCCATAGACTGGTGTATATGCAAGTTCCTCAGATAGTCATGAACCTGATCTTCCTTTATAGTGGGAGGGGTTTATCCCCCTGGTCTCCATCCTGTGGTCCAAGTGTTATCAATCAACTATTCACAGTAAATGGCACATGATTGATGACACATGATCAGTGTCATCAATCAACTATTCAGAGTAAAAGAAATATAGGCAGAGAAAGAAAGATGAGATAACGTATATATCTTGTGAAATGATGGTTTATAAACTCCACTAGATTTACCAGAGTTGATGTAACTATGTGGAACTACTATACTGCATAGGAGAATTGCAGAGGACAAGCAACATGCTATTCCTTGCACTATACAAATACAGAGCAAAGACAATTATTGCTTCAGTGTACATATAATAGGATGACAAGATGATGGATAAAAGATGGTGAAAAAATATTACACAATTTTTGTGAGAATCAGTTAGAAATTATTGTACAAATATCTTAATAGTATGCTGAAATTTTTAAGAAAAAATGCGGTTACCATCATACTTTTATGAAAATTACATGTTTGTAGGAATCTCTCGCTTGAAGATTAAGAAACACTACCCTTTTTTGTAAATAAAATAAGATAAAATACACTGGCTAATCACTGTAATTTAACATGTTTATACCCAGTTTCACCAAAGCTGAATGGAGTAAAATCACATAAAAATTAAAACAAGTTTATATCTAGCAGAGGTGAAGTGTTACCTTTACTTTGTTCAATAGGAGTTTTATGAGTAGCATCTGTAAAACCACAATATTGTACATAATTAGTAAAAATCCACAAGTTCTGACACAGATTTGGTATAAAAAGTCACATGATCCATCAGAGAAGTTATTGGTAGTTGTATTAAAACCAACTTCTTTACGCCAGCTTACTTGAGCAATATTGTTTGTATGTGTTCAGGATAATAAATCCTTATTTTATGGAGCTTAACATCTAGTGTCTAATTAGTTCACTTTTCTGGCTTGTCATGGCAGACATTTAAGTTGTTTTTTGTATAACAGCCTCTTTACTCATCTTTGGGTCTAACAACCCCCACCTTCAGCCCCTTGTTTTTTAAACAATGTTGCAGTTTGAAATTTTTATTTGTGCCTAAATACATAAACCTGTTTGGTTTTAATCTGAGAATACAGTTGTATCTATGGGACATTGCTGTTACATTGCTGTTTACATAGGATCAGCAATTATCTGGATTATTTTAATCACGGGAGAAGGGAAGGTCTGTGCTGGGGAGGAATTATGCAGCTGAAATGCATGGCTTTGGATATCTGTAAGTAGACCAGAGACTGAGCCTGAGCAAAGATCAGAGCTTATGTGTCAGGTATTCACAAGAACTATTTTTCCTATTCTGTTCTTTATGCTCAGTTCTGTGAGTTTATTATGCTTGTTGAACTACTTTGTGTAGCTGCAGTCACCAAATTTGTCAGACTTTGAAGGAAATATAAGGTAACTGAAAATACCCATATGTCATCTCTCCTCCTTTAATTCTTAATTTTCTGAAAGCATTGCTTACTTTTTCTCAGGTGTTCAACCTTGACATTCATTAAAATGTTGAAAATATAATAAGGGGCTTAGGAGGCTTGAATATTTTAATTTTTCTGTTTAATAGAACAAAGTGTATCTATTGTAATTATAACTGAATTAATGGAAGTCGTATTCTTCATTTTTAAGCCGCATATGTTGCTAAATTCTCAAATGTTTTCTTGGGAAAAATACTTCTGTAAATGTAGTTAAAATGCTGATCTCTTTGAAACCTATTAAAACAGAAAATTACATAAAATCTGTGATGGTTTATATAGCTCTTTAAAATAGGACACAATTTACTTTTTGCAAAATTCATCTTTTAATCACATACACAAGTTGGTACTGTTAATGTCTATATACAAGATTCCTTATACAGGTTCAAACCACTTTGTGGAAATCTCCTTAAACGGTTAGTGTTCTAGTTTAGTCCAACAGAAGATGTCAGAGAACTTCCTGTTTTGTTTTCCTGGATAAACAAGAGTGAAATACTTCTGAAAAGTAACTTCTCATTTTCACAAACAGAAGTAAGACTTCTCATTTCTTAACAGGAAGAAAGAGTCAGGGTTAGTAGCTGTATAGTATTGCCATTGATACATCTTAAATTGATGTCCTGAAGTGACAGAAAGTAGTATCCAGTCATTTAAACAATCAAATCAGAGACTTCTTCTTTAAAAAACTTGAGTTTTTTAAAGTGGTAGTAGATAATCGCTCTTGTGTATATTGTCCAAGTTTTATTTCTGAAGTGCTTTCCAGGGTAAAGCTTGAATCTCCATGAAGTCTTCTGCAAATAAGTTGGAATACAGTCTTACGGACACTTCTAGACATTAGGAAATACATAACTGGGTCTAAGCAGCTGTTAAAAGATGAAAATATGAGCATCACCTCATTGCATTTGTGAATGATTTCCTTCCAATAACAAGGTGGATTTTGTAACTGTGATGTAATGTAGACAAAACGGAACATGTGGTACGGAACAAAACAGATGGTGAAAATAATGAGTACAATGAAGGAATTCCTTGCTGTCTGGGTGTATTTTCCTGCATTGGGAAAATCTGCTCTTTTCTTCGAAATTTTCAGAAGGTTCTTGGCAATTTTAACATACGAAAGTATCAAAAGAAAAAAAACTATCCAAAAAATTACTACAATAATATAATTTAAAATTGCTTCTGTCATTGCGTCCTGTTTATTTCGGTAATGAAAGCACAGAGTAGAATTTCTGTCCTCACTCTTAAAGAAAGATGGTGCAACCACCATTATAAATCCTGCTAGTGCAAATGCCCACACGGTGCAACAAATATGTATACTTCGTGTAGTACTTAACATTTTAGGGTGCTTCACAGACTTATTTATTTTTACATAACGATCTAGACTAATTAGTCCCAACAGTACTATGCTAATATACATGTTCATATAAAATAGAGTTCCTACAATCTTGCATAAAATCAGTCCAAACATCCAGGTGTTTTTGGAAACATGATAGAGTATTCGGAAGGGAAGACAGAAGATCAGCAAAAGGTCTGCAATGGCTACATTTACCAAGTAAACTTGGATAGAATTCCTTTTCTGATGAATGCACAGGAAAGCAAACAAGGCTACAACATTTCCAACCAACCCAATGACAAAAATAATAGAGTAAAAAACTGTCAAAGCAAGTGACAGTGAGTTGTCATCCATGGGACAACTGTCATTGTTTTGAATTTCTGAGGCATTTATGGCTACGTTAGTTTGGTTACTCCAGAAGACTTCTTTGTATGGCAGAGTGGTCAGTAAATCAGCTGAAGCTGCAGCCATCATTTGTGAGGACTTTTTTAGCTGTTCTGTAGGGATGCAAAGAGAAATTTTCAGAATTAGATTGCCATGGGACCATTTTCAGGTTTGCTTGCTTTATTGCATACAGTCATGTGGTATGAACATAAAAGGCAATAACTAAAAAAAGTAAATGCACCAAAGTATCTCTGTAGCTGAGTAGAAGGAGGGCTTTTAGCCAGATATCATGCCTAGAATAATCGGCTCCGTTTTTCTTCACATGAAGTAGGCAAGAACAGACAGTACAGAGCGCTCACACAGATAACTATTTTTGTAATTGCATCTTTATTACTGCCTTGTATTGTTTTAAAAATCAACTGTTCTGTTTTGCTGAAAATTTTAGAATATTTTTTCCTTTATAAGTACAAATATTTTTTTTAAGTTCTGATGTTAGGATTAGTCTTTCTGACACGGTAAACTTTAATTAAGATGCAAAATAGGGTAAGCATGGCTAAGTGAAGTATCCTCAGTGTTGATACAAATTACCTAGAAATATATCAAAACAATTTAAAACTCATTTTTAAAAGTACCCAGGGTCTCTTGCATGCAAGTCACTAGTTTTCAATTAGAAAAGCAATTGTCAATTAATATTTATTTGTCTATGTAATCTGTTATAAGTAACACTGTGGGTCAGTACTCTTAGAGTGGCTTGTTTTTAATAATTTATATCTTTATGTAAATTGAAGTATTTTTTCCTTTCCTTGACTGTTAAAAAATCAATATTACACAAAGAAACTAATATTGGCTGGAAACCACATTAATGCAGTAACAGGTTGTTTTCACATCTTCCCTTTTTTTCATTGTTTTCCTTGCTTTCATTTAAAAGTTTTTAATTTCACTAAGCTTATTTTTGACCAGGAAGGTATAATCTGGAAGATAAAGGTCAGCTTTGATCAAAGAAGGAAAACCAAAAAATGTGTGTTTACAAGAGTAGAATCACAGCCTGTGTAGAATCAGTTTAGAGAGGTGGGTAAGACTAATTAGTAATGATACAATATTGTCCTCAATTTGTATAAAGTAGTAATAAAAGATTTCATAAATAAGTTTATTTAGATTTTTTTTAAAAGGGGCAAGGTTTTTTCCACTAATCTCACAAAAACTTCAGAATTGATTTTGGTACTCTGAACTTCATTGTCTAACAACAGTAACAAGAGAAAACAACAAAATTTGCATGCTAGGTCTTAAAAATGCAAATGTGTGATATAGCTACAGCAGTGAAAATGGTAGTATTTCAGGTAAAATTCTTAGTAAGGCCTAAGATACATACAGAACCTGAATTACTGGGAGGACAGTCTAAAATATTTTAACATCCTACATTGGCTGATCTTACAATGGCATTTAATTTGCATGATATGTTAGCAGTGTTAAAAATATTTCCTTTTTCATATTTGGTATTTCATATTGTCAGGGCAAGAAGTAATTTTGAAAGTTTATTAAAAACATGATGCTTTCAGATACATCTTGAAACCTATCTACTACTATAATTTCTTGTTTATGTTTCTTTTCTATAAAAATGCTTAACATCATGACTTGCATAAGTAGCAGCAAGTTTTAGGTCAACAAGAGAGAGAAAAGTTAATTACGCTGCAAATGTATTAGAAACAACTTTTAGCTATCGTAAGTTTTGTCATCTGTAAGCAAGCAGGCATGCTTAAACATAGGTATATTTAAGAAAGGGTTTGAAGGTCAGTAGTACCTTTGCAGTTAAGAAAAATTTTAATAGAAATTTATTTTACTATAGCTTGAATATAAAAAAAGCCACTTACCATTTGTATATTGAGAACTACTGCTGATTTTCAAAACTGCTGGTGAAGGCAGGGAGGAGTAACATGCAAGTCCTCTTATTAGAAAGCTAAAGTATCAGCTTCTCTATGAAAGTGATAAGAATCAGCTGACATAGTGCAATCAGCAACATGGGGAAGTTCAGCTAGCACTGCAACTCTTTTTTTAAAAGATGTTTTTATCTAGCAAAACTCAGTCTATTGAAAAGATCAATTTTGCTGTTAATTTGGGCTTTCCTGGGAGAAGTTCTATAATAAAGTTTTACCTGATTTTTACTCTGAATTGGAGATTTGGATTTTTTCCTCAGAAACATTTTTTCTGGTGAGCAGCATCAGTGGCTTTCTTTTTGGACGATAATCCAAATGTTGGTACAACCTGTCTTCTTTTTAATACTGTCATGGAAATACTATCACTTTTTCAAATGTAGGGTGAAGAGAAGTGAACACCACAGTGAAATGGTACATTTTGCTTATGTTGGTGTAGTTCTCCCATCTATCTTCCTCCTTGTCTGGGGTTAGAAATTTGAGGTTGATTTTTTTCACTCGAAATGACAGCAATGAGAATGTGAAAGTGCTCAGTGTGCAGCTTAGCAATTTCAATAAAGTAGAAGTGAAATACAATATTCAGAGTTAATACCACCTGGTAATACCATTTAAAATAGGATGTAAGGGATTGAAAATTACATTCATAAATTGCAAATTTAGAAATGGATTCTAGAAGTCCTGATAGAAAGTAGCCTAAATGTAATTATCATCTCAAGAACATTGTCTTGACTTAGTATTCTCCTTAGCATTTGAAATGAAAATTTCCATGTTAACTTTCTTAATATATCATCTGTTTAGGAATCAAGCTTTTATGGGATTCTGCAGATTTCAGTTAGAATTGTAAAAAGGCTATGTATATCTTGCCTGAAGGTGCTTGTTCTCATACAGTTTGAACTTTTTAAAAGAAAACATGGGCCGTTACAGATGATGACTTTACAGGTAGTCAGACTGAGCTTGTTGGAGCTCCTTTCCACTATTTTGAGTTTCTAGTTTTGTAATTTAAGCAGTAATATATTCTCAAGAAGCGATATACAAATCTGACAGTCTTCCTTTTAAATAATACGGTTGACTGCAAAGGGAGGCTTTGAGTAAATGCAAGAAGTTGCTCTATATTAAATGCAGTAGTTTGGCGATGTGTGTTAAATACTAAATTGTGTTTTAATAGGTTTTGTCTGTATGTTGCTTCCTCCTACACCATCCAAACTGTTGTATAATACTATTCAATTTTTATACATTACACCTCACTCTTGTTAGGTGAAAAACTGTCTCTGGAATCCAGTTCAGAAAAACCGAGCTATTTTCCCCCTCACTGGAATATTTATTAGAAACATCACAGGGGTGTTCCTTTTCTTTTCTGCAGTTGGAAAGTGATCCGTGAATTCTGTGATTAAGGCTCAAAATAGTTTTATGTTCTCTGTGTGAAGGATAAGATCCCACAAAGTGTATCGTAGGCAGGATGTTTCTGCTGGAGGATTGAAACAGTGTAAGGCTTAAGGGTGAAAGGTTAAAAAAAAAAAAAGCAATACCAGGTAAGAAATTATAGGTGTTTATCTCCATTTTATTATGATTTCACTTTGTGTTCCATGCGACTTCTGTTAAGTCCTGGAAGGATTTTACTGTGCCTGGGAATTTGAAAGGGAAGTCAATGAGGAAGGAGAAGTCCATGCCAGAAAAAAAAAATATCTGAACTTAAGAAATTCTTTCAAAAAGACCCAAAGATTCTAGCTTCTGTTTGCAAATTTATAAAAATAAATTCTAAAATGCAAATTTTATTTCTCAAACAATCTGATAATTTCTCTGTGTTTTTGTCTTTTCAGCCACACTGTGTACTGCTTGCTTCAAAAGAGAATTCAGCCCCAGTAAAGCTTGGTGGCTTTGGGGTAGCAATTCAGTTAGGAGAGTCTGGGCTAGTTGCTGGAGGTAAGAAATGTTCCTTTGAAGTTATATGATGTATGCATGTGGTACAGCAGAGTTCTTCCGACACAGAGTGGCCTACAAAACAAGAGCTCAAAAATAATCTTTCACTAAAGACTTCCTTAACATTATAAATGCATACAGTTAATCTAGTAGATGTAACATTCTTGTGCATACATATACTGAGTATTAAATCCCTCTAAATGTTACTCAACAGGAGCTGACACTGATTTGATCAAAATAAAATTGGAAAAAAGCAAAGAATTTTTTATTTTAATACAAACTTTGGCATAATTCTCCCATGCTTGGCAAAGCAAATCGTATAAAAATGCTGTCAGGATTGAAATGTATGCCAAAGCAATTGAGTAAGGACTTACTACAGCATCCTCAATGCTCCCTTATGTTTCTTAGGCAATTTTTATCAGAATGCTACACTGTTTAATAGCAAAATCTTACTAGTTTTCACATATGACTCTTCTGTGTTTTAATATTTAATTGTAATTATTGCATAAGGCATCAATATCTTGATACGTATGTATATTTTTTGACTGTGTTTTGTTTTCTGTGGATTTTATTTCCTCTAGCTGCCTTCCATATTGTTCCAGACAATAGGGTTATGCTTTAATCAGCCTGCACAGATGAAGACCCAATCAATTTTCTGATGCTTTCATTGCCAGAGTAGGAGACCACAACAAAAGATGATGTTCATTTTACTTTTTTTTTCTTCAAAACGAGTAACTTTCAGTACCATGCTTCTTCAAAAACTCAGATTTCCTAATCTAATTACTTTAAGATCTGTGTCCATTTGGCTTTTGTATGCTCTTTAAAATAAAAAGCAAATCCAATATAAGTATACCAACAGTTTCCATTCTCTTCCAGATATCACTAGTACCCTGCAAATATCCAGGTATCTTATTACCTAGAGACCTAGATACATCTTTTCAAAGGAAATACCCGTTCAGTTAAGCTGCTCTTTCCTTAATAAAAAGGTCACTCCTTTCTTTACTTTTCCTGAGTTCCTCAAATTTTTTGTACCTCAGCCACTGCTTTTTTTAGTGATAGTTCCTACACTTTTCTTTATGATTCCCTCATTTTTCTTCTTTGTATTCTCACTGAGCAACTTTATCCATTTCTTCTGTTTCAGCTGCTCTTCTGGAGGTAGTCAGATACAGTGTCCTTTCTTTCAGACTACTAGCTGTCTTGCAAGAAACCTCAAGTTCAACTTGGAAAAAAAATCCTGCATTTTTCCCCAAATTTGTCATGTCCTTCCTTTCCTGTTGCCATTCACTGTTCTGCAATCCCACTCATCGTTCATGTGCTCAACCTCCATGCAGTTATCAGTACTGGTCTGATCTTTCTTATTCTTTGTAAAAATGTTTTCATTCCTTTCTGGTTCTGTTTGCAGTATGTAGAGAAGCTTTTCTTAAGCATCATCAGTGTAATAGTTCTTTATATCTGTATCTTTTGTTTCATCCATCTCAACTCCTGCCATACCAGTCTGCCTTCATTTTTTTCCTCTCTCTCTCAACTGTCATTTCCAATTTACATTTATTTCATTAGCACTTGTTACTTTCAGCTTCAAATTTCTCTAGCTTTAAGGGATACCCAGAGCAATTCCACTTCAGTTATATACAAGGGAAGGTCTCAGTTCTACTACTTGTTTCAAGCTTTCTCCTTAACAGACTCCTTATCTCTTTCTTCTCCTCTTCCATTCCAGTCTTTATACCACAAACTGCATCTGTTGTCTGGCAGGTCTTTTCCCTTCCAGAGTCCTACCTGAAGGTATATTACTAGACAGTCCCCTACACAGCACTTGCAAGATTTGGTTTCTTCAGTCTTACAACATCACCCCATACGTGTTATAGAAAAGTTAACAATACTGTCTGTTTGTTTGCACTGGGCTGCATATTTCTTTTAAAAATTGTTTATCTATGTATATGTTTAAGTAAGTTGTCTATATGCCCTAAGGATACGTTTTGTTCTGTAATAAGAATAATAGTAGTAATAAATTACAGGTGCTACTTATTTCTCAGCTGTCTCCTAAATGAAGTAGGAACTCCCCTTATAGAGAAGTTTGACCAGTATAATAACCAACCTGTTCACTTTCACATTCTTTTTCTAATTTTTAGTGAAAAACATTGATTCAGCTTAACATAATCAATTATTTCCCTTTCAGCATGGCAATTCCTGTATTTGGTGGTTAACACATCAAAAAAGAAATACTCTGTTAAATAAGGGCTATTATGGCATTAAGGTTCTCTTACTGATTCTAAAACCCCCGTGCTTCTAACCCATTTCAGTTCTCAGTACACCTTAAAATTTTCACAATACTGAAAACACACTGCCTTATATTTACAGGAAGTGCAATACTTATTAATCTTTCTGTATCTAGGTAATGTGTATTACCACAATACCCCAGCAAAATATACCCATTACTAGTGTAAACCCCCCTGTAGATGACCCTGGTATTCAAGAACAGAAGTCTTTCCTCTTTATTTTATGTTGCTGGGAGTAGTTTTTAAACCAGAAAAGTCAGCTTTCCTTTAGAAAAAGCATGTCAACACTGAAAGTAATGTAACTGTAGTAAAGTTGAACTGATGGGACTCTTCCCTTATTCTTGCATAAAAACCCAGCCGTTATGCAAAAACTCTTCAATATCTACGATGATCACCCTCTTTTGTGGTAGTATTTTTCTCCTGAAATAGGAGTTGCTACATCTAAAACATTCATGTGTTACCAATGTTCTAAAAATATTTTTATTTTTGCTTTCATGCATTTGCCTTTGTGCCATTTAGCTTACCTTTTTACATTGAAACACCTGTGCCAGACAAGACCAGACTGTGTGTAGCCCAGGAGAACACTAATAGAAAGGAATTTTCTCCCTCAATGTCTTCAAAGCCTCCCTTCTAGGGTACAGCTTTTGCTTTGTTTGGGATGACAGAATTTTTTTACCAAAAAAAAAAAAAAAAAACCCACAAAGTTTTGTTAAGTTTTTACAAAAAAAAACTTAACAAAAGACATATTTTTTTCCACTGTGCGTAAATTGTTTGGGGGAGGAAGGGATTTTTGTAATAAAGTTCAACGAAGTCCCAGGCATTGAAAGTAGACCAATCTTTTGATTTAAGTCCAAAGATAGATTTGTGTTGTTTAGAAGGATTATAACTAGTGTTCTCTTGAGCAGATAGAGGGCTATTTAACAGAATTATAAGGGAGCTCATGATAACAAGCTATGACATCACACTAGATGTCTTTAATGAAAATGTCTGTGGAATAGATTTTAGGAACATCACTGTGTTTTAACAGCTAACAACCCAATGGAGTTTCTTTTTAAGGGAGTTTAATTATTGTTATGTAGGTGTCGAAAAAAGGACATAGCCATAACTCATTTTTCATAAGACCAGAGGGAAATGTAAGGAAATACTTCTTGTTCCACTGTGTTTGCCCATAAGATGCAACACAATGAATAAGAAGCATGTGTCATCTTCTGAGTCATAAGCAATTTTTTCATGAGCTACCAGTCTCTGAAGGTCTCTTCATGCAGTTCTTGTGATCAGAAGTGGAAAATTTTGCTAAGTGTATTCATTTGAAGCATTGGAGTAGGTACTTTGAGATGGAATTCTGGCAGTATACACAGTAGTTACAGATCATCGTAATTTATAAGTGAACTCTTTTATGGAACAGAATGTAGACAGGAAACAGTTCATGTTTGCATGGTTATGATGCAGCTGGAGTAGTGGAACCACTGGGAAGTCAGTGATTTAATGGAGCAATCTCACATTATGGTCTCTGTCTTCTTCCTTGAACAATTTTTCTTTTAGAATGTGGTATGAATTGTCGCAATATATTCTTAAATAAATGTGACATCAGATTTATCAAGAAGCATCTTGGATGCTAAATCCTGGGATTTTTAGCTAGTATATGGTACAAGTCTGACAGAACAAAAGCCATTGAGTCCGTAAGAGCTATTTCCTCCGTTTAATCTACTTATTTTCTCCTGGTTTCAACTAGTGCAAAATATGTATAGGCCTAAGCGGTATGAGGTTCTATTCAAGTCTTATTTATGGATAGTTAGCTGCTTTTCACCTTTTACCTTTGGAAGCTAAATGTCACAGCAAGATGTCATCGGTACCATGATGCTAATCTGGTCCAGTATTGATTTTTATATATTATTAGTTACCTCCCCAGAGTTGCTTCACAATCCTATAGTATCTTCAGGTATCCTAACATAACCATCGTCTTCTTACTGGAAAACATCTTATATGTTCTTAATAGAAGTACAGTATATAAATATCAAATGTTCTTGTTTCTTCGTCAGCGAGCCTTTTAGACGTAATACAAAGATAGCAAAGGAAGCCATTATCATAAATTTCCCTGCAAATAAGACTATGGAATTTGGGTGGAGGGTGGGGTGGATCTTTTAAGTTCCTTATTTTTGTTTTCTTTCCATCAATGTAAAAATAATCATAGAATCATAGAACAATGTGAGTTGGAATGGACCTTTAAAGGCCATTGAGTCCAACCCCCCTACAATGAGCAGGGACATCTTCAACTAGATCAGGCTGCTCAGAGCCCCGTCCAACCTGACATGTTTCCAGGAATGGAGAACCTACCACCTTTCTGGGCAACCTGTTCCAGTGTTTCACCAAATTGGATCTTCTTGGTGGTTTTATAAACCCTGGTTTAAAAATCATATTTTTGAAAGGATTTTTTATACTGCATAGACTTTTTTCCTTTTTATCATCAGTGTCTGAATGATACAGTGAATCTTTCTTTTGTTTTCCAAGGAGAGGTAAATGTTTGAGCTCCTACACAAGTATTCTTCTTTCACTTAAATGGTAGTGTTTCATTCCTCTGCAAAGCAAAAGCACTATTCCTTTTTTTTTTTTCTGAAAAATAAAAAAAATGTGAGCGTTTTCAAAACTTTGCCTCTGATAGACTTTGTTTTATTTAAAAGGTACAACTGTGGTTTACTGTCTCTCTGAAATTCCACTTCACATCTGGGTCGATTTGAGAGTGCCTACAGGAGGCTAATGTGTTTAAAAGTCCATTTAGGTTTACTTCCTCCATCATAGTTTTATGGCTGAAAAGGCCATTTAATCAGTTATTATAATTTGTCTGGTTAACATGTGATCTTTGCTTTGTTCGTTTTCTGGACACTAATATCCAGTAGTCCAATTGTCTGTTGATGCATCTTTTAAAATACATTTTCTTCAGACAGTCTTCTGTGCTGAAGCTGAATTGCCTTTTTTTTTTTTCCCTTTTTTTTTTTTTTTTCTTTTGAAATCTATTCATCTTCTCTGTACGCCTGCTTTAAGCATCTCTATTGTCTGGAGTAATGTGGAAAGGAATTAAAAGTAGCAAAGTATTGAATGATCTGATCTGTTGTGTGTGATTCTTTGATTCCTTCCACATTATTCTGGACATCCCACTCTTTTAGAAACTCCTTAATTTATGAACATATTTCTTATTACACTATTGTGAGAGGTCAGATGGTGATGTTTATTAGTACCTCACATTTTTTTTCCTAAAAATTATTTGTTCCAGTTGTTTCCTTATACATCGTTCAGATACTACTGCTGTTGAAAGACTCTCCTTCTGGTATCTTGGTCATCAATCCCCTGCCTTAGGGATGACAAAATCTGATTGGGTCTCTGTATATACTCTTCTTCTTGTGGAAAGCATAGCACTATTGTCTGGAACAATATGGAAAGAGTCATAGAAACTAAATTGTCAAAGGTAAGTCAAAATTTATCTTTAGTGCTTGTGAATGATATCAGATTGACAACACCTGAAGACTGAAGCTCTCTGTTTATACACAGGGAAAATCCAAAAAATTAGCAATTTTATATATTTCCAGACTACCAACATGCCTCAAGACTTGCTGATAAGGAAGCTTACCTCTAGAAGTAAGATGTCTAATGTCTACCAGTTCAGGCATTGAGTGCTTCCTAAGTCAGCAAACACTTTGATGTAGTCATTTATTTACAATTAATTGGATGGAGGCAAGCATCACATTGAATACATACCACTGCCAAGGCTTCATATAGTGGTGATTTTCAGTTATTGCTACTCTAGAACAGATAAGAAGCACATAGACAGAAAATGGATTCAAGTCTTCCGTGTAATTTCTTCTCACATACAGCTACAACTAAAAATCGTGTGTGTGCGTGCATGCAATATTTATTTAAATAAAACAATGTTGATATTTTTTCATGGGCAGTCATTCAAATATATCCATGAGTGTTCTTATATCCTGAAGAATGAAAGAGCTGTAGAAGGCAGAAGTTATTTATCAAAGAGAGAAAAATGCCTTTGCTTACTATTCTTACTTATTCTTACTTATTCTTCTATTATTACTATTTGCTTACACTGCCTCCAAAAAGATGCAAAGCTTCTCCCAAAACACTAAAGAAAATTCAAAAACTTCTGAAATATTTTAAACAATTGAACTGTTGAGAACAATTTTAAAATTTTACACTGGACATGTTTAGAAGGCAAATCTTCTACTAGATAATTTTCAGCAGAAGTGATACTTGGTCTAAAGAGCAGTAAGTATCCATGATTTTAGAAAACTTTGCTGTCTATATATTTTGTTTATCCTGTTACTGATATTCACCTTACAGTTCTTGTAGTCGCAGCATAGGAAAAATCCCTATCTATGTAAGTTTATTCATGTGCTCCATTCATTTTGCTGAGCTGAGTGCAGCTCAGAAGCAAGCTCAGCAGTCCTTGCTCAGGTCAGTTTTTTAGAATAACATCAAAATCATCATTTACTCCTTTGATGTACCCAGTGAAGTAGTTAGTTGTCACGAGGATGACAGCTGCCCCAGAAATTACTTTAGCCTTTTTAAGTTTCTAATGCATACATACATACGTATATGCATTTTTTGGCCCTGTTTGACTGGACAGTTCAGTCTCAACCAATTAGGTGTCTGTTTGTTCTGGGTTTGCTTTTTCATGGAGATGAAATTGTGATTTCCACCACCATCACTGTCTAAAGTGTCAGGATCTTGTAATCTGCACTAAAATGGTTAAGAAACCAAATAATTCTGTAATTATTTTCAATAATTAGCAGTGGTAAATGGCAGGGTTTTATTAAGTTAGCCTAGCCTTCTTTCTCATATCATTTGTGTTTATGGAGTTCTCATTTTAAATTTAAAAGTGAATATTAAGGTTTAGTAGTACTGATTTTTTAGCATGCTATTAAGTAGCATCCATTTTTCATCCAGTTTATAACAGCAGTCTGTTGGGGTCTTAAACAGCTATGTAGAATGTTACCTATTACTGAACTAGTCTAGTCCTGCTTACAGCATCAAACATTATATTAAAGTGGATTTTGACGGTATACTGGTTTTGAACCAGGGCAACAAAGATCCAGTTTTTCCACCTGTGATCTAAGTTCTTTAACTTCCAGGAGAGGAGAAAGAAAATTTGGGATGATCAGAGAGGGAGGGTGTTTTTTAATCATAACTTTTAAGTGTCAGTTTGTCTGTAAAAGCTCTTGAGTACTAAGCAAATATGCAGCCTTGCATTCTGATGTGATGTCATCAGATAAAACAAAACAGGAACCTTGAAGTATCAAGAGGCTATAATTTGTCTATTGTCACGTAGAAAGTAGGGAATAAACCTCAAGAAACTTGTTCCATTAGAAAAAATAAAAAAGCTCATGGGTTGAGGTAAGTACATGCAAACTGCTTACCAGTTACCATCACATGTAAAACAGACTTGACTTGGGGAAAACCAGTTTATTTTATTGCCAATTCAAATAGATTTGGGTAGTGGGAAACAAAGACAAAAATGAATACACCACCTCCCCTTCCCAGGCTCAACTTCACTCCTTCGCTCCTCACTCCCTTACCCCCCAACCCCAAGTGGTGCAGGGGGATGGGGAATTGGGGGCTGTGGAAAGTCTATAGCAGCCTCTGCTGTACCTTCCTCCTCACACTTTTCTCCTTCTCCAGAGTGGGTCCTCCCATGGGCTGTAGTCCTTCAGGACAAGCCTGCTTCTGAGTGTGTCCTCCACAGGCTGCAGTTCCTTCAAGGAATATCCACCTGCTCCAGCATGGGGTCCTCCACGGGCTGCAGGGGAATCTCTGCTGGAGCACCTCTTCTGCTTCCTCCTGCTCTATCTTTGGTGCTCATGGACTGTTTCACACATATTTTCCCACACTCCCCAGTGCTGGGCAGTGTTCTTCCCTTTCTTACACACACTTTCCCTGAGGCACCACCATCTTGGCTGTGGGGCTCAGCTGTACCCTGCAGTGGGTCCATTTGAACCGGCTGTGTCCCCAGCCTCTCCTCACAGAGACCACCCTCAGCCCCTTGGCTGCCAGCACCTTGTCACCCAAACACCTACACACAATAATGCTGTTGTATTGCTTATGTAGCAGGTGTTGCTGCTAAGTATGCTATTTTACACCATAACAGAAAATGTACGATGGGTAACTGTTGTCAAGGACATATTTTCCTCAGAACAAGATGTTCTATAGGTCAGCCTTCACTGTACTGCAAATGCCCAGCAGACTTAAATTGGCAAAAAAAACCCAAAATGCAAACCTTTAGGTCTACTTCTCACAGCACATAGTCATTTTTTTACCATGTTCATCTCTGCAATTGTTTACGTAAAATACAAAGAAGGTCCCGAGCTGAGAGGAGCAGCACGTAATATTGGAAACACACATTAAATCAACTTAGATATAATTTGATACATAAGATTCTTAGTTTCATTAACTACTCAATCCAGACAACTCTGTATCTCCCTTTTTTAAATAGCTATGTCTTTGTGATATCTTGTCTTCTAGTGATTTCTGCTGTTTGTCTTCTGAATAATCACTTTTCTCTAAACTTCCCAGATTTCATAACAGCATTTAGAAAGCCTGGTAGGAAGGCAGAATCTTCACAGTATATATGATTTTCCATTCATATTGATAAAAAAGATTTGAATGAGCTTTATTACCGCAAATGTTTTTTTCAATATGTTAGCGAGGTTACACCTGCTCCAGAATTGCAAATGCGTTCCTCTGCACCCAAATGCCAGGAAGTTTACCACTGAGATAAACAAGACTTGGGTAAGCCAAGCTGTTCTGTGGTCTTGCATGATGTCTTCTGTACTAAAGATTTCCAGGCTGTGGTATGTATACCACTAATGTTGCATGAGCAGTCTAAGCGGTGTACAAATACTGTTTGAACAGGTAGGTGTTGCTGCTTATGTGCATGCATAGCCTGATACAGAGCTGGAAATAGTGATGCTTTTGCTGTCACAAATGATGGCATCTTAGGGGAAAAAAGTTAGGAAACCCTTATAGCTAGAGATTTGTAGGCACATAAAAAAAAAAAACCAAACCACCCCAGAGTTCTCAGCAACTTGTGCATACTGGATATATATACTTTCAATTGGCCTTCCCTGTCACCAGGCATCTAAAAGAGAAAGACTTTGGGTCACTTAAAGAGATAATTCTCCCCCTTGAATTTGTGAGCTTGAAGATTTGGCTTTGAGGTTTATCACTTAGGTTGAAAGATACATCATAAGCCTATAAATTGTGTATAACCAACAAGAAGAATTAGTGATCTTTCCCCCGTCCACCTCTGTCCTTCTCTGTCCAGAGTAAATATCCTTTCTCTTCCCCCAGTGATATGAGGGATGAGATGAACATGCAGCGTCTTGCTGTTTCACTCTTAATTTTAGCCTGAGAAGGAACTGCCCCTTTGCTATCACATCAGCCTAGACTGCATAGACTTTTTAAGGTGCTGACCTAGCTTAGTGGTAATGTTCCTTTGTCACAGGCAGATTCCTAATGTTTGTCTGGCAGAGGGATTGCCGAATGAACTGGGAATGAAAAGGTTTAATACAAAGCCAGGTGAAGTTGTCTGACAATGGTGGTGTTTCCTCTTAAAAATAGTATGGTGAAAAAGCTACTGTCTTTCTGTCCATTTTTTAATCCTTGTTGATGCAAGAAGGAGTGAGTGGGGTCTAGTTAACAGAGCATGGTTAGATCATATTCCTGCGTTAGGTGGTATAAATGAAGGATGGTCTTTACTAAGTAAGCTACTGCCAGGTAGTCTCCTCTGTGTTTGTTACCAGTGCTGTGACTTAGCTAACTCACGTTCAAAGGGTGTGCAGGATAAGCTGGCCTAGCGAGAGTCTATTTACAGGATGAGACTGACTTAAATACATGCCATGAAAACACCTTGGATTCTCTAGGCTACATTGTAAAGTCTCCCAGCCAGCACAGAGTTGCTGCAAGCCTCGAATGGAGCCTCCAAAGTCCACTGTAGTATCAGTGAGCAACAATAATTTATGAAGGTGGTACAAGTGGTAACAGTCTGCCACAGTTGTGGGGTTTTTTTTCTTCTGTTGGTACTTGGTGGAACCAGGATAGTCCAAAGACTACAGTATTTGTAAGAGTCAGTGATGCCCTGAGCATTCAAAGCTCAATTCTTGCAAATCCTCTGCAGTGGAAACAATGGGAGACATTTATAGGGAGAGGTAAAATGTTTGTGGCTTTTATCTGACTTAATGTGTTACACAGAAATTGAATAAAGTCATTCTAATCAGTTTACCCACTCAAAATATTAGTTGGTACTAAATATATTTTGTTTCTGTGGGTGTACATTCATTACCAATCCAAAATCAGTACTGTCCCAGAACCATCCCTATGTGGCACTCATTGAAAGCACTCTGTGAAACAAATTAGCATTATCTTTTTATCTGCAGTAAGATATTGTCTACTTCAAATAAATGAACAACACGTTTGCTAGCATTTTGCATTCTTGCTGGCGGTTTCAGTAGACTGGCTCAGGTTTGGGCAGAGCATCAGACCAAACTATGCTCTTGCCAATCAGAGGCAGCTTTTTCAAGTAAACAGTGTAGACTAGATCTCTACAATATCCTGTTTCAAGGGTTGTTCAAACTGATATTTTTACTTTTATATGGCATGTTTCACTGAAGAATCTTACTGCTTTTATATAAGTCTTGTTTCACAGTTTGCAGGTTAGGAAATTTCTCAATTTATAAAAGTATAAATCAAGCAAAAGGGAAACTACTTATTTGTCTCACTGGATATATTTAATGAATGCTCAACTCTAAGAAAAAAAGAATTGTGTTAAAAGTTTAACCCATGAACAAAACTTATTAAAACTGTTTTAGTTTAATGCAGTGATATTCCTTATTTCCATGTTTGAAACACATCACTTTGACTCAATTCTGTTTTTATTTCCATTTAGGACGTGTAGGAACACCTCATTTTATGGCCCCAGAAGTGGTAAAAAGGGAACCTTATGGGAAGCCTGTAGATGTTTGGGGTTGTGGAGTGATCCTTTTTATCCTGCTAAGTGGTTGTTTGCCTTTTTACGGAACCAAGGAAAGATTATTTGAAGGCATTATTAAAGGAAAATACAAGGTAAATGACACTATACCTGAGTCCTTTTCCAGTGAGATGAGCTCTGCTGGTAAAATCTCTGGAAGTTGATTTCTGTATTTAGCCTGGTTTAAATTTGAAGCTTATAGAAATCTGTGTTACAGGAAGAGAGGTGGCTTTTTTCTCTCCAGTCTATCTTGTTCCTGCTGTGTTTTGTATCAGTCTGAGGAATTAGAATACAGAAATATTTACTCAGATGAAATAATAAACAGGTGCAACAACTAGCCGTTAATTGTACATTGAGCTCGATAGGATTACATAAGGTTTAGCTGTGAAGTATAACATACTATATGTTACCTTATGTTTATAGATCAATTACATTTTTTTAATCAACTAAAAGAACTATTATAAAGGCTGGTCATCATATTGCCTTGATTTAAAACAAAATGCATGTTATTGTAGAAATGTAGTTATGCGTTTTTCTTTTTAGTACAGTATGTAGTAAAGTGCAGCTGATGATTCAAAAGGAGACACTTGCAACAGAAAGCAAATCAATGTGTGCGCAGGATAAGTGTGTTTCACAACATAAGCACCGTAGAGCCATTACAGAGGCAAATTGAAGCTTCGACTTCACTATTTTTGCAGTTTTGTTCAAGATCGGTTTTGCTCTACTTTGCAACTGAGGTCATATATGAGCTGTGTATTAGGAAATGAAGAGTGGAAACTCCTAAAACTGTCTGATAGTCTGTAATATGGTTTAGGAAGTATTTTGTTATATGAACTTAACAGTAGTCTGCTAAAATATAAGTGAGAGCAGTGGTACTGTGCTTGGTAAGGAGCACATTTTTCATTCTCTAGATATTGCGTTCCTAGAAACAGCAGGATTTCTTCATGGCGCTAGTTTGGGGATTGCATAGACTGCTATGTTCCAGTTTCACTTTATGGAAGATTTCTTTATGGAATCTCTTCAGCAGCTAAAACCTTCTGGAAGTGTAAAAGTTAACTTTTCTTTGTTTAAAAAAAAGTCATGACCAGCACATTGTGCCTTCTCAGTTCCTTTTCTGCTCCTGTTTCCACAATAATATGTCTATTCAGTGAAAATTGTATAAGGGTTTCAAAACAGTCTTGCTGCAAATTTGCAATTACCTTCATTTTGTTAGACCTGAAAAAGAAATGACAAACCACAACTGTAAATGTGCATGTCATAGCCAGATGATGTTCCCGAGTACTCCAATTTAAAGCACATATTTTTCGTAAAGACCGATTTTAAGTAAAATTAACCTCTTTAAATGAACAGATTATAACATTGAAAAGAGACTGGTTATAATTTTGATTTTTCATTTAGTACCTTGTAAAATTAGCAGTGTACCATCTAAATAAAACGTAAGTTCTTCATAAGTTAAAGAAATACTAGAAATAGCTTAAGAATCCTTTAACACAGAAAGAATTTTCTTAGTATGGTTTTATCGGGTTTCCATCATCTTGACTGGTTGGACACAAACCTGCATATGCACAAGATGAAAATGTATTCTAAATCATCCTTCACATTGTTGTCTCCTAAAGATACAATTCTGCTCTAAAAAGCGTTGCAATTGCTTATATTGCTGATCACATGTCAGTATGCTTTCCTACCTGCATGGCTGAGGATGCTTAACTGTTTTAAAGTTGAAAGGAATTTATTGGGAAGAGCCATTGTCGATGATACCTGTGGGACAGGACTGGAGTAGTTCACAACACCCGTTAGCTGACACCCTTCTTACTCAGCATCACTGGCATGAAGTTGTGGGTTGATATAGATAGACTGTCATGCTATTCCTTATATTGATTTCAGAAGTAGATTTAATTTTGACCCTTATCATATGCATAGTTAACGGTCAAACAAGGCTAATTATTTTTTCTTTTTCTAGTGAAGGGTCACTTTTATCTGAACAAAATGTAGCATAGGTAAAAAATTATGCTGTGATTATAACATAATACCAAGGATACATCAGTTTTTATGTGATGCGGTGGTTACTGTTTTCAATTTTTTGTGCCATTTCAGTAGCAACTAATGTACAATTCTGTAAGTTATTAAAAGCTTAGAAACTTCCTTTTACATTTATTATGATAAAATGCTTACAAGTACCCACCACTGTTAAATCTCTGCAATTACTTTACATAAAAAGTAAGTTCTTTTCTGTATTCTTATTACTATTTTAATGTCTTTTTTCTTGCTTGTGATCAGATGAATCCTAGGCAATGGAGCCATATTTCTGAAAGTGCCAAAGATCTGGTACGCCGTATGCTTATGCTGGATCCAGCAGAAAGGATAACAGTATATGAAGCACTGAACCATCCCTGGTTAAAGGTAGTAAAAGCAGTTGTTTACATACCAGTTTCCTCTTCAAGGGAAAAATATTTATTTCTTTTTTTCTTTGAACTTTTCAAAGTAGACATGGCATTGTACAAAATGTGTGATAATATGCTCTAAATGCCTTGTAATATTAGAGTCTGAGATTTTGATAATTGCCAGGCTTGAACTCTTGCTTAACAGCAAGAGCAAACTCACTTAGGCATCTTCAGCAGCATCAGAGTATAGGGCATAGGGCTGTGTAGAATAAAGCTTGTAGAAGGTATTCAGGTGTCTTTCTGTGGCTCTCAAACTCCAGAGGATAAATTTCTGATCTCATCTTTGCTCATTTATATCTAGACTTCTTTTCTATTATGCATGTAGGCATGCAGTTTATTGCAGTACACTATGCTACTTAACTGTGCTGCTTTCTTACATTAGATTCCTGAAATATACCACCAGAGTGAAAGAAGTATGGAGTGGTGTGTTGATCAAAGTCCGCTGTAACTACATAAAATTACATGGCAACTGGTAATCAAATTATTTTTCAGTGGTGGCAGAATTTACAACACAGTTTGAGTCAGTGAAAGAGTAGTTGCTGGACGCTGAAGATTAACAGCAGGAGCAGGAGAATATACACCTAACTTCTCAGCAGTCCCATTAATAGGCAGTGCTAAACATTGGAGTTGGAGAATGATGGATGTGTTGCAGATTTAAAAGGTGGCAAGTACTGGTTCAGAGCGTTGTATTTTGTTTGGCAGAAACTGATTAATTAACTAGGTTTCTTTGTTATCCTCTATTTCATATTTTCTACAGTGTGGGCCCAGGTAGAGAGAGTCATAATATCATTAACTTAAACAGGGCACTTATTTGGAATGGGTGCTATTCTGGTGTTCGCTCCTGGACTGTTTGTGTGTTCTACATCACACAAAAATTGCAGGAAAAAAGCCACAAAAAAAGAACCTGGGAAGCACAGGCTCGTATGTTCTTCTTCTCCCGCTAAGGAAATGGTCTAACTGCTACCAGATGGAGTCTTTCTTCCACTTCTCTGCTCTCTTTCTGGCTCTGACTCTTCTATTCCAAGCTGCAGAATGGTCTAGCTTATAAAAGGAGGGCAGGACAGGAGTGTGCACCCCTCAGGAGTAACAGTGGTTAAGGCGCTCTTATGAATATTGGGAAACTGCAGGTTCAAACCTTTCCACTCAAAAAGAGCCAAAGTTCTGTCTGTTCATCTGGGGCATGCACAGTGCATCAAATATTTCAAAGAGAATGGACACCATGTTTGGGAATCCCAAATGATCATACTCCAGTGATTGAGTCTGTGGTAGACACAGGTGATCTGGTTTTACCTGCTTATAATTTGACTTTTTCCTCACTTTGTGAGCTTACCCACATTTAGATGCCAAAGCAAGGGTTTTGTTGAGGGTTATTTTGGCAGAAAATTTGACCATTTTTATTGTTTGAGCAGCTAGGCTGATCAGGCTATTTAAAAAGATAATTCTGTAATGTGAACATGCAGGTTCTGCCTATATAGCATAGCACTTTAATGCCTGTGGTCTCTTTCTGATCTTATTTGTTGAAAGACAAGGAAGGAGAGAGGAGATTTAGTTGTGAGACAACTATTTCCAAGCTTAGCCCAGCATTCTGGCAGTCAGTCCTCTCTTATTTTTGCCTCCAGTTAGCTGCCTTCCCTGCTGGCTCAGAATTTTCTTCTAAACCACTTATTGATGGCAGCCAAATGCAGCACGAGACAGAGATATCTTTAATGCCATAGAAAGACTGAATTACTCGTGCCAGTGATTTCACTCTGATTCAGGAGATGCACGTGATAAACATTTACATTAAATTAATAAGTATGTAGCTTCTGTAATGATTTGGGGCAGGGGAAGAAAGTAGTCAGCTGCTGCAAGTTCTGCCCCCACTGCCTGCTGTTCATTGGCAAGTTTTTCATCTGCATCTAAAGTAGAGAATTTTTCCTGTAAGCTAGCACCTGGTGTCACCAGCCATCGAGCTGGCACTTCCTGCTCTGTTGGACACGTAACCTGTCTCCCAAGCTTACCTGAATTATCAAGCACCTCTTTAAAAAGTGCTTGAACACATTGCTTCACTGGGATTTGTGAATCCCAAGAAGCAGAACTACTTAGTGCTTACCAGCTTCAAAGTTCAATGCTAGCCACAGACTGACTAATAACACAACAACAAAACAAAAGGCTAGGGTCTTATACAAAGTGGGAAGCAAAATTACAAAAAGAAAATATCCCTGGCCCAAGTTAAGAATTCTTTCAAAATATTTTAATGCCTCTGAGTTTCTTGAAGTTTTCCATAAGTTGCAACAAATTCTCATTCTCCTTAGGATACTTATTAGCTGGTACATCTCTTGCTAGTTTCTTAATGTTGAGAGAATATTAACAGATTGTATTTAATGTTTCTTTGGTTTTGTTCTTCGTGGTTTTTTTTAAGGAGAGAGATCGCTATGCGTACAAGATTCATCTTCCAGAAACAGTAGAACAACTGAGAAAATTCAATGCAAGACGAAAACTAAAGGTAAAATCAATGTAGTTTAAAACAGTATAATTACTTGAATTTTGTGTGAAACTTTCTTCATTTAAAAGTGCTAAGAGAAATCTATGCTCTGAAGTCAGCAGAAGTAAAACAAAAAATTGAAACAGGACTTCAGAGTTGTCCATTGCAATGATGTCTTGTTAAGGGTGTGTGTACTGTCTTTCATAGTGCATAGTTTTCAAACTGAATTTCAGCGCAAATTGTCTGGTATCAACCGAGGTATGTATGACATCTTCACCAAATTAATTCAGTAATTCTGCGTAATATGAATTGTTGGAGAGAATAGTACAATGGCTTCTATTATTATTGTGTTACGTTTGTAATAAAAGGAACATAGTGAAGTTTTAATGTCTTTTTTCAAGAAGAGCAAAGATGTGTTCTTCAGTTTATCCCCCTTATGTTTCACAGTACACAGGATTATTTCTCAGCTGTGTTGAAAAGAATGTGAACAGTTTAGCCCAAAACAACGTGGTTTCCCTTCAGTTCCTATCTTGGAAAGTTTAACAGAAACATTTTTAAATTCACTAAAGGTTGAGAAATTGTTAACAGAAACATGCAGCATTACAATTATTGAGGGTTTTTATAATTTGTAATAAAACACAGAATCAGGTATCCATGCTGAGTTGCTGCTTTGCAAAAGTTTAATGTAGCTGCAAACACAAGTGATGATTAGGATGCAACAGTTGCTGTAGTTCATGATAAACAACACTTTCTCGTAGGTGGTTTGTATGTCCAGGTAATGCTTTCATTAAAATGTTAGCTAGTACATTTTAGAATATGACCTGTTTTGCTGCTCTAGGTGCAGTTACAGGTGTTTCCCAGATTTCTTCCTGGGGAGGCCACTATATTTAGTCTCCTGAGAGATTTTATACCTGTTCTATTTGTTTTCTACCCTTTCATTCACAGCACTGTTCTACAAAACGTTTCCTGAAATTATATGTTGTCCATTTTGCCTACTGCCACAACTGTAAGATATTAAAACCTCAGTGGCTAAACTGTAATTTACTTGAAGAAGTAAATATATGTCAGAGCAGATAACCGTTTATCTGGATTTGTAACTTTGTAACACTCATTCTGGGAGATTATTACATTTTCATATAGCTATATTACAGATGTGAAATACCCTAGTGCTGTCAGTGTCAGATTCTGACAATTTCTCAAATAACAACATATGTCATTGTTTTGAAGAGTGAATTTTTATACTTGCTAAGCCACAAAGTCTAGGTAAGAGGGAAAGAGAAAGAAATTAGTTCTTTTGTTTACATTATACTATGGGAATTTATGCCTTACACTTATTATTTTTAAATGCTTTCCCATAAAGAATTGTTCTCATTAATCCCCTCACAAGCATATATTTACTGTTTGTTAGATTAGTGTATGACCAGCTCTCCTGTTAGATATGGTTATTGGTAACAGTGCAGCAGAGTTGAAGACTATAAAATTTATTCAGTGAGAAGGTCAACACACAAGAGACCTGGGGTGATTGAGTGATCCAAGGTGTCTGGAAATGTTTCATTATCCTTCTTTGCGTCGTTTAGACTTTGTTGGTGTTTTTATTCAGGGGGCAGTACTAGCAGCTGTGTCAAGCCACAAATTCAACTCCTTCTATGGTGACCCCCCTGAAGAGCTGCCAGACTTCTCTGAAGACCCCACCTCCTCAGGTATTTTTACAGAAAGTGTATTTACTGCAGTCAACCTGTTTTAATTCTGTACTGACTAGAGTACCAAGTCTTTACTAACTTCCCATGATTTCATAAAGTTTCATATTAAGTTAACTTTTAAATGCGAAACAAGAAATAGTTTTCAGTTATAGTGGTGTTAGTGACTGGAGAAAATGAAGAGAAAATCTCTGCACAGTTGTAAGTTTATACAGAAATTCTGTCTGATTTTTTAATCTGTTGTATGCACATTTAATAACAAGTAGTGCTATAACCTCGTATATCTCTTTATATTACTTGAGTGTAAAAGCTTATTGAAATTTTGTTGTGAATTCTTAGGCAGGAGCAAAGTTATTTATAAAAAGATACCATTGTGTACCAGAGTTTATTGGCTTCCTGTTTTGGAGAACAGTATGATTAAGATGTCTCCTCTTTAAAGCACGCTGGACAGTATTTCTGATATTATAACCCAGACCCCCAAATCTTCAGAAAGAGACAATACATGTACTTCAAGGACCTCCCAACATACTTCGAAGGAGAAGATAATACTTCTGCTGTGCTGTGAGCACGAGGCTAGGCCTTGGGAGGGCAGTGATATTACTCCAAGCAGTCCTTTCATGTTTGCCTCATATTCAGGAATTTAAATAACCTGGCAGTCCCTATATGAACACAGCCCTGTCATAGTTATGTATCTTATTTTTGACATAACATTACTCACAGCATTTGCAGTGCAAAAGTCTGGGTTGGTCTATCTGACGTACAGTTAGGATTTAGGATCAAGTTAAATTAATTTTTAAGAAAGATCTAAGGCCAATAGGACCCTCTCTTTTATTTTTCTAAACATCTAATTAGTACCGGCAGAATATTTTAGTTATACACTGTCTTCACTGTAAGATGGTTCAGGAACTTAATTACAAGTGCTGAACTGCTGTGTGATAATTCTCTTTCTCAATGTTTTTATAGGTGAAAAAAAATTACTTATTGATTGAATATGTTATGTTCCTTTTCTGCTCATTCATATAAGCAAGTAATTTTTATAAGTAATTTCAATGTCATTAATATAGGAATTGGGGACAATTTTTATTGTCGAAATTGTTAAATTTCACTTCTTGGAATGCAAGTTTGAGCACTTAAAAGATTGCTTCGTCCTTAAAGATGCACACTGCTCATAATTTCCATAGAAGTGAATGGGAATCTCAGATCATTTATTGCAAATGGGCAATCACAGCCTCATGGCTTAACTTCAAGCGGCCAGCTTCTGAATACTTGATGTACTTGTAAGTCAGAATTCATATGTTCTTTTAAAGAAGGAATAAGTTGGGTTTACTTCGCCCAGAAATACTTGCAGTGCTTTAATTTTTGTCTCCAGCTACTTCCCCCATTTCAATAGAAAGAATAGTTCAGCAACATGATTGGCGGTGGCAGCTTTCCTAATCTAAAAACTGCAGTTCCTCTTTCCAGTTTCAGTCTCACATCAACAGGGCATGTGTCTTCCTCATAGGATGATGTAATTGCAGATATTAATACACGGCAAAGGTACAAGTTCTATTTCTTCTGCTCACAGAATACATGAATACAG
This sequence comes from Phalacrocorax aristotelis, assembly GCF_949628215.1. Taxonomy (NCBI): domain Eukaryota; kingdom Metazoa; phylum Chordata; class Aves; order Suliformes; family Phalacrocoracidae; genus Phalacrocorax; species Phalacrocorax aristotelis. Next base: position 95,744,299 of record NC_134276.1, on the reverse strand, counting down.
TACACATGTAAATTCTACAGAATATCTGTGCTTGATCCACTGTTATCTGGTGTTCTTCTCTGAAATAATTGAAATAATAGTGTAGGAAAGCGTAGTTACTCTGTAAAATAACATTGTTGATCTCACTGATGGGAGATGACAGTGATCAGGAAACCATACTAAGTGGAGAGTTTTCATGATGTTTACCTGACTGACTACACTAGCTGATCAAAATATTTAGTATCTCCGGTAGATACGGAAACCTATTTTGTTTCCTCTTCAGAAGTACACTAATAAAGTTTTCAAATATTTCTAGCTTGTTACGATAGGCTCTTGTGATGTTCCTAAACTGAACTAGTGTATAGAAATTAGACATAAAACTCTTGAATTGTAGTAGAAACTTGACTATCTTAAGGTTATTTAAGTTTCCTTCCTAACATCTCATAACATTATTCCAGATCATAAACTGTAATGAAGGGTGTTTAATATTTTAAAAGTTGCTGCCTATTTAATCCTCCCATCAAATTTCATGAAGCTTACCATTAAAATTAAATGTTTTCTTAGAAATGAGATAAAGATGCAGAAATATAAATGTGTTTTAGGTTATGCAAATTGTATTTCCTGTCCTCCTCCAGGTCTTTCTAAACACAGAAAAGGAAAGTTTCACTTCTGTTGTTTTCCAGATTAATCTAGAGGTGTTATTCCTCAGAATTCAGTGAACATGGGGTTGCTGAACTCTTTCAGCATCTTCCTATACTACCAGAGTAGTAGCCTGGGATTATGAAGGCACTATAGGTAGCAAGTGAGATGACTTTCTTAGATGCAGAATCACATAGGATATTCTTGTTAGAGAGCTTTCCAGTGAGGGTCAGCAAATTGTGTAGCTAAATTAGATGGGAATGAACACAGGTAAATTTCATTTAAAGTCAACTAGTTATTTTTCTGTACACATCTTCCTTTCATTCGTACAGAGTGTGTTAATGATTCTTGGTTCCCACACCTTGTTCTGGGTCATCTATTTCCTCTTTCATCAGCAGCTGTCCGCTGGAGGATGGAACTGTTTTGACTTGAGAAGCTGAATTCAGGAAGACCATTTAGTTTACTTTGGAGTTTTAAGTAGATTCAAGATGTTTAGGTTTTTAGGCCAACAGTTAGAAAAGCCAATAAATCGAAAAGGTTTTTTATAACTTTTTATTTCCAAAAGCCTTTTTGTAGCCTCATTTTCAGAACTACTGAGTCAGCATTAGAGTTAAGCCAGTGGATAGTCCAGTCTTTGGAAAACTGCATAACTGATTTTTTGACTAAAACAAATCCTACCTTTTGGTTAAGGGACTTTCCCCTATAATGCCTGCTTGAATTGCTTGGTTTATAGTGCTCATATTCTGAATGTGACTAACAAGTTTCAGAGGAGCTTTTTGCTGCAAACAATTCTAAATTCCTGTAAGGCATCTTATAATGCTGTGTTTCAGTTTAACCACAGAGAAAGTACTGCAGCGTATTTTATAAAAGAGTGACTGACCAAATGTACTTATTTAGCCTAGGCTAACAATTAGCACTGTTTGCAGTACTTCCTGAACATCTATGCACTTTCTGAGCTCTGTGGTAACAGTGTGAGGTGATGAACTTAGAAGCAACACTTCTGCATTGCACAGAAAGCAGCATGTTAAGTCTACATCAGTGTTTCTAGTTTGTTTTCTCAAATTGCAAGGCACAAATTTCATGTGGCATTTTCATAAATGCATTTTGATGTTTTGTCTCGGGATTATTGTATGTAAATTGAAATTTTCATTCATTTTTATCTTGTTAGAATCTATATTGTCATACCAAATAAGAAAATGTTAACAGTATGAGATGTTGGGTTTCAAACTTGAAAGTAATAATAATGGGAAAAAAGCTAAATCTGATAGTCTTTCAGAGTGGGATCAAACAGGAAATGCATGTCCAAGTTGTAAGATGCCTGTTTCCGACATACATGGAACTAGCTTAACTCACAAGTTAGTGAGTGGTGAGTAGTTTAATGGGATTTAGATTCCATGAAATACAGGCAATATAAGACCATATTTTAAAAATTATCAGTCTCATCAACATGAGGAAGAAAAAAGAATACTGTTGTTATGCAAAAATTACCACTGATTTTGTAAATATTTGCCAAGGGTCTTGTGTAACATTGTCAAGTATGAGTGCCTGGAAAAAAATTGCATTCACCTTTTAATTTGCTGTTATTAACTCCTTATCTAGTATTACAGGTAAAACTGACTATCAGTTTTGAGATTATGAGTTTGAGTGTTTCCAATATTTCATCATTATCTTTATGATTTTTTAGCCATTTAATCTTTGTTCTGGTATGTTTAAATACAAAAACTTTAAATGTATAAAGTCACTATTAATTAAAGTCAAGAATGAAGTGGTTGTATTTCTAAATGGTTCTCATAATGGTTCTCACAGAAGCCTTTGGAAAAAAATCTATTCCAATATAATATTGCGGACTTCTAGTTAGTAAATATATTAATTAATAAGATGTTACACTTCATCTGCAGTATATTGAAATAGTTTGTCAGTTCATCTCTTGCGATATTCTTACTGGAAATCATTTTTTGTCCATGAGTTTTTTCAAATAGTTTAACCAATGTTGGCAAAAGTCTGGTATTATAGATATCTAACGTTGCATACATGTGCTATCGTCCCAATGCCAAGTTTGTTTTCCTCCCAGCCCAGTCCGCAAGTCCCATTTGCTTCACATGTAGAAAGCATATTTTAAAAAGGGGGGGGGGGGGGTGTCTCTCTTCAGTTTGTTCACACTATTTTGTGGCTAAACTAGTGTGCTAGGTTGCAGCTTTATAAATCGCTTTTTCTGAAATCTTCATGCTGTTTGTTGTTTGTCCAAATGCTGCCTTCCTACTAGGACTTCTAGCAGCAGAAAGTAGGTATCCCTTTGTTTTCCTTTAAGGCGTATCATTCAGCTATGGTGTGTGTCTTTGCATGTTTAAAAATCAGCTTTCTTCTCTTCTCTTTGCTATTTCCAGTTTTAATACTGCCTGTTCAAGAAAAATAGCCTGTATGTTTTTGACTAAATGTGTCTATAGCTTTGAAAGTATAATTATCCAGAAGTAATATGACTTCCAGGGAATTCTGAAGATTCTAGTTTAGAGGCAGTATTAAAATTACCTGGGTTTTTGTTTTCAATATTTGCAACACAACTGAAACAAAATTTAATTTTCATTAAATTAATAAAGGATAAAGTGGTTTGGTTTTGTGTTTTAGTTCCAAAATTAATATTTTCATGGACTAATGGGCTTTTTTCTCCTAACACTAAACATACACTGTAGTATTAGTTGTATATTATTTTCTTGCTGTGCCCTTGCATGAATTTTCTTGATCATTCTGTGTTGATGTGGTACATGATATATGCATATGCATTGTGTATATGCATACACCTGATTTAAATAACTCTCCAATATGTGTCTCCTTAATGAAGGAATATTATTGACATGTAGGGAGGAGGTTCTGCTGCAAGTTAGCTGCACGCTTCATGAGGGAATGAAGGCACAAGCACTTCTAAAAGCTGCAGACTGTACTAGACAGAGAAGGTGTGAAATTCTAGACAACTTTGATACAAACCGCAACCATTTCACAACCAACAAATTCAGCATCTCAAAATACTGGCTATAAAAAGTGGGGGGGTTCCTGCAGCATTTTAAGATTTGTAGGCTAACAGTTCTTCTTCTGTCCTAAGTCACGGCATCAAGACATATGTCCACGTCTCCATTTCTGTCAGTCATAGACTTTTGTTGTTGTTGCTGTGGTTTGGTTCATTCTTTTCATCTTATAGGTTGTTGGGAATGTTGTTCCTTGTCCTCCTATTTCCCCATCTTAGAATGCTGTCCAGTAATGTAAGAGCGAGAACTTGGTGGATTTTTATATAAAAGTTTTGCAACAGTATTATTTTTATACAGTTGTAGGGAAAAAAGAAACCTCATACAGAGCCTCTGCTGCTGACTTTTGTTTTCTGATTGTACGTAGACACTTTCTTCAGTAAATTTACTGACTGGTAGGATGTGCTGCCCTCATACCGGTCAGAAGAGGGTTTCCATGTATTTTTGCAACGAGGAAGAAAGTGTTAAGGAAGTAATAGTGAAGGGCATTCCTTTGTTAAAATAGCTTAGTTGCATGTGAGTGTGTTACTTGTAAGGTCCAGATCTGGTCTGAAAAACAATACCATCTCACTACTATTTCTTTACCACCACACTAGACTACCTTCTGTCGTATTTGTGGCTAGATTTACAGTGAGAGATAACTGGGAAAAGGAATTGGTGAACTATGTGTAAAGGTCCCAAGTATGGAGACAGGAGGCAGCTGGAGACATGTATACACACAGTTAGTTCCCCTGTGCGTGCGGAATGAAAAGACAACCATCTTCAAAATCAGGCATCTCCCCTCCCACCTCCCTCCCTCTCTCCTCCTCACCCCCTCCTTTGTTGTGTTTCCATATATAGTACTCGCCTCTGCATTCTTGCTTGTATTTGGGAACACTATATCTAGTTTTCTCTTCTTTGTTTTTTTTTTCCTCTGTTCTTTTTTCTTTGTTTGATCTTTTCCTCTTTCTCCCTGTTTTCCTCTCCTGAACCTATTGCCTTTGGTTTTCTGCTCTTTTACACACCCTTCTTTCCCTTCTTGTATTCAATAGGTGTTCTTACCTTCTTTCATTTAGTTGTAAATCCCAATACCCTTCCATCATACCAACTGTCTTCTTTCTGCAGTTTCACTGTAGTCTCCATTCTAGTTCTCTCCCTAGGCTCTTCCTGATTGTTTTAGATTCATATATATAAAATATATAGTGTGTATATATATTATTACTGTCTTCATTGCTTCCCAGTAACATTCACAGAACTGCGTGCATGTAGGAGCTTATTTGTAAATTTTGAGAGTATCCAAACTTGGCTCTTTGGTTTCTGTACAAGAAAGAAGAAGTAATTAAACACTATATAGCTCAAATTTGAGCAGGATAGAGTCCTTACTTGCCTTTCATTTTAATTACACTGTTGTGTATATATGTGAAACATGTATCTCCCACCTTATTTTAAGCTATTATAGGCATATACATACACATGCTTTGGCTATTGTCTGTCCTTACAGAGATAGTTGCTCTGGAATATAGTGAACAGCAAAGAGCAACAAATTACTGTGTGAGGTTAGAGGCATCTCAATTCCAGTGATTATTGCAGATGTAGTTTAAAGTGATGAAGAGCATCTGATCCTCAGTTAGTTTTCTCTTAATCTAAGAAGTTACATCAGCACAAGTAGTGGAAAAGTCCCATCTCTGTAAAAAGGTTCTTTTCTCACCTTTAACTGAAACAGCATATGTTTAGTATTTTCTTTACAGTTTTTTTTACTTTTTTCCTGTTAGTACAGTTTCATGTACGTTTTTAACTGCTGTTCGCTGCTACTAAGCCAAACCTGGCCTTGTATATAAAGTGGGCATAATTATGCTGATATTGAGCCTAGATTTTAATGTTTGGCTTAAGTAAACTGTTTCAAATGAATATGTCAATGTGATTTGAAAACCTCAGCTGAGACACACCTTCATTTCCAAAGCACTTTGATATAGTGCTTAATTGCCTTAAGTGTTAAACATTTATGACTTCTGGGTATCGTAATCAGATGCCAGCAAAACAAAACTACTGGAGGCACTGATTTATACAGTTATCACTAAATAGGTCATTTAAAGGTATAAGTGTCACTGGAGTTTTAAAGCAGAAGCAAAAAAAATCTTTATTTGTTGTATGTGAAAACTAAAAATAAAATCCATGAAACTTGAATCTCACATTACAGAGTTGGTAAAAAATATGTCATTTTCACTTCACCAGGAGCATTCTATTCTAATCTTACAGTATTTATAGATACTACTTTCTGAAAATAACTGCACTTTATAATAATACCCATGCTTTCTTTTTATGAGATTGTATCCAGTGACTTCACTTAGTGATTCTAATATTTGATCTCTCTAAAATCTAACAATTTCTGATGGTTTTTCTTCTGTCCTTGCTGTATGTGCTAGCCTCAGACCTCTTCATAAACAAAATGAAATGTAAATCCTACCTTCTGAAATGCCCGTACTTGAGAACCAGGATTGATTTTTAATTTCATTTCCAGCAGCTGCACACATGAAGGCAGCCAAGAGATGAAGTTGGGAGAAATCGGCTTGCGTTGATTGTAGATTGACTGGCTTAAGGACTGAATTGTGATACATAGAGAAACTGCCAATAGCAGCTAAACTTGGGTTGGTCATGTAAAAACCACTGTAAAATCTTCAAGGTGTAGTTACTTATCTATTTATACAACATGTAGAACATTTGAAAAGCTGATCCAAATTAAGGTAGTTTATAAAAATGAGCAGGATTAAAATGAGTGGTTGGTGGCAGGAATTGAATTTTATACATTTCTACAAATCTAAGATGTTTAGGTTTTGTCAGTGTCTCTTTAATAAAAATATGCCAATAATGGTTTTTATATGGTCTTCTACAGAGTCATATCCTGGAATACTAATTGCAGGAGGCTTGTGAAAAGGTCATGGGTTTATAGTTTTCTATTTAAGCAAGGTCAGGCTTCCTCTAACAAGTTTTCATTGCTCAGAAGAAGGGTTATGACTGACCAAGACTTATGTGGGCATTTGTAATCTTCAATATGAAAAAAATAAAACAAAGAATTATTTTAGCCTCTCTCAGAATGTGTTTGTAGTCAGAATGTCTTCTTTGTGTTTTGCAGCAAGATCTGAGTCTTCTTACCTGAAGACTTTTAGTCATACACTCTCGCAGATCACCAGTGCACGAAAAGAATGTGGTAATTCTCTGTACTGCCTGCTGCATAAGAAGTCAGTTTTACCTGCCTTGCTTGCTGAGCCTCAGAAAAGCAAACTTTTGGGGTGTTTTGTGGTGGTGACGTATTACTATTGGAGAATATATAGACAATTTTTGGAGTAGTATTTTAAAGTTTTCTTTCCTTTTATTCTCTTTTGTTCTCTTCTTTCCTCTTCTGGGGAGAAGTAAGCAACTCCGACCTACCTGTAAAGTTCACTTTCTCTAGCCAAACCATCTGTTCCAGATTAGAATAGCTAGGTGCCAGGATGTAATAACAGCACTCATATTTTACCAAAGCTTTGTCTGCTTGCAACTTGATGAACCAGTGTCCATACCTACTTCAGGTGTTATTAAGGGCACTGTATGAGAACTACAAAGACTCTAGAGAGAGAATTCAGCTTTAAGAGAGAGCTATTTCTGAATGGCCATCTCTGTAAATGAAGTAAGAGAATCTGCAGGAAACACCTATGATAACTCTGGCTCCACACTGGGTGAAGAAATAATCCCAAGTTTTTGCCTTATAAAGCAGATATATCTAACTCACAGATAATAGATCTGCCTCAGTAGGCAGAAAGCTACTCAGTTCTTCTCCATATTCTTAAAAGCAATTTTGGTCTTCCTCAAGAAGTCATTCCACTAGGTATAAAAACACTTCATGTACTAGTATTGACTGCAGAAGACTGTCATAAGCATTCTTTTTTGTTTTAATATAGTGAGAGCCCATAGTTTTCAACTTTTCAGACTTGTCAGCCCCAAGGGAAATGTGAGTAGTTGCAGCCATCCTTTCTTAGCTAGTCTTACAGGAATACAAGAAAGACAAGGTTGTGTGTATGGCCTGGAATATCACTGCTCATTTGCACACTGAGAACATATGTGCAGTTGCAGTAGGATCCACAGTTACCACAGTCTTCTCACAGAACCATGTTTGGTGCGGATTTTGTTACTGTTACTGTGGAGAAGAGTCTTCTACTTTTATCAGTGGAATTACAACCTTTCCTGAACAATCGTATGTGTATATATTTTTATAGTAACTTAAGGTGCAGGGTGAGATTCATCTCACCTAAGTGATTTGGGCTACTTGAAAGTTCTGTGGCAGTAAGCAGAATTTTCTAACAAAGTTTACTTTAGGGAGTCTTAAAACAAACAAACAAAGCCAGTCAAATTAGTGAAGTTGGTTTTTTTCCTGGCTTCCTAATATTTATGCATCATTCTAATTTTTATATTGATAGATTCTGTCTGTAACTGCTACAGACCATGCGAAATCTGAGCTTTTAGATTGTGTAAGTGTATAATAGCTCACTCAAGTCTTTATCATCTACGCTGCGGCTAAAACGGGTGCATTTGCAATGGTGATAGATTTAAATCCTATTTCTAGAGGATACAAACTTTAATTATAAATAGTGAGTGCTTTTACACTTTCCCCAAAGGTTAGAAATTTAGCTTAAAAATGATCACTTTTTTATGCAATAGCATGCTGCAGTATGTGGCTACTATGGTATTTTCTCATGCAGGTGCATGTTATTTGTAAATGCATGAAAGACATGGCGGTAGGTACTGCATAAGGTTGTAGGTAAAAAAAAAACATAAGGTAGAACTGTGATTTTGAGGCATTAGCAAAGTCACTGCCAGGAATTCTCATTAAATTCGTTGATGGTATTCTTGGAAACTTTCTCTTACAGCCATCTATTCAATGCAACCAATGGACAGGAGAAAAAAGGCCTAATGAATAAAGCTTAATGTTTTGGAATACCCAGATACTCAAAACGTTGTTGATATGCAAATATTAAAAAAAAAAAAAAAAGAAAACACACCAACAACCCCAAACTTTTCTTTCTCTTTGAAAGACCTCAAAGTATTCCACCAAATAAAATTCCCAAAGTAAGTAATACTGTCAAATAAATAATGTGGTGGTCCAGAGCATTCAGTGTTTCACAATAATACAGCACTGCAGACAACTTTGAACATACTTCTGTTGGTTCTGGTTTTGGCTCAAGTTTTAGTGGTTATGAGCAACATTGAGCAGTATTAGAGACTCTTAAGATATCCAAGCCTCTGAAGTGAATCTTCTCTTGAGTTTTCCTTAAACACTCCGCATACACAGAAAGAGCTTTGAACCCAGAAAGCAAAGTTTTGCTAGAAAATAAAATAATTAATTTAAACTCTGAGCATGACAAGAATAGAAATAAAAGAATTCTAACAAATTTCCTTCTGGCGAATTGCTTTCTGGAAAGTCAAGCACTTTCCTTCAGGCTTGAAGATCTCTTAAGTTCATCAACCTTTAACTGACATACTGAAAATGTTAAACTCAGTGCAGTCCCTTTTGGGTCCCTAGGTAATGTTTTTCTTCCTTGCCTTTGAGGCTTAGCTGTGATCTCTCCATGCTCTTACTAGCAGATTCCCACTCCCTGTATTTTCTCAGATTTCCTGCTGTGTCTCCCAGTGTGGAATCTGTGGTGCACGTAGAGGAACATGGACAGTTCCCTTCAGCTGAGCATGCTTATTCATTATCAAAGACAGAACAGCTTTTTTCTCTTCTTCAGTGCACCTGACCCCATGCACAGCAACTATGACAAGGCAAACCATTAGTTTTATTTGCTGAATAGCCACCACTTTTTTAAAGGAACCTAATTTAAATTAATACATCAGTTGGAAATAAGTAGTCAGACACATTTGATAGGAGAGGACAGAGAAGTCTTACCGCTCCTGAGCCGTGAGTTGTGAGTGAGGGGAATACTGTGATTCTTACCCTTGGTGTACAAGGAAGTGTGAAGAGAATCTTGGATTGAGATTTGTACTAAATGTGATGCAAGTGTTTCTAGACTTGTAACTTACTTGTCCTTCTAAGCCATGAGATCACAGGTAGGTTTTGTGTATTTTTATGTTTATTCCAGTTTTTCAAGGTTTTTCAGAGAAATAAGTGAATTTAACTTGTATCCTTGTGTCGTTAAGAGGGGGTTGGGCTTTTTGTTTCTGTTACATTCTGAAAATGCAATAGACTACAAAAGGGCTGGAGTGAAGGAAGGCTGGTGAGAATTGTTCATACAGTGGAGGGCAGAATTTCAAGAAATACAGCAATTTTTTAGATATCTATCTTGACAAAAGGACACTGGCAAATGAATAAGTAAACAACAAATATATTAAGGATAAATTAGTGAAATACAGAATGTGTAGAATTCTCTATTCAGAATTAAGAATTTATTTATGAAAAAGCACTCAGCAGTTCACTGTCAGACACCAGCATTTTGTCAGACTAACACTGGATTTGCTACCATCTTTCCAGATGCTTATACCACTGGAGAAAAACTGAAAACATGGGCTGTGAGTGTTTAGATAAGGTGAAGTTAGCATTCTAGTAATGTACACAAGGGACAGCCAGCACTGATACCTGATTTTTAAAACAAGTTGTTCCACAAGGAACCAATAGGGGCTGGTTTACTATGGATTTGTGTTGTGTTTCTGTATCCTCCCCTGCTGTGTGTTCAACTCACCTCATGAACTTCCAGCTTCCACAATGCCTCCTGTTTCTCCTTTTCGTACCCATATCCCTCACTTCTCTTTTCACCTTTACACCATATAAAATCATCCCCATCTTCCTATGACCCCAAACAATCCACTGGTCAAAAGACAGCAAGTGCTATAAGTGGGTCTGAGACAGCCAGGCAAGCAGAACAAACAGAACAAAAGCCAGAGCTCATGTTACAGCTCTTTTTTCTCCTCCAGAGGACACAGCAGTCAGGTCTTTCACCCTTCCCTCCTCTATCCAGATGCTGATTTTAAAAGAATTTGTGAGAGCATAGGTTCACTCCAATTTTTCCTGATTTGCAATATGTATTTGCAATTGGCCAGCAGTTCAAAAAATGAAAAAAAGAGAAGGTTGGGGTGAGAATGGTGAGGTCAGGCAGTGGGGCAGATAATACAAGTAACTTTGTAAGACGTCATTGGAAACCAGGCTAGCATAGAACACTGCTAAGCTTAATAAAAACAGGTTTTAACCTCTCTTCAGTTAAACCATTTCTTATGTATAATCGTACTCTATATGGGCACTGTAGATTTATGTAAAGTTTATTCAGTAAGTTTTCCTGTAAAAACTCCAGCTTTTTGAAGTTCCTGTTGCAGTTGTACCAGATTAAGTGAAAGTTTCCGTTTCCAAAGTTCAGTTTACCATGAACCTTTGCTTTATTGATTTTTATTCTTTCTTCCTCTCCCTCCCCCCCCCCCCCCCCCCCCCCCCCATTTATTGCCCCATAGGAGCAGTCTCACAGGTGCTGGACAGCCTGGAAGAAATCCATGCACTTACAGACTGCAGTGAGAAAGACTTAGATTTTCTTCACAGTGTTTTCCAGGATCAGCATCTTCACACGCTACTAGATGTAAGTTTTCCGTGATAAACAATTTGAATGCATTTCTGTATCTGTTGTTCGTTGGATAATATTTTGTTTTATCTTGAATATATTCTCTTTTTTGCTTCATACCAAGATGAATTTATTCAGGTGTGGAATTTAACAATCAATTAGCACTTTACACAAAAATACATTTTAGGACTACACATAGAGAATATGTTAGAATATATAAGTGATTAATGATTTGTTTTGAATCAGAATAGGATGTTTTCTTTTGATAAGGGCTGGATTTTATTTTTTATTTTAAATGTGAACTGTAAATTTGTAACTGTACAGATTCATTCCTTTTTCATTATTTTTAAGTAATGTAATAATCTTTGACCGGTCCTATGGATATTCTTACAAGTATGACACTTTTTGTGTGAAACACCTAGGTATTCTTGTTTCTGTCCTATTCTTGAAAACAGTATGTGATAGGCTCAGTCATTTAAGCCTGTATTGTTCTGTGGTTCATGAGCATTATTACTCCATAAGACAGCAGTGGATGTTCCACAAGAAAGTGTGCAAAAATTACAAAGCTGGAAGAAACAGGTTAGTGCTTCCTGAAAGGCATAATCAGGATCTGGTTCCCATTTCTTCACTGTCTTATCTGTAAGCATAGTTCACTGTCTGGCTACATGTACAAATCAACTGTGATATCAGAATCTTTTTTTCTTCCAGAAAACTAAAGTGCTCAATTTTCAAAAGTAATTTTGAAAAGCAAGTAGTCTGGTGTTTGAGAGAAAAATGCTTGCACACTGCTTATCTTTCTGTGCCTTAAGGCTTCCTGTTTTCAAAGTTTCTTGTTATCTTGTCACATGCAGAAATGCTGTTTATATTTCCCAATAGTTTTTTAACCAAGAAGGCCTAAAAGCAAATACATTATACTTTATCCAAAATTGTGTGGATTTGGGAAAGCATACTTACAGTTTTGAGGTAGAAGTATTTGCTGAACTTCAACTCTCTGCAAAAACAGGGACCTTCAGCAAGACTGCTGGCTTACACTCCATCCCTCACACTGAGTGCCAAGACCCTCATTGAAGCACAAATTCAAAAGCATATCATGCTGTCATTGATTTCTGTGTCTACACAGTATTGGGGTCTAAAATAAAGGTCAAAAAGAAGCAGAAAAAACTTTCCGTGATTTTTCTGGGATATGTGGATACTTCACGTTGAAGACAGAGGACTTGTTTTCAGGCAAGACAAACTTTTTCTAGAGCAATCTACACATTCCACTGACAAAAAACTCACAGTGGAACCAAATTCACAGAGGTATAGGCTATGTCCCCATTAACAAGTACTGCAACATAACAATAGCGGATCTGTAGAGCAAAGCAGTTCACCCTGAGGACCCAGGGTCGACAATTCTGTGTATTTTGAGGGCTTCTACTTTATACTAGCTATACTGCGGTCCTATGGACTGAATAACCACCGGTCGGTGAACAGCATCTTCTATTTTAGTGTCATTTGAGAGTAAATATGGTCTGGTAACACTGTACAATGAAAACCAAATGGTAGGTGGGCATAATCAAAACGTTCATTTTAAATATGCACTCTTGAATCAAACCAAAAGGCTCATGTGACCATATAGATGATGACCATTTTATGACTATTTAACAGCTTGGATACGTTAGTGAATATCACAAATCTAATAAGATGTCTATGCTTTTTACCCAATCAAAGACACACAGGAATAGGAGTCACTCCAGCTATCTGTTATGCAGGCAGATGATTATGGTTATAGAAGCTTTAAAGAGTTTCTGAAAAAATGTTGAATACTTTAGTTCCTGTATGCAGCTTTGCAGGGGTATGACCTGAAATTAAATGATGCCATAGTTCCTTTGGTGTCCGAACTCTTTACAATGTAGTAGATGATTTGTACACTTCTTAGAATTTCTTTAGTGGTTGGTGAATAGCTGGCTACCTGGATTCTGTGCATCCTTCAACTTCAAAGGATTCAAATCTACACATACTTCCTTCCAGAAGAGGACCCAGCTTCAGGGTTCTGGACTGGCCTGTATTGCAACCTAAGCCTTCTGGTAAAGCTTTCCCACGATGTAGCTGCCCATATGACTCAAGGAACCAGAGGTAGTTAGCTGTTAAGTGATGAGGGCATTGCTTTGGCAAAGTGTTCTACAGTTCTAATCCTTGTTCTTGATAACGGTTTATGCATTTTACATTAAATGGTCCTTGGGTAAAATTATACAAAGAAGGGATTAGGAGCTCATGACTTCCATCTCCAACTCCTCTTACAATTTGCATTAAAATAGGAATCTTTTTCCCAAGTGTAAGTTCATTTAGCTTGTGTTCCAGATGCTTAAATTGCTCTGTCTTTATATATTGCATGCCTACAGTATAGAAAGGTGATCAGATAATATGAATGAGAAATAAAAATCTGAACAGGAAGAGAATAACATGAGTGTAATAAGAACCGAAACACTTACATCACTCATGTGGGAAGGTTTTAGATATTTATTAACCATTATTATGTTGTCATGTAACTTCTGGGCTTTGGTAAACCAGATGTCCTTAGTTTAAATATTTTGCTGCATGACAGGTCTACCAGATGTTAACTCACACTTCTGTAATGCTTTTGCTTTACAATACCAGACTGGTTAATAGTACTGCACTAATGATCTAGTATTTCTGTAATGGTCCACTGTAGCCTTTTCAACAAGAAAAAACTGCAATAACTTCATACCGTTTTGCCATTCCTTTCTTTAAAAGTCACGGTCATTCTCTTAGACAGAAAGGGATATATTTGAATGCCCACTATAATAACATATTTGTGAGAACAAAATGCTACCAAAAGCATTTTTGTTTTATTATGCTATGTGGAAGGAGGGTGATAGAATCTTCCCAATGATACTTTGATTAGAATAATGCAAAATAAAATACTAAAAGATTGCAATGACATGAAATACATATTTGAAAGACTGAAGCAAGTTAAAGACAGCATTATTTGAAAGGGTAGCTTTTTCATTTCAGTAACTTGAATGTGGGAGACTGATCTCTGTTTATACTATACTATAGTTTATACTATTCCAGTTTCTCTCAGAACTCTTAAAAAATCATCAGTTCTATTTGGATGAAGTTCCATCAGGGAAACTGTTTATTCCTCAGAGTATTTGGGGTTAATGAGGCCACCAGAACAAGTCACCTGTAAAGCATTATATTCCACTAAGTACAAATTTTATGATCTGTTGTGAAGTTGTGGCGGTCACTTTGCATTAAAACTACTGTTCCTCTTCCTTGGCCTTTTTCCACAGTTAAATTTGTTCTCATGTTCCTACTCTTTCTCAAGAGTTATCCTTATTTTTAGATTAGGCACATGATGGTGGTTTGCTTCTGCTGCTGAAGTGCCTTCTTTTGCTTCTGAACTAAGCCTTTTTCTGAAGAAAAAAGAAAAAAGAACAGTCTTTGTAATAAAGAGTACAAGTTATCCTCATGTTGGTTTTTTCAGGTAATATAGATCACAAAATAGTCTTCCTTCTCAGTAATTTATTAACTTAGGTGTTATGAGGACTGGCACCTCTGAAGGCCGTATAAAGAAGGGTACCAGTCATCCCATCGATTGTTTCTAATTGATTCATTTATGTATGTCTGTTTAGACAGCTATCTTAAGACTTTTCCACTTCACTTGGGTGCCAAAGCTGTTCAAAGCAAGGGGGAGAAAGGTGCCAACTACTGACAAAGTAGTTTATATTCACTCTGGGTCAAATCCTGCAATACACCAGCATATCCTGATGTGGGCTTATTGAATAGTTTCATTGTGTGATTTTTTCATAATTTCACAGAATCCCTCTATTGTGTTGAGTGGGTTTTCTTCTGTACAAAAGTTGCACAATTCATTATTAAAAACCTAATTTTGTGTATGGGGGAGAGTATAGAAGAGGGCCTTCTAGAACCAACCATTTAGAAATATTCACTGCCTAAAAAAATGTATTGCTTAATAATTGATCTTTCTTGTAAAGTAAAAGAGCAACTTTGAGTTGGACAGATTTTTTTTTCCCTCACTTCTGTTAGAAATGTACTAATCAAAATTTTGGTGAATGCTGTAGGACGTTCCTGTGTGTGACTTCGAACTGTCTGCGTTTATGCCTCTATATCAGTTTTATAGATTGTTTCATTCTGGTATTTCATTTAGATAACGAAGAATGTAATGAAGTTAAGTAGATGATATAAATAACTTTATGGAAAACAGTACTAAATTTAAGTAGTGAAGCAGCTTTTTATTACCACTGACAGATTTTTAGAAGCCTTATCAAATGCTTTGATTAAGATTTTTTAATTGACTTTCATGAAAGATATCCTGGAAGGCTTTTCTGTCTTTTGTCAGCAGTACTGGTAAAGACGTTGGAAATAAATGTGAAGAGGTTGCTAATTTTGGAGACATTGGCATTTGGCTATTTTCTGTATCATGACAAAAGATTTTACTTTAATGATTATTTGTTTTGAAAAGCATACTGGCCTTTAAGGCTGTGCCTAATAGGGAAGATCTTCGCACATTATGTTTCATCTCTATCACTGCATCAAAAGAAGCAAGTTTTATTAAAAAGTAAAACCAGAAATTGCTCTTTTGTGCAGCTGCCTACATTGGAGGAGGCAAGAGAAATCTTTCTTCTGTTAAGTCGAGTAGTTTGGTCACCTCTCCAGGGAGACTTTATGTGGGTGATTTTGAATGCAGATGTCATTCGATTTACAAGTGGGATTTTCACTCAGCAAGAGAACAATATCAGCTTTTGTGTGGCTGGGGCCTCTCCATGCTACTGGCTTTGTCTGCATCTGTCTGTCCCGAGTCTCAGTTCTCTAGGCTGATATCTTTTGGCTGTTAATTTAAGAAGTTTGTTACATTATTTTCATAGATGGAATCATTAAGGTAAGTGTTGTTATTTCTGCGAGTATATCTGTGATAGAAGCATTATGAACTTTGAGGAAAGTTTATTTTACATTTTGCTGGCGTAACACATTACACATATTTGGCTTTAACGAAATGAGATTAAATAGATTTTGGAGTAGCTATATGTATCATGTCTATATGCGTAGCCACTTCTTCCCTTTAGAATTTAATTTATATTCATAGTGCATATATTTAAGGCATACTGATTTTTCAAGAGAATCTCACTTTTATGTCTGTTATCCTTTGCTGCTAATGGTAATGTTTCAAAGGAATATGCATTTGTGTGCACTTCAGACTTCCCTTAGTATTTCTTTTGAACTCAGTCATCCAACCCGATTTGGTCCTGAAGTCCAGACTTTTAAGGAAACATATTTTCTCTTTTGCTGGAAAGAATGTTGTTGGGACCTCAATTTAGCTTCTTACATGGTTGGCTAAATCCTTCTACTGGATTTGTTTCGGTTTGTTCTGTTTATCCTCTCAATGTTGGACGTTGGCATGGTAAATTTGAATGTCTTTTGTAAAAGTACTAGTTACTCAGCAGTGTGCAGCAATGGCTGATACTATAGTTCTCTATCTGAAAATGTTTTGAACTCTTCATACGTTTATCCCTGATTTGCCCTTTTCCAAGCAAAGTGTATTAGTTTAACACTTCTGTTATATCCTTTGGAAAAAAAACAAAGCAAGAGACATTTTGATTTCTATTTGCAGGATGCTTGCATTTCCTTCTTCCTTTCTTTTCTTTTAAATCATTAATAGACTGGTGGAATATCTATCATATGATATAGAAAAGAAAATAAAACCAGCAGCTGTGTATAAAAAGCTTAACTATTCTCATGAATCATTTAATTTTTCTGTGTTCTGGTTTGAATAAGAATGGCTTTCTATGTGAATCACATGGTGTGGTTCAAGTTTTTTGGATCAACATTGGTCCTTACTGTCTTGAGTACTGATTATGTTAAAACTAGTAAATGAAACATGAATGTGTTTCTTCTGCAGAAACAGATCAGAAAGTGTATTTGTGCTAGATGTTGTGCACAGACAGAATGTGTTATGCTTATGTGGAATAATTCTTCCTCATTTTTAAAACACCTTGTTTTCCTATTTTCAATTATCCTTTAATTGATATGTTTGCAAGACAAAAGCAAATGGAAAATATTTGTTAAAAAAAAAGAAAAAGAAACTATGTTGGCAGGAAGACACCTTGCTATTTGGGGAACCAAATCTGGCTTTTATCCCAGTCCAGCAGAGGCAGCATGCTCAGCCCCAGGGAGTGGGAGGGACTGTCTCTCACACTGCAATGGAAACTCTTTTCCCAAGTAGCATAGAAGAATATTGACCAAGCCTTAGGGAGGACTGTTTGAAGAATTCCTTCAGCAGGTGGGCTGGATCATCATCACCAGTGCAGTATGCTTTTTCTCTAAAAGGTAACTTCTCTGGAAGGCCATATCTGAAAGAACACTAAAAGCAAAGGTTATTCTAGAATTTCTTCTGCATTATTTTGTAATCATTCCCTAAAATACCTTCCATTTTCAACTTCCTTCATCCCTTTGTATTTCCTTTGCTGTGTTTCTGGAACATGTAGATCACTCTGCTAGTCAGCATCATCTCACTGTTTTCTTGTTCTTCCTGTTTCTGTGTCTTACAAATTTAAATAGAATATTTATTTTTATTTATTCTTCTGAGCAGAAACAATTTTTGTTCCATGTTTTTATAATATCTTACGCAGCGCTGATATATGACTGGACCTCTTAAACACAAGACTAATACAAATACAAGCTAACAGTAACTTTTATATTGATTAAGATTCATTTCTGAGAAATGTATTTATCCACCACTTTCCAACAATGCAAAATTCTGGGTCACATTGCATGACACTGTGGTAGTTGCCTTGTTGCACTTAACCTGATTTCTTTCTAACTAATGTTCTGTCATTTCTGAGTATTTATAAGCATAGTACTGATGTGGTGAATCATCAAGCGAAATTCAGTTTACTAAAGTGTGCACTTTAAATGAGAATTGCACTATTTAGCCCATTCCTTTTGGCCTAATGTCGTCTTCCCTGTGTCAATGGTGCATCATTGTGAGTGTCTGTGTAAGTGTGTGTCTGTGTGCATCAACATATCTTATTCCAAAAGCATAAATCTGCAGACTTTTTTTTTATTGAGTAGAATTAAAAATTCCCTTGATTACAGTGTATTTTTATGTTATTGGGCTCTGATCTCTCAAAGAACACTAGACTTGTATTCCTGGAACCTGTAGAACATTTAACTAACTAAACTGATACTGTTTTGATGTAAAGAGGATAATTTTCATATTTGACTTTCTACATTTTTTTCACTTCTTTTTATGTTGAGTGTACTTCAGGTTAGGTTCAGTTCCTTTTTAACCATAAGGGCTACCTCTTGGGTTTTTTTTCCTTGTAAAACTTCAGATTCTCAAATGTATTATTTTCCAGGAGCTTGGGACTTACTCTGAGAAATGGAAAAAATTAAGAAATGCTACAGCACCTGGGATACAGCCCACAGATCTTGAATAACACTTCTGCTTTGTTGGTGCTGGGAGCTTTCTTCAGAGTATTTCGGTCTACACTCAGTTGACATTAAAATACCCAAAGGCAATATAGTAACAGCCCAGTAAGCTATGCTTCTATCTTTGAAGTCAGTCAGGCCTCACTGCCTTCTACTCCCAGTTATTCAAGTAGTTGGCCGGTACATGTTGACTGTTCTTTGTACTAATGAGCTCATTGCAGTATATTTTTATTTTCAGTATGTCATTACAAAAAATTTACATGGATAGGGAGGAACAAAAATGGTTGTAACTGCAACATTAGCACTTCCTGGTGCAAGATATGCTCAATGTCACAAAGCAGGTGAGAAGCTGTGTTCTTTGCCAACCCTCTGTAATCACTGTGGATTTAAGTAGTTTTATATGGATTCTGTATCCCCCTGGAATGAGGTTCGCGGTCGTCAGCATCCTTTTCTTCAAGATGATGATCTAACTGTGAAGAGTTAGATCCAACTGACAGAATTGGGAATGAAGCCTGTTTAGGCTTAACCTGAGTCTGTAGTACCTGCTATAGGTCATTAGTCCATGTTGGAAGGGGTGGGGCAAAACGGCAGCAAAGGTTGTTCTGTAGGGTGTATCAAGGTGCAGTCCATGTAATGTAATTCTCTTTATAGCTCTTCCTGTGTTGAGGGATTAGTTTTCCCTGGTGCTTATAGAATCATAGAATCATTTAGATTGGAAAAGACCTTTAAGAGCATCAGGTCCAACCGCTAACCTAGCGCTGCCAAGTCCACCACTAAACCATGTCCCAAAGTCCCACATCTACAAGTCTTTTAAATATCTCCAGGGATGGAGACTCAACCACTTCCCTGGACAGCCTGTTCCAATGCCTGACAACCTTTTCAGTGAAGAAATTTTTCCTAATACCCAGCCTAAACCTCCCCTGGTGCAACCTGAGGCCATTTCCTCTTGTCCTATCACTTGTTACTTGGGAGAAGAGACCAACACCCACCTCACTACAACCTCATTTCAGGTAGCTGAGGAGAGCAATAAGGTCTGCCCTCAGCCTCCTCTTCTCCAGGCTGAACAACCCCAGTTCCCTCAGCCGCTCCTCATAAAACTTGTGCTCTAGACCCTTCACCAGCTTCGTTGCTCTTCTTCTGACATGCTCCACCAACTCAGTGTCTTTTAAGCTCACTTTTATCTGATCGGGTGCTTGATGTCATCTTTCAAAGGAGGTTTGCTTTGTTTTTATTAAGGTCAGCTTCAAGTAGATAGCTGATGCAGCAAAAAAAAAATAATCAAGTGATCATGTTATTGAAATAGCAGGACCTGTGTGTCCTTGAAATTACAAATACGCTAAAGTACCTTGTGAGGTAATGATCTACAGCCATGTTTTTCACAACAGTAGTGCTGGTACATTCCAGAATGAGAGTGGGGTTTTTTTTATTGGGACCATTGCATTTCATTGTGCTGATTTTCCGACTGCTATGCTTGTTGTCTTGGTTCTGCTGTTGCAAAGCAGTATCTTTATCTCATCCTATTTTTACTTCCTTCCTTTCCAAAAGAAGTTAAAGCATTTGCAATGTAAATGGAGAAAAATCTGGTTTATGATACAAGAATGGAGTTGAGACACCACCACCCCTACCCCACCCCCCAAAAAAATAAAGGAATGGCTGGAGGGAATAGTGGCAGAAAGTTCCTGAAATAAAAAAAGATTAGATGGCATACTGAAGATGTCTTGTAGTCTATAGTGGAGGCCTGAAGGGTACCCTGGAAATCTGCAGTCAGCTCATGGCAGCAGAAATTGAAATGTTCCCTTCTCCTTTGAGGAGGCAGGAGAACATCTTAGTCAGTCTACTTAATTCTAAATAAGTTTTCTTTTGTCACTATGGTTTTAAAGTGTAGCATGTATTTATTTAAGATTATTCAATCCCAGGCTTTGCTTACCACACTTCAAATTTGAGAGAACATATGTTTACCTATGTGTATCGCATGTGATGTAGAATTTTGCTAAATTGCAACCTATTCCTCCTTGGCAAGTTATGTACATGTACTGCCTGGCATATCTTTTTAAAATCTGTTATTGCTTGTTGAGAACTGCAGATTCTACAGCCAATAGAATTTTTATGATGAGTATTAATATGGGTTTTCCTTAAAATATGGGACAAATTATTAGGTTAAAGTCAAAATTTATAGTGGAGTATAATGCTGTCAGATACTGGAATCTGGATTCATTATACATGAATGAGGCATTTAGAGGCACCTGAAATTACATAGAAGGAAATAATGTATTGTGATTTTGAGGAGGAGCATAACTGTTTATTATCAGTACTTCTGTGACACAATTAAAAAACAAAACAAACAAAACAAATAATAAAGAAAAAAAAAGGGCTTCTTGGTATATATGAAGCAAATCAAGAGGTCCAATTTAAAAGGGTGGCCATGGAAAAAAACCGCACACCCCCTGCAGTTTAATTTTTTTTTCTGTAATAATATAGTCCTTTCCTTAGCTTTTTTGCCTCTGAAGTGTGAAGGCTTTGAATTTGCTGAGTAAGTGCATAGCACATGGTAGTTTCTGCTAAAAAGGAATATGTTCTACAATAGAGTTAAAATTTGTTTGTAGCTCATGTATGCTGGAGGTAAAAAGTTAGCCCCTTGCAAAGAAATAAAACATGCAAGTCGGATACTAATGAACATCTTGACACTTGACCATGTGGTCTGAACCAGTACAAGTACAAGTGTGTCTTTGTATCTGCTTTTAACTACATCAGTTTAAAAAATAAAATTAGGTCAAATATTGATTTAGAACAAACTGTGAAAATATTTGATGTTCCATGAAGACTGTAAAAAGCAACGTGCCATGTAATTAACAAAAGTAGAAATATTTCCTTTATCATTTTAAAAACTAAAATTGCTGCTTGTCCAAACCAGTAGTATAAGAACTACAGCTGAAAAATGGTTACACCCACATATCTAAGCACAGTGGATTTAGTGTATGGAGCTGCACTGAGTTGTATAGTCTTACTTTCATATTGAACCTTGTGTGGTTTCCCCACAGTTCATGACTGCTTGTAGTTTCACTACAGAATTGTAACCTAGTGAAAGAATTTAAACATGGATACATTTTCACTTTTTTAAGTCTTGATCAAAAGATAGATACAACAGATACTCCAACATTTAGATATCCCTACATAACAGAATGGAAAACCATTCCAGTGCTCTGAAACCTTAACCTTCTAGTTCCCCTGCTGTTTCTATGCATACAAAATATATTAATGCAAGATTTAGATGATAAAAGATTGAGTGGTAATGCAGGTAACGCCACTTGGCATCCCTGCCTATTGCCAACACTGGCAAAGGGCTATATGCTTTCCTTCCAACTGTCATGTAACCAGATTGCTACCAATAGGCAGACCCTGTGAAGGCAATGCATACACAGTCCTTTGGCTGTGTGCTTCTTAGGGGTTGGGGGGGATGTGTTTTCCCTCTGAACGGAAGTCTACAATCATCTCAAGGTTCCACCTTAATAAAACAGATACCATATCTGTCACCTTCTGTCCCTTAATTTATATTCACCCTCAGTAGAATGAATCTTGATCGTTTGTGCTTTTCTAAGATGCTGTTCTGGCAATTGAGTAGGACCACATCTGACAGGCAGTGTTTGCTGCCATGTATAGCAGACACTGAAAGGTCAAGGAATTTTATTCTAGTAGATCAGTTAACATATTTCTTCCTTCTCCAGTAGTAGGGCATTAGCCACTAAGAAACATGTAGTATCCTCTGCATGCATCAGAAATGTGGTCATTAACAACCTGCTAACATTTATTAAACATTTTCCAGTTGGCATTTAGCTTCATTGGTATGTCAGTTTTGCATGGTCAGAATTTCAGGTTTTGTGTATGCAATACAATGAAATTTGTCATTCTTACTTTCTAAAAGGCAATTGTTTGCCAACTGAGTGCAGTGGGAATTGAACTAATGCACAGAGAAAATGTTTTGCCCAGTTTGGTTGGGTATCCTCTCCTCTCTTCTTCCCCCCAAAAGTTAGGCTCTTGATTGAAAATGAAACAAGTGAAGGAGGCCAAATGTGGAACAGCCCCAGAAAAAGGAAGCAGCTTGGAGTAAAGGTTGAAAATCCATAGGGTTGATTGAGTTTACCTGGCACCATTTTTTCTTACCTGTTGTTGTAGGTACAGGCGTTAGAAAATCTGGTTTTATGTTCATTTCTGACACAGGTAACAGCAAGGTAACTCTGGTCTACAAGTAACTCATTATGAATATGTGAGAATACAGATGACTTTTAAAAACAAATTACAGTGGGCCTGCATTTTGCAGACAAAAGTTCCTCTAAAAAGAAGAATAATTATATTTCAGTTCTACCACATAAATAATCAAAATTACAGTGAAATTCAGGGTTCTACTTGCTATTTTAAGAATTTTTTTACCTAAAAGATAATTTATGTATTCCCTGAATGTGAACATGTAGAAAGAAATTGAGTATTTCAAATTAACATAACCTCTGTCAGGGTTACTAAAAGTCTGAGTGCCTGAAGTAACAAGTTGCAATGACGGCAGTTCTGTGGGATGACAGAAGCAAACTCTTGTCTGTTCAGACAGAATTAATGTATGGCTTCAGACTGTCTTGTTTGCTGAATGCTGTGTCGGAGAATCTTCCTTTTAGCGGATAAACTACTCCCTGACGTCTTCTGTTGGAGTAGTTTTGTTCACTGTTTAATTGCACAGCATGTCACTGTGTAAGGAACGTGAAGGCAAAGGTTGATCGTACTCCTGTTCTACAATAAATGTATCACACAGAAAAAAGTTTGAAGTTGTGAAGGGCTGTAACCTGTTATGCTCTAGAGGTCACAAAGTAGAAGCTTAAATATGCTTTGGGCTTTCGTATGGGATGGGACTGTAACATGTGCTGTAGAATTATGCTGGGAAATGAGTGTTAGGTCACTGATGCTAAAATGGTAACAGTGAGCTTCAGGCATAGTCCTTAATATTGAAAAACAGTGGGTTTAAAAGAAGTTGAAGATAAAGCCCCTGATGACTGTGACCTTGTTATTCAGTGTGTTTTCCAGTAGGATTTTTTATCTTCAGGGATGTTTCCTTGAGGGCGGAGAATCCCAAGAAAAGAGGCACCCGTGGGAAGGTTATAACATTTTGCATGGAAAGGGAGATGTGAAACAGCACTGGCAGAAGAAAGAGTGAAGTGGTCCATCAGTTATCTGATTGACTCTTTAATTTTAGCACTTCTTTGATATTACTGCTTGTGAATATTATTTCATTCAGTAGGTCATGGATTTCTTTCAGACGTGCAGCACATGAAACCTCTGGAGTACCACAATAGGGAGCTGTGAAAGGTAACAGAGCAGCAAGCCTGTTTGTTCATAAATGTTGCTGTGCAAGGGGCAGCACCTCCACCCGAGAATTTTTTTTATAGTATAAAAACCTAAAAGTGATGAAAAAGAGTCCTCTAATATAATTTTGTTGCATATGGTTATATTGTTCAGAAAGCAAACATCAAATTTAAAAGGTTATGTTTTAATGATTATTTCTAGATGTTTCAATGCAGGGTTTTAATATTTGAGGATGGCAACCCAGTATCTGTCTGCTGAATTGTAACTGAATCCTCACAAAATGTATATTTGTGTTGAAAGATCATGGAGGTTTATGCTCTAGCAGTTCAGTAGCCCTTGTTTTAACTGAAGTTTCTTTTGCATCACAGAAACTTACAGATTTTGGATACATAAAATACGTACTGATTTCACTGTGTGACCTAGCTTTGATTACATTCAAGATTAGACCAGGCAGGGAGGCTAGATTTCTGCTAATTGTCATGTATCTAATTTTTTCATTGTAACAGGGAATGGGGTTGCGTTCGGACAGTGTTCTGACTCCTCTTACAGGAAATGGTTAAAAAGGAATTTCTGCACATCTGAAAAACTAGTCAAAAGAGAAGAGTTCGTTGTTTTGTCTTGCCTGCCTGATTGTGGATTAGGCTGAGGGCTGCCTGTTTTTAAATATCAGAAGAAACAAGTTCTCTTTACACAGGCAGAAGACAAAACGTCTTGACTCCTATGAAGAAAGCTGGTCAACTGGTAGTGACACTACTTGACATGTTGTGGGTACTATCTTCATAGCATTTGTGTTCTAGAATGCTAAATTTAAAGTAAAACTTGTATTTCTAAGAAGCAGTAGTATTCTGTTAATTAGCTATAACATCAGTTTAGGTTTGTTATATCAAGTTTCGTTAATATATCAGCTGTACTTGTTAAGCTTTTCTAGAGCAAGCTCTTAAATTTTCTGCACAGCAAATGCAGAACTGGTGCTGAGGAGTGAGACTGAGATGCAAAGTATTCAAAAGCCTGGAAATTCCAAAGGATACAATTGCTGTGGCTTTTTACAACAATTTTTTTAAAAATTTTTATTTATTTTTTGGTTGTTATGTTTATGCTTATTGCTGGGTGAAATTGGAGGCTGGGCTGCTGGGGGGAAGGGGCAGAGTTATTTGCTGTCACTTCAAAACAGAGCATCTCAGCAAAAAGAAAACCCATCATTAGGGCACATACAGGTTTTGTCCTGCTGAAAGTCTGTTTATATTACATAGAAAAGCATTCTACTGAGGACAGTGAAGAATGAACCAGTTAATTCTGTTCCACACGAAACCACCTTTGAATGGTTCCTGAAGGACTTTGGGTTGCAGGGCTGCTGAAAGGCAACAGCATTGTAAACAGGCTGGTTTTCTGTGATTAAAATTGTGTAGCTAACTGCACATAGTAATGTGTTCTATACCACAGGAGTATATATAGCCTGGCTGTAATTGCCATTGATGTTTACTTTAATCTGTGATGTGTGCAAACAGGTTTTATTGACAGTTTTCCAAAACATTTTTTAAAACGTTCATGTAAAGGTGTGTTGGATTCTTATGTCCAAGGCTATAAAGATTCTTATTAATGTGTATAAATGAAACCTCTAAATCCACATGCTTTCAGAGACAAATTACAGAGCTATAAATTCCTTCTTCTAAATTGCTTCTGCTATAGCTATTGTTTAAGTGCAAAACTGTTTGAAAAGTATTGCAAAATAGCCTTTTTTCAAAGTTTGCAGAGAAGGTAGGGCTGCTTCACCAGTTCTGGTGCATTAATGCATAGTATAAGCTTTGCTCCTCTTACCAGGTTCTGCTGTGTTCTGGCAGAAAGCTTCTAATCATTTTCTGTAACCATTAAAGACTAATTATTGTCAGAGTTAATGCGGTTTTTGACATGGGCTTAATAACACAATACTAAAAAATCCTGTCCAGGCAGAACACACAGTTACAAAAATTGGAAATGAGAGATACAAAATTAATATCCTGGATTCGCCCTTCTGTTTATATGAGTACATACCAACAAGAGACATTTTAGAATCAGACTTTTTTTTTAATGGCCTAAAATTTCTGTGAAAGCATTGATGAAATAGTATATTTGAAAAATTGAAACATAAAACAAGTACTGAGAGGTACTCATACTTACTTTGTTTCTGAGTTTATTTATCATTACTTGATATGTTTTTAAAGATGCATATCTTAGTTGCATGTTCTAAATTTTGCTTTGACTACATAAAGAGTTAATATAGAAGTAGTACCTCTGATACAATCTTGTACATAATATTATTTTAATTTTTCCTAAGGATACATTAGAAATACATAATGACATGTGAACCTGAACAAGGTAAATGTTCATGGGGTTCATGGGGTATTGCTGTATATGTATTTATAGATTTGAAAACAGTCTTGTTGGTTTACTGTCTTTGGTGTGTAATAATTGCGTTTGTCTTGTGTATTGTAACTTGTGCCACTGCTTTCCAAAATAATTCAGTGTTATAATACATTATGCCAGAGAGAGATTGCATGGCCTGAAAAAAGGTTGTTTCCAGATGAGATTAAGCGCAAACACTGCAGACACTGCAACAGTTTGGTAAAAATACTGACAGGAAATTTTTCTGTTCCTAACATGAAATGTCAGTGGTGAGTACAGCTGTTTTGTTGACAAAAAAGGATTAAAAACAGTTTTAGGTCAAGGCAGTGCTCACCATCATTTCAAGAACCATAGTTAAAATCCAAGAATTTGTGGCCCATCTATAAAAAGACAAAGGAATCTTGACATGATGAAAGCCACAGTCAGCTCCTGTTTTAAAAGTAATTCAGAGTACAGAGATAGTAACAACTAGCTGAGTATCTAAAGTGTGTTTAAAAGAATATTGTACAGGAATTGACATACTACATTTTTCTTTGTCATTCATTTGGATTTTCTCATGTGGAAATCTTCTTTGACCTCACATACAAAAATAAGTCATTCACTACTGTCTTTCACTGTTGGCTCCCTTTAGGATAAATCATAAAACACCAGTTTTATTGATATAGATATCATTTTCCAACAAATTACAAAATAAATATTTACACTGAAATTTTAAACCTTAATCTGTTGTTTATAGAATATGTGGCTAGGAATAGCAATTGTAATTATGTAGCCTGGTCCCCTTGTAAGCTAAAAAGTCCATGAACTAACTTGAATTAGAGTATACCGTTTCAAAAATGTCTGTTTCTGATTTCTAAAAATCCCCAAGAGAGTAAATCAGTTACACCCTTAATTACCTGCAGTGTTGATATTTGTGCTTTAATTCTACTATGAATTTGTCATGACTACTTCCTATTACTCAAATCATGTGATAGTTTTGTCATTTAAACTGAATTCCATTATATTATCAAACTTCTGTGTTATTTAAGCATTTTATAATATACCAGGGGGAGATGACCGATCTTTTTGGAAAGCTTTTTTGAACCCATCTCTGCCTTTTGACATCCTTCATGTATTTTCAATGTAGAACTGAACACTGATCTATTGTGGTAATGCCACAAACACATATAAAGATCTTATTTCTTAATTGGCATTTTCGTTATGGTATGGCATTTGGCTGTAGTCTTCCCTGGGAGAAACTCATACATAGCTGACTTCATGCTTTCTGGCTGCCTGAGATTCCCCCTTCCCCCAGCCAAGATAGGTCCTCCTCCTCTTTTAAGTATTACTTGTATTGTTTGTTCTTAGATGTATGATCTTTTATTTGGGCAGAAAATATGCTTTTCTTTTACCTTGCATGCAGGGATTAAAGTGATGATAACCCAGTTAAACAAATGAAAAACTGTATTTCTTTTTTTTCTTAAATCACTATACCTTCATGAAATGTCCCTGGTTTTAGATAGGAATTTACCATTTAAAAATCCATTTCAAGTTGGAGAGGTTCAAGTTTCTTTTCAGATTTATTGTGGGTTTTGTTTGCATCTTAGAGTTAAAGTTGAACAGAATTTTAGAGAAAAACACATTATACTCCTGGTAAAAAGGTAATGTAGCGTAGGCTGTTCACATAGTGTGTCCATTAGACATTGGAATGAGTGCCTTCCACTGTAACGAGCTTTGGAGGTAGAGTACCCAAGAAGATTCTCCTGCTCATGCTAGTGAGCTAGTCTTCTACTCCTGGAAACAATGAATAGATCCTGTGGCTTGGGTAATATATAGGCTTTAAGACATAATGCAAATATGAAGATTTTTCTTTTAAGTCATGTCAGAGTCCCTTCTAATGGTTCCTTGGAAGCAAATCTCAGTAACACTCCTGGAAGATGAAATTTAGGTGCTATGCCTCCTTGTGAAGGTGCTGTGGAAAAATAAATGCACCTTTGTTTAGTCTGAACTTTGCCTTGATGTTTTTCTAAACATTCTTAGAGGCACTTTCTTCCTACTTTCCTTTTTGCCTCCTTCCTAGTCTTAGAAGATAACTTATCTTCTCCCACAGTAGTGAGAAAAAATTGGTTCTGTAAACTCTCGGTTGTTTTGGATCACAATAACATAGACTTGAGTGAAATCAGCAACTTCAGTGACTTAGCTTTTAAACAATTGTTAGAAATAACTAATAAACATAATTTCATGCTAACTTTTCTGTAATTTCGTTAATCTGAAATAGGATGTGTGTGTGAACCAGAAAAATACATTCAGTAATATTTATGTTGGGTATCATGCATTTTCAACAGCCCCTACTATGCTTTACTCAGTACACAGTGCTTGATGGAGTTTCTTAACGGGTGTATAAATGTGATACTTAATAATTTGGGGTTGCTGGAGTTTGGTTAGGTTTTGTTTACTTATTTGAGACAAGGTAAAAGAAAATATTTGTGTCTACAGGTGAAGTATCTCCTGAACTATAAGCTAGCAGAAAGCTCTCATGTTAAAAACTTCAACAGTGGTCAATGTTGCTTAAACTGTTGAGTATTGCAGTGTTTGGGCAGCACAAGGTGAAGTCATTGGATGTAGAAAAAACTGATTTAGCTTGACTCTTCTACTTTTCCTTCCCTGAGACAGCGGTAGAACTGTCCTGCAAGCAATGTTTTTTTGGAAGTGACATTGTTTCCTCTTTTTGTATTTATTTCTGATGGGCTTGAAATGTTCATCACGTGCATTAGATTGTTGAGGAGCACAAAGAAAATTATGATATCGGATTGCATTTATTGCAATTTACATCTCTTCTAAAACTGAATAGTATTTCATGTGAGAAAGAGAAGAGGACACTTCTGTAGCTTGACAAGATTCCCTTTTTCAAACATTCAAGGCCGTCCTCAACCAAACAATGGAGCTGTAAGCTTCTCCGAGGAAGCTCCTGAGAACTCCTTGCTGAGCAGCCTAAATGAGGGTTCTTACCAGTTCATCCTTTACAGTTGGGATTTGCTGATTGTGTTAGAGTCCCTTGTGTATTTAGAATGTTTGTTTACATACACTATTTTGAATTTCAGTTGAATTTTGAGTTTTTCCAAAGTTGATGTCCTAAAAATAGCTGTTTGTATCTTTTTTTCTGTCTCTATTTCAGAGAAGTAGCCTAACACAAATAGGAATTAATTACAGGCATGACCATATATATATTGTTTGAAATGCAAGCCAAAAGTTTTTAATTTGAAAATAGTACCTATGACAATGCCTTTTTATTCTCAAGTATACATTTATTTCTTTGAAACATGCACAATCTTTTAGGTTTGCATGAAAGAGAGCCTGTAAGATCTATCTATAATTTGAAGTTGAAGGTAGATCTCTCTCCTGTTGTTTTTTGCATAGTTAAGGGGGTTTTAAAAGATTTTTTTAAAAAAATAAGCAACCTGGAAGGTTTACTATTTCTGATTTAAATACATTGGCATTCTTCTCTCCAGTAGAAAACCCTAGTAAAATAAGGGGACTCTTTTTTGGTGAGCCCTCTTCCTTGGAAAGATTTGGTTTCCTCTCCTCCAAAGACTTAGGCTTTTGTATCTTTCTATCTTCAAGAGCATTTTCCCATATTCTGAGATTTATGTAAATTACTCTTTGGAACGTCTGATGATTGATTTATTGATAAAAGTGTGATATGTGGATCAATTTGATTTTATAGCAGAATATATCATTTAAAGCATTTAGTCAAGTTTCATAGGATCGCTTCTAGTAGAAGATTATAGTTTCTGTAAATCTGTGGAAAAAGCATGGGAGGTTTGCAGAATCCCTTAACCTCTTGAACTTTCCCATGTCATCTTATGAACTCTGAATCTATGGTACTGTTCAAATCAGGAAATGTTTAAAAATGAAAAGCCAAAACCCTAAGCTGCTAGATTTTGTATACAAAACATCTGTGGGATTTGCAGTTTCACAATCGTCTTAATCACGGTAAGATAAGCAGGCTATTGTTAGCCCTCGTCATTACTTTATGTAAAGTAGCATATGATTTCAGTAGTTTGTTTTCTTGTTATTTCAGCTTTACGACAAAATAAACACAAAATCTTCACCACAAATCAGGAATCCTCCAAGTGATGCTGTACAGAGAGCCAAAGAGGTAATGGCTTTAAAATATACTTTTTACTTTGAAAGCTTGTATTTGAAGCGGAACATTTTTTTTCTTCATTAAGATATTGATATGTGTTTGGGCTCATAATCTGAATTATTTCTGGATTTCTACTGTTGCTTACTTAAGTTACCTAACGTTGCATAAACTTGCAGAAGTCCATTATGTCTGTAAGGATTATATATATTACTCAGTTTTATCATTTAACCTTTGCTGCAACAATAGTGATCTTAAAAGGAATACTCTTGTTGCGTAAACACAGTATCTTTCGTGTTGAGTTTATATGCTACTTAGTCGCAAAAAAAAGATGTTTCTAGGTATCAGCTTTTTAAATTGAAAAACTAGTTTATCATAGATAGTTCAAAGAAGGGCAGACCTAGAAATGCAATGAAGGTGGCCCATTAAGATGAAAGATAAATAGACACAGATTTCTTAATTCTTATACCTGACAAATAGTATTTTGTTTATTTATTGCAAGTAGTAAAAAAAAGGGGGTTTGTATTATATATTATCAGTAAAAGTAAGTACAGTTGTTGGGGGTAACGTCATAGGAAAGCATTTTATAGTACTATTAAAACAGAATGAACAGGAAGACTAAAACACTGTAATAACTGCAGTCACATTGATAGACACCTGAAGTCTGATTCTGCAAAATTTCCTGGCAGTTAATCCTGGGGGATGCTTCCAGAAGCAAAATACTGTGCTTTTGTTGTCCAAGTAGTTGCATGTGGAAAATAAAGGTGAAAGTATGAGGTTGCAGGCAGATGCCTCCTGCATCCTCCCTCCCCCAATGATAAGCTGAAGTATGGCTCAGATTTTATAAAATCTGGAGTTTGGAGGTGGGGTAGCAGATGGATCACCTACACTTGATGTCTTTAACAATTTAATTTGTGTAGAGAAGGTTTTATGAGTATTCTTAATTCTGCTTTTAAACTGATTGTTTTAATAAGTTGAGACCATATGTGAAAGTAGCATTGGTGGTGGTGATATGTGTAACCTATAAGTTAGCACTTCATTTCTATCTCCATGTATTTAGCTGTTGGAGGAATACTGTCAGTTGTAAAAAGAGCAACTGTGTGCTTCAAATTTCTGCTTTAATGTCTCCCAGAAAGAAAATTGAAATGAGGTGTTTTATTCTCTTGGTGGGGAGATCACATTCTCCCAAGCCCTTTCCATGTCAAAAACATTTGGAGGTATTCTGACTGACCAGTGAGGGTTTTAATTTCTTCGATTAATAACTTTATTTAAAAGAAAGTTATTACAGGCATTTCTCCTACTTGTCTTGCAGGTATTGGAAGAAATTTCATGTTACCCAGAGAACAATGATGCAAAGGAACTAAAGCGTATTTTAACACAACCTCATTTCATGGTAAGCAAATGCTACTCTTGTTGGGGGACTTTTGTTGGTTGTTTTTTTTTTTTTATATTCTGTATATTAGAAAACTTTAGTAAGTTCTCCTTTAAATCCACAGGTGATGAAACTGCACACAATACAATAAACCTATTAATAAATATTTCTAATCTGCTGGTCTGGCAAAATAGTTTCTATTACTACTACTGTTGGTCCCCACCACTGTGCTGAAAACTGTCAGCAGTTTGGAGCAATTTAATTATGGAGCAGTTTCACTGTCTTTTTGGGGGGAGCTGCGTTGCACATAGAAAGAGTTAATTCTTTTGGATGTTCATAAGCAGAGCTGGGGTCCTCCTTTTTCTTTTTCCCAAAGTCTTCTTAGGATAAAGGTCTTTGAAGTCATTGCAAAATAAGTGTTTATTTAACATTATTTACAATAAATCAATAGCTTGTACAGTCTAGTGAATTTATGTTACATATAAACTCCTACTGTGTCTGTTTCACAAACCTGATTTCTGAGCAGTAATTGTCCTAATTTCAGGGACATGACTGGTTAATAACCTGGTTCCAGTTACTGAAGTCGTGTCTTCTGAAACCACTTAAAGGACTTCTTTTGTTTATGCTGTGGATGGAGTCCACAAGTTCAGAAATAAAAGCACTTGCTTAAATCTGCTATACATTATTGTCAGTTTAAAATCATGAATTTGACTTCCCCCAACACAAGGATTTTAGGCCAGCAGCTTTGTGGAATTTGCTCACCTGAAAGCTGAATTACTGTAAGTCTGAAGGATAAACCTAATTTCCAGGAAAGAGTGAGCTGAAACCAACCTTATATTCAGGAGTAAGATGAAATCTGGATAGCTGCATGTCCCAGTGTGTTCTTTTGATGGCCACTGTAGCTTTGGGTGCATTTATTTTAGTACTTTAAATCAGATCAGGGGTGTGTTTTTGAAGTGAATCTCCTGATTGCCCCCTTACAATGGTTTGGCTCGTATCATGTAAGAGTCTCAAAGCATGCAAACTAGACTCCTTTCAGTTAAGTTAAACTCAAAGATGTACACCAGAAGCTCAGCCAGTGTAATCCAGCAGCTGATGGGCATTCAGTCCACATGGCAAGATGGAAGCTGCTCAGAAGTAAAAACTCCTGCAGTGCATTCAGTGTGTGCATCGGGTCCTCACTAAAGCAATTGTTTTATTTGTCAATCCATTCCTATTTTATTGCACTAATTGCTAATGCAGACGTTGGCTTTTTATGTTGTCCTCAGCAACACACTGATATGTCATTGCCTGGAGATGATACCTATCCGGAAGTCTGTAACAAATCTGGTTCAACATTTAACAGGAATACTTGCTTGAAATAGAACATAAAACATGGCGGAATGGTACTCAGCCATAGTGTAAGAACAATTTAAAAAAAAAAAAAACACCAAGGAAAGAAACCCAAGAACAATACTCTGTCATAGTCAACTTCTTTATCGGGAATCTGACAGGTTCATTTGTTTTACGGGTTTTTTTTGCATAATTACCACACAGTATTGCAGAAACATTAGGCACTGTGGAGAAAGAGCAATTTTTAAGCATAAATTATTTTCAGCCTAGGTATCAATAAAAATGATTGTGGCATATAAAAATTTAATGTATCAAATCAAGCAACAGGAGAAGTGAGTTGGAAATCATATTTTATAGGTATCTATTCCAACCTGATATTCTCATAAATTTAAAACCATCTGTCAGAATTCTTTTGCTGCAATTCTATAAAAAGTGGGTTTTTTTAAGAAATAAGCCACATTTCCATAAGAAGTATTTTTCACGAGGAGTAATTTCAGTAAGTTAATCTATGGCACCCCAAGCTAAATTGCTAGCTGATGGAGTCCCATCCCTTCTTCCCATGTTTCATCCCCTCCCTTGCAGCCGTTCTGATACTCATCTGACACTGCACTTTCGTAGTGCACTGTGCTAAACTAGCAGAAAACTGCTACAACAAAACAATGATCAGTTTAGCAAAAAGAATTAGGGACAACTGGGATACCACTACAGCAAAAATGAGCAAGGGGACAGAAACACACAGCCCGGGATAAGGAGGAAAGGCACAAACATGTAAAGCAGCAGTTAAATCAGCATATGTTGGCAGCAGAACCATACCTTTAGGGTGCAGATACCAGAAAGTCTCCATATGTCAGAGGCAATCCCTCCTCTCCCATCATTCCCACCCCTGCTCCCAGGCACCCCTTTTATAAGATAGCAGACCTTACAAAATTATTCTTATGTGTGCGGCATTCTGCCAAACTTTCCTTCAGAGCCAAAGCCTTTAAAATAGATACCCTTAGGAAAGGGAATAATTGTATAAAACAATATTGTCAGCCTATACTCAATGTGTTTACCAAGCATTGTACAGAGCAGTACTCTGGTTAGGAAGTTGCTGAGCTCTGATGCACAGAGGCTGGAACAATGATGTGTAAGTAAGTAAGATCAGTAAGATAAGTAAGATCATGTGCATTAACAGCTGTATGATAAGAGTATTTTACTATTATGTATGTTATTATCTAATCAGAAGACAATGGTGTATAGTCTGTCTTGTTTACTTAAAGACAGTGTTAGTGGTTTAGACTATGTATGGACCTTTACAGAACCAAAGGCAATGAAGTTTGCATTTGTAAGTACTCTCACTGGGACTGAGATCTTTGAGCTCAAAGTTTTTTTGTTGCTTTATTTCTGTTTTACCCTTGTGTGCCTTATGGGTACCGGAATAAAATATTAATTTAGTCTGTATATGCTTAACATTTTAATTTAAAGAAATGTATGTAAATTTTGCATAAAGGTCTTCCAGTAGATAATTAATTTAAGAATTCTTTAAAAGATTATCAAGCATTTTATTTGTTGTCTACAGATTTCAAGGAGCTTTTATTCCATTACACAGCTTTGAGTAGTTTTTCAAATTCTCTGGTTTTATCTGTAAAGGGCTCTATCATATATGTTTAGTATGTGCCAGCAATTGAAATGTTTGCTGTACTAGGAGACTTCTGTACTACATATTGAAGTTTTATCCATCATCATGTGCCTTCCTACACTGTTTTTTTGCAGACAATGATCCTGTGATATAGTAGAAAGCAGTTGTTCTCACTAAACTTATTTTTATCAGGATTATCATGTTCTACAAAGGAAAAAGAGACAGGAAAAAAAATTATCAAAATTAACAGAAATGCATGAAAACAAGTGTTTAATAAAGTCCAATAGCAGTCTTTGTATTACATATTTTCAATGTTTAAAGTGAGCTTGCCATACTTTAATATCTGGTGGTTCTGAAGTTGTGTTAATTTTTGTTAATATATTCAGAAGTCATCGAGTATAATTATGAACCTTTAAAAATGTTCAAATTATCACATTTTAATCTCCTACAAGGTGTGTATTATTGCTAAAACTATAGTATAAAGCAAGGCAAGTATTTGATGTGAAACAAATGTAAGGCCCTGAAATGCTTAAGAAATGTAAAATTAAAGCATAGAGAGTATAACAGATACAGGCAGGTGCATGAAGCTGAGTAAGTAGCTTTGAGCTGCTTGAGCTGAAGAAAGCACAGAAGATCGCCCTACTCTGCTAAAGAGTGCAAAGCCAGGACCACGCACACTCCTACAATGGGTGTTTTTCATAACACCCAGAGCTGAGGAGTGATTGCACATGGATGGTCTAGTCTTATTTGGGACAACTGGAAACAGTTTTCAGATACTAGAATGAGAATTAAGCTAAATCCCTAAACCTATATAGGAGGATTCACACCGAAGTTTACACCCAATTAAATAAATCAAATTAAGAACTGATTTAGATAAAGTAGTTAAACTTACATAGATGGGCCAGATATCTGAATATAAAATGTTGCTTCAACAGTACAGACTAATACAGAGGAATTTTGGCATGTTTGAGCTTAGTGGTTGACAAAATAAGATGGAAAAACAGAAAATGCAGATACAGTTTAGTATTTAACTAAAAATAGTATTTGTGTAGGTGGGCTCAAAATAATGGAAAAACAGGAGGGAATGTGGGCAGAGCATTGCTAGTTTAGGGAATTCCATTCCATCATGCTGAATTCCCAGCTACAATTTGAAACTGATTTGAGGAAAGGGAACTTAAACTGTTTATGAAGGTGTTGTTTATCACATGGTGCACTTTAGAGGTGCTAGCTTGGGAGCAAATTTAGGATTTTGCAGGGGCCATAAAAATCCCATTTCTGCCCTGGTTCCACTTCCGAAATGCATCTTGTAGGGATGGGTTTTTATCACTTTTTTTCAGTTTAATCTTTCATCTTTAATTGAAGATTTTAATTGAAGACTAAGACGTTGCAGAGTCAGATTTCTCTGCCAAAACAAATTCTAGATGGTCAATCTCAAGCCTTGCAAGATTGATGGGTTTTGAAAGTTAAGAACTATGAGCATTGAAATGAAAATTAACAAGATGTTGATATAATATTCATTGAGATAACTGTGGTGGTGGCTGATATCTCTACTATTGTAGAGAAATTGTAAAAACTACACTTGATTTGTCAATCCTTATCTGAGGAGCCCGTCCATTTGGGTGTAGAG
This sequence comes from Phalacrocorax aristotelis, assembly GCF_949628215.1. Lineage (NCBI taxonomy): Eukaryota > Metazoa > Chordata > Aves > Suliformes > Phalacrocoracidae > Phalacrocorax > Phalacrocorax aristotelis. Next base: position 95,707,865 of record NC_134276.1, on the reverse strand, counting down.
GCAGGATTTATCTCAGGTCCTTGATGAGTTATAATAAGAGTAGAAGTAGCATGTTCACATATAAATTTAGGTTTTGGACAGAAGCAAGCTAGCTATAATATACTCATTATTAAGAGTTGCATGCAGATGTGAAATGGATGTGATACAGGGCTTTTGAAGATATCCTGGGGAACAGTGGAATGTCATACCATGAAAAAGCCTGGAACTATTGAATACTGCTTTGCAAATGTATACACCTTGTCCAACTTTCATCTTGTAGATAGCATGTTGCACTTTTAACAGGTATGCAGGTTTCATATCTTTGCCTTAGCTTAGAGTTCTTACACAGTTGTTCTGCTTCTCCAAGTTATTTAAATACATTTAATCAATTACGTGTTGTACCAGTCTTTGCATGAAGAAACAGAGTAAAACTAATGAAGTAGCATTTGAATAGTTTATTGGTTTAGATTGTAATTTTTATCAGGTATTTTGAACTCAGTGTGGTTGTGCTGGGTCTGTGCTCTAGGGGAAGGGGAAAATAAGAAATTGATTATGCTAGTAAACAACAAAAAACAGTACTTCATTCTTTCAGTCAGTACCGATCCACAGTGTTGCCTTTCTTAGAATGAAATACCACGGGATCTGAATACCTTTTCATTTTACTAGGGTAATTATTATAGAACAGTTTGCTCAGAAAAGTAGCTTCCTAATTCTGTGTCTAGGCACATAAATAAAGATGTATTAATTCTGACACCTTGAAGGTGTTGAGAAGATGGGGGAGAGGGAAGCAGCATCATTCTACTTGGGGTATCTACAGTAGAAAATAAGGTTTACTCATGCAGATTTTAAAGGCTAGGTATGTGTGTATACCTTTGCAGTCTGCTGAAATTTGTATCTTAGACTCCCTTAAGGGAAAAGTTCCGATATAGAAAGTTGGGCACAAATATCTTGAATTTCTTTTAATTTCTGGAAAACTTAAAAAAAGCAATGAATGAGCGGGGGCATCAGAGATGATGGACGTCTGATATTTTGTTGCTGTAATCTCCTCTAGGCCTTACTTCAAACTCATGATGTAGTGGCACATGAAGTTTACAGTGATGAAGCACTGAGAGTTACACCTCCTCCCACATCTCCATACTTAAACGGAGATTCTCCAGAAAGCGCCAACGGCGACATGGATATGGAGAATGTAACACGAGTTCGACTGGTGCAGTTCCAGAAGAACACAGATGAGCCAATGGTACAGAGAGAACCTCAGTATTTTTCTTGACTCTGTACTGGTAAAGACCAGTATTATAATGATGTTAATGGTAGTTTCTGCACTTTGAAGTAGGGTCGCCAGTATAATTGGAATAGTTCAGCAGCCATTTTAGATACTTATACTCCTGTGTATATCCTTAACTTAAAATGCTATGTGTGCATTCATACTACTGCTGTACCACTAGAGCTGTTTTTGTTTGTTTTTATTTTGTTTTGTTTGTACTACCTTGTAGTAGTTATAGCAGATTAGGCTTTAAACCAAACTGGACCCTTTGCACTTCAATACAAAATTACGTTTTTAACAAACCAGAATCTTATATGCTCATAGATTAAATTATTGCATCTTCACTTATAAATAGCATCTGTTTTCATTGCTCATATTTAAGCAATTGGCAGAGTTTTTATTTTATCCTTAAAATTTATATCCTGCCTTCAAGCTTTTAGGAAAAATTACTGTTCTTAACCACTCAGGAATCACACTGCTTAATGTTTATTTTAAGAGTACAAACATTTCTTTTTGTAGGGAATCACTTTAAAAATGAATGAGCTGAACCACTGCATTGTGGCAAGAATTATGCACGGAGGAATGATTCACCGGCAAGGTAATCATGTGTCATAAATAGTTCTGTCTTCGAACACAATTACTTAGATCATTTTGTACAAACCGTGTAATGGTACCTGCTCCTCATTTTGATTGTGACTATTCCATAGTAGTGTACCTCTGTGTCTGGATGGAGTCCTGTTACCTGCCTTTTTTACCTTCCAGTTGTAGATGTCTCTGAGAGTTTTGAGATAAGGGCCCACTATGTTTCGTGTAGGCCTTAATTAGGGTAATGGGAGTATAGCTCAGTAAGAGATTGAAATGCTAATAATTTCTGGAGCTGTACTTGTTTAATCCTCTGTTTATAAAAAGAAAAAAATCCTTAGACTAGTTACAATAGTTTTTCTTGCAAAAATGGAAGAGCTTTGTTCAACAAAAAATTTCTCCATATATTTTCACGCAATTCTTGAGGAACTTTGTACTTCTGATTTTAAGGCTCATAAAAATGATTTGTGAAATAAAAATGTTTCTTGTGCCTAAAACTTGAATCTTTATTTTCACTTCTTACTACTATAGTAAACCATGTCGATATACATCTTTTCTCATCTCCAGTCTACTCCTTTTTTCCATTTTGTGTGTCTGGATCAGATGTCAAAAAATATCTGCACTTTGTCGTACTTTAAACAGATAAAATTCCCTGCTAGGATGTTAGCTGCAAATTTGTATTGCACTCTGAAAAGGGTTACTTCAGTTTTTCCAGTTTGCCATCTTTTTCTTTTGATGAACATAAAAATATTCATCAGTTGTCAGACCAAAGTTCCTTGTAGTCTACTGTTGTATTTCAAAGCAAGCTAGGAACAGGTAATTAGAAAGACAAAATATGGAACAGGGAAAGGGTACAGCAATCCTTTCTCTGATATATTCACTTAGTCTCCTTGACATGATCAAACCTGTCAAGAAGCGGGAAAGATAAAGCTTTTCATATAAGAAAAGATGTAATTCATATAAACTTCTGTAATTCTTTAGAGGACCTTCTGAACTGAAATTTATTTGGCTTCTAAAAGTGAATTTTAAAAGGAGATTGCTCTAAGATTCACAGGAATAAGGTTTTTATCCAAATGTACTTAGGTAGTGGTAATCCTCTGCAGAACATTGTTTCACATGACTGTGTGCCATAATGGGGGTCATAAAAATTTTAAAACCTGTTAAAACTGGGTAAAAAATACCCCAAGTGTGCCCATTAGAACTCTGCTCTTTTCTTTTTAATTATACAGTGTCTTTTATTTCTAAAAATTTGGGAAATTTAACCCATTTTATATGTGCTTCATCTAACTAAGGTAGCCCTTTCTGCACATAGGTTTAATTTGAAAATGAACTATACTTCAGTGTTTCTGTAGTATTGTAATCTCTTTTTTTAATGTTTCTAATTTTGTTAGTGCTCTAAATGCCTCTCAGCTTCAATGTTCAAACTACATATATTTAGGATAGTTTTACTTAATAGAACAATGCAAATGTAGGTGGACAGTGATCTCAAGCACCACATGTCTTTGAATCCTATTGACAGGGTCTGTGGCTTTTATTTGTTTCAGGGTTTTTTTATGTTGTTGATTCTGCTGTCTCCTCTTACTGGATGGAAAACTGCCAGGCAATAGCAGCAATAGCTAGATAACAGATCCACAGGGAGGGTTACCGGAACTGTATAATTTCATTCTAGCAATATTAAGTACAAACTGTGCAATTCCCAATCACAAAATAGTAGCTGCTGGGAAGTCTGCCTCCAATCTCTGTGCCAACTGAATCTAGTCCTGCTGATTACAGTTGTCCTTATTCAAAAGGTAGGGAAGTGGAAGTAGGGAGATAGGCTTGTAAAGGTGCTATCTGCTTGCACCCTCCAGAGGATTGAGCTTAATGAAAAGGAAAAGGAAACACCAGTTTCAATCATTAAAAGCCATCTTTGCTTCCTTGTGTGCTTTTTTTAGCATAAGTAAATGAATTGTATCTTAGATCTCAGGCTTTTAATTATGTCTTAGCTTTCACCTTTGTGTCTGTGCCTTAACTTAGCTCAGTTGTTCATTCGCTTTTTTTTACCTGTGGATTCTGTTTAGACTACTCATACTGTAAATATCATTTCAGGGGATCTGCATATAGCCCGAGCAGCTCTCAGTATCTTAACCATATGTTTTTTGCTGACAACTGGTTTTGGTCTGTATGTGCTTGAATGTGAATTCATTCTTAAAATGCATTTAAGAAGAGGTCCTAATATGGCATTTTAAAAGATTTCCAAAGAAGAGAGAGGACTTACTGGTTGCCCATTTAACCTCACCAGGAAAACAGCAGTTGTACATTGTCTATGCTACATTCTCAGAGTAACTTGATGTAAAACTCACACCGATTTTTAGAACACTGATACCCCTGATAAAGATTATTCAGTTCAAACAAAATTTAAGTATTTACTTGGTGGAAATATGATTATACATTCACAGCCTTTCACATTCCAAGCTACAGAATTTGCTTTTGGCTACAGAACATGTTTCTGAATTGGGACGCCAAGAATTTGTTCTGCCTTCTTCCTAATAGGGAAGGATTTCCAATACTTCTGTGCAGAGCACAAGCACACATTTCCTAAAACTGTCTTCACTCTGACTTGCAAAGACAAAGAAAGAAATAATTTACTCCAGAAATACATCCATTCTTTGTTTTTACAGATGTGTTGTACACGAGTAAGCCATGAATAGCTTTAGTTCTAAATAAACATTGCACTGCCAATAGAACAGGAAACAAAAGCAACCAAAATTATATGGTTAAGCATAGGTATCATGAGAGCTAGAAATGGTACGGAAGACTCATTATTCAAAGATGTCAAGAACACTCTTTCCAACAAGAATATTTATAAAAAGTAAAAAGTTTCTGTAAATAGTAAAAGCCTCTTCCCTCAGATCGAAAATATCTGCCTATGGTTTATCAATGCATCCACCCCCCAAAACAGAATGACCATCTACTGCAAAAAGTCCATGCTTTATTCACAGCTCTTATGTATACTGCTGCATTCCAGGCATGAACAGAACAGTATTCACTCTGTCAGAGTAACAGAGATGGGAAATGCTCCAGAAGAAGGGATTTTATTTAAGCACACTATTTAAATTATTAGATACAGGGATATTACTGAGTCTGATTCTCTTTTTAATATTTAATTCCATCAGATGTATATTTTGAATAATCCCAAAGAATCTTTATACTATTCCAGGGTATATGCTCTTTCTGATTCAGTATTATTGTTTAATAACAATTACACTAACTTCAAACAATTTAACTTTGGTATGATCCAGTCAACACAGAGCTTCATGGTTTTTTATAATATTTCTTTAAGAATTGGGTATTGAATGCCTTCCTGAGAAAGTGAGAAAGTCTGCCAAAACTGAACTTTCGAAGTGTTTCACTAGAGGTTTTGTCATTCATATCCTAGATGTGAACTAGATTAATTTGAAATTCAGATGAAGGATTGTTGCATTCACATTCAGTAAGCTACTAAGTGTGATAATTTTTCCACTGATGAGTGGAAAAAGAATTGTGATGAGTCCTTTTTTATAATTTCACTATCAGCAGTTCAGGTCCTGCAGAATTATTTGGAGCATTTAATGTGGCTGAAGGACTTACTCTTGAGAGTACTGAAAGTTTCTGTAAACTTTGGGCTCTCTCCTGTACCACTGCCAGGTGAGCGTCTGTTACACAGAAGAGAGGCCAAAGGGAATCATAGCAACAAAGCTTTTCAGGATGCTTCTCCTTGGTTCAGGCTTGTTTGTGTGACCTTTTTTCAGGTAGTTTTCCATAAATATATTTTAGTTTAGGAAATGTTTGCCAGTTGCTAGTTTTCCAAGTAAGATGAATTGTATTAGGTACAGTATTTAGAGAAGGATACTTGCACAAATTATTTAAATCATAGAGCAGAAAGAAATAAATGAAGTAAATGGTCTTGTCATATTTTATTATATATGAAAAACATCTGAGTAATAATAAACCATGGAAATTTTTTTTTTTTTGAGAACTGCTAGAGAGTTGGGTTGGCTTGAGCTACTCAAGTCAGAAATTATCATCCAAAAAGAGCCTCCTAGGCTGCTTCTAATCCTGAAGATAATTAATTCGTTCACTGCCTCCTCCCTATTGAGCTTTTGTAGTGTCTTAGAGCCATGTTGTAGCATGCCATTCCCATCCCAGGTTCAGCAGGTCAGTTTATGACTTGCCTGAGCTAAGTAGTTATACGTTTCATGATCTGACATTGTAGGTAGTCACACCAACTATTTCATTCAAGCTAAAGTCAAGGTTGCATACAGAAAATGCATATTGTAACTATGGCAAATCAGAGAAATGAAAAAATACAGCAGTCTGACAGATAAAATTAAGACTATATCCAGAAGCCAAACTGTATTAGGCAATCATCAAATAAAATACTGCTCGGATATCTCTGTTGAACGTTTCCAGCTGGCTAGTTGCAGGTGACTTTCTTTTCAATGGGTGGGTTTTTGCAGTGTCCTTGTAAGGGACTGATATTTTCCCCATGTACTTTATAGGGTGCCTGGACATCTCATGCTGGTGCATTGACTGTACTCTGAAAGACAGATTCGTAATCTTTGGCAGCTAGTACATAGCTACCAAAGTCCTTTTCTGAATCTAGCAAAAAAACTTATGTTAATGTTGTTTCATATGTCTGCCTTCATATGAATATTAGTACTGTCTTACAATTATCTCAATTCGTAAAAACATGTTTGAGGTGACTGTGTGTTTGGTTAACTCCATAGGTACGCTACATGTAGGGGATGAAATCCGAGAAATAAACGGAATCAGTGTGGCAAATCAAACTGTAGAACAACTACAAAAAATGCTTGTAAGTGCCTGAAATCTTTCTCGTGTTCTTTGTAAAAGTGCCTGTCTTAATTTGACAAAACTTCCATGTAATTACACTGTGACTTCCTATTTTCCTTCTATTCTTGATAGCCTACATGTACATGTAACACAAAGTCTTCCTGTTTTCAGCTGTTCAAGCCTTCTACAGGCTCTTCCCTGGCTTTTAGTAGTAGCTTTTTTGCACACTACACCCAGGAATGGTGGAAGGCACCTCCACGTGTCATTTTATTTATTCCATTTAGTTGCACAGAAGAGATCATTGACACTCAACCAAACCTGACAGATGTATGTCTGACCAGCTCTTAAAAACACTTGAGTAATGGAGGTTCCCTGAACTCTCTGGACAGTTGACATTAGTGTATCTCTCTTCTATATTTCAGAAAGTTTTTTCTAATGTCTGAGTTTCCATTGTTGAAATGCAGGAGTTTCTTCTCTTGTCTCTGGTAGGCATATCAGAAAAAATACCTCTTTCCTCCTATTACTCATCCCAAGTTAGACTATTTTAAATCTCCAATCTACACTAAGTGTAGTCACTGAGTATACTATGAGATAAAAGAAACTTTTCTTGCCTTTTGGTATAATTGCTACACAAATACAAAGACAATAAATCATAGAACCATTCAGGTTGGAATTAACCTCCAATCTCCTGTACAAAGGAAGGTCAACCTTGAGTTCAGCCCAGGTTGCTTAGGGCTTTGCCTAGTTAAGCAAATATCCAAGGACAGAGATTTGACCAGACAGGTGCCTCTTTGGGCAACCGGTTCCAACACTTAATTATGATCATAGGGAAACGTGTTCCTTATATGTAGCTGGAATATTCCATCTTCAATTTATAACTATTGTAGTTCATGGTTATTGATGTTACAAAGGAAAAAAAATATTTTGAGCTCAGACAGTCTGGCTTTTTGCAGGAAAACTCCATCTTGGGCCTAGCTAGTAGAGTCAGTTTGATATTCTATAACACTTGCAAATTTTTCTGCATGCAACCCTGATCTTGGGATCCTGGATGATACCACTAATTCTTTTCTTCTGTTCAGAACTATATATCTTAAGTGAGTCCAGGCAAATAGCTTTTTTTTTTTGGCTCACAATAAGCCAGCCAAAGAGAGAAAAACTCCAAGATCACTTGAAGTGATCTGCTTACCTTTCTGCCCAGATCGAGTCCCGCAGTTGTCAGCCTTGTGGTGGCACTTACATTCAAACTGTCATTTAAGAAAATACAGTGGAGCAAATATGTTGCCACTATCTGCTGCTATTCTGCAGTTACTACTTGTAGTAAATGCAAACTAGCAGATCCCATGTTCTGTTCTGATGATAGACTATTTCTTACATTTCTACCTTTGGTAGAGTAATGTGCAGCTTTCCAGAAACTGTGAATATGCTTTTGCTACTTAACATGTATGAAAAGGAAGAAGATGCCACGTTAGTAGCAAAGACCATGTGGATCACAAGAATATAGCTACAAAGAAAAGATTGATGCGTAAGAAACCTCCACATCTGTGAATTCCTCACCTTAAAATACAGCTGTAGGTTCTAGGCATTCAAAAGCTGGTCAGGCGAACAAACTAGTAATGTATGTTTATCTTTTAGATTGATGAAAGACAATCTAAATATTTGTTTCTAAGTGAAATGACAAATAAGCCACAGTATTTTAGCTTTTCTGAATGTTTACTTTAGGAAAACATACTGCTGCTCTCAAACTATGGTGCTTTCCTTTCAAGCGCTACTGATTTGGCGATTTTATTTTCAGCGTCTTAGTCTTTAAACAAGTGCTTCTCTTTTTGCAGAGAGAAATGCGTGGAAGTATCACCTTTAAGATTGTGCCAAGTTATCGCACGCAATCTTCATCCTGTGAGGTAATGAATTTAATGAACCATCCCATTTCTTCCTTAGTCCTGTAACTAACTGCCTGCTGATGGCTGAATGTTACTGCTTTCTGGGAAATTGTTTCTGCCTGTCCTGTTAGATCACGCACACCAATTTTACAACAAAGATAACGGAACACGAGTAGGTCCCGCCTACCTACCTACTCAGCCCTGCCTTCATATTCATCTCATCAGCACCTTAACTAACTCTTTACAGCCTATTGACAAAAAAATAGGAAAGGGGATCCTCAGCTCATGCATTTAGGAAGACCCTTTAAAAACAAATTACAAGTTAAACTCATTCTCCAGGAAGTCTATTAAAGTTCCTAAGCTGAGGAGCAATCCTCCTTTTTGTAGGCATTAAACATTATTTTACTGCTTTGGGCTGTTAAGGGTTAATTGAAGAATCTGTTTCTGTATAACCCTGTTGAGGTAAATTTGTGATGGATGTCTGTAACAGTTACATGTGGCTTAATATTATGTTTCCATGAAAAAATGGTATTTGTCATTACAGAAGAAAAACAGATTTGGAGTTAGTTCTTGTTGAACTGGAAATTTGGTATTATGGTTTTTGCACAGTAACATGTAATTCCCTCATGCTCACAAAGTTATGTTCCAGATTGCAACTGAAGGGAATTAAACTCTAGAAAATGGCTACTTGAGAGATACTGTTCCAATTTAAGCATACAGCTGGCATATGAACTATGTAGATGATGCCAGTCTTTCTGTGCCACATGCTTAACTGCGCAAACAGTTCCCAAATTAGAATTCCAAGAGTGAAATCACAATCCCTGTTGAAGTCAAGTGCCTTATCTTAATTAGAACTGTGATTTCACCCTAATTGTTTTTGTGTCTCAGCAGATGCTAGAACACACAGGAACTGCTATTGTGATTGTCAGAACAATCTGTTTGAAAGAAAAAAATTACTGCTTTTTGGTTGCCCTCCATACTGTTAACAAAAGTCAACAAGAACTAAAAGGTTTTAGAGGTAGAAGGTTTGACAAGTTTTTACCTATGAGGCCAATTTTCTTAAAAGGTATAAATATGAAAGCAAAAGATTTTCATGAAATGCAAAGGCTTTAAAAAAATAACTCAAATAGAAATTCTAGTGTGTGCTGACAAATTTATGTTTTGCCTTCTGTCCTGTAAATAGCAGTAATAATAAAAGATATCTCACTTCCCAGTATTAAAATACAGAAATTGTTGAAACTGTATACCTGCTGGGAAGATTATTATTTGGAGAAAATAATTCAGCATCATCTGTAAATTAATACCATTAGGTATCATTTTAGTAGTAGCAGGTCATCTCTTCCTTAGCTTTGTGTCCTTAGATTCTTCATGAAGGTTCTTATTTCATGGAAGAGAGGAAAATGGACTCATAACTTCCTTTGGAAAAAACAGCAAAACTAGAAATGTGTGAACAAAGACAGAGGGGAAAAAAAAGGCATATCTATTTATCCCACTTTGTGGCATTTAGCATTCATTTAATCAGAGGTGGCTGAGTTTGTTCCATGCGCTCAGCCACACTGTGACTTTGGCTAGATTTTCAACTGTTACAAAAAGCCAACATTTTTAAATCAGCCTATTAAAGCATCAGTAGTCCTTTGTAGAGAGATAATTTTTCTTCACAGAATTTTTAAGGGTTCTGATTCAGATAATGAATCAAACCCTTAACCATTGATAAAGGCTTATCACTGTTGAATGATTTTACTAAGACACAAAAAGCTTGCTTTTAGCGCTCTCCAGCAGGATAAATTCAGAGATATTGGGTCTTCAGTAGTATAATGTTACTAGTTAAGGTTATCTTTTGGTCTGTCCGTCCCCGCCCTTCAGTCATGGACTGGTGCTCAGCTAGTATAGTATTACCAGAAAAGGAATATAAAACAGAATCAATAACTGGGTTTTTTTGAGACTCCTACCATGATCACATCATTGGATTACAAAATATCTTGTTAATCTTGAATAAGGAAAACTAAATATTAGTAGAATCAGAGGTGATCTGACTTAGAATCTGTCTATATGCCTTTATATACAAAGGTGAGGGGCGTGCAGTATGTTTTTTTTAAATAACTGAGATTTGCATTTCACTTGCCACATTTTTCTTCTTTTGTAGGCTTTTAAGAGAAGTGTTGTAGTGGTGTTTTCTAAATATTAAGCCACTTCTGCATATTTAGGGAAGTCTCGTCCCTATAGTATATAATGGTACTTCAGTGTCTCTGGGCAGTTTCCAAAATCTCAGCTGAATAATTTCATGTTTCTTAGAGATTTGTGGCTTTTCCTGCACCCATGCCTTCCATTCAGTTACCAGGCCTTCTATTTCATGGATTAGACTTGAAAACGGGATACTTACGAATTCCCATGCATAAAAATTTGATCAGCTGATCTACTCTGAGATGATGACCTGTTTAGTCATTGGTGTGGCAAATGGCCTAGTTACTCAGCTATCTAGATAACACAGTGGCCAGGATGTTGTGTTTTCTGCTTCAGATAACCAGGAAATTACAGACATACGCAAATATGAACTTAAGTAATTATTGCAACACACTCTTCTTATGGCTGATGACTGTGTATGCTGTTTATATGTTTCAGCTTTATCGAACTGAGCAAGCATTTTGCTCTAGCTATATATGCATTCTTACTTTGTACTGCCAAAACACCCCCCAGTAACTTTTTATAGTGTCAGATAGGTGAGAATGGTAAGGGAAGTACTTTTTTTAAAAACAAAAAAAACTGTCCTTGTAATCATCCATTATGTTTCAGATTGTTTTCGTGAAACACTTAAGTTGTTTCACTAGGAAGAAAAGCCTGTGTGTGTGTGTGTGTGTGTGTATATATATATTTTAGAAATCTGGTGGTAATCACCATGGATTTTCTCCTTTAGTCTTGCCATGTTTCCATTAGTGGTCAGACTATAAGACTTTTTATAGTCTTAAACCTTTTTTACAACTGTATTTAAAATATTGCCAGAAAGGTTCCTTGAGCAAGGCTAAAATTGAAATGTATTTTCAGGTTTTTGGAAAGTCTCCTTCATTTTTTTTTTTTGTGGATCTGGCAACAGTTTCATTAATCTAGCTGTTCTTGGCAGTATCTGATTTGATCAGGCCATATCTAATAGACATAACTGACTTCTGCTGTAGGTTTGCATCACAAAGGGAGTTATTTATCATTAATAATCCACACCTAAGAACAAGGAATCAACAGGAAACTAGTTTTGCCATCATTCGGAAATAATTGTGATTGTTTCCTCTTAAGGATTCAGCTGCAGTGCTTGAACTGAAGAGCAACGATCCAAAAATTGCCATTTTGTTATCTGGCTTGGGGCTAGACAAGATTGGTAGGTCTAGATGGTCAAGTTATACTGAAATATTATGATAACACTTCTACACTGCTCAGAATCATTGGGTCCTCCAAGTGTTTTTCTGCTCTTATCCCAAGGAGAACTAGGGCTTTTTCTGATTTACTGGAGAAACAAACTCACAACCAAAACTGAAATTTTCCAGTCCAGTTCTAAGCAGCCCTAGCATTCTACAGGAATCTCTCTACTCATTGATTTGTCTCATTAGACTGTGCACAATACGGTTTTTCTCTTAACTTTTGAGTCTGACATTTTTGGAAAGGAAGACCAGATCCCTAGGAAATTAAGCACCTAAATGCCTTTGAAATTGTGGCTGAACTGCCTAATTCTTTAAAAATTGTACATATGCCTCTTGATTAGTTTGATAGATTAATTTCTTACAGTCAGTACTGAAATCACCAATAGCACTGAAAATGTGTATTTTCCTCAGTATGTTATGTTGAACTTCTGCTTTGAGTAATACGCTCTCTTCAGTTCAGAGTTGTTGGAGGAATACAAATCAAAACATTCTCAAACCAAGAAAATTTCCTTCAAAGGGAGAAGTCTTCAAGACAGTCTGGAAATAGTGGCATTCTCCAAGTTACTCTAAACTTGTTTGTCTCCAAATGGCTCAGGTGCTTGCATCACTTTCCAAAGCTTCCCCTTGCAAAAACATCACTGACTAGCAGATATAATAAACTAGGTTTACCAAAAAAAAAAAAAAAAATAAAAAAAAAAAAGAGAGAGAGAAAATACAGTAAAATTAGTGTTTTACGTCTTCTTGAAAGTGAGAAATTGGCAGAGACAGAATTGCAAAGAAAGCAGAAAATCTCTTTATAAAAGAAGGAAGTCACTGCTTTTTTGGAGAACAGTACCTCCTAGCTTCTCTCTGATAAAGGTGATGCTGACAATTCCGTACACACAAAAAAAGGAATAACAGTTCCTTTAGGCTTTCCTTTTTTCTATTTTTTTTTCAGTAATGAATAGTTTATTTGGTCTCATTTGAACATTTTAAACTTGTTATGCTGGAGGGGTTTTGTAAATAGAATTAGAGCTGATTTCCCCCAGTCCATTACATGTTGCAAACAGCTGTGGGAGCTAAATGAGCCTTTTGTTCTTATGTATGTAGCAGAAGTATACAGACATGCATACTTTGAACCTCAATGACTTTACAGCCATAATATTGTCAGATCTGTCGTCAACTGTGTTAAAAAGAAAGCAAGCCTCTAGACAGCTACGCATGGAACTTTCTGTGAAATCATATCTAATGAGTCCACAAAAAGTGCAGAAGTTCTAGTTGAGTTTGTTACACATCGAGTGTACAGGCAGCAAAGAGCAATAAAGTATCACCCATCATTTTAACTTTTCTTGATGCTTTTAAATAGCTATGAGTGCTATCACATAACTGGTATAAGTTCAAGAGTATTCGTAGAGGACCTTTACCTGATTAATATTGTTGCATGAGCAGTTTAGCTCCAATCTTGGATTTTAATCTGTTCACAAAGGGCATTTGTATTGCTAAGATGTGACAGGGATAAAATTGTTTTCTTTGAAAAGTATTTTAGCCATTTTTTCCTGCTATCCTTGACGTTATGCAAAATTACCAGACATTCCTAAATTGACCTTTGACATGGAGTAATATACTCCAAATGGGGGTAAAGCGGATTGGTTTTTTTCACAATGTATGATTGAATTATTTTATTTCCTGAAGAGATGCCTCAATTATCTGATCCTAAGGAATTAAGTACTATAGAATCAAAATGGTATATGAAGAAGATTGTTCTAAAAGTGACTTTCTTGCCTCTGCAAAACCCAGTCAGAAATTCCTATTATAATTCCTGTAGAATTTCCCAGTATGCACCCTGCATCTGCTGTCTCCCTGCTGAAGTGTAGGGCCACACTGGTAGTCTGAGTTAAGCGAGGTGGCATTTTTAAAGTGATATATTCTGGCGAAGTTTAATGTTTTTAAGCCTATAAGAATGTTGGAGGGGGAAAAAAACGCAGTATGCTGTAAAATGGATAAGGAGGGAGGAGAGAGCATCCAGCTTTTTTCTCATGTGTTAGCCTCAGTGTCTTTGAGACACTGCAGAGAGATGCACCTTACAGAGTAGAAACTGATCGACACTGACCTCCACCACACGGCTGAAAAAAAGATTTAGAAGTGTTTATAAAATGGAATATATGCCTCATTCTATTCCAAGTATTATTCAGCATATTACTTTCAGGTAATTGCCTTTAACAAAGACACCAGTATGACTAATGGCCTTTAGCATTGTCAGCCACATGAGATCTAAGAGGTCCCAGATACTCAGTAATGGAAAAGCTGTTTGATTGCTAGGCAATATAAGAATAGTTATTATCTAGGATACATGAAAGTGTCAAACCTGAATCTTAAACTATGAAAAAGTTTTCAGGTTTATGGAGTTTGTAGTGTGGAAGCTTTCACAGACAAAGCAGCTAAGCAAATGGTTATAAGGCTGTGGATGTAACTGTTCTTTTAAATATATCTGTGTTCCTGTGACGGTGTTGTGTTGTTAATGAACCTTGTGTCTTATTTCAGAGAGATTCCCCCTCTACATCCAGACAGTCCCCAGCTAATGGCCATAGCAGCACTAACAATTCTGTTTCGGTAAGACTTCCAGTTCCACACAGAGAAAGTGTGAAAGTTTTGTTGGTGCTCATCTGCCATTACTGTTATACTTATCGTGTGGTCAGTGGAAAATTTTGTCCTGCTGGTAGAACCAAGGTTGTTACATATGTAACTTCCCATTTTCTGTTTTTAAGGGTTTTTTTCCAACGTATTATTCTCATTAAAAGCCATATAGTGAATTAAATGTTAATAACTGTAATGTGACACTTCAGTCATCCTTAAATCATTGTTAGTAGTTTCCTCAAAACTAAGCAAGGTTTAAAGTGGAAGTTTTGTTTCCATCCTGAACTTTGGAAGCAGTGTTTGAAGAAAGAATAACTCTGCAGTTGGTATTTCAAGACATTTTAGACTCTTTTAAGTTTTGTGTTTTGAGAGACCTCTGGAACATGTGCTGGTTTCCGCTATCTGAGTTAACGAATTGGTGTGCCCTCTGCTGTTGTGGTACGTGCACATACTTTGTGAAATATGAGCCTTGCCTGGGTATGAAAAGCAAAAGGAAGTGGCTTTAAACTGCACTACAAACCAAGCTATTATCATCACATCTTTAACACAAAGTACTTCTCTTTCATATGTATTCAGGTGCTGTTGATCTTCTGTTTTTCTAAAGTATATTAATGTTAAAATTTGTGTTGTTCATCATTTGTCATTGTTTGGACCAATGTAGTAACCATACATGCAAGCTCCTTCAGTAAGAGTGCTGTCAATATCATGAGTTCATGGGACTAGCTAAAAAAAAAAACAAAACTGAGCAACTACTCCTTTAACTATTAAAAAAATTACAACTTAGAAATTATTTGCCACAAGGTAAAGTGCTTATTAATTAATACAATGAAAAATAATTGTGGATTAAAAATTTAAAAAATATTTGTGAATTAAATTGAATCTGTTACAGGATTAGTAGTTATCTTACTCCTCAGCACAGTTAACCACATTATACATCTTTAATAATACAATTTTTCATATTTATAATAGTCATTCTCTTTTAAAAACAAGACTAAGTGTTAAGTGGAAAAGGCATTCACATAAAGAGCCTCTTTCACTTGACAGTGCTTTTGTGTTGAAGATGCTGAATTATTTATTAAAAAGCACATTCTCTATCTGCTTAAACTTTTTACCTGCTTTCTTCAGCTTGCTGCTAAACAGCCTGGGTTTGATTTTTCTTTAAGAAAAAGATATTTCTAAACATGGGTCAATGCCTTATTCTTTTGTCTGACTTACCATTTTACTGTAATGTAGTATGAATCACTAACAAATGGTGTTGTATACCCTTAAAAAGTAAAATGAAAATTTCTTCTCCTGGGTTGACTTTATTCTGCAGGACTTGCCATCGACAACACAACCAAAAGGACGACAGGTGAATAGTCATCCTCCATGGGAATTTTTGTAAACTTAGCTGCTAGTGAACATCCTGCTTATCTTTTCCCCCTCATATTCTGTATGTGCTGGACTAAAACATTTAAGCTTGGAAAATTCATTCCATTCTTTTCATTTTTTCCTTTAACTCATTTGTTTGTGGCTAATTCAAAATAGCATTTTTTTCATGTGTCTGTGTGTGAGAGTTACAAAGGCATTGTATATTTAACTGCAGATGTTGTTTTAGTTCAGAATGCATTAATAGACTTACTGTTGTGCAGTGACCTGTGCAGTTTTTCAATTTAAGGGAAAGCTCAAATTTATATTTTAGCTGAAATTGAGACTAGTATGGCAAGTGTCCAATACTCTACTCCAAAACATTGTACTGACAAAGTTCAAAGCTTGAGTTGGTCTATAACTAATCATTAACATGAAGAAAGCTCTTCAAAGAAAAACACTGATTTCTATTAAAAGTTGATAAGTCTGAAGATAACCTCTTAGATGTTCAGTCCTAAGGCCTAGATTGAGCAACCTCCCTTAACTTCATTACCTTGACATTAGTACCTGTCATCATGGCCCAAAGAGAGATCTTACTTCTCCAGAGAATTCCAAGAAAGCCCTTAAGGGCTCTGCGTAGGATTCCCTGTGATTCCCTTTGCAGTTTTAAGGAATTTTTTTTTTTTTACTGCAGCCCCCAAATCAACCTGTACCGTCAAGTGATTTGTGATTCATCTTCAGTAATTGCTCCATTTATATATAGCTCTTCCAGAATCTTCCTCTGAATCTTAACCATGGACTCAACCTCTTACTGTACCAAGGGTTTTAATAATAACTCTTGCAATTCCATTCAAAAGAGTCAATGGACTCCATCATCTTTTTATACTACTGTCTGATTAAGTTGGCTGGAATATCTATTACAAGGCTGGATTGTCCTGACTTCATTTCCCATTTTTAAAGCTTACAGCTATATGGTTCTTTCAACTTTCTGTTGTCTTCAGAAGTTTCCAGCTGCCTGAATGTAGTCCTGAAAAGACTCCATGAAAGACCTTGCAAGCTGTTATGTTAGGTTTTGGTTTTCCTCTCATGAGGTATTTTTCTCAGGAGAAGAGAGTTTGTTCGAGGCAATATCAGAACAATGGCTTTCCTCGTACTCACACCAGCTGGTTTTTTTGAGTCTTTCCCATTGAACCAGCATACTTTTCTGGTAGCTTGTCATCCTTGAAGACAGTAAGGGCTTGGATAACAGATACATTGCTCTCTGTAAGGAAGTCTGTGACATTGCATCAACAGCCAATACATGGTGGATAATGGCTCAAACTGAAGCAGGAACTTGAAAAGCAAGGAAGTTTCTAGATGGTAAATTGCTGGTCATTTTTCTAGATTTATTTTAGATAAGGTTATGGGGAAATAAGGGGTTGATTCAATACTGATTACTTTGTAGAAAGCCAATTTCTAAATAAACGTAGTTAGTTTCAAAATATCCTATTTTCAGGTGATTTAAAGAAGTTGAGTTGCTTGTCTAAACTCACACACTCAGTGCACAGCAGAACAAGGGTCAGATTTAGTGTATTAAAAGTTGAGTTCTATATTTGTATTATCATCTGATGCTCTCACTGTAAACAGATAAAAATGCATCAGGTACAAGATAGTAGTGATTAGCCATTTTAAGTTAATTTATTCATAGGTTGGGTTGCAGACTGGATTACTAAGAAATGAACTTTTTTAAGTGCCATGAATACTGCTAACACTGAATAGTTACAGCTATTTTTGGTGCAGAATTTGAGCAAAGTTGAAAAGTGTTACAATTTAAATGAAGGGTATTACTTTCCAAAGTAATTTTTTTTAAATCTAGCTAATTTTTTGTAAGAAAATCAGCAATAGAGTATACATGCCTGTCTGAGATGCAGAGAATTGCCAGACTCCTCCCAAGTAACTCTATGCGATAGGTGTAACACAAGACTTCCTGTTTAATCTAAAAAAAAAGGTACTAAATTTTCAGTCTAAATACTAAAGATCAGTAATGTAGCCTAGAATTCCTTTACACTGTCCAATAAAATTTACTGTCGTAAAAATTTTTAATACATATCATGGGACTTCAGTTGGGAAGCATAATACAGTTCTAATTGTAAGCTGCTGGCTTTTAGTCTGCAACGATTCATGATAGTTAATATTGATTTGAGGGACTCTATCAGTTTATTACATGTGTTCATTTTTACTGTTTGGGTTTTACAGTATATAGAAGACATTTGCTTTCAAAATAACATTATATGTCTCCATTGTTCGCTTGGAGGTTTTATTTCTGTTTCATTTTCAACTATCACTTACGCTTTTGCCATTTTGTTTCATCCTTTGCCTGTTGTAAACAGCATGTGTAGCTACATGCACAGGTCGAATTTTCACCTGTTACTCTTAATACTGTACCAGTAATAATATCGCAGTGTCTTTTATAAACTCTTTTTTTATAGATATATGTAAGAGCACAATTTGAATATGATCCAGCAAAGGATGACCTCATTCCTTGCAAAGAAGCTGGCATCAGATTCCGAGTTGGTGATATTATCCAAATCATTAGCAAAGATGATCACAACTGGTGGCAGGGTAAACTTGAGAACTCCAAAAATGGTACTGCAGGTCTTATTCCTTCTCCTGAACTTCAAGAATGGTATGACTTAAGTTTTCTACAAAAATGAATTTAGCTTTGGTTTTTTGTCTGTCTTTCATGCTTTTGATTGTTATACAGCTAGTTTTTTGTATAGTTTTTTTCTTTTTCAACAGAAAAGTCTGTATATTGCCTCAGTTTGTGTGGCTTTGATTTTTTTCTCATATATGCGTAGCAGTAAGGGTTGTATGCAATATCGTATGTGTGGTTACATTAGAAAAATAAACACCTGTGTTAGTAAACATTGTTTGTGCTTTCTGATATACCATGGGAAAGTAGGATTGAGGGCTACATATAAATTGTTTGTGTAAGAGGGTCAAATTAATTTCTCATTTAGGTTCTATCATTATTACTGCTTACATGCAAGTGCTGCAGGAATAAGGTGTTAGCAAGATGTCAAGCAGAAAGGTTATTATGGGAGTTTTGGGGGTTTGTCTCCTTTTCATTTCTCATGTGAAAGCCAAAAAGTAGAAAGAAATCAAAGTGCAAAGATTCCTGAATGACAGATTCAATGAACAGCAATGGCACCAAGTACCACAAAAGCAATGCAGAGCCTTTAAACAACCTCTTGCAGAAGCTGTTTAGTAAATATTTTAAATGTATCAGCACAAACTCTGGCAAGCAAGTCCTGGGCCATGAAAGTTGTGGCCATAACTCAAGAAAGTTGACCAATATGGATAATCTAGCCCAAAATGTTTCATATGAGATTTGTTACACAAATGAATTAGAGTGCTGTAAAGGGTTAACAGCATCTGTGCCACCTGGACTGACTAAGGGACGTTTTGCTAGAAGAGAAACAGGTAGGTGAGACATTTCATTCCATCTCAAGAGCTCCCTTGCAAGCCCTGATATAAGGGAGGCACTGGTATGCATTGCAACAGGAACACTTGCAGTACTTCATCCTAAAGATTGACCTCAAAACAGTGCCACAACACAGCACAACCTCCTGTGAAGTAATTTAGACCATAGGTCTTTTCAGACCTCATGCTCTTCCCAGTCTAATCTGCTGCAAAGTGGTCTACAACCATTTTAGTAGCTACGCTTCTTCCCATGCTCACTTGATCTGTGAGCTTTAATGACCTACCACTGAGAAGATATTCTTTATATCAAAATGCCTCTGTATATAAGTGTTTAAGTCATCAAAAAAAAAGGTCTTGAAAAGTTTCACTGTACTCTTACACTATTCAAATGTCGTGTTTTTTCTAATTTCTTCTGTGTGGCTTTTTAGAAATACATTGATTGCAACAAAAAAAATTTTTTGTCCTCCATACGCCAGGCGAGTTGCTTGTATTGCCATGGAGAAGACCAAACAGGAGCAACAGGCCAGCTGTACTTGGTTTGGAAAGAAAAAAAAGCAGTACAAAGACAAATATTTGGCAAAGCACAATGCAGGTATGAAAAAAGAAATGCAAGTATTTTTAAGAGGTTAAATTTTTTACAGTCTAAACCTTGCCATTAATTGTTCAGCTGTCACCATTATATAAACCTGATGAGCTACTTAGGAAAATATAATTAAATTCTAATTATGCTAACATTACTCTGTGTGTTCTTTACTATTTAAACATACAGCTTAATCAGTGAGAGGCAAGCTGCAACAAAATAAATGCATCATAATATATCCTAATAGAGGCTTCTGTTGGTTTGGGTTTTATATTTAATGGAGCACTAGAAACTCAACAGGACATGAATTTCGCACTCTGTATAACTGACCGTGCTCTGCAGAAGACTTTTCAGTAGCATCCTTGTTAATATGGGTGTATAGTTATAGATTATGTATGTTAAAACATCTTGAAAGTGCATTTTTCTTGAAGCATCGCAGCTGGAAGTGGAATAAGAGCCAATGTGTAGTCAGTGTGTTATTTACAATTACCAAATAGAACAAACTGTGGAATTTTTTTGTTTGCAGTGATTTCTGCCTGAATCCTAAGTTTTGGTTTTCTATTTAGACTGCTGAAAAATTTATTTGTTTTAGAAAATTTTGAAAATAGACGTGTAGAGTAAGAGGTCCTTGCTGAGCAAAATTCATTCATTTTAATAGTAAAGAAGTAAAACCCCTTTGTTCATGAGTGGAATTTATTTCTTTTTAATATGAAATACTCAATGTGTTGAAAGTGCTTCTCTTGCTTTTGCATCGATATCCCATACTGTGATGATAAACATGTTGTTGTGGTCTCTTGGGAGACTTGTGGAGATTTTTATTAGAATTAAAAGATATACCTGTCCAAACAGTGTAATGAAAGTATTTTTTATATTGCATTAATTTCTGGGGTTTGTTCAGTTGCATTCTTGCATGCACCAATTAAACAATATAAACCTGTATTTTCACATTTCTCCTTACCTGTGCAATCTGTGTGCAGTATCAGAGCTAATAATTTATCAGTACTACAGAATTTATGTTTTCTTAAAAGTCACTTAAAAGTAAAATCTAAGAAAGTCAAAGAACAGTAATTGTATTTTTTTATGTTTTAACTTTTCCACTTAATTGCAGTAGCACTAAACCATGTTTTACTAATTCTAACCTTAACAAAAACTGTTGAGAATAAACTGGATTTTTATGACCTGAAGTCTTTGACAATACTGAGTTTAAAGTATTATCATTTGCTCCCAGCATGCATTCCCACAGCGTTGCTACTTCCTTCAGTTGTGCCCTTATAACTATGCATGGCCATGCTGTTAACTGGATTAACTGGATTACAACTCAACAAAAAACATTGATTCTTTTTCTTTAGGACAGTTACATGTCTTAATACAGTTCATAGTGCAGCTACATAGTTAGTAATGTCAGTGTGACTAAGCACAGCATGCTACAAAGGAATAAGCAAAGCAAAAAGGATGGCCAGGGAAGAAGGAGCAGCCAATATTTCAGGAGCAAAATGAGCTCAAAGACTTGTATCAATTAAATCCCTGAAAGGAAGGTAATCCTGACTTTCCTATCTTTATGTAGGGTGGACATTTTGAAGAAGGTTGACAGCACTTCAAGTAGCACAATTTGCCTGCCTTGGTGCTTGTCACCATCAGTGCTGTTAGTCAATTCACATCAGAGTACAGTGTTTGCCAAAAATTAGAAAAATGAACATCAAAAATTATCAAAATTATCATAAAAGAAAGTGTTCTTTTCAGAGTACCATCTGACACTTCCCCTTCCCCCTAAGAAGTCACAAAGTTAATGAAAACGCAGGTTGGAATCAAGATTTCTCTTAGAAATCTTTATTGATCTTAGTGTCCTTGAGGTATTAAAGGCGATGCCAGTAATATTCCAGGGAATGACACCAACTGTAGGATATAGATTCACTGAAATGCTGTGGTTCTCACGTGAGTTTGTTAAGTTTAACTAAGGTGGTACTGACTTTACCTTCTCTGAACTGCTCTCTCACGTCGGGTATTGTTAGTCTGAAATATGACAACACTGGCTTTTGCAAGCTTTCAGTGCAACTGAAAGTCTCAGATTAAAAACCAGATATTTTGCTGGATCCAAAATAAGTATAATTAACTTGAAACTGAGAAGTCTAATCCAGATGCCAAAATATTGCTCTTACAAGAAAGTAGAATTTATTTCTCTTATATCTTAGTACAAAATTCAATAAATCATTTAGCAGTGTGTAATCTATTTGGACTTCCCTGTTATTTTTGACGACTTAGAGATAAGACTGAACTGGCATGCTGAGAAATGACCTAGTAAAAGAATTCATAGTCAACTAAGATTTGTGTGGATAGCCAATGATTTGAGAGCTAAGATTTTGGTGTGATGTATTGGGATATTACTGGAACTAGAAATGAAATTACTCTGCAAATCAGATATAGTTTATGAAGTAAAGAGGAGAATATTCCAGTTGCTTTTTATAATTAAAAGCAAATATATTCTCCTTTACAATAAAAATATCATCCCATTCTTTTTTCCTCCATACCTGATGTTAGAGTATTGTGTCCTTCAAAAGACTATTTCATGATCATACATCTTATTGTTGTAAAGTCAGTTTTAGACCGAAGCCCACAGAAAAAAATAAATATCCTTCATTATTAGGTTCACTGATGTTTTTATAAATACTCTAGAGATATACTGCAGTGATATCTAGATATATTTTTTATTTATTTTACTGAAGCATTATTGCAGGACTTCATAAAAGAACACTCTCTAGAATATACTCGAACTATGCTTCATATTATGCATAATGTAGAAAATTGCCAAGCTTTTATAAGATACGTTTATCATTTCTTAATGTTATTTATTTGCCTTGTGTTTAGACTATTGCATGGTAAAGTTTATTTTGTGCATATACTTTTTATTTTACTAATATATTACGAGCCATATCTCAATGACCCCTGTACATTTTTCATGCTGTCTTACTCCCAATGGCCTCTGTGCATGTAAGTAACCTGTCAAGTGACAATGCCTCTTTATTTGCTTCTTACTGTTTCCTTTCAAGAATTTCTTTTCTTTATTAGCTAGTAACACAGAAGCATTAAAGTTCAGTCTTTAAATGTGCCCTGTATTCCTCATATCTTGTGTATATTAAAAAATTAATCCTTTTTCTTTTGCATTTGAAAACCCTACAATCATTAGTTAACTCCATGTAGACTGAGACATATCTCCATGCTGCTAGTTTGTGATGGAGGCATTAATATGTACCATTTCTGTTGTTTGTTCCTGTTGTTTGTGTCTAACATAATGTGGGGTTTTTTCAAGAAGAAAATAAAGGATTGATTTTTTTATTATTATTTAATGGGAAAAGATACTCGCAGGCCTAGACGGTTGGAATGGTAAAACTGTTTGACATGTTGTTGATCTTTAGCCCTTTCTAATATAAATTAATTACTAATTAGTTTATATAGTGTGAAAGTGCAAAAAGGACAGTAGTAAGAATTCCATGTTTGTAGGTTCACGGAATGAAAGAAAAATATTACTAAATTCTTGCTTGTAATATTTGGGGAAAGGTTGAAAGAGATTCTTCTTTAGGATGAAATTCAAAATGCTTCAAATGGACTAGGAAGTTTTCATATCTGTATCTTTTCAAGGTCTTAAATAGTTGAGTATGTCAATTGACTAATCTGTAGCTTGACCAAATTGAAGTAGTTGTACTTTTTCTCTGAGGTAAAAAGAAAGATCTGCCCTATAAAAAGACATCTATTAAGTTAAATCCTTTGCTGCTTTAACTGGGACTTTAGTACAAAGAGCATGTGCTTTCTGGTAGGCTCCACACTCTTAAATGCTGATCTTGGTGGGGACTTCTGGAGCAAGCAAACTAAAGCTCCCATCACTACCTACTTTCCTAAGGGGTTTTGGATAGGGGGAGGGGGAAAGGGATAAATCCAGACTCATCCTAAAAGGTGGATGGGATATGGTTGAGGTGAATACACAAGCTTAGGTCGTGGAAACACTCAAAGGATCCCATGCCTTAGATGCAGTCGCTCCTCCCTTCTTTTCATAGCACACATAAATACAGAACTGAAAACTCTTGTTCGTTATCCTGCTCACAATTGCTGATTTGGGTTATCTTTATAAATAAAGTTAACTCCCTCCTGGCTTTGTTTTTCATTAGAATTCTGCAAGAATTACCACAGATGATGTGTTACTGGGCACAGGAGGAATAAGTTGTTTTTAATGAACAAAACTTGATTTGTCAATCATTACATACCTTGGCAATTGACAATAGATTGATAGGCATGATGGAATTAATCCAATTTCAACTGCAATTGAAATTATATCTGAAATCATACTTTTACAATTTTTCCCTAAATATGGTAGAGGCTCTTTTATGTAATGCCATCACTTTTCGTTAGAATTCTTCATTCTGTCACAAGTTTTAAAAGCATGACAATTTAACTAGCATGTGTGTTTAAAGAGAACTCTAATTACAGATAACCTGGTGGTAGTTTTGAAGACTAAATACCACAGAGTATTAAGACTCTTCTCAATACATTTCTCATAGATCTGTTAAAACATGATTATGAAAGTATCCCTGTTTTTAGTGTAAATAGATGTTCTCATATTGTATTCATGTTGGTCACTGTCTACAGATTTTGCTTTAGTATTGCAGTTTCTTAGGAATGCGGATGTGAATGGCATGCCATTTTAGCTAATTTTTGTGGTCGCTGAATACTGCATGAAAGGACGTGCAAACTTTCCTGAGCGTTTCAGTAGCTTCGTTACCGCTTTTTAACAGTTTTTTTAAATGAACACTTCTGTTAAAATTGCATAATGAAATGGTTTTCTTTTCCATAACATATTACTTTGTATTTTAAATCTAAAACTTGCTAAAATCATGATTTGTAGTACAATTGTCACCCTTCATATGCCTTTTTTTCTTATCCCTCTGGGGGTTTCTTTTGTGTTTTAGTGTTTGATCAATTAGATCTCGTCACATATGAAGAAGTGGTAAAACTGCCAGCATTCAAAAGGAAAACACTAGTCTTACTAGGTAATTTTGAGTTATTATTCTGGACATAACAGCATCGTTTTGAATCCTTTCTGGTGGGAAATTTATAATTCATTTTTGTGTTGCGGATTAGGTGCACATGGTGTTGGAAGAAGACACATAAAAAACACACTCATCACAAAACACCCAGACAGATTTGCTTACCCCATTCCTCGTAAGTAGCAATGTTCAATGTAGTACGAAATTGTTTGTAGCATCTTTGACAATATACCCATTGTAGTACTACATGTGTTCAGTTCTGCTGAGGTGAATCCTATCTTAAAGGTGGGAACTGTGATAGGACTGAGTATATTTCTTCTTTTGTTTTTTTTTCAGAGGGAGGGGTGGTAAGTAACACCACTTTCACATCAAACTTTCCCTAGTATTCACAAAACTTCTTGTTAAGCACACTTCTCTAACCCAAATGTTTGTTAATTTCAAATGAAGGCTAAAACATTTTTCATTTTTCTCTGCTAATCTTACCTTTACTGTTCAGGTAAGACTGGAACAGCCATGACATTGAAAACTACGTAATTCCCATGAGAAGAAATATAAATGGGATTTAGAGCAAACCTTTAATGTGTACCTTATCTGACTATTTTAAATTACTTTTCACAGCCTAGCCTTGACGACTGGTATAAAATAACTTCAAGTTTCCAGAGATGGCAATAAGAAAAAGAAACCGCAGTTAACTTCACTACTTACAAGTGGGTTGTTACAAGGAGCACAGGGGTGTTTTCCCTTCATGACAATCTCTGCCAATAACAATAGCAGGAATTGCATGTCCTACTACATGATCTCCTGGAGATGCCCCCTTTTTCCTCAAGCTATGCATTCTGAAACAAGAGCATCCAGCAGCTAAATCTGTCCACTCTATTTCAGGCTGACTTCAGAGCCACCATACATGGCTAGGAAGCGGCATTGATGGCCATTATGCATTAATTTCATTTTCTTTATACCTTGTTAGTGCTTTACTTTAAAATTACACTTAGGTGTTATTCTACTTGTAAGGATTTTGTTGCTAAAAAGTATTATTTTTAACAACTTATCTGTAATCCTATTTGGAAGGGGAAAGGATTACTTTGCTGCTGATTTAAGTTCCCCAGGCTTACCCGCTAAGGAGTTACACAAAGACCTGTGCCAGCAGAAGGAAAACAGGAAGACCTGGCCCTTCTGAAAGCATGAACCATTAGACCACCCCAGCAGCACGGTGAAACTGCAGTTTGTCACACCAGTGTTTGTATCTAGACAGAAAACTCCTGGATTACACACTTTAAAAGTGCAGTGCCAGGAGTATGGGATGTACATTGTAACTACGTTATTCAATACAGGCAGGACTGTATGGGGGGGAAGGGAGTAGTAACCCAGCAAATATGTTCTCCATTACAAAGAACTAAACCAAAGAGTAATCAATGTTTTACAGTATGCTTTTCACCCAGTCTCTCTCAAGTACTAACTGTATTGCTGTGGGGAGGTAGAATCTGAACTAGTTATTTTATCTTCAAATACCTGTTCAAATGGACTCACCCATACCATGACGACCGCGTTTTAGATAGCCTGCATTAAATTCCTGCTCTGTGGGAGCACTGAAATTGTTTCACTGATTATATAAGGAGACTAAAAAGACTAGACTTCAAATGAGGATGAAATTCAGGTGCTTAAGCATCAGTATGGTGTTCCGACACCTGTTTTAGACATCACCTGACCTCCAGCCCTGCTCCAGAAAAGCAGTGGTCTCCTTTAACGCCTCTGTTATACCTAATAGTCGTATCTGGATGTTGCAGATTTAAGGCATTTAGGGCATTTAAAATAGCACTTTATGCTGGTGTTTAGAGACCCAAATTACTTCCTTATATTAGTGATATAAATAGATCATATAAAATATATCGCATACACTTCAAGTATTATGGGAACCTGATCTGTCTTTCAGCTGACTCTAGGTAACTGAATTTATTCCAGCTCTCACGGATGGATTTTACTGCATTTTCTTTATTCTTTTACAAAACTGTGGTAGGAGTAGGTAGCTTTTGAGAGAGGCCTTAAGTTGAGTATGGAGTTTTGGGGAATGCTTTATGAAGAAATTATCAACCTACTTGAAAACCTGATCATAAAGGTCATGTCACACACAGTGGTAGTTAATTAAAAGAATTAGAAGACCATACATCCATTACCACATAGGTCTGCAGAAGAAATATATTCGAAAAGTACATTATTGCTAAGTAGCTTTTATCTCTGTTGATCACAAGTAATCAGGCCCTCACCCGCTTTTTAGACTTACACTTTCACACCCAGAAGAAGAAAATCTCATGAGAATTCAAGTTAAAAAATGAAAATACAGAAATGTTTTTACAGAAGAAGAGGATTTGGGGGGAATGTAAGAGTATATAAGTTCAGTAGATCTAGGGCAGCAGTGAGTAGTATAGTGATATTGTATGGTTTGTATAATCTGTTGTTCTTTAATTCCTTAAAATAATGACTATGATCTATAATATTTTTATAGAACTTTTCATCTTTGAAATATGCTAATTAATCCTCAGAACATTGTTAATTAATCCTCAGAACACTAATAGGTATAACTAAAAATAGAAGTTTAGTTCAATTTTTTGATACCTTGTTTGAAATTATGATAGAGTTGCTGGAAGATACAGGGTTAGATTGCAAAGAGATGTGGTGTTTCACATATGTCACCAACATAAACGTGACAGTGGAAAAATATGAAAGGAAATCAGTGTGTGAGGGCATATTAGAAGAAAGATAAGCAAGTGGACATCAGCATGCCTCTGGGGAAAAGAGGAGCAGATGACCTACAAAATCACAGGGTGGTTGAGATCCTTACCTCTCAAAGTCATCTGGTCTGATCCCCCTGCTCAAGCAGGGCTGCCTAAAGCCAGTTGCCCAAGACCGTGTCCAGGTGGCTTTTGAATATCTCCAAGAATGAAGACTCCACCGCCTCTCTGGGCAACTTGTGCCAGTGCTCGGTCACCCTCACAGTTAAAAACTTTCTTACACTCAGACAGAAGCTTCTGAGTTTCAGTGTGTGCCGGTTACCTCTTGTCCTGTCATTGAGCACCACAGGAAAGAGCCTGGCTCTATCTTCCTTACACCTTCACTTTAGATATTTGTACTCATTGATGAGTTCCCCCCTGAGCCTTCTCTTCCCCATGCTGAACAGTCCCAGCTGCCTCAGTCTTTTCTCATTAGAGAGATGCACCAGTCCCTTACTGGACTTTCTCCAGTATGTCCATGTCTCTCTTGTACTGGGGATCCCAGAACTTGACCCAGCACTCCAGGTGTGACCTCACCAGTACTGAGCAGAGGGGAAGAATCACCTTCCTCTACCTGCTGCCACTACTTTGCCTAATGGAGCCCAGGGTACCTTTAGCCCTTCTCTGCCATAGGGGCACACTGCTGGCTCATGTTCAACTGTCTACCAGGATCCCCCACAGGGCCTTTTCTGCAGAAGTGCTTTCCAACTGGTCAAATCCCAGCATGTACTGATGCCTGGGGTTGTTCCTCCCCAGGTGCAGGACTTGGCACTTCCCCTTGTAGAACTTCACGAGGTACCTGTTATCCTGTTTCTCCAGCTTGTCAGGATCCCTCTGAATGGCAGCACGTCCCTGTGGTGCACTCCTCCCCACTTTGTATCAATGGCATCCTTGCTGAGGGTACACTCTGCCCCATCATCCAGATCATTAATGAAAATATTGAACTGGATTGGGCACAGTACTGGCCCCTGGGGTAAAACGGAGATGTTAACTGAATTGTTTAGAAACTATAAAAACTGAGATCTGGCCTTTGTTTGCTGTTGAAAGCAGCTGATAGGGTCTTAAGTCTTGACCAGGTAAAGGTTATTTATGACCTTCTGTTCTTCCTTGTTACCTTTTGATTTTTACCTTTTCCACATCCCTTCATGTCCTGTTTTTCCCAACCCACATCCCCCAGACTCCTGCTTGTCCCAGCCCCTGTCATTCTGCCTACCCCAAGCTCATGCTTGATTGTTCTACATGTGATTTGACAGGTCATCATTTAAGGAATAAGTATTGGCAAACCAAACAAAAAACCATATGTAGGCTTAATATTGCTTTTGTACTAAAAATATTTTTTATTTTCAGACACAACCCGACCTCCAAAGAAAGATGAAGAAAACGGGAAAAATTACTACTTTGTATCACATGACCAAATGATGCAGGATATATCAAACAATGAATATTTGGAATATGGCAGCCATGAGGATGCAATGTATGGGACAAAACTGGAAACAATACGAAAGATCCACGAGCAGGGACTAATTGCAATACTTGATGTAGAACCTCAGGTAACTAATTCAATATGTATGAAAACGGGACTCACCACAATCCTTCAACCTTATTTTATTAAGATATATTTATTTTTATTGATTGCACACTAGATAAGTAATGCGTACAGTAATGTGGAACAAAAGTCCCTGGAACACCACAGTATCAATCTGTGAAGTAGAATTCTGGTAATCATCTGGTTAGAAGAACTGCAGAAACAAATTCATAGTTTAGCTTGGTATGCAAACACTATAGCTTGAAAATCTTACCATGTAACTTTTTAATGTATTAGTCTCATGTCCAGTGAAATGTATCAAAACAAGTGATTGTCATTGCTTGCCAGGAAAAATGTTTCCGTATTTTCAAAAATTTCTCTTTAATGCTGTATTAGAGGGTAATCTTGTTCCTGGCTGACTCTTGGCTCCATATCACTATTAAGCATGGTCAGAAACATTTGTGGTCAGTCGCCGATACTGATCCTGTTTGCAAAATGACCAGATCACTTCTGTTACTTTATAAACTCCTTTATGTGTTGCGATATCATACTTTCTGGAAGAAGGTAGGAAGGAAAACCAGGCTCTCACGAAACACTAATAGTTTGTTCATTCATATGTAAAATCTTCAGTGGAAAATTCTGATACATTTCCTTTGAAACATCCATGTAGTCATGACTTCAAATTCACACAGATGTTTATATGTTTTGTTATGTGGAACAACATGAACGTGGACAAGCATGATGTTTATATTATTCTAGCAGATTGAAGGAAATGGGAAGAAAGACAAATTAAAATAGTGGCCATTAGTATCTATTTAAAATGCTGCCTTCCTTCTTCGTGAACTGATTCAAGAGGTTAAAATTTTTTAAGAATTTCATAAAAGAAATAAGAAACCTGACTAAATTATTTAGGACAGTTCAGGTAGTATGTTGGTGTGGGGTGTGGTGCTATTCTGAAAAATAAAACGCCACATTTAACAATATCCAAGGAGAGCAGCATTTACAGTTAGTTCAAATGGAGCAGCTGTTACAGCAACTTTCGTGATAAACCTTTCAACTTGCATTATTCAGAAGCATTACAATTCTCAGAAGCCATTTTAATCTTTGTAAGAATACACTTACATTTGATAACAGTCGCTTTTGCTACACTTCTTCCAGCACGTGTCTAGCAAGATTCTTTCTTAGCCAGCCTTCTCATGCAACCACCTCAGCTCATTAAGCCAACCTGTCTGTGGAATTATTCCTTACACCGCTTGCCTGTTTTCCTTTGGGTACTCTTTAATCTTTGAACTCTTAGTTGTATGAGTTTTCTTGACTTTCACATATGGGGTTTATCTCTTGTTTAGAGATAAACCTCCAGCATAGATGATATAGGTGGGTTTCAAGCAGCAGGGATCAAAACCTTTTAGCTTGGGAAAAGGATGGATTGGGGGTTTTTGTTTGGTTGTTGTTTTGTTTTGTTTTTTTAAACTGGAGAAGACAGGAAGTGGAAGGAGCAAAAAAAACACTGACCTTTAGTAGTCTTACTTCATCTTGTCCATCCATTTGAGTTCAGCTGAGGTACGTTTACTTGTTCTCCTGCACTGAAGCCTAGCTTGGATCTGTACCAAAGTTTCACTTCTGGCATCTCTTTGTGTCACTCAGTAAATTATGACTAAGTCAACTTTTTAATGAGAACTCTTTTCTTTTGCATAGATTTGGTTCAGGGGATTGGTGCTGCATTTACTGCATTAGTGCTAACCTCACTTTTTAAAAACTTCACTATGCTTACTTTTTTAAAACTTTGAACCTCACATCAGATTTTCGTGTGTTTCAGAAAATAATAATAAAAAGTCCTGATAGGTGGAAAAAGTCAGACAAAAAAAAATGGTATTCTAATCAGTATTTATTCTAAAATACAGTTGGCTTTTTTCCTTTCTTATGGCATGACTGAATTTTTTTACCTGGTGTTAATCATTCAGCTTAAATGCAAACAGAATTCTGCATTCTCTGAGACTGTATGGAAAGAGCCTCTCTGAAAATGCTAAAGCTTTCATTGTCTTGAAAACTCATTTTAATTAAGGATAAATATCCAGTTTGACTACAAAAAAAATGTAAAGTAATGCAACAAGTTAAGTGTCTGTATTACTAAGGTCTTGACTGCAGATCAGTTAAAAACAAATGACAGCGGAGTAAATCACAATTCTGTATCTTGCCATTGTGAATAAACTTATTTCACATTGATTGTTGGGGGATTCTTCTAAAGTATCTAATTTTTTTTCACCTAGGCATTGAAGGTCCTGAGAACTGCAGAGTTTGCTCCTTTTGTTGTTTTTATTGCTGCACCTACGATTACCCCAGGCATTAATGAGGTATGGCATGTTGTAGTCTAATGTCCTATCAGAGACAGAATTAAGGATGAGATTCAAATATGCAGATAAGACTCTCTAATTGTTTCCGTGTCTGTAAATGGAGAGGCAGAAAGACAGTTGAATGGCAGCGTTATTAGTTGATTGAGATGTATTGTTTATAATCTGATTTTTCTAATTTAAAATATGAACTTCAAGCTGAAGGATCCACATGGCGTATTCTAAAAATACATATTCTTCTATTTCATTCCCTGCCCTAGCTGAAAGACCTATTTCCAAATCCTTGACAAATCATTAGCACAAATTACTCAATTCTGAGCTGCAATGCTAGCACTAGATTACAGCTGGCCTGAGCTGAAGAAATGGGTACGTGTGACTGTGCTGTCATCCCACCTTTATCTTTTAGTATTTTTTCAATATAGTAAATATATGTCAGAAATAAGCTTATTAATTTTGAAGACTGTTCTCTAAGAATTGGAAGCTTTGACCAAAGGGGTAATGGCTTGTGGAATAATGTTAAGTATTTATGGAGGTCCACATGCTGAATTTCCTACTTAGTTTTTATAGAGTATCTGCTCTGCAGATTGCTACTGATTACAAAGGTGATATCAAGCAATCCTGGATTTGGCTTACAACAGGGGAAATGGTGTTTATACAAACACTTTATCTGCTCAGCCTTTTTTAAACCATGATATTAAGGTATTTCATCAATTGGATTTGACCACGTATCTGTTCCAAATCTCCTGGATGTCTCCTTCATCACGCAAAAAATTAAGTCAGAAGCCATGTCTCTACAGCCTGTTTCTGTAGAAATGTAATTACAGTGTCATAAGTATGAAACTATGGCATCACTGCAGAGGCTTGCAGGAAAAGAAGGAACAAGACAATCATATTTAAATGCAAATACCCTGAATGACAGTTAAAATAACAAGTGGAGAGTGAAAAATATTGGCCTTGAGCAGCAATTTTGCTGTCAACTGAGACATTCTACTAGTTCGCTGTTGCTGAAGGGACCGATTCACTCTAACTTGCTTCTGGGACATCTACTGCCAGTCTGTGCTGGCCATGGCACTTACCAGATCCTTTAGTGAGCTACTTTAGCTCTAAATTGGATTTTTCTGAGTTTTCAAGCAGCTCACAAAGGCTCTGACAAACACCAGAGCCAGAACAAGCAGTGAAAGCACATAACCAGGAAGAGAGATGGGAGGGGGAAGAAGGATCTTTTAACTTTCACAGCAGTAAGTTATGTCATTTCACTGTGTCTTACGGATCCATACCCTGACTAGAAAATGTCACAAGCGTACAGATGAAGATCTCTCAGAACATCAGAATTTGCAGTGTTAGTGAAGTGACAGTTTTGTCTAAGTGCTGGTGTTGGCATGTGCTGTAAATCAGTACATTGCATTTTGTGCAAGCAAATGGCATGGCATCTCTTAAAAAATAGCTAGAATCTTTCTTAGGATGTGTCAGGCAAGCATTGTGATTACAGCCACACTCAGGCAACCAGGTACCCTCTGGAATTACGTAATTGCCTGGGTTTGTTGCCTCCATACCTGTGTCTCAGCTCCCAGATAGTCTTCCTTGGCCTCACTCATCTGCCGGTGGTACT
Organism: Phalacrocorax aristotelis; assembly: GCF_949628215.1. NCBI lineage: Eukaryota > Metazoa > Chordata > Aves > Suliformes > Phalacrocoracidae > Phalacrocorax > Phalacrocorax aristotelis. The sequence continues at coordinate 95,674,665 of NC_134276.1, read as the reverse complement.
TAACTTCTAGTCCCAGCTGTAGGATATAATACTGAGGCATTCGGGACAGTTCATACAGGGTAAAAAATGTTTTCCATGGTACACTGGTAAAAGGACAGAAATGTACCTTTTATAGTAGTGGTGGGAAAATATTTGTTCATGCCAAAGAAATATTAGTAGAAGTATTATGTTCTAAACATTTGCATCCATGCTGTAAGACTGTGTCTTTATTTTAAGCTCTTGTGACTAAAGTCTGTGTGCGTGCAGGGTTTCACTCAGGCACATGAATTGCTGAACTGAGGCCACACTTAAAAAGCATGCTAATTTATGGATCAATTAAACTTAAGGAAAGGGAGGGGCAGGGTATGGTAATAGCAACAGACCTTACCCAAATACAGGATCCTATTTTCCAGGGTTTACTGGGCTGCATGAAGGGAGGTATGCAAATTGTGTCTGTGTGTTAGCAGCCTGCAAGGCAGCGAACAAGGGTGGAGAGTGTGTGCTTCATATTTCCCATTCATGCTTCCTTTTTGAAAGATTCATTTGCATAATGAGTATCCTTTCTGTTTATCCTCTTATCCTGCTTTGTTTATTTTACTTATGCTTTTGGAGAACACTTCTGTAAATGACTGTCCTTTTTTCCCCCCTTATGTTTTCTTAAATTTCATCTTTGCTTTTCTTTTCATTTTCCTGCACTCGTCCTAATTGTACATAGCTGCCAAAATGGTGCAGAAAATTGCCTGTAAGTACCAGCTAGGGGCTAACAAGGTTGTCCTGGTTATTTCAGTAGTTTTAGAATGTAGATATGCTCGTTCCCATTCAACATTGCTTTCACCACTGGAGTAAAAATTTAATGTAGTAATGACTTCAGATATCTGCGCTAAAATTATCTGCTAGTAAAAAGAAACTAGAGAATAAACTTTCTACTCTTACAGCTGTACATCTGAACTTTGCTGTAAAATCAGTGCAGAGGCCTGATCTTAAAAATATCCCTCTTGAGACACTTTAGCCTATTTTGTGGGATCACACAAAATATCTCAATAATCAAGGACCACACAGCAAGAGTTAGGAGACAAAATATTATGTTTTCCAACTGAATATAGCTGTGCACTATGAGCAATTCTGCAAAGCGCAAAACCAATTTAAATCATATGCGAAATCTCCCAGAGTGTACCCATCTGTCTAATCACAAAGAAGAATTAAATCAGATTATTGCTGTGCCAAAACAGAGAGAGGAGAGAGCATATTAGGGACCATTGGAGTAGTTCCTCTTTCCTCCAGCTATTTTCTACCTCCCACTTCCCGGACAGCAGCAAAAAGGAGTTGACAGGCTCCACTTTTGTGATCTAAATCTTTACTGAGCCATCTGTAAATCTTCACTGAGCCAAATTCTTCTGAACTTTAGCTATGCTTCCTCCCTTCCTACAGCCAAAGTATAAAAGGAATTTTTCTTAATAAGTTTGCAGTCCACCAGCTGTTTAAATTGAGGAGAATTTCTTTCTGTTGGAGCAAAATTGTTGGAACGAAGGCCTGATGGTGTGTTTATACATTGTTCACAGCCTTAGAAGGGGATATGAGGAATTTATTAGGCTGTGCTTTGACTGTCACAAGCAGCAGCTATTGTCCTATGTACTTTAAGGCCATAAAAACCCAGCCTTCAGAGACTGACAATATCGCTGGTGGCCATTATGCACGTGGAAGAGATTTCTTTGATAAAAGCCATGTTTCACTCCTTTCTGTCCCAGCTGTGGTGGAGAAGGTGGAGAAGTTTAGGAAAGTGAACTGAATTCTAGTGATAGGAAAGAAAAGCCTGTTCCAATAATGGACACACTGCAACTAGACCCACATAAAATGCCTATTGCATGAGAGCTGAGAAAAGACAGATGTTCTGCTCCCAAATGTGAAATTATGGAAGTTGTGGCCGTCCATTTGTCTGTCTGCAGCTAGTTGAACATTTTGATAAGTAGCTTCTTTCTTGACGCTATTGAGAGCACAACTGCTGGAGAATATTCTTGGAGGATAGCCCAGGATGTTCACTATTCAAAATTTAATTAAGAAATTTTAGAGAAATTGAGAGGAACTTACTACAGCAAAAATTTTGAGGAAGTGTTGGCTTCGAAGATGAATTTTTGCATTTAAGACTTACAGGCACAGAAGAAACACTTGGCCAAGCCTGACATGGTTTTGAATGTACATACAGATACTCTGTCACAAACACAGGTGAAATTTGGTTCTGGAATAAAATAAAAATAAGAACTGTAATGTCTTTTCTTTTTGCAGACCTTGAAAAAGTTTGAACTTATTTGAAAACTGCTGCAATGGCCTATCCCAAACTTATTACTGCCCCTAAAAGTATATGAAGAAAGTAATGTTTCACATTTCCAACAGGATAGGAAATTTAGATATTCCAAACTACAACCCACTTTGATCCCAGTACAGTTGGATCTAGGAGAAGCTAAGTCAGAAAAATATTAAAATGTAATGAATTTTTGAAACTCTTAGTTTTGTGACATCTACGTGTGCAAGGTAAATATTAGTATTCATTCTTCTCTACTTACCAGTTGTTTTTTTTTAAGATGAGATAGCCATAAGTTTTTCAGATTTTTATTGTCGATCACAGTAAGATAGATGCTTTAGTGAGAGAAGTTCATTCTCATACTTGTAGGTAAAGATGACACCGATGGGAAATCTGAATAGCAATTAAAAAGCTACATATGACTTAACAGTTCTAAGGCTTCATGGGGTTTTTCAGGTACTGTTAGCCTTGTGCCATGAGGTTAAAACTCTTTTAAAGGTGCAATATGATTTTGCTAAGACTGGCTTTAAATATAAAATTAATCTTAGCTAGTTATGTTTAAAGCACTGAAAATATTCTGCTTGACAAGTATGATTTTTTTTTCCTTTGTAGGTTAATTTAAGCAGAAAAGTTTAGATCCTTTGCCGATATAAATTGATGTCTCTTTTGGAACCTATAAGAAGCTGGCAGTTTACCTAACTAGGTTTTTGGCTTAAAGACACTGGGCCATATGAAATGTTCCACACAAATATTTAATATTCGTAACGATCCATATTGCCCAATGTGTTAATAGCATAAATTAAATTTGCATGCACTGCTATGGAAGTTCCAGGCATCAGTGATGATGCATAATGGTCTGTACAAAGAGCATCCCTTGTACAGAAGCACATGTGAGGAGTATCTGTCTGACTTTGAATGAAATTTGTAGTGATTAGCAAGTGAAGGTGACATCCTCCCCTCGTTTGAGGCTGCAGCTTCAGGAAAGAAGCAGAACTGTAACTTTGGTACAGAACTTCTCCTCCAGAAGTGGCTGGTTTCATAGCTACAGGGAAGGAGAACTGTCTTAGAGCAGGTTATTCCCTTCGGAGGACCTGAAAGCTGATGTTCCACAACTACTTGTCACTGTAATTACAAATACTTGGGAAGTTTAAACAGAAAAAAAGGGAGGCAGGGGGAGTCTCTTATTAGCTGGATAAAATTCTGTTCCCAGGGTAATTTCTTGTGAAAACAGCTATAGGCACTGTGTACTTCCTGCAGCCTAACACTCTAATAACACGTATCCCAGTTGATTGATCAAGTAGGGTGACCCTGTAGATACTACAGAGCAGCAGGAGTCTATACTGTTCATATGTAATTTTGCCCCATATTCACCCAAACCTGTGGGGCGGGAAGGACTTGATTAGTTTTCTGTGGCTATTTCAAGGTTCCTGAAAGCAGCAAATAATTTTTTAAAAATTTCTAATGGAATTTGCAGGAAGAGAATTCAAACATATAATTGCTGCAGACCCCTAGAAAGAAGCCTTTTGCAGTCCTGCTCCCTCAGAAAGGCAGGCCTCACTAACAAAGCCCATCGCTGTAGCGTTGCTGGCTGCAGTCCAGCAGCACATCCACCACGTAGGATGCGCTTGTTTCTGTAAGGACATTGACACAAAGCCCTGGAGAGCACCAGTCTGCTGTCGCTGGCCCTTCCTGAGCGCAGGCTGCATGGTTCATCTTCAGGATCTCACAGTCAGAGATGCTGGAAATGGCATCCTCTGAAACAGGAACCGCAGAGTAATGCGGAGTGAGAACTTCCTTATCAGTAAATGATTATTAAAGGAAGTAGACCCAGAAGACTAATGTTGAACAGAAAACATGACCAAAACCGGGAACAGCTGATACCTGACAATATACCCTCTCCTGTTTCTCATGTTCTTACCTGGACATAGGCCCAATAGCTCGTATTTGTGCGCTTTGTACATTTTATTCATACATGGTCTCCGTTGCTTGTGTCTGTGCTGCTTTTCTAAGCTTCCATCCTCTGCCTTGCTTTTTTAATGCTAGACTTGTGTTTCGTCTCAAGTAATGACAGTAACCGAGTGCTGTTTGAATGTCAGCTTCAAGAGAGAAATTGTGCCATTTCTCCTGTGTGATTTCCATAGATTTAGGTGGGGGATCTAAACCACCTAGGCCTCCCTAAGGCTTTTTTGCCCGTTTCCTTCTGTGTAAGCAACAGTCAGAGTGCTGTTGTAGGAGAGTATGAAAGGATCCAACTTTTCTCTCTCCCATTTTCTTTTCTGACCGCCGGACAGGATGAATCTCTTCAGCGCCTGCAGAAGGAATCTGAAATCTTACAGAGAACATATGCACACTACTTTGACCTAACAATTATCAACAATGAAATTGATGAAACTATCAGGCACCTGGAGGAAGCCATCGAGCTTGTGTGTACAGCCTCACAGTGGGTCCCAGTCTCCTGGGTCTACTAGACCAGTCACGAGAATTGAAAAAAAAAATAATCTGTCATTACTGGGAACCACCTCATACATGGAAAACCTCTTCGTTATTGACCTTGTGTCAACAGGTCTTGGCCCCTAGAGACTACCTAGATGTAGTGTGACCTAAAATATAATTATTGTCATGTCCGAATAGATAGGAGGAGGGGGAAAAAAAATTAAACACTAATTTAAAGAGACAGTATCTTTTTTTTAATCATTTCTCCTAAACTTTAATAAAATGTATCTTTAAATATATGTATTATTCAGTCCTTTGGAATGTTATATTTTTGGAAATCATAGCTTTTTATTTCAAGGGCCCCTAAAAACTGCACAAAATAGATGCTGCTTTCTATAATCTATTTTAATAGTAATAATAATATGATTCTGTTACCTTAACTTGGGGGTGGAACACTACATTCTTTTTAGAGTCTGATTTTATGGATTGGAATACTTTGCTTTCCTTTATTTATTTGAAGTAATTAGTCTAGTGGTTACGAAACAAATTCATAAATTTTAAAGGCCTTTTTTCGCGCTTTTTTTTTTCTAGGATAGTATTTTTAAGTACTTTTGTGTAACATCCAGATAATGTGATACTGTCTCTTTGAAGAACTCTGTAAAACTTTTAGAAATTTGAAATTGGGTCTTGACTCTTAATGCATGTGGACAGTCGCAAGCGTTCATGCCGTTGGTGTATCTGTGTTGATAAAACCTGTAATCTACAGCAAAGTACATTCCGTTCATGGGAACACGTACCCAAGGGAATAAAGTAAAATATTATTCTGACTAAGTTGTAAACCTATGCACATCCCTTGCATTTTGGGCAACTTTATAAAAAAAAAACCTGATTTTTATTAATAATAATCATGTAGTGAAATGTGTTTGTAATTTTGTCTCAATTTAATTTGTTGTAAGGTGGGAGGGGGCAATTACTGGTTTCACCATTTCAGATCTGTGTTGTCTGAGAGTATTAACGTTTTAATTAAGTTTAAGCAAAGAAATGCTGATTTTTAATATGTATGTAATTGTTTAAAAATGCACACATTTTAAAAGAAAATACTGTGCAATGAAGAAACCAGTTTAGGCATTGCGATAAACTGACTATTCCAAAAGACTCATCTACAACAGCCCTGTAAATTCCTTTAAAATGGTAATTGACTCTACAGTCTGACCAATTTTTTTTATTTTAAATATACTTCCTTTTATGTGTTCAACAATTAAATGCTTTTGGGTCCTTCATTTCATCACAGGGAATTTCATGAACAAATCAGTGACTCGTGCAGTCCAAAAAGGTTTCTTAAAGTCTGTTAAGGGAAGGCCCTTGGAGGGGCACGGCCTGTAGTCTCTTCCAGGGGCTCTGCTCCGCCTGTACGAGCACAAGTTCAACTAATCTAGAATTAGAGCAGAGCCAAGTAAGAAAATGTAACCATGTGCTGACCTGGTGTTTTGCTTCCCTTCTTCACGCTCTCACTGGCCCGGATGGTTTGCATTTTTTTCTGAAAATGGTTAACAGAAGGAAGCGTTGACACCTCTTTTTAGGTGTCAGAAATACGGCGTTCCTTAAAACGATTTATCTTCAAAGCTTGGTTGGCTGTGCTGTTTTATAGCATGAAGTTTAGTGTTTATATTAAAATGATACAGCGTTCTCAAAGGATTTATCCTCAAAGTTGAACTATCAGCTGTAATTGATCTGTGGGCTCTTCCAGTTGTTGGGACCACCGCACCATCAGAAAAGGTTCTCACCTTTATCATAGGGGTAATTATCATAAAGCGCATAGGTTGCTAATTTTCTCCTGCACACTCCTGCTGCTGGCCGGGTGGTCAAATCTCTATTCTTGTAAAATCCTTGGGCGAAATCTAGGTTCAGCTAGGCATCCCATCCAGCCAGGTCAGGCAAGGCGTTTATTTTGTGCAGCATTCATAGCACAGTTTGCAGCCTGCAGTGTGGGAGGGAACTTGATCCGTCTCTTTACCTCACCTGCTGAACCCACTTATGCTAATGCTGGAATCATAGTTCTGTGTCTGCGTCCCAAAACAAGTACTGTAACCGAGTCCCTTGAGTTTGGGGTTTGTGGAGTACTGGAAACTAACTGATGAGAAACTCTCTGTGTGGGCCTCGCAGGAGCAAGCCAGCGAGTAAGAGGGAACCTATCAGAGGGATAGTAGCTGCTCATCTATTCTGAATTTAGCCCTGTAAAAGGGGATAGGTGCAAACCGTGAATTACTTAGTAAGAGGTAATTTTTCAAGCAGTCGTGCCGTGTCATTTTAGTCCTGGATGAACCTTAGCAGGTGGTCCCATAGATCAGCTGTTGCAGTGGTAGCATTGCACACCAGCTGAGCTCATCGAAGGGACAGGTTCATTCACTCTCGAAACTACCTCTTTTCCCAGTAAGCACAATGATGGGAAGACCTACTGAAAATCAAGCAGTGGAGTGTTTCTGATGTTAGAAATACAAACTTCTCTGGTAAGCGTTGATGTCTGACTTCAGTGACACATTCTTCATCTCAAATGTTTATGACATTCACCGGGTAAAGTAATTTTGATAATTTGGGTATGGTCCACCATAAATGTTTTGACTACACACTTTTGACTCTGTTAATATGAATTTCTTGGAGTTTCTTTGTATCCAGCCTGTAAGGAAAGTACTCGTAAGCCCCATGAGGGTGCGTCTGCCTTATATAGATGACAATAAGTAGTGATTTAATGTAACTAATACGCTTTTCTTAAGTGGAGCTACCATTCAGTTCATATCACGCAGTATAAAGGCTAACTTGGAGAGCTTTGTTGCTTTTATTCTCACTGTATAGTCTTTTATCAAGAGACAAAAACTGTAAAGCACATCAGTTAGCATACTGTCCTGCCCCCTCTTTACCACAGACTGTTTTCCTTGTAGGAACCTTCAGTAGCGAAAGATTAACTCGGAAAAACCCCTCCCCCGGGCTTTAAGTACAGCTGAACCACGCAGCCCAGTGAGCTCCGTGAACTGGTTTCAGCACAGTCCCAGGAAGGACAGAGCAAGTCCAGGACTCGTCAGTCTGCCCGATCCACGCCTCCCCTGCCTCCTGCCCTGCCCAAACCCTTCTGATGTGTCTCTGTTATTCATGTGGTATGTAGAGGGCAAAAGGCTGCCATAAATTCAGCTGGAAGCTTCGCTTGCATAGGGAAGACTCATGCAGGTGCAGAGCTAATGTTACGATTTTTAAATTTTTTTCAGTCTTCAACTGGAGAAGGGTCCTCATAGTAGTGTAAATATCACTGCAGAGTTTAGAGCACCTCTTGGACTTCTCTAAATTTATGCTGAATGTGACCTCAGAAGCAGCCCTGGGATTGGGAAGAAACAAATATTTCTGTTTGCCCCTTTTATACTTCATTTTAGTACAGGGGCTCATAGATTTGTAAAGAAAACTTGATCTTATCAGTATGCTGCCTCTCAGTCTGACTGATGCCTGTGATTTCAAGGTGTTAAGTTGGTCCAATAAATGTTCATTAACCTCTGCTTCCATTTACTTAATAAAAGTACATTAGGTTATTCAGCGTCTCAGAGTGGTAAGATTATTGCACGGAAATGGTAACCTAGTTTAGACGATCCTGGCCACTGACACGCAACCCACAGCATGCAACCATTTAAAATCAGAGGGACATTTTAGTCTCGTCACCAAAACTGAATTCTTCCATATGGTTTAGCATTGGTTTTATTTCATTTGGGTCAAGAAGGATGCTGTGTCAGTAGCCTATAAATGAAAATACCTCTACCTACTTCAGAAACGTCATTATCTGGTGATTTTGAAAGGCCAACATAGAAGGTGAGACATTACAGCCTGAGCAGCACTGAACTGGAGTGTGTTCTTCAAGAACTGGATACTAGAGCCATTAGGAAAAGTTAATGCACAGACTAACCAGTGTTTGTTCCATTTTTATTCTTTTCTCTAAGGAAATTCTTTTAGAGTGCAATTATTTAAACAAACACCTGGAAATGCTGCCAAAGCTCACATTGGTTTTTGCAAATCTAGATTGAAATATTAAATGCAAACAGTTCTGGTCCCGTTCTTTTCCACTGCAATTAGTTCTCGCTCAATTTCAGGCCTTAAAATACTTGGTAGAAGAGGATTTGTGAGAACTACAGGAAAAGTACACTTCTCGACTGACTTGACTGAGAGTCGTGTGTTTTTATAAGCTAAATTGGCAGAGTATGAGCTAAAGCAGACACCACAAAAAGTCTTCTTTCTTTATGTAGAGCATATTCAGTTTCTTACTCAGCCTGTCTCTCAGACTAGTTTCTTCACTACTTTTAATGAGCTAAGAGGTACCCGTGACTCTTTTACCAAGGAGGCTGCTGCACATTATGTCAAATAGCAGCATATAAATCAAAATATCTGCACAACAAGAAATACATCATAGACAAGCAGAGCAGAAGTAACTTCCGCCGAATGAGCGTGCCTTGCGTGTGTACCTTGAGGACGAGTGCACAAGCTTAAGTTAGAGGACTGTGGGATTTTTTTCTAATGCAAAGCCAGTTCCAACATTTAAATGCTTACCATGGGTTTTCTTCACTTGCTGATACACACAGTTAGCGCACCTACAGCAGTTTTTATTTTCTTCCCCTTAAGTGATTTTTAGCATCTTCTGCTCCAATCCTGTGAAAGCTGGACTGAAGCAAGTACAGAAGCTTTTTGGCTTCTTATGATTTAGCCTCAGAGTTAAAGGCTTTTAAAACCTCTTTCCCAGATGTATCCACTACACAACTAATTAATTCTTACCTTCTTACCTTACCTTACCTACGTTTCCCGTAGCAGTAGTCTCAGTTAAGATTTTAGAGGGAAAGTTGATCGCTTTTCATGTAGTCTTAACGTTTCTAAGAAAAAATAAAAGGGGGGCGTATATGCATGCCCATGCATTCTGCTGTATCTCGTCTTAGCAACTTCCATGGGAAGATTGGTAACAAGCAACTTAAATCTGGCCACATCTCTACCATATGTTCTTATGACTGATATGTAACCTGAGCCTAGTTTTGTGTTGTGAGAGAGAAGTGAACTAGTAGCACATTCATGCTGTATCCTTGAAAGAGTTCATGTCAAGTATTAGCAAAGTAATTGCAAATTTTCCCTTATCAGTAGCCATAGCTTATTTTTCTATCTGCATGAAGGAAATGGCCACAGGGAAGGGAGGAATTTGCTTCTTTTTAAGTGCAGCTCATCTTGAAGCTGAAACATGAGTCTGGTTTTCTCCACTGCCGGCCATCCAGGTGGAGTCTTCGCCTTTACCGTTTTTCAAGAAATGCTCCTGGTAGTGGGGCAAGGCCTGAAAATAGCAGGGGTAACATGCAGACTGTGATGAACGTCACAGTTAACAAACCAGGGAATATATCAAAAGCATTGCCAGGCTTTTAAGAGAGAGATGCAGCAGAGTAGGGAGAGCTCCACTGCATCAGCCCATGCCCAGATCTGCTATTCTGTCTAGCCCAGATTGTTTGCTGTGTCGGTGGCTACTAGCCCATTCCAACAGCATCTGTTTTTCAAAGCCCAACCTAGGAAGTCCACATCCCCTTTTCTAAGCATCACCTTCAACTTGCCCACGCTGTTGCATCACCACTAACATAACAACATAACATAACAATTTTCTGTTATAGTTTTTATCATAAAATATATTTTATATTAAGTTTATGGTTGTAAAATAATTTATCGTTTTATAATAAAATTTTATTAGAATTATACTGTTATAATATCACATGGGCTGGTATGTTGCTTTCCTGCATTTAGTCAGGAGCCAATAAGTAGGAGACAACTGAGGGAAAGAAGTAAGTGTTTTAGAAAGAGAAGGTGAGGTGCCTGGGTGAATCGAGATCAAAGTAAATGATCAAAAGACCTACCTGCACTAAATAAAATAAGATGAGAATGAAATTAGAGTGCCTGGAAACCCTCAAAGGTAGGTTTCATTTAAAAAAAAAAAACCACGCAGATCATTTTCCTGTGAATTGGTTGTGTAAGGTGAAATTCATTCCTGTGCCAGCAGCCAGCACAAGGTCTGTGCAGCAGGCATGGCGTGCAAAGCTTCAGCAGGTGTGAAGAGAGCCTGGATTGAGGCTAACCATCCATACAAGAGGGAATTTTGGGGCCAGTGGGGAACAAAATTTCAGCCAGAGCTGCTGATGGCTGCCAATCTTCTGCTGAATTCCTCCTGAGATGGGATTTTCAAACCGTTATGACAGCAGCGAAGTAGGAAGTTGTCCCTGCTCTTTTGGCACCTTTCCCACCCAAAAGGCACTCCTACAAAGGTCCAGTTTCTTTGAATGGAGCTGCAAAGTTAGTTTATTTCTGTTTGAAGTCTGTATTCCTGACACCATTTCAGCTGTCGCACTGATGGATGGGCAAACTTGTTCGTTCCAGTGTATCAAGCGTAGACATTTCATATGTTGTTACCTGACTAAAACCAGTTGGCTGTCTGTTATACTTGTTTACTTTCTCAGGAAGGATTGAACAATATTAGCCAATTAAACTAGACTTTGATACATCAATAGGATTAGATCGGCAAATATTACAGTCCTGCTGGACAAGGAGTTGACACAGGTCCTTGGGAGTGGGATCGCCTTCTGTGCTCTGCTAACCTCGGGCCAGGTGTGTCCAGAGCTGGACCTCGGGTGTCACAGCATCCACAGCTGAGACTCGGTTGTAATGGTTGTCAGCAGTTGCTGGAGTACCCAGTACAGACAGGGTCTGAGCCAAGAACGGGGAAACCGAGCTCCACTCCTAAAAGTGACAGCTAGGAGGAAGAAAGTGGGAAAGCCCCATGAATCAGAGCGAACCTGCACATCCCCAGGGGATCCTCTGGTGAAGGTCATTGGGCACAGAGCGGAGAGACCTCACTCGTCTCTAGAGTTTGTGGTCATTTGTGTCCCATGCTGTCTGTGATCTGTGCGGCACTGGTTACCTGGCTGGTCCACAAACACTTTCAAAGCAGAAAAAGGGAGCTTCATAACTCCCACAAGCCTTACTACTTTCTAGGTCTCTCCTTCTAAACAAACCCAGTCTTTTCAGTCCTGGCTAATGAGAAATCTTAGTTCCGTGACTCGTCTCCTGTCACCAGACTTGATTTCTGCTATCTCTTTTCTGAGGTAGCAAGATATAAGCTGGAAATATTCCAGATCAGGATGTATTTACTAGCCAATTGCATTATCATTTGCTATTTTTCCTGTCCCAGTCTTTGTTGTTTACAGCATTTTGTTTGGTTTACCTCAGTTGATCTACCAGCCCTTCACAGCAAGTCTCAGGTCTTTCCCCAAAATCCCAGCCATTCCTGTGAACAGTTCAGGTTGTGTCTTCTGGTATGTATTACATATGTCAACATCTGTTTTAACTATCACATTGCTCCTAATTACCTGGCTTTCAAGTAATTTGGAATTCATCAAAACCTACTTTAAGCTTTGCTGGCCTAAAAGAATTCTGCATCTGCAAATTTCACCGCTACTTTTTGCCTATTAAAAATAATCAGTCACCTCTTTCAGCACAGATATTTACGACAAGCTTTGTCTGATTGCAAGTTTATCATTTATTTCTACACTTTGTCTTCTGAATCTTTGCCAGATTCATACATCAAAAAACTGCCTGTCCACATGGTGTCTGATAAACATCTTATTGTCGCAGCATATTGAGACATAATCATTCAGCATGGTGAGGAATTGGTACTGCCAACCCCATCCCAATGTATATGCACACAGCTAGTTGTCCTTTGTTACTGATTTATCACATTTGACCATTTGCCTACTCCTGGCACTGTGCACTCAGCTTTGTTTTCATCATCAAAAGCCCAGAAGTAAAACCCCACCGAGCTACGCGTATTTTTACACCTGCCTACAGGATGCAGTTCGCTGTGAGTCCAGCAGATCCTTACCCACCAGGCACTCACTGTCTCCTTGCTTGCAGCAAGAAAGCCTTGCTTGTCCCCTTGTCTGCACTTGCAAAGCCCAAGCATCCCTAGGCCCCGCCTCCCTACTCCCCAATATCGCTGCGCCAGTGAGCCAGCCCTCCGTCTAAGCAAAACAGAAATAAAAAAATAAAACCATTATTCAAAAATTAATGCCCACAGTCCATGTCCTCTCACCTACAGGGATGTCCTATTGATTTCCCAGCATAATCCCATCTCACCCATCCAGAGCTGGAGCAAACAGCTGCCAGATCCAGACCTTGCTGCCTGTCCTCTGCTGCTCTGTCTGCCGCCCAGCTCCTGCCCCGGGCAGACACGAGGGATGTACGCATCCAGGAAGGTTGTGAGGAGCAGAGGTTACAGGAGAGGCAAGGCAGCTCTCCAGGCAAGGTGCAGGAGCCGGTCTGCAGAGCACTGCTATTGATGGGAACAGCCCCTTCCCTGCGTTCTCATTCTTCAAGAGCCAGTTCAGGACACCAGTTTTGTGCAAAACTGACCCAGGGCGGCCGTTCCTAACCCAGCTGTCACACAGCTGTGAAAATGCTAGCGCTAGCCCAGGAGAGAGGGAGAACAGGACCACTACCTGAGACCTCCACCTCATTTGGGCTACAATGCAAGTCAGGGCTGTGGTGGATTGAAGCTCCCACACAGCCGCAGCTCTGTGTTGTGTGATCCCACACGGCACGCTCTGTACAGGTGTGCAGAATTGTGCTGCTCCTTTCTTATTAGACCAAGGCACAGCTTGACTCTGTTCCAGCTGAAGCCAGATAACCCCCAGCGATCGTTATCATAGTACACAGTCAGATCTGATCAGTTGTTAGATGTTTACTTGTTGCTCATCATTTTAATTAAAGAACATAAGTAACCGACTCAGAGGCTGCTTGTGTCTTGTTTCAGAGAGGATGCGGGAGGAGATGGAAAAGCTGCAAAGATGTCAGCTTCAAAAAAAGCTGTTTTCACTAAGTAGGGCTAACGACAAGAGTTAAGGACAAAAGTCCTAGAATAAAAGCATTTTTACAGTGTGTCTTAAACTGTAGTGCAGGGCCTAGTTTGCCCTATCTGGGTCCTGAAAAAAGAGAACACCTCCCTCTGTACCTTCACATCAGGTCCATGAGTAAATGATATGGTGCAAACAAGCAACTGAGTAGGATCTTTCCAATTTAGCTTGTCCCCCTTTCAGATACAGCAATTACATTTTCCTCTTATTACCCCAGTTTAAGCCACTTACGCCCAACCTGACTCATAAAACTTTAGGGGAAATAGTTGGTGTCCTAACCACCGGAGAAGAGGGAGGGGGCAGCTGTTGTTTTTAACTGGGACATTTCAGTGAGCCAGTTTCAAGCACAGCAGCCTTGCTGCAGCAGCACAAGGAGGGCAAGGGTGAGTTTTGGCTTGGAACAGGAACAAGCAGTTGCAACCAGTGAAAAAAGGGTGAGGGAAACAAGGCGAGGGCAGAAGAAGGACCCCTTAATCTTGTCTCGTTGCAAGCCCATAGCCTCATCAAGACGCTCCTCTCACAGGTCAAAAACCCTGTCTTAGATGCTGAACAAGCTCAAAGTGAAATTAGCTGTTAAGCCAAAAGGCAAATAAACGGGATAGGCACGTAAAATAAGCCATGGGATGGTTGAGGATAGTAAAGCTAATGGAAATTTTAGGTCATTTTAAAATGCCTTGGGATTCTTCACAGAGAATGTAAGATTTATGCTGTACAAGTTAAGAATCATAGAATCATAGAATGGTTTTGGTTGGAAGGGACCTTTAGAGGTTATCTAGTCCAACACCCATTAACTCTAAATCAGTCCTTAAAAGAGAGAGATGAAGAGGGAAGTACATTAAAAGTCAAAGGATGTGATGAAGGTCAAAGGTGAGAAAAACTGCAGAAGTAACCAACTTTTTGCATTCAATGCTAAAACTAACCACAGAGTACAAGACCAGGCTGGTTCAACTAACCACAGGGTCAACAAAATCAGGCTTTGGGCAAGATCTAGTCTGTCCAGAAAGATCTGTTTGTATTCATCTTTATATTAGAGCTTAAAAGACCAGCTTTCCCCCAAGACAGAGACCTTCCGGTGCTGATCTTGTGCATGTTTATGTTTTGACCTATAGGTGCTTCTTCATAATCTAAAATCCAAAGCTTGTCCAACAGTTGTCCACTTGGTAGTATCCCTTGACAGAGTTGCTTCCTAGACCTCATGCATTTTCAATATTAAGATTATTTTGTTATGCTTAAAAAAATTAACTACCTGTTTTTCTTTAAATTAATACTCTTCTTTTTAATTATTATTTGTGGTCATTATCCCATGGCTAGCATTTTCCATAAAGCTCTTTTAAAACTGTTTTGGAGGTCACTGCAGCAGATTCTTCAAACTCCATGGGTCTCTGTCAGATTGGGGTGGAGGGAAAGGAAGGACCAATACTATCAGTGCTTGTGCAACAAACACATACCTTGACTCCCCAAAAGCAGACATTTAGAAAGGTATGCTTGATGTAGAAAGTACTTTTTTCTTACCCAAATTAAGCCTATCTTCTGAAGCTCACACTGGGGCAGCAGTGATAATTAAAGGCTATTTTCTTGCAAGGCTTCCCGTACTCCAAAGGAGGAACAGCAGTTTTCTGGAATAAGAAACTTTAACTCAGTTGGTTTGGTTCCTCTTGAATTTATGACCACAAAAATTGTCAGGGGAAAACTCAAATGTTTTTTAAGAATTAGCTAAAATACACAACGACCCACTTCAAAATTGGCAATGAAGTTCCCGAGTCTCAGCTGGACAGCATCTGCTGCCTTTCTAGCAAAAGTTATCTTTATTTACAGTGATTCTTCCTACCCTGAACTTCATGTTTCATTCTGAACCAGAAAAACAATATGTAGGACTCCGCAAGATAAGCAAAATAATTAATAGCTACATTTCACAGGAGGTTACTGGCAGGAGCTGTATATTTAATGTGAAGAAAAAAGGGACAAAAGGTCAATGTTCTTGTTCATGACTGAGTATGACCCCTAGGAATGCAACGAGGGGGCAGAATTCTGAGACCAAGAGATGATATCCAAAATCAGGTCTCTTTTTTTTTTCTCTGTTTACTTTGAACACTTCTCTTTTCTAATTTAATAGCAATGGTCGCAGAGCACAGAATACAGCTGCACCAGTGAAGAGCACTGCGTTAACAGGTACCGTACATTAAAGCAAATTGCCTTCCCCCAGGACCTCAGAGGCTTCGGTCTGGGAATACCAGCTCTCCAAACAAACTTCAGTCAGGAGGTATATCCTAACACCAGGCAATTTGTGAACGTCCTTCCCCACTGCTTCAAGTAAATGCCGGACACCTCACACTGAGGGCAGGACTGAAGAGTGCCCACATCGCCCTTCCAGATGGGGCTTTGCTGAAAATGTTTGTAGTTAGTCCAGATACTGTTTTGGCAGATGTTTTCAGCCATTTTCCATGCCTTCCAGATTACAGGCAGTCAATGCAATGAAAGTCGACCAGTCAGTCAAAAAAAAAAAAAAATTGTTTGAAGGTTTCCTTCCAGCTCCTACCCCAGCTTCTGCCTGACCTGGGGCAGGGGTGCAGAGTCTGTGCAGGGCAATGATTTTGTAACCTGGGACCCTACTGAAAGTATATCACGGGTGAGAGCTAGAACGATGTCCTCCCCAGTGCACGGGATGACATCACTTCAACTGAAGGACATCCAGATGAATACCGATGAAATGCTCGCCCCGGCACTGTCAGGCCATTAGGGGTTTGCCCTCACCAGTGCATGGTGAGCAGGGCACTGGAGGATGTGAGTGCAACTGCATGGTTGTGCTTCTATGGCTGCGTGCGCCTGTGGGAGTAGCATCAGAGTGCATGGAGGACGATGTTGCCCTGAGCACTGATGAAGTACTCCTTGTACTCGTGATTTCTCCCTTCTGCTGCCCTCTTGCCCCAGGAGAGTCTCAGGCCCCACAGCACTGTACCCTCCTAGAGCAGAACCTGCTTTATGAGTACCTCGGCCCATGGCACAATGACATGGCCATCCCAAAGCCAGCATAAATTGAGACGGGCATCTCAGCTGGGCTTGACCTGCAGTGCTGTGACATCTTCGGAGGTGTCTCAGTCAAAAAATAGCGTTGATTTGTGAAGTGGCTCTGATCCATGAACATTTAACAAACCGCAGCAGATTTACCAGTTGAAGCACAGTTTTGCAGCAGGAGTCGAGCCCAAGAAAACAAAAAAAGTCAAACTACTCATGCAAAAGGCAGATCCCTAATTTAACTTGTTTTCTAACCAAGATAATCAAAACGAAGAATAAAAAAACAGTTATGGGTTGGCATCATCCACATAATCAGTGAACTTTGCTAAGACCTCAGAAACAAGGATCATGAAAGAATAAACCAGGCAATTCAAGTCTTATCCAAGCTTTCACAGCGCTGGAAGTCCTGACGGGGCTTTTGAGCAGCCATACTTCACTGTCCTTCCCAGAAGGCTGCTGCATTCCCGGATAAGCACACACAGAAGACAACGCCCAAGCTGAGCAGCGAGAGTTACAAGGAAGGAGCAACACAAAGACGATGGGAACAAAGCAAGAGCAATGCACAGACTCACAGGCTTTTCCTGATCAACTTGGAGCGCACACATGCCAGGTGCTCTGTACTGCTGGAAATGCACATTGCTGATCTCTCAGCTCAGAAGGAAGAGAAGGCTTTTGGAGAGGAGAGCAAGAAGTCTGTTCCTGTCACTGCGGGGAAGGTGAAAGCCCATTATTTTCAGCACGATGTCAGCCACGCACTTCCTAGGCAGCCACAGCTGTAGTACAGCAGCACAGGGAAAGCTTTCTCGGGTGAGAATTTAGGTTATTTGACTATAGGAGACATTGAAATCGGTGATGCCCAAGTTCACTGGCCCCATTGTCACACAGCGACGTATGGGTAGTGTCTCCTTGTCCGTCATCTGACAGCGCAATCTTTGCTAAAACCTACATTTTAAGATGCTTCACGTTCAGGTCTGCCGTTCTTGCAGATAAAACAGAGCATCTTTGAAGCACTACTTAACTTGAAAGCCATACTCAACAATTGCACAGCAGGATGATCTTCAGCTTTAATGTATCTCAATGCAGAAAATGAAAGTGTGGGTTATAAAAACAATTCAGTCATGATGCATCCGTGCTTACAGGAAGTGAAATACAACCATTTCTGCCCAATGTCCTATCATCTGTGCCAAGCCTATTGATAAACCTTCCCTGACAGAATGAAATACTCCTCCTGCAAAGACATCCTTAACATAATACATCTCTACAGCATTGGGCTGGACTAGGTTTGAAAAACAGCCTTTTATAATACACAGATGAATTTAGCACTTAAGAAGATTAATGGATTCATAAATAGCCTGGAAATCCAAACACATTGAATTTAGTTCATGGAACAGGTCAAACCGGCATTTATCAGCCATCTGGCATCTTTCTTCCCTGGGCAAAAAACTGTGGTCGAGCTATGGGTAGCTGCGGAGCCATCGCAACAGGGAGGGTTTGGTTTCCCCTGTACTCAGCCTTCCTCTAGAAATCGCTGGTGCTGATTAGAAAGCAGGAGATCCTTTTGGAGAGAGCACTGCAGACCAAAGCAGGCTGCCCCAAAGTATGTGTCAAAGGAGGTGCCACTTTTTTGCTGGCAAAACGTGCAGGCAAAAAAGCAGCTTCCCTGTTGCACACAGCAGCTGCTCCAGTAGATGAGGAGCGCGCAGCCATTTTGCACAGGTGCTGATGTCGGCTTTCGCCAGAGCTGTTTGCCTTACGGGCTGTGGGACCGTCCGTGGGGTTGTTCGCAGGCGTGCTGGGGTGCCAGTGCTGCCTGAGGCTGAGGGCATTACCTCTCGCTCACGGCTGGCCTGGTCCAGTCCGGCCAGTGAGACCAGACCCGACCCAAGGCGCCTTTGCTGAAGTGTTGAGACCTTTTGGAAGAAGTGCATTTCCCCAGTTCTCCCAGACAGTCACAGATGTAAGAGGGCACAGGAGCTGCTATGAAAAGGCCTTTGTGCATTAATTTGTACGTTACCCACCATTTTTCAGCTGTTCTGTGCCCAAAGTCCATCTTCAGCTGGCCTGCCCTTTGCGTCCATTTTTGGGTACTCACCGGCGTGTGACTGGGGAAAGGGTCAGAGGTAAGGAGGGCTACTCTCAGCTGGTTTTAGTCAACGTGTTGGCCATACTGAACCACCACCTTAGCAAAGAATAAGCCATGAAAAGTCAGGAGGTGGGGGCGGGGGGGAGGTTTAGAAAAATGTTTGAAAGGTTTTTGTAATTAATTTCCATTATTATTCCTATTTCATGACATTTCAGCAGTAATAAAGGATTCTGTATGTTGTATCGTTTCATATGAACATGTACATCATAGTGTGATAAGCCATGTATAAAGTATACAGTTAAAATATCACAGAACTGTATTTCTATATAGTAATTTATTTTTTAAAGCATTGCTACTTAACAAAAATGTAAGCACAGTCATGTTCTAAGTTAAAATATCTATTCTTTACGCCACAATAAATAGCTTGCCATTTGCTCTAGTCCATCAACAGGACATTCATGTGCAGCCTTTTGAGTAGCCTACAAAAAAACCATCAGACTAATTCAAGGATCTAAAAAAAAAACACCCAACAGGTTTTGAGCAATTAGTTTATTTTTGTGAGCAAAATATCGAATTATTTTATTAATGTGCTCTGATATATAAAATGGGATAATTCTTTCTGGCCATACTAGCAGCTTTCTTTGAAGATTTCAAAGATAAAGCATGTAAGATGCCATAAGAAAGAAAATGATGGCATAGTTGGTTAGTACAGCATAATATGACACGCTATGTGGTACATATTAGTGGTGGAAATACAAAATATTTAGTAGAGCCTGGTTGCATTTGTCATCACCATTTTCTGCCCCTGCTGTCATGCCATGAAATAATCTACAAATAAAAACAATATATTCCTTAAAACAATATATTCCTTGAAAAATAAAAGCACATTGAAACGATGTTAATAAGTAAACGGTTAAGCTTAAATAGTTTTGCCTCAGAAGAGAATTTTTGACAAACATGGGTCCGTCTGGTTCTCCTGCACCAGTGCCAGGATAGCAGGGGGAAAAGGATCGAAATGCTGTCTGTAGACATGGACAAAACACTCTGCTCATCCCACACCCGCCTGGGGCACGCACCCTCCCCAGATGCTGGTCTCCTGTTCATGAGGACTAGTGCTGCACCCCTGGATGCTGCCCAGGACAGCCCTGCTCCCCCAGCACACACTGGTGGAAATCAGGAACACCTCGTCAGCCTTTAGCAGCACCCGCCGTGGGTGCGGGTGTCTGTCAGGATATGAAGAGAGGGTCCGTTTTTGCTGCCTCATCGTGCTTTCATGAAGTCAATGGTTGGGTCAGCTGAGCTGGCCCAACTGAATAAACAGCGCCGCACCACCATCCGTACAGACCACTCTTCCCTTCGCTCCCAGGAGGGGACACTGGACGTCTCTGAGCAAAACTCAACCTTACTGCTCTTCTTTCATTGCTCATCTTCCCCACAGCTCTGTGAGTGTCCAGGAGGCTCTGAGACCCCACAGGGCAGGTTTCTTACCTGGAGTGGGACCTGATCTTGAACCAGATCCCACCAACTCCCAGGGGTATCTGGAGCCAGATCCAACCAACCTGCACAGGAGAGTTTGGAGCCAGATATGTATCTGAGGCCCACAATACAAATTTTTCCCTAATGACTAGGTAGGTACGGGGACTAAATGCTTAAGTAGGACCCATGCTCCAGGCAGCCCTTGGACTATTTGATCTGCAAAACAACAACTGTAAAAAGTGTTGGGAGGTAAAAATAGGTGCCAGCTTCAATACTGTCTTCCCCCACCCCAGAAGAAACCCCATCTGTCAGTCCGTCCAGCTGTGTGGTGTTACTGAAGACTTCAGTTGTGTTTGCCACCTCTTCAGGAAGGCCCATCTGGAGCAGGAGTTTAGAGATAAGGCTGTTGAACTTGCTCTCCGTGGTAGACCAAGGCTCTTCACTTGGGGTGGGGCCTTCAGACGTGACATTTAACTCCACTGGGTCAAGACAGTAACCTTCTGGTGATCTTTCATAGAGAACGTCCATCAGGTCAATCCCAGCTACTGAGGAGGGGGAGGCACAGGGAATATCCCTGACAAGCCTGTAATTCTCCATCCACTCCTTCAGCCACTCGATGCGGCAGTCGCACTCCCAGGGGTTGCGGAAGAGGTACAGCCGCCCCAGGAAGTACACCGGCTGGAAGACAGAAAAGGGCAGGGTTGTCAGGTTGTTGCTGTTCAAGTGCAAGGCGACCAGGCTGGTGAGGTTTTCAAAAGCCCCTTCCTCAATGTGGTTGATCCTGTTGCGGTCCAGGTAGAGGACCTCCAGCTCCGCCAGATCCCTGAACCAGGTGTTGGAAACATTCCTGAGGAAATTCCCCCCCAGGTTGAGCATTTTCAGGCACCTCAGGCCGTCGAAGGAGTTTTCTGGAAGTTCACTGATCAAATTGTCGTTGAGGTACAGATACTCCATCTTCTGGCAACCCTGAAAAGCTCCCTCGTGAACGACATTTATCCTGTTGTCCTGCAGATTCAGGTATTTCAGCTTGGTCAGGCCCTGCAGAGAGTTATAGGCTACTGCTTCAATCCTGTTTCTCTCCAGGTAAACGTGGGTCAGGTTTTCCATGCCCCTAATGGCACCTGGGATCCTCCGAAAGTTGTTCTGGAAGCAGAAGAGCTCCTGCAGAGCAGGCAGCTCAATGAAGATCCTGTCCGGGATGTTAAAAAGGTTGCAGTCTGCCAGGTCCAATTTGACCAGCCGTTTGAGGGCAGTGAAAGTCCGCGTGTGGAGGTAGCGAATGTACTCATTGTGGGCCATCTTCAGCTCCATCAAGCTGGGCAGCCCCTTGAAAGCACCCGGGGTGATGAAGGAGATATTGTTGTGGTTAAGTGACAGAGATTTGAGGGAAGGCAAGGTTCCAAAGGCCCTCTCGGAGAGGAACTTGATGCTGTTCTTGTCCAGGTTGATAGAGGAGGCTTCACAAGGGAACTCGCTAGGGATCTGCCCCAGACCGGCACGATCGCAGAGGACGGAGCAGCTCCGCTCCTGGGTGCACACGCAGTTGGCAGGGCAGGACCGCACACAGGCCCACACCGCATGGACGTGGGGGACCCAAAGGAGCACTGTCGGAGAGGAACACGCCATCCCCACAAAGTCGTGGGAGGAAAGAATCAGGATGCATCATTAGCAAATATATTAGTCATGACAGGAAAAAGAAATTACACTGTCTTTGCCTCCCTTTTAGCCAGGCTAATTGCCACGACTTGTACACCAGCACTGACCAAGAAGCTCTCGTGAAAGAGTCCTAAAAATCTTCTGCTAGGGTTTCTAAATCCTAGCAGAAGGTGCATATAGATAGGTAGGTAGGTAGGTAGGTAGATAGATAGATAGATAGCTAATGTCATTTAGAACGTCATCTCTGATTAATTTCTCTCTCTAAGAGGGGGACTCACCTAGATTTAAGTGTTTCTCAGTGTCTCTGTGACTTGTCTGTCAGCAAACTGATGGGGACATGGTTTGGCGGGGGGGACAGGCAGAGATGCTTTGAAGGGCAGCAGCTGTGGATGAGTTGCAGTGGTTTTGGGTGGGGAAGAGCGGGGACCAGTGTCCGCTAGTCTGGCAGTGGGCTGGGGAGATCAGTTAGTTGCCTGGGGCACATGATATTCACGCTTTTTGCTTCTTTCTTTTCTTTGTTCATTCAACCTAACATTTCTCCACCAGAGCCATGAGCTGGTGCAGCACTGCAAGGGCAGCTATCAGCTGCTAAGTTTGCGGAAGTGTTTAAAAATACATTCCCATTGAAAGCATGACGAAAAACAAATTAAGGGATAGTGTTCAACTGCTTTCTTCATTATCTCATCATAGATGAGATACTCTGCACCTCCAGCACAGTTTTTACTGTTTTGCCAATTCTCAGGACGGTCACCATAGTGCCTTTTGCTTGGTGGGAGCAGCCGCTTTGTCCTTTTATCAGCCAGACATGGGATGTGTGTGGCTATTCTGGTTTCTTTTCAAGTTAGTCCCATGCAGAGGGATGTACGACAAGGAAAAAAAGTAGAATGCTCTCGGTGAGAAATCAGAGAAGAACGAAAGGAATGGGAGACATTGGCCTCCATGGACAGGCATTTTTATGGGGAAAAAACATCTAGTCAACAAGACAACTGCAAAATAAACTCATCAGAGAGGAAGAACTAAAGGCAGAGCTCATTTTGTAATTGTCCTCACAGGCACATCCTACCTGCCACTCAACAAAATGAGCAGCCACACCAGTGAACTCACCGTGTAGTCACTGGCAGGAAATGGTGGTATTGCTACTGGCTGGTTTTCCCGCTGCTGTTTATTGGCTCTCACACAAGCATAATCCTTTGATATTTTTTTCAATGAGACATGAGATACCAACAGCCACCTTGATCACAGCACTGCTGGGATCACGTTGCTGCTGCTGTGTGCATGTCTGGCCCCAAGGGCCAACGGACAAGGAACAGGCTTCCCCCATGCTCCTGCTGACTCTGGAGAGGGAAGCCTCCAGCAGCCAGGCTGCCTCTCCGTGCTGGTTTGCAGCACGGCGATTGCCCACTACAGCTGTATTCCCAATGGACATTTTTATTAAGACAGACTTGTGAGGTGATATGCCAGGAAGCATCAGCTTCAGCAAGCATCAAGCTTTTATTTTTGCAGCCTCTAAGGCTTTAACGTACAGACCAATCTACAGTTCGAACTGCAATTGCTCTGCCTTTTTCCATCTTTTTTTAAGGCAGCATGCATGCTACTACAGCTTTAAGTTTATGCTGCCTGTGGCTTCTGCAAGCAGGAGTTTTGCAAAACCAGTTGCTGGGCAGGTCCCCATTGAGAAGACATCAACCCAGGAGCCACCCAGCCTAGTTCTGTTTGAACCCACCTGGTCATTGTATGTAGAAGAGGGATTTAGATATGTGGAGGGAGCATCCCAGAAGGACTTCAGCTGTGGCCTCTTTCTGGAAATTCAGGTCCCATCAAGCCTGACCACACTATTGTGACCAGAGAATTAGCAAAACCGCATCACTTCAAGGATAAATGATAGTGAAGGACTCTTGAGAGGTGGAAAGGATTTTAGACAGTGTGTCATTTTGTTTGCTTGTTTGTAAGCTCTTCTTTTTCCTGAGCCCTTATCTAACAGCTGCGACTAAAGGAAAGTCCCCTTCAGCCAAGGCCCGGGGTAGACAACATGTGAGGAGCCTAAGGACAAGTGGGGGACAACTCACCAGCCTCAGATTGCTGTTTCTTCGTGCAGGCTGCCCAGGGGCTGCCTTGTTTGCTACCCTTTGCACCAGTCCATGCTGTTGCTTGCAAACAGGGGCATATGTTGTTTTTGTTAGGCAGTTAGATAAACTGAGGGCCAGACAGATTAAGGATTTGCCTGTTCCCAAATGTCTGATTGCAGGTGGCTGTCTGGAAACGGTGGATGCAAGCGTTGCTGCTGAAACGAGAGCCTTGCCTGGGCTCAGGGTGACATCCAGAGGGGCGTATGTGCATAGGCTGTTCTGTATGTGAGACTGTCCCAAGCCAGTTCAATGTTTAGCTACAGCTACCAGCTCAGTCACGTCTCTGGCCTTCAGAGCAGACCTCCCCCAGCAGCTGCGTGCAGCTTAGGAATGTGCATGCTGATAACGCCTTTCCCTCCCTGCTTGTGTCTGTATCCAAGCCATATCTAGCTTGTTTTCCTTACACACAAGGTTTTTTAGTGCCAAATCTGGGTCTTCTGCTCGTGGCATTTCATAGCACGCATCTAAGATCTCTGTTTACAAGTGTACCTCTCTGCATTGTGCAGTACGTGGAAAGCAAACACTTGCAGACCATCCAACTAGAAAACCATCCCCTGGCAATAGGAGCTCAGAGGATTCCCTCAGCACCGCAGTCTTTGTGGCAATTCTCCCTCTTTCTCTTGCAATGGAAGTTGGAAAAAAAAATCCTCCATGTGAACCCCACCAAACCCTCGGAAAAGCTGCTGCTCAGAGCCGGGAGGTCACAGCTCCCCTGTTGGTCAGATGTCCTCTGACCAACTTAGCATGAAACATTTCCACTTCTCCTTCCTTATCCTGTCCCTCCCCCAAAAGGGGTGTTCTTTGCTTTTTACACTGTGGCAGCACCTGGAGGATGCCTCCAACTTAGCAACACAGAGGGGGCTCAAATGAGACATATGTTTAAAAAAAAGGGTGAAATACAGCAGCAAGGTCAAAAATATTCGTGACATTAAGGAACAAACAAAATGCCACATAGGGATGATGTCTTAAATACTACGGTAATTCAGTACTTGAAAGGAAAAGTGAGAGACCGAAAAAATGTTTGCAGAGTTTTTAGAAGGGTAAAGAGAAAATTATTGCAGTAATTGAGTATTCAACCTACACCTTTCTGAACGATCTGTCTAATGCACTACTGGTTAATGCAGAATAAGAGTGTACTCACCATTTAAAATGATGGCAAACATTACCTTGATTATTCACTAGTGGCATTTCAGGTCTGGCAAGCGCACCTGAGGGATCTAAAAGCACACAGGAAGAGCAGAGACAGGTTTCATCCTCTGTCGTTTCCCTGCATCATTTTCCCACAATAAGCTCTATGTTTAGAAAGGAAGGTAATGGAAAAAGCTCTTCTCCCACAGGCTTTCAAACTGACAAAGTCCCCAGCACCTTCCTGGTAAGTATCCTTCTTCTACCACTGACCTTCTCAGGGAATCCTGCAGCTTTGTGCTACACCTTTTCACGAGCTCATCCGCATCCTTCCCGCCAGCTGTGCCAAGGGCAGGTTCCTACCATCTGAGGTGGGAAAAGGCCAGCAACAGTAAGAGACGGGCCAGCTCCCCAGGCAGAAGGTGCTGGTACAGAGGAGCGTAACCAGCTTAGCATCAAGCAGTCAAAACTAAAATTACCAACAAAAATAATCTAGATACGTTGCTTACCTAGCTGAGCAGTGCCTGGGTCCTCCCTCCTGCTCGTGAGGCTGCCATTAGCCATACGAGTCAGTCTCTGAAAAGTTGGCATTTTTTTTCTCGCAAGCTATCATTTAATGGCAGGAAAATCCTCTGTATCAGAGGAGGATTAGCAGAGATGGAAGAATATGTCTGTCCTCTAAAGCTCCCCAAGCGAAACAGCAATTGCAGACAAACCAAACTGATGCTTTCTCCCCTCTGCCAATGTACTCTGCCCCCACCATTAAAAAAAAAAGATACAGTCCAGAATTGGACCGCTGCCATTCAAACAGCATTGCTGAAAGTCATTACTCCACTCTCCATTATATAATGGCAGAGAAGGTGGGAGTGGCGGGTGCAGCCTAAATGGGATTATCTTTGGGGGCAAGCGCAGGCTTATGGTTTCCCTTTGCTGAGCTCTCCACACAGACACAGCCCGGGACTCTCTTCCCCCATGCACACTTTGCCAGCCCCAGCGTGCCTCACACGCTGGTAACAGGATGGTGGTGTGCTTTGCTTTGCTGGGAATTGCTCCTGCAGAACACGGAGACACCAACAGCACTGGGAGAAAGGTCAGCAAACACAGGAGCTTGCATGGTGTGTAAGGCCTTGCTGATGATGAACTCGGCCCTGCCTGTGAGTGAGTTTTGTTTGTGATGCTCCAGCTGGTGTGTGGAAATCATAAGGACAGGTTCTGTATGTGATGGTGTTTTATCATTCAGGATGTGAATTGGTTTTTAAAGCCTTTTCTGACAGAATGATGATGGTTTCTTTGGAGAATGGGGGCTGAATAAGTGAGTTATCTCAGCCTCCCGTGCCTTAGGTAATTGTGTTCACCATGTCAGAGGGAAAAATAGCTCTACTCTTTATTTCTAAGTGAATTATTCTGCTTTGTTTTTTTCAGGAAATAGAATACCTGATGACTTTATGTTTGATACAGCAGGAAAGATTCAGCTGGGAACCAGCCTGCTGCTGCTTGGCTCTGCCTGCAAATTAAAGCACCCAGCTACATCGGGTTTATTTTGGTTTGGCTTTCCCTCAGTCTTAAGGCACCTGGCTGGCACCTCAGGAAATGTATGTCTGTCTGAACAGCACGTAAGCAGGTTGGTGCTGGGGGGCAGGCTGGAGGGAAGGGGGTGACCCATATAGCACTGATTTTATCTGAAGGATACCTTTCCCCACCACATTCTTGTACCAACCCCCCAGCACTTCTGTGCTTTGCACAGAGGAGGAAAGATGTTTGCAAGGCCACACACAGGTGCATTGCAGCCTCCACCACGTAGCTGAAGCTGCTGAAGACCGTGTGGGGACAGAAATGGCACCGGCTGGGCGCTGGTGTTTTCCCAGAAGGTCCTCGTTCCCATGGGAATAGCAGGAAACCACAACCTGTCTGATCGCAGAAGGCAGATCACTGGCCTTTTGGTCATGGAGGAAACTGCAGCAGGAGGAGGAGGATGCGCTATTCCCAGCTCCTTTTTCCTCAGCATTTACCAGTGCCCTAAAGGCGGTACCAGAAATCCCATGTCTCCCCAGATGCACACATGCTGTAGCAAGGGGTGGCGGCAGTGGGCAAGGAGGGTACTTGGGACTCAGGGACAATTTGGCATGTGGTCCTTCCCAGGGACTAGGCCTGCTGCTTGGTTTGCACAGCAATACCACATCTGGTCAGTTGAGCAGTGTCAGAAATGCGGAAGGGCTGATCTGCACCAAGGCACCAGGTTGCTGCTGAGATTCTGGGGCTCTCTTGTGTCTCGCGGCTCTTCTTCCACGTGCATAGGGACCAGTGGGGGTGGGACATGAAGGACCACTGAGCCCTGGAAAGTGTTTTTGTGGCCTGCAGAGCCACCTCCCCCAGAGAGGCAGCTTGCAGGACATGGCAAAACACATCCCCTAAGGAGAGCGCTGGGAGCTCCCACTATGTACAAGTGGGTGGGGGCTAGTAGGTTGGGGATTTAGGGGCTTGTTAAACTGGGACCTGTACGCACCTCAGCAGTCACTTTTGGGTGTGGGAGGGTGGTGGCAGTTGGTGCCTATTGCAAACTCAGCAGCTGCAATGTCATTAGCAATGCTGCTGAAGCAGGCTCCAGCAGAAGCTGGAGGAAGTCTGGCAGGGACCACTGATGCTAGGGTAGGAACAGCTGAAACAGCCCATGTCCTGCCCTGTCATGAGCTTTCCTACCCACAGCCTCTCCAGCCACCTCTGCTGGCACACCTGGAGCTCCTGCCTGGCCAGCAGCAGCAGCTTCAAGGCTTACAGCAGTGTATTTCTGTGCATCATTGATGGGCAGGAGCCTCGTCCACCTCCAGACCACAGCACAGAGACTATATAAACACCTCAGCATATGAACGGGAGGAGGCTGGGGGTCTGGGCTTGGGAGACACATTGGGGTCATCAAGGTTTCTAGGAAAGCCTCCCAGTGCAGGTAGCCAGCTGGTCAGGGAGCATCACCCTGTGAGTGGCTTCAGCAGAGCGCTGCAGGAGCACCAAGCTCATCACCCAGCACCTCCCGTGAACTTCTGCCAGCTCTTGCAAATCTGGATGCATTTCCTGATAAGCCTTGGTCCTGAAAGGGCATGACAATGTGAGAAAGAGGCCTGGTAAGGAGAAGTTTCTAGTCATCTTAGAAAACCTTAACTACCAGAGGGTACATAAAGGAGCCTTGCATTTATTCTTAAAAGAAATAAATTTGGGCTTTAAACCACACCTCAACATTTTTCAGAGCATGACTCATGGCTGGTTAATGCTGTGGGTTGAGCACACTGCAGATGCTCAGTGCTGGGAAGCTGCTGTGGCTGCCAGGCTGCCAGCTCAGAAGCTACAGACCTTGCTACTGTGGCTCTGCGCTGTTAGGTTTTTTTGCCACCAAGGGCTCTTCCTCATGACATGTCCTGCCCTTTTTAATCTCTGGGAACTCAGAGAAGCCAGAGGTTGACATAGTGGTGGAGCCAAGCCCAGAAAGCAGCAGAGCTTTGCTGCCACTGAAAAAAAAAAAAAAAAGATTTTTATATCTGATCTTCCACCCAAAGAATTTGAGAATTCAGCCCTGACCAGAGGAGCCCCCTCTGCTCCAGTGGCGTGTGCTGGGGATGTAAGCCTTGGCACCGCTTCAGGAGCTGGCAGTGAGGACAAGCCCACCTTGCAGGGCAAGCCTGCGCAGACTCAATGCAAGACTATTTCTAACAACCCACTTTTTCATGGCCAGGGGCATTTTATACGGCAGTGGGTTAAGGATCTGAGTGTAGCTCCTATCTCTGATACACATTGATATGATTTAAAATGATCACTGGGGACCACTTCATGCAGTGGTTCAGCTGCAGGTTAAAATATTCCCTTCATTTTCAAAGGCTGGCTAAAAACAGCTGGTGGGACTCATCTCACCTAACTGAAGGTAGGAGCGGTCTCATCTCACCCACTTTAGGTGCTTACTGTGGGCACCATCACAGGCCCATTTTCACAGACAGAGGATGACAAGACAGCTGAGGGCAGGTAGCTTTGGGGACACCTCCATGCTGTTAAGACACCAGCACTAGGTTAGCTGGATCCCAAGCATCGCATGTCCCCGGATGCTTCCACCATGGAATGCTGCCCTCAGAGCAGCAAAGAGGCAGAGCTGCTTGCCTGACACCGGTGGCCGAACATCTTCGTGCCCCTTTTTTTTATTTCTATGAGCTGCTTGCATTCATGGGACTAGCGCAGGGGGGTGAGGTTCTGGCACCGCAGAGCACCCGAGCCCCTCCGCCTGCCCCAGCCTTTGGTTTCCTGAGTTTCTGTAATAGCAGCCACAACTCGATGCATACTTCCCCTCTTCTCACAGCAGCAGCTGTGTTGTACATCTGAGTCTTTCCTGAACACATAATCACTGGGGTGACCTTTGAAGTAGCTGCCTCAGCATTTCTCGCCAGGGCTCCTGTTGTCAGCTCTGCTTTGTGGGACCCAGGCTGCGTGTAGGGTGGTCACCCGGTTAGCCGCGCAGCTGTGCACAGCTCCGGATGGCGTAGGTTCGGGGCTGGGAGGAGAAGTCCTCTGCGGTGGGGACTGCTGTGCTGCAAGAAGACAGGACAGACAAGTGTGGCTATGTTGGGTTTGCAACTTCAGCACAGCCAGCACCACCACCAGCCAGTGCTTGGTGCAGCCGTGATGTTGCTATTTTCAGGAGATGCAGAAGCAGCTGAAGAGCCAACCAAGACTTCAAGAACAAGGAGTTAAGAGCCTTTCTCTCACTCAGAAGAGGGTCAGCTTTTCTTCTGTAGGTGGGGGCTTCATTTTTGCCTGGACTTTGCTCAGGCGTTAAGCTCCAGGGCCCTGAGGGCACAATAGGCATCTTAGGGAGGGGTCTCCCCTGGGACCACACCCCACCACTGCCCAAGGGCCCGGGAGTCCCATTTCATCCCAACCCAGGCCCAGGGCATGTTGTCGCTGGCCCTCTGCCCTGTGTTGCAGCCCCCTCGCAGCCTGCCCACCCCCGTCATGGCACAGCCATGCCCTGTGCCATGCCTTTGTCGGGCTGCCTTTGGCTGGCGAAGACCCACACCGCCTCAGGAAACCCCTGGGAAGGGACAGTTGCTGTGGTGCCCCCCACGATGTCCTCCCCATGTGTCCTCAGCAAGGAGGGCTGCCACCAGTGACAGTACCTCTGGGCTCTTGAAATGGCTCCTGTCCTTCAGAAATAAACCCATATCACCCCAAAGACCTATTTTGGCCCCTAATTCCCTTCAGCAGCCTCTGCCAAGTGTCTGGGTTTGTTCTCTTGGACGTACATAAAAACATCCAAGCTTTGACCAGCCTCCCTGACAAGACACGACAGACTCAAGAACGGCTCATCGCCCGGTTTTATGTTCGCCACGCTGGCCTGGGTTTGTGTGTGGAACGCTGCAGCCCCCCAGCCACTCCACACCAGCAGCGGTTGCCCTGCTTTCCCTCCCACCCCGAGCCATGTCCCCATGGTGGTGCAGGAGCATTCACATGCCGCCCAGCAGCGGGCTGCCATTGCAGGGTTGGCTTGAATGGGGACAGTTTCCTGACAGACACCTGCCCATGGACTGAGAGCACAGACAGCTCTGGGCACGTCACATTGCCCAAACCCAGCCCGAGGGCAAAGCAACCCAGCAGCCGCCTCGTGGCAGAGCTTGGCTGGCTGCAGGCTACCTGCAGGAGTAGCTCTTGGGGACTCTTCACTGCCTGGTCATGGCAGGAGGAAGCAGGAATGAGACAAGGCAGCCAGCAGCAGTGGTTGGCAAGAAATAGCCACCAAAAAGGTGCTTACCCGTGGGGAGGGTAAGGAAGCAAAGCCAATGAAGAAGCAGAAAGAGGAAAGAATCCAAGTGGTCACCAGATCTGAAACCCCAGACCAGCCACTGCACAATGGCCAAGCCCTGCAGCAGGAGCAGAGGCCCAGGAGCCCGAAATTGCAGCAGGAGCATCTTCTGAAAGGGGACAGCACACTTTATGGTAGGGAGACTGAAGCAGATGCAATGCACAGCAAACCACAGGCTATTGTGTTTGTCTGTCAGCCCAAACCTCTGCCGACGGACCAGTTAGGCATCACGGAGACCCCATGCAAAGGGCACAAGGAGCTATGGGGATGGCGTGTAGCACCATCAAGGTCAAATCCTCCCACTGCCTGGCAAGGGCAGGACAGAGACCCTGTCCAAGACTGTCCAGGCCACTGGCTTTTACACCAGCTCACAAGGTCTCTCCCAGCCCATCCTGCGGATGTGGTTTCACATCTCGCTCATGCTAACAAAACAGCAACGGTTCCAGCAAGAAAGGAGCAGCATGGGCTACCCTGCAGTGAGGGGCCGGGTACGCACCTGGGAAGCAAATTCCTGCATCCCATTGCAATACATGTGTATGGATGCAGTGCTGGAAGACAACATATTTGGGGTTACTACCTGACTCCTCACAATACCCAGAGCAGCCTTGGGGAGGCAGAGGGAAGCTAGGCTCAGAACTGTATAAACTAAAGCTGAAGAGGAACTTGAACCTACATCCCCCACATCTGCGGTGTCACTCTTATCCTCAGTTAAAGCTGGCTGGCCATGTTCAGACGTCTCATTTCAGAGACGAACAACTGCTGATGAAGCCTTTCTTTCTCTGTGGGGTCCGGGGAGGCCTGCCCTCATTTCTGCCTTTGAGCAGCCCTTGGCTCCATGCGCTGCACTGCGTCACCACTTGTGCCTGGCACACGGCTGAGCGGGCAGCCACTGCTCGCATGTCCCACTAGCAGACAGGCAAAGTCAAGGCTGGCAGCACCCCTACCAGCCAACCTGCCCTCCCTGCTGAAGCTGGTCCAAGGGTGCCAGTGGTGTGGGCATGCACAGGCAGGGAGTCCCAGGAGGGTTCGGGCTCATTCCGATTTTACTAGCAGCTGGGGAGCTGCTCTTCGCCAGCCCTTTTGCAGCTGAGGGGTCATTTCTATCCTGTGTAATAAACAGAGGGTTGCTTGCCTCCTGCTTAAGTCCTCACACCGTGCTTTCCGCAGACTGCCGCCCAAGGCCGCAACTACTTGCAGTTCCTTGTTATCTAAGGGGAAGGCTGTGCAGTACACACACAAAAGCAAGGACACATCACACTGAGCTCTGCTTAATTCACCCTTAGTGGCTAGTGAGGCCATTAATCTCAATAAAGCTGCCTCCACAGCTATGTATGGGCAATGCACAGTGAACTTCAACACAGCACTGCAAACACCTTTTAACACCTTTTGAAACATCCTTTCTGCACTAAACACACAACAGGCAATACGTTACCGAAGCCAACAGCCCTCCCAGGTCTCACCACACAGTGTATTTGCCTCCTGGTGACTCATCTCTCCCACTTCTGTGACAGGATCAGTACTACCTTCTTCCCACTGTATAGCATCAACATTTGGGGAAAGTTCATCACTTACCTGTCTCGACTTAATTCAGGCACTTCTGTCTGAAGCCTACTCTGGAGCCAGGTCAGATACTCGAGCCAGAAGCCCATGGACTCCTGGACTGAGGGATCTTGGGGGGCTATAACTGTGCTGCAATGTGATTTTTTGCTCTATCTGTTGTGGCACTTTCCCCTGCCTGACTAACACTTCTGAACACCAAGTAACAAGGAGCACTCCATCACGCCAAGCAGCCGTAATTACTGGTAATAGATCTAAAAGGATAATTCTGTTTTCTGTCAAAGATGTTGGCAGATAGG
The DNA here is from genome assembly GCF_949628215.1 of Phalacrocorax aristotelis. Lineage (NCBI taxonomy): Eukaryota > Metazoa > Chordata > Aves > Suliformes > Phalacrocoracidae > Phalacrocorax > Phalacrocorax aristotelis. Next base: position 95,641,833 of record NC_134276.1, on the reverse strand, counting down.
AAAGGAGCCAATCGTCAAGTCAGAAATAAACTTCAATAACATAATAACCAGCACACTAAGCAGAAGTTTAGAGTAGTATACACTTACAGATGATCTGGAAGATTTGTTAAATGAACTTATTGTGCCTTCCTGAGCATGTAATGGCAATGCATTCACTGCATAATCAAGCCCAGAGCAGTTAAAGCACGGCTGAAAACACAGCAAGAGAACTTACTAAAAACTGTTCGTTATGGCCAAGTCCTCCTTCCAGCTTATGTTACAGTACAAATAGCCACACACACACCTTTCACCCTCCTGGCAAAGGAAAGGGGCATAAGAAAGTCTCCAGTGCTCCTCCCTGCAGCTGCATGAGTAAAAGCTTCCCCACGTGGTACAGCACACCTGAATGGCATGTGTTGGACCACTAAGAAAAGATGTGTCATGGGTAAGGGACAAAGAAACTCAGGGATCCCAAACATGGGGCACACAAAACTCTGGTAGGAAACCAAGCATCACTCCAAGGTGCACTGGAGGGGAGCGAGAGCAGCCACTGGGGCTGGGAGCTGCCCTGGGAGCAGACAGCACAGCCGATGGCAGCTGTCTGCCATGTTGCTTTCTCCAAGCCCCAACTGAGTTCATCTGCAAGGGGGTTAGATTCTCCAGCTACAATGATTCAGCTACTCAAACAGCCACCACCTGATGTATGCAGAGTTTTTGCATGGGTCTAAGATGATTAAAGCCAGCAGAGCTTGGGGAGGGAGGGGAGCAGGCACCGCGGTAGATAAGCACACATTTACGCCTGCATACTCTGCTTCCCACTTATTCCCTGGCTGTGATTTTATGGGCTGCTGACACCTCCTCCATGCCAACCCTGGCCGTCGCCAAAAAGCCCCTGTGGCTATGTTACAGGCAAACACCGCAAATCCCTCACATGGGAGTGTATTTATGGATCACAGAAATACAGCACTTCTGCTCATGCAAAACACTTTGTTTCCTGCCAGCTGCAGAAGACCATGGTACCTGGGGGAGAAGGGGCGCAACAGCTTTTTCCGAGACATTGAATCGACAGTGATGGAGGAAATAGCTCCTCTGCAGCAGGGTGAATAGTATTCTCTTGCATAGGATCAACGCTGAGTCCCAAGCCTAGCAACTGGCAATGTGAAGAGAAATCTCTACTGCTGCTGCTAGCTCGGTGCTGCAGCCTGCAAATCTAGGGATGCCGCGCAGGTTGCGTTGGGTTCACAGGAGCCTGCAGAAGTGTGTGTGGGGGAAACCCTCTTTGCACTTGTTAGAAAAGTTGTGCTACAGCAGCTGCGCTTTAGCAACAAGCGTGTTTCAACAAGTCGTTTGAGCTACTGAGCCCTATTTGAGTTACAACAGAGAGTCGGGAACATCTGCTCTGCGTGTATGGTAGGAAACAGAAAATAAACGAGGAGGTAAACACCACGACTACGAGGCAGGGGGAGGGAGTTCCTGCAGAATCATATTGATGAAGCTGAGCTGCAGGAAATGTGAAGGAGGGCTAGACATTGAGCAATAAAAATACATCACATCAGGGCTCTGCAAGATACCGCAGCCCACAAAATAACCCTATGTTCTACCCAGAATTTCTCACTATGGTTATTATTTACCTTTGATTTAGGCAGAGCTTTCACACTTGTTCTCTGAGACTTACCATCATTTTGGGTACACACATTTGGCACGTAAGGGTGTGGGACAGGGGAGCCGGCAGAGTGCCTGGCTGTGCAGGGCTGCACCTCCCTTCACCCTGGTGCCCGACAGCACCTCTGGAGCATCCAAAACACATCCTCTCCCTCCTTGGCGCTCGGTGAGTGTTCACAGCAGCTGCTCAGGCACACCTGGTGACAGCCCGTCCACGATCACTGTCTCCTACCAGAGCAATGGGCTCTCTGGTGTAGCAGAAATGCTTGCCTTGCCCTTAACTGAGATATGACTTTGCTGCTTGGGGCTGCTGCTGTGATTTTTAGCAGTGCAATTTAAAAATTGCAGAACAAAAAGCAGACTGTGGAAGCGATGAATTAAAGCACCAAGCCAGGACACCCTCAGTCCATGATTTTGAGTAGACGCTTGGTAGGTGCCTTAGAGCATCCCATTGGGTCTGAGGGACCCTATCAGTGCTACAGGTTGGCTGTGCGTTGCCCACGTGTCTCCAGCAGAGAGACTACAGGGCTACAGCATCAGGCCTCTCCACAGGGTATGGAAAAGAGCACACATAGGTCCACCCTGATTTGAGGGGCAATAGCATCCACGGGGGAACAGGACAGGCAGCTAGGGCAGTAACACAGCACAGCAAGGTTGGCTTATGCCAGCAAGGCCCAGATCTGAACACACCTTGTCTGAGACCCCACGCCTGCAGCTTTAGGGCTGTGCTGGGCAGTACCACCTGTGTTTAGGTGGCTCTGTTCACACTTGAGAGACTTAAAAAGGTTTGGGCAATAGTCAGGGGATGTCAGCAGTACAGACGCTGAAATACCTTTGAGGCTCCAGGCCCAAATATTTGATCCATCTCAGAACAGAAGTGCTTTGGGAGTCTTGAGGGTTAGGCAGCAACTGAGAGAGCTCTAAACATCGTATTTATTTAAGCATCAAACATGACTACCTTTCCGTAAGACAGTCAGCTGGGTGTTTGCCTTTCCTCCATCATGCCTGTGCATGACCAGCCAGCCTCGTCCAAATATACTCCATCAGATGTCGCTGGGGCACTGCTTACAGACCTTGCACTACTCCACCTTAATTCTCGTAGGGACCCCAGCCCTGCAGCCGCTCACGAGGAGGGCTGTCTCTCCAGCAAGCACTCCGTCCTCTGTCCCAGGCGAAGCTAAGACAGCGTTTGCTACCATTCACTGGGAGCAGGCAGGGACAAACTGGGCTTTGTGGCACACAGCGATAGTTAACACAAGAAACATCGCCCAAGGGTTGTACAACCAGCAGGTTGGTTTTTTTTGAGCGCTCACCTGACAAATGGCAGGTCTGAGCTCTCTGCTTTCCGTCATATGGAGAGAGCCAAATCTGCAGCACCCTCTCCCCTGAAGAAGTGCCCTACCAACAGAAGCAACGGGCCAGCTTGGATCAGAAGGGGACTATCCCCCCCTCCTGTCGAAACCATGACACTGTGCAGCAAAATTAATAAATAATGTCAGCAGGCTTCTGTCTGGCAGAAACATACTGAAAGAAGAGACCAGGATTCGCAAACACATCCGGGGGGGCGGTGGAGGGGAAGCATTGCCTTCTGTTTCCTGGACAGCTTCTGTATTTTGCATCGAACCAATGTGTAGGTAAAATGCAGAAGCAGCCTCAGGAGCAGAGACCAGACCCCAAGAAAATACCCCCATCCACCACGAAAGCCCTCACAGGCAGCCCTCGCTGCTTCAACCCCTCTCAAGGACACTATGCCCCTGGTCCTGTCTGTGCCTGACGAACATGCAGGCAGATAAAAAAATACAAGGCCCAGAGACTTTGGGCACCAGCAGACTAGAAGCTTCAAAGGTCAAAGTTTTGTGCTGTAATTAATTTTTCAGTGGGTTGTTATTTTTGTCTTTTGTCTCTCCCAGGCACATGGGAAGTCCACAGCAGAGATGGGGAGGGAACCACCTCTCCGGGAGGCCCCTTCAGCATTATCAGACCCCTGCATAAGTACAAGGCAGCCTGTCTTCCCATACATAAAATGGGAAACGGCAAGATTACCAAAAACCCAAATCAAAGGACTTAAGCGTCTGCTTTTGAACAAATCTGACGTAAAGTAAGAAAGCTTAACCAAGGCCTAGAAGAGCACTAATTATCAAATGGAAAATTAGCAGGTAATTCGTCTCTAATGTGAGCTAATAATTTCTAGGGGAGGAATTAATTAAATGGGGGAATTAAATCACCAAGAATTTGTGGAGTGACCAGTTCTGTTGGGATTCAATTAACAAGCTACATGATAATCATGTTAGCTTCATTTTCTTCTCCTCTGGACACAAGAGGAGAGACAGAGAGCAGGAGATGAGTGCAATGCCTCCCCCTCCTGGGCTGCAGCCTGAGATGACCGCACATTACTCAGCCTCAGCCTTTTTTTCTTGACAAAACTTGAGCCAATGAAACGCAAAAGCCAAAAGCAGACCACTGGCAAAATGCAGTTCTTAAAAAAAAATGTAAAAAAATAGTAGGTGAGAGAGAGGGAAGTTTCCTTCACATAAATGGCTCACAGGGTCACGACGCACCCTCCTGGCCTGAGCTCAGTGCCAAACAAGCAACACAGAGAACACGAGTCCAATTCTGGTGCCAGTGCTCTCCAGCAAAGAGGGGGGGTAAACCATGAGTGTCCCTCCCTCAGACACATGCGAGGCACTTGGAAGAAGAAAAAAGCTCATTTTGCTCGGAATTACAGTTATGTCCAAGCTGTTACACGGTCCCAAGCAATGGATGAGAGGTTGAGGCTCTTCCACGGCTGTTCATAAAAACCCAACCCACATGGTGCCAGTGATACGCTCCAGGCTGGGTGTGGGTACGCAACCTCATTTCTGTCTAATTAGCCAGAGAGGTGTTTATGTCAGCATCATACTTTTACAACAGCTCTGTGCCAGCTGCAGGAAGAGAAATGATCTCCAGCCTTGTAGAAAAGCAGAGCCACATGGGCAGACACCACCTGATCTCTCATAAAGCCTGCCAGCACAAAAATAACTTCTCAGAAACACTTGAACACGTCTGAACAAGCAGAGTGAGAGAACAAGCTGATCCAATACTGGATCAGCACTTTGCATCACAGAGCTGCAGCATCTGCAATCCAGCTTTTAAAGCCCTAAATTTGGATCTGCTGCATCTTCAAACCAATGCCTGAGCTCACCTACTTTCAGTTCTGTCATCTTACGGCGTTATGTGCCAAATCCTCTAACAACCCTCCTGGATGGAAAAACACGAGCATTCAGGGCAGTGACTCATTTGTGGCACCTATAATGGGTAAGGCTCTGCATGTGAAACAATACAGTCAGATGCAGGTCGAACTGAGGGGTGCAGTTACATTAGCCAATTCATACGCAGGCTGTGTTTTTTTGACATGTGAACAGAGGCCAAAGGAGGCAGACTAAAAGCTTATGGCTCGCTCAGGAAATGAAATTCACTGTTGCTGATTTGTAAAATGATTCTCCAATGTTAGAGTTTTCCCTGATACTGCATGTACTTGCTGTGGTAACACAACCTGATAGCTCTGAGACATTTTGCAGTTTACGCCTGAATGAAAGTAATAATAATAAAAAGCAAAACATGAAAGCTGTCTGTGTCTATTAGTGAGTTCACATTACTGAACAAAATATACTTTGCTGGAACATGCTGGCTCTTATGCAGATTCAACTTTTCTGGGTGACGCAAATGCTGTAAAAACAACTCTGAGTCATAGAATAAAATCACATAAATCCCTGAAGCCAAATAAGGACAGAACTCAGCCCACACAGCTCTGACTTGCCCCTTTCTTGATAGTAACGATTTTGTTTATCTTCCCTTCTAAATGATACCATTTCCCTTGCTTTCACTGCAAATCTTGAGTTTCCTATCACTCAAGCCCACACTTGGTGTGACTACTGGTATTGTAAAAAACAAAGTCCTGTCCCAGCATCTGCAAGGTCTAGCGTGAAGCCTGTTACACGCTTTCTGGGATGAGCTTTGTTAATTGGTATGAAGTCTTCATGGGGAACCTAGAAGGCATTCTCCCAGGCTGTCTGTAGTTTTGTTTTGATATATTTTTCACCAAGAGTGCATTTACAGCCCATTAGAGCTGAGCTTGGATATTTTATGAATGTAATACAGCAGCATGCAAAGAGCACTTAATGCCTTAAGTCTTTAGAATGCTTTTTAATTTCATAACGCAACTAAATTGTTTCACTGCCAGATTTCCCATGCACCAAATTGGGCAAAGCCTTCTGCAAGCAGTCTTGCAGCAGGTAAATAAAGCCTTCAGACTTGATCTGTAGGTGGTGTAAATCATCATCACTCTACTGCTGTCATTTTGCATCAGCAACTGCTGAGCTTTCCACTTTGAAACCTTAAGGACATTTTATTAATAGAGTGGGAGGAGTTGCAGAAGAGCTGTACATAACAAACGAGGCGATGTATTTGCAGTGCATGTAAGTGTATTGTTTACAGACATTTTTCAGAGTATATTAATTACAGATTTGGCCACGATATTTATCTTCTTGATCAAGGAAACTTCTGGATGTAAGTGATGGAAGATCTTAGTGCATCTTCATACTAATAAGCAAAGAGAATTACATTCTGCCTTGCTGTGGCTTATTTTGCTGTGTGAGATTACTTTTGTAATGGTGAAATCTGTATGCAATTAGGTCCAACCATCTCTCCAGCCAGAGTGGAGTGACAGGCTAGAAGCTGCCTCCATGAGCAAGAATGTCTGTCCCAATACTCAGGATGTCAAGTAGACTTGGCAGGATAAGACCTTTGTTAAACAGGGAACTCATTACTAAACTTCAGTGCAAAAATGCAGCAAAGATGGACTCCAAAGGAGGAATTTAGAAACATTGCCTGGTTGTGTGGGAATGGTGTCCGGACAGTCAAAGCTCAGCTGGAGTTAAGGCTTGCAAGGGACACTGAGGGCAACAAGAAGAGCTTCTGTCACTACAATAGTAATAAAAGGCTAAACAAGGCAAATGTGGGACTGTTGCTGAACGGGGCAGGTGAAAGTGGGCACAAAGCTGAACTACTTTGGGATGAGAGGAATAGGCCTCAAGTTAGGATGAGGGGAAACAGCCTGAAGTGTGCCAGGGGACATTTAGACAGGGTGTTACGGAAAATTTATTCACCAAATTAATTATCAAGCACTGGAACAGGGTGCCCAGGGAAGTGGTTGAGTCACCATCCCTGGAGGTATTTAAAAGACACGTAGATGTGGTACTTAGGGACATGGTTTAGTGATAGACTTGGCAGTGCTAGGTTTACAGTTGGACTCGATGATCTTAGGTCTTTTCCAACTTGAATGTCTCCATGGTTCTGTGACTTATGGTCAGCATTGTTGATTTTCCTTCTCTCTGGCTTGATGGCGTCTATGCATGAATGCTGACCGTGCTGGAAATACATGTTGTAATGTTCTCATGGTAATGCACAATAACCTTGATCTAACTGTAAGGCAAGTAAGAGCTATTTCTGTCTTTACTAGTTACTAACAATTGCATCTCTTTAGGGTCCACTTTGGAAGCTGCAATGACATACCCTGGCTTTATGTTTTGCAAAGCAAAAACCTCTTCAAGCATGTGAGAATGTAGCAACATGTTTGCATACTGTTGCTGCCTGATGATTGGCATATACAATATACCAGTGCCTGATTAAGATACGCACACACTCCCGGATACTGAGGCCATTAACGTAGCACAGCAAAGACATACTCGAAGCATCAAATTCCTAAATCAAAAAGAACAAACTGCTGTGACCTACCAGAGCTTTAACTCACCCCTCGGCTGCTGCACCGCAGCTTCAGCCAGCTAATGCATGCTTGCACGGCTGCGCCCCCTTGTCAGCCTTCTGTTTAGCTACTCCTCCCTCTCTCCCCTGCACTTAAGTGTCTTCCAAGTTACCGCTAGTAACTGAATATATTTACTGAATATAACCAAGGTCTCCAAGAATAGACCTCATGCACATTTGACATTTTTGTGTTTAACAGTAACATTTATGTATTTGACGCATGTTTTTCCACTGCCACACTGCCATTTTTTAAACACACTAAATTCAGTCTGGTTTTAATGCTGTTTTTTCCTGAAATGTCTACCAGATCTCTGTTGAAGGCTAGATCACCAGTGTGTCACTTGATGAACAGCAGATTTATTCATCCCCTTTAAAACTCCTGTATCATTAAATCCAACATTGTGCAAATTTTTGAGAACTGTTGAGAAGAACATATGTCTCTATTAAAGCTCCAAGGCTCTTGTCTTTTTGATTAAGGAAACACAATTTCATACTTCTGAGACCTCCCACGCTGTATTCTTAAGAGAGGAAAGGAAGGAAATGGTCTATCTGACATTCCTCATTTGGGGAGAAGAACACACACTTCAGAGATCCTTTATATGATAGAATCATAGAATAGTTTGGGTTGGAAGGGACCTTTAGAGGTCACCTAGCCCAACCCCCCCTGCAGTGAGCAGGGACATCTTCAAACAGATCAGGTTGCTCAGAGCCCCGTCCAACCTGACCTTGAATGTTTCAAGGGATGGGGCATCTACCACCTCTCTGGGCAACCTGTGCCAGTGTTTCACCACCCTCAGAGCAAAAAAGTTTCTTCCTTATGTCTAGTCTAAATCTATTCTCTTTTAGTTTAAAACCACTACCCCTTGTCCTATTGCAACAGGCCCTGCTAAAATGTCTGTCCCCATCTTATAGGCCCCCTTTAAGCACTGAAAGGCCGCAATAAGGTCTCCCCACAGCTTTCTCTTCTCCAGGCTGACCAGCCCCAACTCTCTCAGCCTGTCCTTGTACGACAGGTGCTCCAGCCCTTGGATCATTTTTGTGGCCCTCTAGACCCGCTCCAACAGGTGCATGCCTTTCATGTGCTGAGGGCTCCAGAGCTGGACACAGCACTCCAGGTGGGGTCTCACCAGAGCAGAGGGGCACAATCACCTCCCTTGACCTGCTGGCCACACTTCTTTTGATGCAGCCCAGGATATTGTTGGCCTACAGTTGGACATGAGCCGCACATTGTTGGCTCATGTCCAGCTTTTCACCCCCCACTACCCCCAAGCCCTTCTGTGCAGGGCTGGTCTCAATCCCTTCATCCCCAGGCTGTATTGATACTGGGGGTTGCCCCGACCCAGGTGCAGGACCTTGCACTTGGCCTTATTGAACCTCATGCAGTTCTCACAGGCCCACTTCTCAATCCTGTCCAGGTCCCTCTAGAAGGCACTCCATCCCTCAAGCGTGTCCACCACACTGCGCAGCTTGGTGTCATCTGCAAACTTCCTGAGGGTGCACTCGATCCCCTTATGTCATTGATGAAGATATTAAACATTACCTGTCCCAGTCCCTGAGGGACACCACTCATCACCAGTCTCCATCTGGATATTGAGCCATTGACCACTATCTTCTGGATGTGGCCATCCAGCCAACTCCTCAACCACCAAACAGTCCACCCATCAAATCCATACCTCCCCAGTTTAGAGAGAAAGATGCTGTGGGGGACCATGTCAAAAGCCTTACAGAATTCCAGACAGATGACATCTGTAGCCCTTCCCTTGTCCACTGATGTAGTCACTCCATCATAGAAGGCCACTAGGTTGGTCAGGCAGGACTTGCCCTTGGTGAAGCCATGCTGGCTGCCTCAAATCACCTCCCCATCCTCCGCGTGCCTTAGCATAGATTCTAGGAGGATCTGTTCCATGATCTTCCCAGGCACAGAGGTGAGGCTAACAGGTTGGTAGTTCCTAGGGTCCTCCTTTCTGCCCTTTTTAAAAATGGGTGCAATGTTTCCCTTTTTTGAGTTGCCAGGGACTTCACCTGACCGCCGTGACTTTCCAAATATCATAGTGAGTGGCTTGGCAACTGCATCAGCCAATTCCCTCAGGACTCTGGGATGCATCTTGTGGGGTCCCATAGACTTATGTACATTCAGGTTGCTCAGGTGGTCACAAGCCTGATCTTCTCTTACAGTCAGAGGGAGTTTGTTCCCCCAGCCCCCATCTTGCAGTCCATCCATGGAGGGGTGTGGGAAGAGAGGTTGCCAGTGAAGACCGAGGTAAAAAAGTTGAGTACCTCGGCCTTCTCCTCATTTGTTGTTACCGGTTTGTCAGTCTTGCTCATTGCAGGGGTACACTTTCTTTGACCTTCCTTTTCTGGCTGACGTACCTGTAGAAGCCCTTCTTATTCTTTGCATCCCTTGCCAAGTTCCACTCCATCTGCACCTTGGCCTTCCTGACCCCATCCCTACACAACTGGGCAGCGTCACTACACTGAGTTTTCAGCTTTCTTGACAACTTTAATCCACCAATAAGCCTGGAAAACTCAATGCTTTCACCTGGGACTTACACGTCCACATGAAAAGATAAGTGAAAGTTGCAGGTAAGCATCTCTAAAGAAGAGAAGGGGCATTGTTAGTACCCAACCGTCTTAGCATAATATCTGTAGTGCTGTATATGAGCTTAAACTGGAGGCAGAGCAGTGACTTCCCCTTGGACAAATGATACGTGTAATTCTACAGTGCAGTACGGTCTACAGTAACCACCAAGAAGCTTCCAGAAGTTTCCTCCAAATACTGTTGTTCATCTAACTTGTACTGTCATAAATGCATTATCTGGGGCTTCTTGTAAGTTCTGGACTTTCTTTTCCATCAAAATGAATGTCTTACATTGAGATTATACAGATGGGCTGCACGGCAAATTGGTAACAAACCTTTGCAGCCCAAATATTTGGTTCTTTACCTGTAAAGACAACATGATCAAATCTAATGTTTACAGCCTAGGAAGGTCACTGGAGCACTCTGCCCCTGAAAAGCTACATGTAGGTGTATCCTATTTTAGCCTTGCACATAGAAGACTGCAATGCAAACACAATGTATTCCCAGACTGCCGATGGATTTTATGACCTTTATTTTTCGTCTTGCATCTCCCACTTTTCTAACTCATGGCAAAAGCTGCACCTCCCTCTCTCAGCTATGAAAGAGGAGGGGTTCACAAACCAGTGAGGCTGGAGCTGTCAGAACTGACGCCAGTGTTGACTGTGTCATTTTGCAGAGAGCTCTTGTTACTCCTCCGGACAGTCACCAGACCATGGTGTGCACAGTTTCACAGCTGTCATGCTGAATATTTTAAACGAGTGGTTTTTTGCCAAGTCAGGACATATTCAGAAACTGAGAGATCATCTCAGGACAAAGCCTGTCCAGGAAAAAGCCTGTTTCTATTTTGGTACTGCAGCTTGGAGCAAGAGGGTACAGATCCCAGGACTGTCACAGCTGGAATTTGTTTATGGAGGAGGTTTAAAACACTGACTTGGCTAACCTCTCAACTTCCTAAAACAAAACATACAACACTGCTTGTTTATTCCCCCCAGACAGGAATTTCATCAGATGATGTGTGTAACATCTGATCACAGTTTGCCAACCACGCTCTCAAAGCCCACAGGTGATACTTCAGGGAGATCAGAAGAAAAGCAGACCTAAGAGACTGCTATGAAGAGTCCTCCCTAAGAAGCTCTCGTTAGCATCAATCTGAATCATGGAGTTAATCCTCCCTGCTCCCCTGAGTAATCCTACCTATTTGCATAGCAATTCAGATAAGATGTTACTCCGCTAAATGCTATACAAACATGGAACAAAATGCTGCAGGACATCACAGACAAGATCTGTGTTCCGGCACAGGTTTCCTGTTATCCAATGAGTCCATTGCTAGAGGTGGCTTGCATATGCACTGCCACACTGCAAAACCCTCGGGAGGGATGATCCCATCTAGGTAAGGGAAATAAATAGGGGAAAGGAGACATAGCCCACAACTGACAAGGTGGGACGAGGTATAAAAAGATGGTCCAGAAAGAGTTTATGCAGGAGTCCTGTGGTGTTAAATTCAAAGTGCCTGGGAAAAAGATAAGTGAGAGACAGTGGAAGAAATTTGGAGCCTGGGACCTGTGCGGTCCTCTGCCTTACACCCCTGTGCACTCACAGGCCTCAGATTTCCTCTGAACTTGCTTCAGACCATCAAAATACACAGGAACACATGAGCAGCTGTGACACTGACACATGACACACAACTGTACACCAAAACATGAAAGCTGGAACAGGAGAGTGAAAGGTTGCATTTGAATGTGGAAAATACTTGTCCAAGGCAAACTGAAATATCACCAGTTAAAAAGGACAGACTCCTACACTGTTTAAGTGCCCAGTTCCAAAACTAATAGCGTATGCACTCTCCCATCTGCAAGTCGTCAAGATCAAACAGGCTTAGCTGTCCAAGCAGTGCCCTGAACAGAAATACCTGAGGGCTGTCTGCAGCTCCAGCTGCAGCAGGCGGCTCTGCAGAGGAGCTTTCCTGTGATGGGCAGCAGATGCTGCCCACGGGACAGACTGCATGCAGGAGCCAAGCGCCTAAAAGAGAGGGTAGGTGAATGCTTCCCAACCCCCCTGCACACATGCCCTGCCTTTAAAAGGAAGAAGGGCTACTCACAGCAAATATCTTTACTAGCAGGGCGTGTTGCAAATGCAGAACATTAAATGTAGAATGTAGGTGAGGAATATTGTAGATGTGGAATGTCAGAGTGCAGGGTGGGGCAGGGCGGGGTTACAGCTCTTGAAGAACAGCATCTTTGATCAAAACAGCAGAGTCAGGAGATACTGAGCTCTCTGAGGTACATGAAGAGGCATTGAGCTAAATCAAACATTAATGTTAGAACTTGAAGCATAAATTAATCTCACTATTGGCTGCACTGGGTTAGAAATTGAATTAATTTCTCATCACATGAAAGGGGCTTGAGCACTATCTGGGATTTTTAGTGTTTCCCACTAAAGGACAGTAGTTTTACATTATTTAAGCCAGCTAGGACAAGCCTGGCTCCTCTCTAGCCCGGTTTACTGGCACTTCACAATGCAAACGTACATCCTGTACCAGTTGGGCTATAGACACTTGAAGCAACACGAGATGGAAGTATTCTGACACTAATGTACTCTGCCTTTAATGGCTCTTGCCAATCAGCAATCACCCTGCTAAGCCTGACAGCATTCTCTACTGCACTGAAATAATTATTTCCTTACTCCCTATCTGCTTCCTTTCCAATTTTATCTGGAAAAACCTGGACATTTTCCTTCCTGCCTCCTCCTTTATTAATACTGTAATACTCCTCTACAGGCAAACTGCCCTGCATACTTGGAAATGTGCTCTGAAAGTCACTGGTGACACAAAGTACAAGAAGAAAAGAAATCAAAGCCATCAACACTTTCATTTAGCTGCTGCTTTTCTTGCCCTCCTGTGCCCAGCACTATTCCAAGCCAGCACTCCAAGGACCTGTCATTGATCCCAGAGAAAGGGTGACATGGCGGGAACCTTCCGCTGGGAGAAAGGGAAAAGCACAGTCTGCCTCAGACCTATTTCTGAGGGCAGCACCAACAGTTAAATCAAGCTCAGTGGGACATGTCACCCCACAGCCACAAGCCTTCCTTTGCCTCCCAAGACAAGGGAACACAAACCTGACATTCAGGAGGAACAACTGGAATGAAGGGTAACACCAGCAACCCACAAGTTAAATGGCAAAATAACCCCCATACTGGGAGGGAAACCGAGACGTTTCTGTAGCAAGAAAGGATCAATTCAGTGATATATAAAGATGTTCAAAGGAAAAAATGTGGTATGTAGATTGTGAGCAGGGGGGACTCTGGGAAGCTCTGCATGGAAAGCCTGGGAAATACTTGCATCCATTCCTTCAGTCTCACAGCATTTTTCTCACTTCAGCTCTTGCCAGCATTAACTAATCCAGGACATTTTCTCTACCCGCAAAGCTGATCAAGCACATCCTCCTGCCAGCCCGCGAGCGTCAGCAACCAGCTTGCACCAGTGCCAGTGCACGCAGCTGCCATCTCTCCCACCTCCCCCCACAAGGCAGCATCTCCACCGTTCCCAGCCTAGCCCCCCACAGCACACAGCCTCACAGATCGGGACGCAGACTGTGGTCTGTTACACTCTTCCCACGTCTTTAAAGCAGGAAGATCGAAAGCTCTGATCCCATTCCCACTTTGCTATTGACATCGGAGGGCAAAGCCTGCACCACAGCTTACTGCAGCAAGACTGAGTTGCCCCGTTTTTCAGCCAGTAAAATACGCGTCCCCCACTGGTGGTAGACTCACTAAAAGCCTCATTTACAGTAGCAAGTAACAATACCACTACTAACCACACGCTGCCTTCAAGGCTTAAAAAAGACCTGTCCTTCAACTGAGCCCCATGAAGCAGCAGGGGAAGGACTGTCCTCAGCTGCCCAATGGGAACACCAGGTCAGAAGATGTGGGAGCTGCTGAACTAACTTTCTTCCCACTTAGCATCACCAGGAAACTTTCTTTTCACGAAAGCAGCAGTGAAGGTACGCCAAGAGCCAGGATGCTTTGGAAATACTGCCTCGACTGTCTCCTCTGAGCTTGGAAAAGAGCTTTGCAAGAGCATTAATCGAGATGATGTAACTCTAGTGTAGGCCTCAGCAGAATCAGCCCTGTATAGTACACAAAAGGAGACAAATGAACCTGGAGTTTAAAGGACCACTTTTGTTCTCCAAAATCCAGTAGACATTTCCTCTACCACACTTCTGAGCACTGAATGGGGCTACAAATCAGGTATACTCTACAATCCATATACTGAACATGTAGGCTGCTGAGGCTGTGCTTTCATAAATTGGTGCCAACTTCATAAAATGAACATAGGAAATAATACAGCAAACCCAGGTGCCCCTGCTGCTCACTGGAGTGAAGCAGCTCGCTCCCACGTTTTTGCTGTCAGATGGCACCCACGCGTGAACCCTGACCCTAGAGCATCGAAGGCTGGATTGGCAACACACAGTAAAATTTTGAGTCATGCTGACAAAGAAAATGGTGTCACACACTGATATGAAGTGACGGTAGAGCTGGTCAGAAACTCTTCAACAAAACTGTTTTGTGGCTGTCAGAAAATGGTGATACTTCAAAAAACATTTGTAAGGTGGGGCCATTGTGAAAAGTGGTTCAGAACTGTTATAATGTCAATCTTGGGCAATTCTTTTAAAAAAGTGTATTCTGAGAATTAGATTTAGAAACTAAAGCCATTTTAATGTAATTTTTAATAAAGGGAGCAGTAAATAGCCTGAAGTAATCAACCCAGAGTTAATGTTACATCAAAGACACTGCTATTTTGATCCTATGCTCTGTGTTGGTAGGGAAGGAAAAAATTTAAAGTTGAAAGATTCCATGGAAAAGGAAAAATTATCCCATCCAGGTCTAATTTTAATAATATAGCTTGCTCAGGTAAACAAATGAAATATAACATGCAAATATAAACTAGCTTCTTCCTCATTTTAGAGGTTAGTCAGTCACTGGATCCAGGTTTTTTTATACTACTGAAAAAATTATAGCTTAAAAAAAACCCTTCTCAACATAAAGCTATATCTTCTGAACTGATGAGAATTCAGACGAGGAGTAGTACATAACGCAATTTTTGAGGACAGAATGCAAATTTGAGAGCCATATCCATTTACAGTTCTGCCAGCTACTGCTCTGGGTTAAAAGAACTCAATGACCTGGAGGAGCTACGTTTAAATAACCTACAGTAACAATTTGCCAAGAAAAACCTTGATCAGCCATCTTCCTGCAGCTCAGTTGGGACCAATTACTTATGAGGTCCTGCCTGAGCAGCCCTGCAAACTCTTCATCTGGAAGCATGGATTTACCACCCTGAATGGCACTGCAGCTGTAGTCGCACCTGCCCCTAAAGAGAGACCGTCACGCTACGATGAGTCTGTCCAAGGCAAAACGTTGCACAGTACAAACAGGCCTCTGGGGACAGGAACATCAAGGGAAATAAGAGTAGGAAGGTTCTGACTTTTGAGAAAGCAGGTGGATTTCTGGAAGTACCCAGACCAAGTAGTGGTTGCAGATGGTGGTTGAAGAGCTTGGGGAAAAAAGGAAGGGTTACCTGGTTCAGAAGAATGAGGGCAGATCTTTGGGACTCTGAGGAAGGTGTACGTTTCTGGACTTAACAGAGAGTCAGAGAAGACAGAAAGAAAGCAAAATGGTTTTAACCAGTGGGACAAATGACACAAAAACATGGCAATAAATGGCTGCTCATCCATGACTTTGAGGCTGGCGATTTAACACCCCACCTAAACACTGATGGAGGCAAAACCTACCACAGAAGTAATCCCTCATCACAGAGCATCTGGTGATTGCAGAAGGAAAACCACTCAACAGCCAGGGTAACTAGGAAACCATGCACCACAAAAAAAAGTTTGGTTTTCCAATTGAACCATCCATGGGGAAACTCATTCCTTGTCCCTAAAAGCATGATCTGTGATATTAATGTAATTCTTGACATGTCTTCACCTAACTTGCTCTTAAAGGTTTCCATTGCTGCAAGTTCCACCTCTGATCCAATGCCTTCAGCTGAAGAACTGAGCCTGAGGTAGAGGTGAACCTCTATGTGGTGTCTACAGCCCGTCCATGTGAGCTGGAATTGAAAAAGATGATCAGATTTCTAAACCAAAGTTACGCCCTTAATGTTAGAAGAAGTGGTCAAAGCAGTATGATCCTTTCTTTACATGATAGGGAGATTCTGGTATCAGAGCTAAAAAGTGTGAAGGAATTTGACCTCCGAGTGCATCCTAGGGAGAGTCTCCACTGAGTTAGCAAAAGCCCCAGAAAAGTGACTGGTGGTATGGTTATCAGGCACACATTCTTTGCGTGTGCTTGCTCAAGCAGACATCAACAAGGACCCAGAGGTGTCCTGATGCTTCTGTCTTGTTAAGGCATTCATAATCCTATTGCATAGCCCATGTCAGAAAATTCAGCGGTGCGCTGTAGGGTTCAACTCTTCATTTGCTACGAGTTACGGGAATGCTGTCTTGTACTGCAGCATACACTGAAACCTGCCTCCATTTCATGAGTGGTTCCTGTCCAGTGTATTTCAAGGTCACAATTAACTCCTTTACCTCAGAATTTTATAGCAAGGGAAGCAAGGGTACATCAACTCTGGTGCTAGACTGACGACCAGAGCAGCAGTAGCAGAAAACACCTCTTAAAACCCTGATGACGGCCATAAGACTTATCTTGCATGGAGAACTTTGATTCCCAGGGAGCTACTACTAAGAGACTAATGACTCCTACGGCAAGTGCAGTGTTTGAGGTCTGAGTGTTAGTCCCCATGCTAAGACAGTGCCTCACACTGCTCCCAGCTCCCCAGGTTATCACGAAAGGAAGTTGATGTTTGCACAACAAGAGCAACATGGGGACACTCTCTTAGAGAAGAGCTGGGCTTCTGGATTCTAACTCAGCCACTGGCCTCTTGCTTGACTGCATTGTGTCTCAGTTTCCCAGCAAGGCTGACCTCCTCCTTAAAGCATGCTAAGAGTTACTCGTGAGGAGTACTGCAGAAGCACTAGGGGTGGCGGTGAGCCTATCGTTTTAATTTATCCACATAAAATAGGCAAGTACTTGAGTCCCCGTGGGAATTAACCCATTTTGTCCATAAAGTACATGGTGACTAGACAATGGTTTAATTATCAGGTTCCTCAGGGGTTAAGGGAGTGAAGAGAGGATGCACCCTTCTTCAGGCCAGCTGACAGAGTTAGAAAACTCAGGCAAGCTTTCAAGTACATGACCCCATTATATTCTTAGACCCACACAATTTAAATAACATAATTGAGTAGAGAGTCTTTTCACCCAGAGAGTCCCTATCTTCCATATCTTCCATATCCATATCTTCTCCATACACAGACGAAGAGGAGAGCTGGGAAATATCAACAATAGGGAACTCTTGTTTCCATAAGCCAGTCCTCAGCTTTCAAGTGTTTTTACATTTCTTCAGAGAACACTTCCCATAACCTGAATCTGATCTCTGACTAAGCTCTGCACACAAGTGGTATTTAACAGACAGCTTCAATTATGACTCCTCACCTACCTAATTTCTGGCTGTTCCTTCTTTGTAAGTAGCGCTGTCTGTTTGCCCTGCTTCACAAGAAATGCTTTCAATCACATGAACCTCTGAGATCTCAAATACCATGAGAAGCAATGCTTGTTTCGACTGCAAGAAACAAGTGTTTACCAAAAAAACCCATAGAAAACAAAGTAAACCATGGAAGTTGGATTAGAAAGAACCACAGACGTAATTATTTGAGAAATGCTGTCAGAAATCTCATTTACCTGTCTTGTTATAGTAGAATAACCAAGGAATACGCTACAGTCTCCCAGGCTCTTATTGGGCAGAGATTTCTTTTAAGCTGAATCTACCTGCAAATTATTGAAGTAGGAACTACAAGTCCGAGGCGAGAAGGCAGATAAAATAGGGTGCTACAGTCTTCGCTTGAAAAAGTTGACATCTTACACTGACAGAATGAACAAGAGACAAGGAGAACAGCTGCAGCACAATGATGTGACTGGCCCCAGGTAACTCAGAGCAGCAGCACAGCTGGGAACAGACGCCTTGTGTCTTTGCCTAACCCTTTATTCTTTATTATTTCCTCTTCAAATTTATCACTACTGCTTCTTTCCCACTGAGTCATCAACAGAAGGAGATTAGATAAACTCCTTAGCCACTGAAAAAAACCTGGTACTGAAGTCCCTCCTTGAAGCAACACGGTTGTATTTTCTGCACTGAACATATAAGTACATAATACCAACAGATTTCTACCAATTTACTCCAGATCGTCCTTCAGCCTTCCCTGCAAAGCTTATCATCCTAGCCTTCCAGAGTATGCGCCTTGTTGATAAAACACTTCACCTGAGAAATCTAGTTTGTATAAAACATCAGTGGGAACAAAGTTTTCATCACACCAAACATGTATTTTGACACTGTCATTGTACTGAAACCTGTACAGATCACTGTTCAGATTCAGCACAGTGTAATCTGTGCTCTGAACATACTGAACATCTATTAAAGGATTTTCATTGTTCTAGCAGCAATATTTTTTGCTAATGAATCAGGCGATACGCATGGTAAATTTCCCCTGAAGCAGCAGGACTAAGAGTGAACCCATTCTTGATAAAATGCCGTTTAGAGCAGGATTTCAATTGCTAACAAAATCTCTCCGCAGAGATGCAGTGCCCCTAATGACTAAATATACAACAGAGTTTCCTTCCACCCTTACCCAAAACGGACAACCAAGACTTAAAGAGATCTGTAGCACTGGCAGCCTTTCCAGACCTTGGCTAAACAATGCCAAGAAAGAACTACATGTAGCAGTAGATCTGCCACATTATTGTAGATCGATGAGTGGACACAGGCCCTACCACCACTTATGCTTTTCCCAGTCTTGGCTCTGGTCTAGGCCTGCTTGGTTAACCATCACAGCAAGTGCTTCAGCTCGACAAGTAACATTTCTGTGAACAGGGCTAATTATACAGATCGCTATCTGGGGACTCCTTACTCCAGGGCTACGTATGAGCAATGCTACGTACAAGGCAAATGATTCAATGAAGCAACCAACCAACTAGAAAGCCAGCAGAACCACAGACAGAATCTGTACGGGGATGTCTTCTGACACAAAGTGGTAACCAAGACAGTTTCATGCAATATTTTATGTAATTTCTATAGCCTTGGCAATCTTCTTTCCCTCAAAAATAATGCAGTTATGACTGTGCTGTGAGGTTGGTCTCTGTGCCAGCCCAACAGATCTAGCCGCATTCACTGAAGTGGAGGAGCAGACAACAAAGTAGGAGTGAAACCAGTATTCTCCTTTACTCCCCCCCTCCAAAAAATGAGAGCTAATGACACTTAAAATTTGTAATTCACTGAAGACTATAATAACTAACTGCAGGTTATTTTCATGGACACATTGATCAGTATGAGCGACAGTTAACACTGCACTTGATGAGGATTCACAAACTCTGAAGGCTACAGACACACAGTTTTAACGAGGTATACAGTGCAACTTTGGTTTAACTGCCATGGTGAAAGCCTCAGCAGTATCCCACTTGCACAAGTCGTCCCTCCTGTACTCAAGTCATTGCCTAGATTCCATGCTTGCACCTAACAAAACAGTAACCAAATCCCTCTCATGACCCCACTGCTCTCAACCTTTATGAAAATCCGCAATAGGACATCAGCCTAAACCCCTCCCACCCCTCATCACCGTAGCCAAATGATGTTGTTTCAAGACCCCCACTTATCTGCACAGATCACAGTAGCCTCACTGGCAGAAACAAGAGTATGTTTTACTACAGCCTTTTTACTATAACCTCTGCCACTATTGCCATACGCAGCCATTTATTGGGTAAGGACGGACTTTACCCCATATTTTGAAGGCTTGCTGCAACACAGCTTCACAAAGACACATCAGTAATCATTTTCACTGTAAGCCCAAAACCTTATGATTTAGGATTCGTTTTCTCCACTCATTCCCAAGTCTCTTCCCATTTATCATGGGAAAAATTATGCTGCCCGATATGCTAAGAACTACTAAAGTAAAATCCCACCTCTGTGGGAACTTGCTCTGTGCTTGTCTTGCTCCAGTCCTTAAGTGTCCTGCTGCTCCCCATACCTGCCATCTCCCCAGCAGCCTCGCGTCAGCCTCATACCACCAAAGTGCCTCCTCCAGCCTCGACGGAAGAGAATCTTCCTAAGCATTTCCACTGCACTTAAGTACCAGACTTCCTCCTCCACGTTCTGCTCACTCCGTATTCAGGCCCCCCCTTGCTTTACTAACCATTCCACTACCTTTACAATCCCTAGTGGAGTATGCTGCTCACAGGTCTGGCCTAGAGCTGCTCCACTGTGCTCCTGTGGTTTCAGCTGCCTGGCGACTCCTGCCACACCTGCACTTTCTCCTACAGCCTTTGTCAGGAACAAACCTCATGCTCAAGCACTGAGGGCAAACCTTTACACTTGAGGCTTGACTTCCAGATCCCATGGGCCACCTGCACAGTGCGCAACACTTCACTCTCTCCTGCGGTTCTGTATTTCTATAGCTTTAGCTACATAACATACAGGGGAAAAAACAACCTGTCAGGTTAGAGCTTTTGGAAGATGGTAAGTGCATGTTGCACATCCAGGGACACAGCACGACAACACAAAGCCCTGCGTGATGAGGTTAGCAATTAGTACAAGTCTAAAGCAGGTAAATTTAGCGTGGTCCACAGTCAGTGTGCTCAAAGCAGATCCTCCAGCAAGCTATACTGGCAAGCATGCCCATTTCCTCCTTTCCACAGCTTTTCAAGGCCCACACGCATCACCGCCTGGCAGTGTACCAAATCAGTTAGATTCCTTTGCATTACATAGGTACTAGTACTATATGGACCCAGCACTGCAATGCCACATCACACCTTTACCAGGTCCTCAACCCATACCACATGCCTGCACCACACTTGTGGATCAGAGGTCCCAGGCATTGCTTTCTCCCCTCTCCCTTACTGCGAAGTCACCAGTTGCTAGTCATTTTAGCACAGGACTTCAAACCCAGGTTCTTTCTAAATCTCATTCTTCAAACAAGGCAAGACTTTTGCCTAGCTTCAAAGATAAACTGGAAACACCTGAACCTATTCCTTCCACTGTATCCCCTGGATCATTCCAGTCCTTAACCTCACTCCAACCTAATTACAGCTCAATCCCATACCTTAGTTTTAGTACACCAGCTCAGAATTGCACATGCTTGCTTTCAGTGAGGCTGCCTAGCAAGAAATCAAGCAGCAAGATGTCAAAATGGAGGCTGCCTATTACAAGGCACCTTTGCTGAGTTCAGAAGCACAGCTGGGAGGTGAAGTCCTTTGCATTCAATGGCTGAGGAATCAAGTCCAAGTGCAAGTTCTGTGAATCTTAACTATGTTTTTACAGCCCAACTTGGCACCCACCCCTAGGGGGAAAAAACCAAAACAAGAAGGTTGTCTCCTCATCTGTCCCACACCTGCTTTGTTAGCTTCTCTAGAAAACTCACACAAGTATCCAAGGCTGCCGGGCACAGGTTATTTTAAGGTTGCTACCACTGGAGCCCTGAGCATAGCTGCCATTTGTAACCACGCTGATGTGTGCCACGCTAGATTCACCTGCTTCCAGAGTTGCACGTGAATGGGACTACTTGGGCTACAGATCTTATAAACCAGAGGAGTGACGCTTCACAAATGAGTAGACTGTGCAGTTCAACTTTTTTATTTTAATAAAATCAAGAATATGCACAGCACATGCAGTGCTAGCATCTAAACTAATACAATAAGCAATTCTAAACCTACAGTGACTTGAAATTCAAATTTCCACATTCAGCAAGTTTAAATCCATTCTTGCATATTGTTTTAAATCCTTGTATCTGAACTGAAAATATTGCTGGCCGATAAAACTTGCTAAAATGCACAAGTCACTGATTATGCCAATACAACAAAGATAACCACATGTTTGAGGATTGCAATGTGCCAGACATTCACTGAAAAAAAACCACACAACTAAACAAAACTCACGCAACAAACATCTGAGAATCTGGACACTTCACATCAGTGTTTAGAAGTGTTTCATTAATATCTTAAGACAAGTGTATCAAAACCTTGGCATGTTTAATTTTAAGTTGCCAATTTTTGTTTTACTATCAGAAAGTTATGGCTACACTGCCAATGCCGGGTCTGCTTAATTTGACTTAAGAGTTTAATATGACTTAAACATTAAAAGCTCACACTACCCCGAAATATATAATTTCACGCATACGGTGACATTCAACATTCAAGTGCCAGTGTTTTTGTACTGTCTTTTGGTCAAGTTTCTTTAAACTTTCAAAGAATCACTTTTAGGCTTACAAAAATAAATATTTGTCAAAAATGTTCAATAAATATTACACAAAACTAGCAGCAAAAAGTATCTAGAAATCTGTCGTGTGCAAATAGTTTTCTTCCCAGCTATCATTCCCATGGTCCCAAATAAGTTTTAGAATCTATTTCCTTCTCCTTAAACAAGCTGCGTTCAATCTCCAAGAGACAAAATAAGATTGGAAGTTAAGGACACGCACACAAGACATATATAAAATTCTCTGAATGTGCAATAAAATAAGTATTTTGTAAAAAGTTATGGGCAAAATGTACAAGGGCCTAAACCTAGACTTGAAATAGCACCATAACAAATGACCTCAATACTGTCAAGTGCACCTACTTAATAAAAGTTTTAGAACAAGGCACAATACACTTGAAAAAATCTATTGCACTTTAGGAGATTTTTGCCATTTTCCTATGCCACTGTAGATTAGTTGTCAACTGCTCTGGCCATGAAGTCAGCACAGAAATTCCAAGTGGCAGAGGCATTTTTCTGGTGGACAATACTTATCTTTGGCCAGATTTAGCATAAACAGACTATAAATACAATGGAAACCTATGCAACTAAAACTGACTAAAACTGCACTGTAATAGCAGAATTGAAACCTTGTGCAGTTTATGTACATTTCCAACCTCTGTGATCTCAGGTTTGTTTGTTACTCTTCTGGAGCCATTTTACAAAGTCTACAGTAAGCCAGTTTAACATCTCCACGCAGCTTGAACAGAGTAATGTGAATCTGCATTAAAATAAAGCCTGCTGCATAATTCTTCCTGTTCATACCCTCTTGACCAAAAAACATCAACACTAGCATGCGTTATTAGACCAAAAATTCAGTCAGGCCCTTGAGGAGGACCAATCACTGCCATGGTCAGCCATTCTACCATTTCAATTTCATATGGCAGGCATTTTAAAAAGTCTAAATAGATGAATTCTCCTAAAAACTATTTCAAGTTATCAGACCTTTAAACATTCCCTGTAATGTTCTGCCCACGTTTGGCTAGCTCACATTAATGATCTGCCTAAATATTGAAAAAGGAATTGCTGTATTTACTTGCATTAACTTCAAAAACAGTGCTTTTAATGTATGCATGTATCCATACATCATCTCATCATGACTGGAATGGCTTATTAAAGGCTATCAGGTTCTAAGTACCTATCCAGGATAGAGTGAGCAAATCAGAACTTTAACTTAGTACAGTTTTGCCACATTAGAAACTAATTGCATTGATATGCTTCAAGATGTTTTATTTTTCAAATCTGCAAATACCAAAAGCCCTAATGCAGGCTACCGCATAAGTTTTTCTTTGTAATATTATGGATGAATCAGTGATTCCTGTTTAAGTTGTATCACACCTGTGTGCCAAGGTTTGATTTTAGCCCAAGTTCAGTAATTTTTATTTTGTCAAAACAATTGATATCTTGAGCATTACTGAGCCAACAGGACATCAAAATAAAAGTTGTCTAAAGTTAAAGGCACAGTACATTAACAAACAAATGATCCTCAGTCACAAATTATAAATGCAGTTTCTGGGTGGGGATGGGTGGGGGGGAGTTAATCCTGACTACAGCAATAGTGTCTTCAAAACCACCTTCGAGATAGGGCTACTTGTTCCTTTGTTTCCGTCTTGTGACCTTGAGCTCCCTTAAAAAAAATTTCAGTGGAGAATCACAGCTGGTAATGTACTGCGAGTTCTTGAAGCTACACAAGGTATAGTCTGGCTAAGTTACATGTGGTTTCCATATTAGCTTGTTTGGTAGGGTATCTGCCACAAGCAGATTCAGTTGCCCCACCAGTCAACCCCCTGGGAGTTATAGTTTCCTCCATATCCATCACTGTTGTAGAAGCCTCCATAACCACCTAGGAAAGGCAAGAGAAAGTGATGCTTAATTAATCAACCCGCTAAAGACTTGTGCCTTCATGACAAGAAAACAGCCCAGGACACAGACAAGATGTCTACCGTCTCTTAAAGGAAACCCACCCAAAGGACTGTCAGATGCACACGCTGAACTAAAGTGCTGGAAAGATACGTAGCACCAAACCAGCCAAAGACAGGTAACTTGCACTAGCCTAGAGCCAAGAAGGGTGCTGAGACTTGGCAGAACAAGCCCCAGCTGACCTCGTATTTAAACATTACCTCCGGAAGTTTTACCATAGCAGGCATTTCACATCTGGTTTCAGATTTGCCAGCACTGCCTGCCCAGTTTTTCTTACCTCCAAATCCTCTACTGCCACTTCCTCCACTGCGGCTGCTGGTTGATCGACTGCTACTAAAGCTACTGCTGCCAGAACCGCTACTTGTTCGATAGTCTCTGGCACCAAATCCTCCACTGAACCTACTGCTGTATAAAGGAAGAAAAACAAACACTTAAGTGTGTCAAGCACTACAGACACTGATATTCAAGTACCACATTTCTTCAGCTGTGGTTACCAGCTACAGCCAGCCAACTAGTTTAAGTGTTGAGTTCAGCATGCTTTATAAGCATACCAGTGCTATCTGAAAAGGGCATTCAAGACAGCAAAGGGAAGTTTACTATACAAGCAGGGTCATGTTGAACTTGCCATGTTACACTAAGAATTACTTTCTCAGGTCCCACTAAGATTTGATTAAGTGCAATCTTTGCTCCACAGAATTTCCAAACCTGTCTTAGTGTTAAGTGAGGCGTTTATGACCACCTTCTACATTGTAGAAAAGGACGGCCATTTTATAAGCATACTCTGAAGGAAAAAACAAAACAAAACTGGAATTCATGTAGTCATATCATGGTAACTTTAAAAAGAAGGGTTGTTTCTCCTCCCACCTCTTTAGGCCGTTAAACATAGCTTTGTACTACCAGCTTATAAAGCATTCTAGGTTTTCACCGCAGAACTATTTTACAAGCAGCCTTACCCCTGCAGCTTAACTCTCATACCTTTCCTGTTTATGTCAGGAGGCATGCATTACCTTCTACACATCAGAACAGCTGCTTATGGTACATCTCTGGCTCATGCAAGTATGCATTCCCAGTGTTTTCACGGACGTCTAAAAGCCATTTTTGCTAATGTCATTCAACCTCACCCATACCCAGTTGTCTGGTTAAGAGGGGAAAAGTCTTATGATAAGGCAATTAACCCATAAGACATTAAGCTGTCACCTCCTGATACACCTAACTCAGTTAATACTGCACTGGTTTGTCTTCCACTGGCTATCTGTAGCCTGAGAACAAGTCACAGAACTGCCTCTCACAATGGATTAAGTATACCTTTAGCCAAAGTTGTGACCATTACCTCTTGGATCGCCCACGGCTGCCACCTCCTTTGTGATGCTGTTCATAAGCCATGTTTTCCAGCCAAGATGGCACTTCTTGCTTCGCCTCAACAAGAAGATCAAGCAAGTCCTTGGTGATGTTTATGTTCCTCTCATTGAAGAATGAGGTGGCAAGACCTGATGTAAAAATTCTATTTTAGCCCCACATAAAGCAAACATTTAAACCCAATCTGCTTGCAGCTCTGACAAGTACAGTATCAGATTCCTTACAGCCAAGCTTGAGAACACTAGAATTACCAGAAGCAAGAGTTGTTTTGCAACTAGCTATTGTGGAATAACGGTCTTGAAGCCCTGGCTGCTTACTGACAGACACAGAAGATTCCAAGCTTACATGTGGCATCAGAGCTTTAATAGCAACAAAAGCACTAGCTAAAGGAATTGGTTACTTTCCACACTGGCTAGACAGCAGTTACCAACTTCCAGTCAGAAGGCAGCACATGGTCTTCTCACTTAACTCGTTGCAATTTGCTGATTAGTCAACAGTTACTACACCTATCAACACAGGTATGAAGTGCTGTCTGAAAATTCAAGATCATACTTACCAAGGTTTCCTACTCGGCCCGTACGACCAATTCGATGTACATACTCCTCAATGTCACTTGGCAAGTCAAAGTTTATGACGTGCTTTACATTTGAGATATCCAGTCCTCTTGCTGCTACCTAGTGGTTAAAGGATTAAATCAAATCTTAGTAAAATTCCACAGGCCAAGTAATAAGCTTACCAGCTGAAACTTCACAGATTCCACTTACTGCTGTGGCAACAAGAATTGGGCTCTTGCCCGAACGGAACTGGTGCAGCGCTTCCTCTCTGTCTCTTTGAGAGCGATCTCCGTGTATACTTGTACAGGCATATCCTTCATGGTACAAGAAGTCCTCAAGAGCATCTGCACCTTTTTTAGTTTCCACAAACACCAGGGTCAAGGAATCCTTGCCTAACAATTAAAGCACAGGTTAGCACATGGAACGCTGCAAAGACATTTGTCTTTTGTGATATTTGGTGCCACGATGCTTGGCTCCACCACCTGGTGAAAGGCAGTTTCAGTTCTATGCTCTTCTTTATTCTAAACTGAAGACACCAGAGACCTCCCTCCCCATTTTAAGAAAGATCTTCTGGTACTACATCAACTTAAAACTGACATTTGGTCAGTGGAATACGTTCACTGCATGTTAGTGAAACATCCTTCCATTCACCTACTCAGTTGAAGTTCTTACTACCTGAGCCATTAGATTTTTCTTGCCTGAATTTTGCCTTATTTGTTTATCTGAAAGTGGTCTTTACCTGTGGCATTTAGCAGGTCAAGCAGAAATGATCGTTTGTCTGACTCTTCCACCCATACCACTTTCTGTGTGATATTCTCAGATGTAGAACCTACTCTGCCAACAGCCAGAAAGATATATTCATCAAGAAAGTCACGAGCAAGCATCTAAAAAGGAAAGAAAAAAAAAACATTAAACCAGTGGGGTTTTTTGCCCCTTCCACAGATGCATTTTGGGCCTATGAACTATTAAAATATTTGAAAAGTACCTGGATTTCCTTGGGGAAAGTAGCACTGAACATCATGGTATGACGAACACCCTTTGGTGGCATAGTATCTTGCTCAACAATTCGACGAATTTGAGGTTCAAATCCCATATCAAGCATTCTGTCAGCTTCATCAAGCACCAGGTACCTAAAGTGTAATAGATTACTCTTCAGAGCTTTTTTCCTTTAAGCTGTAAGCCAGCACAGACACTAGGCTACAAGTCCTCAACTAGATGGTTACAGTTTGAAAGCTAGAACTGAAGTGTCATTAACTCTAGATCTCACTTTAAAAAAAGTACAGCTTCTAATTGTCCAGTCTTAGCATATGGATAAGAACATTTCACTTACTTGCAAAAATCCAGTCCAATCTTTCCCCTCTCCATCATATCAACCAGTCGTCCTGGAGTTGCTACGAGCAAGTGACATCCACGTTCCAAGTCACGTATCTGCTGACCAATGTCTGCACCACCATATACAACACAGGGCCGAACTCTGGAACGGTATGCAAACTATAAAACAAAGTAAATTAGCTCTAAGAAAACCTACACCCAAGCTATTTCATAATGATGAATGCCTAGATATACCTTTCTGGCTTCCTCATAGATCTGCACAGCTAATTCTCTCGTGGGAGCCAAGACCAGTGAGATTGGGTATTGCTTACGGCGCCCATACCTTCCATTCTCCTGGAAAAGATAAGGAGACCAAAATGAGTACCCCAAATAGGAGGGGAATTAAAACAGCTACTACAGGCAGTGTTGAAGACAAGTCACCAAGTTTGTCTTAACAAGAAAGAAAAAGCATGTCTGAGAGCCAACTTGTTTTAAGCACTGCATCTGAAGACTCTGCCCTACTACAGTACCCAATATTCAGCTGTTGGTTAATATGTTTAACAGCAACAAAGCTGCAAAACTTGCTCTCTATAGCCTGTACTGTGATCCACAACTTAAGCAGAGATATAATAGCCATAAAACCTGTTACTTCCTATCCCAAAGCCACTATAATATACATGTGTGACCGAGTAGCTTTTTTTGTAGCAAGAGAAGCATCTTCAAAGCTTATGCAGCAAAAAACACAATCTTTTTTTCTGGACGGTTACACATATCAACTCTTTAGGTAGGGTAAAATATTTCACAGCCTGTGTTTTTCAAGGGAAATAGCTGAAGTCTTCTGGAAGTTGAGAAGCTTGCCTATCACACCCAAAATAATGATAACATCTAAGCCCAACTATTGTGTTCAGTAGCAGACATTAGCATATGGGGCAAAAATACACATTGGTCATTGCTTTTCCAGGACTGGGCATTTAAATACTTGCCTTCATGGCTCTCAATGCATCACCAGGGCCATCTGCATAAATCTGGCTCAATATTGGTAGAAGAAACGCAGCCGTCTTCCCAGACCCTATTAGGACGCAATTCATTAGTATTAATAGTTATTTGCAAAGCTACTGTACTGTCAACTGCAGCACTAATCCTGTGTCAGCAGCATATTCCCAGTAACATCTGCACTAGTATATGGATACCACCTATGCCATTAGAGTGCACTCCTTAGCCAGTAGAGGTTGCCTACAAAAGACTTGCCACTCAGCATTCATGTGATTTAAGCCATGAATATTTCTCTCAGGACAAACACAGTACATCCAGTCAAGCCACATCTAAAGCAGCTGCAAGACTCTAAATCCAATTAATTTCCAACACTGCAGGTATTTCAGTATACTCTGAACACAAAGATGTACTACCTTACTGACCTCTTACTTGCAGCTTGAGGAATACCAGACCCTACTCTTACATTCAGAGCAACTGAACAGTAAAGAGTTATTAACTTACCTGTCTGAGCACAGGCCATCAAGTCTCTCTTTTCTTTAATAATAGGTATTGCATGTTTCTGGACTGGAGTAGGACGGGTGTAGCGTGTGAGCTCAATGTTCCCCATAATAATTTCTCCCATGTCAACATCACTGAACTGTAAGATATTTAAAACAAGATGGGGATCCTTCCCTTCAGCCACCATGGAACATATCACTCAGTCCTAGAAGTCTTTTGTTTCACCTCTTTCTATAGAGCTTGCCTATTACAAGTTTACAGATACTCAGGAGCTGGTTACCAAGAATCTGGTATCTACTTAGTCTAGTCACATAAGCAGTTCTTAAAAAGTCAGCCAAGCCTCAAGTGTGGACTACACTAGCATACTGTGATCAACATGTCACAATGCCTATGCTTAAGCAGTTGCTCCAGCAAACCAGCACCTCCAAGCACTTCTACTTCTTTACATGTTAACTATGTATCTTGTCTTTAAACAGTAAAGTGAGCCGTAAGTTAACTGACCAAGCTTACACACAACTTCTCCTATGTCTTCATTCATCATACGTAACCCTCCTCTGCAGAACTGCTTAACTGCAGGAAGGCAAGACCAAGTTGCACGTGCAAAACAGTGAATTAGATACAGCAGCAAAACAAATGTAAAAAAAACTTACACTTTCAATATGTGGAGGACAGTTACTGCCTGTTGCTTCAACAGGAATGTCATCATATTTCTCAAAGTTAATGCCAGTATTGCTCCCTGAAAAGAGCTCTCTAAAAACAGAAGAGAAAGTATTTTAGTTGCTGGACCTATCAACTGACCCTGTCATATGCTTTTACACTACTCCATTACTTACTGTTCCAGGCGTTCACTTGGGGGAAGAGGCTTTGACCAGTCATCTTCATCTGATTTGTCACACCAGCGGCTATTCCCACCACGGTCAAATCTACCAAAGCCGCTCCTATCATAGTCGCTACCTCTTCCACGCTCATCATACCTAAATACAGCAAAATATCAGGCCACCATTCCTGGTCAACAGGATTTCTTGACATGCAAAATTAAAGCTCTAACGTCACAGCATATGCTGTGTATTACATATACAGCTGTAGAACAATTTGAAGTCATCAGATTATCCGTACTTGCTTCTTGACCTACGAACCGAGATGATTTTAGTCCCAGCCATTGGACTATGTCATGTCATTCTGTGTCTCGGGAGAATTTGCTGTGATTTCACAGCTCAGTTTAGCTTAACACACTGAACCTTGTATCAAAATTTTTAGTTTATTAGGTGTAAAGAATCAGAGCCACAATTCAAGTTGCTCAGTCTCTGCAGTTTTTTGTAGAGAGCTCTGCTTAAACCTCATAAGAGACATTGTTTGGTACTGCCCTTTCTCTGTGCCTTATTTTACACAGGTTTCCCACATCCACGCAAAATCCTCAAGTGCTGTAATTTATTCCTTTATTCCCCCACCACATACGTGACCAAACTAAATACCTCAATTACATGTCACATTATTATTTTATTAAAAGGGAGCTCACCTGTATTACTGACTTGGAAAGAAGGTGGAAGAAGTCCTTACCTCAACTGTTTAGTTTTTGGTCTGGTAAATCATGTTTGAGAAAAGTCTGGATACAGGACTAGCGTCAGCTTTACTAGTCGATAAAAGTCACTCTCACCACACTTGTGCATACAACGCATGATGTGTTTAAGACTGATCAAGTAAGGTAGAGAACCTGCAAGAGTCTCACCCAGTTTTATTAACTGCACTTTTTAAACAAGCAGAAAAAAAATATCGAAATTAAAAAAATCCATTTTGATGTATTTTATGCACTCCCAACAGCTCTTCATGACTTTTCTGGAAGTAGCCACCCATCCAGCACTTTTTTTTTTTGCAAAATGGTTAAGTCAGCAAGTCATTATAGCTGCAGTGAGTGGCTGGTGGTAGACTACAGGGCATGTTTTTCAACACATGCAGGCTTCCAATCCTTTTACCCACATAGCTTTAAAGGTTCTCTCTCTCTCCTCCCCTCCCAGGTTCCTCCTACGTTATCCTGTTGTTCACACCTAGAACTCTAGCTTTAACACCAAGATTACAGGTGCACTACTAGAACTGAGACAGACTTCGTATGTACCACCTAGACAAGTACTTGCCTTCCTCCTCTTGATCCATTTCCACGGTCAAAGAAGCTTGGTTTTGATCCGCGGTCAGACCGTGCACCAAAGCTGCTGTACGCATCCTTGTCTCTGCTAGAGCTCCAGCCACCACTATCAAAACCTGGTGGAGAAAGATATTTTAACCATACATTACATCGTCTAGGCTTTTACAAGAAAAAAAAAACATTAAGTTCTGTCCAATAAGTCCTCACTGAAAGGTCTACAGGACTGAAAGTCAGGCAGCCCTTCAAGAATGAAGATGTACAGATGTTAAGACTTATTCAAACAGGAACTAAGCATTTCTCATTGCCCGTCAGAACTCCACTCAGGTACAAGCATGTCATTTATTAAAGACACTGCACTTAGTGCTAATATTTAAGCTGCCTCCTCTGGGAAGATGGGTATCAGAAGAAACATTAAGACACTAAGTCTTGCCAAGCCTTCATTATCTCTCCAACTTCAACACAAATCCCTGCATTTAGTTTTTGCGAGGGTAACAAGGCCTCTGATGGAGATCGATAATGGTATTAGCCCTTGCATCTCAAATCTGTACTAAGTTACAATGTTTTGTTATACTGCACGTACACAGAGCAATCTCATCTACACAGACTAAGACAAATTAACAGTATCATGCAAAAATACAGAATATGGAGTTCTTCGCAATGAATTACCACAGCGAGCTTTTCCACAGCACTTTTACCATACCTAAGTAGGCACCTACTGTAGGTAGGTATAACTCTTTTCTACTTGGTCCTTTTCTTTGAAAGTACATCAGCTTGCCAACACCACAAAGTAAAAAGCCTTGCTTTTATTCAGCTGCCAGGGGTCAGGAGTCAGGCAGAAACACAGAGCATTAAACAGTGCTTCGGTACTGGACTAAGAACTTACAAATTCTGATCTGTATTTCCACCTTCACAAGTTTGAAAACATGACCTAAACAGTGTCTCAACTATGGGATTCTGGTAGACAGTAAGTGCAATTATGAAACAGATAAACAAATAGTGTCATTCTTATTAGTGAGCACACTTTTGCTACATCCACAGCACAAAACCAGTCAAGACCTACACACCAGACAATAAAGCCAACCACAAGACAGAATTACTATGAAGAAAGGGGTTGTTCTAGGCCCTGTCTCTCTGAAAAACCTTTGCTACAACCATCACCCTATCTTGTTAGATGTTCTCTGGAGATTGTCATTCACCCCTTCTCTTTTTTAAAAGGAATTTAAACAAATTCTGTTCCTCAGAATCCAGACATGTGCTAGTCACAAGGGAAATTTAAAAACTAGTGTGATCACTGTAACTCATTTGGTCTGCCTAACTGAAGCCGACAGCAAAAATTATCCATGCATTAAGTTTATCAGCACACAA